>NC_090927.1:1107790327-1109040327 GCF_040938575.1 Ambystoma mexicanum
ACCAGCATGCAGCCTAATGGGAACAGTAGAGTATATAGCCAATACCAAGGGTTCACTAGTAACAAGGGAACAATAGTAGATAATAGCATCAGAGAAGCAAATCAATCCCAGGGCAGAAAACACTGTAGGCTGGGGAACAACCAATAAGAGTCAGCCTTAGAAAATACCCCAAAACTTCATGGATATATACAAAGTTGAAAAAATTAATTCAGGATCTTGAATGATGGGGAAGCCAATGTGCCTGCCGATGCTCCATTGATACAACAAGAGGCTGCTGCAGAGATGCTCACTGGAGGGACTGCTGCCTGGAGAAGGGCAGCACATACCTGGAAGGCGGGAAGAAGAAATGTCGGGCTTTTGCCAGTATTTCCGGCAATGGTATTACTGGGCCAGTAATGGCAGAAGTTTTTTGCCAGTAGGAGTTATATGTAATTCCAGCTGTTAGCTGGAGATAAATCCTTCATCCCTACCGGCAAAATTGTAGTTGGCCAGTCCGGTAAAAGCATCCTATAGGAGTCCTTAAGGACTCCATGGGGGGATTTTGCTGGTATTTACCAGCAACAGTATCACCTCTGCTGGTAATACCGGCAGTATTCTGCCTGTAGGGGTCAGATTTACCTCCAGCTTTTAGGAAAACACATTACTAACCTTTCCTGCTTGCCAGATGCACAACTGGTTGTAGGAGAGTTGTCCTTTCAATTATAAAGTATTTTCCGGTACCTACAGAATGATGTGGAGAAATACACAAGGGTGACATGTTATGGCAACAATAAGGTTTATTGGTGAGAGCACCACTATACTGAATGTGTATGCCCCGTCTTGCCAAGGAATACTTGGAAGGCATTGGGCGATTGATAATGGGGGCCCAGTCAGTCCCATGATAATAGGCAGTGACTTCAATACAGTCACAAATGAGTAAAAAGGCAGAGCCTTGGCTAGCAGTGCTATTTTAGACACCCACACCAGGCTAGGATGCTTTATAGAGGCACTTGGATTCAGGGATGTCTTGCGAGAGCTGCATATGGAGACAGAAGTTTCCTTTTTCTCTGCAGTCCTCTCCTCCTTTTACCAGCTCAACTATTTTCTCATCCTCAACATGATAACGCACCAAGCCCCCCATTGTGCATACCTACTGAGTGTCATTTATGACCACTCCCCACTGTGATTGGAATTGGGGGAGCAGAGGATCAGTGCAGAGGGATTGTGGCCACTACTAGCAATACCTCTGTCAGATGAGGAAATTATGAGACTCCTTAAAATAGAGACTGGTTAGTAATTTAAGACTAATACAGGGTAAGTGACCGTCCATATGATGCTACGGGAAGGCTTTAATCAAACCATTAGCGGCAATGCATTCACGTATGACTAGCTTGAATGTAAACTGAGGAAAGAAGAATTTTTGAAAATGGACGTTTGAATTAAGGAGATAGAAAAACAGTTCTTAAGCCTCCCCCAAGGAGCACCACTCGGGGACTTAGAGAGAGAGTCAGAGGCAAATACATAGAGCTAGATGAAGCCTGAGCAAAGGTGCAAATGCCAGCTTCACAGAGGTGAATACATGAGCTGGGGGATAAGGTGGGACATATGATAGCTTGGCTCAGTAGGAGGGAGGAGGAAGCACAACATGTCTTCTCTGTCACGAGTGGTGCAGGGAGGAGATACGCTATGGGGAGGATCTTGCATAGACAATTGCAAGTATTACACAGAGCTCTATAAAACCAGTAGTCAGTAGTCAGAGTTGTCCCACTCCAGATCTCGAGCTTCGAGGGCTGAATCCATGTCGAATTTTCAGGATACTCCACATTAATATCCATAAGATAAATTTGCATACAATGATTCTAAATGCATAGACATTTTTGCTCATGAATTAATGAGGGGCATCCTGAAAACCTGCCAGGTTCCCGCCCCTCGACGCCAGGAGTTGGACAACACTGAATTAGATGATCAAGACAAGATGGAATCGGACCAAGACCAGCGATACACATGGCCCTAGAGCGTTTGCAGGTGGATAGGACAACAGGCCTGGATATAAGCCCGGCAGAAATACTTAAGGTTGTGGGGAAGGAATCCACACGTCTTCTGAATTTCTTTCAGGACGCAATGAGAGGAGGCATCTTACCACTTGACGGTCACCTAGCCAACGGTGTAAACACACAATGAAGGGAAGCCACTGACCCTTTTCTTTACTTTATATTGACATTAAGTTCCCAGCTAAACTTCTGCCAAATATGCTGGGGAAAGTGATATCTGACATACCCAGACCAATCTGGGTTTTGCTCTAGAGACCCCGGAATGCTCGAGAAGTGGCTGGTGAGATTCAAGGCTCACTAGCCATCCAATCACACGAGGCAGTGAAGGCATTTGACTCTGTGGTGTGTCCTTATCTCTTCAATGTCTTCGACAAAATTAATTTAGGAGATGTTTTTAATGTGTCATGCTACTGTGGGTTGACCCCATATATCAGGTCACGCTGAATGGTGTCCTCTCGACTATATGCCCTTTAAGTGCGGGGACGGGACAGGCTTGGACTTTGTCCTGGACCCCCTAGCACAGCAGATTTGCATGAGTCCTGCTCTAACATTCTTCCATTGGCTACGGGAACTTGATGCGTTTCCCTATACAAAGACGACATGCGGCCATATACGGGATATCCAACCCACCCCATCCTGAGAGTACATGATATAGTGGAGGAGTTTTGGTGACACTTTGGATTTTGCATTATCTGGTTCAAATTGATAGAAGTCGCTGCTCAGGTCAGAGACATATCATATCCCTTTCTTAATACTGTGGTTTATTATGAGTTTGGCGGTACATCTGGTGATTTACCGCCAAACACATTTACTGTTACCGCCACTCTGTCCCATGGCATTACCACAGGATTACAACTGGTGGCAGGATGGTAAAAATCCAATTTTTGGGGTATGTAGGACTTCATGGGGAGTTTTGGCAGATTTGCCGCAAGCGGTAAAACTGCATAGTAAATTCAGGGATTTTTGGCCTTAAAGTGGAGGATTTGCATCCTGCAATCCTCCACTTGAGGAGCGAACTCTGAATCAGTGGTGTGGTAAAAATGGCAGTAATTCCATAACTGTCCAAAAGAATTGTGGTAATGGAATTACTGCCACTTTTTTGCTGCACCGCTGAACTCATAATGAGGCTCTGGGTGTTTTTGAACAGAAAACATCAATTTCCAATATTTAAGTATAGCGGTAGCTCTTAAAAGAGAAGACTTCTATGCCTTTAATTTAGATCCCCTCCTTCACAGGTTCAGTACAGATGTTATACATTGAAAAGATCTGCCATTGTCAATCATGGGCATATGACGCTATACAAAATTGTGTCCCTCTCGAGAGTTTTATGCATCCTGCAGAATGCCCTCTACCTAGTCGTCAGGACCTCTTTGCCACAGAGTGGAAAGGGAAATATGCCGACTCCTATGACATCATGGTACAGATAGAATAGCATTGACATTTTACAACACAGTCTGGGATGGATATTTAGGACTACCTATCCTTAAATGATACTACTAGACCTCGCAATATTTAATAGCTGAATCCATGCACCTGTAGCAGAGTCATCCATATGCATTGCTAGAGACAATCTAGCATGCCCACAGCTCCTTGGTATTCGCGTTGGTGAACATATCCCAGAGGGACTTCCGGCTGAAAATACAGCTACAGTGCGGATATATCAACAGGTACAATGGCACCTGGGGTTGGATAACAGATTTTCCGAAGGCGACCGCCCTTTAGGCCATAGCACGAATGTTCAAGGTTGTGGTGCTGGAGGGAGATCGAACACACACGTGCACCCAAGCAGTTCTTGAAGAACAGAGGTGGGGGATTGGAATGTGTGGGTATGATATTACATGGCACAGGCACTCCTGTGGGTAATGTGCAAAGCAGAGACTGCACCACCCCTGGCTTGAAGTAAAAGAACCATACTGGTGCCTGGAGGGGTAAGGCTGGAGGAAGGCAGGTTGTGACGAGGCTATTTCTTTTTTTTTACATAAGAGGCAAGTGTTCTCAGGAAGGGATCCCTTGGGTAAGACCTGACGCTCCCACCTGATCTTCCAGCAGCCAACAATCCTGCGGCAGCAGTGATGACCATCAGCCCAATTACCAAAGCCTCCTGCTCAAGTCACGACCACTTTCCTACAAATGACTGCCACTTTCCCCAGAAATATTCACCACCTTCTCCACAAATCACAAAACCCTTTACCCAGAACACCCCCCCACATTATTTATAGCAACCATTACCACAGTCTCTATAAAACACCCCCACCTTTCTCTGAAATCATCACCACTGCTAGTAACAGCCATCAACACCAGCCCCAGCCACCACTCCCACGAGACTTATCACTGCATGCTTCATCAGGCGCTACCACTCTTCGGCTATCTCCACATCACGCAGTGATCCTCACCACCATCGGTTCCACTTGCCACCACCCATTCTGGCAACCACCACCTTCTATCTCAGCAACTACCATGTGCCTCACCGCTAAACCATGCCCAATGTTCTAGCAACTACCACCAATCTAAAGGTGAGCAGCTGCCACCACTAAATTCCCAAAAAGCTGACACTGTGACCTGCCCCAGCAGTAAACACCATCAAATGCCTTAACATCCAACACCAACTAACTGATCCAGTTGCAAAAACCCCAAACTGCCCCAGCAGCCCCCACAAAAAATTGCCCAAGCAACCACTACTTGCTTCAGCAGATACCTCCACAGAATTTCTCAATAGCCACCTAAGCACTGTCCTCAGCAGGAACCACCACTCACTGTCTCAGCAGGCCTCATTATTTCCTGCCATACCAGCCACAGCCAATCCATGCCTTAGCAGCCACCACCATGTTTCACCCCACCCACTGGTCCACCTCCTGCTCCAGTCAACACCAACTGCCCCAGCTGCCATCATCTCCCCCCTCCACTGCCACCCTCATTTATTAAATGGGGTCACTGCCAACACCACCATCTTCCATATAATCCGCCACCGCTCCATTATAGCAACAATTACCAACTCCATCCCAGGTTTAGCACTCGTACTCTCTGGATCATCACTGCAAACCTCCACCTGCTCTGCCACCAATGCACCTCAAACAAGGGCTGCATGAAAGCATCGCCACCGAGCTGAAAGCCCTACCCCTCCACAGAAGGTCCCAATCTCAAAAGACAGTACCCAGATGCTACCATAGGTCTCTTTTACCACACGGAACACCGGCTGATGCCTATTTCCTGGTTCCAGCATCCAACGACCTTCTCCTCCTCCTGACCAGCAGCCATAGCATTACCCCTCTATGCCATAGGGATCCCTCCATCATATCTGCCCACCTCCCCAGCCCACTGCCTTCCCCGGGGCTGGCCATTTACTCAGTCTCTCTGCCAGTGATCAATCAGATGGCATGTGCAGCCATAAAATAGATGTCTAGAGTGTGCTAACCCCTAAGCATTAAGCCGAGGTTGCAACTACTTTCCTCCCTCTAAATCTTGTTAGGACTGACAGATCACTTGGTTTGATAGCCATCCAGGAGCTGGCCCTCCTGCTAGCAGCAGGTAGGTCTTCACAACCAGAGAAAGGCTCTGGTGAAACATCTTCACTTGCCCCATGAGCAATGGCATGATTAGGATGCACAAACCACATTATATTAAGCACTAATTCAGCGGTCTGCAACCTGCAGCTCTTGAGATGTTTTAGACTACAACTCCCATGATCCATCACCATTCACTTTGCTGGCTAGAAATGGCGGGGAATTTGTAGTCCAAAACATCTGGAGAGCCAAAGGTTGCAGACCCCTGCACTAGTTCTTGTAATCATATGTAGCACAGCGGAAGTAGCCGTAGGGACGTTTCGCACATCCAAGTTGACAGAAATGGAAATCCAAAGAAGAAGAGATGCTTGCCACAATGATTCAAAGACAATAGGACAGGATAAGCATGACATGAGGGACTCATCAAACCAGATGCCAGAAAAGCTGAAGGGACGAGTATTTGAACAAGAGCATGATTTATCTTAACTCATATTCGGATGAGGGGGTTGGAGGGTGGGTGCAGGACAAAGATACATTTAAACAGCGCGTGCAAGACCCCCCTTAGCTACATTTCCCAAGTCCCTGCCGTTGATATGTAATGTAATAGGTATTTTTATTGCACCCGTTAGCACAGCAGTGCCCGCTCAGCACTGATGGTTGTCCGTGTGGATAGTATGTACTGTGCCCAGGAATGGGTTTTCATATCAGGGTCTGCCGGGGATAGCAGGAAGGTGTTGTGTGATTTCATCGTGTACATTTGGTCGCAGCCAAATCCATCGAAATTATTTTTTTCTTTTGAACCATTTTGCCACAAATATATGAGGGGAGAGACCCCCAAAACCTCCCCTTGTCCCCCCCACCTTATTTATAACCCTTACCCACCCCAACATGTATTTGCAGCGTAATGCGGCAAAGAAAATGCGATGGATGTGGCTCCGAACAGATCTGCAGCGGTGAGCCCTTCTCAGCAGTAATCCTGCAGCCCAGGTTCTCATCTCCGGATCCTTTGTGTTCTTCCCCACTGCCTTACACCGCCCCTGTGTCTCATACTGCCACATCTGTTCGTCCCACCCTTTTCCCGATTCCGTAGATCCATTTTTTTGATGTGCCCTGCCTCTTCTTCTTTTTATGCCTCCTCCACAGTCCCGGTGCTACGTCTGTCTCAAGGCACCACTGATAAAAAAGAAAGTGGTTAGCTCGATCCAACAAGCACACATGCCATATATGCCCTGGTGACATACAAGTTATCTCCTGGAGTGATAAGCAATGCAGTGAAGTGACTAGTTCCGAAGGGTGTCCAGTCAACTGGTCGACGACAAACTGGTCGACTGCAATTTGGTCGACACCATTTGGTCGAATGCCAAATGGTCGAATTTTTTTTTTTTTATATATATATATGTGTTTTGTGGGTTTTCGTGTGGGGAAAAAAAAGAAAAAAGAAAAAAAAGGGGGTTGGGGGGGACCCCCCCAAAAAAAAAAAAAAAAATGGGTAAAAAAAAAAAAAATTCGACCATTTGGCATTCGACCAAATGGTGTCGACCAAATTGTCTGTCGACCAAATGTTTTCGACCATTTGACTGGTAACCTTCCGAAGGATGTGCACCAACACCTATTGAGCTTGCACTGGTTGAACATAAGCGCAACTCCGAAATTACAAACTTTTAGCAACTTTGCATTGAAGGGAAAAACAGAAATGTGCGACCATTTAAAATAAACTGCTGGTTGTTACGGTAGGCTGGCCCTTTAAGGCAGCCATTGCAAAGGGAAACGTCACTGAGGGAAGTGACGGTGAGGGAAAAGGAGGGAGCCGAGGTTTGGCAGTTACTACATTGTATGTGATTAAAGAAGCACCACCAAGTACACAATCATGCCCATAGCGTCCTGCAAGCTCACCGCTGCCGCCACCACGCTGCTCACCCTCCTCTCCACACTCACTACTCTCAAACTCTATCCTCCCATCCATCCCCTCATCCACACACCACCCAGCCCACTCTTCTGCCACAAGCATCTCGCTATTAAGGATATCACACCAACCATGACAGATAGTACACCCTGTGTAGTAACTCTGCACAGACTAGAAAGACTTAGAGCGCGCACACAGACCCCAGAACTTAGCACACTAGCCCTTCCCACTGAATTCAGAAACTCTAGACTGAGTTCCCGCACCACCTCCACATGCTGCCCCCGCACGGAATACCCACACACCCACAGTCCACCACCCATTAACCTAGCCACACCCTGCAATACCACCTCACAGAACATACCAGACACGACCATCACTCACACCTCCACAAGCAAACATCACACACCTCACATCAAATGTGCCCTCCTCAATGTCCGATCACTCCCAGCTCATGCCTCTGATATTCATGACATTATAACCAGTAATAACATTGACCTGTTAGCCATCACCGAAACATGGTTACATGAAGCATCAGGCCCTGCCGTTACACTTGCACTACCACCGGGCTTCTCCATACTCAGACAAGATAGGCCAGATCGAATAGGAGGCGGAGTAGCCCTCATCTACAAAGAGAACCTACAGCTCTTACCTGTCAGTCACCCCTCGACCAACAACTCTGACCTCTTATCGGCCAAACTCACATTGTCACCCAACAGCACCATCAACATTCACCTACTATACCGCCCCCCAGGCAACTCCCCAGACTCCCAGGACAACATCTTACACATCCTTAGCAACAATATCAAAAGCTCCACCAAAACCATTCTACTAGGGGACCTCAACCTCTGATTTAATGATCCCAAGGACAAATCTGCAGCCACTCTCACCAAGGAACTCAATGACCTGGGCTTCATCCAAAAAGTAGAAAGTCCTACTCACATCAAAGGCCGCATACTTGACTGGATCGCAGACCATAACTGCCTCTCCTCTATCACCTCCAACTCCTCACTGCCTTGGACTGACCACAACTGCATAGAGTTCTCTATTCCTATCACCAAAAACGTTAAGCCTCTGACCCCTGCCAGCGCTGCACAAGTCAGAAGCTCTAAAAAACTCACAGAGGAGAACCTACGCCCATACCTCAATACCCCAGTGTTAGCCCCCCCATTCGCTAGCGACCCCAATATCCTAGCAGACATCTACAAAGATGTCCTCACCAAAGCTATCAATGTAATAGCGCCACTCGAATGGAAAAAAGAGAAGAAATCCTTACACTCCAACTCCTGGTTTACTGAAGAACTGCACTCAATGCGATCCCACAAAAGAGCAGCACTAAAAAACTGGCAATCTGACCCCTGCACCAATACCAAAAACATATTCAATTTAATCTCCCACCAATACAAGAGAGCTATCTCCAATGCCAAAGCCAACGCCTTCAACACTCGTATCGCCAATGCCAAGTCACACTCCAAAGTGATTTCCCCAATCTTTAATGAGCTCATCTCCCCCCCCCAATACTCCAGATGAAATAATCAAAGATGAAGCGTGGTGTACCAGCATTGAAGCTGCCATGCTTCACAAAATTGACCTTCTCCAAAAGAAAATCAAAGACCACTGCAAAGCACTTCCTCACCAGACAGGAACCAAACCGACCAACACCCCACCCACTTCCTCCAAGCCCACCATACCTGACTTCTCCTTCAGAGATGTCACTGAAACAGAAGTTATTAACCTTCTAATAAACCTCAAACCCTCCCCATGCAAAGGCGACATTTGCCCACCTAAACTAGTCAAAGACTGCGCAGACCGCCTTGCGCCGCTCCTCACGGCATTTATCAATGCGTCCTTTAAAACAGGCATCATCCCAGCCAACCTCAAAGAGGCTTGGGTCCGGCCTCTCCTAAAAAAACCGACTCTTGACCCCGCACAACCCAACAACTATAGACCAATAACCACTGTGCCATTCTTGCTGAAATTACTGGACAAAGCCGCACACTGCCAAATCCAACACTTTCTGGAAACCCACTCCATCCTCGGGACGACGCAATCGGGCTTCCGGAAAGGACATGGCACAGAAACAGCCCTGGTAGATCTGAAGAGCCAGATCACCCAAATCATGGACAAAGGCAAGCCGGCTCTTCTGCTTCTTCTAGATCTCTCAGCCGCGTTTGATCTGGTTGATCACAAGATTCTCACTTCCCACCTCACGCACTCAGCCAACTTCTCCAAAGAAGCAGCCGCCTGGATCACTTCCTTCCTCGAAGGTAGGGCCATGAAAGTGTTCTCGGGCATCGCCAACGCCACTCCCACGACTATCCACTGCGGGGTCCCTCAAGGTTCCTGCACTGCACCTACACTCTATAATTTGTTCACCAAGCCCCTCTTTGACAAACTTGACTCATACGGCATCACCTACACGAACTACGCGGACGACACACAAGTAATTCTACCCCTCTCAGGCTCATACAACGAAGACGCAAAGGCTCTCCACACTATCTACTCCATCATCAAGGCATGGATGGCAATTAATGGCCTCTGCCTCAATGGTGACAAGACTGAAATCTTGATATTAGGTCAACAGAACACCTTAGACAAACTGGACAAACTGTACACTAACTTCTCCATTGACAACTCCATCATCCCCGTGTCCACAGCCGTCAAGACACTGGGAGTATACCTTGACTCTTCGCTATCAATGACTAGACAAGTCAGCGCAATCACTTCCGCATCCGCACACACCACCAAACTTATAAACGCCATCAAGCCCTACCTCTCTAAACCTAACTGCCTCTCCATAGCGAGGGCAACCATTGGAGCCAAATTGGACTACTGCAATGCTCTCCTAGCAGGCACATCAGCCAAAAACATAAATAGACTACAAATCACGCAGAACAACGCTCTCCGGGCCGCTCTTAGTATCCCAAGAAGAGAGCATATCACCCAGGCCAGGCTCTCAGCCCAATGGCTCCCAGTCAAAGAACGGATCACCCTCAAAATCCTCACCCTCACTCACAAATGCCTCTCCTTCTCCGCCCCGTCCTATCTTTCAGATACCATCCTCAAACCTTCCTCCACACGTCCCACTAGGACGCAATACGCTAACCTACTCTGCATCCCACGCATCAAAAAAGCCAAAGCCGGAGGTCTAGGTTTTCCCTACATTGCAGCACAGACATGGAACGCTCTCCCTTCTGACATCCGAACGGAAAACTCACTTCCCATCTTTCGCAGGAAACTGAAAACCTCGTTCCTTGCAAAATAACTAGCAAACTCTCAAGAAGCCATGTAAATATACTGCCTTGCTATTGTATATATTTCCTCTGTAATTTATGTACTACTTGTAACTACGGTTTCCTTTGCAACTAAGATGTCTGTAACAAGCGCCACGATGCTTCTGGGCTGATGTGCGCTCAACAAATTTGAATAAATAAATAAATAAATAAGGTTGATAATCTCCATGCTGGTGTCCGTGTATTTGTTGAGAGCGGTCCTGCCTGCTAACATTTGGCGATGAGGTACGTTCCCACCAGCGGTCCTCCTTGCACACGCCGCTGATCCCACCGCGCGTCTGCCTATGTGCACCAGTGATCCCACTGGCCTGCAATCCTCCTTCCTCCAGTCGTTAGCGCGCCTGAGTGCGAGCGTCCCGCCGCGGCGCATCCGGAATTCCTCCATCCATATACACGTGCGATCCCACCGTGTCACGGCTGCTGCTTCAGTCCTTTGTGCCTACCTCCAGGAGCCCACATGCATGATCCCGCCGGGCCCGCCTGCACCATTAGAAAAAAAATATATATATTTTTTTCTTCTTCCTTTTGCTCTGCTTATCCACAAAACTCTTCTGCCCCACAAAAGATTAACTGGGGTGATCCCACCACCAGCATCCACCAGAAAGTGGGTCCACGTTCCCAGGCCCAGACCAGCAATGCACAGCAGGGGCAAAACAACCCAACGTGGCTGGGAGTGATTGATCATGAGCAGGCGAAGGGGCCTCAATATCCAGGTACACCTACTCATCTACAAGGTCGGCAGCAAATAAAAGCAAAGGGGAACTTGGCCCAATCTACTACAGCGAGATTGTGGAGTAAAGTACTGTCCAAGTGCCCAACAACGCAGCGCCACGCCAGGCACCAGTCTATAAGCAATGAGCATGTCGGCTGACCAAGCGAGCTCGAGCTCACAACCAGCTCCAACGATCAGGAGATCCACAGCGACAGCATGGCGCATGCCTCCTCCCTTCTCCATGACCCCACAAGCCGACAAAGGAGCGAGGTGGGTGGAATGGCTCGAGGATTTCAACAACTTCATAAATGCTGCAGGTGAAGAAACCTCTCCACGCCTGCGCAGCATGTTCATTAACACGGCGGGCACAGAAATAAAGACACTATCAAAACTATTCCACCAGCAGAACTCACTGACTTTGCAAGCTTGATAACAGCTTTAAACAAACGTCTTGTCATCGCCCCCAACAGGGATTATGAAAGATACATCTTCAACCAGTGCACTCAGCGCAGCCATAAAACGGTGGATGAGTTCATCACAAGGTTCCGAGTTAAAGGCGCACATTGTCAATTCGATGCATTTTCTCTAGATGAAGCAATTCGCTTAAGAGTAATTGAAGGGTGTGTATCACCGGCATTACAACAACCTGTAACCATTGAAGAAGTGAGTGAGATGGCACGAATACTAGAGAGGGTGGAGAAACAAGCCACACATATGACAAGCATTGCAGTCAACAAGCAAGACAGGAGTGATATCATAGCAGCACTCCATGCAAGCAACACCAAGAGAAACGAAAGAACTAGCGGCCCGAGCAGCACATCGACCCCACGCATGCAAAGACAATGCTACAGGTGCGGGATGTCATTCCCACATGCCGGGTCATGCTCCGCTCTCTCCCAAAAGTGTGGTAATTGCGGCAGAGAAGGACACTTTCAGTCTATTTGTAGAGAAGGGAAACCGTTTCCCACGACATGCATGGGTGCAGTTCCACAATACAGGACATTGCAAAGGCTATTTCCAAATCAATCTCACCAGTCACACCCATACCAGTAGGAGCCGAGGAGATATGTGCGAGTGGTGGAAGAAATATATCCTGAGGACGACAGCCAAGAATATGAGACACAAGAACCAAATACGCAACTGCACAACGAGTACGACGGCCCACCGTCGCTGCGACAAGGACTCCACTTCGGAGCATAAGGAAACCCTGACTATGAAGGGGACCACTACGACCTGCATGCCCAGGATGAGCTCGTAAACCTCATCATAGATGAGGAGGAGGCACAGGAGGCACCCAGAATACAGATAGACATCTGCAGCAAACAATTTTGTTTTCTGATTGACTCTGGAGCGACCGTGAACATAATGGGTGAGAAAGAATTTCAACTACTTCAAAGCAAACCCATACTAACCCCAACAACCTCTAAGATATATCAATGGGGTGCAGATGCCCCCTTGCACACTGTGGGAACATTCAAAAGACGGCTCACATTCGGTGACAAGTCTGCCACCACCGTCATTCATGTCATCAGGAGCCCCACCAAAGGGCGATGTCTGCTGAGCTACAGAACTGTTTCCTGTCTAGGGTTAATCAACATACCTGTCCAGGACGGTGACGTCATCAGTTCGTCAGCGCCCCAAACCAGGAAACATGGACACGTATATAAAATGGATCTGGAATCTCCTGTCACCGCCACCATCACAAAGGAGGAGATTGTGAAAGAATTTCCACGACTGTGTCAAGGCCTAGGAAGAATGAAAGGCCCACCAATCAAATTTCACATTGACCCAGCAATCCGCCCAGTCCCACAACACCCACGCAGAGTCGGGTTCCACCTATAAGAAGTGGTCTCAAAAGAACTGAACCAACTTCTATGCGATCACATCATCAAACCAGCCACTGGTCCAACGCCATGGGTTTCCCCTCTCGTTGTTGGATATCCCTAACAATACAATTCAGGCAGCGGGGGCGGGAGAGACCAAACTAAACACAGCGTATTGATAAGGAAAAAGACAGGAGTCTTCCTAGTTGCAATATCCTCCCTTGGTTGTTACACGTGCTGTGCCCAACACTAAAGGCTCCAAAGATCTGATAAAGCTGCAGCAGGACAACTCTGTAACATTATCTTCCCCTTAGCTCGCAAAAAATAAACATGCTGTATGTGGTGTACATTTGGACACCTCTTACTACTCCTTTCTAAACCATCTCTCAACCGCCTCCTTCCCCTTAACTACCGCCCTACCTCAAACACCTATTTCATTGCCAAACTCCTTGACCGTGCAGCTTACAAGCTTCACAGAATCTAACTGCCTTATTAACCACACCCATTCTGGATTCATAGCCCTTCGCGGAACAGAATCCTCTCTTGTGTCCATTTGGGATGACTTAAAAAAGAGCAGCAGACTCAGAATGCTGTGGTGCACTCATCCTCCTTGACCTATCTGCTGCCTTTGACACCATTGACCATGAATTACTCACAGACACAGACTCCACTCTATAGACATCAGAGACTCTGCTCTAAGATGGATCACCTCCTTCCTTTCCAACCACTCACAAATCAGGCTCCTTCTGCCTTTCTCCTCCCCCTCTCGCCATGTTCCCAAAGGGGTGCCATAGGGAGCCTCCTCGTACCTCTCCTCTTCAATCTCTACCTTAGTCCCTTCCCGGCACTCATCTGCTCCTAGAACCTTAGCTGCTATAACTACTCGGATGACACCCAGATCATTTTCAAGATCCCCAAATCATCGGCCTCCCCCCACTCCGACCTCGCCTCCTGCCTCGCTGAAGTCGACCTCTGGATGGAAACCAGCCACCTGCTCCTCAACCCTGACAAACCTGAAATCCTAATATGCAGTAAAACATCCCTTCTTCCCCAACTGCCCCCCTGGCCACACTGCCTAGGAGCCCCACCCACGATATCCACCTCTGTAAAGAATCACGGATGCACACTGGACTCGGATTTATCACTCTCCAACCACTTCAACACTTTGGGCCTCATTACACAGTAGGCACCGGTAAACCCTTACCGCCTTACCACGAGGTCCCTTTGCGGGTTGGAGAATTTAACGCCTGCTTTTTGCAGGCGTTAAAAACCAACCCGCAAACGGACCAGGGAGCTAATTACGGTACCGCAATTTGCGGCACCATAATTAGCGCCTTCCCCATTCCCATAGAGCCCTATGGGGCAAAAATGGGAATGGGGAAGGGCAATGGGGGAAGGGGGAATTACCGCCCCACCAACCTTGGTATAGGGCGGTAATTCCCCTTTCCACCAAGGCGGTGCTGGTATTTTACCAGCATGGACCAAGGTGCTATTAGCACCTTGGTCCACCGCCATCCGTTTAATGAGGCCCTTTGTCCTGGACATGCCATTTCCACTTGTGCATCCTCGGGTAAATCTCTTCCTACCTCTCCTACACACACTTCCTTGCCATCATCCTCTCCCGCTTAGACTAGGCCAACTCCCTCTAGCATGCCAGCTCTGGAAACTTCAACAAACCCCAGACTCCTCAGCCAGACTCCTCCTTGCCCTCTCACCCAGAGAACACACCACCCCACCCTAGAGTACTACACTGGCTTCTTATCAGCCAAAGGGCATCTTTTAAGGTAATGTGCACCGCACACTGAGCCATCCATAACACTGGCCCGAATTCCTCCAGGACAAGCTCACATACGACCAACCCACCAGAAACATTACATCTGGTTCTGCAGTCCTCCTCGTGATCCCCCCATATAATTCTACCACAGTGGGAGGATCCGCCTTCTCCGCCCGAGCTCCCTCTGTCTGGAACTTCCTCCCAATACACATCTGCCGCAATGAAGACTATCTCTCCATCAGAAAGGCCCTCAAAACCTGGTTATTCCTTGCAGCAACTTGCAGTTTCTCCACTTCCCATCTCTCTCTGTCTCTATTTAAAGGCACAATATGCCCCTGTCACAGTTTTGTTCACTTCCAGAACATCTACAAATGCATGATAAAGTATTACCCTCAGAACAGTCAGGACGACTCGATTTTGCCTAGCAAAGCGTCGAGCAAAACATTAAGGTACGTCGTCAAACACCACTAGGTGAACACTAGCCGATACACACCCACATCCATACCCCACCCTAATGCTCAAAGCTCAACAGACATCAGACTGCAGCTACGACCTGCGAGAACATTCAGTCTAGCTGGTCACATAGCAAATTTCTTTTGCACACTCTAAACCACCGGACCCTCCAGCGCCCATCCACATGCCTGACTATCTTGGGTTGCTTAATGGAGCACAGCCGGCCCACCTAACACCTATCTCAGCTTAATGCACACCCCCATTTTACTCAGTCCAACACTTTAACACTTGGACTCTGGTCCCTGAGAGCGTTCAGCCACAAGCACGTTGAGGCCATACCAATGGGATAAAGGCGCTATATAAATGACAAACTTCTACTACTACTAGCAAAGTACATCGAAGCATGTATATACCATGTAGGTGACTCTGTCACCTACATTTTTATCCTTTCCATCCCCACGCCCGTGTTGTGCCGGCTTTTGTCTCGGATCTTTGTTTCAAGTATGAGTAACCTGTAGTCCATGCATCATCAATAATCGATTAGGCATGTTTTCATGTATCTCCACCTCATGTTTGGCATTGCTGTTAATTGAACATTTGTTTTATTTTCCTTTCACATTTGATCAATAAAAGAATATCTAATTTATCAAAATAAAAAAATGTGAAGAAAAAAAATGCCAACACCTCCTCGTTTTTTAAGCATTTGTCAACAAAAGCAATTTTAGAAACCAAACAATATAAAGCTATGCATGTGTATAACAAGCCGACCATGAGAAGTGTTTGAACCATGGCTTCCAAAGGTGTTGTGGGGATCAATAGGATAAATGCATACTAGATGATGTGACGCCCGCATAAATGCTGCTGGTAAAAATACTAACAGTCAACTTGCCTTTTCCTCTCCTATGCTGGGATTATGGGGCAGGGGTACAGATGGTGTGTGGGGGTGGGAGGGATAATGGGGTTAAGGTATGTTCCCCAAAAAACAAAGGGAAGGCCACCAGCATGCGCTTTGACCATTGTCATCCACCCGCCAGCTTTTCCACAGACAACTGAAAGATGGCCGCCATTTCTGTTGTTTCCCCGGGAAGCAGCAGCTAGGGACTGTGGCCGGCTCAGCCAGCCAGTGGAATAGCTCCTATAGTTGTAACACATGCAAAGTAAACCTTGGAGCTTCAAAAAGACAGGTTTATAACAATGACTGGAAATGTGCATTATGCATCTCAACCTTTTACTTGATTAATTTTCTCTTTCTTAACATAGGATATGCAAACAGCACACGGGCAGGAGCAAAGTGAGTTGTCTTATGGGAGATCCCTTCATAATCATTGCTGGATTCTTTAAGAGTAGCTTATTATGCCACTAAATTGAATTGCTCCCGGGTGAAGGACTTCACTTCCAGCACACTTGTGTTAGTCGCTTCTGGGTCAAGGGTCACTTCTGTTCTGCTCCCTGAGGGGTCTTCCAGGCCACCATGACCAATCCTGCCCTGGTAGAGGGCCGGCTAAGCTGTTGATCAGTGGTTTCCAACTGCTCCCACCATGGGTTTGATGGCTACTGTGTTGGTCCTGCAGCCCACCGCGAAGGCCCTATCAGGACTGCAGGTTGTTGGGCCTTTTTGGCCAACTTGCAGTTTCCTTGATGGTCAGTCTTCATTCACATGGGATCGCCCTACCGCTCTGCAACTCGTCAAGGTGAAAATGTTACAACCAAATAATATTGATGTTATTATTATTTGTTATAATGCAATATTTTGTGCCGGGTTGGTGGCCGGTTGCCCCACTGCTGCTCGAAGAATGAGACAATGGCACAGCGTCACAACCAACTTCTCCTTAAACAAGACCGACAAAGGTCTCTGTAGGGCTACCACTAAGGTGTAGAGCCCCTCTCAGTTTGCGCCCCCTATTGGTGTTTCCGGGGCTTATAACATAGTCAGAGACTGAATTAGGCAGGCGGGAGTTCAAGATGGAATGTACTGTTTAATTTTCATTGTAGCTTCACTCATTTTCCATCACTATGAAATGCGCATTTCTAGCTAAACGCATGCAAACCAGTTGAAATCAAGGTGAGACCTCAACCGAGTGTCCGCTCTTCTTCACATTCAGGCCATTTTGCATTCTGGGAGAAATCACTTTTAGATCATTTTAAATGGAATTGGATTTTAAATTTTGAGATATCAGTGTAAGTTTTTTTTTTAATTATTATTGTATTTTATGAATTGTTGATATTTATGAATTTGATGTTTGTGAATTTGTGATAATGGTTAATGTGCTTAACGTTTAACTTTAATTAATGCACAATAAATATTTAAAACAAGAATGAAAGACACTCCCGTCTACAGTAAGACTGACTCCTGTATTCATCGCATTTTGATAAATGTCGCAAAGTTGCAGTGCAGTCAGCAGTAATGTGAAGTCACACTGAGTTGTTGTTCTCTCGTACTTTGAATGCTCGAGGGAGTTAAATATATCGCTTCAAGAATACATCGATTTTTGTGCTGAGCCAATTACCTTCCCAGGAAGCGGAAAGTGATGCAGGTGTTCATTACACCAAGGCCCATGAAGAAGTCGCTAATGAATATCCGTCGCTGAAAGATTTGCTCACAGAAGAGTGACTAGGCGTTTGGTGACTGGTGGCACCTGGATGGGACAAGGCAGAGGGCAGCCGCAGCGTTCAGTAAACCTCGAACCCAGTGGTTGAAGTCTATGAAACGAAGTAGTGTAACTATGCTAGATACTGGCCTGCCCTGCTCCCCACAAACCCCATCGCTACACCCCCTCCCACGCACAATCCGAATCCCCAAATAAAGGCGACTGCTGTTTAAGGGAACGTTCAGTGCAGTGCACTGAGGGCACGCTTCAACTTCTTCCTACACGTTTATTTTAAAACGAAAAAATTCAGGAACAGTGGCCCTCATTCCAATCCAGGCGTTAAGGATTTAACGGCGCCGTCGGCACCGTTAACCCTTAACGCCTGATTTCCACCTTAACGCTGCTTTTAGCAGGCGTTAAGTACCAAGGCGCTAAGCGTCCTTGCCGCTAATTACTGCACTGTAATTTACGGTGCCGTTATTAGCGCCTTCCCCACTCCCATTATGCCCTATGTGGCAAAAATGGGAATGGGGAAGGGTAAATGGGGATAGGGGATTTACCGCCCCACTCACCTTGGAATGGGGCAGTAAATCCGCCATCCACCATGGTGTAAACAGAGTTTACACCATGGTGGTAAAGTAGGAAACTTACCATCTGGGTTGGAATGAGGGCCAGTTTCTCTTCAAAAGAAACTTATAGGAACAGTAAGACTTAATTTAAAAAAACAGAGCAGCACCGCTGCCAACTGCCCCCGCCCACTTCGATCGCTGCCCAAACCTACTGGTGGCAAAACTGCGTGCATGCGATTGAGGGAATCGCACCTGCGCGCCTGCTTGCTGCCTTTAGGCAAACAGTGGGATGTGTGATATGGCTCCGGAAGGTGTGCCACTCACCTGCCACCTGTGGCGTGGTAAGACTGCATGCTGCCCTTTGGGGGGGGGGTGCTTTGGGAGAGAACATTGAAATTCTCTCCCAAAGTCCATCCGCACTGCCCCATTTCATGGAGGGAAGGAGTGCAGTCGCATGCTTCACTCTGGAGGGACCCCCACATGCTTCACTCTGGAGGGACACCGGCCTCCCAAACAGACGCAGGGCGGGATTAGGAAAATCAGTGAGTGCAAAAAGCACCAGTCTAAAGCTATTTCCCTGCCCCCACCATGCCCCTCATTTGGAAAGGGGATTCATTCCAACTGAGGGTCATGGCGGGGTCTCCAAGGGTCTACAATTGCATTTTTGTTGCCTTGGTGCCCGGCCGCACGCAAATGAACCCACCATTCTGGGGTATTACAGTTTCCATAAACGTACAATGAGGGCCCCTTCACTTTCTGGTGGAATAGCGGGTAAAGCTGCCCCTTGTCCAGATTCCGATGTAGGGTGTGGCACATTTTTTTTGAGTCAATGCATTTGTTTGCACACTGCAGATCTCATCAGTTTGCACATGCGCAAACTTCCTACTGACATCTGTCGGCACAGTAAAAAGTCACTTTTCAGCAGTGCAAAGTCACTTTGAACCGTGAAAAAAATTCCATGGTTCGGGCCCAAAATGGCCTCAGGTCAGCCTGAAAGGAAAACGTCTTCTTTTAGCCCAAATAGAAAGTAGTTTCTGCTAATGAAGTGCAACTTAATGGGATGGATAAGTGTGTGATGGGGGAAGGGGCAAGGTTGCTGCTGGCTTCTCAAAGACATATTGCACAGAAAGCACACAAAAGTATTCAAGAGAACCAGCCAATAAACACTGAGGACGGAGTGAAAACAGAACAGAGGGTTTTATATGTTCTCAGTAAAACCAGAGCCGCCATAACATACTTCTGATGCAGCATAAAGATACATTGAAAATGGAGACCTTAATACATCTAATAGCATATTGTCCCTAATTCCATGCAAAACAAATTATGCACTTTACTGGATGTATTCATATGAATTTTTGAAGCTGCAGGTGTAATCTTGTGGAATAGACTTCTAAGCGGGAAAATGACTCATTGATTTTAAAGCTGTGTACGCTTTAAAAAATATATTTCCCTCAGCTCTGTAAACAATATTTTAGGTGGATGGGTTTTCTAGAGTTTATAATAATGTGATTAATTATTTTTATGATTGTTTAGTACGTATTGTACTCTCTTTTTTCTGGTTTTATGAATTTAAATGGATTGCGAAAGGTTTTCTTTTATCAACCATTACACAATGAACATTTTTTTTTAAATAGCATATTTGAGTGTAACGCCTCCTATCGTAATCCTTGCACACCACTCATACTCTTTGCTTTTCTCTAGGCGTCAACATCCCTCCAAAGACCTGCACAACAATTTGACGCGGCAGGAAGACAACCTTCCGTATTCTGGAGAAATCCAATTTAGTCCATTTTTATGGTCGGACACTTCATAAAAGTTTTTATTTTGTTATACTTCGAGTGCACGCATGGATGATTCACTGAACACATTGCTAGGCTATCTAAATACCTCTTCATGGATTTGCATTAATGCAACAATATATTTAACACAAGGTATTGGCTTGCTGCAAGCGGGGGCAGGAGGACCAAAACACAATGTCACACACGTTCTGATATTATTTAAAGGGGAAGCTGTCTCGGAAGTTTCATTGCCCCAATGGATAGGGCATGTATTTTTTAGCATATTTCGTTCGATCCCAAAAATGTTTCCCATGCGTCTTGTCATCGATTTTCTTCACATTTACACATGTGAAAACTCACACATTGGAAGTCGTCATCTTGTGCTAATCTTATGGCAGTAAATAATAAGATTGCCCCTAAAGCTGACCTCATTAGAAGCTTATGCTCCTTGTCATAACACCAATGTCTCATGTCTCCCACCCACAAAGCAACCAAGGTTGATGCTGATAAGCTTTGCGGGGCAGCAGGGTCGAGCCCATCCAGGCTGTAAAGCTGAATACAATGAGTACTTTACCCTAGCACCCTGAATGCTGCTAATCATTTGTGGACCCTCCCCCATGAAGCTAAGCAGGATCATCCTTGGTTGATTTGTGGATGAGAGACATCATGTTATGTATTTTTTACTATGGCCAACATTTTTAAATCAGAAAATGTTTGATTGAACTTACTGAGCATGGTATCCAATTAGTTCTTGCTTTATGTAGGATGAGGGTACATATCACTCCGAGACCAGGCGAGCCCTGACAGAATGTGACTTGATTTCTTGCAATAACAAAGATGGGGTAGTTTGCCGTTGCAAGGGCAGATGATTCTGGGCACAATGTCACACAACTTCTTTAATCATTTTAGACAAGGTGACCTAACGCTACAAGGGCGGGCTACCCAAGCATAATGTCACATGTATTCCTGCATTACTTAAGAAAGGTCAGGACTGGCCGAGGCACGGGCAGTCTGTGCAATTGCCCAGGGCACCGTGGCCATAGGGGCCCAGCAGGCACCAGCTGCCTGCCTGCAGCATATAAAGTAATGTTTTTTTCAAGAGGGGCTTTTCCACCTCCATGGACGAGGGTCCCCGTTCTTTTTGTCCTAGTGAGGCACTGTGTAATAACTTAACCTCATGCTGCGATGCATTCAAGAGAAATCCCTCCCAGTGGCCCAGCAGCAGGCCCCATCAGTACGACTGCTTATCACTTTCTTCAAGTTCAAGCAGAACATTTAAAGTTGGAGTGATTTACAAGTGATGGTCTTATTAAGAGACCATGTTTTGGACAACAAGTTCTTAATGTATTTTGAAAGCACACGCCGAGCATGAGCCTGTTTAAATCTATGCTCGTCTCCAGGACATTAAAATATATTACACAAAACAGTTTAAACCTATCTGCCTTATTTTCAGATATGCATTGTTAGCACAGCAAAAAGCGATTATTTTAGGTAGAATGTACAATGTCCCCCACTATATATAAAACATACCTTGAAACACAGAAAGGTAACCTTTTCACACATTTTTGATGAGTCTTTAAGTCTTGAAAGTACATTTTCAAAATCCACAGGCCATATTTTGACATCTTCTGAATTGCATTCTGTTATTTGTAGTCTTCCATTCGAGGGGGTCGAGGGGTAATAATGCCAGAATTGTGCACTTTTTACCCATCATATTTCCATTAGGATTTATATATCTGCGTGAGTACTTTACTATGGTTTGTATACTTTTCAAATTATCTTTATAAAACAGAGTATTGTTGAAAGTCAAATTTGGGTGTCTGGTTACAGTCTTGGAGACTGGGGATTATTTTCTCTGCGTCTGGCCCTATGGATGTTTTCAGGGCACAAGTCAAGGATACATGTGGTTGGAAGCAACACCTGTTGGGTGTTTCTGAGGCTGCATTAAATACAACTTTGCTTGCTCAAGTGTTTGGCTACTAGGATTTCACTTTAGGTTGCCATGTTTCCAGTGAAGACGTTTACCCACAAGACCACTTAAAGGTGTCATTAAAGCACACGTCTCATATTTGGGTTTTGTTTTCCATGGAATATTTCATTATGCACCATTATGATTTAAAAGAGGGGCACCTTTCATACTTTGGCGGAATAGTTACTGGAAATTCTCCTCTCTCTCTGATTATTTTTACGTGTTGATTAATTTTTTGAAAGGCTCATTTGTTTTGTGCACTTTCCTCTAAGGGAAAAAAGCAATTGAACTAAATTTGTAAATTTCACTTTGAGATATGTTTACTTACTGAGCATATATTAATGGGTGGCAGCTTTTGATTTTCACTACGGGGGCAGAGATTCCCACACTTAGTGATGCGAGTGAGCCATACAAAAGTCGAAAAAACACATTTACAACTCATTTTGCAGCAGGAATAGGAAAAAAGCCTTAAGATTTACAGGAAGGTCTAAACATATAACATCTCTGCAACAGTCCCCTAACCTGCTGAGTTGTCTTTGCAACATTTTGCCTGCTTCCACCTGCTTTGTGCTGCCATCCCACACTATCCAATCAAGGGTTAGGCAGTCTATTAATGAGGCAACATTATGACTGTAACATGTCCTTTTTATGATGTACAAGAAAGTCAATTTGTGATCATTAGATAGCAAGACAAGTCTGGGGATTGCAATCAACAATATAAATGTTCTACAACAAATTAATGTTGTATAAAATGGTGTCACATGACTGTCAAAGGGTTTACTATTATTGTATGTATTGTATTATTTTTTAGGATAACAGCAGGTTACAAAGTACAACCCGTTTTGCAAAAAATAAATGTAACAAACATATCATATTTGAGGTGTCTGACGCATTAGTGTCAAACCATTCATTTTAAAAATTTGTTGTGACAATAGGCTTGGAGTCACATTCTGAACAAACTAATGCAGCCAATTGACACAATCCTTGACAAGAGTGACAGTTCGATAAACACAAAATAGATTCTTGGGTAGGGAGCACAAGGAAGTAGCAGGCCTCTATTGATTTACAACTATTAATGAGGCTCCCTTCCCATTCTGAAGTGAGCCTCACTTCTTAGTTTTTGCAAGATGCATGCTAGCATGTCACCAAGCCTGAACCCACCAAGAGAGGAGACAGAAACCCTGCCTCAACCAGTGATTTAGATGAGCATGGCAAGGAGAACAGGTGCAACTACGCCCTATGTCTGCGCCTATGCATATATTATTGAGCACCCCCACTTTTATTAGGACTTGAGCCCTGTTAATGTTGTTGACATTTGTAGACCTGCAACATTGCTTAATTTCCCGCCTCAAGACCTCCCAGGTAAATAGGCTCTATCGGACTACAGGGCAATCCTGCAGTATACGCAGGGTGCATAGGACCACTCCCTGACATGACATCCTTTTAACCTGCTTAGAGTCTATTTCTTTTGACAGCCAAAATGGTCCTTATCTGTAGCTTCTGAAATAAAAGCATATTGCTAGTTTGCACAATATGTCTAAATATATACACAATAAAAATAAAAACAATTGGGAAACATCTGCAGAAACAGCAGTTTAAAGTCAGCAAACTACAATCACCATGTTTTTGCAATGCTTTTCTCAGTCAGATGGGAGTTCATGTTCATATGTGGTGTAACGTGATTGAAAGGGGGTAAAAGCCTCGAGTAAGGCTCTAACTCCTTTCAATCAAGCAATTCTACATTTTCAAGCATGTGTATGGCAGAGAGGAGGGGTGAAACACAACTTGCATTTCAGCTTGCTCCCTTTCTCTACGCCATAGAAATGTCCAGCATTTGTGCCAGCATGGATTTTCATGCCAGCACAAATGCTTCAGATCCCCATAGGGTGTGCCTGCTCTATGCACCACAAAAAAGCAGACAGATCACACATGGATCTTTATACACTGCCAGACATGTGGGCATGTTGGGCAGCGTTTACTTGTAATTGTGAGCACTGCATGCCATTTTAGCATGGCAAGTGGCTCTCACAATTAAAAGGGCATGCCAGACAGTGTTTACTCACTTTGCAGAGTGGAGTGAAAAAATGCAGGTCAACAGGAGGGGCACACATGTACACTGCCATTTGCCCTGCACTTTTGCACTTCCCCGTGCAACTGATGAACATTTAGCAGTGGGGAACCATTTACATTGCAGTACTAAAGTAATAGCTACCTACTGTCAAATCACAAGCTCTTAGAAAAGGAGCTCCATGATGGTTTCAAACAAAAGTTTCAAAAATACCTTTTACAAACAATATTGTGAATGATGTGTTCAAGTACCTGAATTGCAGACTGGTCTCAAATCCCAGCTTCTCCACTTAACCAAAGTGTGTGCTCCAGGCCAAATCCTTGTATCTCATTATGCCTTATCTGCCAAAATTAGAAGTCTATATAAGATAGTTAGCTCACACTGTCTGCTACTTCAAAAAGGCCTCCCTACTGATGTTACCATAGGTAAATATTGACAATGACAATACATATGCTGGACGTTACAGTGTCTTTGTCTTCTGGTTCACTGATGTCAATGTGTTTTAATGTAACTTCCCATGATACCTTTGCGTAATGAAGACTCATTCTATAATATAATTCTCTGTAATATCACTGATGTCACTATTTATGCAAATAAGGGTGGGCCCCATACAACTTTTGCCCTCCAAGGCACCGCAAATCCTAGGCCGGCCCTGGACAAGGTAGTGTAAGGCTGCAGTGGCAAATGCCTGGAAACAACGTCACAAGGGTTCTTACATTACTTAAGACAATGGGCCTCATTACGATGTCCAGTGGTAACCCTGCCAGTGCTACCGGTGGGCTGCCGGGCTCTTGACATTTTACCGGCACCTAGCTTGCCGGTGCCACCAGGACATCACAAGTTCCATCAGACCGGCAAGCTAGGTGTCATAAAATGTTGTTCCCCATTCCCGTGGAGTCCTATAGGACACCATGCGAATGGGTTCATGGAAGCACCTGCACCGTTGCTAACGGTACCAGTGTTTCAGTGACGGCCCTGCCTACCATGGCCGCTGCGCCCGGCAGGGTCAGACTGGTCAGACGTGTCAGGCGCAGAGGCTGTGGAAGGCAGACTCGGAATGTGGCGGTCCAGAAACACTGTTGTTTCCTGAACGCCACTGTTGTAATGAGGCCCAATGAGGTGAAATGTAAAATGGGCAGACCTCGGGCACAGCGTCACATGAGTTCTTGTATTATTTAAAACAAGATAGTGTACCGCTGCAAAGGTGGGTAACCCTTGGCACAATGGTGCATGCGTTCTTCGGGTGCCACTTTATCGCGTGAGCATTGCCCATTTTCTCACGAAGTAGTAACAACATGGATATTACACAATAAATCACTCTCACTGAGAAGTTCAGCTGGTTGATTAATTTTCCGAGGGCTACGTGTATAGATGTGGGAAGGAGGTCATTACAGTGCTGAAGCACAGCATGCAGACAAAGCCCCATTTCTTTGAAAACTGAAGAAGGGAATTTGCTGGGTTGGTTTACACGATGAAATCTGACAGTAAAGCCAGTGTTCCTACAGAAGATAGCTCAGTGAACTAATGCATCAACTGCAGAGATCTGTGTGTAACCTGAATGTCGCAGGTTCAATTTACAGAAAGTGTATTTATCCTTTAAAGGTCTCTGAGTGCCCGACACAGAAGACGTTGCGCATGTGTTAGGGCAAAGTCTCACACTATGTGTTATTGGCATGTTCAGCTCTGTCAAATCTCTAAGCCTTTGCAAGCCTTCCACAAAGCATAGAGGACATTCTGAATTCAAGCGCTTGCTGCCCCACAGTTAGCAACTGCCTGCTGTTGGGGGCATTGCAGCCGATTTATAGGGCAAAAGGGCTGGCATTTTGGAACCAGCCCCAATCACAAAACAAAACACTCAACAAACAGCATATGGCATTGCCATAAAAAGATCCGCAGGTCCACACGGAGCATATCAACTGTGAAAGGTAGGGTGAGGCCTGAGACTGCTCTCAGGCTGCCCTCATCCATACTAAGGAGGAGTGATGACCTGGGGTTTTTATATATCAGGGAGTTCTTTCTCTCAACCAAAAATGTACTGCCTTCCCGATATCCTTAAAGCTTCCCTTGGGCAAATGGGCAACGTTTTCAATGATTGGCCATGCCCTGATCCTTGTTGTGTCCTGGTCACAATGTATCTATTTAGGAGTGAGACAGGCAGAGGCAAGGGGGTAGGGGGGGGCAGAGGCAAGGGGGGGGGGGAGAGAGAGAGAGAGAGAGAGAGAGAGAGAGAGAGAGAGAGAGAGAGAGAGAGAGAGAGAGAGAGGTTGTGGGAGTGAACATGGCTGCTATCTGTGGAGACCCGTGGGATGGGGTAAATGGAGTGTGGGCACTGGTGGTAGGGTTATCAGTGACCACAAGTGTGAGGACATCAGTATCCACTGCTCCCCTCAGCATCTTAAAAAACAAGCATTGGCAGAGCCAACAGTTGTGGCTTTTTGTGTAGGCATGACATACGCATTTGCCAGAGACTGTCATGATGGAGTGTAGGGGCATGACATGTAGTACTATTCATAGCATTTCAGGGGGTTTGAACACCTTTAAAAATGGCCAAACTATTCAGAGAGTAGTATAAGCACCTCATGCAGGTGATGAACTTACATCAAAGAAGCGGTGAACTTCTGAAATACCCACCTTCACCGCAGGACTATTTAAACTCATGGAACGGACAAAGGAACTAGTTTGTTGGTGAATACAGACAGACCTTTGATACAGGAGAAAAAATGAAAGACATGGGTAACATTTGTGCAGTATGACGCCAGGTAAATAATGGCTGCAGTATAGTTGTATAATAAGAAGACCGTTATGTCCTTTGTTACAGATGTTCTTTGATACACCATTGGAATTGATTGAGTCTTATGATAAGGGCCCTGAATACGGGCACGAATGGGCTAGGATGCTACAGAAAAGTATAAAATATGGATTATTTTTACTTTTTTTTATTCTACAGCCATTTCATTTTAACGTGCTTAGTAAAACAGAGATTACTGAACATCCCTAAGAACATTTACCATTAGTGGGGTTGAAAGATAGGCTCTAGAGGAATAGTATATTTTAGTAGACAAAACATTAAAATCATTTAATTAATTTGTAGGATATTTGAATGCTTTATTTTCCCTGATGAAGAAAATGGCGGTATTCGAAACCCGGTGTATATTTAAAAAAAACAGGATCCATTTAGATTAGTGAAAGTTCACATGGAAAAAAATATGGAAACAGAAATTGTTGTCTATTTCTTTGAATTTTCATTTGTGTGTTTATAATTTTGTGTGTTTATCATTTTGAAGCAGTGGGGTAATTTAACTACTCCTATATAAATCGTGTGTAACATTGTATGAATCTTGAAGGCAAGTAATTAATGTGGGTGGGGAGCATTACTGGTCGGGTTATGTGCCTAGGGCGATAGTTAGAAGCCCGAGCGATACCCAACCAGTAATGCCCACCCTCTGAAGGTTCTAACACTATTAGTACCCCCGCAAATTGTACTGGTGTACTAATAGCAATTTTTCTCGAGTTGAGAGACAGCGTTGCAATCGTTTCTCAACTCAAAAAAAAATGGCCACCAGAGATTGGGCAGACAGGACTACACCGTTCCTTCCCCCTTTCCATGGCGGCCATTAAAAGAAATAGAAAAAAATGTAAATAAAGAAAATGGCCACCATGGATCGGGAAGAAGGGACCATTCGTAGTCCCTTCTCCTTTTCCATGACGGCAAGCCGGAGAAATGAAAGGAACAGCAAGGAACGTGGCGTGCATCCTTCGCACAAGTAAATTCTACCTTGTTGGGTAACGACCCAGAGAAGGCCAGTCAGATTGATTGTAACAATCTGATTGTCCCTCAACAGGTATTAAAATGCAATATTGAAAGTTATTATAAAAAATTGGTATCTTTAACAAATGAGAATACTAATTACAAGCGTATTTGATCACGTTTGGAGATTTATTTGTTTTAAGCGATAATAGGAATAAATTAATTAAAGAATTGAATTTGTTCGAAAGGGTAATACCAGGTGTACAGTGCGGGAGAATCAACTCTGGAAGGAGTTGAATCTGAATTTAGAAAATGCCTACCTATTACCTATACAAAACCTAAAATTGCTGACTTTGTCAATGTGTCTCTTTAACAGGATTTCAGTGCAATAAATAGATATAAATCAAAAGGCAAAAAAGCTCTCTCGGTTAAGACATTTTTATTAACTGAGTAACATTTACGGGTACAATTAAGCATTCACTTCTCAGAAGATTGCTTAGAAATAACACTGTCAGGGCAATGTTTGAAGTTACTGCTTAACAGAGCTATCTCAAAGAGATCCAGAATTATATGTTTTGGATAGGGAGGGACAGGTGGTGGGTGTCAGAGGGATTAGCATGGTCATGGGCAGTCATTGGGTGGGTTAATAAACTGTGTGTGTCCTTCCTCACATATCATCTTCTTCCTAGCTGCACCTCAATGCAACAGTGTGAGCTTTTGGTGGTGCTTATTCACCACTGATATTGATATCCAAAATGAATGAGTTGAAATGTTCCTTGCTCATATGTCACATGTTCCCCGTCCCTGCCAGTTGCCACTTAGGTTATATGCGGTTCTACATGTCGAGACAGAGGGTTCTGTAAGATGCATTAGGAGGAGTGCATTGTCTTCAGTTGTCCGTTATCCAAGTTTCCTCTTTTCCTTTTCAGTACAATGATATAGAAAAATTGAACATTTCTTTTGAATTAAGTCAGGATGTTGGTTATCCATGAAATTTGGGATGTTTGCAGATGTGTTGACACCATCCTGCATTAACAATTGTTTTATAGACCCAGATCTTGCCATGCTAACACAGCAGTCTACAAGTAAGAAACATGTGTTCGTGCCTGGGACTTACACCGCATCACGGCCTCCACATGTCAGCCTCTACTGCAGATCGGATATCACATTGAGACTCGGGCATGATGCCCAGCGGGCACCTGGGGAGGCTCTTATGGTACTCCACAACAGCAGCCACGTTTGCACAGCTCACCCACCACACACACTTAGATAAGGCCAGGCACGGCAGCCATTACCCCGGTGAGCATCCAGCTTCAATTGTATGAGAACTGTCCTAAGAAGAATGTCCCTGTCTTTTCATGAAAGCTTTCAAAACGCTAAATATGTGTGATCCTCATATCATCATTTTGAGATTTCTAGAGAATTATTGTTGTAATCTCGGCCTGTATTCCAACCAAAGCGCCGGTGGAACCATCATTAACCAATGCGCGCGACTGAGAAGGCGACTGCGGAAGAATTGTTAACAAGATTAAAACTCCCAAACATCTGAAGCACTTGGTGATTGAATATCTGCCTCTTGAGCCCGCAAGATGCCAGTGTTTTGATAAATTGGTTGATATATCAGACTAGGTAAATGCACAGGCCTTTTGGCAGCGCACAGTACCTGGCAATGGTCCATATCTATCTATTGCATTATTGATATTTTTCAATGCTATTGATCGAATTAATGTAAAGTAAGGTTCTAGCGACTCATTATGGAGGTTGACCATCTTGTGTTGGGATTGCCTGGATATGCCCTTGATACGGGCTACTCTTGCTCCTCGCCATCTATTGCATGCTTAGTTCCGCTCAGTTTCAGTATCCAGAAGCAACGCTGTGTTGATCGGTCAATGAAGCTGATAAAAGCGCAGTCACTTTGAGAAAGAATTTGAATTTTATTTCAGGCAATAGCTATACTGTTTTATCATTGTTTTATGGTACGTTTTTATTTTATTTTGAATCTGTCTTTTTGCATAATTCCGTATATTCCACTTTTCCGGTGTAATTGGTGCAAAGTTTTCTTTAAAACTGAGACCTTAATGAAAAAAAATTAAAAAACGTAAAATAAAAACTCTGAATTGTAACTAGAAACAATGGCCTCATTACAAGTTTGGAGGTAGCCATGCCTACCCAAAAAACTCGGGTCCGGCTCCGGGTCCCGCGAAAGGGGAATTACTGGGCCATTCCGACCTTTGCAGGCATGGTAATTCCCCTTGCACGTGACCCAGAGCTGGTACGTCCCCATTCCCATTTGAGCCCCCATAGGGCTCAATGGGAATGGGGAGGATGGTAGCAGCGGTACCGTTCATAACGGTACCGTTGCTACCATCCTGTTCTGCTCACGGGTGCTGCTCTGCACACCTGGTCTGACCAGGCATGCAGAGCGGCCCCTGCGAGCAGAACTCGTAATGTGGCAGCATGGCAACAACGGCGCCAATAGCATTACCGGCGCCATTGTTGCCTTACCGCCACTGTTGTAATGAGGCCCAATGTTTTTCCTTTTCACAAGGTCGCTCTTGCTTTGGAGGAGCAATGCCTGAGAGCTTTCATAATGACATTTGACCTTTTAATGAGCAGGACCACACAATGGGCCTCATTACAAGTTTGGAGATACCCATGCCCTTAATAAGGGCATGGCTACCCCAAACTCGGGTCCGGCTCCGGGTGATGCAAAAGGGGAATTACCGGGCCATTCCGACCTTTGCATGCCCGGTAATTCCCCTTGCGTGGGGTCCGGAACTGGTACGTCCCCATTCCCACTTGAGCCCCCATTGGGCTCAATGGGAATGGGGAGGATGGTAGCAGCGGTACCGTTCATAACGATACCGTTGCTACCATCCTGTTCTGCTTCAGGGTGCCGCTCTGCACACCTGGTCTGACCAGGCATGCAGAGCGTCCCCTGCGAGCAGAACTCGTAATCTGGCCGCATGGCAACAACGACGCCGGTAGCCCTACCGGCGCCGTTGTTACCTTACTGCCACTGTTGTAATGAGGCCCAATGTTTTGCCTTTTCACAAGATCGCTCTTGCTTTGGCTGAGCAATGCCTGAGAGCTTTAATAATGACATTTGACCTTTTAATGAGCAGGATCGCTAGATGTGTAAAAGAGGAAACCATGTTCCAGTTCAAGGAAACAGTCCTGGAACGGTCAGTACCCTGCAAACATCCTATAAAGAGTCAGAGGGCCACATTATGAATGTGGCACAAAGGCAACAACTGTGCCAGTAGTGCTGCCGGCGCAGTTGTTATCTCTCAGCCACATTACGAGTCCTGCCTGCCGGTGCCGGACTGCACTCGTGGTCTGACCATGCGTGCAGACCGGCACCCGTGAGCAGAACTTGTGACTGCACCCGCACCGTTATTAATGGGAATGGGGATCGGGAGCCCGGCCATACCAGCACCCGTTAATGGGCAATTACCAGCCCATCATCTCGTAATGGGCCAGTAACGGCCCATTTGCGGGTGCCGGGGCCGGTAGCGAGTTTGGCGGTAGCCATGCCCTTAATAAGGACACGGCTACCACCAAACCCGTAATGAGGCCCAGAATCTCCAAAATAATGGGTCAAATGATTTTTTTATTGTGGAATATTTCCATATGTATAAAAATGATTCATATAAAAAACAGGTCTATAGAAAATGGATTATAATTATACACACATTTCATCATATATTATTCATAATGTCTTTTTAATAAGACTTGACAAACCTTAGTATGCTAACAAAAGGACAACCAGCCTGCAGTTACCACTGCCTTGATGCACTTGTTAAATAACATGCTTCCACTTTGTGAAGCAGACCCCAGTTCAACTACTTATTCCAACTTTTCCACATGTTTTGTTCAGTTGCTGCAAACTGTCTACAGTTCACGCTCAAACGGTGGGCACTATCTTTCGATATTTCTCAGACTTGCTGCATTATCCAAGTCTTCTAGCATGCTGTTTTATGGTCAGCATTGCATTGCCATCTTCCCCTTCTATCCTGCTCCTCTATGTATGGAGATGTATTACCATATGCCCCTTCTAGCATGCTGCCCTATAATCAGTGATGCACTACCATCTTGCCCTTTATGTTGGAGATATTTATGCGGCAACAATCAATACCGGGATTGTGTTCCCTCCCCAATCAAAAGCGCCACACCAATATTCCTTTTGTGTTCAATCTAGCCCTGTGATTCATGTAGAACCATGTAGATTCCTTACCCATGTGCCATAGACAAGCCAAGCATCAGGCTGGCAAGTTGAAAGGATATCTATGCATTAATGAATAGGAAGGTTAATATGTGTACAAATCACAAAACACACCACTTTCTCTGTGGCACAAAACAAAGGTTCAATATCAAGAGTATGGAGTATGATATTTAGAAAAGATCTGTAATTACACCACATGTGTGTTTTCACTTTTTGGGGTCTCGTGTAAATAAAACACAGGTCAAATGAAGCGTTCAAACCTTCTTTCACACACACAAATCTCTTAATGCCAAAATTATGCAGCACCTTACAACATGACAAGATCATAAACTTGGCACCCTACTTTATATGGTTTAATTTAAATAATATGCAACAGTTTTCTATTTGCAAAAGCAATTTCGCACCTGCAGCGCTCTAAATCTTTAATCTCCCTACGCACTAGGCAATGGTAGCAGGTTTGGAGCACAGCAGACTTGTCAAACAAAACATATTTTTGTATGTCTCGAAAACCATTCTTCCTTCTCCATAATGCAATGTAGAATCTCACTTCTATCAGGTGTCACTTTCTTGCTCTCTGTAGAGCGTGTGCTTTTCAAATCAGGGACTTAACACCATTTAATTTGGATAGACACTTGACTTCCCCATCACAAACACCCACCTATTCAGTTGACATTCAGCACCCCTATGTCTGAGGAATGGTGAACAGTTAGGAACTTCGTTTTGACAAGTACACCCTTTACCTTTATGGAATTGTGTTGGCTGGCAATGTGAAATAGGAGTACCCAATTACTTTAACAAGCTATAGCTTTAATCACACTGGAAACAATATTGTTGATTTCTAACTTCAACAAAATCAGCTCATGTTAGTTGGCTATAGGGGACTTAATTAAACTGTTATTTAGTTAAAAAATCTAAGGATCTACTTAGTCTACCCACCCAATCAATAAGGGACGATATAAATCAAACAGAACACGTCTAGACTTGGTTTGGTTAGACAGATTACTTACATAAAATCTCCCTAGCCTTTGTCGCTCAGGTAAAGGGCAGGTATCTGGTCAGATGGCCTCAAAAGGTTCAGTCATGGATACCTTCAGCATTAATCGCCTTTGATTTGCCTCTCATGGTATGGGTCCCAGCCAACTTTTAGGCTTTCTCTAGTTTCCCCCAGCAATTTGGTCAACAGTTTCAACTCAGATGATATCAGACAGCTCAACCTTATTTCCATTCTGTGTCCCACTTACGAATCCATAATCACACACCAAATTAATAAAAATAGGACGTGACAGCTTATTGGCTCTTGATTTGGATTGGACCTCTATTGTGACTCCTATTGCAATGATTGATTCCTGAAGTTACATGGCATCATCTGTGGATTTATGACTCCACCCATCTAGGATAGTATTTTCACACATTTCAGTTGTGCACCTAAAAACTGCAACGTGGGGAATTTCTCTAATATATTTGATTATTCTTATCGTACCGGACTTACTGAAGTTTGTCTTGTTGCGGCATGAGGTTGCCGGTTTCGAATAACAGATTTTCGTGATTTATTCATAAATGATAAAAGTCAGTGTAACAAAATTTTACACACAGTTCAATAATTCACTAAGCTACTAACTCCCACACTCTCAGCTTCATGACATTTTCTGGGAAGTCATAATCACATTTCCGGTTGTAACTCTTGTTACCAAGATCAGATTTCTATGAGAGTTAAATCAACAAACATGTCTGTTCCCTAGCTTTTTAATGATACTTGAACATTTGTGTAAGTGCCATGGTTCCAAAGATAATGGACAAAGGGCCTCATTATGACCGGTATTTGCGGCATGGCTACCTCCATTCCGGGTACCGGGTCCAGGTTCCCTGAATGGGGAAATACCGGGCCATTCCAACCTTGGAGGGCCCGGTATTCCACCATTCAGGGAACCCAGACCCGGTACATCCCCATTCCCATTAAAGCCCCCATAGAGCTCAATGGGAATGGGGAGCATGCAAACAACAGGCCTGTTAACGACGGGCCCGTTGTTTGCATCCTGGTCTGCTTGCGGGACCCGCTAAGGATGCCTGGTTTTACCAGGTGTCCTTAGAGGGACCCTCGAGCAGACCTCGTAATGAGGCGCTAGGGGATTAACGGGGCCAGCAACTCTACCAACCCCGGTAACCCCCTACTGCCAGGGTCATAATGAGGCCCAAAGTCTGAACCTCCAAATACATATGGCAATTTGCTGATATGCATAAGATTATGACATAATATCCACAGAATAGCCAACCAGCTTCACATGTGATTTGGCCATTTGTTTCCCTATGTTCATTGTTCTAAGCTGCGAAATGCACACACTTCCATGGTAACTGTGTCTGCTTTCACTAAGTTGCCCTTTAGGCCTCAGTCAAATATAATGGAAAGTAGTTTCAGGGCTCTGACCTAGTCACTCGAATATGGTACCCATTTCCTTTTATTTCTATGGAATCAGCATTTTGATTGGCAGTTGAGAATTAAATGCTGCTCTTTCTGTTAAGCAAACATTTCTGTGTGTTTTCAAATTCCAAGACAGTATTTCTGCATTTTATGCCCCAGTCAGCCAAATGCAGTTTCCTTATATCTCGGGGCTGCTATTAGGCCCCATTCTTCTAACATGCTGCTCTGTGATCGGAGAGGCATTTCCATCTGCTTCTTTTAGCATGCTGGCCTATGATCACAGATGCATTTCTGTGTGCCCCTTCTAGCATGCTGCTCTATGTTCATCCTACTCATCTCGGTATTGCCAGTTCAGGTGGATTACTGTTCCCTTCCCCAGTCTAGTTTTTGTAAACAGGGATGATTGATCGACCTCCCATCCTACCTATAAGCCCCTTAGCTTAATAATGGCTGATCAGGTTGCCGCAAACCAATGGGGACGATATCAGCCAATATTCCGGTCTTGTGACATACCTGCCAAATGCAGGACTTTTTAAAATGTGGTTTAAGCATATTTCAGGGGTCAAGGGTTCCATATAAATAGCAAAGACAGAGAGAGATCAAAAACACTCAGACCTGATGCATTTTATAATATATATATATATATATATAGCAGCAGATAGATACTTGTCAATTAAAATCCTTGCTTGGGGAGTATCATCAGCTGTTCAAAATGACCTGGCGTACCCACGTATTGCATTTTTCCTTATACTTAATTTCTGACAAACTTTTTAAAAAAATCTCTTTTTTTGCCAGAGGTCAGAAGACTAGTATTGCTTTATTGTAAGTGTATTTGTTTGATTACGTTTATAAAAATGAACTTAATATATTATTATGTTAGTAGGTGATACATCTAGTTCTGGCGTGATGGATTCACCAAAGCCATATCCAGCTCACAGACAGCCAGTGTCCAGCGCATGGTACCTTGAGGCCCAAAGGCATTTCCACAGTATGGCTGAAGGCCAGAGAAGGCAGGTCCTCTAAATGAAAATCTCAGTGTCGATGTTCTCATTATTAGTGCAACTTCAGATTGTGCTTACGCTGTTCCAAGTATGGTCTCTGAAACAGTATTCAGACCCAAGTTTAGAATGTGTACGGTGGGCAAGACTAGGTGGCTGAACCGACTGCACGAGTGAATGGTGGCAGAATTATTTTCATCAGGCATTCTCCCAAATATAACCTGAGAGGAAGGGACCTTTGTATTGCAGAATCATTAGGGAGCCCAAAATGTAATTTCAGTGTCTCTCCAGAAACAAAATCTTTATCTCGGTAACTCTCCATCCCTCTGTCTCTGCCTAACCCTCCATCCCACATTTTCCCTGCATTTTCTCCCACGGCTCGATCTCTCTCTTTCTCTCAGTGTGTGCGTGCATGTGTGCCTGACGTTATAAGTGAATTCATGTTAGTGTGTCCATGTGAAAGAGAGAGAGAGAGAGAGAGACACAGAGAGAGAGAGAGAGACAGAGAGAGAGAGAGAGAGAGAGAGAGAGGGTGTGTGTGTGTGTGTGCGTGTGTGTGTGCCTGTGGTTATAAGTGAATTCATGTTAGTGTGTCCATGTGAAAGAGAGAGAGAGAGAGAGAGACACAGAGAGAGAGAGAGAGACAGAGAGAGAGAGAGAGAGAGAGAGAGAGGGTGTGTGTGTGTGTGTGCGTGCATGTGTGCCTGAGGTTATAAGTGAATTGATGTTAGTGTGTCCATGTGAAAGAGAGTGAGACAGAGAGAGACAGAGAGAGAGAGAGAGAGAGAGAGAGAGGGGGGAGGGGGATGGTGTGTGTGTGTGTGTGTCAGTGTGGAGATGTGGAGATACACGCACTTAAATCATTGACTAGCCATTGCTTTTTCTTCTTGCTCTTTGAGTGTATCCCTTGTCTTACTTCTAATCTAACACAATGGGTGATTCTCTTTCCTTTTTCCTTATCATCCATTTAACTTCCTTATTGCGCACAATGTCGCTTCATTAGCAGAAGTCGCCTATTTGTAGTTCGCATACACGTAAGTTAACATGTGAAACGTTTGCCTGCAGGAAACATGGGAATGCACATCCGGGCGCCCTCTGACATGAAAAAGGCCATATTTGTAATAAAGTCCTTTTGTGAATCCTTCACTGAGCGGGTAAAACGCCCAAAGAAAAGACCAGCCAGTGCATTGGCATACTGTTATGAAGGCGATACCCTTTCATATTAATATGCCCGTGCCCTGTAATCAGGCGCTGCTTTTTACACTATGTTTGAACAATGTCCCTTGTTTAGCAGCGATTTGGCGCGAAGGGGCAGTCCAGAGGAGACGTGATATCCCTGTCCATGTGAAAAACATGAATGAAATGGAAACAAATAAACATGTATTGTTGCAATGTCCTGATCTAATGCAGGAACGCGCATTGCTTCTGGGGAAATGTGTAAATAATTGGATTCGCTGTATAGAATGCAAACAATTATCTATGATAATAGATGCAATTACATGTTTGATGTGTGTAGAAGAATCAAACTCTTTGTTTACTTGTATAATTAATGACTTGTGTAGACATCATGTATTTTTAGTTTGCAAAGTTGCTTTAACTGTAAATAATAAAATAATGCCCTGGCTTTCGACCCTGCCCAGCATCGACACCCCCCCCCCCACCCCCCCCCCCCCCCCCGCCGCCGCCGCCGCCGCCGCCGCCGCCGCCGCTCATCTCATCCAGCTTCCCATTAAATATAAGCGCCTGGCCTTCCAGGCACTACAGCAAGATACCCACGTCTCTGACCTGAAACTATCACGATTTCGTTGTGGGTCGCGCTCAGTACAGATGAATAATGTCACCGTGGCCTGGCACGCGGCAACATGCACACAATGAACGCCAGCTGCCAGCACATCTGTACAGGGTTAGTAGTGGCCGTTTCTTGCTCACTCTGCGCACTGCCAGGTGGGTCCCGACTAAGAGAAATAAAAGCATAGGAGGAACGAGGCGGCGACAGAAAATACTTGCTGAAAGTTCACACTTCATCCCTACCTCAGGCACACAGAGGCTCCACTAAGGGGTGCCCCCCAACGCCTCCCTCCGGCCCACCTGCCTCTTATGAATGCAGCTTCTTGTGGCACCCCAAGATTTCCAGTGAGGCACCCCTATGACGAGTGTCTGGGGGCGCCACAGCGGGCACACCAGGAAGTCGTGCCTGCTCCTAACTGCCCAGCATCCTAAAGCTGGCACTTCCGGGAAAGAAACTTGGGGGAGCGTTGTGATTGGTGTTGCTGAAGTCCAGGTAGAGCAGTCATGTACGTGAGCAGGATGGAGTTTGCCGGTGTACCCTCATCGGTGGACCCTACACCGCCATCGTTGTGCGTTGCAGCGCCGCCCATGTTGCCTTCTCAAGGGGTGTCTGCCCGCTTTTGGTGCCATCGCTCTAAAAACCATGTCAAGCCCAACATTTTCCAAAAAAAACTCAGCTGCTAATAAAATGATGCTTTTTACTCACTAATGCTTATAACACGGCTCTTTCTTCAGTCTCAGGAGGATAGCTCAGCAGCAACGTGCTCGCCTTGGAAACAAGACCACACAGAGCAACACAGGTTCGATCCCTGATGCCTGGGTCCGCTCCCTTTATAAATAATCTATCATATCATAGAACAAGTTGGGGAATCCTTAACCAATTTAGGGCCATTACGTAGTATGTATATATATATATATATACACACAGAAAGGTGTCTAGTTTTGCCTTTAGGTTGTAAGTATAAGTGCGCGTCCTAATTTAGGGGGCAAGTACCAGAGGACCCCTTGGCAAGTCTGTTTTATATATCCGGGGCACTCTAGGCCCCTGGAGGGGGGCAGGCAAGCAAAAGGTTCAGCCTCGCCTGCTTGGTTACACCTTTCATGGACGCTGGGATGAAAGGTGGGGGTGTCACAGCACGTTCTTCACCTCCGGAAGAAGAAGCACTTCCTGTTCGTACTCATCAGTGGGTGATGGACAAGGAAAGCATCGAGGGTGTGGGCATGGGCGTGCTGCTTAGCGCTTGACTCCGATTGATAGCCTACTTTTAGAAGTTCTCAAAGTTGACAGACCAGAGAATTGAGGCACCAAGGGATCTAACGATGTGCCCAGGATCACACAGTTTTGTCAAGTGCAACTCTGGCTACTTGGTTTCAAAGTCACTAATGTTGCCCTAGGCCAGGGCTTCTCTTTGCCCTGTCTATAAGCGCCCCCTGAGGTGATGAGATAAAGCTGTGTGACTGCTGCAAGCCCTGCAACATTGAGTCCTTCCAGTTTGCCGCCCTGCTGTCCTTTAATCACTAAATTGCACTGTACAGCACAAGCCGCTGGTCGCATGGCATACGGGGCAGCTTCTCCATTGAATCACCCATTCCCGCCAGATTCATTTCTAAACAAGCAAATCTAAAAGCGAGGGAGCCAGTGATCTTGTGCAAACCGGGTTTCTTCTTTTTTATTTTTTATTTCACCATGACTCAGTTCCTCTTTCTGCCAAGATCTGAAGTTTGCAGAAATGGCCTAAGGACAGAAATAGTATTTTGCATACATTTTTTTTTTTTTTACTTTTATGTTATCGATGACCTAGAAGAGTGATCGGAAAAAAGAAATCAAAGTTATGGATGGAAGGATTAAAGGTTGTGGATTCGAAAAGGGAATGCTGTGCGCTAATGACCACTACTAAAATGTGTGAGAAAGTTTTGTGTTATAATAGGACTAGCCGGCAGGGTGGACTCCAAAACCCCCCCAGCTCATCCAGCAAGAGCTGGGAAAAGTTAAACTATCCAAATTAAGGGTGGTGGGTAGGGCTCACACGCTCACATCACTACAATCCGTGATCATTTATGAAAATACTGTCTGAATGGACATTTCCATTAATACAAGAGCTAATGTATTGAAAACATAGATTTATTCAATGGTTGATCAGTCGACACGTGTTTCGACCTGCGGGTCATTCTCAAGGCAAACGTCCAAATCCTGTTCAAATATTATCTGTCAATTTCAGATGTGGTTGATTCTATTGAGTGAAATAGCTTGCGAATGCAAGGCTGCCAACGTAGAGGTAACACCAATAACAGCAGAATTCTGCGTTCGGTTGCTCTAACTAATGTAAAACCCGTAAATCGGCGTTCCATGTAATGGGGACAAATCCCAGGAAGAAAATCAGAAAAAGTTATGGATGGCCTAGTTCTCTGGGCGTCCTTATTGGCCAAAGTGTCCATCGTAGATTGTTCACATGTGTTCTCTGCGGACACAGCTCGGAAGGGATTTGCCAAAAGTGATTTCTTTGCGGCTTTTTTAAATGTTTAAAGCTTTGGAATTCCTCCCCACATCAATGGGCCTCATTCCGAGCATGGCGGTAAGGGATAGCGGCCACCGCTAACGAGAGCGGTGGCGGTAATCCCTTACCGCCATACTCCGAGTTCCCTTTGCGCCATGGTGGTTTTAACACCTGCTTTTAGCAGGTGTTAAAAACCATGGCGCTAAGGGACCTTGATGTAAATTACGCCACCGTAATTTACGGTGGCGTTATTGACGCCTTCCCCACTCCCATTATGCCCTATGGGGCAAGAATGGGAATGGGGAAGGGTAAATGGGGATTGGGGAATTACCGCCCCGCCAACCTTGGAATGGGGCGGTAATTCCGCCATCCACCAAGGCGCTGCCGGTCCGGGTACGGCGTCAACCAAGGCGTTAATAGCGCCATTGGTTAGCGCCGTACTCAGAATGAGGCCCAATGACTCTTTGATCAGCAATTTAGTCCCTCATAATAAAACTATTAAGTTTTGATGGAGTGCTTTAAGGCAGATCCTTCTCGCTCCAAGTACTGCAGTATATGGTGCTATTGTTATTTTTTTGACCTCAGAAGAACGAAGCGCAAATTCAACACTAAAAGTAATCGAACTTGTTGTGACTGTCAGTCTGATTTATAGAATTTTCTGTGCGCCGGAAAGTGCCTTTGCACACTAATCAACGCGCAGAACTTCTTCTGTCGATTCATGGAATGGACTTTGTATGCCTTTCCGGAACCTTGCAGAGATTCTGTGCAGGTCCATCACCTCTCTGCGTACAGGCGGCTGCCCTGCGCGAGACTCCATGCAAAATGTGCGACCGCCCTACGCAGAGAAATAAATAGGGAGCGGGGCATGCCTATTCCCCATTTTCCCAGAAAAATGAGGAAGAACGTGGGTGTGTTGAGGGACGGGCAACGTAGTCTAATTGCATCCCCAGTCAAGTGCAAACCAAACTGAATTCATGGAACCCAACGCACAACCACCCATTGGGAAAAGTTACATGCAAACCTCATGGACTCATCACCACATGATAGGAGGTGCATAGCACTGTGCGCATAAGATACAACACGCAGAGTTAGGGTTCATGTAGCAATTAAGGGGTGAAGCACGTAGTTGAGGTGCTGGTTTAAGTTAGGAGTGTGCGTATGGAGATTGGCGGGTTGCAGCCCTCATTTACAGGGTTTCCCACGCAGATCCGCCGGGGGCCGGCTTCAGTTACTTGACATACAACACATTTTTTAGGGGTGCAGTTTGGGGTTTCAGGGGAGTGTACGCAGTGTCACCTGGGTTCTGCCTTGATTGCAGGGAGACAGCCCAGAATCATAGCCGGTCCGAGAGCCCAGCGAGTAGAGCACTCGCTTTGACATCTGTGCAGAACCTGCTGATGCAGGTTCGAATTGCGGCGGGGCCAAACTCAGCCTTTCATCCTTCCGAGGTCGATAAATGAGCACCACACACCGTGGGTAATAATGAGCAGCGCTCAGATGCCTGAGGGTTCGTAGCGCTATATAAATGCTAAATTATTATTGACGGGGTGCATGACGGCCGGGATGCAGACTGCACAAAGGTTGCTGTATGTGGCTGGATCTGCTTTGCATGGGGGAATGTCGTGGGTGTTCTGGCCGCTACTCGTGCCTAGAGTTATTTTGCAGTTGCATTTTCTATGAATAAGGCTCTGTGTGTATTTGAGAGGATACCTGAGGGAAGTGCTTTACTCCTGGTGCTACACAACTGCCACCATACGAGGGGCCTTCACAGGTTGTGCATGTAAAAGGAAGTCTTTGAGCTAATGTAATCCGTGTAGCTCTTAAGGTTCTCGGTGGAATGGAGGCTCTGACTGGAGGTTTTCAAGAACTATGGATTTTTGTCATCATTAATAGAACTTTGCAATCTGGGGGCCTGATTCACAGAAGTGTTTTATGAATACGCAAGCCCATAGGAAAACGCTCTGTGAATCCAGCCCTGTGCCTGTGCAGTGGCAGCTCGCGCTCTCCCTGCAATACCGTCCAGCTTAATCAGAGCTTTTCTCTGACTATCTAGAAACTTTTACAAAGACAAGATAAAATATAACGTGCAATATTACTCATTTCTCTCCAATGTAGGTTTCGTATTGGGGGAAATTTGTGTCTGGGTATCCAGTAAGACTGCAATGCTTTGGAGCATCTCTGGATTGTGTCAAAGTTCTTACAGGTGTCCTGTATAATAATAGTGACGTTTTATTTATATAGCGCCTTAATCCAAAGTGCTTTACAGAGCACATATTTACATACAATATCACCCAACCGAAATTGGTACTCATTTATCAACCTCGGAAGGATGAAAGGCTGAGCTGGCTGTGCCGGGATTCGACCCTGCGACCTGCAGATCACGCTCAGACTGCAGTAGCAAGCGCTCAAACCGCTGAGCTATCTTACTGGCAATCACTTATCACCGGCATATTACATATCTATGCATATATATCAAACTGATCACCTCGCATGATGTTAACCTACCACTAAAACATGCGCACTGTGTTAACGCTGTACTGTAGGATGAAACATGGAAGAAACACCATTTAGTATTGATGTGGCAAAGTGTCCTTAGCATGTTGCAGCAGCGCCTCCCTGCATGACCGTCCCCTGAATGTTCGAGGGGCCTCAGGTACAGGAGGTTAACGCTGTACTGTAGGATGAAACATGGAAGAAACACCATTTAGTATTGATGTGGCAAAGTGTCCTTAGCATGTTGCAGCAGCGCCTCCCTGCATGACCGTCCCCTGAATGTTCGAGGGGCCTCAGGTACAGGAGGTTAACGCTGTACTGTAGGAAGAAACATGGAAGAAACACCATTTAGTATTGATGTGGCAAAGTGTCCTTAGCATGTTGCAGCAGCGCCTCCCTGCATGACCGTCCCCTGAATGTTCGAGGGGCCTCAGGTACAGGAGGGGGGACTTGTTGTGGGCTCAGGTGACCTACAACAAGCCCTCAATGCCTCTTGAAATTCTGTCTGTATTCCGGAAATGTTCATATGAACGGACTAATGGCACTTTCATGTGTGAAGGGCTAGCCTCAGACCCCCAAATGGGAAGGTTCAGTGGGTACACTCGCGATAATGAGCCTTGAAGGTCCTGCCACTACAAAAGCATGGTATACCCCTGCCAGCCTGGGCATAGGGATGGAAAATGTGAATGGAAACATAGGCCTGTCCATGCTTTGTATCCCCATCGCTTTGAAGGTCATGGAGATGCTGGCCGAGGTCGGAGCAATCTCCCATCTGAAGTGGGTTGTTCCCTGTGCCGGGGACCTGGCGGACCAGATATTGCGGATCCTGACACGGGCAATGCTGCGTCCTCAAGCTCATGCCTGGCGGATCACGAATGGGCTCAAGCGCGTGGCATCCTCTGCCATGGGATTGCCCTGTGCCCACAAATACCCTGGGTAGGGGAAACCAAACGCTCACGGAGATTTGATTCAACCTCTGTGAACCTGCCCACCCGGAGAATGCAGGATTTTCCCCGGCTTGCATGTGCGCCTGTCACAGGCAATTCAGGGCAGGCTCTTGTGACTCAAGCCCAGAGCTTATAAAATGGCCTTATATTGAAGCTGAAGTGGAGTCATTGAAAATACTCTGCCATAATGGTCCTGAACGAATCTGACAGTTCCACCTAGGTTTGCATTCTAGTTGGATACCTTGAGAGTGTGTTGGGCATTTCCATCATTGGTTTCAGCTCTGTGGGTAGACATGTGGGTGGTTTCTGCTTTACCTGTCCTCTTGCTCATGTGCCCCATCCTGCCACCTTTTGTTATGACGCTGGAGGGCTGCGTATAGGAGTCTAGCTGACTGAATGTGGGCACTTTGTGATTACAGTTCATATTAGAAAAAGTTGGAATTGGAAGAGTGTTTGTTCGTATCTCACACACAATGCAATTTCTGACACTTTTTATTGGACTCATTGTAAATATCAAGCTGAGATGGTACAATGCATTAGTGTCCAATGTCTCATAGACTTCTTCATCGGACAGGGATCACTGAGTGCAATGAGTAATAAGCACCCACACTGGACATTACTTTCTCATTGAATGGAAGAGACCTTTCAGTTTAAACCTCTTTGGGTGAAGGAAGAGGATGCGTGGAATGCAGGCCAGAGGGTGCCACTTTATCTATAAAATATGCATGGCCTGGAAGTGCCACCGTATCTATAGAGTATACATGGCCAGGGAATGCCACCTTACCTATAGAGAATGCATGGAATGCAGGCCTCGGAACGCCACCTCATCGATGAAGAATACATGAAATGCAGGGCTGGGAATGCCACTTTATCTATAGTGTATGCAGGCATAGGAATGCCACCTTACCTATAGACTATGCATGGCATGGAGCGCCACCTTATCTATACAGAATGCATGAAATGCAGGCCTGGTAGCTCCACCTCATCTATAGAGTATGCATGGTCTGGGAATGCCACCTTATCTATAGCAAATGCATGGAATGCAGGTCTGTGAACGCCACCTTATCTATAGAGAATGCATGATATGCAGGCCTAGGAATGCCACCTTATCTATACAGAATGCATGGAATGCAGGCCTGAGAACGCCACCTTGTCTATAGAGAATGCATGGCTTGGGAATGCTACCTCACCTATAGAGAATGCATGGCCTGGGAGTGTCACCTTATCTGTAGAGAATGCATGGAATGCAGGCCTGGGAACGCCACCTCATCTATAAAGAATACATGAAATGCAGTGCTGGGAATGTCATTTGATCTATAGTGTATGCAGGTCTAGGAATGCCACCTTACCTATGGACTATGCATGGCCTGGAAGTGCCACCTTATCTCTAGAGTATGCATGGCCTAGGAATGCCACCTCATCTATAAAGAATACATGGAATTCAGGCCTGGGAACGCCACCTTATCTATAGAGAAAGCATACAATCAGGCCTAGGAATGCCACCTTACCTATAGAGTATTAATGGCCTGGAGCACCACCTTATCTATACAGAATGCATGGAATGCAGGCCTGGGAGTGCCACCTTATCTATAGAGTATACATGGCCTGGGAATGCCACCTTATCTATTGAGAATGTATGGAATGCAGGCCTGCGAGTGCCACCTTATCTATAGAGAATATATGAAATGCAGGGCTGGGAATGCCACTTGATCTATAGTGTATGCATGCCCTGGGAATGCCACCTTATCTATTGAGTGCTCATGACCTGGGAATGCCACCTTATCTATACAGAATGCATGGAATGCAGGCCTGGGAACGCCACCTCACATATAGAGAATATATGAAATGCAGGGCTGGGGATGCCACTTGATCTTTAGTGTATGCATGCCCTGGGAATGCCACCTTATCTATTGAGTATTCATGGCATGGGAATGCCACCTTATCTATAGAGAATGCATGGAATGCAGGCCTGGGAACGCCACCTTATCTATAGAGAATGCATGAAATGCAGGCCTAGGAATACCACCTTACCTATAGAGTGTGCGTGGCCTGGAGCGCCACCTCATCTATACAGTATGCATGGCCTGGGAATGCCACCTTATCTATAGAGAATGCATGGAATGCAATCTGAGAGCGCCACCTTATCTATAGAGAATGCATGGAATGCAGGCCTCGGAATGCCACCTTATCTACAGAGGCGCTAATCTGGCAAACAGGAAGACACCTAACAGTCCATACTGAAAAAAATTCAAAATTCTAGCAGTGCTGAGAAGTATATTTTCGGAAGGCACAACTTATTCACATATAAATGTTGCTTGTAATATATTCTCAAAATTAGACACAAGTAGGCTTAAAGTGGATCGCAGTAAGGTAGAAAAATTAGTAATGCTATTTTAGAAACTTATGCAATTAATAGATTTAAAAAACACACTATTGTAAAGCTGAGCATGCTTTTCACATGCACAGCTCAGAGTCTAAACATGAGTGTATCTGAACTTCCAAATAAGTCATATGTGTTTGGGCTCACCTCCTTTCCAGCCCTCTGCCAACCTGCTCACTCATTATAGTGCAAAGTATATTTATATCATATGCCTACAAAAGAGAAGGAGCTGATGGCGTCCACAGTTCTTTACATGTAATCATATGATATGATGTGGCATTTATGTGTTTTATTATTTTTATTTTTATTTTCACCAATAAAGTTTGCAATACAATTATAAATAAACAAGCTTCATAAAATTACAAACCTGGTCACAAGATTGAGTCCAAAAGAGAAGAAAAAAGAAGAAAAAATCATCTCATAATGCATAACACTACATAAATAAGGAGAAAAAGTAGAAGAAGAGAGAACATTGAAAAGAGACCAGAAAGGGAGAAGAAAAAGAAACCGAAGAATATCTAACTGTATCAGTTGCTAGTACAATTTATAAATAAACAATAAACACATCCACACATAACATGGCATGTTCTTGGATAGCATAAGAGCAAATCAGAACACATTTCAGGGTAATAGTGAATTTGGACAAAACACACCAGCATATTGAGTCACCATGAGACGTTAACCATACACCTTGAGAAAGATCCGCCATATGTCCATACACTTTTCAGTCTCTCCTTTCAATTTGCAAATTGCCTTTTCAGAGGTGGAGATCGTAAGCAATTCATCCACCCACTCATCGATGCAAAGAGAGCTGCACGACTTCCAAGCCCTAAGAATCATCTTTTTCCCAATCATACAGACCTAAGGAATCACATTCTCTTTCTAAAGTCAACATCCTCTAACAATGACACATCACCCAGTACTAAGAGAGATGCAACCATTGGAATGGTGCAGCTCAACAGCAAACCTAATCTCTCACAATCTCCCTCCCAGAATACCTTAGTTTTGGGACAGAACCAGATCTGATGACTTAAGGTACCTCTTGCTTGTTTGCATTTCCAGCACAGATCATTGATGTGGCATTTATAACGCGCCCATACACACAGGTGTCAATAAATATTCATTAAAAAAAATTACTTGTCTGACCGTTTGGTCCAGAGCATTGCCGTGATGGTAGTGCTAACTCAGACTAACGCGTGTGACTCTGACTGCTGGCCGTTACTGCAGAGCATAACAGAGCTTGCTGTAAGGGTTGCCTCGTTGTGATGAGTGATGTTTGCATGGAGCCAGTGCCCTGTTTATAGACCAGTGTGAGTAAAGCGAGAGGGTGAGTTAACGGTGTCCAGTTAAAGGATCGAATGTAAAAGGATTGAATGTAAAAGGATCGACACAATAGGGCCGAAAACAAAAGGATCGCATTTTTTTTTATTATATATATTTTTGGGGTTTTCGTATAGTTAAAAAAAGTGTTTTTTACCACAAAAACAGGGGTTGGGGGGGGACCCCCCAAAAAAAATAAAAAATGTAAAAAAAAACACATTTTTCGATCCTTTTGTTTTTGATCCTTTTGAATCGATCCTATTACCATTCGATCCTTTTTTTTCAATCCTTTGACCTACAACCTGTGTTAACGCACTACATGCGGCAAATCAGAGGCCACAGGAGGGCCGAGAGCAGAACTCCAAAAGGGGAATCACGTGCCCTTTGAAAGCTTAAACTCATCCCCACTGAAACACGTCCTTCTATGCAGAGTAAAGAAATGCAGCTTCAATTGCTGACATAAGAGACACAAAAATGGAAAGGCATTGACAGAAAAATGCTGCTTGTGCTGTTTCCATTTTCAGGATGGAGCTCGGGAAAGGAATAATTTAGAGTCTGGGTAGATTCCAGGTTGTAACCCCGAGGGGGGCAATGCTTGCTCTTCTCTAATTGGCATCTACCTCTGAAGGGAACCAAAAGGGACAGATATCTGGAGAGAGTATTGCGCCCCCGGGTTTTATCATTCCAGTGGTCGCAGAGTGCGCCACGTTAGATGTGAATTACGTAACCAACTCTTGTTTGATTCACTTCCGCTGTTACAATTGACGTGCTTACTCATAATTCTAAGGCAACACCTTATAGCCTGCTCTTAATTTTTGATTAGGAAAGCAATATGTTAAGGTAACAGTGCAAGAAAAGGTGACATCAGGTGCAGTACTCACAGCTGAAACGAGACGTCTTCAGATCACTGGCCTTCATTGACAACGTTTTTATTGCAAAGACAGAGCAATGAACCATGATGGATTGGCAAGTATGCAGTATGCTGCTATGAGGTGAAAAGGAGTCGAGCAGTGTGCATTACTAACCCAGGCCCTCCTGTTACGGAGGTACACATGGCATGGTATTGCAGTGTGTGCATGAGTACTCACCATCTGTGTGCACAGCAGACACATAGGTCCAGTTGTACCGCTTCACGATGTCCAGCATGGCCCGGGCCTGCAGGATGTCAGAAGGGACGACTCTCAGAAAGTACTTGTAGAGAGTCTTGTCGCTCAGGTCGATGCTGGTGGCTGAGTAGGCAATCTGTGGGATGTCAAAGAGCTGCAGCAGGTTCTGCACCTGGATGGCCACGGAGCTCGAGCCAGGCCCAATGACGCCCACTATGGGTTTCTTGGTACTGGCAGTACCACTCTCCGCGCAGCGCAGCAACCCATCCTTATCCTCCCTCAGCGAAATGAGTGAATCGCGTATGAACTCAATGCTCTGTTCCAGGGCCACAGAGGAGTGCCAGCAGGAGTCTCGGATCTCAGTTCCAAGGCTGATGTTGGGCAGCAGGTTCTGGTCTGCATTGATGCGATCTAGGGTGTGGAACATGGCCTCCACCCGCTGGATACCATACTGCTCACGCACCTCACCACACTTACGCTCCGGCACCTTCTCAGCCGTGGGCTGATGGTGAACTGAGAAAAGAGCCCCAATGATGATGTCTCCATCCATCCTGGCAACCGAGCGTGGCGAGGAACCCAACGATGTCAAAGCTCTCCGGCCCGTTTGCCTAGGGAATATTTCCTCCTCAATCAGGATCACAGGCACGATGACCAGCAGAACACCCAACATTTTGTTGCACAAAGTCATCCAAAGGCAGGTTGGGCAGCCAGCCAAATTCCGTCGACACATAGTCAAAGCTCAAGATGAGGTTTCCACAATGGCGCAAAATGGCTGAAACCAGGTGCAATGGTTTTCAGACTAAACACAGTCTTGTCAGACTGCCACGACTCCAGGGGCTGGCTTCCTGTTGAAAAAGAATGGACACATGAATGCCAATGATTAGATGAAACTGTGTCAGAGCTCAGAGTTCATTTTCCGAGGGGGAATGGTTTATTCAATTTTCTGCCCAACAACGTCAACATTTGTTGGCATCATGTGAGGATGTCAGAAGGAAGCTTCAGGGCGTTTACTGGGTTGTGGTGTTACTCTTTACATAGTTGATGTTAACAGAGCGATAACAAAACTCTCCTGTTGCATCATTTTCAGCATACGAAACAATTCGGTAAGTGTTACAGAAAATGGTATAAGAGTTTTAAAAGTTCCGTAACTTATGCGTTAAAAGACTATTCTCATACTTGCCGTTCCTTGGCACAGATGATAAGAGTAAACTATGGGCATTTATTTGAAAGTAATTCATGTGCTTTAAGTAACCCTTCGAAAATCCATATCTATAAAAAATACACTTTTCGATCATAACAAACGTACACGAATAGCGAACTGACGAGTAAAATGAAATGAAAAAATACACCCTTCTTGACACCATTACACTGATTTTGAGGAACGTACCAGTTTAACAGAAGACAAATGTTCGTGCTGAGAAAATACATATTGGTTACTAAGGAAACCAAGCAAAGTACAGCTTGGCTTCCATGGCATGCCTACGTTTCCATACATACTTTTGGACTCGGCAAAGGTAAACACTGTGATTAGGCGTTGACAGTTTGAAGTTTCTGACGCTGTTCATCCAGGTTGGGCTTGGCGGTGGAGGTTGCCGGAGTCGTGATGCTCAACTGCCGCGCTGCTTGCCTCGGCGATCCCCGCTGCTTCCTTCGGGTATCAGCACCTTGGATAGCGCCCTGTGTGCCGCCGCGCCTGATCAACAGTTCGCGCCCTCCCCCGCACCACCAGCCACCGCGGCCAGCCCTCCAGAGCCTCGCCGTGTGCCGATACGGCTCACTCCCAGCACCGCGGACAGCGCACAGGGTGCCAATGCGCAGAGCATCCTCCGCACTGCCAGCATCGGTCTACAGCAGCCGCATCAATTTCAACCTTTCAGCAGCGCCGGCTGCTTGTGGGAATAACGTTCAGCACCGCGGACAGCGCACGCCGGGATTCCCGCCTTCTCCCACGCCTGGCTCAGCACGGGCTCAGCAAGGGGCATGGACGCCAGCCACTAGTGCTCCTCAACAGGCACCCGCTGCACACCTCCCTCTCTGTGCCGCCCACTCCCTTCTGTAAAGCGCGCCTTGTATGTCCTTCCTCGTCTCTGTCTTTCTTACTCAGGCTACCCCTTCGCGCTCTTTAGCTCTCTGCCTGCCTCCTCCTCTCGAGTTCTCTCCCTCCCGCTTTCTCTTTCCTCTCTTTTTCCTCTCCTTGTCACTGCTATCGTTTAGATTCGCTCCTTTTTTCTTTCTATCTCCCTCGCATTCTTGCTTTCTCTCTTACCCTCTTTCACTTTCTTCAGCCTTCCTCTTGCTCATTCTTTGACTATGTTTCTGCTCCAGGCTCGCCCCTCTCTTACTGTGACTCTCTCCCCTTGTCACCCCATCTTTGTCTCTGTCTATGCATGCTGCATCTCTGCCTCGCTTTACACCTCTCTCACGTGTCCCTTAAGATCTCTCTGTTTGCGCGACGGAGTCCTGCATGTTACAATTTTAGCCGGTATCAGTGTTTCAAGCACGCTGCGGCTGTCCCCGCTGGCTTTATCACACCGCCCTTACCTCAATTTATGCCAGGTATTCGCCTAGCCTACTTTTCTGCACCTCACTCTATGTCCATCTCTCTATCTCTCCCTCTCTCTCTCGCTCGCTCTCTCCAACTGTATCTCGCTCTTCCTTACCGTCTCTCCTTCCAACTCGCGCCCACTTGCCTGCAAAGACCCGCACGCGCAACCCCCACATGCAGCCTTCCCCTTGCGGAAACGACAGTCCCGCAGTTTCGCTTTTAACCCCCGTTCCCTTCACTGCCTCGCAACCTGAGACGATTTTCCTAATCTTCAAATGTGTATGACTGGGTGTTTGTGTGTGTGTGGGGGGGATGGGGGGGGGGGGGGTTGGGCGATTATGGGACGGGGGGAGGGGGGTCAGACGCTCTGTATATTTACATCGGTTGTAACACTCATTCTGGGTCATTCCCTGTACACTAAGCACGGAAAACGTTAGCCGCAAAGCGACCCCCATCCCCGAGCAGCGGGAAGCCTTCACTTCCGCTTCATCTTGGCATAGTGAAAGTATTAAACTTGAGGCGTACCTGAAGCAGTCAGACTGCTCGCTCCATCCTCGGTGAAAGCGTGCAGAGCCTTCTTGCATGTGAACACCGGCTCCAGTACGAAGTCAGCATCTGGGCTGTGCTTCGGTGTCCCCTTAAGGCAATTCTATTTTTACAAGGAGGAGTGATAAAACAGGTCACACAGCCCCCTCTTTATAAACTATACAGCCTACTACGTGTTTGTAGCATTCACAGTGCAAGCGGTCCGACGATAAAACTCAGACCATGTAACTCTCCAGATATTACTATCTTTATTCATAAAGGAGCTATCAGTTCAGTCTGTAGATTGATAAACCATAGAGCAATGGGTAGTTAGACATGTATGCAGGCTGCTCCTCGGACACAGACGGAAATACAGCAGACGAGAGACATGCAGGGATGCTAAAATGAGCGTACGGTGGACAGAACAGCACTTAAATTGGATGGGTAAATTGATCGATGGATGAATGGATAGATGGATTGACGGACAGACGACTGGATAAATAAGCAGACACACAGATGCACCGACAGGCAGGCCAGTCTGAAGCAGAGGGACAGTTAGCATAGTACATAGACACATGGGGCCTCATTGCAACTTGTACATGTCTGCCGGTGGGGGCCACGGATCACCCGGCAAGGCCTGCCGATAGATTAGGCCCCCACCAGCAGCTAGATGACTGAATCACCAGCACCGGACATGCTGGTGTGTGCCGGTGACTCAGTTGTTCCCATCCCATGGAGTCCTATGGCACTCTATGGAATGGGAACTTACCGCTGTTTCTGGCACCTGTTATATCCTTTTAATAGCGGGATATCGGGCACCAGTAACAGTAAGGCAGGTTTGCCGGGAACCCGACAAAATTACTGGCGTGTTACCGGCAAACCGGTGGTGATCCTCATAGACCTGATGGATGGATGGACGGGTAGACACACAGCCTGACTAATATGTAGGAATGAAGTACATATATTTATTTATTTGCATTTTTAAAGCACACATACAGCCCGCGGGCATCAAGGCGCTGTTACATTGTTTGCGAATTATTTTTGCGCGGACCCGGCGATCGCACCTGTGTTGCTTCGTGTGGTCTTGCTTCCAAGGCGAACACGTTGCCTGCTGAGCTATCCTCCCAGAACCCCCCTCCCCAGGATATAGTGAGTGACAGAAAAAGATTTGGACACTGAGACTGAGAAACATAAAGGCAAAAGTATCAATGGATGCAGGGACGGTGTGAGAGCCTTTCGACTTTTTGAAATGAAAGGGGCCTCAGGGGGTCCTCCAGCAACTTCACCCATGTTGCCAGTCAGCAGTCTTGTAACATAGCAATATATTCATTCCTCCATGTTTCGTCCTGGGGCACCGCTCACATTACAAGCTGTGTTTTCTCTTCCCATGGAATATACAGAAGTGTTATCACCTCACTGCCTTCTAACACAGCCACTTGCTGACAAAGAAGGGTTTAGAGCTCTTCAGTGGGCATTTAGTGTTTAAGTTCCCTGCTGGCTGGAAGTCTCATTATAATCACCTGCTATTGACCCTATCTTTATCACCATTGTAATGTACCCCATGGGTGCCTCAGACTGTTTTTGCTCTCAGCAGTGGGCCCCCAAAATCATGTTGAAATGGTCCCCCACACATCTTCAGCCGGCCTGACTGAATGAATGGATGGATAGACGGACGGGCGGACGGACAGAAAAACTCTCAGGAAGATACATTGAAAGATCGGCTGATACATTGATAGATAGAATGATAGACATTGCGATGAAATCTTATTTTGACCAGAAGTAGAACAAGTGAAGCAAATACATAGAAAAACATATGTATCTTTATTTCTCGACTCAGAGTTCTCTGGTGGTAAATACAAACTTTGACCAAGGAGAGGGGTCCCCTGGGGCTCTCCGTACCCTTGTAAATAATGCCGCTTTCTCAACAGTAATGATTTTAAACAATTTCAATGTTTTTCTTTAGTCACAAAGTCAAAATCTAAGTAAATGCACATTAGTGTTTTGTAAAATACAAGTTTTAATCAAGAGACGAAAAGGGAGAAAACATGAGTGTCCAATGCATTTGGTATTGGATATAGCCCTTCATCAGGGACCACATCCACTGTGGAATGGCACCAGCCATTCCACAATATTCAGGATTAAGTGTGGTGGCATGTGGACAGTGAGCATATGCAGAGATGGAAGTGTTGACATCCTAACCTGACACTGATGTTTAAAAGGGAGATGGATGTGGTCCCCAGTGAAGGACAATCTTCGCTCAGAAATGCATTGGACGCACATTTCTTCTCCGATGTCGACTCCTGATCAAAACTTGTATTTTACAAAACACTAATGTGTATTCACATAGATTTTGATTTTGTGGCTAAAGAAAAACATTGAAATTGTTCAAATCATTCTTGTTGAGAATAGCGGCATTAGCCACTGTCGGCATTAGCCACTGCCTGCATCAGTGGTGAGATGTCCAGTCCAAATACTTGACTCATGAATATCTTTAACTCTATAATTTAAGAAACAGATTGCGCCCGCTTCCCAGTGGTCACGTTCTCTAGGGGTAGTTCATAATTGAAACTCCGCAAGAATGGAGTTGACTCAACGTGCAAATCATTCTGACTAGTCCTAACCAGGGAACCTGGTATTTCTTCCAGGTTAGTTATAAAAACAGGCAGTACATTTTTCAACAAACTATCCCCTTACCTAAGGCCTTTCAATTTGTTTAAAATGTTTGCGTGCAACATCATTTAAAATATTTTCACACACATTGAGCAGGGAATTTAGAACCAGATTCAGGGGTCTTAAGGGTGTTGGTGTTGGGTTGGAAATTTGTGTTTGTTGTGATATTAGTACATTGTGTTGAGAAATCTTTGAATTAAATAGATGTGTGAAGAAAGAACTTTCATGGGTCAGACTGTCTTCAACCTCTCTTTGTACTGTGATCTGAGTTAAAATAACAATGTTTTCTCCGATGCCACCAGAGTGCATTTGAGCTGCGCGAGAGGTGAGTTCAGAGTTTAAGTGGTACAGTGTCAAAAACTTCCAGAAGTTCAAGAGTTTTTTTGCATTAAATCATCACCTCTTGAGGTCCCTCCCCCTTTCATCAGCACCTTAGCGTCACTTCAAATACATTCTTTTCCCTGAATTTCAAGGGTTAGTTGCATTGAACTATTGAGCCTAACTCTCTATCAACTAAAGTGCTGCAACTGAAAATGTGTGTGTGAGAGACTATATATACTGTGTCTGAAATTGCTGGGAGATATTTAGGTCCTACTTCTAGCCTATAACGGTGTGGTTATCCTGAAAGCAACAGCTACCATAAGCTACTTTTGGCTACAACTAGTGCCTTACAAACATACATATTTGACCATAACTTTGAGTGTTTTAGAATAGTAAGAAGAATTAGGACGCATCTAGTACACGTTTGAACATAATGGATCATACATAATGGGCACAACGTTACAGTTTGTTGCTCCCATAGAAGTTACATTTGCAGTGCACTGTGTACTCTCGCCTGGTACCCTAGCGGCAGCTCCTGTCTAATGGGTGATGCCTGACACCCAGTAACTGGTTTTAGCTCTTGCTTATTAAATCTTAATGTTTATATTGGCTTCCAGCAAAGAGGCAGGGACACCAAAGGATTTCCAGACAAACAAAATCCTTTAATAGTAGTTTGTCACATAGCAAAGAAAGTGGTAGAAAAACGACACGTTTCATGGTGCACACACCGCTTGATCACATTAGGAAATTAGACATAGAAAAGGCAGTTTTGAAAGTAAGATAGCAGTCTCTTTGGTTGCATCCTGTGATAGAGCGTCTAATTACAAAATGTGGTCCTGTTCTTAACAACAGTGGCAAAAATCTTTTAGTGTCTAAAGACAAGCATAGTTTCAAATGTTGAACTGATATATAAAATTCACATAGCGGTCCATGTGAGGCAGTTTGGTCAGGAAAAAAGGTATAGACTAGTCATCACATTCTCTTATACAAAAAGTATGTTTTGTTCCCAGTGTGCCACGAAAACTAATCTCGATATAGGCAACAACTACTCATGCTCAACTCAACAGAGAATATAGACTTAGGCATATGTAAACACAGGAATAGTAGCATGTCATTATGCATAGATAGCCATTCTTTAACTTAAATGCCAAAGGCTATTAGTAGTTCTTTCACACTGTGCTATTACCACATGCTGGATAAATTCATATATGTTAAATATATGCCGTCATCTGCCTTATGGACATTGTGCTGACATAGTGCTAATCGGTGCAATAACCCATTATATGATCCAAGCATACTAATTAAATAACCTGATACAATGTACAATAATGCAAAGTTGCAAGGCTCAAATACGCGGAATTAAGCAAAAGTACGCATTATTTGCGAGTAGGTAAAGTGCATAATGCATGGAAACTTATTTGCTGTAAACATTTCAATTTGTGCAAAAGAGCAAAGCAGCAATTGGCTAGAATGTGTTGTTTCCAACATACACAGCCATCAACAAATATAAAGTGCAAGGTGCTAGGTTCTTACGCAAAACCGCCTTTATGCTAAAGTGTCCCATGCATACAAATTTGGCACATTTAAGGTGCCATGTGCAAGGGCCAATATATATATATATATATATATATATTATAGGGTGGCAATAGCCGCACCATAGTTGAGGTGAGTCAGAGACACATATGAATCCCTCAAAATTCTGTTGTTATTTTTTAATTCGATTAACAGATTTGGCCGGAATTTCGAAAGTGATTAAGTCTGTAGCCTCCCCTCCCCCAGACTGCAAAGTTTTGTAAAGATTTCTTAAAAAATGCCAAATGTATTAAGGGTAAAAAAAATAAAAATCTCCAAAAGTGCAGCCTACTTCCCATTAATTTTCCCATAGACAAAAAAGATAAATTTTTGCCAAAGTCCACAGCCCAAACCGCTCAACGGATTTGGACCAGGTCCGAAACAACTTGGGCACAAAGTGTTGGCTCCCGTGCCATACCTGGTTTGGAGTATTTCCATGCCTTGCTTATTTTAAAATTTGATGGAGAAGGGGGGGTGCCCCCTTGTCCAAAAATTATAATTATATCTCCCATAGTGCATTGCAGAATCATGGTTTCCAGAAATGAAACAACCGGCATCTTGTTTTTCTCTCGATGCAAGAGATATTCACGGGTGTAGCCGAGGTTATGGGAAAATGGAACGCAGTAAAAAGCTATTTGCTGGTAAAAAAAGATACAAATGCTGTCAAGGTAAAGGTGGGGGGTTGGCTAGAGGCCACTAAGTGAAATTTGGGAGTTGGAGGAGATACAGGGACAGAGTTTGCAACACAAAGCTTTCCGTAGCCTTGGCTATAGTTGCGAATGGCTGACGGATCATCGCAAACTGCGTCATAGAAGCAGTGTTTGTTGTGGGGGGAAAGGGAGAGGGCAGGGGTGGTAAGACGGCCATCTGGGGAGTGGGGGGAGCTGGCACATATAAGGGGGCACTTGGTGAGGTATGGGGGCAAGAAAGCATTTTTTTCTGGCTGTTTTGCTGATAGTTACTGGGATATCAGAGGCTGCGAAAGACTACAGACAGCCGAGGGTATGTGTAGTACGGTAATCGTTGCTATATAGTTTGTGGTGTTAGTTTTTATATATTTTTTAAAGTACTTTGTTTTGGTATAGTGATGTCACGGTGATGGCCCAGTCGGACCCGGAAATTGCCTATTCGCGGGTGCCGGGCCCGTTATATCCCCATTCCCATTGAGCCAGGTCAGACCTGGTGTCTGCAAGGGCACCCGCGAGCAGAACTCCTAGTTAGGCGGTACATTACCAATGGTTCCGGTAGCGATACCGGTGCCATTGTTGCCTTACCGCCATACTCGTAATGAGGCCCAATGTGTAGTGGCAGGTCATTGTGGATTGTATCATGTGGATTTGTACTCGTATGGAGTATCTAGAATGAAGTGATTGATTTTGGTTTGTCTGTGTGACACTTTGGTGATGCGCAATCACAATCATATTATTGTTCTTCATTGTGGAGGGAAAATTGCCGAACATGTAACACGATTTTCAGTGCCGTTTGCGCTGGAGGAGGCTCTTGGCCAGGTCATGTTTCTGTTTGCGATCTCCTGCATACATTTTTATGGCACTACGCAGACACCCATGTCATAGAATTATTTTTTAATTTGGTCAGGAAATGGAGAAAGCGAGGTACATTACGAAGAAGTGTATTTGTGCCTTTATACAACTTGTGCCAATGTCGTACTTTACAAATGGGAATCTGACATTTCACAGCAAAAAAATGTTTCCCCACAAATAGCGTTCCTCTTAACATTACTGCATTTCCGATTTTCACGCCCTACATAAATGGCATTGCTTCCCTTTTTGGACGTATAGGAAGAATGTTTGTGGTAGGTGTTGCACACTTCATGTCTTGAAAATGCACTGTCACACACACAACAATTTCTTTTAACAGCAAGGCATTTGTACCAGGTGCACTGCAGTCTTTCCCACAGTACCCCGGCTGCTTTTATTTAGCGCACAATCTGTGGAGGGTATACGATGCGCGGCGCCCTTCCTCCCTTCATTGCCACTTACACTGTTGAACTCTGAAAGGAGCTTTGTTTACTTAGCCTTTTTTTTCTTTTCCAGTGCATTTCTGTTTCTTTTGGTCTTGTAACACGCACCACCGAAGGAACGAAAGGCAAGGGCTGGTATGGAAGGGCCAGCACCTACAGGGATACAATAGGGGATCTGCAGAGAGAGGAAAATGTTGGGTGTCCCTCAGTTCAATAGTATTTGTATTTTTTTTTTTTTTGTATTTTATTTATTTCTATAGCGCACCAGGCCCAGGGGCAACCGGGCGCTTAACTTAGTTACAACAAGATGAAGGCATGACAAGGCATGTGACAGAGTATTACAGGAGTATTACAGGAAGATTTACAAAATTTACAAAATATACATTCAAGCGAATATCGATAAGGCAGTGATTTACAGGATAGTTAATAAGGGATGCAGAGTAGGTCAAAGTGCAAGTAGGGCAGTAAACTGGTGTTAGCTGTCTTGGGCGGATAGCCAAGCTTTGGTAAGGTGTTTGAATTTCAGGAAGGAAGGTTCTGCTCTAAGGTCATTGGGGAGTGAGTTCCAAAGTTTGGCTGCCAGGATGGGGAAGCTGGTTCCACCTGATCTTTGGAGATTAAAACGCGGGATGACCAGGCAGTTGGCTTGGGCCGCTCTGCGAGGTCTGGTGGAATTGTGGACAGAGAATCTGTTTGCCAGGTAACGAGGGGCTTGGTTGTGGAGGCATTTGTGTGTGAGAGCCAGGGACTTCAAGGAGATGCGATGTGGGATAGAGAGCCAGTGCAGGTTGCGCCTGGTGTCAGATATATGCTGGCGCCTAGGAATGTTAAGGGCCGCTCTGATCGCATTGTTTTGGACAATTTGTAGCTTGTTTAACTTGCGGAGATTAGTACCTAGATAGAGGGCATTACAGTAGTCGACCTTGGATAGTACGAGGGTCCTGGCCAAGGTTACGCAGTTGGCAGTGGTTAGGAACGGGCGACAGGCGGTGATGAGCTTGCAAGTATACGCTGCTGCAGATGAGACTGCGTTGGACTGTCTAGTCAAGGATAGGGTTGAGTCGATGTAAATCCCTAGAGTTTTCGTGTCCTTAGCAATAGGGATGGTGTTCCCATCAATGGTGAGAGACTTGAAAGCAGGGTCAAGTTTAGTGAGTTTTTGTGGTGAACCAAGAATGAGGAGCTCTGTCTTTTCATCATTTAGGCAGAGGCCGTGTTGGGCCATCCACGCTTGGATGACCTGGTAGATGGCGTTGATGGCGCGGGAGTCAGTTGTGTAGTCTCCTGTGATGGGGATTAGTATCTGTGTGTCGTCGGCGTAATTGGTATACGTGACGCCCAAATGGTCCAGAATATCGAAAAGGGGTTTGGTAAACACGTTATATAACGTGGGCGAGACACAAGACCCTTGAGGCACACCACAAGAGACCGGAGCGGGTGGTGCGGCCGCAAGTGGGGAAAACACGCGCATTGATCTATTATCCAGGAAGGATCTGATCCAAGTAGAGGCATTTTCTGAGAAATGTGCGGCTGATTTGAGGTGATGGCAGAGAATTTTGTGATTGACAAGATCAAAAGCAGCAGAGAGGTCCAGGAGAAGTAATAACGCCAGTTTGCCTTTGTCTTTGAGCTCTTCGATCTGCGTTTTTAAATCGATAAGGGCGGTCTCAGTGCCATGGCGAGGCCGGAACCCTGATTGCCTGAGTCCCAGAAGTTTATTTGATTCAAGGTATTCCTGAATTTGTAGGTAGGCCGCGCGGTCAAGGATTTTTAGTAAAAAAGGTACAGTGGTAATTGGTCTGTAGTTAGTGGGTATGCTGGGATCCAGGGTAGGTTTTTTCAGAAGCGGGATGACCCACGCATCCTTAAGATTGTCCGGTACAATCCCAGAGCTAAATGAGGAGTTGATGAGCGTAGTGATGAATGGTGCTAGGTCGTGAGCTGCTTCCTTAATAATAGGTGCAGGACAAAGGTCACCCTGACAATTGGACGGTTTAAGGCTAGTGATGATCTTTTCCACTTCGAGAATGGAGAGTGGAGAGAAGCTAAAAGGAGTCAGAGAGTCTGTGATAGAGAGGTTTATGGTAGGTATAGGGATCTGTAGAGGGTTGGTTTGAAGGCTAGATTGTTTGTTGTTGATTTTAATTTGGAGAGTGGCAATCTTACCTAGGATCTCACCACTCATTGACATTCTCCCGGACAGAGTATCCCCAAGCACTTCAAAGTAACTTCCCTCTGTAGAGTACTGCATGGCAGTACATGCACAGTACAATGCCCTTTGGCAGGTAAGGGTCCTTAGTGCAGAATATGGTCTACAAGGGTGTTGTAAAGTTCTGGTGCCATACAGGAGTGTCCCTGTTGTGGGCCACAGCCTATGTGGAGAATGCTCTACATGAAATGACCCTACTGCATTTTTGGCAGGGTAGTACCCTGCCCACTGGTCCCTTATGCTTGCATTGCTGTTCTCGTCACATGCGGTACGGACACTTCATGATACAACATTAGCCGTAGGACTAGGATGCACGGACATGACGGATTAATGGAATAGAAGAATGCAAACAACAAGGAGAATTCAGCTCCAATACGTGCACGAGGAAGGTAATTCTTAAGAGCAACCCATGCAGCTACACTACAGTTTTAAGCAACAGTAATATTGTTTGGTCTCCGAAGAATGTGCTGTTTACATACTTCTGTTACAAACATGCACTACTATGTTGGTGACCAAGCAGCAACAGCTTTGCTATTTTACAGACTCACTAGAAACTGTCAAACCTGCACTTAAACATTATCTCCAACTGTACGACCCACAGGCAAATCCTTCACACTCTCCGGCACAGTGCTCAGTGCAGACATGGTGTGTCTGTTTCACAGGTCATGGAAAGGCAAGCAGCACATCAATCAAACTATTGTGACATTTAGCATGCCCAGCATACACTCGAGGTTGCTTTTACTTGTTTTCAAGTAGGCCTCATACAAGCAGAAGTAGTGCAGGGACAAATTGGTAGGTTTGCAAAACAACCCACGTAATTGTACGGAGTACTTGAAATGCAGTTGCCTACCGTATGAATATGTAGGGCTGCTGACAGGGGCGTTCTTACCAGCACAAAGAGGATGCCCTAGGCATGGACATAGTTGTACAATGGATAGACGCGCGCTCCCACAAGCAATTGAAAGTGCTTCCTATGGATACCTGCATTGTGATTCCAGATATGCCGGCCGGGTGCAGTCGGCATAGGAAACCTCCACGTTGCTTACCTGCAGCTATCTCGGCTACTAATTTGTGACACCGAATCACCATGCTATGTTAACACAAAAAGAAACACCACGCACAGTTTCACCAACACTTAACATGCACACCTTTCATTTGCCTGATACACCGAAACTATTAGGCAAGGGAAGGGGTAGCACAAATGGATACATAATCAGGTGAATTTGGCCTTTCCACAAGTTCATGAGGATGGCAGAAAAGCTATCACTGACAAATCATTTTTAAGGGGACGTTACGGTGAAGGTGCGGTACTGCAAACATATTACCTCTACTAAAAACCTATGAAATTCACTAACAAAAAACATTGTTAAAGGGACTACAAGGGTGTTGTAAAGCTCTGGTGCCGTACAGGAGTGTCTAAGTTGCGCTACTAAAAACCTATCAAATTCAGTGAAAAAACCTTGTTAAAGGGACATTATGGTTACAAGTAAAACCGAAAAACCCCTGAAAACCCCCTGAAATTCACCAGTTATGGTCGGCTAAGCAATCACAACTCGCGCCACCACCGTGCACTGCTAAGACTAATACCCATGATATCAAAGATGACATCACAAATGTCATTCACGACATCACTGATGACACCACATGTTCATTTAGTTTTTATGCACAACCTCTACAAGGGATTGTCATTATAATGTTGGCAGAAAAATGTCAAAAAATTATTGGAAGAAATATCACGCGCCAAATAGTTCATTAGGTGATGCTTTGCTATAAACACCATTGTATTACTGAGATCCAGTACATGACGAACTCCTATACAAATGTAGGCATTCTGTGCATCATGCGCCATAGAACTGCAATATCCAAAACCTCACTATGTTGGATAGTAAAAGGATGAATCCTTTCTTTTCAGAGTTTTGTGCACTGTGACACATGTAATAAGTATCTAACATTGCCTCCCTTTCTTCATAATTGTACTACTACACACAAAACATAAAGAGACCACAATGCATACAAATATGAGCATATACCGGGAAAGTAAAGTAAGTAAAAAACCAGCAGCATTACCAGAAAGTGTTCGTAACCTAAGTACTTCAGTTCATGCACAAACAAGATCGTTGTGTCTCAAAGCTGCTTATTCTCCAAAGTATATGTATTGCATGATGTGAGTGGATTCTAAGGAAAGTAGGGTATGTACATATGAGAAGAGTAAGGTCTACAAACATAGTCCCTTTTGCATTTTGACTTCCTGACTGTTACTGATGAAAACCACCTGCCCTAGATATGTTAGTGAACTACAAAGAAAGGGTAGGCAGACATGGGATGTCATGAATGACATTTATGATGTCATCTTTGATGCCATGGGTATTAGTCTTACGCAGTGCACGGTGGTGGCACGAGTTATGGTTGCTTAGCCTACCATAACTGGTGAATTTCAGGGTTTTTTGGTTTTACTTGTAACCATAACGTCCCTTTAACAATGTTTTTTGTTAGTGAATATATATATATATATATATATATATATATATATATATATATATATATATATATATATATATTCAAGGAAAAAACTTTAGTTTCATGGACGTTAAGTTGAGAACTTAACGCAACAAACCCCTTGAAATTCAGCTAAAGCCACCTTAGCTTCACGCCCCCTGTTGCACAGCCTATGACCACAATGATGACATCACAGATCACATCACTTATGACATCACTAATTACATTAAAACAGTAACTGCTGAAGTGGGAGAATGGGATAACACCCTCCCCCCAATCTCATCCAGACCATGGCCTAGGGGATCACAGCCCAGACACCCCCCACGAGGGGAGTTCATCTACTTACCAGATGACAAAATACCCTGGTTAAAAAACCTACACATACGAGGACTATGCCCACCAGCACGACAGGCTCACACCAATGCCTGCGTCATGGATCAGCTCGACTAAAACCACAGCCATGAGTATTCACATCGTTAGAGATGCCATGACGACATAGCCAACAGACAAGAATACACGTGCCACCATGCACACTGGTCACTCACACACCAACCCACACGAAGAACATACTCAGTGCTACGACGCAGCGGACGGTCACACCCACAGACATGCATTGTTGTTATTTTTCATATAGGCCTTATACAGCACTGCAGAAACGCAAGATCCCCAAAGAGCTCGTGTACATGCTTGCTGACGCTTCTTCTCGACACCCATCCCTATGAGGACACCACCATGTATATCTAACGCTGCCTGTGACACTCTGTCGCCCCGCGACCTCCATACTATGGATTATGTACCGCCACCCAGAAACTAGGCCCAAGTAGGCCGCAAGCAAGAGTCCTCAGGCAGGAGCCTCGCACACGAAAACCCTCCCAGAGCGAAATACAAGTGCTGACCATGCAGAACGAGCCCTAACGAGAGCCCACAGCCAAGGCCACGATGTTGCAACCCACACATCGCGCGCCCAGCGCCAAGGTTACACCGGCAGGTGCCAAGCCCTCAGAGACAGAATACAAAATCTAATGTTCATAATTCTGCTCCAGCTACGGTCTCCACACGCGTGACCAAGCCGAACTGACAAGATGCCAAGCTTACGAGACGAGAAGCCGCCAGGGTCCCACGTCTGGGACACAGGTTGCAACAACGAAGCGGCAAAGATGGACACCTACAGCGATGGGAAAGACCTGCTCACCAGCCCATATGCAGACCTGTCCATTGTCCGCACTAACACATAGTTGCACATTGTTGCTAATGTCAGGTACACCGCGGGCTGGGAACAGTGATGGTCCCAGGCTTGGGGGCTTGCGGGAGAACCAATCAGAATACAGGGGGCTTATTACTGACGCCATTGCCCCTAGCCAATCACCAAGGGTCCCCTTGTAACAATTCCAAAGGAGCAACTGTTAGGGACAGCCCAAGTATACCACCTGACCTGTCCTCCACCACTAACATCTCTCCCTATAGGGGACATATGCTAACCCTACCACTCGGGGAACCAATCCAAAGTGGCAATAGGTTTTGTGAAGATTTGTCCCAGGTGACACAAGTAGCGCGTCATACTGCTGTAAAAAGGGCCTGCGAGCCCCACTAATGATGAGAGCTTTTCCGGATGCATACATACTAAGCGTATCCCTGCCGTTACTCTAATAAACAGCAGTCATTGCCTTGCTCCTTGTGTGTGTGTGTCATACTCCTTCTGGGACGCGGGAGGAGTTGGGGCCTCCCCAGCCCGGAGGTCCGCGGACGGCTCTGCTGGCCCCCGGGATAATCACCCTGACAAGTTGGAGGCACTGCTGAGATTTGTTTGAGGCCTGTTCCCCGGAGAGCATTATTCCAAGGCCTCTTGCTAGGAGGCGGCACGGCAGCGCTGCCCCCTCTGCCGTTGCCCCCTTTTGAGGACTACAGGACCATTGCAGAACTGCAAGAAGACCGGACAGCGCAATACGGATATTGGCCCTCGGGAGCCGCTTGAAGTGTATCCCGCCCGCAGTTGGCGAGTGTCCAGACGTGGTCCAGACGAGGGGAGGGGAGGTGGCGAGCCGCTTTGGAGGGGTGCACGCAGTCGAGCAGCCCCGCCTCAAGAGAACTTGGTGAGTATGACACACCCAACAAACAACGTAATGTTATGCGGAAGAGGGGAGGAGTTGTGAAAAGGGTGGAGGGAGGTGTTTACAATGTGTTGTAAAAGATTTGATAAATAAGTGACGATAGACGAGTGAGTGGTGGCAGGACAGGCACGAGGGCTGCCTTCTACCGCGTCACGGAGTGAATAGAGTGGAGCTGAAAGGCACCATGTGTGGTTGTTAGAAGACACTGATTTGTTCAGATCGTGGGCACCTGTAAGGAAGGGGTGTGGCTTTCCTATGAATTGGTGTTTTAGGTCAATGGGTAGATGAGGATCCCTACTAATTGAGTGTTGAAGCTCGTTAGGTAGATGAAGTTTCCCGGCAGGAGGTCGCTAGTTGTTTCCAAGTGCGGAAAATAGTTGGCTGGTTAAGCTCCCCTAGTGAGGGGCGTATCACACGCGAGGCGACGCAGCGTGCGCAGTCCGATTATAAGAGTTTATTGTGGTTTTCCTTGCTCCGGTTGTAGCGAGAGGACAGCTGTGGGGTTTACGAGGGACAAAAGGAGTTAAAACATATCGCGCGCTCTTTCATCTTATAAAGGTTTCATACCGGTAGTAGTTGAAGAAGTTGGTGACGTCACCCGTAGGGCTTGTATAGGACACCGGGACCATCTCGGGTTGATCCAGGAGTGGCTGGGGGATAGGAAAAGGGAAGGGCGGGATAGAAGAGGTGAGAGGGCAGCGCACAGAGAACGCCGGCAGCTCTCGATAAGGGATGGGCAAAAAGGGGAGAGGTGGCCGCGCACGGAGAACGCCGGTCACGCTCAGCAAGGGGGTTGAAAAAGGGGAGGGAGAAATTTGAAGAAGAAGGAAAGGTGGGGTGGCTGTAAAAGCACGCCACACAGGGCACGTAGCCGCAGGGGGCTTCATGTGCCACTGCCGTAGGGGGCCATACTGGTGACATCAAGGGGGACAAACAATAAAGGAAAAGAACTGTATTTTTAACTGTATGTGATTGTATTACCTTTAAGCGGACGGTCAGAAGTCCCAAGTTTACGGGGCCAGTTAAAGAAGGTTGATATTGTGAAAACAAAACTGTAACGTGGCCACATATTACGGGTCGGGTCTGGGGTGAGGGGAAATGCTTTCACTACATCCCTCCAACACATTTGTACGTCACTTTCACCATACAAGTTGAAAATTATCAAGTACAGTATCGACTGGACACAAGGGGCCTCATTACGACCCAAGCGCTAAGTGGTTAACGGCGCCGTAAAAGGCTTCGGCGCCGTTAACCACTTAGTGCCTTACTACGAGGTTCCTTTGCGAGACCCGACCTGAACGGCTGGTCTGGACCAGCCGTTAAAGTAGGGACCCGCAAAGGGACCTCGCAGGCAATTATGGTATCGCAATTTGCGGTACCATAATTGCTGCCTTCCCCATTCCCATTGAGCCCTATGGGGCAGAAATGGGAATGGGGAAGGGCCATGGTGAAATGGGGAAATACCGCCCCGCCAACCTTGGAATGGGGTGGTATTTCCCCATTTCACCATGGGGGACTCGTTACAACACCGGCACCAACCATGGTGCTAATAGCGCCATGGTTTAGCGCCGGTGTTGTAATGAGGGCCAAGGGACAGACAACAAAATACTGACACCATGGCCGCCTACCGGCAGTTTTGACTCACACACACAAAATTTGTTATTGACATATATACACAACACATACAAGGGAAAGAAATTAGCTGACCATATAGAAGTGTTCAACTTATGGAAGATGTTCCAAGGAGCCAGGCCAGGGGCAATGGGAATGTTTACTATGGAAGGGACAACAGAGGAGAAAGGGAGCAAAGAAACGAAGGGAGTGAAGGAGGAGAAAGACAACGAAGAGAGCATGGGCACAGCAAGCAGCAACGCACTATACGCAGATGAGATGAAGAAGGAGAAGGAAGGGTCAGGTAAAGTATGAGAAGAGAAGGTGAAGAAGGAAGGGACAGAAGATATGCCTCTGGCAAAAGTAGTGAAGAAGGAAGAAGGGGGGTTGTACCCAGTAACGGAATTAAGAGAAGTCCACAGACAACAACTGATGGCTGCCGAGGGGTACTCCAACCCCGAATACAGCCCTCCACCGTATGCCCCTACGGATAGCTACCAGAGGGGGGAGGAGGTGACCAGCACGATGAACTTAAACTCCACACAGGCAGGAACGAAGAGGGGGAAAGAAAGTGGGGAACACATCGCAACCATAGGACCAGACGAATGGGTAGCAGCACAGGTGCTCCTGAAACTCTGAGGGACATTAACAGGGGAAGAAGAGGATGTAGTGAGAAGGACGGCAAAGGATGAAATGGGTGACACACAGACAGGGACAGAGGTGAGTAAGACAAGAGAAGGCCAACTGTCACAGGCGGAGGAAAAAATGTTGGAGGAGAAGTTGGCTGAATTAAGAGACGCACGATGTGCACTGATCAGACAGTTTGAGCAAGAAACACAAGGAACAAAGAAGAAGAGAAAGGAGAATAGGGACGAGCAGGAGAGGATGAAGGACTGAATAGAAGAAAGGAAGAAGGAAGCAGAGCGGATGAAGGCAATAGCAGAAAGGGTGTCACGAGAGGAGCAACGAGAAATGAAATGGAGGGAGGAAGAGAAAGAAATGGGAAATGGAACTGTGGAAAAAGAAAAAACTCTCTGAAAGCGCACGGAAATATGAAGAAGGTAAAGTAATAGAGAGCATATTAAAAAGGGAATGGGCAAAATGGGAAACGAAGGAAGAGGAAGAAAGAATACTAGCGAAGGTAAGTGCAGAGGTGTTGGAAGAACTAAAAAGAAAAAGAGAGGAAATAGGTGGTGAAATAATAGGAAAAAGAATGAGGAGAGTGGAGATAAGAGGGTGGAGCACAGTGTAAGAACATACGCACCCCAGGATTTGGAGGTGGCCACAATGTCAACACAAGGGGAAGCTGCTAAAGGAGGAGAGCACAAGGAAGCAGACTTAATAGATCTACAGACGGTGACAGTGGGTGGAAAATGCACTGAGTGGGGATTATCTTTTCCTGATGGATTTTGCAGCGAGGAAGAGAAATGTTTAGGGAAAAGCGGAATAGATGGCAATGGGGAAAGTTTAGGAAACTGTACATTACACGCACCAACCACGAGTCACCATGGTCGTGCGAAAGAAGGGAAGAAGATACGAAAGGTAAAGAGAAGGTAAAAGAGGTAGCAAGTAGAGCATCACAACTATTACCAGCGACACCGGTACAAACGCCACGCACTCTAACAACACGACCTCTAGCACCACGCCCACTGACACCCACCCCTGCACACACCCCATATGTCGACAGACTTAGAGACCTCCCAGGACGCAGGCAGGAAGAATGGGCGAGCAGGCCATGGTAAGACAAGAGGGTAACAGGAGAGGGTGGAAGGATGGAGGGGATGGAAAAACAGAGCACTGTACTATTGATATGATTGAAGAATTACCTGGCACACAGGAGGAGGATGAATACACCAACATTACCCCACGGGCACGGGGGGGAAACGAGGGGGTACCCTTTAATGCCACTTCTGGAAAGGGGAGGGGCCAGACCACAATATGTCCCCTGGAAGCATGCCGATAAAGAGAATATTAAATGCAGACTCCCATCACTAAGCGGAGGAGCAGGGAAGTGGATATATGAGATTGAAAAACACACGGCGGGACAAAAACTAGCGGTGGGGGACGTGAAGGGGCTCTTGATATCAATACTGGGGGATGCTTCAGATGACATCTGGAAAAGGGCGGGCTTCGCAGGGGTCACAGTAACAGAGACGTCACATGATGGAGCGCCATTTGCAAATTGCAGACATGCGCTGTGGCAGGTTTTAAGGGTTCAGTACCCAGACACATCAGACATAGGAGCAATAACGTCACGCAAGATGCGCGAGAATGAGGTTCCTGTTGATTACATCCAGGAGATTCAGGAGAAGTGGCGCTTGGAAACACGGGAACCGTGGGATAAAACACTAGCAATTTTCTACCATATATTAATACAAAGACTCCCGGAGCAAGTACAAAGGCAGCTGAAGAAAATAGTGGGTAAGGAAGTTAAAGCCTGGCCGGAAATACAACTGACTATAGTACACCACTGCAGGCTGTGGCAGGAAAAGATGAAACAAAAGGAGGAAGATAGGAAGGCCGAAGAGGCAAAACTGGTACAAAAGAAGCTATCCAAATATGACATGAAAAGAGCACTAATAACAAAACCCGCCCCCACACAGGTCACGGTTGCACAAGACACAACACAACAACAGGTAGCACAACTACAACAGCCAGCACAAGTAATAACACAGCAGATGCCCCCGCCCCCACCATACATGGCATACACAGGAGGAGGATACATGCAAATGGGAAATGGATACTCTAACAACTACAGGGGAGGGGTGGTATGACGAGAGGGAGGGGCTATGGCCAACAGGCACAACAACAAGGAGGGTTCAGGGGCTACTACCAAAACAGACAGCAAGGATACAAAGACAACGCGGGGGGTTTCACATGGCAGGCCAGAGAACCACCAAGATGTTGGATATGTGGGATGGTAGAACATATGTCATGCACATGTAGGATGAGGCCCACACAACCAGCCTCTGGGGAACAAGACCACACTGGAGAAGAACAGGTTCAACAACAACAGGGAATACAACAATGCCTACCACAACAACAAGCGCCACTACAACACCCATCACCACAGACACAAGTGCAAACATACTCATCACCGCAGCAACAGATACAAAGATACACACCACCACAGCAACAGGTACAAACAAACACACCACAACAGCAACAGACGATAGCCACACTACACCATCAAGTGCTACCGGTACAACAGCTCACACAAGTACAGGACAATGCAGTATCAACAACTAATGAACATCTACAGCATACACAGCTGGGGAAGGTGACGATATTGGTTCACAACCCTTACACAGGAAGCGGTCAGTCACTATACCCACAATAGGACAGCCTGCAGATGTCTTTGATGTGTCCCATCCTATCGGTAACGCCTAACACTGCGGAGGAACCACGCATACAGTTGGCCATAGGTGACAAACAATTTTCCTTCTTAGTTGACACCGGGGCCACTAGGTCTTACATAAGGGAGGGGAAGTTTAAATTGTCAGGCGAAGCTATGTACACGCAAGGATTCTCTGGGGCTCGAGGGTTGGTTCCCTTTACTGATAACATCTCCTTATCTATAGGAGATCACGACATGTCTCTTCCACTTCTGTACTCGAAGCAGTCACCAGTAAACATACTTAGAAGGGATATAATGAGTAGACTGAATATGACCATCTCCTTCACGGAGAAGGGCATAATTTGCTACACACCAGGCATCAACATGCTCACAGCACAACAAATATTGCAGACTTACTGCGGCCAAACAGTGGCCCGGGCTGAGCCAATTGACAAAGACCTCTTCCAATATGGGACAGACATGGCAATAGCCTGGTTCCCTGGAATTGAGGGCAAAGTTTGGAGAAGGCCAGCAGCTTACCTATTCAGACCTGAAACACCAGCAGGTGAAAAAGAGGGGAAAATGATTTCAGTAAGCATTGAGAGCATTATGGCAACTGCAGATTACATCGGAGTACATGCCCAGGACAGGGAGGGGAGGGCCTGGAGAGCTGTAATAGCACTGGCAGAGAGGTGCAGGCGAACACAGGTATCTGATGAGGAGCTCTTCTCAGATGATAATGGAGAGGGAGAGATGGTGTTTGGGATGAGCATTAACATCTGGTTGAAGGTAACATACAAACAAGTGGCACTAAAAATGGCAATGGCACTAGAGGCACCTGCCCCTACACCATTACCATTTTATGAGGAAGACATGGCAGCAGTACCAGCATCCCTGTGGACCACCAGCCCATATGACGTTGGCTGCATCAAAAGCATTGGTGTAGTAAAAATAAAATTGAAAAAAGGAGCCATATTACCGAGAGTGAAACAATACCCACTATCGAAAGAGGCAGATGAGGGCATATATGAAACAATAATGGCCCTGATAAACAATGGCATACTGATACCATCAGAATCACCCTGCAACACTGCTGTGTACCCAGTGCGCAAAGCAAAAAGAGGGTCTTGGCGTTTCATCCAGGACCTCAGGCCCTTGAATTACATTGTAGAAGCAGAGTACCCCATAGCAGCTAACCCAGCCACCATACTATGTGGAATACCAGCAAAAGCATCACGGTTTACCGTGATTGACCTCAAAAACACATTTTTCTCGCTACCTCTGCACCCTGACTCACAGGACCTGACAAGCTTCACATACAGAAACACAAAATGTAAACACACAAGGTTGCCCCAAGGGTACTGTGAGTCACCATCCATCTTCAACAGAGTGATACAAATGGACTTGGGAAACATTGAGATGGAGAGCACCGTGCTGCAATACGTTGATGACATCATCATTTGCAGCACCTCTGAAGAAAGGTGTAGAAAAGACTCATTAAAGATGCTCACAACATTAGCTGAGAAGGGGTACAAGGTGGACAAGGAAAAGTTACAGTACTTACAGGAACAGGTGCTCTACATTGGTCAGCTTATCTCTCAGCATGGAAGGAACATTGCACCACAAAGAGCACAGGCCATAACCAACACACCGCAACCACAGACAGTGAGAGAACTTCAGCAATTTCTGGGCCTATGCAACAACTGCAGGGCATGGGTTTTTGACTACAGTTCATACATAGGACCCCTGCTCGAGGCCTTCAGAGAAGCACAGAAGGGGGATAAAAAGTTGGGATGGACAAGAGAAATGAAAGAGGCTTTTGATGAACTAAAAAACGCCATCTCAACAGCACCAGTGCTAGCTACCCTTAACTACGAACACCAATTTTTCATTTTTTCACATTGCGATTCAGCAGTAATGAAGGCAGTGCTGACACAGAAAACGAGCATGGGACACAAGCCCGTGGCTTTTTACAGCAGACACTTGGACCCTGTAATGTTAGGTCACTTCCCTTGGAAACGGAGCCTCGCAGCCGCAGCATTTGCAGTGGAGAAGTCATCATCAATAACAATGGGGTGCCCTACCACACTGTTCGTGGAACATGCACTCTTTGCAATATTGAACAGGCCCAAATCAACATTGACGACACAGAGGGCATCAGGCTCCGAAATAATACTATCAAGACCAGAGCTAACAATTGTAAGGTGCAGCAATGTCAACCCAGCAAGATTTATAGCTGAGGTAGTTGAAGATGGTGACTATGCTCATGATTGCACCCAGGCCATTGAAATTTACTCCAGCACAAGAAATGTTGAAGAAAATGCCCTAGCAGGGGGAGAAATAATGTACATTGATGGGTCATCAACAATTGACCAAAGCGACGGTGTTAGAAGGACAGGAGCAGCAGTGGTTAAGTTGACAGAAGACTGGATGTTTGTGCCAGTAAAGTGTGTTCAACTACCACAACATTACTTGGCGCAAGCAGCAGAGCTAGTGGCCCTAATTCTGGCATTAAAAGAGAGCTATGATAAAAGAGTAAAGATATATTCCGATAGTGCACATGCCACATCAACAGTCCACTCAGGATTAATAAAATGGCAAAGGAGAGGGTTCAGAAGAACAGATGGTACGCCAGTACAACATGCCCTACTACTTGCAGAACTAATTGAAGTAATGGAGACACCCAGAGAAATAGCCCTGGTAAAGTGTCAGGCCCACACCAACGGGGATGACCCTATCTCAAAAGGTAACGAAACAGCAGACGCACATGCCAAGCAAGCTGCGTTTTTTGGAGAAGCTTGGACACCCCCAGAAAAAGGAAAAGATAAGGGGAGGATGAGAGCAAGACAAATGCTAATGAAGGATGGGTACACACACATCCCTGACACACAGTTTATGGAAATACAGGCAGCAGCATCTATGGCAGAAAAGGAGCTATGGGTAAAAAGAGGATGCACAATGTCACCCACAGATGCATTGTGGTGTCAGAATAATACAGGAAAGGTAGTGAGGCCCATGGCCCTATTGAAAACAGCTCTGGAACAACTACACTACCCCAGACACACAGGAAAGGAAGTGATTGCAGCACGCATAAAGGAGGCCTGGTTCTGCCCCGAGCTAAATTCACATGATGCAAACTTTATCAGCAGATGCCTAACTTGTCAACAGCTTACAGCCGGTCACACGCTGCAAGTGATAAAAGGTACTATACCCCGGCCGAAAGGACCCTTCATACACCTGCACATTGACTACGTTGACATGATCAACGTATGTCAAGGACACAGATACATGATTGTAGTGGTGTGCCCCTTTCAAGGTGGATTGAGGCTGGGCCCTGCTCTCATGCGGACGCATTCAGAGCCGCAAAATTCCTAGTGAGGGATGTTTTCCCAAGGTGGGGAGTTTGCGAAGTGCTACGGTTGGACAATGGCCCACACTTTGCTAATGAAATGTTTGAGCACATAACTGCAATGCTCGGCATCAAACACAAGTTCGCATGCGCATACCACCCACAGGCAAACGGTATCTGTGAACACCTGAACGGCCTGCTAAAAGAAAAGATTGCAAAAATACAGCAGACAACTAAGAAAAGCTGGTTGTACTGCCTCCTCTTGGCCCTGTTTGAGCTGAGAAATAGGCCAGGGTTGGATCACCACCTCACTCCCCACGAGGTGGTGACTGGACGTCAGATGTATCTTCCACTAACTCCGCCCTCAAGGCTGATTATGAAAGTTCTGCAAATGTTTTTGGTGACGAGATGTATGAATATGTGTCTTCCTTGATTACTAGTGTCGCCTTTATCTCTCAACAGCTCGAGCGCACGCGGGGCGGGTCGAAGACTACTGAGCAAGAAGAAACAAATGAGGAACAAGTACAACAAACAAACTGGACAATAACGGAAGGAGACAACGTTCTCCTCCGCAACTTCAATCGCCGGTGGAACAGCCCTCGATTTACAGGGCCCCACCTGGTGAAGCAGTAGCTCTCAGAGCAGTTAAACTGAGCAATAAAAAGGTATGGAATCACCTGCATGACGTCAAGCCCTATAAAGGTCACACCCGCCCTCGCGTTGACGGGCCACCGCAAGAACAACAGCATCGGCAATACTAACAACAGGAAAAGACGCAGCAACTACAACAGAAGACAATTGTGACACTGCCCTGACCCCTTCCCAGCCACAGGCACACCCATAGACTTTGGACAATCGCCCATAGCCCACCCCATGGTCACGAGATCTCAGAGCAACCAAACAGCTGCCTGCCCAAACAGCCACGAACTCTCTGCCCCGCCCAGCCCCGTCCATGCCACTACCCAATGAAGGACATTGTCTAACAAAAATGAATACTGCACCACACATGTAAACACATGCATGTTCTCTTTCTCTTTTTGTCTCGCACATGCAGGTACCGCATTTTACTGTGTTGTAAAGAAAGTGAAGTTACTAACGTCGTATTTTGCCCAGGGGTAAATGCTACCCACAGATGACAACACCCCCGAGGCGCTGTCACACCAATTTGGATACCATATAAAGAGACCAAAATATTTAAAAAGGAGAAGGGTACATGCATATTACAACACGTTTATTTTGGCCATAGAACATTCATTCCCACATCTCCACAAGCACTTACCAGCTCTGAGAGATAGGTCACTGAGATTAGCGTGGGAACAGCTTTTCGCCTGGGCACTATATCACTACCTGATAGGGAGAGCTTGATTAAAGAAAACTAACAAACTAACGCATGTTTTTAGAATTTTCAGGCGGGCATCTTTAACTTCATAAAGAATAATCTGCAGGACTGCAGCAAAGGTAAGAACAAAATGCCAGTGATATTAGGTATTGTAATAAAGATAGTAGGAGTGTTGGTCATCACTGGTTTAATTGCTGCCTCTGTCTGGCAGTCACGCTATGCTTCTCAAATTATGGCTGCACCCAAAATGAACATATCCCCTCCCTCTGCTGCAACAGGTACGGTGTCAGGTGGTACAAGTAACACAAGAGGTGATGGGAATAGGGTGAAACATAGTACATCTGGAGATAATGATGGGATTGACACATATATCACGGATTCAGCACACGTCTCAAATAACATGTGGTATCAGCACATGTCCAAAATTGGTTAGCAGACAACTAGGGACAACTGCTATGTGTGCTCGTTGATCCCGTACGCCATGAGCGCATCGAGGACTTTTCTAGCTACTGAAGTACCAGCAAAGACAGGGGAATGCCTGATATATTTGACATTATTCCAAACGAAAGGACGATTTAAAGGGACAGTGGTTGCATTACAATGGAAGACAAGAGATTCATACCCATATGAAAATAACTTCATAAAAACGCTTAGGGTGTATAACAGCTACCACCTACACACACAAGGATTTAGATACATAACAGATGGCCCTGATAAAGGAGAAACAAAGAAAGTGACATTAGAATACCTGCCGTGTGACTGGTATGCAAGTGAAATTGTAGGTGAACAAGGTTGTTGGGAAAGAGCACTCATTGTAATATATGGGGAGATATACACTAATGAAGGATGGACAGATGGAGTGGTGGGGAGCAATATGGTGACAAACAAAAATGCGCACTCAATCAACGACACAAACCATAAGTGTTGGATGGAGTGGGTAAAAAATGTACCGCTGTTAACATGGCTGGAGAAAGACGAAGATCCAATAACTATACTACCGCTAAATGCACCCACACTGTGCTATCAACACATTGGCGATGTTGATGTTGGCAATAACCGCAACTGCAGAAGTATAATCTTGATCCCTGAGGGGGGTGCTGGGACAGCTGTTCTAATGGATCACTATTGGGCCTGCGGCGATAAGGCATATCACACGTTATCTCCATCATGGAATGGGATATGCACTATGGTACACATCAATGTACCATCTCTGGTTGTGCCTCAGAGACACGTCAACATGGCCAACTTCCGCAAGATGGACGAAGGTAATAAAAGGAGGAAAAGATCTGTGCAAGATGAAGAAGGTGACGAGGAGCACGGCAAGACGATTCCGTCGAGAGTGAAAAGACAAGGAGAAACGCTGACCGGAAACTACCTGTGGGGAAGGTCGAAAACAGCTCTCACTTCCATCCCACCGGAACACAGACTATTTAGCAGAGCAGCAATGTTCTTCTCATCAATAATACACCCAGGACTGCAGGCATATGCAAATGCAAAATGGCTCCAGATTACCCGCTGGGAGTGAATGATGACCATTAATTCAACCGTCAATGGAGTCAATGTGATAAAAGAAGAATTGAGGGCAGTACGAATGGTAGCACTACAAAATAGATATGTGCTGGACCTCCTCACGGCAATGGAAGGAGGAGTTTGTGTGAAAATTGGACAATCATGTTGCACATTCTTCCCCGCTAATGACGCTGACAATGGAACACTTACAGAAGCAGTATCATAACTAGCCCTGATGCACTTGAAAATAGTTGACGAGAGTAAAGGAGTAAAAGGAGACGGGAGTTGGTTTTCCTTCCTGTGGTCATGGATGCCTTCGTGGCTATCAGACGGCCTGAAGTTAATAGCAGGATGCATTATATTGGCAGTGGCTATAATGATTGGAATGAGATTATGGAAAGGAAGAAAAGCTCGTACAACGGACGAAATGATGGAGATGGTTGGAATGCACCCCTTACTGCCAGCTGATGATGACAAGCACACAGACATCATCATACAGGAAAGGGAAAGGTTGCGCAAACAGATACTTGATAATCACATAGATCCGCCATCTGTGAAGGTGGAGAACCCAAGGAACCCAAGGAGTTATGTTGGAAAATGGGTATACTGCAAACCTGGCGGCAGGTGCGTTTACATGTATTGGTAATTTGAAGATCATGTCAACCACTATGGGCACTTGGCCGGAATAACTAAAGTATGGAGAGTGAAAGGAGATAAGGAAAAGGATGATTTTGTAGTCGACAAGTCGACCAGAGGGGGGACTGAAGTGGGAGAATGGGATAACACCCTCCCCCCCAATCTCATCCAGACCATGGCCTAGGGGATCATGGCCCAGACACCCCCCACAAGGGGAGTTCATCTACTTACCAGATGACAAAATACCCTGGTTCAAAAACCTACACATACGAGGACTATGCCCACCAGCACGCCAGGCTCAAATCAACGCCTTCGACATGGATCAGCTCGCCTAAAACAACAGCCATGAGTATTCACATTGTTAGAGATGCCATTACGACATAGCCAACAGACAAGAATACACGTGCCACCATGCACACTGGTCACTCACACACCAACCTACACGAAGAACATACTCATTGCTACGACGCAGCGGACGGTCACACCCACAGACATGAATCATTGTTATTTTTCACATAGGCCTTTTATAGCACCACAGAAATGCAAGATGTACGAAGAGCTCGTGTACATGCTTGCTGACGCTTTTTCTCACCACCCATCCCTATGAGGACACCACCATGTATATCTAACGCTGCCTGTGACACTCTGTCACCCAGCGACCTCCATACTATGGATTATGTACCACCACCCAGAAACTAGGCCCAAGTGGGCTGCAAGCAAGAGTCCCCTGGCAGGAGCCTCGTAAACGAAAACCCTTGCAGAGCGAAATACAAGTGCTGACCATGCAGAATGAGCCCAAACGAGAGCCCACAGCCAAGGCCACGATGTCGCAACCCGCACGCCGCGCGCCCAGTGCCAAGGTTACACCTGCAGGTGCCAAGCCCTCAGAGACAGAATACAAAATCTAATGCTAAAAATTCTGCTTCAGCTACGGTCTCCACACGCGTGACCAAGCCAAACTGACAAGATGCCAAGCTTACGAGACGAGAAGCCGCCAGTGTCACACGTCTTGGACACAGGTTGCAACAACGAAGCGGCAAAGATGGACACCTACAGCGATGGGAAAGACCTGCTCACCAGTCCATAAGCAGACCTGTCCATTGTACGCACTAACACATAGTTGCACATTATTGCTAATGTCAGGTACACCGCAGGCTAGGAACAGCGATGGTCCCATGCTTGGGGGCTCGCGGGAGAACCAATCAGAATACAGGGGGCTTATTACTGACGCCATTGCTCCTAGCCAATCACTAAGGGTCCCCTTGTAACAATTCCAAAGTAGCAACTGTTAGGGACAGCCCAAGTATACCACCTGACCTGTCCTCCACCACTAACAACTCTCCCTATAGGAGTCATATACTAACCCTACCACTCGGGGAACCAATCCGAAGTGGCAATAGGTTTTGTGAAGATTTTTCCCAGGTGACGCAAGTAGCGCGTCATACTGCTGTAAACAGGGCCTGCGAGTCCCACTAATGATGAGAGCTTTTCCAGATGCATACGGACTAAGCGTATCCCTGCCGTTACTCTATGAAACAGCAGTCATTGCCTTGCTCCATGTGTGCGTGTGTCATACTCCTTCTGGGACTAGGGAGGAGTTGGGGACTCCCCAGCCCGGAGGTCCGCGGACGGCTCTGCCGGCCCCCAGGATAATCACCCCGACACTGCCATTAAGGATGGCCTTTAGCCATTGTCAGTGCACATGGACAAATATATTTGAACACATTAATGGGTACCAATCATGACGTTGAGTCATGGACACTGGCCAAAGTCTTCACCCATGTGCACTGCATATTTTAAAACACTAACAGGCCACCAACCATAGACTTTGGCCTTCACCAGTGGATACAGCTTTCAGCTGTGTACACTGTATTTGATATACACTAATCAGCCGCTAGCCATGGCCTTTAGCAACATACTGGCCAGTGGTCACAATCGCTGACTGTGCCCACTATATATTCTAATATACAAATGGGCCACTAGTCATGGCATTTGACCATAAGAAGTTTGTACATCTTTTGGACACGTCCACTGTATATTTTAAAATACTAACATGCATTAAGTGATGGACCTTGTACGTGCCCACTGTGTATTATACAACACTACCCAGCCCCTATCTATGGCCTTCGGCTGTGCCACTATATCTTATATACACTAACCAGCCACTAGCCATGGTCTTCAACACAATACTAGCCAGCAGCCACAGCCTTTGGCCGTGCTGACTGTATATTCTAACATATTAATGGGCACTAGCTATGGCCTTTAGGTATAGCCACTGACTACAGCTTTCAACGTTGCACACTGTATATTTTAAAACAGTGGCGGCCACAAGGCATGGCTTTTAACCATGGACATTGGTATTTTTCAACACTGACTGACCACTAGCTATGGTGTGTTGTGATGGTCAGTGACCGCAGCCTTTGTCATGGCCAAGTCACTGTCCTAAATTGTTATTAAGAAAAAAGTTTTTATGAGCTCATTTATTAATCATGTTATGTCTAATGTAATTATTGATGTAATCTGTTATATACAATGTAATCAGTGTTGTCACCAGTGATGTCAGTGATGAAATGTTTGATGTTATCATTGTTCTCCTATAACATGTAATTAGTAATGTCATCACTGATGTGATCTGTGATGTCATCATTGTACTCATAGGCTGTGTAATAGGAGGCATGAAGTTAAGGTGGCTTTAGCTGCATTTTTTAAGAGATTTGTTGTGTTGAGCTCTCACCTTAACGTCCATGCAATTTAAGTTTTTTCCTTGAATTTCAGGTTTTCTTTTACAATGTATTGCTCACCTTAACGTCCCTGCAACTAAAGTTTTTTCCTTGAATGTCAAGGGTTTTGTTATTCCATAGATTGGTTCCACACATGGCCAGTGGCCACGGCCTACGGCCATGCCCACTGTATATTTCCGAACACTAACAGACCACTAGGCATGGCCTTTGGCCATTGCCTTTGGGTACAGCCACTCTATACTTTAAAACTCTTGAAACCCATCACTCAAAGATGTTCATCAATCCAAGCCTGATTTTGACCTGTTTTGACAGTGGTAATGTTGTGAATAAAAGATTGCAGACTTTGAGAACTCACAATGTTTGTAGTCAATGCACAGTGAGATTAAATTATTTGTAGAGGATCACACACTTTGGTTGAGCAGCTTGCTACAAGCCCCTTGTTTTATGGCTGCTCTCTTGGTGATTGCTGTGATACATTGCACAACCCCAACTAACCGCATTTAAGCAGCACGGAAAAGGAAATGAATTACCAGCTTCAAGAATGACATATGCCCAAGTACTTTTGGCCCCATGGTGAAAGTCAAAAGCTGGCGCCCAGGAATCTATGCACAATAAGTGAACATATAGTTTAAAGTGAAATATATACAAATGTAGTTCAATCGACCTTCTCCTTACAAAAAAGTGTGCAAGACAAAAAAGCATTGGACTTTTAAGAAAGTAATGCACACTTGAAAAAACACTTAGAGAGGACATCTTCCAATAAATATGCTGGCAAAATATAAAGGGAGCTCAACTTTTAAACCAAGCAATCTGTCATGAAATATTCACTGGAAAACAAAATCCCAATACAAAAAAGTGTGTGGTCTTGTGGGGAGGCATCTGTAATGTGAACAAACAACCTGAGTAAAATTATGGTAGACAAAAACTTGAGTAAGCTTGCAAAACTCACAAAAACCCAAATTGTGTCTGCCCTCTGACAAAAATGTACACTGTCCACCCACATGTGTGCTTTACTTGTGCCCTGAAAAGCAGCCATAATCAGGGGCAAATAGCTGCACCAGTGTCCACTATTGCAAACTCTCTTTCCACATCATGGGCATATACTCATGACTTAGTTGCCCTCTTATCACTTCCCCTCTTCACCCCCCTGTCTGGCTTTCAACTATACTCTGCTTTATAAAGATAACCTGAAAACTACACATACCACAGTGTCACCCAAATATATAAATCCTTACTGAACTATGCAAGGCAAAAAGTGTACAATTGTGGCACTATTCCCCCATCTTGACTTTGGAGACTACAAATACCAGAATGCAATTCAGCAAAAAGCAGAAAAATAGGTCTCTGAGTGCAACACTTTCAGGGACTGACAGTAGCAAGTTTTAAAAAAAAAATAACACGGATGCCATGTGTTGGACTGTGGACTGTTGCCCATACATGTAGTAACCGGGACCGATGCTGCTTAGTTTCATAGCGAGGAAAGGGCCTGCCTCCTCAGGTCATGTTTCTCTAAGTGCTCTTGTAAATTATGCTTGTTTATTAGACAACATGGCCTGAGGGGCCTGGCCGCTTCCTTGTTTTGAAGCTAAACAGGGGTGGTCCCGGCTCTTGCATGTATGGGAGACCGAGATGGCTATCATGTCACCAGCCATGGGCAGTGATTTTTCGCCCGCACATCACTTTAGCTGTAAAAATATAATTAAAAAATAATAATAATTCTATGGTCGTGGGTACAAAAATACAGATACCCACGATTATCTGTATTCATATAATAGCCATGAATATCAGAAAAATGGCTGAAAAAAAGGCCTTTCCTGACCCTTCAACCCTCACCAAGGGTCCCCCTCCTCTGTGCATGCCCCTCACACATCCATGATGGCCTCCCCACCTCCCATGCACTCTCCCATTCCCCCCACAACACACGCTGTTTCCGTAACACAGTTTGCTTTCAAATGTTGGCGGCTATTCTGCCCATAGCCAAGGCTGCAGAAAATCTTTGTTTTGCAATCTCAGTCCCTAGACTACTCAAACTCCCAAATTTCACGTGTTGTCCTCTTACCTACATCCACCCCTAGACTGATGGCATTTGCATGTTTTTGACCTGAAAATGGCTTTTTTCCTGCTTTTTATTTTCCGATAACCTTGTCTACATCCGTGGCTATCTCTTGCACTGAGCAAAAACAAAGATGGTGGCAGTTCATTTCTAAATACCCCTGGCTTGTCGATTTACCCGAGATATAGCTATCTATTTTGGGGTGGGGGCACCCCCTTCTCTGTCAAATATGAAAAGAACTACTGTACAGAATAATGCCATACCACAGAAAGGCATCCAATAAACGATTCATGCCCAAGTTGTTTCGGACCTGCCCCAAATCTATGCAGCAGTTTGGGCTGTGCGGTCCGGCAAAAATGTACCTTGTTTGTCCATGGGAAAATGAATGGGAAGTAAGCCACAACTTTTATTTGTACATTTTTAAAAAATTTTAACAAATCTTTCCCAAACGTTGAATTTGGGATGTGGGGTGGGGTGGGGAGACGCACATCCCTAATTAACTCTAGAATGTTGCCCAAATCTGCCATACAAATCAAATGTTATTAGCAATACAATTTTTCAAGGTTCTTATGGGAGTTGTAACGCTCACCTGATTCCCACGGAGGCGCCGGTCTTGGCAGGATGGTGTCTGTGACTCAAAAAGTGAAGTGCAGGACTCGATTGGCTTCCGAGGCTGAGCCTCTTCGCACTGTGTGTCTAACTCGAAGAGTGAGATATCTGCAGGTGAAGAATATGGGGTTAATGATCTGGGGTTGTCGGGTATCTCTCTCCCTTTCCCTTCCTCGCTTTTCCGTGGAGCCCCAAGGTCAACGTGCTCACCTTAGATAGGTGAATGCTGGACTCTCCATCTGCGTCTGGTGCAGGGTGCCGTTGCCAGTTCCTTCACTGGGTGAAATGTAGGCCTCTTGACATCAGAGGATTGCTACCGTCGTTAACTGCACGAACGGTGAGTTTCCGGACACCTTTTAAGTCCTTACCGTCTTTAGGTGCGTGGGCACGTTAATGTGGAACAGGGCTCTGTATAATGCTTTTTCTATTTGTCTTGCAGGGCTCTTGAGGTAGAAGATGGTGTGAAGAAAGCCGAAGTTCGAGCCAGAGTCTTGGAATGAAGCGCTTGGAAATGCGTAAGTAAATGCCGGTTGCCTACTTTTCAAAAGCTCTCTAACTGTCTCTTTTCCCTTGCAGTTGTGAGTTCGGGTGTTGAAGAGACGCTGGAAACGCCGGAGTATTTGCAGGCGCCCTATTGTGGCGGGCGCGATGGCGCGTAAGTAAAATACCTCTCTAATGTCTCTTCTTTTGTCTTTCAGGTGCAGGATTGCAGCGTTGAAGAAAACCGGAATTCGCGGAGTGCCGGTAAGTAATTCCACACAGGAATAACTATGCTTTTGCCTTCACAGGCGGAGGAGCAGCGTGAAGAGATGGTAGCTGCCGATGGATCAGGTGAGGAAAGCGCTGCGCGTGAAGGTTGCTGTGCTAACCTGTTGTTTCTTGTCTTTGCAGGTGCTACTGAATGCTGGATACAGGAATGGTAAGTGTTTGTTTTTGCAGGTTCAGGATCGGAAAGAAGAAAACTGGAACAGACACGGTGAGCGTTCTGCTGCAGATGCAGAATAACGCGAAGCACGTTTCATCAATCGGGTGTGGTTTAAATAGCCTTGGAGTGATGAGGCGTCTTCCTCCACGGCCTCGCCTAGGTAAGAAAAGAGTTCCTGTTCCAGAAGAGTTCCAGTGTTGTATCCAGGGAGTGGAGCTTGCCCCACCCAGGTAAGAAAGTAGTCCCGGCTCACAGAGGATTCCTATGTGGCTGGTAAGTAAGCAGCATGGTCTGCTGCAGGTAAGTCCACCCAAGCATCTTCATACAAATTATCAGCCCGGCGCTTCCAGTGCCGGGACCAGTGACTTTGATGAGCCTGGTGCCACCGGCGCCAGGACAAGGTCCAAAAGGTCCCAGTGGGGACCGGCTGGTGCCTAGGATGAAGGTTAGGGGCCTGCTTCCAAGGACGTTGGGCTGGTCCTAGCTCCTTGGAAGCAGTGATCATGACAGCACCCCCCCTCAAGGCCCCTCCTAAGCGTGTCTTCTCCAGGGGTTTTGGCTTGTCGGGGTGATTCAGATGGAATTTCTTGACCAGACGAGGTGCGTGGACATGTTCTGAGGGTTCCCAAGACCTTTCCTGGGGGCCGTATCCTTTCCAATCAACCAGGTAATATAATTTAGATTTGGAGATTTTGGAGTCTAGGATGTTCTTTACTTCGAACTCAAGTTCTCCATCCACTAGAACAGGTTCTGGGAGTTCGGTCAATCGGGTTTCTGGTTGTACTGGTTTTAGTAAGGAGACATGGAATACTGGATGTATTTTCATATGCGAAGGCAATTCCAATTTGACAGCCACCGGATTAATTATGGCAGAGATGAGATAGGGTCCTAAGTATCTCGGGATGAAGGTGCGGGGTCCTTTTAGAGGCAGGTGCTTAGTGGATAACCAGACCTGATCTCCCACTGCGTAGTGAGGGGCCTCTTTACGGTGTTGATCCGCTCCTTTCTTGTATTGAGCTTTAGCTCTTTGCAGATGGGCAGTGGCTTCTTTAAAAGTACGAGTGATCACCGAGTGCAAGTGATCCACAGCAGGTGTTTCGAATTCTTGGGGAGGATCCAGGTTAGAGGTCCTAGGATGGTTTCCGTATAATAGGAAGAAGGGAGTCTTCCCGGTTCCAGAATGGGTCGAATTGTTATAAGCGTATTCAGCGATCCAAAGGATATCCTTCCAAGGGTTTTCAGTTTGTTGGAGCATGCAACGTAAATATCGCTCCAGAGTTTGATTTGTCCTCTCGGTTTGTCCGTCAGTTTGGGGATGGTGACTGGTTGAAAGTCTCACATCAATTTGGGCTAAGCGACAGCAACTTCGCCAAAAGTGGGAGATGAAATGACTTCCCCTATCGGAGACCAAAACCGAGGGAAAACCGTGTAACCGAACAATGTTTTCTAAGAATTCTCGGGCTAATACTGAAGCTGAAGGTAGGCCCTTCAGGGGAATGAAGTGAGCCATCTTGGAGAATAGATCCACGACTACTAAAATGGTATTATACCCTGAGCATGGAGGTAAGTCCGTGATGAAATCCATGGACAGGGTATGCCATGGACAGGGAGGGATGTCCAGTGGGTGTAAGAGGCCGGCTGGTTTCTCCTTCTGACTTTTATTCTGAGCACACACACCACAGGAGATTACAAAGTCTCTAATATCCTTCTTCCATGATGGCCACCAGAAATGTCTTTTGACCTTTTCCATGGTTTTGGTAATGCCAGGGTGACCCTCCATTAATGAGTCGTGATAACAGGAGATTACCTGTTTTTGTATTTTCTCACAGGGCAAGTACAAAAGTCCTCGGAAATATGGTAGGTCTTGGTCCACTGAGAAATCCTTCCCCTTGAATTGCCAGTCCTGTAATTCTGCCGGAGTTAGGAGTGATTTGACTGTAGTCTCGATGTCTTCAAAGGATTGAGCGCTGACCAAGCCCAAAATCCTTTGTTCTGTGATTATGGGTATTGGTTCAGGATTGGTCAAGTGTTCATCTATTCCCATCCGGGAGAGGGCATCTGCTTTTCCATTTTTACTGCCTGGTCGATAAGTAATTATAAAGTCAAACTCAGCCAAAAACAGAGCCCAGCGGAGCTGCCTGGAAGACTGAGCTTTGGCCGTCTTCAGATATTGTAAGTTGCGGTGATCTGTCATTACGGGGACTGTGTTTCTGGCTCCCAAAAGATAATGCCGCCAGGCTTTAAAGGCTGATCTGATAGCTAAAAGTTCCTTGTCTGTAATTGAATAGTTGATCTCGGGAGCCGAGAATTTGCGGGACCAAAAGGCTACAGGATGTAATTGGTGTGTGACCGGATCTCTTTGTGATAAAACTGCCCCCATAGCAAGACTAGAAGCATCTGTTTCTACGATGTAGGGGAGTTCTGGGCGAGGGTGTTTTAGAACAGGTGCAGAGATGAATTTAGCTTTTAAGTCCTGAAAAGCTTGTTCCGCCTCGGTAGACCACTCAAAACGTTTGTTTTTCTTTATTAGAGCGGTGATGGGTTGGACTATTCGAGAGAATTCAGGAATGAACCTGCGGTAAAAGTTAGCGAAGCCTAACATGCTTTGAACTCCTTTTACAGAGGTTGGTGAAGGCCACTTGATGATTGCATCGACTTTCTTTGAATCCATATGGACTCCGTTTGGTGACAATATGAATCCCAGGAACTCAACTTCAGTTACGTTGAAAATGCATTTTTCAAGCTTAGCAAAAAGGTTATGTTGACGTAATCTCTCAAGGACCTCTTTAACGTGTTTCTGATGTTCCTCTTCAGATGATGAATAGACGAGGATGTCATCAATGTAGACAACAACACACACATCTATGAGTTCTCTAAGGACATCATTCATAAAATACTGGAAGGCGGCAGGAGCGTTGCATAGTCCAAAGGGCATAACTTGATATTCAAACAGCCCATACTTGGTGCGGAAGGCCGTCTTCCATTCATCGCCCTCTTTTATTCGTACCAAGTGGTAGGCTCCTCTGAGATCCAACTTTGTATATAAACATGCGTCTTTGACTTGGTCCAGGAGTTCAGGGATCAAAGGTAACGGGTATCTGTTTTTAACAGTGATTTGATTCAGGGTGCGGTAATCTATACAAGTCCTAAGGTCTCCTTCCTTTTTCGGAACGAAGAACAAAGCCGAGGAAGCTGGAGATTTTGAAGGACGGATAAATCCGTTAGCTAGGTATTGGTCCAGATATTGTCTGAGGTGAAGATTCTCTGGCTCGGTGAGGGCATAAATCCTACTGCAAGGAGGAGTTGTTCCGGGTATCAGATCTATTTGACAGTCGTAAGACCTATGAGGAGGCAGGGTGTTAGCTTGGTCCTTCCGAAAGACGTCTTGGAATTCCTGGTATTCGGGAGGTAGTTTGGGAACCTCAGAAGAGATTCCCGCCAGTGAAACATCAGGCCGAGGATAACAAGTGGAGATACATTCTGGAAAATGAACCGTCTTTGCTCGACAATCGATCTGAGGATTGTGCTTCTCTAACCAAGGAATTCCCAGAATGATCTGGAACTGAGGGGCCTTGATCACATCGAACACGATTTTCTCCCGGTGTCCCTCTTGGCTCACTAACGTCACTTCTTGGGTGACGTGAGTTACTGGTCCGGAGGCTATCTCCGTGCCATCCACTGTAGTAATGATGTCTTTTACTGCCTTAGGGACAAGAGGTAGATTCATCCTTGATACCATTTCACGGTCCACATAATTACCGATTGCTCCGCTGTCGATGTAAGCTTCAATTGCATGCAAACGATCCGGACGTTCAGGGCTAATGAGGACCATAGGCACCACGAAATGCGAGGTCATGGAACAGATTTTAACGCTCGGCAAGAGGACCTCTACACTTGTCAGGCTAGGTTGTTTCCCTGCTCAGAATTTGTGGTACAGGTATCTGCGGCTCCTACAGCCTTCTTAGCTGGTTTCACCGGACAGTCTCGAAGAAAGTGCCCCGAGCTTCCGCAATAGAGGCATAATTGCAGCTGTCTTCTCCTTTCTCGCTCTTTTTGGGTTAAAGGTCCTTTCATGCCCCCTATTTGCATGGGTTCCACGGTGTCAGTTCCCCTAGTAGAGGTCTGCGGTTTAGAAAACACTCGGGTATCAAATTTGGAACGATCAGCCTTTCTGTTCTGTAATCTGTGGTCCAATTGAACAACTAAGTCAATATAGTCTGAGCATTCTTGTGGAGGATTCACAACTTGAGCTAACACATCCTTGAGCTCTCCACGCAGGCCTCTGTAGAAAAGCGATATTCTTTTATCCTCAGGCCATTGAGTTTCCACTATAAGTCTGTTGAATGAGGCAATGTAAGTCAAGAGGTCTTAATTACCCTGTTGTAACGAAAGGAGTTCATTGTCCAAGGCCTGCCCTTGTGCATGTCTTGCGAACAGTTTCTCCATGCTGGACTGGAAGGCCTGGAAATCATGAAGAACCGGACCATCCTGAGTGACTAAAGGGATCGACCAATCTGCGGCACTGCCACTGAGATAAGAAAGCACAAAAGCCACCTTCGCCTGATCTGTTGGGAAGGCAGCTGGTCTACATAAGAAGTGTAGGCGGCACTGGTTAATGAACACTGCAAATCTCTTTGGGTCACCAGAAAAGCGTTCGGGCGGAGCCAAGGGCACATTACCGGGTAGATTGATTAGCACTGGATTTGAGGAGGATGCTGAAGGATAATTTCCTCCTGGAGCGGGCAAAGGTGTTTGTCCTGCCTGCGTTTGTAGCAATTGCCAAGCGAGGTCCTCTGTTCGCTCCTTGGATATTATCAGCTCTCTTCTTAGAGCGTTTGTTTCCTGACGAGCTGCATGTACTTAGTTCCCCAAGCAACTGGGCCAATTGATCAGTATCCGAGTTTTCCATTGCGCCTGGGTAGGAGTTTTGCGGTGGGCTTCGCGTTCTGTAACGCTCACCTGATTCCCACGGAGGCGCCGGTCTTGGCAGGATGGGGTCTGTGACTCAAAAAGTGAAGTGCAGGACTCGATTGGCTTCCGAGGCTGAGCCTCTTCGCACTGTGTGTCTAACTCGAAGAGTGAGATATCTGCAGGTGAAAGAATATGGGGTTAATGATCTGGGGTTGTCGGGTATCTCTCTCCCTTTCCCTTCCTCGCTTTTCCGTGGAGCCCCAAGGTCAACGTGCTCACCTTAGATAGGTGAATGCTGGACTCTCCATCTGCGTCTGGTGCAGGGTGCCGTTGCCAGTTCCTTCACTGGGTGAAACGTAGGCCTCTTGACATCAGAGGATTGCTACCGTCGTTAACTGCACGAACGGTGAGTTTCCGGACACCTTTTAAGTCCTTACAGTCTTTAGGTTTGTGGGCACGTTAATGTGGAAAAGGGCTCTTTATAATGCTTTTTCTATTTGTCTTGGAGGGCTCTTGAGGTAGAAGATGGTGTGAAGAAAGCCGAAGTTCGAGCCAGAGTTTGGAATGAAGCGCTTGGAAATGCGTAAGTAAATGCCGGTTGCCTACTTTTCAAAAGCTCTCTAACTGTCTCTTTTCCCTTGCAGTTGTGAGTTCGGGTGTTGAAGAGACGCTGGAAACGCCGGAGTATTTGCAGGCGCCCTATTGTGGCAGGCGCGATGGTGCGTAAGTAAAATACCTCTCTAATGTCTCTTCTTTTGTCTTTCAGGTGCAGGATTGCAGCGTTGAAGAAAACCGGAATTCACAGAGTGCCGGTAAGTAATTCCACACAGGAATAACTATGCTTTTGTCTTCACAGGCGGAGGAGCAGCGTGAAGAGATGGTAGCTGCCGATGGATCAGGTGAGGAAAGCGCTGCGCGTGAAGGTTGCCGTGCTAACCTGTTGTTTCTTGTCTTTGCAGGTGCTACTGAATGCTGGATACAGGAATGGTAAGTGTTTGTTCTTGCAGGTTCAGGATCGGAAAGAAGAAAACTGGAACAGACACGGTGAGCGTTCTGCTGCAGATGCAGAATAACGCGAAGCACGTTTCATCAATCGGGTGTGGTTTAAATAGCCTTGGAGTGATGAGGCGTCTTCCTCCACGGCCTCGCCTAGGTAAGAAAAGAGTTCCTGTTCCAGAAGAGTTCCAGTGTTGTATCCAGGGAGTGGAGCTTGCCCCACCCAGGTAAGAAAGTAGTCCCGGCTCACAGAGGATTCCTATGTGGCTGGTAAGTAAGCAGCATGGTCTGCTGCAGGTAAGTCCACCCAAGCATCTTCATACAAATTATCAGCCCGGCGCTTCCAGTGCCGGGACCAGTGACTTTGATGAGCCTGGTGCCACCGGCGCCAGGACAAGGTCCAAAAGGTCCCAGTGGGGACCGGCTGGTGCCTAGGATGAAGGTTAGGGGCCTGCTTCCAAGGACGTTAGGCTGGTCCTAGCTCCTTGGAAGCAGTGATCATGACAGCGTCTGACTCACCACCTTAACTATAGGGTGGCGACTGCCACTATATAAATATCAGTATATATACACAACACCAAGAAAGTTATGGTGGGTTTAAAACGGTTTTGCAAAACAAATTCACCTGAACTGTGACAGTAGAAAAATTCTTCTGAGTCAAGTCACACATTCCACAACGCCACATAGTAGCCATCAACAGCAAGGCATTGTGGATATGCAAATGTCACAAATGCAAACGTTTCTCGCCTTTTTGTCTTTGTCTATGATGGCAGTGCTATTTTATGCATAGCTTTATCAACCCAGGAAAGACATTTGATACCCACAATGCCTTTCTGTTGTGGCGGAGAACTGGAGTTGAACTCCCAGCGATGGCTACTAGGTGCCGTTGTCGAATGTGTGACTTGACTCAAAGGAACTTACCTACATATATATCGCAGTTTGGTTAATATGTAGAAAAAATGATGATTAGAAAATAAATATTTAATTATAGATATAGCAATGGTATTCCTAATATTTTTAGTCATTTCTTTTTAAATTGAATTATGAATTTGTATTACAATATAACAGATTACCTTCCAAAGTACATACATGCTTACATCGTATTCTTTGTAATAATGCGAGTTTCACAGCCATCTTAATTACAGGTTACAAAACACTCTGGAAAGCATATACAGTTATTCTGTGTTTGCCTGCTTAGATAGGCCTAGTTGAATGATGCAACCCCCTCATGCAAATTACTACCTTGTCAGAGCATGTATCTGATAGGTCCTTTTAGCCAGAGAAAAGCCCTCGCTATCTTTTTATTGGGTGGCTTATCTGTTATTCACCAAGCCCACATTAGCACATAGTTGGCAAACACTCACTGTGTGACACATAGACTGATAGGCTATTCTAAACCCGGCTGGACACAATTACACATTCTGCATCTTCTGCCAAAAACAATTATGATCATATCACTTGTCAATGCTTACCTACTCTTCAAGGTTCTGCCAAGTTTACGCTTCCGCCCCTTACCCACCCAAGTTAGCACTGATACGAACTGAACTGGACACATTCGAGTCCCTCGCCCTCAGCGAGATAAGATACTATGCCCGACCCGTTCCGGCTCGGAAGTACGGCGAAGGGGAGCGGCCTGGTCAAACCCTCGCCCGTCTGGCCCGGACCGAGGGGGGCAGAGCCCGGATTGATAGTATTATCGACAATAACGGAGTGCGGCATTGGGCCAACCAGCCCATTCTCGAGACCTTCGCAGATTTCTATGCAACCCTCTACGCTCAGCAGCGGGAGCACAGTCCGCAAGATCTGGATATCCTCCTTGACCGCGTCCCCATGTCCCTTATATCTCATGCCACTAAAGAGCAATTAGACACACCCTTCACCCTTGATGAAATCGCCGCGGTCATCTCGGCCCTCCCTAAGGGAAAAGCTCCCGGTCCAGACGGCCTAACTGTCGAGTTCTATCAAGAGCACATCGCCCTACTGGCCCTGCGCCTGTACAAGGTTTGGGATGAGTCGCTACGCCTTGCTACCCTCCCCCAGTCCCTGCGTGAGGCTGTCATCACCGTGCTCCCCTAGCCAGGTAAGCCTCTTGATGAATTCGGCTCCTACAGACCTCTGTCCCTCATTAATACCGACACCAAAATATTCGCCAAGATCATAGCAAATAGGTTCCTCCCCATCATGAAATATTTGATCCACCTAGATCAAAGTGATTTTGTCCCCGCCCGCTCCACTGCCTTAAACATTTGGCGTCTGTTCAATGTCATCTCGAGGATTGACCCTAAAGCCAACGCGGTTGCCGTGACACCAGATGCCCAAAACGCGTTCGACATAGTTTCATGGCAATACTTGTGGGCGGTGCTTTAGAAGATGGGAATCGGCCTGTGCATGCTGTCCTACATTAAACTGATATACTAACCCCGTGGCCAAAGTCCTGGTTAACTCTCATCTATCAGCTTCCTTCACCCTCCAAAGAGGGACACGTCAGGGATGCCCATTCTCTCCCCTGCTGTTTGCGATGGCCATTGAGCCCATGGCGGATTGTGTAAGGGAAATCATACACGCAAGGGGATACGGCTACGGGATACCCCCGAAATTATATCACTTTACGCAGACGATGTACTTCTGTACATTAGAGACCCCTCGGTCCATCTCGACCCAATCATTCGTGAAATAATCAAAATTGGCACATTCTCGGGCTTCACTATAAACTACACCAAATCAGAAATTTTCCCCCTCACACCCGCAACTTCCCAACCTGCATGCGAATTCCCGCTCAAGTGGGCCCAAGAGGGCATCAAGTCCCTAGGGGTCCAGGTGTCCCTCTCGAAATCCTCTCTATTGGCTGATAACTATGGGGCTGCCGCCCAATTTACTGAGGCCAGGATGAAGAGATGGTGTAACCTCCCCCTCTCACTATCAGAAAGACTGCCCCTAATCAAAATGGTCATAGTTCCAAAGCTCCTATACATATTTGCTAACGTCCCACTCTGGCCTGGGAAACAATACTTTGTGGACTTGCATGCGGGGCTCGCCCGCTTTCTATTGCATTTTGGTGCCGTGCGCAGGAAGTGGCAACATATGACACTACCCTACGAGAAAGGGGGCTTCAATGCACCGGATCTCACCCAGTACTGGATAGCCGCACAAGCTCAGCACGCTACACACTGGTGCCATCACCAGGACCCTCCCCCGCATGTTAAGCTTGAGATCCTCACGACTGGGGAGGTAAATGTTATGTCCCTGATCCTCTTCCACTCGTATCACTCGGACGCCCCGGCCGACCCAGTGGCCTCCACTCTCAGGGCGTGGAGAGAAGTTCTGCTACCCCGCTCTGGCACCCCCCGTACTACAAATGGCTTCCCTTGTGGTCATTCCTGGGCCTTGCCCCCACACACGATAAGCTTCTTATGCATCACTGGCTGGACCTGGGATATCAGTCATTTTCCGACTTGTTCCCTGATGGGAAATTCATCACCCCGCAGACATGGATGCCAGGGCACTCCAAGTCCTCATTGGAGTTGCTGCAATACTTTAGACTCAGAGCGGCAGTCCAAGACATGTGGCCTTCGTATCCGGACGAACCCACGGAGTCCTCAGAGATCTGCTACATTGCTAATTCCTTATGGGGTAGGGGCATAGTGTCCACCCTGTATAAAATGTTGATTGCGCGAGCTGTAGAACCTCCCCACACTGTCCGGGATGCTTGGAGCCGGGAGCTGGGGTTGGACATCACTGATGGTATGTGGGCCAAAATGTGCATACACACACGCAAGGTCTCCCTCAATTCTAGATTTAGATGTATGCAATACAAATGACTCAATCGCCTGTACTACACTCCTCACGCGGTTGGGAAATTTGCACGGGATCACCCCCAACCCTGCCAGAGATGTAGATCCAGCGATGCGGACCACGCCCACATGTTCTGGTCCTGTGGGGCATTGGCTCTGTTTTGGGAGGCGGTGCTTGGGGCCCTCTCAGAGATGGTGGGGTTTCGGATTGATCCTGACCCCCTGGCTCTATTGTTCGGGCTCTGGGAGGGGACTGAGGCAAGGCGGGTCGCTAAATTCCTGAATGTGGTGGCGATAGTGGCCAAGAAATGCATTCTGCAGTGTTGGAAGCGACGATCACCCCCTTCACTAGAGATGTGGTTAAAGGCCCTTACCTGGACACAAATGTGCGAAGAGGACTATATCAACACGCTGCCTGTGAATGCTTGCCCTAAAAATGTATGGACTGAGTTTTGTAGCTATCTGAACAGTAGGGTGGATTTAGAGCTTCTGTCCTCTCCCCCATCACCTGAGCAGGCGACTGATCAAGCTGTACTGTGAATGGCCTTGTCAAAGTTAACTTGCTCCCATGAATGTATGCGATCTTCTATAGAGCCTTTGCATTGTCATCCACGCCTCAAAATATGTAACGTGAGTTGTTGTTGTAATGTGTAACGCGCCAGCTACTCCTTCTTGCCAATAAAGAAAAGTTTTAAAAAAAGAAAGACACCATTTTATGTTTGAGAATCCATTTTAAAATATATCTGTTACGCTCACCTGGTCTCTGCAGAGGCGTTGGGGCAGGGTTGCAGCCTTACCGGGGGTGAGGTCACTCAGGTCCGACTTCGCCCTCTGCGCTTCTGTGGTGACTGGTGGTAATAGGTTGTACAGGAGGGCGGTGTTTCCACTGACAGGCCCATAGGTCAGTGCTCACCCTCTAGTACCTGTAAGACAGGATAGTTGCACCACATGAGGAATGGGGGTACAGGATTCACTTACTCCAACATGACTCAATAACGAGGACTCGGCAAAGGGAAGTCTGTTTAATAACAAGTACATCAAACAGGGAAACAATTGGAGATCAGCATCCTGGCGATCGTCTGTCTCGCTTCAACTTCCTCGAACTTCAGTTGAACAGCAACTTTTATACATAAAGCTCATCATCACTGACGTCTAACTCTACAAATTCGTCATGCAATATAATTGGTTAAGAAAGGTAACTTAAGTATAGGTGCTATATCTGTATATGGTAACAGAGCATGTGGATTGGATAACTCTTATCGGGTGGGCGGCTACGCCCAACCCTCTACATCACGAGTGATAGCTGTCACTACAACTATGATGTCCCATTGGTTCTACTATCTATAGGACCTTAGATAACTTGGTCTATTGTGATTGGGCAGGTTACACCACTAGACGTAAATCTCCATTTTAATTAGCAGCATGCAGACTGGACACCCTGGTGCCTAGTGTCCCAAGATTCACCCTGCCTCCCTTCCATCAATCAGGGCTTTAGAGCTATGTGTCAATTAGTTGGCTGGGCATGGCCTCGAAGCTGTAGCCTCTTATCTGGAAAAGTTATGGCACCCTTGGATCTGGGTGACATCAGACGTTGGTAATTCTTTGCGCCTGACTGGTCACATATCTGTTCACTGTGAATCTGCTTCAGTTTCCAGCTTTTTGTGTATTTGATTCTTCTTTAGCCTCACCACCTGCCTGGGCCCCCCTTATCTTGACCTTCACAGGGCAGGCTGGTATGCTCTGGAGTTTCGATTCTCTAGCGTTGCCGCTCTCCCCCTTTCCTTGGGCTGACCTCGAATTCCCAGGCATGAGCTGCTCTTTGTTGAGTTTCGATTCTGCTCTTCTTTCTGGCTTCAGCTGGAATATGAAACCTGGCTAGTAGGCCTCTGGCCGCCTGGGCATACTTCTGCTTACAAAATGGAGTCGCACTTGTATAATGTGCCTTATTGAGGTAGATATATGGTTGGCGCTTGCCGCTCTATTCTTCTACTAAGCACTGCAAGCTGTATCGTTCTCTTAGCTTCTTGCGTTTCAAGCCTATTTACATGCGTTAAATGGTTGGTTACTTCCATCTTGTCTATCACAACGTTTCATTATGGATAACATCGTCTCTTTCCTGTGTCCATTACATCTATTTTTCATAGCTGCTCGCACTGGCGTGCTATCCTTTATACCAGTTTTCGTTTATTTCTGAGTCTGTCAAGGCCCTTGTGTCATTTGCACTGGCCCTCCATTAAGGCTCTTTGGGTCTCTTCGTGGACCGTCTGTAGGTACTCTTCATTTCATCTCAGCTGCTGGTATCGTTGCCCAAGAGGGTATCGTGCAGCCCATGGCTGTCTGGTTATGGGTGCTTCAACAGGTATGGCTCTTCTGATTACATTGGGCAGAGCCCCACCGTGGCTCTCTGTTGGTTCATTTGCTCCTCATACGTCACATACCTTGGCGAGTATGCTCCTGGCACCTCGCCCGGGACCTCCTCTACACTACCCTCTCTGGTCGGTTCATCGACCACATGTGCTTCTTCTTTTGTATTTATTTCCTTAGTTTCTTTAGTGTCCTGTTCATCGTCTTCAGGGTTTGTACATGATGGTGTGAATGTGTGCGTATTTGGAGTCCATATTTTTATCACACCCTTCAAACTTCCTGCTGTTTTTACATGTTCATCTTTGTTCCATGTCATCAGCTGGCATTGTCCGTTTGGGCTGCAGCATTTCCCTTCATACTTTCTTCGTTTCCTGGGATATGTAAACTTTGTTCCTTCTGGCGCAAATTCATTAGCCTTGACAAAGTCTCTTATTTCTTCGTCAGTCAGATCTCTGGGCTTCCATCCTGGCTCGACATTGACCATTATTTTCATCCCAATGGCTTTCTTCGCAGTTTTTTGGCACTGTGTGATGATTATTTTAATAACACAGAATCCTAGCACTACCATTGCTAGTAAGGCTCCCAGAAACTTGAATATATTCGCCATCCATTGTGGGACCCATGAGAACAGGGCTCCAAACCAGCTATCATCGTCCACCTCATCACTTTCATCGATGATCTGGTTCTTTAGGTTTGTCAACATACTTATGGCTTCTGTTAGGGTTCCATTTTCTTCATTGTGCGATGGTATAAATGTACAACACGCTTCTCCGATTTTTGCGCAAACACCTCCATCCATTGCTGTGATCATGTCTAGGACATATCTGTTCATCCGTCGGATTGCTCTTAGTTCCTCTTTGATCGTGTTAAATTCCCTTATAGTAGAGTTGATGGTCTGCAATAACTCCCATCTGGTTATCTGCAACGACTCTGTATTTACACCAACTTGGACGTGGGGCAGGAGTAGTGTTGTGAATACTATTGAGGTGAGGCTAAACAGTCTGTGCTCGTATGTGATTGAATGGAATGCTTCTTCTGAGTTTGTAGAAAAGTAATTCTCTCTCTTCCTCCGGGATACCAGTTCCACAGATCTCCTCTTCCTTAGATGAGCATCTGCTTTCGGGAAACTGTCAATACTCAGGTCATTTTTCGGGAACACTAGTGCAGGAACGTGTATGTTCACTAGTGTGCATATGCATCCCCAATTTTTCGGTAACCTTATGTATGCCTTGGATCCACACGCCCAGTAATGGTCCATAATAACTGCGGTTACTTGTGTCATTCCTGGGGCCTCATAAAATTGTCCGCAGTTTTGATTCTCCCCCATCTTTCTTGTGCCGTTGCTTCTGAAGCATAGTTTTCGGGCTCTCCAGTGGTAGTATTTGCAGGAGTCCTCCTCTGTCCTCGACCCATGCAAGCAGCTTTACCAACTTTGGCCATAGAGGTTTGCATAACCTCTGCAAATTCTCTATTGCTTCTCGGCAGGCTCCAAAGAACATCCAAGCTCAGCAGATTACTACTCCTTGTTCCCATCCACCAGGGGAAACTACTGTCCCCCAGATCTGCTTTGGGCCTCTGTTCTTCCAAATTTGAGCCTCTTCTGCAGTTTTTCCTTGAGCGTTCAGTCTCGGGTTTAGTCCCATCTTATTCCTGATCCTTTAACTTCAGGATTCTCGTATCTGATCACGTGATTCCTGGTGTGCGCCCTGTTTCTTGTTTTAATGTCCTGGAAGTAGCCATCTTCATCTGGGTAATCCTTTTCGTTGGCCCATATCAGTGAGGCGTCTCTTCCCATAAATTGTCCTCTGGTGTTGCACATTGCTAGGTGTGACATACAGTGTGCTTTGGGGACATCAATTTCTACAGCCAAGAAGATCTTGAATTTTCCCATGCTGTATGGTAGGAGTGCACAGACGAAGCATTCTCCTTCTGATTGTTTTCGTCCTACTTCCTTCATGTGCTGATACCATGTTATTTCCGAGATGGGCTGTGCTGTCCAGGTAATCGTTGAGTTTGTTGGTATCTACATGCTGCCTTTTCTTGATTCTCAGCGTTCTTCTGTAGTTTGCAATGACTATGTCATTAAATGCGTCTATGCTGCTTTTCCGCTCTGGGTGTCTCGGTGGAGCCGGTTGCCTTGGCTGTATCGCTGTGGTAGGAGAAGGTTTTGTGTTCCCTTTCCTTCCCTTATGTAATTTTTTATAGACTTCCTCTAACCACCATTGGCTCACCAACTTCCCAACACGTGGCTTTGTTGTAGGCCTGGTGCTTGTTCCTTGTGTTGGAGCTGGCGTGCTTGCTATTACAGTCTCTGTAGTTTTATTTCTCAGCTCCTCGTGCAGTTTCTTTGCTCTAATTATGAATGGGAACAAATGATTTATCAGCAATTATGCCTTCTCTGTGATTTCCTTTGTGGTTACTTCTGTTCTTTTGAGGGATTTTGCGATGCCCTTTCTCTTTGGTTTTTCGCTTGGCTCCTCTTGGTTGCTTCCACTATTTTCTGGAACTGGTTGTTCGGTAGGCAGTCTCTTATTTTCTGTTGCCATTGTTCGAGGTTCTGCAGCCATTGACACTTGCCCTTGTTTGTGTGCATTCAGTGTGTGCGTGCGTGCAGTGGTCAGCGCTACATTCTCATTCACTCCGTGCTGACCCTGTCTCCAGCTTTTCTCTTCATTCATCACCTCGAGTGTGTATGTACCACTGCTAATTACATTCAATTTTAGTTCATTAACTTTACCATCAGCTTTCCTTGGAACTGGGATAACTATATAGGGTCTGGGTGCTTTTGTGGGACCCAGGTGTTCATCATCAGGCAGGTGCACTGAAATTGGGACGCTTCGTGCACCTATAAAAAATGCAGTTCTGATAGTCAAAGACAGAAACACAATGATAATTACTACGCATATACACATTATAGACTTGTAAGATAGTTGGCAGCATTTCCTTCCAGGGAAGCGGGGGCACCCCTCTGTTGGTGGTAAAACCAAGTTACTGTTCCGGGCCCCCATCTCGAACATGAGTCTATTTTCAGCGTTTACTTCTTTTATTACTCTGATTTCGTTGCTCAAAAGTTTGTGAATTTCTAAAGTGATGGGTACTCCGCAAGTGTCCCCCATCTTGCAAGTGATGACGGTAGTCTCTGGATATAGAGTATAGTTCTTTTGCTAGACTATGGAAAAAGGTTAGGCTAGCATCTTTGGCACGTCACATTCATTATGCATATCTATGATAGGTAAGATCCCGTTGCAGTCCTCGAATTTGCTTTGGTCCTGAGAACCTGCTGGAACCTATTCAATGCGAAGGAATGAAAAGATGGAACTGCTAAAAATCACACAAAAATAAAAATGTTGTAAAAATAAAAACAAAATAAAAATAAAAGTAAACATGGAAAAATAAGAATAAAAAATAAGAAAAATAGAAGAAAAAATAAAAGCAAAAAGAAAAATAAGATGGTGAAGTTCTCATTTCTGCCCTTCTCGATCTGTCCCTCGGCGAAAAGATAAAGCACTGTCTCTCTGTCTCTTCGATCTGTTCCACCGCGGAAAGTTACTGGAATCTCCTTAAGTATTCTCACTGGAAAGTGGACAGCTCTACCTGGAGCATTATGCTATGGAGGAGTGTGCCCATGTGTGGGATACTGGCTGGATCACTGAGGAAAGTGATGACGTCAACATCTGCAGGCCTTCCCACCATTTCTGGATAGTCTGTGACTAGCCTGAATAGGACATTATGGGCCAGCTGGGTGTCCTCGGGCGATAGGGACATTTGTCCAGTTTTGCTGGGTCCTGATCACAAGCTTTTCTTTTGGCTCAAACAGTCTCTGCACTTTCATGTTGCGTGGATTGCCACTAGGTAATTTAGTTTAGTCCACAGCTGGTTCAATTGCGCTAGGTTTCTTGGGTCTCTGATGAAAGTGCGTGTGTCCGTGCTTCTTCCGACAAGTACTGGATACTTCTCAATTATTTGAAAGAACAGTGTGAAGGTGAGTTCATCAGTTTCTACGGGCGGTGGAAGCATTTGTGTCCTTTTCACCGTACTCGGACAGTACAATGAAGGCTTCCGCGATGACAGTCAGTAGTTGCCAGATTATTTTCTTGTTAGCAGGATCTTGAATAAATTTGGTGACACTGGTTTCTCTCCCCACGAGTGATGGATATGATATCACCACCAAATGGAAATATGTGAGCACATCCCACTTGAGATTTCTGCTGGGAGATACCATAAATTCTGAAAACAAAGTCTCGACACTGGTTGCTTCAGGATGCTGTGTTACACTCTCAGAAAATGTCTTATTAGTAGTCTATGAGAGTCTTGATTCTTTATACTACTTGAGCGGGACGTGGTTTCAAAAGTTTGTTTTCTCAATGTTGTTGTGGCTTTGCATGTGTAGTTCTGTTCTTCACCCTGCAACTGTGGTGCACAGAGTGTCCGTATTATTGTTCTTTATCACCTTTCCCTGGTTTGAGGAACTGTCTTGTTTAAAAGCCACAATTTATAACAGAATTCTTTTGCCTTTATTTTGCTGCTCATGCGTCCTTCTTCCTCACCATGGATCTTGTCTGCACGTACTGAGATTCTTCCCCGTTGTCTGTGGTTTCTTCGTGGTTAGATGCAGTTGGAGGGCTTTCCCCTATATATGGTTTAATGTTGTTTAGGAAGAGCCATGCCATTCTTCCCTGAACTTGATGGCTGAAGGGGTGCAGTCGTCAACGATGAAAGGGCCATTGAATCATGGCTCGTCCCACCTTTTCTTTGTAAAGTTCCTTATAAGTAGAGCATCACCAGGGAAGACGAGAGGTGCATGTAGACTTTGTGCAGTATCTGTTTCAGCACTTTCTGTGGAATTTTGTGCTGCGCTGCACCCTTTTCTCCGTCGCTGCAGCTGGCCTGAAATGACAGACGCTGGATGTCATAACAGTTCAAGTAATCCTGCATCTCTCTCCGCAAGACCACTTTTGTTGGCTGAGCATCACATCTAGCTCTATCTTGGGGGGGTAAGAGGGGTCCTCATTCTTCTGCCCGTGACTATCTCGTGCAGCGTGAGATGATGGTCGGAACCGGGTTGGTTCCGAAGTGCATACAATGTCAGTGGTAGACAGTGCAGCCATCCCTTTTTTAATGTGAGCTTCAACTTGGCTATCCTCTCTTTTAGCAAGCCGTTGAGCCTCTCATATATGCCATTCCCCTCTGGATGTTACGCCGACGAGAACTTGTGCTTTATACCAAGCAACAAGCTGATTTGCTCGAACACTGAATTGACAAAGTGAACCCCATTATCTGACCTCATTACCTCACACACCCCCCATCTAGGGAACACTTCCTTCACCAGAAATTTGGCAGCACAGGTAGAGTCTGGGTGTGTACAGGGACCTGCTTCTATCCATCTAGAGAATGGACACACCACCACAATTAAATACCTGTACCCATTGCACACTTCAATCATGTCGACATAGTCGATGTGCAAGTGCTGGAATGGCCCGTTGGGCCGGGTGATAACTCCTCTCATTACTTTTAATGTGTGCCCAACGGTGAATTGCTGGCAGATAATGCAGTTCACCATGAAGAATGCAACATGTTCCGCTAAATTTGGTGTAAACCAGTCTTCTGCATACGTATGTATAGGGTAGTGTAATTGCTCCAATGCTACCTTCAGTAGGGCGACAGGCATTACCGGTTTACCAGTGCTGTCCTGCCTTCACAATCCGTCAGAGGGGCTTAAAGAGCACCCTCAATGCTTCCATAAATTATTTTCCTCCTGAGGTGCCTCCCCCTGGAGCTCCATCAGCTGAGTCTGCCCCATGTTGCTATAGGCCTCGGGTGTGGCTCGTGATACCATCATCCTCTCATGGGTACGTGCCACCTCCACGTCCATGATTGTTTCACTCTTGGATGCCATACGCTTGGCTTCCGTGTCCGCTTCATGATTTCCAAGCGACATGAAATCCGTCCCTTTGGTGTGGGCGGCGCATTTCATGACCGCTATGCCCACTGGGAGCTGTAGTGCTTTTATCAGCCTGTCCAATAAGGCTGCATGTTTGTGATGCTGGAAATGCATCGGAGGGACAGGGCCTCCGTATCCTTGTCTACTGCTTTTTATCGTGTGTTCTGTTGTGTTTTCCGTGCAGGAGTTCATGTGGGACTCCTGGCGGTGCAGCTCTCTTTCTTTTGTTTGGTGAACGGACCCGTGGGATATCCTTATGGCACCCATGGGTGAGGGTACAACCCTGTGCCCCTAGTGTATGTTTTTGGGCACCTGTGGGTGGCCCACAGAGCAGGGTATGGGCTGGTGGCAGCTCCATGCTGAATTTGACAGGTGCGCAGAGTATCCTCCATTTTGGGGAAACCCCAGCCCTGCCATTGGGATCAGTTGATTCCTGATGGAAAACAAGATGGCCCCGGTGGCCTCTTGCTTTCTATTACCCATTACCTTGTTTTCCCAAAGTCCTGGGAAGCCCTAACTCTGTCCCTTTCCCCTGACTGGCGGTTGGATGGAAGTGCCATATATGGTGTTATTGTGAAGGCCCAGTCAGACTAGCTGGAGCCTTCCCCGTGATGTATGTTGTGGGTACCTCCTGTGGGTGGGACCTGGGTGAATAGAGTGTGTGACGAATATGCATTCTGTGTTGGGGGTGTCTAGTATCTGGTGGTTGACACAATGGCTGAGACAACCCTGCCCGAAACCGGTATGAATGCAGCTTGGAGTGTTGAATGGCTCGGTACTTGTCCCAATACACATAACTTGTTGTGAGTGTCTGGAGAGAAGTGAATGGCCTGAATACCTTGTGTGCCTGATTGGCTGCCTGCCTGCGTGAATGCTCGTAGTTGTGATTGGATGCTGGAGTGTGACCCAGCGGAATGAATGGGAGATCAACAGTTTATCTGGGGACCTCTCACTGCTAGGAATCGTGTTCAGAAGCTGAAGTCCACTACGACGAGTAACTGGATTAACTGAGGCTTGACCTTGAAGCCCTGCTGGACGAGAAGAATTGCTGTTGCTCTCCTTCACAATCCGAAAGCTGCTGTGCCTCCAAGGATTGACCCAGAGAGGACCTGGTAAGGCGCCCTCTTCCCGAGCTACGAGGGACCATCGTGCAGAGCTGATCTTTGCCAACGCTCCCTGGTAGACAGACCTTTGACAGGCTGCTGACCCGATACGGGGACTGCTGCGGAACTCCAAGGAGAAGCACCCGGACTGTTGTCCGCCACTGTCGACGACCGCCGTCGCCGACCGGAGCCGCTGTGCTCCCGTTTGCCTAAGAACTTCAATTGATCATCGGACGCTCTCGTCTGCATCGTCACCCACTTGTCTCCCGCTGGAGAAGACCCGACCGTCGACGCGCCGAGGAGCATCCACCGGTGGGTTTCCCGCCACCTACAGACCGCAGAGACACCGACGACTCAACGCCCTTGCTGGGCCACAGTTCTTCATCATCTCTTTGCTGTCCAGAACTATTGTCATCGAGGTGCCCCGCATGCCTCTTCCTTGCAGGACGCCAACGCTCTGTCGTCGACGAGCACCGCTAGGAACGAAGCGGCCACTTCCCTGCCATAGTTCACCTTGTTCACCATCGGACGTTCAACGACCCGTGACTCCTGCCTTAAAGGGAGGGCACTCAAGAAGGGCCGTCGATTCCCTGACACCGAACGCCAAGTTCCCCGACACCCCTCGATGATCCGTGGTTCCCGCCTGAATGGGAGGCACTCAAGAAGGACCGGTCGGTGCATCGTCGGAGAACTCTACTCCACCAGGTACATTGGGGGGTAAAGCCTTAATAGGAAGAAGTAAGACTATCGGACAATATATGGACTGGGCTTGTGCTATATATCTTTATTTACAGGTTTCCCAGGTGGGGGGTTCTCCACACAGAACTGTGCCTAGTGGTAGGGGTCAGCATTCTGCCTATTGTTTCCACCATTTTACATTCCTGCCTATCTCTATTGCTGGTTTACTCGTTATTGATCTGTGTGACAATTTAACCGTACAGTTGATGCATTTTAATGAGATTTGATAACATTAGTGGTACCACTCTAGATGTGTATATATTTATCATTATTGATTTCCAAGTACAAAGTGCGTTATTGTGCTCGTGTACATACCTTTGAATATTAATTATATAAAGACTGTGTTTTCAGTAATACAGTGTGTGGACATTCCTTTGTGGGGGTTCAGGGACTACACTGTACTTAAGAACCAGCCTGCATCACCTCCTGAGAAGCTATGCCTTGATTGCGCGTCCATTGCTACCGTAATAGAGAATCTTGGCTGGGGTCTGCTGTGCCTCTCCTCTACCATATAGAGAGCGGAAGTACAGACACCCCCTACCGGTCTTTACACTGGTGGCAGCGGTGGGATGCTTATGGTTTTAAGACTCAGTGTATAACCGTGCCATTTACAAAATATCCGCACTTTATTCGATTAAGGTTTGGGTGTGTACAAAATAACTGCATTACAAGCAATGGAGTCTATTGCGAATGGTAAATTGACTCGGATGAGCTTAGGGGCACTCCAGAGTGCTTGTGAAGCCAGGGAATTAGACTTTGTGGATAAGTCTAGGGCTGAGCTGATAGCTGCCCTGGTGGACTACCAGACTGATGGTGAAACTCTTGATGAGGGGGGAATGCAACCAATGGGGACTCTGCCCCTGGGGTTTCTACTGAATCTGTTTCTGGGAATGCTGCCATTCCTGCTGCCTCTGTTCCGAACCTCAGCAATTCCTTGGAACTTGAGTTATTAAGGATGAAATTGGCCTTTGAATATCGCAAGTTGGAAATAGATGCTGAGCTTAAGAAAGAGGAGCTGGCGCAACAAGTGGAACTCAAGAATAGGGATCTTGAACTCAAAGACAAGGACACTGAATGTCAGAGAATCCAGCTAGAGAAAGCCCGAGTGGAGACTTCTGCGAAAACCAGTGAGAGGGTCAGGTCCCCAGCCACTAAACTTATGAAGGATTTGGTTGGTGTGCTTTCGGAGGGTTCTGATATCCTCCAATGGATTGAAGCGTTTGAAAAGGCTTGTGCAATTCATGATGTTGATAAAAGAGATTGGGCTAAGTGTTTGCTAAGCAGAGTGCCTCAAACTGGATATGACTGTATTCTGAAGCTGAGTGTGGAAGAACGGGGTCAGTATGAGTGTATGAAATCTGCTTTGATTGCCAAGTTTGGCAAGACACCTACCCAATACCTTAAAAGGTTCAGGGATTTTAAGAAAAGAGAGAATGTGTCTTGGATTGACTGGGTGAGTGCTGCGCACATGAATATGATGGGGTGGGTTGATGGTTACAAGGTGAAAACATTTGTCGAATTGTCCCACCTGTTGTTTTTTGAGCATTTTTCTGAAGCCTGTTCACCAGAGCTGCGTCAGTATGTTACTGACCAGAACATTTTGGATCCCTTTAAGCTGGCTAAATTGGCTGACAAGTGGGACTCCCACCGGGTGTCGCCTAAGGACTCCAGTGGGAACGACAAGGACAAAGAAAAGGGGGCCTCTCAGAAAGCTGAGGAGTCCCAAAAGCAGTCACTGTCGAATAAACCTAAACCCTCCTCTCCTAAAACCCAAAAATCTAGTGGGGATAAGTCATCTGTGGGTGGGAATAAGAGTAATGGTCCACCTGCTGCAAAGCAGGCTCCCGGTGGTTCCAGTACCGTACCCCGCACTCCCGGCACTTGTTGGGATTGTGGGGCTCTGGATCACAAAAGGGGTGACTCCAAGTGTAAAGGTAAGGCACTCGGAGTACAGGCTGTCAGCCTGACCTACTCTTACCCAATGTCTGAGGTGGAGGCCACGGCCCTCCCCTCCTCTACCGGGATCACTTTTGGTGCTCCTGTAGAGATTTCCTTAGTGTCCCTTGGGGCCTGGGACCAGTACGCAGAAGTACTGGCGACTATCCCACAGAACACCCGTAGATTTTTGAGAAGTGTCCTCCTGAATGGCCAGCCTTCTACTGGTTTGAGAGACACTGGGGCAAGCATGACAGTGGTGGACAGGACCCTGCTCAAGCCAGAGGACTATGTAGATGCTCCTGTGAGAACCACCAGGTTAGCTGGTGGGCCTCCCAAATTATCGCCTGTAGCCCGAGTCACACTCGTAATTGGAGACAAGACAGCAAAGCTTCCTGTCCTGGTTCAGGACAACGTCCCTGCTAACATTCTGTTAGGTAACGATCTAGTCGAGTTGGGATTGATCGCAGATGGTCTTCCCATGACTGCTGCTGCGGTCACTAGGTCACAGGTGACACCGGGTCTGGCTGTGAGTCAGGTACCCGAGCCGAAGGCACGGCCTAAGGCACGACGAAGGAAGAGCAAGAAGGCCACCTCTGTGGAGGGAGCCCCTTCTCTTCCTGCTGTTCCTACAGCACCCATTGGGATCCATGCTCTGGACGGGCTGGGTCCAGTGGTAAACCCCGTCTCAACTCCTGTGGGAGAAGAGCCAGAAGACTCTCCTGTGGGAGAGGTTCTCAACCCGGAAGATCATCCCAATCTTCAATGCTTGTTAGCTGAAGGGGGACCCTCCCGGGCAGACTTCTGTAAAGGACAGAGAGAGTGTCCCTCTCTCTCGAGGGTCTGAGGAAACAGGCCCTGTCCCAGGCACAAGGCGAAGTGCCTAGGACTTTCCGGATTTATTGGGAGGGTGAGCTTCTTGTTAGTGAGCCCACTAAGCCTGAACCTGGTGCCCTCAAGAGGTTGGTGGTACCCCAGGTTTACAGGCCCTTCCTACTGCAGTTGGCGCATGAGGTGCCCTTGGCTGGTCATCTTGGTACCAAGAATACTAAGCAGAGGCTCTCTGCCCATTTCTACTGGCCCCGGATGGGAGTAGAAGTGGAGTCCCACTGCAGGACCTGCCCAACTTGTCAGTTGTCTGGCAAGACTTGAGGCAGTGTCATTGCCCCACTGCAGCCATTGCCAGTGGTTGGCACACCGTTTGAGAGGGTGGGCATCGACATCGTTGGTTCCCTTGACCCTCCCACGTCAGGTGGACATAGGTTCATCCTGGTTTTGGTAGATCATGCCACCAGGTACCCTGAGGCCATACCCCTTCGGACTGTTACTGCCAAGGTGGTTGCCCGGGCCCTCCTGGGCATTTTCACCCGAGTTGGATTCCCCAAGGAGGTTGTCTCTGACCGAGGATCCAACTTCATGTCTAGTTACATGAAAACCATGTGGAAAGAGTGCGGGGTAACCTACAAGTTCTCCACTTCTTACCACCCCAGACCAATGGTCTGGTTGAGAGGTTTAATAAAACTCTCAAGGGCATGCTAGGTGCTTTGGAAGAGCCCCTAAAGAGGAAATGGGATCTCCTCCTGCCATGCCTGCTGTTCGCTTACAGGGAGGTACCTCAAGAGGGTGTTGGTTTCAGCCCCTTTGAGTTGCTCTTTGGATATCCCGTGAGGGGGCCCCTCGCCTTGATCAGAGAAGGCTTGGAAGCCGCCCCTCCCGGTCCCGCCAAGCAAATGGGGGACTATGTGTTAGGCCTCAGACGGAGGATAACACAGATGATGGGCCAAGCAACGGCGAATCTCAAGGCTAGCCAGGAATTGAACAGATACTGGCATGACCTTAAAGCATCGCAAGTGGAGTGGACTCCGGGACAGGAGGTCCTTGTGATGGAGCCTACCAAGCCTCGGGCATTGGCAGATAAATGGACTGGACCCTTCCGGATAGTCTCCAAGATGGGTGAGGTCAATTATCTGGTTGACATGGGAATCCCAGGGGTAGCCCCTCAAGTATTTCATGTTAATAGGCTCAAGCCGTTTCACAGGCGAGCAGAAGTCTCATGTCTCTTGCTGACTTCAGAGCAAGAAGAGGATGAGAGTGAGCCCCTTCCTGATTTGCTGCATTGCAACCCTCAGGATGGCTCAGTGGAGGGAGTACAGCTCTCTCCAGATTTGACAACTGAGCAGCAGAGGGCCTGCAGGACTTTGCTCCAGCAGTATGCCTCTCTGTTTTCGCTGACGCCAGGCCTTACACTGTGGTGTAAGCACGAGATTGACACTGGTGACAGCGTGCCTGTCAAGAGCAGGAGCTACCGAATGTCAGATACGGTTAAGAACCACATCCAGGCTGAGGTCGACAAGATGTTGGATCTGGGTGTTATTGAACCCTCAACCAGTCCCTGGTCCAGTCCAGTGGTCCTTGTCCCCAAGGCAAGTTCCCAGGCCGGTACCAAGGATTGGAGTTTCTGTGTAGACTACCGAGGAGTCAATGCCGTAACCAAAACTGACGCGCACCCATTGCCCAGGGCTGATGAGCTCGTGGACACCATAGGTGCTGCCAAATTTGTGAGCACCTTTGATCTCACCTCAGGCTATTGGCAAATAGCTCTGACGGACCATGCCAAGGAAAAGACGGCGTTCTCTACACCAGAGGGACTCTACCAGTTTAGGGTCATGCCTTTTGGGTTGAAGAATGCCCCTGCCACCTTCCAGAGTTTGGTCAATCATGCTCTCAGTGGGCTGTAAGCCTTTTGTGTGGCTTATTTAGACGACATGGCCGTCTACAGTTCCACTTGGGAAGAGCACTTGACACATCTGGGTAGAGTGTTGCAGGACTTAAAGAGGGCTAACCTCACTATCAAGGCCACCAAGTGCCAGATAGCTCAGGGGAAAGTCACATATCTTGGTCATGAGGTAGGAGGGGGTCAAATCCAACCTCTCCCCAGTAAGGTACAGGATGTACAGGACTGGGAGACTCCCACTACTCAAACCCAGGTGAGAGCCTTTTTGGGTCTCACGGGGTACTATCGCAATATCATGGCGGACTATGGAACCATAGCTGCACCACTGACAGCTCTGACTTCACCCAAACAGCCTAGGAAGGTTAATTGGACTGAAGACTGTCAGAGGGCCTTTGATGGCTTGAAGGAAAGTCTGTGTCGGGCACCCGTGTTGTGTGCGCCTGACTACAGCCGACCCTTTATCGTCCAGACGGATGCCTGCCTTTTCCAGCGTGCTAGACCTGCGTGTACGGTGGATGTCACATAGGCAGAGTCACTGTACAATGTTACTTCCTGGTCTGCATGATTCTCGATGGCGAGTATCAGTGGCACTAGTTCTGCAGATTGTGCTGAATAGTGAGATGGTATCCGCGCACCGACGAGTACCTGAAACTCTCCATTTGCTAGGTGTTTTACTACGGCCACGCCTGTGTATCTTTGTCCATCCTCTTGGTCGATTCTTGATGAACCATCAATGAACACGATCTCTCCACCAGCCACAGCATTTTCCTTCCTTCCTCATAATTCGCGCAGTCATGTACAGGTTCTCCCTCTGTGACTGGCTCAGCTATGAACGTAGATGGGTTTACTGTTTTACATCAAACTATTTTGATTGATGGGTTAGAAATGATCACCTCATATGTGGATGCTCTCTGAGATGTCAGCGTGCCCTTCGGTATCTCTAGTAATGCGAATAATGAGTGTTCGACGTACAAAGTCATGGAGCACCCCATCACAATGGATGATGCATTTTTGATGACAAGCGAGGCGGCAGCTAGATTTTGTTCGCATGGGAAGTGGCCTCTCATAACTGGCTCCAGACTCCCGCTGTAATACGCTAAGGGCTTATAACCCAGCGAGGTTCGCTGAGCGAGTACCGCCGTCATAAAAGTGCCATCGGTGTGTGAAAACAGGTAGAATTCCTCTGCATAATTTGGAATCCCTAGATCTGGGGCCTTACAAATCGCCCCCTGGAGGGTTACGCTCACCTGGCTCCCACAGAGGCGTCGATCTGAACTGGACAGCTGCGGTCTCCACCAAAGTGACGTGTAGGGCCGAGATGACGGCTGGACTGGCCCACCTAGCTTCGTTTGCTTGGCCCGTAGGAATATTCTTCTGTAAATGGAGAAAGGGAATTAACCACCCGTGGGGTTGAGCATAAACCCCCCACCCCCGCTGTTCTCCCCACAGATCACCTTTGATGTTCCCTCTTATAGTCTCACCTGATAGTTTGAAAAGATGAGCTCTCCATCCTGCATTGAGCGCAGTGGCGCGTTGATAACCAGTTGCTTCACTGGCTCGAAGGAATTGGTGAGTTCCAGAACAATATTGACTCCGAAAAGTATGTAGTTCGTAAGAGTTCACATGTCTGACTTTCACTCTTGTCCGATTCCTTGCAGTTTGCAGCTTGACCCCAGCGAAGAGTTCCTCGTGGTAGCTGACGAAGTTCAGGTAAGGATTTGGCTTATCCTACACAGTTCAAAAAAATAAGGCCAGAATGTAACCTGTGGATTGTTCCCTTATTCAGGTGTGGAGAGAAAATATGAAGTTTGGGGAATAATGCCTCCGGCGGTAAAATTAGGTAAGTCTATTGTGGTGAAAAGAGTTCCCCTTGTTTGTCCCTTCGTCTCACCTTGTTGTCCTTTTGTTCCCCTTAGGGGCCGGGGTACGGCGAGGATGCAATGGAGACTGCGCCGACCCGTGAAGAGGAATAGTACCCCAGGCGGTAATCAGGTAAGTCTATGGGGGTAGTTACTATTGCCTCTGTTTATTCCCTTGGCTCACCTTGGCAGTGGATCATGAGGATGCTGCGAAGGCCGGTGAGTTCAGCGCCGCGCTGCAGCAGGCGAGGTGGCGCACGTAAAATGCTTCTTTCTTCCAGCTCGAAGGCGCGGTGGATCCGGAATTCAGGTAAGGATCGAAGGTTTTGCTCTTATTCTAACCTCTTCTCCTTCTGTTCCTCCCTTTTTCTAGGAGCTGCAGACTCGAGGCGGGCATGGCAGAAGACTGGATGCAGGCTTGCAGACACGGTGAGCGTTACGCTGCTGGATGCAGAATAACGCGAAGCGTGTGCTGCTCTTCGGACGTGGTTTAAATAGCCTCCATAGTAGTCCCAGGTAAGTATTCCTCCCCAGCCTCACCCGAGTAAAAAATAGTCCCTAGGTAAAATAGTCCCTTCCAAGCCTTATTTGGCTTGGAGCTCTGCAGCATGGTCTGCATCAGGTAAGCTTGCAGCATGGTCTGGATCAGGTAAGTTCTACTCTATGAGCCTGGTGCCTATGGCGCCAGGACCGCAACCAAACAGCCCCTAGCAGGGGTTTTTGGGCTTGCTCAAAATAACTTGATGCCTGCTTCCGGGGTTGCTAGACCTGGTCTGGTTCACCGGGGGTAGGCATCATGACATTGAGTTCTTCAAACCCCTTCTCCATTGCCTCAGTCCATTCATTTTTTTCTTTTGTTGCCTGTGCCTTTTTTAGGGCCTGAAGCATGGGCTTGATATACGAGCTGTAGTCAAAGACCCATGCTCTGACATAATTGCACAGGCCTAAGAAGCTTTGCATTTGTTTTATCGTAAGCAGCTTAGCCGTGTTCATGATAGCTTCAGTCCTTTCTGGGGTTACCTTTTTCCCTTCATGTGAGATTAGCTGGCCTATGTACAGCACCTCTTGTTGACAGTATTGTAACTTTTCCTTATCAACTTTATATCCTTTCTCAGCCAAGATAGTCAGCAGCCGGACAGATTGCGCCTGCATTGTTCCTCAGTGATGCTGCAGATCAGAATGTCATCCACATAATGCAAAACAACACTGTCTACTGCAATATTGCTTAGGTCCATTTGCAGGATTCTGTTGAAGATGGACGGAGACTCACAATACCCCTGTGGCAATCTTGTGCTTTTCAGACGCATTTGTCTGAAAGTAAATGATGTCAGGTCTTGCGAATCACGCTGCAATGGGATTGAGAAAAACACATTTTTAAAGTCAATCACCGTGAAATATTTTGCTTCAGTGGGTATGTTGCATAAAATTGTGGATGGGTTAGGGACTTGAGGGAACTCGGCTTCAACAATATTGTTTAATGCTCTTAAATATTGGATTCAACTCCAAGACCCTCCTTTCGATTTCTTGACGGGGTAAATCACTGTGTTACAAGGTGATTCTGATGTCACTAGGATGCCTTGCTCCATCATAGCGGAAATTGTCTTCGCAATCCCTTCATCTGCTTCTCTGGACATGGGATATTATCGCGCTCTTGGTAGAATTGCTCCCGGTTTCAATTTAATTTTCACTTTAACTGCCCCCTTCAAGAGACCGACGTCACAGGGCCCTGTTGTCCATACTGTGTCAGGTACTTGGGCCATGTCATCATCAAAGTATTCTGGACGTATCAGTGCCAACATCATTCTTTGTGGCACTTCTCCTTTGATCATTTTGACCCAAAATATGACACTCACTTCCACCTTCGTCTCTTCTAGGTCATGGTATTCTTCGAACAGATCATCATCGGTGACGTCAGTCACTCGATACCCTTCTTCGATGGCAATAATCGCGCACCATTTTCTACCTTTGTCATTGTATCCTTCCACCAATACCACTTTCCCTCGCACTGCGGCAGATTGTATCATTAAGGGAAATACTTGTCCCTCTTCTTCATGCATCGGTATTCTTGGTCTGAATAGGAACGCATCAGGTGTCCTCATAGTTCTATCTGTTAGGCCTGGCAATCCCGCCATGAGCACCCACACGCCATATGCGAAGACTTCTGGCTCTAACGGTACAGCTCTCATGGCTATACGTCCTGAGTATGCTCTGATCATTTCACACACGTTTGAATAATGCATTCCTGGAGTGGAGCACACTATACCATTCTCGGTAAATGAGATTGTCATATTCAACTTTGTTATCAAGTCCCGACCCAGGATGTTTACTGGGGTCTGACGTGAATACAATAAGGGCACATTCATTTCGCACTCTCCTACAGAGATTGGGAGATTATCTGTAAAGGGAACTCTACTGTGAGCTCCCGTGAAACTGTGAGTATCTATGGCCTCGCCGGACAAGGAAAACTTGCCTTCTCGTATGCACGAGCACGTTGCACCCGTGTCAACTAAGAAGGAATATTCTTTACCCCCTGTGACGACATTCACCTTAGGTTCCCCATTAGGGTCTGGTGTCACTGATAGGATAGAGCACATCAGAGCCCCCCGTGAGCTGTCCTATTTCATGTATAAGTTCGCCCCATTGTATACTTGTGGATTTCCCCCATTTCCAGGGTTGACTCCGCCTCCGGAGTTAGAGCCCTGAGGCATTTGCGGCGGTGCCTGTTGGGATTGTCCCTGTGGCAAGTTCCCCACGTTCAAGGGTTGAACCCCTTGCTGCACACTTTGCTGCACTGTGTGATTCTGTGCACCGCCTTGTTGTGGGGCGGCAAACTGATTCACCATGCCTGTTCCCATTCCTTTGCCGTTCTGCCACATGCCTTGGTTTGTGCACACACGCGCCACATGTCCTGTCATTCCACACAGACAACACACTGGCGGTGGTCGTGCCATCTGTCCATCTGGCATAGCTGGACTGCCCATCTGTGCATTTTGAAATCCACCTTGGTTGGTCTGAAAACCTCCCTGGTTACCTCAGTACCCTACCCGGTTACTCTACCATCCTCTTCCTCCGAAACCCCTACCCCTCGGGTAGAATCCCGTGCTACCCTGGTTATTCTGGGATGGGTTAGCTGTTGATTGTGTGCTTGTTTCAGCTGGGCTCGTCAACATGGCTCCCTCGAGGGCATACTTTGAGAGTTTCTTTTGCAGCAGCTTCGCCTCCTCACCCTTACGAGTTGCCTCCTTTTTTCATTATTTTTTTTGTAACAATGTACAGTAGTGTGCAATTGTCAACTGTATTTTTGGCCCAAGGTTTAGCCTCAACAACCACTAATTTCTTGAGCTGTTTTTGCACCGGTTCGGGCAACCCTTGACACAATATGTGGTAGAATACAGGGATAGATTTCGTCCAAGACTCATGCGTTTCGAGCACCCACGCGTCTTGAAAATTCTGGATCTAAATCAACAGATCCTCTGACTCTTTCATTTTTCGAGTCAGTATAGCTCCCATAGCAGAAGTGTCTGGGTACAGCGTTCGTAGCGCTTTCCACAATGCTGCTCTACAATTGTTAAATGGCGCTCCATCATGGGAGTTGTTAATTATGGTTACCGTAGGGTACCCTGCCCGCTTCCATAGATCGTCTGCCCTTTCACCAAGTATGGTGATCAGGAGGCCCTTAATGTCCCCTATAGCTGAGGTGACACCGCCAGTCATTTTCTCTAACTCATGTATCCACTTCCCGACTCCCGATGTCAGCATTGGAAGCTTGTATTTCAGGTTTTCTCGACCCATGTGTGGCCATGGAATATATTGTGGTCTTGCTCCCCCCTTTTCTAGCAGTGGTAATTGGAATGCGCAGTCTTCCTTCTCTCTTCCCATAGCTCTCCTGTCTACTGCTGGGGTAGCATTCCCACCTTGCTGTCTACCTGGCAATGCCCTCAATCTGTCTGCATAGGCAGGTGCTGATGCCCCCCTCTGACCGTGGGGTGTTCCTTCATGTTGGGCAGACTGTGCGGCTGACTTTGGTGTTCTAGTTGCGGACTCGCTGGCGTCTGACCATGGTACCCCTCGGTCCCTTGGGAGCCACTTTTTGCACCGTCTCCCTTCTTCGTGCGCCTCATCCTCCGTTTCCCCACCGGAGTCAGATTCTGAATACTCCCAGTTTACAAAACTCCTTGCATCTTCTTCGTTCTGCCCAATCTCCAGCCTATCTAGGAACAGTCCCATGCTCTCACTACTTTGAATGACATCCTCAATGTCATAGAGCTGAGTGCTCTCCAATCACTCGTCTTCCCTTCCCCCTTGGGAAATTTGTTCCAGCCCCATCTCATCATATATTTTATCAATCGTTTCCCCGACGCTTCTGGTGTCGAAGTCATCTTCAATATTTGTCCCACTTGTACGTTGCACCGAGTCGTTCGCAGGAAATAATTCTTCTATGTCTTCCCATTCTACAACAGGATTGGGTTTTTTAACTTCCTGCTCCAAATATTCAAGATCCTGTACCCTTTGTCTACGCTTACGTTCTACTTCCTCATCTATTTCCTTGCGCTTCCTCGCTTCTTCTCTATCCTTATCTACTTCCCTCATCCTTTCGTTTCTACGTTCCTTTGCCCTTCTAATTTCCTCATCTTCTCTTCTCTTCACTCTCTTCTCATGTACCCTTTGTTCTTCTTCCAACCTTTGCTTATTCTGTTTGTGCTGGTCATAGGCTGCCTTCTGTTTGCGATCGAGCTGTTTCTCTTGTTCTTCGTGATATAGTTGTTCTCGCCACAGCCTATCCTTCCTTCTTATCCTTTTGTCTCTTATTTCTATCTCTTTTTCGCTCTCCCTCCTTCGCGTTTCATCAGACCTCTCTCTCAGTCTCACATCATCACTTCCTTTTCCATCTAGTTTCAACAATATTTGTCCTCCTATCCATTCGTCTTTTGCGAATGCTATCTCATCAGTTCTGTCTCCACTTCCTTTCCATTTCCAACTCTGTGCCTGGTCCTTCCTTTCATCATCGCGTCTCTCCTTGTCCCTCGGGACTGCAGAGGCAAGGTTGCTTTCCTGTTCCTTTCCTTTATTTTCATCACTACTGTAAGTAGGCTACTCATATGCGGGATTGCTATACCCCGTGGCTGCCTTAAGATCTTTTATCGGGTAGAATACCTTTGACTTACTTCCCTCGATGACTGCCTCAGGAGGTACTGGTGGCACTGTAGGCGCCTCACCCCCCTCCGTGCATACGTTTAATATCCAGTCAGCGGGCGGTTCTTACTCCTTCGTCTGTTCGAACATTTTCCAAAGTTCTAGAACAGCGAGGCGTTTCTCTAGTTTCTTGCCTGTGTATGTGGCATGCAGATAAGTCATCATATGCTGTAAGACAGCTTTAGATAAAGACCTATTCTGTGGCCAGGGCATAAACATTTTATGGGCGGTACCCTTAAACCAATCGGTACTGTACTTTTTAAGCTTAGATGCATGCTTGGGTAGCTGCTTGCACAAATGTGCGAGTGGGGTAACCTCCTCCATTCTCAATTTCGTCACCAACGATATTTATGCGGTTTTTTATCCTTCCAATAGTATGAGCGAGCACCGAATACACAAGCTCCAATCCAATCTTTTCCCGCCAAAATGTTATATTATCAATTTACTCAAAACCATCAATTCATTGGCGATTCCTTCTTAGTTATGGAATCGCGTAAAACCAAATTTCATTTCAAACAATCAACAATACAGTTCTTTTACATTTGACGTACAACAGAACAGACATGACAGACACTTGACAGACTAGACGGACACCAGCTGATCATACATATACCTGCCTTCTAATCAATACCCCAACATGGGGTTTAAACAAACCCCATTTGTGCCGTCTTTAATCATGATCGTAGCCTAATCGTCCCCTATTATGTGGGTTCTGGGTTCACGTTTCTTCTGAACTCTGTATTAAAGCACAGGAACAAGGTGAATCCTTACGTTTTTATCTCAGGTGCCCCTCTGGTATCCTCTCGTTTTTATCTCAGGTGCCCCCCGGTATCCTCTCGTTTTGATCTCAGGTGCTCCCCTGGTATCCTCTCGTTTTTATCTCAGGTGCCCCCCTGGTATCTACTTTTTATCTCGGGTGTCTATCCCGGTAACTATTTTTATCTCTTATGCTCGAGTCATTACCCCTTATATGTATATACAGTCTTCTCTACTTCTGACTTTTCTATTTTTTCTCTGCCACCCTCCGTTACCTTTCCTTTGCTTGTTCTAATGCCTACAAGACATTTGCCAAAGTAATGAGTTTATTGTTTCACTCACCGCTCGCATCTTTTCCTCTCTGGAGATTCGGGATCACTGCCCCTTCCTCTTCAGCCTCCTGCAGTCTTTTCATGTGATTGGCTACCCGTGGGAATGAGAAGGGTTATGCTTGGAAAGGCGGGTTCCTTCAGACCCACTGCAGATTTTATGGGCTTACACTATCATTGTCGACGGGAAGCTTCTCAGTCTACTCAGCCGGAATGGCAAAAGGACTCGTGATATTGCCGAAGGCCTAGAGTTAGTTTGTGCCGTCAGTCTATAGGTGTCTTAGAATAATATAATCACTAATCAATAATTGATGGCCGAAACCATCCTCATGCTACCAAGTGTACAGGAGAGCAGTGTTTCCACTGACAGGCCCATAGATCAGTGCTCACCCTCTAGTACCTGTAAGACAAGATAGCTGCACCACATGAGGAATGGGGGTGCAGGATTCACTTACTCCAACAAGACTCAATAACGAGGACTCAGTAGTTTGGCAAAGGGAAGTCCGTTTAATGACAAATACATCAAACAGGGAGAAAATTGGAAATCAGCATCATGGCGATCGCCTGTCTCACTTCAACTTCCTCGAACTTCAGTTGAACAGCAACTTTTATACATAAAACTCGTCATCACTGATGTCTAACTCTATAAATTTGTCATGCAATATAAAGGTAAGGTAACTTAAGTATAGGTGCTACACTTATGGATAAAACCAAAATGGGACTCCAAAGGCTACTCAGAGCTTTTGAAATATTCATAGATAACCTTAAACTTAAAATCAATCCATCTAAAATGGTTATTGTCTGGTTTGGTAAATATAATAAAAGAGAGAATGCTTTCACTTGGGTCTTTGAAGGAAGGAGGATTAAGGCACAACCTTCATTTAAGTATCTGGGCTTTTATTTTTCTGGGCAGGATTACACTAATCTGATAAAAAGTCAGCTGAATTTGAAATCAGAAATAGCCATTACACAGCTGAGGGCCATTGACAATAAATTTGGAAAATTCTCTATGGTCCCGTTGAGGGAATTTTTCAATATAAAAGTTATACCACGTTTAACCTATGGAATTGAATTATTCCCAAATGGATTACATGCACATTTGACCTGCGTTGAAGGAAAAATTTGGAGAGCTGTGCTATGGTTTCTGCGCAAATGTATACCATTAGACCTAATAAGATACAAACTCGGTTTGCAATCGCTTTCTTCCTATGCAAATTGGAAGAGACTATGCCTATGGAAAAAATGTAAAACATCGCTGGACGAAACCTTGTACGCTTGTGCTTATCAAGAATTATTGAATCCTTTCATGTACGTGTTAAATGTTGAAACTGAGAATTGTCTGAAAGAGTTAGGTTTATCTATGGTCTCGCTATATAACAAGCCGGAAAAAGTGAAAACCAGCCTTATGGGCTTTGATTGGCAAAGAACGAAAGGTAAAATCTTAGAATCAAAACTTTATAAATGTGCCTGTTCCAATTGGAAATGGCAACCTGTCATGGAAGGCTACTTGATCCAATATCCTTGTAAGCGCCTGCGTAATGATTTTATGCGCTTTCGCTTCAATGTTCTATCTACTAATCAAATAAAATGTATTAGAAATCGTACCTCAGAAGGAGATCCATGGTGCCGATTCTGCAATATCTCTGGCGTACTGGAAACCTTGCAACACATTTTATTGGTATGCCCTCACTTGAAGGCTCAAAGGTTAGAGTACTTTGCTAAATTTGTAGTCTCAACCGATGAAGTGAACAGAGACTTTATATGGTACAGAATGTTACACGATAATTGTACAAGTTTAAAAATTTGTGTAACAACTTTTTTAAGAAATGTTTGTGACTTGAGTTAATGAAGGTAAAGACTTTAGAAATATGAAATAGTTACTGATCTTAAAGTTTATTGTATGTGAATCTGGAATTTGTCTAAAAAGCTAAAATAAAATTCTGAATTGTGAGTTTGATGAAATGTGAATGGTGATGTTGAAACTCTTTTATGCAATATGTACATTTCTGATTGATTTGTTTATATAGTTTGCTTTTTCTGTATTTTCTTTCTTTTCTAACAGTAATGTTTGATACTTTTTTGTGATTTTGTAAAGGTTTGTAAATAAACCAAAACAATAAAAAAAATAGGTGCGATATCTGTATATGGTAACAGAGCATGCAGATTGGATAACTCTTATTGGGTGGGCATCTACGCCCAACCCTCTACCTCACTCGTGATAGACGTCACTACAACTACGACATCCCATTGGTTCTACTATCTATAGGACCCTAGATAACTTGGTCCATTGTGATTGGGCAGGTTAAACCCCTATACGTAAATCTCCCTTTTAATTAGCAGCATGCAGACTGGACACCCAGGTGCCTAGTGTCCCAAGATTCACCCTGCCTCCCTTCCATCAATCAGGGCTTTAGAGCTATGTGTCAATTAGTTGGCTGGGCATGGCCTCGAAGCTGTAGCCTCTTATCTCAAGAAGTTATGGCACCCTTGGATCTGGGTAACATCAGACATTGGTAATTCTTCGCGCCTGACTGGTCACATGTCTGTTCACTGTGAATCTGCTTCAGTTTCCAGCTTTTTGTATATTTGATTCTTCTTTAGCCTCGCCACCTGCCTGGGCCCCCTTATCTTGACCTTCACGGGGCAGGCTGGTATGCTCTTGAGTTTCGATTCTCTAGCGTTGCCGCTCTCCCCCTTTCCTTGGGTTGACCTCGAATTACCAGGCATGCGCTGCTCTTTGTTGAGTTTCGATTCCGCTCTTCTTTCTGGCTTCAGCTGGAATATGAAACCTGGCCTAGTAGGCCTCTGGCCGCCTGGGCATATGTCTGCTTACAAAATTGAGTCGTACTTGTATAATGTGCCTAATTGAGGTAGATATATGGTTGGCGCTTGCCACACTATTCTCCTACTAAGCACTGCAAGCTGTATCGTTCTCTTAGCTTCTTGTGTTTCAAGCCTATTTACACGCGTTAACTGGTTGGTAACTTCCGTCTGGTCTCATCACAACATTTCATTATGGTTTAACATCGTCTCTTTCCTGTGTCCATTACATCTATTTTTCATAGCTGCTCGCACTGGCGTGCTATCCTTGATAGCCGTTTTCGTTCATTCGCGAGTCTGTCCAGGCCCTTGTGTCATTTCCACTGGCCCTCCATTAAGGCTCTTTGGGTCTCTTCGTGGACCGTCTGTAGGTACTCTTCATTTCGTTTCAGCTGCTGGTATGGTTGCCTAAGAGCGTATCGTGCAGCCCATGGCTGTCTGGTTATGGGTGCTTCAACAGGTACGGCTCTTCTGATGTACACTGGGCAGAGTCCCAGCGCGGCTCTCTGTTGGTTCATTTGCTCCTCATACGCCACATATCTTGGCGAGTATGCTCCTGGTACCTCAAAATGGGGGGCAGGGGTGCAGGCCATGCCCGGGACCTCCTCTACAAGGTGATGCTGCTCGGGACTACTCCTGCATGGAGAATAGGGGGCGTGAGTATGCCAGCTTGTGCGCGTGATCCCCTTCCAGACCCATTCTCCCAAACCGTGGTACCCGTGGGATCCGCTGTCCCTGGAAAGCTCACCTGTTGATTAGTTTTGGCGAGCACTCCGTCCTGCTGCTTCTGGCAGGGGCACTTGTATGATCTGGACCGAGTTCCTTCACTGGTCCCTTGCACGTGGTAGTCCAGTCCTGCTGCGACTAAGCCACTATACTTCAGGTAAGTGTTCCTGTTTGCCTTTGCCTTTGCTTGTCTGTTTTTGTTGTATTGCAAAGTTTGTTGTCTTGTGTTGCTGTCTGTTCCACTTTTGATGTTTGCTCTTTTGCTTTCTTCCCTTGCAGGTGATGTTGCTGGCCTGGCAGAAGCTGTGAAGCTCGAGGTGACAGCCGGAGGGAATGAGGAACGAAGTTGCAGCGGTACAGTAGCTGGTAAGTTGTTAACTAAGGGGCATGCAGGGTTCAAATGCGGCACAGCCCTAGGACGGATGTTCTAACCTAGGAGGACCCGGTAAGTCCCCATTCAAAAAACCAATCCCAATTCCCATTTGAGCCCCCATAGGGCTCAATGAGAATGGGGAGGGAACTAATAATGGGCCCGCTAATAGCGGGCCCGTTATTTGCTCCCTGGTACCTTATCGGCTCTCAGCCGCCCTTAGAGGGACCCGCTAAGGGACCTCAGAATGTGGCGGTAGGGGGTTAACGGCACCAACATCCTTACCGGTGCGTTAACCCCCTACAGCCAGGTTTGGAATGACCCCCCTCCCCCTGTCTTTCTTCTTCTTCTTCACAGGGTCTGAGTTTGTGGATGTGGAGTGCAGTGCTGCAGCATCAGGATCAAGATCACTGGATGTCAGGAGATGAGTCTGCAGATGAAGCAATGAAGCACCGGTTTCCTGAAGGTGAGTATGCAGGAGAACACCTGGTTTCAAAGGTAAGTAAACTGGTATAAGCGGCGGTGAGCGTCATGTTGCACGCGAGTGCACAGTAACACGAAGCACCGGCCTTAAAGCTTATATAGCTGAGCTTCTGAAGCCACGCCCACCAGGTTCAGCCTGCCTGCCACACCCTGCCACACCCGATGAGTCAGCACATGAAGACCAGGCCTAGGGAGCTACACCCGATGAGTCAGCACATGAGGATGTTCTCTGGAATAAAGGCTTTCAGCTCCTGGAAAGTTCTTGTAAAATAAAAGCACTCCTGCACTGAAATAAAGTAAAAACACTCCTACACTGAAATAAAGTGTTCCTGTTCACATCTCTATATGAGCCTGTTGCCAAAGGCACCAAGACTGAGTCCAGCCAGGGCCCCTGTATTTATAGGTTCCAAAGGGACATAAGTGAGTCAAGTGACCCATTGCCCCATCACTAGATGGTGTGGTTTTTGTGTTCTGGGGCCTGTGGCCATGACAGCACTCCCCCTCAAGGCCGCTCTTATGGATGGTTTCCCCCCTGGCCCTGGTTTAGTGGTGTTATTGCGATGCAACTGCCTGATTAATCGTGGAGCGTGGACATGCTCACTGGGTTCCTAGGTCCGATCTTGGGGTCCATAACCTTTTCAGTCTATAAGGTAGTATAACTTGGACAGGACCATCTTAGAGTCTAGGATCCTTTTAACCTCTTATTCTGGATCTCCTTCAGCTATTTTGGGATCCGGTGGAGTATCTATCTGCGTACCTGGTCTCAATGGTTTTAGGAGGGAGACATGAAACACCGGGTGGATCCGTATGTGGGCCGGTAATTCTAATTTCATGGCCGCAGGGTTGATCACAGCCTTGATAGTGTAGGATCCCAGATATCTGAGATGGAATGCCTGTGGTCCTTTCCGGGGGATGTTTTTGGATGCTAACAAAACCTTGTCTCCGACTTGGTAGTTGGGAGGTTCCCTTCGGTGTCAATCCGCAAACTGCTTTCGTTTCTCTTTGGCACTGGCAAGATGCTCTGCTGCTTCCTTAAAAACCTGGGTGATGGTTTTGTGTAAGTTTGTTACAGTGGGCATTTCTAATGATTCGAGTGGGCCGAAAATGGATGGCGTAGGCCAAGGTGCTGGGGGTACTTCTAAGGGACATAGTAGACCTGCGGGACTTTGTTTTTGGGACTTATGTTGTGCACAGGTGCCACAGGTTGCGATGAACTGGACAATGTCCTTTTGCCAAGTTGGCCACCAGTAATTTGTCTTTATTTTAGCTTGGGTTTTGGCTATTCCCGGATGCCCTTCTACTAATGAATCGTGATAGTTTGCGATGATTTGATTCTGTAATTTCTTATCCGGGATGTACAATCGTCCTTGGTAGTATGGTAGGTTGTCCACGATCATATACCGGTCTCCCTTCCCTAGCCATTCCTGTTGCGCTGGTGGACTCATCAGGTGTTGCAGGTCAGATTTTAAGTTGTCTAGAGTGGTTGTTGGGTGGACGATCTGGGAGAACCCGGAAATTAACCGGTGATAAAAGTTGGCAAACCCGAGTACACTCTGTACTCCCTTTATGGATGTCGGTGAGGGTCAGTTAAGGATAGTGTCTACCATATGCATGTCCATGCGTACACCCTGTGGTGTGAGAATAAAGCCAAGGAATTCTACCTCTGTCACATGAAAGAAGCATTTCTCCAATTTGGCATATAGCCAGAGTTGCCGCAGTTTCTCCAAAACTGCCCGGACATGGTTGACGTGGTCCTCCTTTGTGGTGGAATAGATAAGAATATCATCCATATAGACAAGAGCGCAGACGTCCAACAGTTTGCGGAGCACGTCATTCATGAAAAATTGGAATGCCACTGGGGCATTACATAGTCCAAAGGGCATAACCTGATATTCATAAAGGCCATATTTCGTGCGAAAGGCTATTTTCCACTCGTCTCCTTTTTTGACTCTTACTAGATGGTATGCCCCTAGTAAGTCTAGTTTTGTATATATCTGAGCGTTTTTGACTTGATCCAAGAGCTCGGGGATAAGCGTTAACGGGTACCGTTTTTTTACCGTGAACTGGTTAAGTGAGTCAGCACATGAGGATGTTCTCTGGAATAAAGGCGTTCAGGTCCTAGAAAGTTCTTGTAAAATAAAAACACTCCTGCACTGAAATTAAGTAAAAGCACTCCTGCACTTAAATAAAGTGTTCCTGCTCACAGCGCTATATGAGCATGGCGCCATAGGCACCAGGACTGAGACCAGCCAGAGCCCCTGTGTTTATAGGTCCCAAAGGGACATAAGTGAGTCAAGTGACCCATTGCCCCAATCACTAAATGGTGTGGTTTTGGTGTTCTGGGGCCTGTGGGCATGACAATATCCCAGTCTCCCTACTGTGCCACCCAAAGGTTAGTCAATATTGAATTTTTTACTTTGTATCTCTTTTTCATAATATATTTTTATATATTCATGATATGTGTGTAATACTTGAAGCACTCTTCACTTCCTGGGTCACTCTAACTCAAATATGTGCCGCGCCACTTGCACTTTTTCACCTTAAAATAAAGGTACTATAATTCTGATTTCTACAATACTGGAACCATTTATCTGCCTATCTTATTGTCTGTACTCTATTGAGGTGGGCGGGGGGTCTGGCACCCCATACATACCCCCTTCTGATCGGTATTCGACCACTGTTCAATACACCGCCACAACACCCAGTGTCCACCCTCTCCCGTATGCAGTGTTCCTATACATCCCTATCTCAGTCACCCCCCTCAATGTAGTACTTTATCTCAACATAGGAGGTATCATCAAAAACATTTCTCAGGAACCAAGAGTGTCTTCAATCATATTGTAATCTCCTAATTTAAGGCATATATGTATCTCCTTTTGTGAAAAGACCATTGCAACCATTTCGTGCTCTTTGAACCTTTGTATGTATGTATCCTTAAAGGATAATTTTATTTGCTCCTGTCTGGATCCTACCCCTATTACCCAATACAATATAAATATAACATGCACAACAAGTGATTTCAGCCACCACGAGAATCGGGAGAGATCATTCCTTGAGGGAACCCACCAGTCCATTTTCTCCTGTTCTGCCTACATGCAACATTTCACTGCTTATATCCCCTTTTTCCTCCCTCCCACCCCATGACACTTCCTTGTTTCCTGCCCTTTCCCTAAATACATTTTAATGTCATCCTTGTCTTCCATTGGCACATCTTCCACCCGATTCATCTTATTTTGGCTTATTCCACATCCAAGGACCTTTTTTAGTCTTAGTCCATTTGTTTTATTTGTCCTTTGGGCAGCTTTGCAACAAGATTAAGGGCCCCTTAATTCATAGGCCAGTCCTTTTGTATTTACTTAGTTCTGTTTCTGATCACAAAGAACTCGAAATTTCAGTCTTCTTTATTCACACAGATTAGTCAAAGGGGGGCATTTCATTGTTTCTGGGGAACACAAGGATGGGTGAATCCCATTGGGAAAAACTATTTCGAGGATAGTTGCAACTGGGCATCTGGCTGGGTCCCTCAAAGCCCTTTTCACACGGGGCTTTTCTCCCTGCTTGCAGGATCGGTTGCTGTCAAACACCTGGTGTGCAGGTACCTTCCGTTCATCTGTAATATAAACTGAATGAGCTTCTTGAAAAATAAGTAAATTTTTATAGTCAGTACTGCCTCCTCAAACCCAAACATTACAATACTCATTTCATTCCTTTAAACACTCCTACCTCCTAAAAACACTTGCTACTGAATTCTCTCTGTTTCTAATATAATAGAATGGCTGCTTCCTTCTCCCTTTCCTGTATCACCTATGTTTAATACATTCTGGCTGATTCCGGGGTTTGGCTACGACCTGCGACCATAAAGCATATATATATTTGCCTTTTTCTGGCATTGCCCTATTTTTTCATGGGCTTCTTCCCCAAAAACTGTATAGTGTACTTTTTAAATGATAAAGGAAACATTTTCATTGTGGTTGTCATTCTTCACACCGTAGAGTTATACAGTCTGCTTCCTTAAGATAAAAACAATAAAAGACAAAACAGACAACATAACAAATTCAAAATGTTTTTTTTTAAAAAATGATGTGTTTTCTTCAGTCGCTCCCTTTCCTCTTGGTGCATCCATAGCTGAAGAAGAAGAAGACGCTGGTATGAGTTCTTGCTCCCTATAGAAACCGAAATAGAGGCAAAGTCATGTTAAAGCTGGCAAAGCGATAAGTTACTTCCCTAGCGAAGGCCTTCGTTCTTTCTTTTTAATCAAGATGTTTGCTGAGGTCATCTCTTGTCATTCTCAGCCCACTAAAATGTAGGCTTGCTTTTCTGCAAAAGAAAACCTGTTGGTTTAATTTCCTTCGAATTTTCATAAGTGTAGTGACAGGCCTGTTTTAGTCTTTTCTGCTATGCTGAACATTTTCTCTGTACTTTTGAAGTCCTCCTCCTGATGGCGTGGGACCACAGTCTCTTCTTTCTTTGCTGTATTTATTCTGTTGAGACATAATTAACATTTCTTGTTGTTCTTCCAACACTAATCTTTCCTACCCCTGTTATGTTGTCCCCAGCACTGATTCTATTAGATGCATGTGAGTGTGGCATATAAAAATACATTGTTTTGCCTATCCTTAATATTTCATGCATTTGCCAAATGCTCATATTTGGCATTTCCTTATCACTAGAATTACAAAAAAGTTACTCCCCCTCCTATCCAAAGTCTTCTTCATTCTCATCATTAAATATCACCATACTTGCATATATATATATATAAATATATATATATATATGCTATTCTATGCTCACACCTGTTTGAACCTTTCTTGGGAAAATGCTACCTATTCAAAAGGACAGTATACCTTACTGTCTTTTTTCTGTACTCACCTGGGTCTTCTTACTCCTTATAATTATCAACAAGGTTTGCTCACGCACTTACTGTATCAACTGCCACTTTCCCTTTCATTCTCTACTTGTCCACTAGTACTTACTTTTGTCATAATGTTTTCTTCTCATTATATTGCTACACTCCACTAAGGCCATATAGACATCCTTCCTGATTTAAAATGTGACAATATTTTTCTTCTGTAAAACATGAATCAACATCTTCATGTAAACATAAACAATGTTCTTTTTACTTACTCTCATATGTTCTTTTGTGCCGTTCTAATAAAAGTTCTCCCATAATGTTAGATCAAACTTGCCCATCCATATCTTTTTGGTCTTTCATTAATTGCATTTTTATTTTCATCAAATATTTTACACTGATCTGTTGAAAGAAACACCATCCATTGTGCTCATTGTTTGAAAATCTGGATATCTTATCCAGACCTTCCTCCATTTCCCTTGTCTCTCAATGTTACTCTTTGTTCCTTTATTTACACCTCTTGTCAACTTGTGTTTTTTGCTGCTTTAATATCCATTAATTTATTCATCCATTGATTATTTATTTATTTATTTATTTCTCCCCCTGAATTGACGTCAATCTTTTTAGTTTTGAACTTCTTACTTCAGCGCTTTTAACTGTAACTGTTTATGATTATCTTATATTAATTAGTCTAATTGCAATGCAATCCTCTCATATTTTACATTTTATAATCCCTCACATGTGTGTATTTTTATTTTGTTCCCCCATTCCTTTGAATGGGCCCACATCATAAGGGTCTATGGTCCACAGGACACTCAGCACCTTCTCAATGTTTTCCTGAAATTTTGCTGGGTGCTGCCGCATTTTTATCATTCACTGTGAGATTTCCCTTTTCTCCATTTGTATTCAGTATGTGATGCTCATAAAAAAAACACCACTTCATCATTTGTTTAGTCTTCTCTAAACATGTCATCGTCAACAATGTCAGTCAACCTGTATTCTTCTTTGAGAGCTATCACTGTCCTCCATGGTCTACCCTCATCATCTATTTCTACAAGCATCACCATTTCCCTTCGTACTATGGCTGCTTCTAACTCTAGAGGGATTGTCTGTCCCCCCCTCTTCGTCCATAGGTATCTGTGGTCTGAACAAGAATTCATCAGGTATTCTCACCATCTTCTCCACTAAGCCAGGCAGTCATGTTAATAAAATGCTCACCCCATAAAGGAAAACCTCTGGCTTCACTGAAACTCCTTGCAGGGCCACTTGCCCTGTGAGTGCAAGTATAAACTCACCCACATTTAAGTAGTGTATTCCAAGAGTGGAACACACTATCCCTTGGTCAATAAATGAAATCGGCATGTTAAGTTTTGTCATTAAATCTCTTCCCAAATATTAAGTGGTGTCTGTCACAAATATAACAAAGGATCAGTCATGTCACACTCTCCTATAGAGACTGGTAATTCATCAGTAAAAAGGAACTCAACTTGTAGCTCCAAAGAACCCTTGAGTATTCATGGCAATTCCCATTATTGGATACTTTTCCTCCCATGTAAATAAACGTGTAGCCTCAGTGTCACTAGTAAAGCAAAAGTTTTGCCTCCTACTGTCACATTAACTGTTGGCTCCTCTTGTGGGACTGGTGACACTGATAATTCTGAACACATCAAGTCGTCCTGTGAAAAGGACTTTCTCCTACCAGAGTGGCACCTCCTATTCTGGGTGCCAATACCTATCCTGTGTTTGCGCACTGCTGAGCCTGCATGGGGGCTTGCTGTGACCGCCCTTTGTAGTGAATTCATTTGCACTTGCTCCCGCTATTGTACCTGTTGCACTCTCGGCGCTTGCGTCTGATACAATGTCTGATCTTGGGTGAACCCTAGTATGTCTATCTCTCTTTTATTTATAGTCTCCAAGAAATCTAGCTTCTTTTATATCATATTTTATCAAAATATAATATCCCTAACTGGTATTCCTAATATAAAGTGAAAGCTTTCTGTATGTGTGTGTGTGTTCTTATTGCAGTATTGAATTCCTTCTTTGACTACCTATGTGTGTTTTTATGTGCATTGAGCCTGTAATCCATTGATTGCGTATACTTCCACAAGATATATTATGTGCACGTGTGTGTGTGTGCCTGTGCATGTGCGTGTACATGTGTGTGTGTGCATCTGTGTGTGCGGGTGTGCATGTGTGTGTGCATGGTTGCATGTGTGTGTGTGTGTGCATGTGTCACTCCCCCTCTCCTTGTAAGCAAGGTCAGGCCAATCAGGATGTGTGCTTCTATAAAAAATACTCCTTTATATGGTCAGATCTTTAAAAATACTAGTGTACTTTCTTGTGTGTTCTTCATAGCTTAATCCCTAAACCAGTGCACATTATCGCCTAGTTATTTACTGAGGTCTTTCCTCAATACAACTGTTAAATATATCATGCTTTTCATCTATATTGTGTGTAACCTTAGTCTTGGTGCGTTTGTGAGCACTTCCTCTCATTACTTACTGCTTCCCTATTTTTAAATACACATTTTACATCACTACATGAACCTTCAACATCATTGTCAAAAAGGTGTCTTTATCTTATTCATTCTTGTTATTCCCCATAAATATTCACTGTGCTTACTTTAATATCATTCATGACGGCATTAATGTACTATTTAATGTTATTTGCACTCATAATTCAATTTTTATTCTCTGCAACATCCTTTCACAATTTGTATGATCTTAGATATATATTTTTTTCTTCTTCAAATGCCTCTATATTGTGTAGCTTTGAATTCCTGAAACTATTGAATTACTTCTTGGCTCCATCAGCTTTTATCTTTTAGCTTTGAAACAAAGCCTTGGAATGGGAGCCTTGGTTAATCTTTCAACAGCACTGCGGTTTGGAACATAAATTTCACTTGCGCATGTCAGCGCTAGCTGTTTACTGTTCAAAAGTGGCTATATTTCTGTCATGATGCATTTTTAAAACATGTCATGTACCAAATTACCTTTATTTACTCAACCAGAAAGGCAACCTACTGTCGGATTTTGAGTCATAACTCAATTTAATTACTTTTTTCTAACTTTGCACTTTCCCTAGCGATGACAAAATGCCTGCAGAGTCTCTTTCCTGTATTTTATCTGTCTCTTCGTTTTGCTGATTAGCTTGTCAGTTTTCTAATGTTTAAAACGTTTTAGTTTATTAAGAGTCTTATCTTTGTGAGTATATAAAATGCAACCCTTTGCCTGCCTTCACTCACTTGTTTTAAAGGTGCAAAACGAAGTCAGAATTTTACTGAATTTATTGGTTTTTTTGTTTGCTTGTTTTAGCAGCAGCCTTGAAACATCTCAAAACAGCAAATATGAGCGTGCTCCATCAATGTCTTGCTCAAACACCAAATTTCAGTAGCCTATCTATTCTTTTGATTGGTGCCAACCACTTCCCTAAATAAATAATATAACCTCTTAACTTTTTCTCACTCTCCTTACACATATGTCGCTCTTCGACTTTTTGACTTCAACACAAATACACAAACAGACAAACTAGTCGACTCTTCACATTAATCCTTAGTGATCCCTCGTTATTTCTGCCCCTAATAATACACTGATTGCAGAGTGTAGATTATCTCCTTATACAGACCTGTCCTGTACGTCGGCTAGTTTACTCCAATTGGTGTGTGATAATCTCTTCTAGAACCCCCTTGGGTAAGGAATCTCAGGCTCTCTCTCTCTCAGTACACAAAAAAATCTCCTGCTAAAAGCAGGTGTTAAATCCTCCATGGCGCTAAAGGACCTCGGAATCAGGCGGTAAGGGTCGGCGCTATTTACGCCGCCGTAAACCCCTTACCGCTGTAACGCTCACCTGATTTCCACGGAGGCGCTGGGCTGGACTGAGCTGTCGCCGTGTCTTCTAGTGTGACTCGTAGATCTCGGGCTTCTCCCCTTCTCACGATGTACCGGACGTGTAGAGTGAGGTGTCTGCAGACGGAAGAACAAGGATTTAGGAACTGGATTGACTGAACTTCTCCTTCCTCAGTCCTCTTATTCGAAACAAGGGCGTGGCTTGCTCACCTTAGATATATTAAGGCAGGGCTCTCCATCCTGCGTCTTTGCAGGGGCGCAAGTACCAGTTACTTCACTGGTTCACTGACAATCCTCTTGATTGCAGAGGTTGATGTTGGAAGATACAGCCGTTTACCGCACGAGCGGTTTCTTGATAGTTATTGGAGCACCCTTAATTTAGTCCCTTGCTCAGTCTCAGGGTGTCAAGATTGAAATTGTAGAGGAATGATGCGGCGAGCAGGTGAGTAGGAAAGATGATCGGTTGCTGTCACCCTTTCTAATGTCTCTCTTTGTCCTGCAGGTTTAGGTGCAATGGACGCTGATGAATAAGTGCCCAGGATCGTGCAAGCGCGTATGTACGAAGAAGATGAAGCGCGGTGCACATAAGTAAAATGACTGCTGTTTGTTTCAAAAGCACGCCTTAATGTCTCTTTTGTCCTTGCAGATCATGGATGCAGAGAGCGTTGCTAGATGGATGCCAGCGAACGTGCGAGCGTGTAAGTAGAAAGTTTATGGTTGGTTTAGAATGCGCCTTAAAATGTCTCCCTTTGTTTTGCAGATGCCGGCATGCAGCGCTTCTTGAAGTTCAGAACGTGCGGAGCGCAGGTAAGCAATTCAAGAATGCAATGCTTAATCAAGTCCTTTTCTTTGCAGATGTCGATGGGGAGCCGAAGAAAGCGGTGGAAGGCTTTGGAAGATGCCGCCGTATTTGGTAAGTAAGAGCGCTGCTCTCGAATTGAATTCTGCTAACCTGTTGTTTTGTCTTGGCAGGTGCAGCTGAGGATCGGATCTCTAGCAGGTAAGGAATTCGTTTTCACAGGAACTGGAGCTGAAGAATCTCAGGAAGACTGGAGCTGACACGGTGAGCGTCCTGCTGCAGATGCAGAATAACGCAAAGCACGTTTCTTCAATCGGGTGTGGTTTAAATAGCCTTCTGTAGTGCTTAGGCGTCTTCTTCCACAGCCTCGCCCAGGTAAGAAAAGAGTTCCTGTGTTCTGATTCCAGGGAGTGGCTCCTGCCCCACCCAGACAGGAAAACTAGTTCCAGACAGAGAAGAATCAGAAGACGATCGAGCTGGTAAGTAAGCAGCATGGTCCCCTGCAGGTAGGTCCACCCAAGCACTCTTAAGCATTATGAGCCCGGCGCTTCCAGCGCCGGGACCGGTCATCTTTATGAGCCTCGTGCCACTGACGCCAGGACAAGGTCCAAAAGGTCCCGATAGGGACTGGCTGGTACCCAGGATCAAGGTTTTGGGCCTGCTTCCAAGGATGTGAGGCAAGTCCTGACCCCTTGGAAGCAGGGATCATGATAACCGCCTAGGTCCTAATGAGGCCCATAGACTGATAGGCTATACTAAACCCAGCTGGACACAATTACACATTTTTCATCTTCTGCCAAAAACAATTATAATCATATCACTTGTCAATCCTTATCTACTCTTCGAGGTTCTGCCAAGTTTACGCAGTAATCATTTATTTGATGCCAAGTAATGCAGTTGGTTTTGTCAAATTGGTCTTCAAAAGTACATCATGCCATTCTTATTATGACTTTTGTCTGGTTTTCCTGCCAAATGCCAAATTTAACCTTTCAACATAATTATCTCACAGCGAGATGCTGCCAAAGATCATTCCTTTATCAGCATGTGTCAGGACTTCTACACCTGCCCTTAAGACACCATTTTGTGTTTGAGCATCCATTAAAAAATATATCCCAGTCTGCCTACTGCACTACCCAACGGTGAGCCAATATTTCATTGCCTACTTTGTATCTCTTTTTAATAATATTTTTTTGCCTATTCATGATATGTGTGTAATACTTGAAGCACTCTTCACTTCCTGGGCCATTCTAATCCAAATATGCGCAGCGCCACGTGCAATTTTTGACCTAAAAAAAAGGCACTATAATTCTGATTTCTTCAGTACTGGAACCATTGATCTGCCTGTCATGTTATTTGTACTCAGTTGAGGGGGTGGGAGGTATGGCACCTCTATACATAGGCACTGCAGATTTTAGACATTTTTTTCTAACTCCTTACTCCTGTGATAATTTCACAGGAATAATTTCCAATAACAGAAATTCCTGCGGTAGAGTAGCAGTTCACAGATTCCTGCGATATCAGGAAAAATTGCTCAGAATTAAAAAGTCTTCCATGTCCTTCAAAGGCAATCAACATGTGCCCCCCTCTTATTTCCAGGTCCCCTCACTCCACTCACTTGCTTTTGCCCTCCCTAGCACTCTTCCATTACCCACTAACACTCATTATGTCGTGTGATGCCCATTTCTTTCTGAGCATGTCTTGCGCCCTTGCCGCTATAATCTCCTGAGATTCCTGCAGTCCTCCCCAGATAAACTGATTTTTGTTTACGCATAACTAGCTCCCCAACCCACCCCCAAAATCTCCAACTTGACATGGTGTCTTCACTCCCAGTCCCGACCTCTAGCCTAGTGTGATTACTATTGCTATTCCTATTTATATAAAGCCTAGTGCCAGGCCATCTAAGCGCTGTGGTTCAAAACAATCAGTGTTCACATTGTCGTGACTACATAAACAAAAGCGTTTTGAGTATCTGTCTGAAGTCAACAACGTCATTTGACTCTATAAGGTTGTGTTGGAGTTCATTCCAAAATGTGATGGCATCCTTTTTCCTCCTTTAAAGAGTGCATTTAGTTTTTTCATTTGAGGATTCACCCAGAAATATTGTGAGAATCACTCGTCTCGAGCAAACAAAAAAGGCAGATTTTCATTTCTGAACAGCCCCTCAGCCTCTCTGCTCCAAAGCACCAAGGCTGATATATATAAAGGATTTAATGTTTTCAGGTCTCTTTCGAATATTTTACAAACTACTGGATGAAATTACCCCAAACCAGTCAAGGATATTAAGTCAATGCTTTGTCCCCAAATTGTTTCTTACTTTGTCCAAACCTGCCCAGCAGTTTTCACGCTATAGCTGTTCAAAAACAGCATTTTCTTTGTATGGGAAAATGAATGAACGATAGGGTAGGCTGATAACTGCATTTTCATGTTTTCTTAGTCACTTTTTCATTCCAGTTTTGGGGGCCCTTGACAAACATTTGGTTTAGAAAATGTCATCCAAATCCATCCAGCCAGTCAAAAGTGATTAGCCTCAGAGCACCAAGACTGATCTAAAGATTTTACGGCGCAAGGGGCACCTGTTCTCTGTTGAATATTGTAAAGGTTACTGGATGGATTTACACCAAACAGTCAAGGAATTTAAGTAAAAGCTTTGTGCCCAAATTGTTTTTCATTTGGTCCAACTCTGCCAAGCGGTTTTCACGCTACGGCTGCTCCAAAACTACACTTTTTCTCTATGCGGAAATGAAAGTGAATAGGCTGAAAACAGTTTTTATGTTTTCGTAATACATTTTTCTTTTCTAAAGAATTGTTCCCAACATTTCCAGTTCAGTGGGGCTCTTGGCAAGCCTTTTGTTTGGAAAATAATTTCATCCAACTCCATCAAGCAAGTCAGAAGTTATGAGCATTTCAATTTTCAGGTTTCCTGTGGAAATGCTGCACACCAATATCTCATGCTTTTTCTTAATTACCCTTATAAAGGGAATGGCCAAGAGGTGCACACCTAAAGAGCTACTTTGGGAAGCATGCGCAATGGGGCTATGAATAATTTGATCAACAATATTTTAAACACCAACCGAAATCTTTTACAATTATGAGAAGACATTGCAAAATGCATTTGATATCTTTAAGAAATAGGGGAAATTCTCCTCTTAGAATCATGTCTGTTCGGCGAAGCATCCTTTCCCTTCCCACCAGATACTCATGAGAATAATAACTTTTCCCTGTCAGCCAGTTCCAGTCCTAATTTCATTGGTTCTTCCCTTTTGCTTGAGTTTTTAATACAAAGGAAATAACTTGTTTATGTTTTTTATGGGGTTTCCTAACGAAACATCCATCTTGAATCTTGAACATTTTAAGACTCAAAGATCTTCCTTTCCCCAACAATCCAGTTCAGATAAGGGAACGTTTACTGAATCTTCTATATATTTATAGAATGTTCAAATGATTGGGTCTTCTTTCTGTGTGGTTATTGGGTCTTGATCAGGAGCATCTCTACACTAAAGAGTACAAATCTTGCTTTCAGCTTGAGAGCTTGAGATGGTGATAAAGTTACTAATGTTATTTCTATTTCTCCAAGGAGATGTTCTGTATCAATGTATTTCCTTTGAATTGCTCCAGGTTTTGCTACTAGATTGGCTAACTCATTTCCTGTCTTATATAGGCCTTCAACATTTCACTGCCATTTAATTTTCTTCCAAAATAGGGTCACATTTCTTGACATAACTAAATCATCTATCATTTGAATAGAGAACTGAATTTCCAGTTTACTAAGTGTTTCACAAATCCATTTTGAACATAGTTTGAATCATTTCTGATTACTAGTTCCTGGAGTTGAGGATTTATGGCAATAAAGACATTGCCATACATGGCTATCAATCCTGATATGTGACTACTCATGGGACCAATTTTATAGACAGCAGAGGGTTCAGGGAGGTTGTTCACCCAATCATTTCTGACACCAGCTGTTAATTCCTTTTCATAATTTTCTTTAATTTGGTAAGAACATGTATCCATTTAAATGACAGCCATCCCCTGACAGGTATTTCCCTTGGACAATATGAGGAGAAACTAGATATGCCTCCATATAATTGGTCATTTTGACTTCTTAGTCATCTTGACAGTTGTCATGGACAAAAGGAAGATCGACTAAACCTTGTCTCCCTTTATTGGTGAACATGGAGCATACACCGGGCTGCGGCCCTTTTGTGGTGAAAAACCCATGCACAAAGGTCAAGAGGGGTACAAAATATGGGGCGACATCGCTCAACTTATTCTACATGACTGGAAAGTGACAGATCAGGAAAAAAGGATGCGAGTGATAGAGGATTTGTGAGGACCAGCCCTACAGACAGTACAGTCCCTGTGCACACTGAATCCTGATCCAACGATGTGGGGATGACAGCCATTTAACTCATCTGTGTGACCAAAACCAAGACTATGCCAGGGTGGCTGCCCGATTTTCTGCACTAAAGCCCACTTCAGCCCGAGCCTTGTCGGGAAACGTACAGGAAGTGTAGCGGAGGAGCAGCTAGAACCTCGAACCCAGGAGTAAGCTCCACTGTCCATAACTCCAGCATATCCATGAGGACATGAAATCCCAACTTACTAACTACCAAGCACCAACTTACGGCTCAGGAGGGTCCCACTGCTGACCACTTCCATCTCGTCCATGAAATCTGCAACTCAAAATCGATTTCACCAGCGGCTCACAACAGACTATGTACTCATGCTCATTCTCCAAACGGCATTCCTGCGGGCCTAATTGGACCCCCCCCATGGCAATCCCAGCCCAGTTGAACATGAAGGGGAAAGGACTACCGCACTACTGGTCACCACTGTCTATGAACCATACTATTGCCAACATATGGCACATCTGCCCTTAGAACACCTGGAGGGGCTAAATCGGATGGGGGTTGGAGATGTGGCCTGCTGATATCTAGGTTACATCTGCGTGAAGCTCCACCTAGATCAAGAGGTGGCTGGAGTAAGCACTACTTTGACCGCCCTGGCACTAGTGTGTACCACCAAGAACCAATATCCGTAGGTACCCCAGGTCATGGGCACCAACTTTGCCCTGTTTGGTACACTAGCCAGGATGTGTAGGGAGATGGCAGATCCGCAGTTCGCACATTCTCTGATGATGCCCCCAGCATGCCAACAGGTCTACCTTAAGAAAAGCATGGAGAAGGCGGTGCAACCCGATGGGCCTGTGGGAGGTGTGACTACCACTAACCACAGTCAACTTGACATACTACCTGGTCAGACAATCATGGTGCATGGTCATGTACATCTCCAGGAACTAAACTGTGGTCGAACATTGGTGATGGAGGCTCCTTAAAGTGAAGAACTGCCTCGAGGCCTGATCGTCCAACGCACGCTTATCAGTGATACCAGCCCAGGCGTGACCCACATTAGAGTCTCTATCACTATTGACACTGATAAAACTGTGCATTTACCTGGAGGCCTGATAATCGCACAGCTTCACGTTGCTGACTCAGTGGCACAGACGACTGGAACCAGAAGCTTACATCCTCCCTTGGATGTGGGTAAGATAAACTTTGGGGAATCCCCGTTATCGGAATGCAAGAAGAAACACCTACAGGACCAACTGGCACTGAGGGCAGATGTATTTTTAACCAGTGACTGGGATTTAGGTGAAACCAAGGGAGCGCAGCACCAAATCCGCCTGAACGATACCGCCCCTTTCAGAGAAAGATCACGAAGAGTGGCACCTGCAGGTGTGGAGGATGTCCGGCATCATCTTGAAGAATTACTGCATGCAGGTATAATCCAGGAGTCAAGAAGCCCTTATGCCTCCCCCATAGTGGTGGTGCAAAAGAAGAATCAGGATATGCAGCTGTGCATCGACTACAGGTGGCTGAACAGCAGAACTGTGCCAGACCAATATACCATTCCTCGAGTGGATGAGGCCCTCGACTGCCTGGCTGGGAGTCAGTGGTTTTCTGTATTAGATCTCCGAAGTGGGTACTACCAGATCCCAATGCTACCTGATGATAAGGAGAAGACAGCTTTCATCTGCCCATTAGGATTCTACCAGTTTACTCAAATGCCTCAGGGGATCTCGGGAGCGCCAGCTACATTCCAACGTTTGATGGAACGAACCGTGGGGGATATGAACCTACTTGAGGTGCTGGTTTACCTAGACGATGTGATTGTGTTTGGGCGGACCCTGGAAGAACCTCACTAGAGGTTACTGAAGGTTCTAAATCGTCTACAGCAACAGGGGTTGAAAGTATCCCTAGAAAAATGCCAGTTTTGGCGCACCAGTGAGAAGTATATTGGCCATGTAGTGTTGGCAGAAGGAGTCAGAATGGACCCCGCCAAGATGGAAGCCCTTGAGACTTGGCCACGGCTGAAGAACTTGCAAGAGATGAGAAGTTTCATGGGGTTATGTAATTATTACCGACGGTTTGTGCCAGGTTTCGGAAGAATAGCTCGACCGCTCACTGACTTGACCAATGGTTATCCAGCACCACAGAAGACGGCGACTGGCAAGGGAAAGCAGTCCATGCCCCGGTATCATCCCAAAGAAAACTTTGATCTGCAATGGAGTGAGAAGTGTGAACAAGCCTTTATCCAGTTAAGAAAAAGCTTACCGAAGCAAGCGTACTGGCATATGATGATCCCCAGCTGCCCTACATCTGAAACGTGGATGCCAGCTCTGAGGGGTTGGGTGCCATACTCTATCAAGAGCAACAGGGATCTGTTTTACCTGTAGCGTTCGCCAGCCTGTGGCTGAACCCCTCTGAATTAAACTACCCCACCCACAAGCTGGAGTTTTTGGCCCTGAAATGGGCAGTGTCAGAGAAATTGCATGACTATCTGTACGGAGCTACATTCACTGTCTGTTACGCTCACCTGGTCTCTGCAGGGGTGTTGGGGCACGGTAGCAGGTCATCTGTACGCTCCCAATTCACAATTAATTCCTGCCTCAGAGCGTTGGTTTCTTGTCTTGAGGCATGCACTTTAGCCCATAGCTCCCCTATCAATATGTCCAAATGCTTGGTTTCCGAAGCTTCCATTATGCACAGGCAGAGATTCTTGGGAGGCTTTGCATTCTGTTACGCTCAACTGGTCTCTGCAGGGGCGTTGGGGCATGGTAGCAGTCCTCCCAGGAATGCGAGTGGTCCTAGATTGCCTTCACCTTCTATGCTGACGGCTGCGATGACAAGATGGTGCTTCTTAGAGCCGCACCTGCATGGAGTTAATGAACATGAGTGTGCTACGTTAAGGCCCTCGCCCACTTCCCGTCCTCCGAGGTGTGGATTCTTATAGATGCCCTGCTGCAAGGAGCTCACCAGGTGTATAATGTTTGCAGGCTCTCCATCCTGCTACTTCTGGCAAGGGCGCTTGATTTTCGAGGACCAAGTTCCCTCACTGGTCCATGTCTGTGGACTCTCTGTCTACTTCTGACAGGAGACGTTGGCCTGTTGAGGACCGAGTTCCTTCACGGTCCTTAAGTAAGGAGCAGTATTCCTGTTTGTCTTTCTGTATAGTCAGTCTTTTCCTGCTACTGTTTTTGTTTCTTGTATAAGTGTTTGTTCTAATTGTTCGCTCCTTTCTTACCCCATTCTTTGTTCTCTTTCGTGCAGGTTTTGGTGCGGACCCTTATAGCTGCTGGATCCGATGGAGGCTGCTGGAGTAATGAAGAACGGTACCAGCGACTGCCGGTGATAAGGTAAATTAACTCTTAGGTATGGGCACGTGCTGTCAATGCAGTGCGAATTCTTGATAGTGAAATGTTCTAACCTTGTATTTTGTTCCTTTTGCAGCGGGCGAGTTAGCAAGACGGAAGACCACTTTGGAGCGATACAAAAGCGAATTCCGGAAGATGAGCCGAGGTGAGAAGACTGCTGTGGAGCGATGCAAGAAGCGGATTCCGGAAGATGAGCCACGGTAAGAAGTCTGCTGTGGAACAAGATCAGGATCAGGATCAGGATCGCTGAATTCAGGAGGTAAGTATCTGAGGGCTCACACGGATGTGAGCGTCTCGTTGCAACAGCGTGCAAAGTAACGTGAAGCACGAGCCTTGTGAACAGAGCAGCTTATATAGCTGGGCTTTTGGGCCATGCCCATCAGCCTGGCCTACATGCCAGACCCAAACACACCTAGCAGCTTGCAAATGGAGCTGGCCCTGAAAATAAGCAGCCTAATGGAAATAAAGAAGTCCCTCATTACTTCTGCATATGAGCCTGGCACCAGAGGCACCAGGACTGAGTCCAGCAGGGTCCCCTGTGTTTTTTTGTCCTAAAAGGACTAAAATGGGCCAGTTTTGAGTGACAGCTCACGGCACCCATTACTTGGGTATGTCGCATCTGTGTCCTTGGGCCAGTGATCATGACAGCACTCCCCCTCAAGGCCCCTCTCAAGGATGGTCTTTTGGCTGTATCTGGACCTGGTTTGGTTAGATTATTGTGATGGAAGCATCTGATTAACTGCCGGCCGTGGACATTCTCACTTGGTTCCAAGGTTCGGTCTTGGGGTCCGTAACCTTTCTAGTCTATGAGATAGTATAGCTTGGATCGGACCACCTTGGAGTCTAAGGGCCTCATTACATGATAGGCGGTAACCATGGCGCTATTAGCGCCATGGTTGCCGCCTGTATTTTACCATGTCCGCCTTGGTGGATGGCGGAATTATCGCCCTACTCCAAGGTGAGCGGGGGCGGTAATTCCCCATTCACCAAGGCACTTACCCATTCCCATTTTTGCCCCATAGGGCATAATGGGAATGGGGAAGGAACTAATTATGGTACCGCAAACTGCGGTACCGTAATTAGCACCGAGGTCCCTTTGCAGCACCCTACTTTAAGGGCTGGTAAAACCCGCCGTTAAGGTCAGGTCCCGCAAAGTAAGGCGGTAAGGGTTTACCGGTACCGGTGACCTTACCGGTACCGGTAAACCCTTACCGCCTAACGTGTAATGAGGCCCTAAGATATTACTGACTTCGAATTTGATTTCTTCATCTATTATAACAGGATCTGGCCCAGCATTGAGTCGTGTACCTGGTTGCACTGGCTTTAAATGAGAAACATGGAACACAGGATGAATCCGCATATGGGGTGGTAACTCTAGCTTCATAGCAACAGGGTTGATCACTGTATTGATGGTGTAGGGTCCTAAGTATCTGGGATGGGATGCCTATGGTCCCTTCAGAGGAATATATTTGGATGCCAACCAAACCTTGTCCCCGACTTGATAGTTTGGGCCCTTCCTTCAATGTTGATCCGCGAATTGCTTTTGTTTTTCCTTGGCCCTGGTGAGATGTTCTGTAGCTTCTTTGAGGACCTGGGTGATAGTGTTGTGTAAAGTTGTTACTGCAGGCATTTCCAAAGCTTCGGGTGGGTCAAAATCAGATGTCCGTGGATGTCGTCCATACATAATATAGAACGGGCTTTGACCAGTACTGGTGTGAGTGGAGTTGTTATATGCGTACTCCGCTATCCAACGTACGTCTTTCCAGGTATTTTCAGTTTGTTGCAGCATACACCTCACGTATTGCTCCAGTGTTTAGTTTGTTCATTCCGTCTGGCCATCTGTCTGGGGATGATGGCTTGTGGATAAACGAAGGTCAATTTTGGCAATTTTACCGTGCCTTTTCCAAAATGCAGAGAAAAACTGAGTTCCACGGTCTGAAATCAACACTCATGGCAACCCATGTAGCCGGACGATCTGTTCCAGAACTACGGTAGCCAGAGTGGATGCAGTGGGAAGGCCTTTTAGTGGACTAAAATGGGCCATTTTTGAAAATAGATCGACGATAACTAAGATGGTATTTTAACTATTGCAGGAGGGAAGGTCTTTAATAAAGTCCATTGGAAGGGTGTGCCATGGTGCGGGTGGTACCACCAGAGGACGTAGCAGACCTGCAGGATTTTGTTTTTGAGATTTGTTTTGTGCGCAGACACCACAGGTTGCAATATACTGGACAACGTCCTTCTGCCAGTCTTTTTTCTTTATTTTGGCCATGTTCGTGGCTATTCCCAGATGTCCTTCCACTAATGCTTCACGATAACTTGCTATGATTTGATTTTGTTGCTCCTTATATGGGACGTCCTTCATAGTACGGTAGATTGTCGACAATAGTGTGTTTGTTCCCCTTTTCTATCCAATTTTGCTGTGTCGATGAATCCATAAGGTGTTGCAGGTCCAATTTTAAGTTGTCTAACGTGCCGGGTGCGGCAACTGAACCTAAGATCCGCCCTTCTGGTATGATGGCCACTGGGTCTGGTGCGACAAATGCATTTTCATCCTCACTCATTCACGATAGAGCATCTGCTTTCCCATTGCGTACTCCGGGTCTTTAGGTGATTATGAAGTCGTATTCGGAAGAAAAAAAAGAGCCCAGCGAAGTTGGCGTGAGGACTGGGCCTTGGCAGTTTTCAGGTATTGTAAATTGCGGTGATCTGTGATTACGGTAACGGTGTGTCTTGCTCCTAAAAGGTAATGCCTCCATGCCTTGAACGCTGATTTGATTGCCAGTAACTCTTTATCTGTGATTACGTAGTTTAACTCAGGGGCAGAGAACTTGCAAGATCAAAATGCCACGGGATGTAATTTCCCAGTGTCGGGATCTCATTGCAACAAAACCGCTCCCATTGCTATGTTGGAGGTGTCGGTTTCAACCACGTACGGTAGTTCTGGTCAAGGATGTTGCAGAATCGGCGCTGTAGTAAATGCTTGTTTCACGTTTTGGAAAGCTTCTTTGGCCTCTGCAGACCAGTTGAACTGTATATTCTTTTTTAACAGAGAGGTGATGGGGTGGACAATTTGGGAGAACCCTGGAATGAAACAGTGGTAACAATTGGCGAACCCGAGCACACTCTGGACTCCTTTTGTGGATGTTGGTGAAGGCCAGTTGAGCATACTGTCTACGCTGTGTTTGTCCATGTGCACGCCTTGAGGGGTAAGCCCAAATCCGAGGAATTCTACCTCTGTTACATGGAGGAAAAATAAATTCCAACTTGGCGTATGGCCGATGTTGCCATAGTTTCTCCAGAACTGCTCGGACGTGGTTGATATGGTCTTTCTTTATTGCTGAGTAAATCAGAATGTCATCAATGTAAACTAGTGCGCAGCCGTCCAATAACTTGCGGAGCACGTCATTCATGAAGAATTGAAATGCTGCAGGGGCTTTACAGAGCCCAAAGGGAATTACCTGGTATTCATACAGGCCATATTTTGTACGAAAAGCCGTCTTCCATTCATCCCCCTTTTTTACTCGTACGAGATGGTATGCCCCTCTTAAGTCCAGTTTTGTGTAGATTTGGGCGTCTTTGACTTGATCTAGAAGTTCTGGGATGAGTGGCAATGGATACGGGTTCTTTAACGTGATTTGGTTGAGCGATCGATAATCAATACAAGTTCTCAAGTCCCCCTCTTTCTTAGGTACAAAAAAGAGGGGTGAGGCTGTAGGTGACTTGGACGGGCGTATGAAGCCGTTTGCTAAGTATTGATCAAGGTAGGTTCTTAAATGCTGGTTCTTCTGCGCAGTTAGGGCATAGATCCAGCTGCAGGGGACTTGTGCTCCTGGTACTAGATCTATCTGGCAGTCGTATGGCCTGTGTGGGGTAGAGTGTTTGCCTGCTCCTTCTGGAAGACGTCTAGGTAGTCCATGTATTCTGGTGGTAGTGATGCGGTTAAGCCCAGTATGGTTCCTTCCTTCGGTCCTGGTTTCATTAAGCCTTGTGGAGGAGGTTCCTTGGCATAACAGGTGCTTGCACAGTCTCGGGGGAAGGTCAGAACTTGTGTATGCCAGTCAATCTTAGGTTTGTGAGTCTCTAGTCAGGGCATCCTTAGAATCATCTGAAATTGCGGGGCACTGATGAGATCAAAGGTAAGATCCTCCCGGTGGCCGTCTTGACACAGAAGGTTTACTTTCTCGGTGTGGTGCGTGACGGGCCGGAATACAGCTGGGACCCATCAACTGCCATGACGTTTTCCGATATCTGCTTCTGTTGAAGGGGAAGACCAATCCGGTTGGCTAGATCTTAACTGATATAATTGCCCACAGCTCCACTGTCTATGTACGCCTCTAAGGCATGTATCTTTGACGGTTGCTTATGGTTGACCAAGAGTACAGGAATGACCAGGTGTGAAGTCTGTAAAAGTTCCTTTGTACCGCTCGACAAGTGGACCCCTACGCTTGTTGGGTGCTGGAGTTTTCCGAGGTGTATTCTTCTTCAGCTTTGTCAGTTGCCCCAACTGTCTTTCTGGGTGGCTTCACCGGGCAGTCGCAGAGAAAATATCCAGCCTTAACACCGTACAGACAAAGTTGCTGCTGTCTCAGTTTCTCACTTTCTGCCATGGTGAGAGGGCTGTTTTAGTAACAAAAGGGATAGCCTAAGATCGGGCAGGACGGAAAGGCTTGACTGATACTTTTTACAGGGGGGTGGTCCTGTCCTCAAACGTTTATGCTACAATAATTTGTTGTAGTGATGATTCAAACAGACCTCCACATCAAAATAAAGTATGCATTATTGGAAGAAGGTTCTGATCCAAATACTGGAAAAACAATTGCAGTGTCCTTTATTACTTAGGCCACATATGTAAACATTCAACATCAAACATACAAATTAGAAGATAAACCTTGTCACCAACTATATAGATGGTGTTAGAGAGGTAACATGTAATTTCAAATATTCAGTGCATATTGAATGAAGTTACATGTTCATTGATGACAGGTGGTGGTCACTGAATCTGGCCTATATAAGTCCCTACAAACCAGAGTACTCGAGTGACATTTGAAAATGCACTAGAAGTTCAAAAAGGCAGTACATTTACCAAATTAGTGTGGTGTGTTGTCTACACACTTATCTACATGTGCTGCGTTGTCTTGCCTGTGTACAGTTCAGCAAAGTATTACATCATATTTGCCAACTAAATAATGTATTACAACAGTATAAACAATCGTCTGCACAACACAAAGCTTATCGCTTGATGATCAAGAAACCTAAAAATAGGGTCTGCTATAGGCGACGTCAACATAAAGGTAGTGGTGGAGATTCAGGTCATCGTTCTAAAGGTTTTCGGTCAGGGCACGATGACTTTGGACGTTTCAGCTGTAAAGGGGTGGCAGTCTTCTTCTGGGGCCAGGTAAAGCAGATCTCCCTATTGATAAAAAACAATATGAGTACATATTGTTGCATGTTCCAGGAGGTGGATCAATCCTGGAAATGTAAATAATAAAAGCCTGTGAGAGGCTGTACTAAGGGGTGTCCCTCAGGTCCCGGCCACTAACCTTGCACATTGGTTTGGGGGTTCAAAAATACTGGTTAGTATTGAGCCAACATGACTGTGTCGGTGTCCTGGTATTTCAAAGAAGTGGAACATTTACTGTGAGGTGATCTGTGAATACAGAAGACAGATAAAGGTCTAGATCAGCTCTGGCTAAAACATCTGACTAAAGCTCTGCAGTGTAGTGGGAGCACAAAAAGTACCTTATTTCTGGGTGGAAGCCGCGCTTGGGTCAGCAGTGCCTCTGTTGTGAAAGTTCTAACAAAAGGGGCGGGAAGTCCGGGCCAGCCAGAAGGTCTGGGAACTAGGAGTCTGTCTCTGCGGAAAGGAGGAGGGAGACAAAAGGGCAGAGACTTAATATAGATCAAGAAGTCGTGCTTTAAGAATAGCTAAATGTGAGATCCTGGGCAGGGTGCAAGAAAAGCCTTACTAGTACGAGGAACTGACCTACAGGCTTCATGTGCGTCTCGCGTGCTGACTCCGTGTAATTCGGATACTCGCGTTAATCTGCAAGCGAGCTGTGTGGAAAACTGGAAGTGCGTGTGCGTGAAAGAATGGTGTCTGCCGTTCACGCATGCGCACAAGCGTCTAGGCAGAGTTGCCATGGCACCGGGGACGCGAGTAAGAGCGCGACTCTGATGGACATCACTGGTGCAATTGTTGAGGTATTACGGACTGAGAATGCGAGCGAAGATAGGCTGCTGTATGGGAACAGTGGCTGGCCCCAATAGCAGCCAGGGGTCCAGTGGCGCATAAGCGCTAACACATGCTTTAATTCTCCTCGCAAGCCCCGGTAGAATAGCGTCGTCCTCTTCTCCACTGGCCAGTTTGTCTCAGCTATGAGGCGATTGAAAGAGGTGATATATGTCAATAAGTCTTGATTGCCCTGTCGGAGTGTCAACAGTTTGTTGTCCAGGGCCTGACCTCGAGTGTGTCAAGCAAACAGCTTCTCCATTTCATGCTGAAAGCCCCCAAAGTCCCAAAGCAATGGATCATCCCGGTTCACCAAAAGTATTGACCAGTCCGCTGCACTACCTCCCAGATACGAGAGCACAAACGGCACTCTTGATTGTTCATTTGGGAAATGCTCCAGGTCTACACAAAAAAAGCAGGCGACATTAGTTCATAAAAATGGCGTACTTATTGGGGTCACACGTGAAGCGTTCTGGAAGGCTCAGAGGGACCGCCCTTGGAAGGACTACCTGTACTGGTGCAGGTTGCGAAACTGCAACAGATGGTGTGGGGCTGGGCAGTGGCTCCTGTCTGGCCTGTGTCTGGAGCACCTGTCTTGCCAGGTCATCTGTACGCTCCCAATTCACAATTAATTCCTGCCTCAGTGCGTTGGTTTCTTGTCTTGAGCATGCACTTCAGCCCGTAGCTCCCCTATCAATATGTCCAAATGCTCGGTTTCCGAAGTTTCCATTATGCACAGGCAGAGATTCTTGGGAGGCTTTGCATTCTGTTACGCTCAACTGGTCTCTGCAGGGGCGTTGGGGCATGGTAGCAGTCCTCCCAGGAATGTGAATGGTCCTAGATTGCCTTCACCTTCTATGCTGATGGCTGCGATGACGAAATAGTGCTTCTTAGGGCCACACCTGCATGGAATTAATGAACATGAGTATGCTACGTTAAGTCCCTTGCCCACTTCCCGTCGTTCCGAGGTGTGGATACTTACAGATGCCCTGCTGCGAGGAGCTCACCCGGTGAATAAGGTTTGCGAGCTCTCCGTCCTGCTACTTCTGGCAGGGGCGCTTGATTGTCGAGGACCAATTTCCTTCATTGGTCCATGTCTGTGGACTCTCCATCTACTTCTGACAGGAGACGTTGGCCTGTCGAGGACCGAGTTCCTTCACTGGTCCTTAGGTAAATAGCAGTATTCCTGTTTGTCTTTCTGTATAGTTTGTCTATTCCTGCGACTGTTTTTGTTTCTTGTATAAGTGTTTGTTCAAATTGTTCGCTCCTTTCTTACCCCGTTCTTTGTTCTCCTTTGTGCAGGTGGCGGTGCGGACCCATGTAGCTGCTGGATCAAATGGAGGCTGCTGGAGTGATGAAGAACGGTACCAGCGACTGCTGGTGACAGGTAAGTAACTCGTAGGAATGCGTGTACGGTGTCAATGCAGCCCAATTTCTTGATAGTGAAATGTTCTAACCTTGTCTTTTGTTCCTTTTGCAGTGGGCGAGTTTGCAAGAAGGAAGACCGCTGTGGAGCGATACAGAAGGGAATTCCAGAAGATGAGCCGAGGTGAGAAGACTGCTGTGGAGTGATGCAAGAAGCGGATTCCGGAAGATGAGCTGAGGTGAGAAGACTGTTGTGGAACAAGATCAGGATTGCTGAATTCAGGAGGTAAGTATCTGAGGGCTCACACGGCGGTGACCGTCTCATTGCAACAGCGTGCAAAGTAATGTGAAAACACGAGCCTCGTGAACAGAGCAGCTTATATAGCTGGGCTTTTGGGCAACGCCCATCAGCCTGGCCTACCTGCCACACCCAGTCACACCTAGGAGCTTGCACATGGAGCTGGCCCTGGAAATAAGCAGCCCAATGGAAATAAAGTAGTCCCTCATTACTTCTGCATATGAGTCTGGCGCCGGGCCCCCTGTGTTTGGTTGTCGTAAAAGGACTAAAATGGGGCAGTTTTGAGTGACAGCTCATGGCACCCACTACTTGGGGACGTCGCATCTGTGTCTTTGGGCCAGTGGTCATGACACCGTCAGGACAGATAACAATCCACTAACATACATCCTCAAGTCTGCAAACTGGACGCTACCGGCCATCGATGGCTGGCAGAGTTGTCCATGCACAATTTCCAGTTGGAATATCGTCCTGGAATCAACAACACAGATGCCGATGCCATGTCCCGAAGACCCCACACTGACGACCACTCCAAGCCCCTCCCTATCAAGATGGTTTAGGTGGCAGCAATGAAAGCCATTTTCCAAAAAGGAACTTGTCAGACCACAGAACCAGCACGTTGTATCGACTGTCTAGGAGGGACCGAGAAAGGGGTCCCCGTGAGCTATTGTGACATGACCAGTCTAATGGCTCCTGCACTGCTGCACCTGCATCAGGCAGAGCTGAGACAAAAGCAGCTGCAAGACTTGGAGCTACAGGAAGTACTGCTAAGCAAAGAAAACGGCACCAGAGGGCCACCGGAAAACAGAAACCTGCCCAATCTCCAGATATATCCCAAAGAATGGAAATCATTAGTGACAAAAGGCAGAGTACTGTACAAGGAGAGGTAAATCCAATGGCGTACAATACACCACCTTGTGTTGCCCCGCTCTTTACGTCCACTGGCCCAGAAGTGGAAGAGTATTGCCATACCTGTGTTCCCTGATGCATTGCCCGAAAAACTCTCAGGCATGTGGCAGCAGCACTCCAGCATCTGCAGAGCTCTGGACCTACGGACTTAGTTTCTGTGGACTTCCTGAGCCTTGAAACTGACAACAGAGGGGTTCAGAACATCTTGGTAGTGACAGATCATTTCACACGATATGCCCAAGCATATCCCACAAGAGATCAGAAGGCGATTACCATAGCGAAAGTACTCTGGGACAAATTCTTTGTGCATTATGGCTGGCCTGCTCATCTACATTCTGATCAGGGAAGAGACTTTGAATCCAAACTCATCAAATAACTCATGCAGTTAATTGGGGTAAAGAAAACCAGAACCTCTCCTTACACCCAAAAGGGGATGCCCAAGCCGAACGCTTCAATCGTACACTATTGGGTATGCTGGGGACACTGAGTGCCGAAGAAAAGCTGAAGTGGAGCCAACATGTGTCCACCCTGGTCCATGCTAACAAGTGTGCCAGAAATTACAGCACAGGATTCACCATGTATCAGCTAATGTTCAGACAGGATGCCTGGTTGCCCATAGACTTGAGCTTCGGTGTCTCCTCTGATGGGACAGGGGTAGAAAACTACAGCAAGTATGTGAGGGACCTTCAAGATCAATTGTCCCAAGCTGTTCAATGAGCACAAGCCACCGCACAACTTAATGCACAACAGAACAAGAAAAGGTATGATGAGAAGGTCCAGTTCCACAACCTGCAACTTGGGGATCAGGTGCTCATTAGGAGTTTAGGAAAGAGAGGGCAAAACAAGCTGGGAGACCGATGGGAATCGCAGCCCTATTTGATTGAGCGACAAATAACAGGGCTGCCTGTGTTCAGACTCAGAAAGGAGGGCGCCCTGAGGGATATGAAGACCCTCTACAGGAATCATATCCTGTCCACGGGAGATGGTGTGGAAAAGGATCCGATGGTTGCTGACGTTCCTTTTTCCCCCAGTAAGAGGAGCACTAGAAGTTGTCCATCGGAGTCCCGCCAAGGGGAAATCTCACCACCTGCAGGCCCACATACTGTACCGTCTGTAGCCTCCAAGTCAGTGAGAGCTGAGAAATAAAGAGGACCAAGAGTCTCCAACTACTGAACTAGCCCAAAGGCCCTCAGACATTTTGGTCAACCCAGAAGAAGAGGAAGGGGATGAAAGTATTGACGGTCTAGCCATACGCTAATGGTATAGCAGCGAAAACTCAACTCCTGGTCCTGTAGAACAGTCTGAGACTCAAAGGGAAGAATCTGGGTCTAGGAACACCGGCACACGATCCCCATCACAAGAGAAAAACATGGCACGGTCAGATGCTGTGACTAGGGATAGACGGTCTGCATCAATCGACTTTGAAGGAATAGCGTCTCAGGCTCCTTTGGAGGTCATTAATGAGCTCCGGCGATCTCAATGAGAGATCAGGCCGGTCAGAATATTAAGCTACGATGCACCTGGAGACCAAATTGAAACTATCAGAAGGGGACTACCTGTTCACACTATGGCATGTACAGATGTGTATAATAATGAACCATTGAGTTGTTCTGAACAATGGTGAGCTGTGCCATTGTTATGGAGTGAAAAATGTCATATTGTATTGTATGCACTTCGGGAGCAGAGAAACCCTTAGAGACAACGTTTTTGAAGGAGGAGGGAGTGAGTGTAAACCCGAATTTCCTGTGGGTTTTTTTGTGAGCATGGGATATGTCATGTTGTTATGGCTGTCATGTTTGTTTACACTCTCGTATCATTGTACGTTCATTCGCAGGTTTTGTTTTGGCACGCAGTGAGGGTTTAGAACGTTGATGGTAGGCTCCATCAGCAGGGAGAGTGGGGTTGTCGCTGAGGTAATTTCACCTCAGGATTGTCGCGGCTTCTCTGCTGGCGTATACAGTTGGATAGTCCCCGCGGAGGATAAGTGGCCAGAGGGGATCGGTAGAGGCAGAGCAGGGGAGAGGCGAAAGAAGACAGGGGCTCGAGTCTGCCACTGGGGGCATCCCGGCCCTCTGGTGTCCAGTGTCCCTCCTGTTAGGCCATTCGCCTGGCTGAAGCCAGTCTCTCTCCCCCCACCCATGGTGGAGGGAGTGTGCTGGGGGCTGTGGTAAGGGCACACTCGGCGGGTGTTTCAAACGGCAAGCCACCGCTACCAAGAGAGAGAGAGAGAGAGCAGGCGGTTTGTGCTCTAAGAATATTGAGTCAGGTAGGAAAGGGAAATACTAAGAACGGGTTCCTGAGCCCTGCGTGAGCCCCTGCCAGCTAACAAGTGGGCCGTGGAGTGGCCGGACGGATGATAATTTTCTCCTCTCCTGTTCCAGGGGGACGGTGAGAGGCATGTAAGTTAACCTACACTCCGAAGAAAGGGGTTCTGGCAGACTTTCGGAGATGCTGTGAAGAAGGCGCCGTGGTGCCAGGAGGTGGCTGGGGCCACCCTGATACTTGAAGCATCCCTCTCATTGCTCATGTGGCCAGTCTTAGACCCATGCTGGTATAGTGGGGATTGATCCGGTTTCTAGTGACATATTAGCCCTTATGGTTACAGTGATTTGACACACCCGTAGTTTGTACACTTCACCCGCTCTGGGGGCAGAACGTGATAATTCCCTCTGGGGTGGTTTTTCTGATGGGGCATTTCCGAACGCTGTGCTGAGGAGAGGCTACGGCCTGGTATCTTGACTGGGGAGCTTGACGTAATGTGGTGTGAGCGTGGTACCTCCAAGTGGGAGTCTGCAGCTATCTGTGTGAAGGGGGAGTTGGTCCGATCTGAAGTGGGAAAATGGGAAAACACCCTCCCCCCATTCTCATCCAAACCATGGCCCAGGATATCAAGACCCAAGCACCCCACACGAGAGGAATTCGACCCCTTCACTTCATCACCAGACAGACAGGTCCCCTGTGTCTGCGGCCCACACATCCGGGGAGCCTGCCCAATACCACATTCGGTAACCGCCAACGTCAGCCTCATGGACCAACTCGATTAGACAACAGTCATAAACGCCATCATCGTTAGAGATGCCCTGACGACATAGCCAACAGACAAGAACACATGTGCCACCATGCACACTGGTCACTCACACACCAACCCACGCGAAGAACATTCTCAGTGCAATGGCACAGAGGACCGATACACCCACAGACACGCATCGTTGTTATTTTTCACATAGGGCTCCTACAGATGCCTGAAGAGCTTGTGTATATATGCTTGCAGATGCTTTCATGCTACCTATCCCTGCGAAGACATCACCCTATATATCTACTGCTGCTTGTGACGCTCTGTCGCCCCTCACAACCCCCATATTGTGTATTATGTACCGTCACCCAGATACTAGGCCAAGGTAGGTCGTAAGGCAAGAGTCTCCAGGCAGGAGCCGCTCAGACGAAAATCCTCTCAGACGAAAATGCAAAGCACTGATCACGCAGAGCGAGCCCCAACGAGAGCTCACAGCCAAGGCCGCAATGTTGCCATTCACATGCCGCGCTCCCCGTGCCAAGGTTACACCTGCCAAACGCTCCTCAGAGCCGAAATACAAATCAAATGCTCAATTCTGCTCCAACCACTGTCTCTCCACACATGACCAAGCCAAGCTGACAAGATGCCAAGCTCGCGAGACAGAAAGTCGCCGGGATCCCACGTCTGGGACACGATTTGCAACAACGAAATGACAAGTTGGACACCTACAGCGATGGGAAAGACATGCACAGCAGCCACTAGCCAGACCTGTCCATTGTCCATCACTAACCCATAGTTGCACATTGTTGCCAGCACCAGGTACACCGCAAGCTGGGAACAGCAATGGTCCCAGGCTTGGGGGCTCGCGGGTAACCCAATCAGAATACGAGGGGCTCATCACTGACGCCATTCTAGCTAGCCAATCACCAAGGGTCCCCTTGTAACCAATTCGATGTAGCAACTGTTAGGGACAACCCAAGTGTACCACCTGACCTGTCCTTGTCCAATAACACTTTCTCCTATAGGTAACTATACTGACCCCACCACTCAGGGAGCCAACCCAAAGTGGCGTTAGGTTTTGGGACAAGTTTTCCCAGGTGACGCAAGTAGCGCGTCATACTACAGTAAAAAGGGCCTGCGAGCCCCACGAATGCTGAGAGAGTTTCCCCGGATGCGTACAGGTTGAGAATAATCCCAGCCGTTATTATAATAAACATCAGTAACTACCTTGCTCTTGTGTGTGCCCCATACCCCTTTTGGGACGTGGGAGGAGTTGGGGCCTCCCCAGACCCGGAAGTCCGCGGACGGCTCTGCCGGCCGCTGGGCAATCACCCCGACAATTTGGAGGCACTACTGAGATCTGTTTAAGGCCCACCTAACCTAAGGGCAGCCACTACAAGGCCTCTTGCGATGAGGTACCCCAGCAGCGTGGCCCCCTCTGCCGTTGCCCCCTTTTAAGGACTACAGGACCATCGCGGAACTGCGAGACGACCGGACAGTGCAATCTGGACATTGGCTGTCGGGAGCTGACTTGAGAAGTATCCCACGGTTGGCGAGTGTCCAGACTTGGTCCAGACGAGGGGAGATGACAAGCCGCCTTTTGGAGGGGAGCCCGCGGTCGAGCGGCCCCGTATCACGAGGACTTGATGTGAGTATGGCACACCCAACCAGCAATGTAATGTTGTGTGGCAGGGGGGAGGACTTGTAACAAGGGTGGCGGGTGGTTGTTACAGTGTGCGGAAATTGATTTGGGTTAGTAAGCGGCGATAGATGTGTAAGGTGTAGCGTGACAGGCACGAGGGCCGTCCGCTACAGCGTCACAAAGTGGATTGGGTGGGGCTTCGAGAGCCCACATGTGACAGACAGACCACGCGGATTGGTCTAGATCGCAGACACCTGTATGAGGGGGGTGTGGCTTTCCTATGAATTGACGTTGTAGATCGATGAGGTTCCCTACTAGTTGAGCATTGTAGCTCGGTGGGTAGATGATGTTTTCCCACAGGAGGTAGCTAGATTGTTCCCGCATGCGGAAGATAATTGGCTGGTTAAGCTCCTCTGGAGAGGGGGCGTATCACACGCGAGGCGACGCAGTGTGCGCCGTCCGATTATAATAAGTAATTGATTGTTGGTTACTCTACTCCAGATGAAGTGGGAAGACAGCTGTGGGGTTAACGGGGAATGAAAGTGTCAAGGATAGCACGCGTTTACTGGTTCTGAAATTGTACGTACTTGTAATATCTTGTAAAAGTTGGTGATGTCACCCATTGGGCTTGCATAGGACATAACGACCATCTAGAGCAGGAAGTACTAAAGGGTAGAGGTGAAGGGGGAGAGGCGGCCGTGCACGGAGAATGCCAGCCGCACTCAATGGGGAAGAAGGAAGGGGGAGATGTGGCCGCGCACGGAGAACGCCGGCCCTGCTGAAAAAGGAAGTTGCGAAGAAGAGGGAGGGGACGGAGCAGGCAGTGAGGACGGGGAGAAGGAGGAGCTAAGTTGAAGGTGTGCCAAGTACAGGCGGCACAGGAAGGTGGGGCAGCTCAGAGGCACACCACACAGGGCACGCAGCCGCAGGGGGCTTTGTGCACCACGGCCGAATGGGGGCGTAGTTGGAAGATCGGGAAGGAAGGAGAGCAAGAGCAAACACTTTAACATTGAAATTGTATTTCTTTTCAGTGGACTGTCGGAAGTCCCCAGCGCACGGTGCCAGGTAAAAGGTTGACGTTGAGAAAGGTGAAATTGTGACATGGCAACGTATTACGAGTCGGGGGCAGGAGCCTGGTTGGGGCTCAGAGTAAGCACTTTAACTACACCACTCCAACACATCTGCACGACATTGTCACCGCATAAAGAGAAAATTATAAAATACAGCATTGAATGGACACAAGGATCAGACAACAAAATAAGGGTACCAGGGCCGCCCAACGGCAGCTTTGACACGTTTACCCAACACTACCTACTGACATACCTACATAATACCTACAAAGAAAAAAAGTTAGCAAACCATTTAGAGGTTTTTGATCTTTGGAAGATGTTCCAGGGAGGTACACCTGGAGCACCGGGAATGTTCGCAGTACAGGGGGTAAAAGAGGAGAAGGGGAGAAGGGAAGAGAAGGAGGTAAAAGAAGAGAAGGTTAGAGGGGGTCTAGGGGTACGTTACACAAAGCCCCACCCAGTACTGAAGAAAGTGAGGAGGAAGCAGAAGGATCATTTGCAGTAGCAGAGGCAAGGGTGAAAAAGGAAGGGACAGGGGACATGCAAATGACTAAGGTAGTAAAGAAGGAGGAGGGGGGATTGTATCCACTAACGGAAATAAGAGATGCTGCCCAACAACAACTAACGTCCGCTGAGGGGTACTCAAACCCCGCATACAGCCCTCCTCCACCATATGCACCAACAGATAGCTGTCAAAAGGGGGCGGTAACAACGGGCATGACAGATATAAGCAAAACACAGGCAGGCACGGGAGGCGGGAAGAGGGTCCCGAGAGAATTCTCAGACATTGGACCAGATGAATGGATAGCAGCACAGGTACTTCTAAAACTCTGGGGGACACTAACAGGGGAAGAGATGGACAACGTACAGACAGGGCACGAGGTAAGTAAAGAGAGAGAAGGGAATCTTTCACAAACAGAGGAAGAGATGCTGGAGGAAAAGTTGGCAGAATTGAGGGTAGTACGAAGCGCACTGATTAGGCAATTCGAGCAAGAAACACAGGAAAGAAAGGTGAGAGGAAAGCAAAGGAAGAGAAGGAGGAGGATGAAGGAGCAGACAGAAGAAAGGAAGAAGGGAAAAGCGCGCATACGGGCAATAGCTGAAAGAGTGGCACGCATGGAGCAACGGGAGATGAGATGGAAGGAGGAGGAGCGGGAAGAGAATGACAGGGAAATTGGACTATGGAAAAAAAAGATTATATCAGAAAGTGCGCGGAAATATGAAGAGGGAAAGGTAATAGAGAGCATATTAAAAAGGGAAGGGGGAATTATGGGGGAGAAAGGAAGAAGAGAAGAAGATAGTGGCAAAGGTGAAGTGAAGAAGTAATAGAAGAACTTTGCAGGAAACGGGCAGAAATAGGTGGTGAGGTAGTACAGAAGAAAAATGAGGTACAGGGAGAGAGGAGAGTGGAGCATGGAGCGAAAAAGTACACCCACCAGGATAAAGAGGGGGCTGCGGCCAAAAGAGGTGAGTATAGAGACATAGAGACATAGACCTAATAGATTTAAGGACAGTGACAGTGGAGGGGAAATGCACATAGTGGGAATCGACATCTCAAGATGGATTTTTCAGCGAAGAAGAAGAAGGGTGGTGCGAAGATAGAAGGGAGGGAAATAGAGAGAGTTTAGATAAACTGTACATAACGCGCACTAACTGCGAGTCACCCGGGGCTTGCGAGACACAGAGGGAACAACACACAGAGGAAACGAGAAGGAGAGAAGTGAACAGAAAAACACCACGACCACTAACACCTACACCTGTACACACCCCATATGTCAAAAGACTTAAGGACCTCCCAGGACGCAGGCAGGAAGAGCGAGCAGACACACCCATGGTGGGACAGGAGGGTAACGGGAAAGGAAGGAGGAGCATGGGAAACGAGCGCGAAATACTGTAATATTGACAGCATAGAGGAGATACCTAGCATAGAAGATGATGAATACACCATCATGTCCCCACATAGGAGAACGCCAGGGGAAGTAAGGGAGTAGAATTTAATGCCACTACTTGAGAGGGGGGGGGTTCAAGGTCACAATATGTCCAATGGAAACATGCAGATAAAGAAAATATTAAATGCAGACTTCCATCTCTGAGTGGAGGAGCTGGGAAATGGATATATGAAATGGAAAAGCACACTGCGGGTCAAAAGTTAGTGGTGGGTGATGTAAAGGGGGTACTAATTTCAATACTGGGGGATGCTGCAGACGACATATGGAAGAGGGTGGGATTCCCAGGGTAACAATAAATGACACGTCACATGATGGAGCGCCATTTGCGAACTGCAGGCATGCCCTATGGCAGGCCTTGAGGGTCCAGTACCCAGACACCTCAGACATAGGAGCAATAACATATTGCAAGATGCGCGAGAATGAGGACCCTGTTGATTACATCCAGGAGATCCAGGAGAAGTGGCGCTTAGAAATGCGGGAACTGTGGGACAAGATACTAGCAATATTTTACCACATACTAATACAGGGGCTCCGGGAAGAAGTACAAAAGCAGTTGAAGAAATTAGTGGGAATGGAAGCAAAGGCATGGCCCGAAATACAACTGACAATAGTGCACTATTGCAGGAGGTGGCAAGAAAAGATGAAACAAAAGGAGGAAGATAGAAGAACAGAGGAAGCGAAATTGGTCCAAAAGAAACTATTTAAATATGCCATGGAAGGGGCACTGATCACAGCACCCATGCCCACACAAACCACGGTAACACAAGACGCGACACAACAACAAATAGCACCGTTACAGCCAGCACAAATTATGATGCAACTGATGCCTCCACCCCCACCATACAGAGCATACGCGGGAGGGGGTTATATACAAATAGGGAATGGATACTCAAACAGCTGCAGAGGGAGGGGCGGACAAATGAGAGGGAGAGGGTTTGGCACAAATGCACAACAACAAGGGGGAGGGTTCCGGGGTTACAACCAATCTGGGCAGCAGGGGTACTCAGATAACACAGGAGGATACCCATGGCAAGCCCGGAAACCACCAATATGCTGGATATCTGGGGTGGTGAGACACATGTCACGCACATGCAGATTGAGGCCGGGACAAGCAGGTTGGGGAGAGCAAGGACAGCAAGGGCCATCCTATCAGTAACACCTAACCCTACGGAGGAATCACGCATATAGGTGGCGATGGTGACAAAAAATGTCCTTCCTAGTTGACACAGGGGCAACTAGGTCTTGCATAAGGGAGGGAAAGTTTAACTTGTCAGGCGTGGCTATGAACACTCAAGGATTCTCTGGGGCTAGAGGGTTGGTTCCCTTCACTGATAACATCTCCTTATCTACAGGAGATCTCGATATGTCTCTCCCACTGCTGTATTCAAAGCAATCACCGGTAAACATACTAGGGAGAGACATCATGAGCAGATTGAATATGACCATCTCCTGTACTGAAAAGGGGATAATTTGCTCCACACCTGGCATTAACATGCTTACAGCACGACAAATACTGCAGGCTTATTGTGGCAAAACAGTGGCCAGGGTAGAACAAGTAGATACAGACATATTCCAATATGGAAACAATTTTTCCTGTTCCTCGCGTCGGCCTTGCACTGCAATGAGAAGCAGTGCAAGGCCGACGCGAGGAACAGGAAAAATAGTATGATGAGGGATTAACCCGGACTTTCTTTCAAAAATGATGGAGCAAGAATATGATTTTGTACTGAATTGAGATGCTTTTGCCCTATTTGTTTTGAAAAAGGCTCTTGAGTAGCCGAAACACGTGTCAACTAAGGGGCTATGTGATATTAAATGGAAAACTTTTGAGACCCAACATTAAAATATAAAGAAAAATGTCTATTTGAAACTCAAGTGTGGCGCAATCATTGTGTGGCAAACCACTTGTTTCTGTTTCTCTAACCGAGGAGGTAGGGGATTGGTTCCTCCAAATAATTGCCACACGGATGCGACACGGCTGAAAAGCTGAAAACAATATAAGGTCGCAAACATAAGAAGGTGTACCCACAATCATCCCCACAAGACAAATATTCTCTATATTCCAATATGGAACAGACATGGCAATAGCATGGCTACCAGGAATTGAAGGGAAAATTTGGAGGAGACCAACAGCTTACATTTTCAGACCCGAAACACTAGCCAGTGAAAAGGAAGGGGCCATGATGCCAGTGAGCATTGAGAGGACTGTGGCAACAGCAGAACACATTGCAGTGCATGCCCAGGACAGGGAAGGGAGAGCATGGAGAGCAGTAATAGCACTAGCTGAGGGATGCCGACTAATACAGGTATCAGATGAGGAGCTGTTCTCTGACGATAACGGAGAGCGAGAGATGGTGTTTGAGATGAGTGTTAATATTTGGTTGAGAGTGACATACAAAGAAGTAGCACAAAAGATGGCAATGGCACTTGAGGCACCTGGCACTATAGCACTGCCATTTTACGAGGATGACCTAGCAGCAGTACCAACATCTCTATGGACCACCAGTCCATATGATGTAGGATGCATAAAAGCATTGGAGGAGTAAAAATAAAATTGAAAAAGGAGCAATGCTGCCAAGAGTAAAGCAATACCCACTATCAAAGGAAGCAGATGAGGGGATATATGAAACAATAACAGCACTAATAGATAGAGATACACTAGTACCATCAGAGTCCCCATGCAACACTGCTGTGTACCCTGTGCGCAAAGCAAAGGGCGTGTCCTGGCGTTTCATCCAAGATCTAAGACCCCTCAACCACATTGTAGAAGCAGAATACCCTATAGCAGCTAACCCAGCCACTATACTATGTGGGATACCAGCAGAAGCATCGCGGTTCACTGTGATTGACCTCAAAAATGCATTTTTCTTGATACCCCTACATCCTGACTCACAAGACCTGACAAGTTTCACATACCGCAACACACAATGGAAACACACAAGGCTACAACAAGGGCACTGCGAATCACCAACGATCTTTAACAGAGTGATACAAATGGATTTGAGTAACATTGAAATGGAGAGCACGGTGCTACAATATGTAGATGACATAATCGTATGCTGCACCACAGAGGAAAAGTGCAGAAAAGATTCTGTAAAGATGCTCACAGTACTAGCCGAGAAAGGGTACAAAGTAGATAAGGAAAAATTGCAATACTGCCAAGAACAGGGACTGTACATAGGCCAACTGATTTCACAATATGGGAGGAACATTGCACCACAAAGAGCGCAAACCATAACAAACACACCGCAGCCACAGACAGTGAGAGAATTGCAGCAGTTTTTGGGTCTATGCAACTACTGCAGGGCGTGGGTTTTCGACTACAGCACATACACAGGACCATTGCTTGAGGCCCTCAAAGCAGCACAGAGGGGGGAAAAGAAGTTGAAATGGACAAAGGAAATGGCAGAGGCTTTCAGAGAACTAAAACATGCCATCTCCACTGCACCAGTACTAGCAACCCCAAACTATGAAGAGCCATTCTACATATTTTCACATTGTGGCTCAGCAGTAATGAAAGCGGTACTGACACAGAAAACTAGCCTGGGAAACAAACCAGTAGCATTTTACAGTGGCCATCTAGATTCCGTAATGATGGGTCACTTCCCGTATAAACAGAGCCTAGCAGCAGCGGCATTTGTGGTAGAAAAACCATCATCAATAACAATGGGATGCCCCACCACATTGTACGTGGAACACGCTCTCTTTGCAATATTGAATTAACCCAAATCTACATTGACCACTCAGAGGGCAACAAACTATGAAATTATTTTATCCAGACCAGAATTGAAAATTGTGAGGTGCAGTAATGTGAATCCCGCAAGATTTACAGCAGAGGTAGTAGAAGATGGCACCTACGCCCATGATTGCACACAGGCCATTGAAATGTACTCAAGCACAAGGAAAGTTGAGGAAAATGCCCTAGAGGGGGGAGAGGTTATGTACATTGATGGGTCATCAACAGAGTGATGGGTAAGAAGAAAAGGTGCAGCAGTGATACGACTGAGGGACAACTGGATGTACGCCCCAGTAAAGCTTGTGCATTACCACAACACTATTCTGCACAAGCAGCAGAACTAGTGGCCCTGATTTTGGCACTAAAGGAAAGCTATGACAAAAGGGTAACAATATACTCTGACAGTGCATACGTCACATCAACGGTGCACTCAGGGTTAATTAAGTGGCAATGAAGAGGGTTCTGAAGAGCAGACGGCACCCCAGTGCAGCATGCTCTAATACTTGCTGAACTAATTGAAGCAATTGAAGACCCTAGAGAAATTGCCCTGGTAAAATGTCAGGCCCACACAAACGGGGATGATCCAATTACAAAGGGCAACGAAACAGCGGACGCACATGCTAAATATGCTGTGTATTTTGGCAAGATTTGGACCCTCACAGAAAAACAAAAAGATAAGGGGGGCAGGGGCAAGACAGACGTTGATGAAGGATGGGTACACACACAACCCTGAAACTCAAATAATGGAACTACAAGCAGCAGCACCTATGGCAGAAAAAGAACTATGGGTCAAAAGAGGATGCACCATGTCTCCCGCAGACGCATTATCGCGACAGAATAATACAGGCAAAATAGTGATGCCCCTAGCCTTATTGAAAATAGCTTTGGCACAACTACACCACCCCAAACACACAGGAAAAGAGGTTATTGCAGCACAAATAAAAGAGGCGTGGTTCTGTCCCGAGCTAAATTCACACGTTGCAAACTTTATTAGCAATTGTCTCATTTGTCAACAATTTACGGCCGTTCAAATGCTGCAAATGATCAACGGTACTATACCCTGGCCAGAAGGGCCCTTCCTGCACCTACATATTGACTATGTTGACATGATCAATGTATGTCAAGGATACAGATACATGATTGAAGTAGTATGCCCGTTTTCAAGGTGGATCGAGGTCGGTCCATGCTCCCATCCAGATGCCTTCAGAGCAGTGAAGTTCCTGGTAAGGGAGGAATTCCCGAGGTGGGGGGTATGCAAAGTGTTGCGGTCGGACAACGGCCCACACTTTGCCAATGAAATGTTCCAACATGTAACTGCCCTCCTGGGTATAAAGCATACGTTTCAATGCGCATAAAACCCGCAAGCAAACGGCATCTGTGAATGCCTCAACGGCCTCTTAAAAGAAGAGATAGCAAAGATTCAGCAAACAACCAAAAAGAGTTGACTTTACAGCCTTCCCTTGGCTCTGTTTGAATTAAGGAATAGGCCAGAGTCAGACCACCACCTCACACCCCACAAGGTGGTGACCAGACGCCAAATGCCCCTCCACTCACACCACCATCAAGGGCTATAACAGATTGCCATGTGTTGCAAACATGTTTTTGGTGAAGAAATGTACGAATATGTCTCTTCCTTGGTTACTAGTGTCACCTTTATCTCTCAACAGATTGAAAGAACGCGGGGAGGGTCGAAGAACCCCCAACAAGAAGAAAAAGCAAACAAAGAACAGGAACAAGCTGCACAGTGGACAGTAAAAGAGGGGGACAACGTTCTTTTGAGGAACTTTATCCGCTGGTGGAACAGCCCCCGGTTCACTGGGCCCCATCAGGTGGAAAAAACAGCTCCTAGAGCTGTTAAGTGAGGGACAAGAACGTCTGGTCCCACCTGCATGACATCAAGCCCTACAAAGCACAGACCCCCCTTGCGTCAACGGAAGGGCCAACGCATCAGCAATGATAACCAACGACAACAGCAACACAGCAAAGACACCAAACCCCCCTAAAGACACAAGTGAACAATCACCCATACCCCACCCCATGGCCATGAGATCCCAGACTAAAGCAAACACCACCCCAGTCAATCCCTAATAAAGAAATTGTCCAATAATATGCAAATTTACACCACACTGTGTAGACTCGTTCATGTTCTTTTCTCCTTTTTGTCTCGCACATGCAGGTACCGCACAATACTGTTATATATAGAAAGAAGATAATTTAAGTTACTAACGCATATGTCAGTGCCCAGAGGTAAATGCTGCCCACGGATGACAAAACCCCAGAAGCATTGTCACACCAATTTGTGTACGTTATAAAAAGATCAAAATACTTAAAGAAAAGAAGATTACATGTGTACTACAACACGTTCATTTTGATACTAGAGCAATCCTTCCCCATCTCCACAAGCACTTACGAGCTTTAAGGTATAGGACGCTAAGAAAAGCATGGCAACAGCTTTTCACCTGGGCTCTGAACGATTATATGATAGGGAGAGCTTGAAAAAAAATAAAAATAAAAAATAACGCAGATTTCGAGAAATTTTCAGGCGGGCATCTATATAATAAAAAGTAAAGAAGCTGCAGGACCGCAGCAAAGGTACTAGAACTATGCCAGTGATATTAGCAATTGTAATAAAGATGGTAGCCATACTTTTCATCACTGGTCTACTTGCTGCCACTGCCTGGCAGGCACACTATGCTTCCTATTTATGGCATCACCCTCTACTAACAGACCCCCCACCACGGCTGCAACAGGTATGGTGTCAGGTGGTACAACTACCCCAAGAGGGAATAGGAAGAGGGATAAACGTAGTACCTCTATTGATAACAACGGGGTAGATACATACCTTACAGAGTCTGCACTCGTCTCAAATAACATGTGGTACCAGCACATGTCCAAAATTGGTAAGGGGACAACTAAGGACAACTGCTATGTGTGCTCATTGATCCCATAAGCCATGAGTGCATCCAGAACATTTGTGGCGACTGAGGTACCTGCTACATTGGTGGAGTGCCTGCTATACCTGTCCCTGTTTCAAACAGGAGGACGATTCCAAGGGAGACTAGCAACACTGAGATGGAAATCAAGGGACACGTACCAGTATCAAAATAGCTTCATCAAAACACTACCCATGTACGACAACTACTGGCAGCATAGGCAAGGGCTCCAATATGTGACGGATGGATTTGATAAAGGAGAAACAAAGGAAGTAACATTGAACTACTTACCATGTGAATGGCGCGCACGAGAAGTTCCTCAGATACCAGGGTGCTGGTAAAGACCACTGATATTAATATATGGAAAGGTATACACGAAAGAAGGATCGGTAGATGGGGTTGTTGGAAGCAATATGGTAACATTGGCAAAGGCAACAGTAGTAACAGTAAATGAAGAGAACAATAAATGCTACAACGGATGGGCAAGGAGCGCAGCACTAGTAACATGGGTAGAGAAGGAGGAGGAACCAATAACAATACTTCCTCTAACTGCACCTACACTACGTCATCAACATGATGGGAATGCCGATGTTGGAAGAAACAGCAACTGCAAAAGAACAATTATGATAGCTGATGGGGGTGCCGGTACAGCAGTTCTGATGGACCACTATTGGGCCTGCGGACGAAAAGCATACCACAGCTTGCCACCATCATGGAATGGAATATGCACTATGGTACACATCAACGTACCATCCCTGGTAGTACCGCAGAAACATGTCAACCTGGGGAACTTCTGTAAGATGGACGAGGGGACCAGAAGGAAGAAAAGGTCAGTGAAGATAGGAGGAGGAAGGGAAAGGAATAACACGGCAAGCCTGTCGAGTGTAAAGAGGCAAGGAGAACCACTGATGAGGAACTACCTCTGGGGAAGATCAGAAACGGCTCTTAGTGACATCCCACCAGAACACAGACTATTCAGCAGAGCAGCAATGTTCTTCTCCTCGATAATACATCCAGGGATGCAGGCATATGCAAATACGAAATGGCTCCAGATTGCCAGATGGGAACTAATGATGACAATCAACTCCACCGTCAATGGATTCAACACAATAAAGGAAGAACTGAGGGCAGTACGAATGAAGGCACTCCAGAACAGATATGGGCTTGATCTCCTAACAGCAATGGAGGGAGGAGTTTGTGCAAAAATTGGGAACTCATGTTGCAAATTCTCCCCGGCCAACGACGCAGACAATGGCACGCTTTCTGAGGCAGTATCACAACTTGCCAAGATGCACGCCAAGATGGAAGAAGAAGCAAAGGGAGTGAAGAAAGATGGTGGCTGGTTTTCCTACTTGTGCTCATGGATGCCATCGTGGCTGTCAGATGGTTTTAAAATTATAGCAGGATGCATAATATTGGGAATGGCCGCCCTGTTGGGAATGAGGTTATGAAAAGCAAGGTCAGCGCGCACTACTGATGAAATGATTGAAATGACCGGCATGCACGCCCTAATGCCAGCTGAAGCTGGCAAACACACAGACATCATCATAAAGGAACGAGACAGAGAACGCCAACAGATAATGGAAGCAGACTTACATCCACCATCAGTGAAGGGAGAGAAACCAAGGAACCCGAAGAATTATGTTGGAAAGTAGGTCTACTGCAAGCCTGGCGGTGGATGCGTATACATGTACTGGTCGTTTGAAGATCACGTGAACCAGTACGGACACCTGGTGGGAATAACGAAAGTATGGAGGGTACACAGAGATAAGAGAATGGATCATTTTGTGTTTGACAAGTTGACCAGAGAGGGGACTGAAGTGCGAAAATGGGAAAACACCCTCCCCCCATTCTCATCCAAACCATGGCCCAGGACATCAAGACCCAAGCAGCCCCTGCGAGAGGAGTTCGACCCCTTCACTTCATCACCAGACGGACAGGTCCCCTGTGTTCGCGGCCCACACGCCCGGGGAGCCTGCCCACTACCACATCCGGGAACCGCCGACGTCAGCCTCATGGACCAACTCGATTAGACAACAGTCATTAATGCCATCATTGTTAGAGATGCCCTGACGACATAGCCAACAGATAAGAACACACGTGCCACCATGCACACTGGTCACTCACACACCAACCCACACGAAGAACATACTCAGTGCTATGACACAGAGGACCGATACACCCACAGACACGCATCATTGTTATTTTTCACATAGGCCTCCTACAGCACCGCAGAAATGCAAGAAGCCTGAAGAACTTGTGTATATATGCTTGCAGATGCTTTCTCGCTACCTATCCCTGTGAAGACGTCACCCTTCATATCTACTGCTGCTTGTGACGCTCTGTCGCCCCTCACGACCCCCATATTGTGGATTATGTACCGTCACCCAGACACTAGGCCAAGGTAGGCCGCAAAGCAAGAGTCTCCAGGCAGGAGGCGCTCAGATGTAAATCCTCTCAGACGAAAATGCAAAGCGCTGATCACGCAGAACGAGCCCCAACGAGAGCTCACAGCCAAGGCTACAATGTTGCCATTCACCTGCCGCGCTCCCCGCGCCAAGATTACACCTGCCAACGCCGAACACTCCTCAGAGCCGAAATACAAATCAAATGCTCATAATTCTGCTCCAACCACTGTCTCTCCATACGTGACAAAGCCAAGCTGACAAGATGCCAAGCTTGCGAGACAGAAAGTAGCTGGGATCCCACTTCTGGGACATGATTTGCAACAATGAAGGGACAAGTTGGACACCTACAGTGATGGGAAAGACATGCACAGCAGCCACTAGCCAGACCTGTCCATTGTCCACCACTAACACATAGTTCCACATTGTTGCCAGCACCAGATACACCGCGAGCTGGGAACAGAGATGGTCCCAGGGTTGGGGGCTCATGGGTAAACCAATCAGAATACGAGGGGCTCATCACTGACACCATTCTAGCTAGCCAATCACCAAGGGTCCCCTTGTAACCAATTTGATGTAGCAACTGTTAGGGACAACCCAAGTGTACCACCTGACCTGTCCTTGTCCAAATCCCTTTCTCCTATAGGTAACTATACTGACCCCACCACTCGGGGAGCCAACCCAAAGTGCTGTTCGGTTTTGGGACAAGTTTTCCCAGGTGACGCAAGTAGCGCGTCATACTACAGTAAAAAGGGCCTGCGAGCCCCAGGAATGCTGAGAGAGTCTCCCCCGATGCTGAGAATAATCCCTGCAGTTATTGTAATAAACAGCAGTAACTACCTTGCTCTTGTGTGTGCCTCATACTCCTTTTGAGACGCGGGAGGAGTTGGGGCCTCCTCAGCCTTGGAGGTCCGCGGACGGCTCTGCCGGCCCCTGGGCAATCACCCCGACAGATCAAGTCGAATATTTATTTAACCAATGTGAATGCGCACGTTCTCATGTGACCTACATGATATTTTTTAATATTAATTTACCAAAGGTGAATGTGCACTTTCCCATGTGAAGTACATGATATATTTGAATATTTATTTACCAAAGGTGAATGCGCACTTTCCCAGGTGACCACTCTGGTGTTTACAAATATGTATTTAACCAATGTGAATGCGCACGTTCTCATGTAACCTACATGATATATTTGAATATTTATTTACCAAAGATGAATGTGCACTTTTCCAGGTGATCACTCTGGTGTAGACGAATATTTATTTACCAAAGGTGAATGTGCACTTTCTCAGGTGACTCAAGTGTTAAACATGTGTATTTTTAGTTAAACAAGGTGAATATGCACATTCTCAGGGGATCTCTCTGAGGTATATGAAGATTAATTGAACAAATGTGTATGCACAAATTCCCAGGTGCCAGCACTTAAGTATATGAATAGTTATTCAACAAATGGGAATGAATTGGGTCCCAAGGGCCCCACAGGACCTACTGAGAAAAACCTAAGGCAGAAAATGTGTAATTAATGAAACCGAAAGTGATGAAATGAAAACCGTTGAACATTGTTACTTTCCTGTGTTGTCTGAGAGAGCCTCAGTTAGGAGCGCAGTAATGTAATATGGCTCATGTGTAATAAGGATTTGTTTTGACTGATACAAATATATAAAGGAAAGCGGTTCTCGCTTGTTACAAGAAGCCAGAGTGTGTCTGTTTATTTAACTAGGGGCACTGATGTATCTGTCTCACATATGGGTGGACCACCCCTTGGTCCTTACCAGGGTCCATCCACATTTCCCTCTAGGTACTTCTAGTATGCACATGTGTGCAGTGAGGTGTCGGGCTCCTTTGCTCAGGTCTCCTACAGGTTGCAGTCCACTCATACATATATAGAAATCAAAACAAACAAGGGAGAGGCACCTTACACATACAAGCTGTAACATCAGGCAAAGGCACAGGGGCGGGTATCTCCAAACTATATGTACTAATACAATTGCATTACCAGTCCTTGAACACCATCAAAGATACATGGGAAACAAATCTGGGTACGACGATCAGCAAGAAGCAATGGCATAAATGCTGCCAACTGCCAAAAACATTGTCTCTGAATGAGGGCCTACGCCTAATCCAGTTCAAAATCCTCAATCAATTGCATTACACCCTTGTAAAAATGGGCACGTTTACAGAGAACTGTTCTGGGGAATTTCTGAAATGTGGGGACCCAGATAAAAATGCTTTCACATGTACTGGGGATGTCCGATGGTCGCAATGTTTTGGGGCAATGTAGCTGAGATTATTGAGACAATAACGCAAATCCCTAAGGCTCTCACTCTCCTGACATTTTTGTTTGGAGACATTGGTAAGATGGCTGAAACCACGAGAAGACTTTTCAATGTGATATGTGCTGTTGCTAAAAGATGTTTACTGAAATGCTAGTAGGCCCCATATGCACCCCGAATGGACAAATTCCTTCGGGAGTTGACATTTATGAACAAATGTGAAGAACAGTTTGTAATGTCCATAACAAACCGTCCCAAAGACATATGGGCTCCCTTCAGGAGCTACCTGTGCAATATGATATCAGATGATGACTTTTCACCCGCATCCACGCCCTGAGACATTAATCACTACATATTCACGCGATGTGGATGTTGCTTTGCACTGTAGTGGATATTGCTGTAATGTGTGAATATCAACATGACCATCAATAAACAAAGTAAACATTTTTTTTAAAAAAAAGATCGCTCTGAGACCACTCCGAGCAGTCTTTCTAAATCAAACTGTCATGCCCCTGCTGCACACTAGTGCGTTCAGGGGCGGACAGGCGTGGCCAAGTGAGGGAAGATGAGGACATGTGTTATGTGTTTTTTTGGTTGTAATTAGTGTGTGCATGAGTGAGTGGGAAAGGGGGGCAGGTAAATGTGTGTTCACGTGAATGTCTGTGTGGGAGGAAAGGAGGAATGTGTTCGGCTGGGAAGAGGGCGGCAGTGGTTTTAAAGGAGGGTTTCAGGAGAGATTCCCCCCAATTTTCAGCAATTCTGGCACCGTGGGAGAGGGAGGAGTTTGGAGGCAGGGGGGGATCCCAATGTCATTTTTCAGCATTTTGAAAGGCACACAATGTAGACCTAAAGGAAGCAGTCTTTTTTGTGCTTGCCCTTTAAAATGCAGAAAAATCACATTGAACTGTATTTTTGTTATCAATTATTGATCTCCAACATAAACCTGATAGTAAACAGGTGCTTTGAATCCATTGCATCCTGTCGAGATTCCCATGTATCCATCAGATTAAAGGTGGGAATTTTCTGATCCTTCTGTAATCACTTAAGCAATCTTTTGTTGATGAAGATTCTTTCTTGAGTTTGACAAACTTTGGGGGGGAACTTGTTCCTTACCTTCATTGAGTTGAGTGGGGAAGAATATGAGTTCTTTCTTTTTTAGAATAGCTAAACTGCTAATTTTACATGCTGAGTTATCCGCAGGTTGACCTTGATCCTCTCTGTCATTCTACAATGATTAGAATGTCATTGTATTTCTCTCCAAAGTCGGGGACCACTCATCATTTGGAGGAAGATTTGTTCTTAAAGGTTCTGAGGAGTCCCTTTATTGTCATCTTGTTCTTTCACAGATATGATAGTGATGTCCACGACCTGGGTGTTCTAGAAATTAATATCCACTTAGTCTAGATATTTTTATTCCAACTGATAGGTGTCATTCAACCTGACATGATTTGCTTTCTTGTTAATTTGATTAGGTTGAGAGTATGGGTACAGAGAACCTGGTTCATGCATCTATCAAAGGTAAAGACTTCAAAGTAAATAGTTTCCAAGTAAAACCTGGAGGAGCGGAGTCTATGTTGCCGATTTTTATTTCCACTTCAACTTTAGTAACTCTATCTATTGTGATCTCCTTTCCATCAACATTATATAGTTCAGTGAGGAGGTGTTCAGGAGAAATACAGTGATTTTTGCCTATTCCTCGCTTTAGCGTTTCAGTTACTTTTTGAGATATCAAAGTTGCTTGAGACCCTTTTAAAAAATCCCTAGATGTCATCTCTTCTCCCGAGGAGGAGCCCCTTCCAATGAGCCATAGAGGTGAGGCCACTACCCAACAGTCGCCCTGGCAGTGTACACAGTGGGAGGATCTCGTGGGGAGAGACTCCCCCTCTGGGAACAGGGACAGCCATCTAAGGCAGCTGTCAAGCAGGCTGTCAAGCCCCCATGGAGGAACTGCAAGCGAGGAAGCAGATCGGTAGAGAACAGAGCAGAGACCACTGATCGGGATGGGAACAAGAGAGCCGTGATGTCCCTATGTGGTCCAACGAGGAAGGATCACACAAAAAACAGGCAAGCCAAAGGTCAAGGCATGCGAGAAGCCTAGACAGTACACGCAAGTGCAAACGATCACGCCAAGAGAAACTACATGTTGTGGAGCTGCCGCAGCCTGTCAGAGTACAAGAGAAACTAGGGGAAGCTGAAGCTCTGAGAAGCCCAGACGTAGCAGAGATAGCTAGCAAGATCCCAAAAGGTAAACATGTTGCTGGGACATTTGGCAAGGATGTGAGGGAGTCGTGGGGGACTCAAAACACACAGAGCAGGGACGAGGAGGGAATCCCTGGGAAGACACCACACCCACAGGTCTGGGACCCTCACCCACAAAAGAAGAGCCAGAGGAATTCTCTTCTTCAGGGCAGTACCTGACAGGAGACTGAACCAGGTCTGCCTGAAGTGAGCCATAGAGAAACTAGGGTCTGGGACCTGGACCCACAAAAGAAGATCCATCCAAAGTCATCTTCTTTGTGGTAGTACCTGGCAGGAGAGTGAACCAGGTCTACCAAAACTAAAGTATGAGATACACCAGGTGAAGGGAGTCACTCCCCCTGATGTTATCAACTGTGAAACCAAATATAAGAGGAGGCAGGGGAAGGGAGTAATTCATCTTGGTGTTGTGAACTGTGAAACCAAATACAAGAGAAGCCAGGGAAGGGAGTCATTCCCCCTGGTGCTGTGAGCTGTGAAACCAAATGTAAGAGAAGCCAAGGGAAGGCATCCATTCCTCCTAGACATGTGAACTGCATTAAAGCAAGTGGAAGAAATGCCAGGGGAAGGGAGGCATTCCCCCTGGCATTGTTAAACCCTAAAACCAAGATAACAGGAGAATGGAGGCATTCTCTTGGTAAACAAGAAAGACCAGGGGAAGGGAGTCATTCCCCCTGGTTGTGTGAAACTCAAGATGTTGGAAGAATTGGTCTGGGATCCTCAATATATTTACTAGTGACTAGTGCAAAATCTCCCAAAGGGAGGACAGACGGATACCAGAAGGGAGTCATTCCCCCTGGTAGTGTGGAACTGTAGAACCTGAAAAGCCAGGAGTAGAGAGTCATCCTCCTGGTAACAGAAAACCCAAAAGGGTAGATCAAGGAGTCTGGGGAAGGGAGTCATTCCCCCAGGGGAGCTAAGAGCCTATGTCAAGTGAAGGGATGTGCTCTCTTGACTCACAACTAAAACTTGAGCCAGGGGAAGGGAGTCATTCCCCCTGGTGGAAACCATAATAACTTCATATTCTTTTCCTCAGGGCCTGGCTTGGCAGGAGAGTGAACCAAGTTGGCCCAAAACCAATTTAAGAAAGGCCAGGGGAAGGGAGTGATTTCCCCCTGGTGGTTTTGAACTATTTAGCCCAAAGTGAAAGAGAACCCTTGGGAAGGGAGTAATTCCCAATGGTGGTGTTGAACTGTTCAATTAAGTGGAAAGAGACCAGAGCAAGAAAGGAATTCTCCTTGGTTGTATTGAACTTTCAAAGCCAAGATACCAGAAAAGGTTGTCATTCTCCTAGTAGCCAAGAACAGAAGAAGGGGGCATTCCCACTGGTTGTGTTGAACCTTTATCCCCAGTTCAGTAGAATGGAGTCATTCTTCTGGACCAAGAAAGTCTACTTTATCGTTAGTTCAGTTTTAAGTGTAAGGGACAGAAATAGGCTTTTCAGCACATGACGGACGGTGGACTTTTGATTTACACAGACATTCTGACCAAACCCGTACAATTTTTGTTGAGGCAGGGAAACTCCTCTTAGATATAGGGAAACGTAGGTTTTCTCTATATTTTCTTGACTAATAAAAGTCTATAACAATCACCATGCCAACTGTATGTCAGTGTCCTCCTTCTGCACCATTAGAGCCTGTATTTATGATAGCCAATACATCACACTGTCCTTCAATTTAGGCATAAAAAAACGCTTTTCAACTTCAATGTCCAATTTACAGAGAAACTGTGAGTTATTGGATCATTCTGATTGCATTTTGTTGATGTTTGGGATTTCATGAGCTTGACCTTGGGATAACAGAGGGCCATTCTTCTTGGGTTCAAGTTCATGTAGGTTGATCAAAGGTTCTGTATGGATATAGATACACTTGGAGATCATCATTGTTACAAGGACTTCCCCCTTTCAGCTGGTTCCAGGTCACTACTACTGCTTGGCCTGAGATGCCTAGAACAACCTAGACAGGAAGGCAAATGTTTTTGTTCTAGTATCGCTGTTGAAATTATCAGATTTGGCTCTTCTTAGGTCCCGTATCTAGGAGATTATGTGAGTTGAAAAGTATTTCAAAATGGCTGCTTTGTACGAGGACTATTTGTAATGATTTTGATCTTCCAGCCCTGCAAGGAAACTAGAAAACCCAGTAGAGAATATCCATTTAATTAATTTAATGCTTTTGATAATTGTTCAATCCAATTGATGCCATCATAATTCATACACTTCTAGATATCTAGAAACAGACTCTTTAGCATTTTTATAATAAGGGGTCATAAAGCTTTGTATGAACTTGATCTGTTTTATTAGGTATTTCACAAACTGTGAAAGTGGTTTTCTTTTTATATGTCTCCCTATTTGGATCCAACCTCACTCATCAGAGCCCCTACATGAATCCCCCCCCCCCATGTTCACATTTTTGTGGCACCTGTCATAATGACTGTAAGGAGATTTCCTATTTATATGGTACAGTAGTTACTCTCTATTCTCTCTTGCTCAATGTTCTTCATGATTATGGGTCTCAAATCCTTTCAGAGGGGCTGGATAGTCTTCATATTGTCACTCAGATTCAGTATTTCCTCCTATCTGACAGGCAAGTGCCATTAAGCAGAAACTCCAGCGGGTCGTCCAACGCCACAGCCTTCGCCTGAACCTCTACCCAGAAGACAGACGACATCCAGGGTCTTTTCCCCCAGGAGTGTTTCCCTGTGGTCACTGAATTACCATTCACTGTCATTCAGTGCAGGGGGGTCCAGGGTCTAGGGGGAGATTTCTCATATGCAGCATATTGGCATCCTCTGATCCAGGTCAGTGCAAGCATCGTGGTTCGCTCTGTTTGCATCAATATATTATTATAGTTATTATAGTAATTATTACAGTTATTACACAGCATAATCAAGTCTTCCCGGACATCTGGGTGAGTTTGGGGAGAGGAAATTATTTTTCTGGGCCCCCTTATATCCTGACTATGGCAAGGTGTGCAGAGGCTACCACTATGACTATGGAATGGTCTGGGTTGTGAAGAGGTAGTCTCAGGAATTGAGGAAGATCTTGCTACTTCCATAAAACGTATCTGTCTGCAAGTTTTAGATTGGGATTCTGAACTTAACTGAATATTTTCCATTTCTTTTCTCAATCTTTTCTCAATCTAGCATTATGGTCCATTTCAATTATCATCTGCTCTTTACTCTGACTCATTTGTTCCCTATATTCATGGGCACTAGACTGGCTAGTGTGGAATTCTCCAGCTTTGAAAGCAACAGTTTATTTTGTTGTTTACAGCTCCTTCTGCAAGGAATCTTATTTCTTTCTGATAAATATATACTGCTTCAGCTGACTCTCGGTGTATGGATTGCCAGCTAGCCAATTATTTTCTCAGGTGCTCAATCTGATATTACACCATCAACGTCTTTCATTAATGTTTCTGGCTACTATCTCAATGTGACTAGCTGATTTATTTCCTGAATTGTAGTGTGTTTGTCCTGTGCTAACTGATTCCTCTGCTTCTTAATGATTTAAATATCATTTCATAGCTGATTAAATTTGAAAGATTAAAAGAATATTGAGGCTTAATACCACATAATAGAAATACGCCAGTCACAAATACTATGGTATAAGTACACTTTATTTTAACAGAACAGCTGTCTGGCTCTCAACACCCCACAATGTGTGCAACCAGACACTGTGAGATAAGAGAGTGCTGGACATTACAAAAACATGAGTATTTATACATTTCTCTCACAATCCCGCGCACATCATCGAGCCCCTCTTCGTGTAACACATTAACGTAAGGTACATCGCCTTTCCTTCTGGGGCCTGGGGCCTCAATACCTTCAACTCTCTCTTCCTAAATATCTTCCATCTCAAGCCCTACGCTCATGCACCTCCAACTCCGTCAGGGTCAGTCGCTTCTCCAAGCAACGAGTTGTGGGTAGAGCTCTTTCCTCGACTGGTGCCTCCCTCTGGAACAGCCTCTCTGTCTCCCTTAAACTTGAGGAGAACCATCTGCGGTCCCGGAAGCACCTCAAAACCTTTCTCTTTGCTTCTGCTTTTTCTCCTCCTCTTCTCTGCTGACCTTCTGGCTGTAACTGGAACAGCACTGGCTACCTGGACACCCTCTGATCTCGGGCCCAGGTCCCGCCCCCGCCAGCATCAAATACCTGCACTGCCCGCCTGGTAACCCGCACTTTGGGACTGTTTCTGTATCCCTACAGTCCCCGTACCAGCCTGTGACACCTGAGGTCTGCACTTACCCTGCACTTGCCACATGCTGTGTTACACTGTTCCAGGGCTGGTCTCTTTGGCAGCGCTGCCGGTTATGCAGCACGATACGGATTAGTACGCCCAAGATGGCCGCTAATCTCCTTGACGCTACTGCAGACAGCGGTACAGACTCTGCACGTCTCCTAGAGACCCGGATTGCCGGTCACGTGATTCCATATAGTGAAGGAAGGACTGCAATTCGTTGCGTCGCTACTGTTTAAGACGGCGCTCCGTAGGTTCGCTTCTAGGTATTGGAGCCACGTTCAACTTTGCAGGTTCTAACTACTTTCTAACCTTTTCTCTGTTTCATCATCCTTCTCCCAGACTTGTTCAGCTGCCTTCTTACTTTCTTGAGATCTCAAATTGGCTCCTGTATTGGGTCCCGTCCATTCCCGACAATCCATCTACTTCCATTCTCCGTTCTGAACATCATGTTGTTTATGACTTCCTATCCAAAGTGAGTTGGCTTCTTCTGCCCACAAGTCCTCTGTGTTTCCCCTGTGACATCTGCAGAAGATAACTCTCTCTTTATCCTTAGGGTGGGTTTTCTTCTAACCTTCCAGGACCTATGTGTTTGGCCTCCAGTATTCCTGGTCCGTATTAGCCCTCCAGTTTTTTCCGGTGGGATCGGCCAGTAAGTGTCAGCCTCCCATTTATCCTACTCTACCCTTCTTTCCTCTAACAACTGTATACTTACCTGTTCTGTCTCTGCCCATAGAGATTCCAATTCCGCCACAAGCCTTCCACTATATAGAAGACTGCTACCTACCTCAAGACCTCTTCCAGACGTCCTGTGAGCCGCATCCATCCAGGGTTTTCTTCCCCCTGAGGGTTTCCCTGGGGGTCGTGCTCCTTCCCTCATTGGTTTTGTAATTATTTCCAGTGAGGGGAGAGCAGGGCTGTCCGGGAGGTCTTCATTTCAGCATTTGTCTTCTCTTTGGAAAGTAGCTGTTTGATCAGGTTAGTGATATTCTTTGTTTCCGATTGTCAGAGATAACATGCTGGCCTTCACTTACTTATTGTTATTATCTTTTCCCATGTACTGCACTGTCCCTGCCCCCTCCCCACGTACTTTCATGATCTGAATGACACCTGGCCTAGTAGGATCATTGCCTGTCCTCCCTCTGTTCCCCTCCCTTGCCTCGTTACGCCTTGAAACACTTGTGTATAGGCGTGTTATAAATGCCATATAATACCATATCATATCAATACATATTAAAACATCCTTCAATAGCTGGTTGCTTTCTGTTAAACACTTCATATGTTTTTCAAATATTGGACACAAAGGTAACTGTCCTTATTTCATTTACTTATATTTGTCTACCATTTGTTCTTAAATTTAAAGTCAGCTTAATTTCAAGGAGCGACAACAAAGATTTCTGCAAAAGCACATGTTCAGCTATTCATCATTCTGTTTCTCTATTTGAACGGGGAAGACACTGTTGGCACAGATGACATCTAAATTACTGATTAGAACGGCTCTTGTTTAGCTCCAAGGTTTCCTTAGTGCAGGACAAACAATCCACTTCAGCAGCTTCAGTTTATCTATGTTGACACAGTACAAAGTTCATTTTTCTCTGCTGGAGCCGAAAACACAAATCCTAACATGGGACAGAAAACAGGAGTTAATCAAAATGGCAGATAACTTAAAATGGCGGCGTAGTCAGCCTATTTCAGGTTAATTGTAATGCGATTTACAGTGTAATGCGAATGTGCTTAGGCCAAGGTTTACTATCAGACGGAATTTATGCAAAATATACTTTTACAAACCCTCCTTTTGGCCTAAGCAAAGCGCATTACTCAAACATTAGCATCATCCAAAGACCAAGTATCATCGTCAGAACATCCTGAATCGCTATCTTCAAAAACATTGATCGCCATTAACTCCTTTATAGTGATATCCTGCATTAGCAAGGCAAAGCACAACTTCCTCCTATTATACCTATTATAGAACAAATGACAGGAAGACACTGTATGCAACAGCAGCAAAACAGTACAATGCCAAGGATCACCATTAGAACTACAAAGATTTTCCAGCCCCAAGATCGTAAAAAGTCCCAGAACCATGTGCCAATTTCCCAGTTTCCCTCTGGAATGTGTACTTCAGTACTTAAGGTGTGCAATTTCTTAATTGCCTTAAATATGGTGGGGGAGGAATCGGGTACAAAAACACAACACGCAGATCCCATTTTGCACACCCCACAACTCTCAGCTAGAATGATGTCTTATTTTGAAGAGCCATTAATCTAATAGCCTTTTGCTCTAGTGTCATGTCGTATAGGATGTCAGTGGTTTCATTGATGGTTATCTCTAAAACCCTTGCCTATTTTCTAATATCTTGGGAGTTTATTATCTGTCCCCAAAATGGCACAAAGGATTTAGCAATCTCACCCAGAATCTGTGAGGCAGTATCACCATCCTCATCCCGCCTGGGACGAGTTCTAGAAACTTCAGCAGTGGTGGCAACATATATGCCTGGTAATAGTATACCCAAATAAAAAGTACCCTCCCAATCTCTTGCCAACCAAGGATATGCCTCAAACAAAGTAAACGGGATCTCCTACATATAAAGGTCTATCTTCACTAGTTAGCACAGCAACGTTCATACATCCCTCAAATGTACCCATTGGTTGGGAACCCTCTCTTCGTATGCAAATGGAATAGAGTTTGGACTATGGTTGACAGTATAGGAAGGAGGAATGGCATCCGTATTACCCATGGGAGCCATTTTAAAGGTAATCATTGATTGGAAAGGTCTGTGAAGTCTATCAGAAGGCCTAATAGAAGCAACATTTAGCTTGCTCCTATTCCCAAACAGAGAAAACTCATTGAGATTAGTCCCATCAAAATTCCCAGTGACACTATCGTTCCATCGGCCAAAGAATAATGCCCTAAGTGAAGCATAACATGCAGTAGTTAGAGGGAGTTGACGTATACACCAGCCCAATCCCTTTTCCCCATGTTGTTGCAGATGTGAACATATCCAACAATTGGTCAATTCAGAATGGCATGTGTTGCGTTCATGATCATCAAGAGAGTGTTGTTATGATAACCCCCTCTATGTTGCAGGTCCCGAAGACGAAGAGTGTCCGAATGCACATAAGGTGGAGACACAGTGGAGACACTTGCATTTGGCAATAAAACATCAATCGGATGTGTACTTTACAGATACCAAAATCCGAATGTCAATGCAATTATAATACAAACTGTTATTGCGATCCGTATCCATTTGGTCCTCGGGGCCCATGACCCTCGATGGGCAGACTCATTATCAGTAAATTGATCACGATCCTTTTTAGTACGAGTGGCCCCAAAATAGGCATAGTTTCTCAGCATCCGTTAAGAAGCCTCACTGTTAGGCTTTTTTAGTTCATCCGTGGGTGGCACTTGACCATGTGGTCTATCTTGATTGATCGCTGCCTCTTACTGTATGCAGCAGAGGAATGACGAGGGACTGGCTCAACGGTGGTTTCTTGTGGGTTTCTTGTGGGCACAGAGTCCTAGCTGTACTTTCCTATTCTATTTACATGAATGTAATGTCAGCAGGCCCTAAATCTAAATCCTGTTCCGTGGTCGCAGATTGTACCTTACAACTCCACGTACTGAATGATAGGTGATCAAAGCGTTGTTGTTTCCTGAAGAAGATGAAGAAGCAGAAACAAGATCGATCGACGGTGAAGAAGAAAATGAAGAAGCAGCAATCTTCCCAGGCCCCACGTGCTCAGGAAGAACTTTGAAGTAGAAGCAACAATCTCCCCAAGCCCTACGGGCTCAGTAAGGACTTTCGTGACACCCTTGGTGTCGATCAAAAAAGGCTTCGTTGTGAGAGTCGAGATCATCAATTCCCTTCCCCTCCCGTTCATCATTGGGCAGAGAAAATGGAATCCTCTTCACATGTGGTGCGGTTTGTGTAGCCAAAAGGATCTGGTGTGGTGCTTTCTAACGAGGTGCAAGGCAGATGCCCCTCTTGAAAGTCTTCACCAGGATCCCCTGACCTGGTCAGAGTCGATGACCTGGACCCTGATATTTTAAAGAGAGGGCTGCTCGTACCTGTTGGTGAATCAAAAAAGTTTTGAGTCAACTGATCACAATAGTCAGACAAAAGCGGGTACTCAATTTCTTCGAACTGCTTGGGCATCAGTGCATTCAATACATTGGCTGGTCTCCCCATGACAATCTCATAGGGGGAAAACCCTGTCTTTGATTGTGCGGTCATCCGCATTGATAGTAAGGCTATTGGCAAAGCCTCAGGCCATTTCAGATTGCTGTGCACACACACCTTGGCAATTTTGTTCTTTAGAATTCCGTTATGGCGTTCCACAGGCCGGCACTCTGAGCATGTCTGGCCGAGTGGAACCATTTATCAATCTGTAATCCCACACATACTTGCAGGATGACAGCAGCGATAAAATGTGGGCCATTATCGGACCAAATTACTCTCGGCAAGTCAAACCTAGGAAAAATATTCCTTAAGCATGGCCTTTGCCGTTGACATTGCTGTGGCATCTTTCAGTGGGACTGTCTCAACCCATTTGCTAAAGGCACAGATCACAATTAGGACATATTTATAGTTTTGGCAACATTCCATCTCAATGAAATCAAAATGGATCACCTCAAAAGGCATGAAGTGGGGACCAAAACTGCCCTTCGGTGTCGGTGTTCCCTTCCCAATGTTATGTTGTAAGCATATCATGCATCTCTGGACCAAATGTTGAGCAGTTTTCTGGATATTAGTGTCATACCAGATGGGATCTAACTGTTGGCAAATCTTTTTGGCACATATGTGTGTTGGGCCACAAACCATGGTGACCATAGCAGTGACATAGGCATTGGGTAGCATCCATCTTTGCTTCTTATTATCCATCCAACAACCCTCATCATCTAGACCCACTGGACCCTCAGCCCACTGTTTTATTTCTTCTGGGGTAGCTTCAGCCTGAATTTTTTTATACAGCTAATCCCTTCGTCCATCATACAATTATCAGTAACCCACCTTGTTGAATCGAGCATGTACATCTTTGAGTACAAATCAATAGCAGTCTGTTTGGCTATTCTGTCAGCAAAAGCAATCACTTTTCTTATATCGTCCGTCACTTTCTGGTGTGCGTCACACTTCATTATTGTTAGGTGCGTAGGAAGCACAAGTGCTGACGGCAACCAAACTATCAGAGTGCCATGTTGAATATGTTGAATTTTTGTTTCATGTGAGGTCAAGAATCCACTTTCAGCCCATAGATGACCAAAATTATGAACCACCCCAAATGCGTACTGACTATCTGTATATATATTTACACTAAGCCCTTTAGAAATTTCACAAGCTCTGGTTAACGCAATCATCTCTGCGGCCTGTGCAGAATTATGTGGAATTCGTTTTGTTTCAACAACAGTGCTTAATGTTGTGATTGCATAAGCAGCGGTGGATGTACCATCCGGAAGTTTAAAACAGGAGCCATTACAGAATAGCTCCCCTTGTGGATTCTTTAAGGGTGTATCAATTGAATCAATTCTGCTCTTAGTTTCTTGTTCTGTAATGAAGAGGCAATCATGTGACATTTCGTCACTGCAATCCTTCTCTTGTGGAGAAGGCAATAGTTCAGCCGGATTCAATGAACAACATCTCTTAATTTGGATATGTGGAGCAAATAGAATCAGCTTGTGTCTTGTTAATCGGGCTGTTGTGAGATGTTGCATCTGTGTTCTGTTTAATAGAAAGTCTACGGAGTGGGGTACTATCATGGTTAAAGAATGACCTAAAACCATACCCTCACTTTGTTTTACGGATGCAGCAGCAGCAGCTACAGCTCTCAAACATCTTGGCAAAGTGCATGCAACAGGGTCTAACGTGGAAGAAAAATAGCTGCACATCCTATTCTTGCACCCATGTTCCTGTGTCAAAACAGCTAAAGCACATCCATCACATTCATTCACATACAAAACAAAGTCTTTCTCGTAATTTGGTGTGCCCAAAACTGGTGCTGAACACAGCGCAGCCTTAAGCAAATCAAAAGCGTTCTCGCAATCCATGTTCCACGGTAAAGTCAAAGAAATGTCCTTCTTTGTCAGTGCCAACATAGGTTTTATCGACATCGACATCGAAAAATTCGGGATCCACTGTCTACAATATGAGGCCATGTTTATTAAAGCTCTGACCTCTTTCTGTGTATTTGGAACAGACATATCAGAGATGCTCTGTATCCGTTCAGGTGTCAGCCTTCTTCCCTCCTTCGACAGGAATAGCCCAAATAGGTGACCTCCTGTCGACAATACAGAAACTTGTTCAACAAAGCCTTATGCCCATGCTCTGCTAAATGAATAAGCAACAACACAGTGCCTTCTTTGCAAGCAACTTCAGAATCAGCAGCTAGAAGTAGATCATCAACATATTGCAACAATGTGCAAGTGGAAAGTAACTCAAGCGTATCAAGCTGTTCTTTCAATGCCCTACTAGAGATGCTTGGACTTTCAGTGTACCCTTGCTGCACACAAGTGAATGTGAACGAGCGTCCACCTAGGGTGAACGCGAACAAATATCTGCTATCAACCTGCACAGGGATACTAAAGAAAGTGTTTTTCCAATCCACAACACTAAAATAAGAAGCTGTGGCTGGACTCATAGTCATAATTGTAGTAACATCAGGTACAATCGGAAACTGTGGAGCAACAACCTTATTAATTGCACGCAAATCAATAATAAAACTAAAAGGAATCGCATTATCCCCTTTCTTGTAAACTGGTAAAAACAGACTATTACACACACTTCCTGCAATTTCCTCAATTACACCTCAGTGTACGAAATCAGAAATAATACTCTTCAAAGCCTATTCACCTTGAACCGAAATCTTATACTGCGGATTATGCTGCAACTCCTGGTTTTAACACAATTTTAACTGGTTCAATTTGTAAAATACCAACGTCATTATTATTAATTGCCCATAAACATTTTGGAAACTTATTCAATTCAATTGGTAAAGGCATAGACAAAAATTGTGGAACCAAAGTTTGTTGGGGCAAAATCGTTAAGTACACTTCATCTGGCGAACAGTAAATTACAGCATTCAATTCCTTTAATAAATTCAATCCCAACAAATTTTCGCCACAATATGTCATCAAAAGAAAAGGACAAGAATCAGTGAATGGTCCTTGTGAAATTTATACCGACCGAGAGACCGGATTTACCACTGGCATACCATAGAACCCTACAAAAATGTTGTTCTGACCTGACAGTGAAATATCGGGAACAAGTGAATGATCAATGGAACACTTCAGTGCTCCTGTAGCTATCAGAAAGAGATGCTCCCTATTCCCCACCTTCATTTCAACATAGGGCCCTTTCTGATTGATGGGAATAGGTATCGGTTCCAGACTCTGCTTCGGGCTGTCCTATCGGAACAGTATATCTCCAGATACAAAATCCTCAGAAAAACATTGATTCCAAGGATTATCAAAAATACTCCCACTAGTAACACTCTGTTGCTGATTATCTTGTGATGGTGTCTGTTGATTCTGTGCAAACGGACTTATACCAGGATCCCCTATCATAGGACGGCCTGTGGATTGTCTACCCATGGCACCATACGTGCGATTCGATCTCTGCTGAAGGATCAGGCATTGTGATCACCAATGACCCTCCTGTCTACAATATGCACATTGGTTCATGTATACAGGACCCAGTTGTGTGCCACCCTGTGGTATAAATTGGCCTCTAAAATGTGTATTTCCACCTCTGGCTCCTCTAGCTATTTGCTGCAATAATACTCTAGTTTTTAGATATCCCTTCTTCTTTTTCAACTCCTCCTTCTCTGAATTAACCCTATTTTCATAGTAATGAGCCATGTGTAATACTTCAGATTGTGATTTCGCTTGCCATGCACTCTCAGAAGTCATGATCTGTGATTGGATTTCAGACAATAAACGACACACAAACTTATCAACGAACAGCCTCTTTCCTGGCTCTGTACTTAAGTCTTGACCGCTAAATCTGTTGAAATACTCAGTTGAACCCTCTGACTTCAATTGCACGCAAGCCGTAAGCTGATCCCATATGATTCTTTTTTCAGGAACCAGAGTTTTCAATTTAGTCACTATTCTATCTGGCAACATCAGTATCACCTGTGGCGGTTAATCACCGGCATTCCTTTCCCCATCTACTCGTACTAAGGCATCCCATGTATCACCCATCCCTGCCTGATCGTCTACAGTTCTAATCTGCTTCCACAAATCAGCAGGTAGGATCACGGGAAACAACAAATCTATATAACTCAGCGTGAAAACTGACGAATGCAAAAGAGATTCAATTTCTTTATAAAATCGTGTTGGATTCTTCCTAATATCTGGAATTGATAGCCTAATGGTATTCACTTTCTGTCTAGAAAATGGAACATGGACAAACTGTGAGACATAATGTGCTTCAATAGTAGTGGCAGGTATTCCTGCTGCAACATTAGCTGGAATCTCTACTTTTGGGACAAATGTCAGAGGAACCTCCCTCATCAGCAATTGTAAAGTATGCAAATCTGAACGTCTATTAAGCAACAAAGCTAAATCAAGTGGCAAAGGAGTCAAAGCAGTATCAGGCGAAAATGCTCTTTATAAATAACCATCAAATCTGTGGGACAACATTCCTTTCTCTTCATAAATTCATCTTGTAGATATTCTACCATCACCTGTAACACTTTCCTTTGCATTGCTGGAGCATACTGAATAAATGTGTAATGCACTTCAATGGGAGAAATTGAAACATCCGAAATCCATCTAATAGCGTTCTTGTGCAAATGAATATTTCTAAACTCATTGGTTTCAATGGAGGAATAAATCGCTTCTGCACATATGAAGCTTGCCGTTCATTACGAGGCATAATACCAAATAATAGAAATTCGCCAGTCATGAGTACTATGGTACAAGTACACTTTATTTTAACAGAACAGCTGTCTGGCTCTCAACACCACGCAATGTGTGCAAGCAGACACCGTGAGATGACAGACTGCTGGACATTTCAAAAACATGAGTATTTATACATTTCTCTCCCAATCTCTGACACATTGTCCAGCCCCGCTTCATGTAACACATTAACCTAGGGTACAAAGCTAATACATGTTAAAACATCCTTGAACAGCTGGTTGTTTTCTGTTAAGGACTTCATATGTTTTTCAAACATTGGACACAAAGGTAGCTGTCCTTATTTCAATTACTTATATTTGTCTACCATTTCTTCTTAAGTTTAAAGTCAGCTTAGTTTCAAGGAGCGAAAACAAAGATTTCTGCAAAAGCACATGTTCAGCTATTCATCATTCTGTTTCTCTATTTGAACGGGGAAGACACTGTTCGTACAGATGGCATCTAAATTACTGATTAGCACGGCTCTTGTTTAGCTCCAAGGTTTCCTTACTGCAGGACAAACAATCCACTTCAGCAGCTTCAGTTTATCTACTTTGACACAATACAAAGTTCCTTTTGCTCTGCTGGAGCCGAAAACACAAATTCTAACATGGGACAGAAAACAGGAGTTAATCAAAATGGCAGATAACTTAAAATGGCGGTGTAGTCAGCCTATTTCAGGTTAATTCAAATGCAATTTACAGTGTGATGCGAATGTGCTTAGGCCAAGGTTTACTATCAGACGGTATTCATGCAAAATATACTTTTACAAATTCAGCCTGTGAAACCACCTCCTTCAAAACATGTTTTTCAGTTGACTCTTTGCTCTCTTTGAAATGCATTTTATATTCACAATATAATCTAACAATGCATTAGTATAAGTGGCATGATCAGTTATTTTGGCTTTTAACCTTTCAAGCGTCTATAGACACTGGCTATGAATGTCATTAGTATTTAAATGTTCTGTCTCTAGACATTGTTTGGCTTCTCTACACATGTAATTTAATCTTGTATTGCTTCCTTTAAACTGTGCTGTTTGTGGTAACACTTGCTTGTCATCCAGAGACTCTTTCAACTGTTTAATTTCTTGGTCATGCTGATAAATAGTTTGGTGCATGACTTTTAATACTGCTGAAGTCTTTTGAGCACTCTGCAATTTGGTGCAAAGAACGTCATTCTCAACCAATCTATCCTCCGCCAGTTTAAGGTTAAAGAAGGGATGAGCAGAAAGATTCACAATCATGTGTTCCTCCTGCCTAGCTGTGGAGGTTAAATATAATGTGTGTAATGATTCATCTAGCAGGCCTCCTGGTGCCCAAATATCTATTCCTACATTTTGCATGATTGCTTTTAGTTTATTCTTCTGCAACTCAAGATCTTGTGTCAGCCATTGCCAATGCAGGAAATAACATGTCAATGCAAGAGCAAGAGCCACATTCAGATGAGCCCTGACATCCTGTGAAGACATGGCTAGAATGTATGTTTCATCATACATATGTATGAATTTATACAAAATCGAAATTTCTCTAGCCAAATAAACAATCTACCTGAATTATGTCACTTCAAATCTAGTATTTCTTAACTGACAACTCCACAAATTCAAAGTCATAATAACAACCTATATACTCTCTTGAGACTATACAACAACAACCATCTAATCCTATGCACTAATGCAACTTCTAAACTTAGCGCCCCAGCTAAACTACATTTTGATGAACAATTTGTTGATAATTCATGGACAAGAAAAAGGCTGTTAAAATTTTAATTTATTTAAATAAAAGAAAATCCAAGATGGTCCCCTTACTTTATGCAGGAGGAGTCACCACCATAAGATATAAGAACGTAGATAATGTATTCACACAATTAGAGTTGGCCTGCCTTCTGACAATCCTGCTAGGAGGTGGCACAAATCATTGCTCCCAGAATCAACTACACAAACTTTAATCTTCAGTAATACAAAGTGCTCTCTAAACAATATACTGTACTTTAATGATAATAATGCTGCTTCAAGCCAGTGCGTTCAAATGATTGTGCTAGTTGTACATCACAGTGCAATCCTTATGATCAATCAATAATTAAACAACATTATATCTTCTCCAGTATCAATAACAAGCATTGGGACCAGAGAAAGGTTGCCTAAATATTAGCATGGTTATCTTTCAACAGAAATCTATCCCCACCTAATTTCAAAAAGATGCTGAGGTTGTTAGTATGTGCTTGCAATTTAAATGCAAGCTATTGTTAGGAGCTTGAGGGCTGAGACATGCCCACAAATCCAAAGGAAGGAAGGTGCACAAGAGACAGGAGTGTAAGGAGTCCTGTAGAAAAGAAAGGATAGGCAATAACAACAGACAGGCAACAAAGACAGTGAACAGAAGGGATTACAAGTAAGGCAAACATGCTAGGTGTCCGGTTGTGGTGTACACAGAATGGGGAAGAGTTTCCCACAGGTCTAGCCTTCTGAGCTGGTTACTACTACAGGTCCCCACTCTGAATGTTAATGGAAAGGAGCAGCAGGAGTGGGTGTCTGTGTCTGGACCCTAAGTCACGAACAATGAAACAGTACTCACAAAACTGAAGCCTGTATGGGTCCAGCAGGAATTGAACAGTGACTGCCCCCTGAAACAGGAACCAGCACACTGTTAACAATATGGCACAGGGTACAATACCGAAATGCGACAAAAGAAAGGGACAGAGATTGGCTGCTGGGAAACCTGGCAGCCAAACTCTGAACAAAGGATTTACACAAGCACAAGAACAGTAACAAAAATATCCAGGGAAAGAATAGGAAGTCACAGTGAGCACGGTTCAGGAGAGAAAACAGGAGGAAAGAAGAAAAGCAAGAAGACAAGAAACTAAGTACAAATGTACAGGATTATGGAACCACAGACTAGAAACAAAGGACTTGAATCAAGAGACAGCGGTCTCAACTATAGACCAGGAACAAGAAAACCTGGGGCTGAAACTCTGGATTAGGATAACGACTGAACTGCAGACTGGTAACAAGGAATTCGAGGAACTATAACTCTAAACTCGAATAACGAAGGCAGGACTGCAGACAGATAAGAAGGAAACTCAGTACTGGAATTTAAGAAGCTAAAGCCAGGTAACACAGACTATGGGCACAGAACAAGGAACTGCAGGCAGGGAGCAAGTTAATTGCTGGTACCCATTGACGCTATTAGGTATTAACTGGGGATCGTCTCACTAAGAGCGAGAGCATATTGGAGTTTTCTATCCATAATGCATAGAATTCCCTGTACACAGATTTGAAAGGCATCTATTTAGAACAAGGTTGCAAACAGATTAAAGCAATCCACAAATGATGTATCTATATCCTGAACACGCTTGGTAGCTCCTCATCTGAATTGATAAACATCCCACTGAAAGTGACATTTAATTTATACCAACAAGACTGGATTAGAACAGAGGAGTCTATGCATACCTACTCCTCGCTTCTACATCTCCGGTCTGGTCATAAGAAGAGGGGAATGCTGGAGCCATTTGTGAGTATCTAACCAAATAAAATAACTCAATCTATTTTTCTATGCTTCCGTTAGAACTTGATTTTGTCTAAACAGATTTTGGTTAGGTACGGATTGATTGCAACAGACCAAGTAGCCTGACGTTTTTGTAACTCGTTACGAAGAAGTGAAAACCTCAGACTTTGGTTAATTGAATGTGAGAACATAATAGGTATACGATCTTTGCATTTAAAAAAACTCCACCATTTTTCATCCATCGTGTGATAAAGACAACCAATTATGGGTCACTTGCTTGGTGGGACATACCACCCCTATAGTTGTAGCAGTTGTAGGATTAATCAAAGCACTAAAATTGGCAGAGTTTGCTGTTAAAATTTAGAGGGTGTAATAGGCACTTTATAATTGAGAAGGTGAATAATTATGTATGGTTTTAGTTTGTTTAGAAACTCTGTGAGATGATTTTAGAACTATTGGTAAAAATGATGTGGTATGTGATGAATTTTGTTTCTGTGCTATACTATTGAACATTTTGAAACTTTTGTAATGAATTGTGTAATGTGATGATATTTTATGTTATTAAAGGTTGAATTGTTTTCATCCATATAATGTAAAACTTTTTTTAAATGATTGTAGCGAGGAAATGGCTGTAGACAAAGAACAGAGGACTGCAAGCAGGGGCGCAGGGCTGCACTGCAGGAAGTACAAAGATACAGAGCAGAGGTCAGAGGATTGAAGGGAGAGTAGCATAGCTACTAGGCAGGAAGCACAGGGAACTGGACAAGTGCAGGTTCTGGAAGCAACAGAACACAGCAGAATTTCAAGGATTAATGCACAAGGTGCTGGAAGCGAACTCAATGCAAGAGCCCTGTTCGCCTGCAGGCCTGCAGGCAGCTGCTTAAATACTGACCTACACAGTGCTCATTACCAGTACCGGGAGCCACACACCTGAAGGTAATCTCCCTCTTCCCTCTCTGGTCCTGAGAAAGTGAAAGCAGCACTGATCTCTAAGGCTTCTAGGGATTGTAGTTCTAAGACTGCTGCATAGTTATAGCCAGGGAATGAGAACTGCTACAAGGTGCATTATGAGATATGTAATTTGTGAAAATAAATAAACGTCTTGCAAATGGAAAGCAAAGATAGGCATATGAAGATGGATTGTCTGAGGAGGGTTATGGTGATTAATGAGTCCCAAATAGGCCACACTGTGTGCCAATTGGTGTTTCATCAGCACTGTGTTGTGACAGCTATAATGAGTTACATCTAACTCTGCTAGTTGAGATTAGGGAAGCAGTGCTGTAAATTTATAATGCACAGAAAGTTGGTTCACCAAACCAACACGGGAAAATCGTTTTATGATTTTCTAATACAGGGATTGATACTCCTCCAAATTCACTTCACAAATCAGGTGCTGCAGGTGCAAAACCCTTCCCCTAGTGTGCAATGTCAAGAGAGAAAATAATTTGTGTAATTTAAATCAGCATAATTTTCTATGGGAATGGAAGTGACACAACTAAACAACCTTCATCTCCCAGCGTCTCTTTTTAAATATCTATGGTTTTCACAAGTCGCCCGTTATGAAGCAATTCTCTGTTAGGCTATAGAATGTGGCTATAAAATACAGTGAAAGCAGAATATAACTAACACTTACACACTGAAATATCCTATTCTAATTCTTTTAGTAATAATGTGTCATTCCCCATGCCATGTGGATAGAAACATGCCATGCTTTCTACACAAAATAAAATCTCATTTGGCTTTAAATATAGTTGAAAGCCCTGATGCAATTGAGGCTCAAATGTAAACATGTACTATATGGAAATCTAAGTACATTAAGGCAACTTTAATACTTACTTTTTTATAATTCTTTAAGGGCCAGAGGCATCAGAGACTGTCAAGTGTTCCTTGTGAATGCGAAGTAAGCTAGCCTCTTCTGCTCTTCTCTTCCATTTTTATCGGAAAGCAGATCTGCCTCATGTTGTCTGGTTCACGCTCCCTCATAGACAAGGCCTGTATATCTTCAAATGTTATCCAAGATCAGCACTCATCCATTTGGAAGAGATGTTGTCCTCCTACAAAGCATTGATTTCAGTAATTGCGCTGCAGTAATTGTGCCGCAAATGAGCAGAAAGTCAGCGCATTGACCTCTAGCTCAGAGCTGGAGGTGAATCCTCTGACAATCCCCCAAACTCGGATTGGATGGTGTGGTAGCGCAGCAGTAATGCTATTACCGCAGCATTTTTACCACACGTCCAACCTATAGTAAGACCCAAAGTCACTTCCACAAGTCCTATCATAGCCCTGCTCCCGGGTAATTAGAATGTTTCTGTTGCATTTAAGCAACCTAACATGAAAATACTGCAGGCATAGATGTACGTGCACTTGATGAGTAGGTGGGAGGGGAGGCTTTAATCTTTATCATGCCCCATTGGAGGATCGAGTGGTGGGTGATTAGAAAGGAGTGGGTGCTTAAAGCTGCATGCTGTGGGGGACCATGAATAAAGGTACTGGGGGGTCGTTTAAAATGTATTTGGCATTTTCATTCACTTTGTTTCTTTCAGCCTTTGCACAGTGTTGAGGGTGTAATGGAGGAAAAATGGGGCCCATGTATGGAGTTTGTATTGCATGTGGGAGGGGGCATGGCAGTGGGTTTTGTGGGGACCAGGGTGGGCCAGCAGGGAACATAGTTCTACTACTTCTTTTTGTACACTTCGATCACTGGCCTTTTCCCGCCTTCTCTTGCCTCATCCACTCCGAGGCCCATGTCAAACACTGGTGACAAAGCCTGGTTTGCACGTGAGGCATAAAAGAAACATGCTGCCTGTTCAGGGAATCAGAAGAAGACACCACCTACCTTCAGAACAAGAGCTAACACTTGGAAGCTCATGTTCGAGTCTCCTCGTAACTCTGCAGTGGGGAACTGTGTGCATGCACTTTGGCGTGCACAGGACCCTGCTGCCGAATTGTCATCATTGGCATGGCAAATGTGCAAATGTGCAGGGCAAAAGATGGCGTACAATTGTGTGCCACTTTTGCCATGCACATTTCCACTCCGCCATGCAAATGAGGAAATGCCTGCCATGCTAGCATGGTAGGCAATGTTTACAATGTATCCCTATGGAGTCTGCAGGCTTTATGCACGTGCATATAGCAGAAGGGTTCCATAGGGATCCCCAGCATTTGTGCTGGCATGAAAATGCATGGTGGCGCAACTGCTGGAGCATTTGCATGGTGGAGAGGAAGGGAGGTGGCATAACGCAAGTTGCATTCCGCCCCTCCACCGTACAAATGAATGAAAATGTGGCATGGTGTGAATGAAAGGTGTAAAAGCCTTCCTTATTCAAGGTTTTTATGCCTTTCATTCACGTTACGCCTCTGACCAACATGAGCGGCTTGGAGTCCTTTTCAAGACTCATAGAAGAGAGGCCTGGGCCTGTTGTAGAAATACCTGCACTTGAGTTCGAGGCTTGACGCAGTCTGACATTCACAGGATGTACATAGCCATTGCAAATGTCTGAACTGAAGAACTAGATATGGTCCTGAATCTCCAGAGAGGCAGATAGTTACCCAAAACCAAAATTAAGCATTGAATTAAAGCTTAAAGTCAGAAAGGGATTAGCAGGGTGGCCTGTTCTCATCAATGAAACACTTGTGGATGGGCGCGCTATAAATAAAATATCATATCACTGTTATGCTCACCTGGCTCCCACAGGGGCGTCGATCTGAACTGGACAGCTGCGGTCTCCACCAATGTGACGCGTAGTGCCGAGATGACGGACTGGGCTGGCCCACTGTCAGCAATCTCGATGTCAATAACCCCGCTTCCCTCTTCCACCTCCTCTCCTGTTGATTCGAAGTCCTCTTCAATAGATCTGAGAGTTCGATGCACTCTGTAATCCTTTTCTTTTTTTCTTTGTTGCGGATATCTGCCACGAGAAGAAGCCACAGTGAGAACGATAGAAATGCCCTGACTGTGACCCCCTCCCGGGAGAGACCGGAAAGGGGAACAAAGCCAAGTGTAGGCAAAAACCCCGTAAATCACAACGGCAGGTGGGAATCCTGATGGAGTTTGTAGCAGTTGAACTCAGCGGAAGTCAACAATTCTCAAAAATAGAAAGCGAGAAAGGCATAAACAGGAAACAGGAAGTGTAGCAAAAGCAATGGCTCCTACTACAGAAAAAACAGAAAAACTGCAAGCAAACAGGATGGTTAATAAACCAAAGAATAAGAAGAAAATAGAGAGAGAAAGGTCCCGGGAAATGGAACCCGAAAGAACAAGGAGGAGTAGAGAGAGGAAAGCTCCGCTGAGCCAGAATACAGCGTATAGCAAACCGCGGCACCAACAGAAAGCACAGCTGACCGGAAAGGGTTGCAACGCACAGAAGGAAGATAGGATGTGGCTTAAATAACGCCACGTTCACTTAAACGGAAAAAGACTAGACCGCTAAGTGGACGTGACGTGAAAGACGTGACAGAAATTAGGAAGTGCGTAATCGGAATCGAGGCCACAGACGCCAGGTAGGAATGCGTTGCATGACCGTATGCCCCCTTCCAAGACACAGACCCCCCGGTTTACCAGGATGTAATCGATGAAACTTTCTGAGAAGTATTGGGGCATGGATATGTGAACGAGGTTCCAAGAGTCCTCCATATGAGAAAAACCCTTCCAATGGACCAGGTATTCCAGGCGCCCTTTGCGATACCTAGAATCCAACAACTGGGAAAACCCGTATTCAGATGAATCAGAAGAGTGAGAAAAAATAGGTAAAGATCGAGCCTTGTGAGACTGATCGGCACTCTTAAGAAGTGAAGCATGAAACACCGGGTGGATCTGCCTCAATGCATGTGGTAATTTTAGACAGAATGCCACTGGATTGATTTTCTCAGTTATAGGATAAGGTCCAATGAACTTAGGGGAGAGTTTAGACGGACGAGACCATCTTGGGAGGTATTTAGTGGATAACCACACTTTAGAGCCCACTTTCCAATCAGGAACCACCTGCCGGTGTCGATCGGCCTGTCTCTTATAGACTTGTAAACTGTCATTCAGGTTTACTTTTGCTTTTTCTTGAGTATCTTTTATCCTGGACAGTGTTTCAGCAACCGCCGGAAGGGTAGGTTGAAAGGGAGAGAGAGGAATAATGGCCCGAGGATGAAAACCATATGAACAGTAGAAAGGAGACATCCCACTTTCTGAATGACTGGCATTGTTATAGGCGAATTCTGCTGTTGGCAAGAGTTCCACCCAGTTGTCTTGTTCCAAGTTTGTGTAACTGTGTAAGTATTATTCCAAGGTGGCATTCAAGCGTTCCGTCTGGCCATTCGTGTGGGGATGAAATCCAGACGATGAAGCTCGCTGAATGTTAAGAGCAGCACAAAGCGATTTCCAGAATTTAGAGACATATTGACTCCCCCGGTCAGATATGATTTTGTCTGGGAGACCATGGAGTCGAAAAATGTCTTTTATGAAAACCAATGCCATGCTGTCAGCAGTTGGGAGACCTGGGAGCGGAGAAAAATGGGCCATCTTGGTGAGAGAATTGATAGTCACCATTATACATGTGTGTCCCTGTGAGGGTGGTAAGTCTACAATGAAATCAGTGGATATATGACTCCACGGGCAATCAGGAATGGTGTCTTGTTGCAACAATCAAGGGGCCTCGTTGTACTGTTTTTGCTCTGACAACAGACTTTGCAGGTCTTGACATACTGTTTAACATCCTCAGGCAAACCCTGCCAATAGAAGGCTCTTCTTATCAAGTCTAAGGTACTGGCTTGCCCTCGATGGCCTGCTGTTTTGTGATCATGGCACCAAGACAAGATGTCTTTCTGGAGGGTCTTGGATGGTACCCATATCTTTTTATCTTTGAAGAACAGTCCATCACGTTCAGTCATGCCATGAGGCTCCGGTTAAGAGGAAGTAGCTCCTCTAATCTGTTGAAAAAATGAAGTGATGGTAGCCACTATTCGATTCCTTGGAAACAGCTTTTCTGGGTAAGAAGAGGCTGTCTGGGAGGCAAGTGTCTTTCTGGATAGAGCATCAGCCAAGGTATTCTGACTTCTGGAGATGTAAGTAATTTGGAAATCGTATTGTGAAAAGAAATGCGTCCATCTTGATTGTCTGGAGTTAATGCAATCCATTGACTGTAACACTTGTACATTTTTGTGATCAGTTCTTATTCTGAAGGGGTGGCAACTCCCTTGTAGAAGATGTCTCCAAACTTCGCAAGCCTTTTTCATGGCTAATAGTTCCCTTTCGATGACAGAATAATTCCGTTGACTTGTTGTAAGAGTTTTTGACAGATAGGCTATCGGATGTTCTGTGTTGTCGTGTTCTTGTAATAAAACCGCTCCTATGGCTGCAGCTGAAGCATCGGTCTCAAGGATAAAAGGTTTCCTTTGATCTGGCTGACGTAGGATGGGAGCACTACAGAAACTTTTCTTCAAGAGTTGAAAACTGTCTTCAGCCTGAGTGTCCCAGAAAAAAGGCGTGGCTGACTTCTTTAGTAAACTGGTGATGGGTAGAACGATGTTCGAGAACCCTGGTATAAATCGCCTGTAAAAATTTGCCAAGCCCAGGAATCGCTGTATTTCTTTAACAGATGAAGGAGCTGGCCATTGTAAAATGGCATCGACCTTCTTTTGGTCCATTTGAATTCCTTGAGATGAAAGAATAAATCCCAAGTAAGGTACAGAAGAAACTCCAAAAACACTTTTCCCTTTTGACTAATAGTTTATGCTTTTTGAGTCGCTCCAGCACTTCTTTGAGATGTATTAGATGTTCTGGCAGGGTCTGAGAGAAAACCAGTATGTCGTCAAGGTAAACGACAACAGACACAAATAACAAATCTGAGAAGATACAGTCGATAAACCTTTGAAAATCGCGGGAGCATTCACTAGTCCGAAGGGCATCACGTAGTATTCATATAGGCCAAATGGTGTTCTGAACGCAGTTTTCCATTCATCTCCTGGACGTACCCTGAGTGAATGATAAGCGTTACGCAGATCCAACTTTGAGAAAAACGTTGCTCCTTGTACGGATTCCAAGATGTCTGGGATCAGCGGCATGGGGTATCTATCCTTGAGAGTTACTTTGTTAAGTCCCCTATAATCAATGCATGGCCTGAGGTCTTTGGAATCTCGTTTAGGGATAAAGAACAAAGGAGCACCTGCCGGAGACTTTGAAAGTCTAATGAGACCATTACACAGGTTATCGTCCAAGTATCCGAAGTACTTCCTTTTCAGTTTTTGATAATGCAAACATCCTGCCAAAAGGTACGAGAGAGTTGGGAGCCAGGTCAATGGTGCAGTCCTCAGGTCTGTGAGGAAGTAATGACATAGGAGCAGCTTCTGCAAATACTGATTGATAATCCTCCAAAACTTTGTCAAGAGAGTGTACTCCAATGGTTGTGTGAAGAGTAGTGGGATGGATCTTTACCTTCTGATAAGGTGTGTCTTTGAAACAATGTGTTTGACAATAATTGGAATTGAAATGCAAACTGTTGGATTCAGAGGAAAATGAGCTGCCCTGATAATGTCGAATGTGATGATTTTTGAATGCTGAAAAATAGTGAGAGGCAGAGGTTCAGTTGTTTGTACAATTAGTCCAGAACTCAATGGTGTACTGTCCAACCCCTCAACCTTTTGGCCGTGTCTGCGATCAACTCGCTTTGCTGCAACTTTGTCCACCTAGAGAGTATCAGCAAAATCTCCTGCCGCACCACAATCTAAAAGTGCCAGAGTCTCCAGTCGATTGCCATGAATGGTAACTTTTACTGTTAATACCATGAGCCGTGAATCTTCTGAGGGATCTGAAGAATCAATTGACATAGTCACATAGGCACTAGAAGATTGCCCTTGATAACCCGTCCCTTTTAGGCACGAGGGTTTGCGTTTTCCACCAGTTTATGAGGCAATTCTGTACAATTACGTACTGAATGACAATCTGAAGCACAATAAGCACATGGGCCAAGTTCCCTTTTTCTTTTCCTTTCTTCAGAGGTCAGGGACCGACGAGTAGCTCCGATTTGCATGGGTTCGTAGCTAAGTTTGAGTGAAGCTGAAGGAAGTGAGGAGGTTCTTGTAAAAGAGGGGCATGTCTTGCGTCTCTCCTGACGCCTTTCTTGCATCCTGAATTCCATCTGAAGCGCGGCAGTCATCAGATCCGGTAATGAGGCAGGACGAGGAAAATGAGCCAATTCGTCTTTAAGTTCCTCTCTCAGGCCTCGGCAAAATAATATAAATTGAGATTGTTCTGACCAACCAGTCTCCAATGCCAGTCTTATGAAAGAGGAAATATAAGACAATACATCGGCTTGACCCTGGCGAATGTCCAGCAGGTCTTCCCCTGCTGCCATAGATACTTCTGGTCTCTCGAATGTGCGTTTTACAAGATCCACAAAGGTATCGAAATTTTGGAGAACTGGGTCGGTTCCCGTAACTAGAGGGGTAGCCCAAGCAAGAGCATTCCCTGTCATGTTTGATATTAGAAACCCGACATTTGCATGATATGAAGCATAGGTGCGAGTTCTAAATGAAAAATACACTCTACAAGCATCAAGGAATTCTTTTAAGGTCTTAGGAGACCCATCGCACTTCCCAGAGGACAAAGACATAGGAGGTAGATCTGTTGTGGGTGGTTCGCATGCTGTCACCATTTGTTTCAAAAGGTTATTTTCAGCTTTCATGTTTTGCATTTCGAGAGAAAGATTTTGAACCGCAGCTATTAACTCTTGCACTTGCTCAGGAGTAGCCATTCTTGATGTTTGGTGGCGTTGCAAACTGTCAGCAATCTCTATGTCAATAACCCTGCTTCCCTCTTCTACCTCCTCACCTGTTGATTCGAAGTCCTCTTCAATAGATCTGACAGTTCGATGTGCTCTGTAATCCTTTTCTTTTTTTCTTTGTTGCGGATATCTCCCACGAGAAGAAGCCACAGTGAGAACGATAGACACGCCCTGACCGTGACCCCCTCCTGGGAGAGACCGGAAAGGGGAAAACAGCCAAGTGTAGGCAAAAACCCCGGAAATCACAACGGCAGGTGGGAATCCTGATTGAGATTGTAGCAGTTGAACTCAGCGGAAATCAACAATTCTCAGAAATAGAAAGCGAGAAAGGCATAAACAGAAAACAGGAAATGTAGGAAAAGCAATGGCTCCTACTACAGAAAAAACTGAAAAACTGCAAGCAAACAGGATGGTTAATAAACCAAAGAATAAGAAAAAAATAGAGAGAGAAAGGTCTCGGGAAACGGAAACCGAAAGGACAAGGAGGAGTAGTGAGAGGAAAGCTCAGTGGAGCCAGAATACAGTGTATAGCAAACCGCACCAGCAACAGAAAGCACAGCTGACCGGAAAGGGTTGCAACGCACAGAAGGAAGATAGGATGTGGCTTAAATAACACCACGTTCGCTTAAACCGAAAAAGACTAGACCGCTAAGTGGACGTGACGTGAAAGACGTGACAGAAATTAGGAAGTGCGTAATCGGAATCGGGCCCCAGACGCCAGGTAGGAATGCGTCGCATGACACCCACCTAGCTTTGTTTGCTTGGCCTGTAGGAATATTCTTCTGCAAATGGAGAAAGGGAATTAACCACCCATGGAGTTGAGCGTTAAGCCCTCCCCACTCCCGCTGTTCCCCCCACTGATCACCTTTGATATCCCCTCTTATAGTCTCACCTGATGGTTTGGAAAGATGAGCTCTCCATCCTCCATTGAGCGCAGGGGCGTGTAGATAACCAGTTGCTTCACTGGCTCGAAGGAATTGGTGAGTTTCAGAACAATATTGACTCTGAGATTCCCGGCAAGACGCCGTAAGTATGTAGTTCGTAAGAGTTCAAATGTCTGACTTTCAATCTGTCCGATTCCTTGCAGGTTGCAGCTTGACCCTAGCGAAGAGTTCCTTGTGGCAACCGGTAATATTCAGGTAAGGATTTGTATTATCCAACACAGTTCGATAAAATAATGTCAATATGTAACCTGTTGCTTTCTCCCTTTTTCAGGCGCTGAGAGAAAGTATGAGGTCTCGGGGAATAATGCCTCCGGCGGTAAAATCAGGTAAGTCTATTGTGGTGAGGAGGGTTCCCCTTATTTGTCCCTTTGTTTCACCTTGCTGTCCTTTTGTTTCCCCCTTAGGGGCCGGGGTTCGGCAAGGATGCAGTGGAAGCTGCGCCGACTTGTGCAGAGGAATAATACCCCCGGTGGTAAAATCAGGTAAGTCTATGGGGGGCAACTAATATTGCCTCTGTGTATTCTCTTGGCCCACCTTGCTGTTCTTGTCTTCCCCTTAGGTGCCGGAGTGCGGCGGGAACATGCAGAAGGATGCGGTGGAATGTGAAGATGCTGCGAAGGCCGGTGAGTTCAGCGCAGCACTGCAGCAGGCGAGGCGACGCGCATTAAATAACTTCTTTCTTCCAGCTCGAAGGCGAAATGTATCGGGAATTCAGGTAAGGATCAAAGGTATTGCTCTTGTTCTAACCTTTTCTCCTTCTTTCTCCCTTTTTCTAGGAGCTCCAGACTCTAGGCGGGCGTGGCAGAAGACTGGATGCAGACTTGCAGGCACGGTGAGCGTTATACTGCTGGATGCAGAATAACGCGAAGTGTGTGCTGCTCTTCGGGCGTGGTTTAAATAGCCTCCAAAGTAGTCCCAGGTAAGTATTCCTCCCCAGCCCCACCCGAGTAAAAAATAGTCCCTAGGTAAAGTAGTCCCTTCCAAGCCTCCTTTGGCTTGGAGCTCTTGCAGCATTGTCTGCATCAGGTAAGTTTTAATCTATGAGCCTGGCGCCTATGACGCCAGGACTGACTCTCCATATGAGCCTGGCGCCATAGACGCCAGGACTGCACCCAAATAGCCCCTAGCAGGGGTTGTTGGGCTTGCTTGGAATAACTTGATGCCTGCTTCCGGGGTTGCTGGACTTGGTCTGGGTCCCCGGGGGTAGGCATCTTGACAATCACATCATATCAATGATCTGGGTCATAAGAGCTCTGCCTTTTGTGGTGGTTTGCTGTGGGACGAGCATGACACATGGCTTACAGGGCATCCGGATCCAGAGAGGCATTGACTGTACTCTTCATCAATAACCCCATGCTGTTTTTTTCTTCTATCCTTTGGCTACTCAAAGCCCCTGAGTAACTAACAGAAACATGTAACAGTGACTGCCATCTGGTTTGAAAACATGGCCTGTACATGGAATTGACATGTAATGAGAAAGTGTGACAATACATCATCTTTATCAACATTCCTTTTTCTCCAAGGCAGCTGGAAACACCATTTTGCTAAATTCCTTGCCTGCTCTGCTAACATTGCAAAAACCTTATAATGCACATTTCTCTATCTTGAAATTCACCATGCTGCAGACATTCCCACTCTTTAGGTCCCCACCCTGCTGGGGGTTCTGTGTCTTGTGTCACCTGCTTGCTCCTCCTGAGTGCTCCCTACTGTGTGACACCCGCCCGCACATTCTGCGTTGTGCGGCACTGGTCTGTGGCTCTCTCCTTTCTCTTGCTCCCTCTTCCTCTTACTTTCCTCCTCACACCCCCTATGGTGCTCTCCGTTGCTCCCATCCTCTCTACTGCTACTCTATCTCCTATCCTATCCCTCTCTCTGGAAGGAAGAAGTTCAAGAGGGACATCCTGGTCTGCAACCCAGACTTCCCTATTGCTGATATCTACATCAGTGCTTCCTCCAGACAGACTCACTGACATCCATGTTGTCATTCCCTCACCAGACCTATTGACCCCTCACCTGGTCTCGGCTCCCTCTCCTATCTCTTTCTCTCTCTGTCGGGGCCCCTCTTGACCGGCTTCCACTCCTCCAAGACCATCATTAATGTCTATCTGAATGGCACCATCTTGGTCCGGGGCCCTCAGCCCAATCTCATCCTTTTCGACAGCCATCTCCCACATCTTATCAACATCCTTCCTTCTCCTGCTACTACTTCTAGCATCTCTCAGGCTCCTCTGCCACCTCCTCTCTGCTGGCTCCTATGCTTCCTCCTGCTACCACCTCTGCCCACTCTCGGGCCCCTCTACTACTTCTGCTGTGCATACCTCAAGCTTTACCCCAACACAGAAGGTTTTCAAATGTGGCAACCTGCTCCACGTCGCTACTCTGAACTCTAGCAATGCTGTCAAATAGCCCTCTGACATCTGCCACCTCCTCGAAGAACTTGACCTGGATGTCCTTGCTGTCACTAAGACATGGTTCACCGCCAGCTCTGTCACAAGTTTTAACACTCTCCTCTCTGATAGCTACAAGATCCTCTCCGAACCCAGAACCAACCGACCAGGGGGTGGAGTAGCTATGATCTTTCCAGAGTGGGTCCAAGATTCTGTCATTCATACGCAGGCCTACTCCTCATTTGAATGCCTGGTCTGTAGGCTCTCCATCTCTCCTGGTCTCTCTCTGCTGTGGCCACCATCTTCCTCTCAGAGTGGGCTGACCTCTCCTCTTCCCTCCTTACCTCTACCTCTAAATTCCTCCTCCTCAGAGACCTCAACATCCACATTTATGCTCCTAATCCCTCCCACCTGTATGCTCCTAATCTCTCATCGGGGCTCTTGCGCACCCTCTGCGACATTCTCTCTCTTTCCATTCTCCCCTCTGGTCCGACACACTCTGCCAGACATACCTTGGATGTCCTCATCTCCTCAGACATCCCCTCTAAACCTCTCACCACTCCTCTCTCTTGGACTGACCACTTTCTGCTCTCCTCTCACCTGAACCTTCCCCAGCACTGACACCTACCTTCTCTGTTATTCAGTCCCTTAAGCGTGTGCCAGTGGATGCCTTTGCCGCTACTTTCTCTGCTCCCTCGATGCCTGCCACTGACTTACACTCCGACACAGCCCTTTCTAACCTGCATCTTTCTATCTCCAACACTCTGGACGTCCTTGCCCCTGTCATGAGAATCCATATGAGGTCTACCTCCAAGTGCAACTCTTGGTATGACTCTGACCTCGTCACCCTGAAACGCAAGTGCAGGGTGGCTGAGAAGAAGTGAGGGCTTGTAGCGCATCCTCTGACAAACTGGCCTGCTGCCTGATCCAAAGGCAATACAGACTCTCTGTCCTGTCCATGAAGAGAGTCCACATCCAAGCCCGCGCCTCTGCAGCCTCCAACAACACGGCCAAACTCTTGAAAATCTGCAAGAAGCTGGTCAATCCTTCTACAGTCTCCACCTCTCCTGTTCCCTCCCAGGCCTACTGAACGGCTCTGGCTTATCACTTCACCACTAAAACTTAGGACATCCTGTCCTCTGTCTCCTCTACCTCTAGCTCTCTCGGCCTCCCTCGGCAACCTCACCGTCTCCTCCTCCTTTCTCCTCTTTCTCTCCAACAACACCTGGCGAGCAAGTCTGATCTATGAAAGTGTCATTCAAGCAGGTGCTCCCCTGCTCCTCCAGAACCATCAAGGACCACATTGACACCCTCGCTCCAGCCTTGGACAATCTCTGCAATCACTCTTTCGCCACTGGATCTTTCCCCTCTCTCCTCAAGCACTCCCTTGTGCACCCCCTCCTTAAAAAGCCTTCTGCCAATCCTTGCTTTCCGGCAAGCTATCGCCCAATCTCTATCACTTCTTTCCTGGGCAAACTCCTGGAAAAGCTGGCCATCTCCCAGCTTACTCTCCACACTGAATCTGATGGTTGACCATCAATCTGGCTTCAGAGCAGCCAAAGGCACGGAAACCACTCTCCTGAACACCCATAAAGACCTGCTCACTAATCTCAATACTAGCCTTTCTTCTGTCCTCATCCTCCTTGACCTTTCCTTTGCTTTTGACATGGTAAATCATGCCGTCCTGATCAATTGACTCAGTGAGAACCTGGGCATCACCGATCAGGCCCTTGAGTGGTTGTCCTCCCTCCTGAACTGACACTCACAGTGCCAACTTGGGTCCTTTCTCTCCACTACATCCCTCTCCACATGTGGTGTTCCCCAGGGTTCGGACCTCTCACCCTGGCTCTTCAATGTCTACTTGGCCCCTTTGGCCCACCTTAACTCTACCTTTTCCTCTAACTTTCAGTGTTATACGGATGACACTCAGCTCTCCTTCAGGCTCCCTTCAGCCTCCTCTCCTCTCTCGCTCATTCCTGACTGTCTATCTGCGATTCTGGATTGGTGTTCCTTAAACAATCTCTGCCTTAATTCCAGTAAGACTGAGCTCCTTCTCATTGGGACTCCTGCTCCCTCTTTCCCTCTCTCACTCTGGCTACCCTCCTTGAGCCCTCTTCCTTCGACCTTCCTGTGAGGCAAAAAACATTGGTGTCATCTTCGACTCCACTCTCTCCTTCTCTCCTCACATCGCAGACCTTGTCAAGATGGCCCACTACCAGCTGCACCTCCTCAGGAGTATTCTTTTTCTCACCTACCCCCAGAGCTCACTGTCCCCAGAGCCCTGGTTCTCTCTAGGCTAGACTACTGCAACAGCCTCTTTCTCAATCTGCCTTACTCTACTCTCCGCCCTCTACAACTAACTGCAAGACTTGTCCTTGGCCTCAAGCCCAGGGACCATATCTCTCCAGCCCTGAAACACCTGCACTGGCTCCCAGTGTCTGCAAGGATCAAGTTTGAGACCCTCTGCATTGTCCACAAGGCCTTCTGGGGCCCAGACCGCACTACATCCAACTCTCTCTTCCAAAACACCCTCCTTCTTGAACCCTTCGTTCTGCCACCTCCAACTCTCTGAGGGTCAGATGCTTCTCAAGGCAGTGAGTGGGGGGTATATCTCTCTCCTCTGCAGGTGCCTCCCTCTGGAATGGCCTCCCTCCCCCTCTCATAATTGAGCTGGATAACCTAAAGTTCATGAAGCAGCCCAAAACCTTCCTTTTTTCACCTCTGCTTTCTCTCTCTCTCGCTCCCCTGCGAACCTACCTGTCTGCTGTGCTGACCGGTGGCCTGGCTACCCTCAGAGTCTCACTGGGTATCAGGCTCCTCTATGACCAGTCGCCCATGCACTGCCTCCTGGCCTACCACGTGCTTAGGGACTGTTACCCAACAGTCCCCTGCCTTCTCGCACTTACTCAGAGCCACGCTTCCCGGCACTTACTCAGAGAAATGCTACCTTGATTGCACTTCCCCTTTTACGTCACCCTGGCACTTTCCCCTTCTCCCCGCCCCCTGCACTTTGCATTAACCCGCTTGGACGATCTGAATGACACACAGCATAGTAAGATTGTTTGTTTTGTCCTCCCTCTGTCTTCCCTGCCTTGTCTTGTCGTGCCTAGAAACACTTGTGTACAGGCACGTTATAAATTACTTAGCATATCATATTACATCATAGCATATCATTACTATTTATATTTCATTGAAAGTAGTTCCTCAACCATGGAACAGTTTATTAGTTTATCTGTATGAAGTCTGTCTTTTATCTTACCCGAAGACTGACCAACCCAGTGTGCAGCCTACTGTCTACCATTGAAACAACAGGATGCTAGAACAGGCAAGTAATACCTACACATTCCGATAAACACGGAGGGCCACTGTTAGTAAAGACCACAGCAGAACTCAGGTCACCTAACAATGTTTGCAATCACCACTGCAGAAAGGTTATTATGGAGAATCATTGTGGTGAACAAGCGAAACACACAAAAATAGTAAACAGAAAACAATGTATGTGTGAAAGAATACTATCTGGCACGGGTGTGAAAGCCCTGACGTTTTTGGTTTTTATTATTATAAAATGATGCAGGTATTTCTGTTTTTGAAAAGGAAGCCTGCTGATCAGACACCCTTTCATGAAAGCTCCATGCCAAAAGCATTATGCATTAATGTACCTTTGCCGAACCATTCTCCTGAAATCTGCAGCTCCTGCTCGCCAGTGGTACAGGTAAGGTCAAAAGGTCAAATGTGTACTCCTGACAGGTGTTGTGACCCAAACTCACAACAGACTAAGGTAGCATTTTAACATCTGCACCTCTGTACTAAATAATAATAATTGCCTTAATCATGCCTGGCTGTGGTATGGTGACTGACAGAGAACTACCAATTAAGACAGCCACACTAATTTGATATCATGCAAGTTCCAACACTGTGACCCAAAGCACAGACATAAAAGGGCATTGTGGATTCATGGGCAGCCTGGCTGTCTTCACTGAACTGGGTAAGATGATAACCAGGGTCCTGCCTTTATAGATTGCTCGGGAGGAAGGATTATATCTCCCAACAAGCCCCAGGACCTCGCAGTAGGATATCCCTTGGGAGTTTGTGCTTCAAAGGCAGCACTGGCATAACAATGCCACTGTCACACCTGGGTGCTGCCCAATACCTTTGAATTCAGCAGGCATGGGAAAGGAGCATAGTTAGAGTAGCCAGAGAGAGAAGGTGGTCCTGTGTTTCTGTCAGGGATCTCTTCCTTCCTGTCCCCTCAATTTCCTGTAAGAAAAGGTACTTTTGGTATGTTACTGAAGGTGATTGTCACTTGTTACACAAGCAGTGATGGAACTCCTTACAGGAGACTTGCTTTGGCCCATTCAGGGGATGACTGGAAAATGTTGGCCTGAGGTGCAATTACAATTGTATGGGCCATGGCGCAGTGGCCCAAGCCCAGAATGCCTGAGCCCCAACTTCCAGTGCAAGCAAGTTCAATACCAACCTCTCCCCACCCACACATTATCAAGTATATATAGTAGTCAGCATTGACATTACTTTCCTTTCATTCAACATTTTTTTGAGTAATGTTTATGGTTTCTTAAAGACCCGGGACCTAGGTACTCCCCTATGAGGATTCGACTCTATGACAGAGGGGTCTCAGACTACTTCATTGATTCAACTTTAGACACTAGATAGAAGAAGAATACACCTTTGGACTTCTGTCAGGAGTGCTGTCCATTCCAGAGTCCTCTGCCATGGATGTAAAGATGGAAGGCCTCCAAGACAGAGGGAAGATGTGCTCCCTAACCATCCCCAGGGGACAATGAGGGTGAAATGCTTTTGGACTAAGGCCTCAGCTGCTGGCGGCAATGGAACCAGGGCCCTGTCACTGGAGGTAAAGGAACCTTTGTAGGTACAAGCTGAGCTCCCTGGATTGGGAATGGATCAGAAGAACCCGCCTTGCCCTAGATCCCCTGTATTGAGGCAACCAGCACCACTGAAAACCCAAGAGCAGATGGAATTGTGTTTTGTTGCTTTGAGCCATCTTTGAGCTGCTTTGACCACTCTTCACACCTTCGAACCGCCACAGGAGCCACAGTGCTGCATTTATCACTCTAAGACAACGTTGAACCGCTTGCTGCATTTTGAGACACACAGCCGCCGGCTCTATCCACTGACATGGACTGTCTGGAACAACCCAAAATATGGGCATGGCCTTTAAGGGAGCAGCCGACTTCAGTGTTGACTTAATCTGCTGGCAGACACACGAATTCAAAGTCAAAACCACCAACTCGGCACAGCAGAAACCATTGTCTTGCTGCTGACTTGACTGCTACTCAAACTATTGGAATACATTGTTTTGCCATCTCGAATGCTGACTCGACCCATCAGGAGCCCACACCTTTGAACCGACTCTACAGCAACCACCAGTGGGATTGCATGCACTCGAATTATCTGGACATCGGCTTGATCACAGCTTAAGCAACAAGTAGCACGTCTCAACGCTAATCGAGATTCCTAAAGACAAGAAAAGGTAACTAAGAGTCCCTGTACCCGTGGTCCGCTTTATGGCACCCTAATGACCTGTAAGTACCCTTTACAACATTGATTTTCAAGCATATCCTTTCGAACAGTGTCATTGATACAATCCCTTGCCCAAAAACCCCTCCTCAAGTACCCAGACGGGAATGGGAGATTTTATTGCAGCAGAATTAGTCGAATTCAAATTGGTCAAATATTTTGGGACAAGTTTGCCGCAAATATATGTGTGGGGTGGGTAATCATTTTAATAAAGATAGGGGGAAGTCCGGGGGGGAGGTTGTGTGGGGGGTCTCCCCCGCATATATTTGCAGCCAAATGTAAAAAAAGAAAAAAAGAATACGACCAAAATTGAATTCGACAATAAAAATTTATGAAATAACCAAGAACCACTCAGAGTGCCATACTATACAACATCCTTCATTTTCTATGTTCTCTTTACAGGGGTGGGTTTTTGCTAAGTGTTTTTAGTTAGTTTAATACATTTTTATTATTTAATTAAAGTATATATATTTGTATAGACCCTTGATTGGACATTCTTATATTTTGGGGTCTTTGCATTGTTGCTATTTTGGTTGATACTGAAATCACCTCACATCCCTCCTGAGAGTTCAGCCTGCCCTCGTCCCACATTAGAACAAAAGGCAGATAAGTTATATCCATCAGGCTATGTCTGTTTTACTTTTATGTTTGGGACCACGGGTGGTTTATTAGTAGTATGGGTCTGAATTACTCATCCTTGTACCTCGGCAGAAAAGTAGTCATTTCTCACAGTATGCAATGAAAGTAAATGTTGTGCATGACTTTAAAGAGGTGAAAAGAAAAAATGGGCGGACCCTCGTTTTTTGGGGGCTTTGACTCAGGAGGGTGAATAGGTACAATGGGACAAAAGATGAGTCGAAGCTACCCTGACCAGTGGCGTGACATAGGGTCACCAAGATTTGCAGTGGAGCTTGAAAGCTGCTAGCTCTAGTGGACAAAAAACCCAGAGGAGGTGAAGGATATCAAAAACCGGGTTTTTTATTTTACACTAAAACAGAAAAAAGAAAAACAATTTATTTACAAACTGCGCCGTGGCGCTGAAGATATGCATATTAAGCACATTGGAGTATGCATTACTTTGTGAGTTAGTATGCAAGGTGAAAAAACACAGTATTTTACATATGTTGTTTCAGAAGACAGGACGTGTCGCCTTGTCTTGGACTTGTCGACACATTGTTTTGTGTTTCTGGTTCGGTGTGACTAGCTGGTGGCTGTGGCTGAAGAGATGGAGGCAGCGTTGATACACCAGGTACCGAACGGTCTTCAGGACAGTTTGATCAAGTCAGGTAAGTAGTGGGATCCGTCAGCCTGTTGGGTTACAGGGGACTAGTTAGTTCAGTGAAAGGGGTGTCTTAGAAAAAAGTTAAAAACTGCAGAGAGTGTGAAGCATAGTGGAAGATTCGGCGTGCGGCGGCGGAGAGCTCGTTGGCAGAAAGAGCTCTGTCACTGAGTGGGACTACTGCGCATGAGTGGTAGATAAGTGCTTCGTTATTGAGCTTGTCTGAACTGCGCATGTCAGGAGGGAAAGTGACCAGACTAGATAGATAGGACTGTAGGGAAATGGATTGTTGTAAAACAGAGCATATACTGGCCGAATCTCAGCCTGGGACCAAGGTAATTTCGCAAGCACCAAGTTTTGCAATGCCATCTCAGATCTCTAACCCCCTTTTTAGTCTCTGATATAAATAGCCACTGTCATCGCTTGCACGGCCATTCTGTAACCATCACGGAGCACTAACTCGAATTGCCTGCACAGCCTCACGTGTAAACAATACTGTTAATATGACTCTGCAACTGGCTTCCACTATGCTTCACACTCTCTGTAGAGATCTGTCCCATAATTAATGGCACTATATTACGTGCAGTAACAACAAAACTTTGATTCCACTGTGAATTTCGTTTTAAATTCCACTGAGCATACCGCACTTTTGCTGTCCTGCGCACCTTCATTGGTTATCTCACCATAGCTATGATGGACCGCTCACTTAGCACCACATTAGTGTGTCTTCCTTAGACGTCACATATGCTGATAAGATCCCAATTATTAAATAATTTTTCCCTATTCATTCAGCCCGAGGCCTCTGACTAACGCAGACAGCCCTGTCCAACTCTCTGGACTCATCATTACTTGACCTAGGCACCATCAAAATTGAACATGGTAGGTCTCCTCTTTTTGCAGTTTTTAACTTTCTAAGACACCCCTTTCACTGAACTTACTAGTCCCCTGTAACCCAACAGGCTGACGGATCCCACTACTTACCTGACTTGATCAAACTGTCCTGAAGACCTGGTGGATCAACGCTGCCTCCATCTCTTCAGCCACAGCCACCAGCTAGTCACACCGAACCAGAATGTGTCGACAAGTCCAAGACAAGGCGACACGTCCTGTCTTCTGAAACAACATATGTAAAATACTGTGTTTTTTCACCTTGCATACTAACCCACAAAGTAATGCATACTCCAATGTGCTTAATATGCATATCTTCAGTGCCACGGCGCAGTTTGTAAATAAATTGGTATTCTTTTTTCTGTGTTAGTATAAAATAAAAAAAACGGTTTTTGCTATCCTTCACCTCCTCTGGGTTTTTTTGTCCAATAGAGCTAGCAGCTTTCTAGCTCCACTGCAAATCTTGGTGACCCTATGTCACGCCGCTGATCAGGGTAGCTTCGACTCATCTCTTGTCCCATTGTGACTTTACAGAGGGACATGGCACTGAGTTTAATGCCCACAAAATAAAAGCACTGCCTAAAAGCACTGCCATTTAGCACTAATTATATATTTTGAAATTTACTAGGCTGGATTCCTGAATGCCTTAATTCCCCGATGACTCACCAGTAATCTTCATTGCGCTTAGTCCTACTCTTCCTCATCCCAGTACTTACTCTTAAAGGCATCCACCTTCCCAATAAGAATCACAACTAACAATTCAGTTTTTATATGAGGCCCGCCACTCCCACCATTCCACTATAAGGGGAACTGACACATGCAAGATCCTCCTGATTTTTGTAATTTCCTACCAGTTAGCAATCCAGAGAGCTGATGGATTTGTCCCTCGTTTGTGTTGTGGAAATGTACCCTGCTACTAGGCTCCTCAGTACACGGAGATGGCTTCCCAGAAGCAATTCCAACTGCCAATCAAGTTTTTAGAGGAGGATCTGCTCCCCTCTTCTTCTGTAAGGGGAAGGGGCGCACTTGAGATCCTCCTGGTTAATACTGAAGCAACCAAAAGGGACCCGATCCCGTGGGGGGAGCAGGCATAAGTGGTGGGATAGGAAGAGTAGGACTAGGAGCAATAAACATTACATAAAAGTATTCACAGCATTACGCCCATGTAATTATTACCCCCATGTCCATATGTGGGAGTAATGTTCATGCTTCCTTGTCACAGTCCTTAACCTTGAAGTATACAAAACCACAGTCAAGGCGCTTCAAGTAAAGACCAACACATCACAGAAGTACTGCAGACTCAGTCTAGTGTAATGCTTCAACATTCCATTCAACACAACACTCCGTATATAACTGAATGTTCAAAACCCTGTGCCTTCTGCCCAGGGAGAATAAGTCAATAGTGGTGTGCAAAAGAAACTGGGGATGCCCAACTAGATGCTTTACAGACCTCAAAGATAGATGCCCCCTAACTTCTGCCCATGTGGCCCCCATACCCCAGATGGATTCTCTCAGTATCCCAGAGGGCACTGTATTCCCACCAAGCTACAGGACAAGCAATAGTTTCCAACAACGACCAACTAATCATTCGAGGGGTAGCCTTATGACCCCTCACAGAGGCCTCAAAGGTAACAAAAAGGTCCCTGAAGTGTGATATTCTAAAGTAATTTCCAAGTAAGTGAGGAGGATCTCTCTTATGTCCAGATGGGACAGATCAGCAGCATCAGACTCAGAGAGAACCTCTTGCAGGGAAGGTATGACAATTTCTTGTGACAAGTGGAAGGAGGAAACTACCTTATGGCGAAAGGAGAGGTCACAATGCAAGACAATGACCATCAGAGAAATATCTGGCTAAGGAGTGGAGCAGAGCAGGTCCTCTAGTTCACCAATATGTCTAGCTGTAGTGATGGCGAGGAGAAAAGTAGTCTTAAGGGAACAGAATGTATAGTCCGCTGATGCCAGGGGTTCAAAGGGGTCCCTGAAGAGCACATAAGATGGGTGGGTGGTCCCAAGTTGGCACTACAAATCCCTTCATAAATTGGGCCAAGAAGGGTCCTGCTTCTTTTACTCCTATCCCGCCACTAGAATCCCTAAATGCTTAGATAGCTGCCCATTGTGTTCATAGAGAGGAATTTTCAAAACCCAGGTTGAACCTGTCCTCAAGGAATTTGGTAAATGATGCTACCCCGGACCTTAGAGGCAAGATACCCTGCGTCTAACACCAGACGACATAGGAATCCCAATGCTGTGCATGGGGCTTAAGAGTAGTCAGTTCCCTATAACTCTGTAATGACAGAGAGACCCGATACCTGAAACCCTGTCCATCATCTTAGCTGCTCCCTTTCAATGGCCAGGCATCCCTGCTCCAAATGTTTTTCAGTGGAAAGCCCTATGGATCCAGAACTGCAGGTGGTAACAGGGATAGAACAGAAAGAGAGGGTCTGCCACCTGAACCATATGCAGCAACCAAGCCTGCCTGAGCCACACAGATGTAGCCACGATCACCAGTGACCTGCTCCCGCTGATCTTCTGGAGCATCTAGGATAAGAGGGGCATTGGGGGAAAAGCAGAAGTTAAGATCTGAGACCATGAAATTGTCATGGCCTCCATTACCCAAGCCTTCATGAACCCTGAACAAAGGAGGCTCAGAATGGCATTCTGGGTTGACGGAAACATTTCTCTTTGAACTAGCTGAAACTCTGAGTGATCAACCTAAAAGCAGTTTTTACAAGACATCATTCTGATGATGTCGGATAGCACCGGCTGAAAAAGTCCACTCGGTAGTTATTCAACTTGCAGATATGGACAGCTTTGTGGAAGAGGGAATATGCCTCTGCTCAATGTCTTATGTTACCACAAATCCATTGCAGAGCCCTTGGTCTTGTTCCCCCCACAGCCTCTGCTCAATGTCTTATGTTACCACAAATCCATTCCAGAGCCCTTGGTCTTGTTCCCCTCACATGATTGACATAATCCAGGGCCAAGGTGTTGTCTGTCCTGTTGAGCACTGAGCAACCCTGAATCTCTGAGATGAAGACATTATCACCTCCCATGCCCTGCAATGTAATGGCATCCCTCATTCCTATACAGTTCAGCCCCCTTGGGCATATCTATGACACATGAAGGGCCTCAACCCATGGAGATGGCATCTGTCATGATCACTATCACAGAAGGGGGGTCTAGAAGGTATCCTCTCAAAGGTTTGCTGAGTTCAGCCACCACAGTAATTGACCTACAAGCTTCCTTGACATAGGAACGTGGACCTCAAGATTCTGGGAGCTGGTGGCCCACCACTTGTGTAGGTGAGACAAGAGAGGCCGAAAGTGAAGATAAACCCATTGGGTGACAAAGACGGTGGCAGTCATGAGACATTGCCCCCTCGCCCTCAGCCAACCACAAGCTGGGGCTTTTGCAGACTAACATAACTCTCCCACTGTCCGCTTGGGAGACAAAGGGCCTCATTACACAGAAGGTGGTAATGGTTAACGGCCACCGTTAATGGTAACGGTGACCGTTAACCATTACCGCCTTACTACGAGGTCCCTTAGCGGGTTGGTGCTTTAACGCCTGCTTTTTGCAGGCGTTAAAAACCAACCCGCTAACGGACCTCGGAGCTAATTACGGCACCGCAAAATTGCGGTGCCGTAATTAGCGCCTTCCCCATTCCCATAGAGCCCTATGGGGCAGAAATGGGAATGGGGAAGGGCAATGGCGGAAGGGGGATTTACCGCCCCACCAACCTTGGAATGGGGCGGTAAATCCCCTTTCCGCCAAGGCGGTGCCGGTAATTTACCGGCATGGTCCAGGGTGCTAACAGCACCCTGGATCACCGCCTTCCGTGTAATGAGGCCCATAGTGCCTATTCTCCATAAATTGCAGATTGCCAAAGTCTGAGTGGGAGGCAGCACTGATCAACTGAAGTCTCTCCAGATTATTAACAAATCTGAGCTCCATTAACATCTTGCTAGTCCTCTTTATGCTCTTTTCAACATCCCGATGTGATGATTCCTGCAGAAACCAATCATGCAGGCAAAGAAATAGAAGGATTCCTTTCTTCTGGATTAGACCCACCACTTGTGCCAAAACCTTGGTAAACACTCCAAGGGCAGAGCAAAGGCTAAAAGTTAACAGTGCCGGTAAAAGTGCTTTTGTCCGATTGCAAATCTCAGATACTGGAAAAAGGATGGGTGAAGCAAGAAACAGAGATAAGGGTCAAGAAGGTCTAAACAAGACAACCAATTGCACTGATCTAGCAGCGGAATGTTCTTCTGCAATGTCTTCATCGTGAAGTTCTTCTGGAAAAACGATTTACTCTGTTCAGACTGATAACCAGTCAAAACACTGCAGAAGCTTTCAGAACCAAGAAGATGCGGAGTAGCAGGGTCGGCTGAGTTGGTGTTGCAGGACCTCCACCATGGCGCTCTTGCATAATAAAGCCTGAACCTATACTAGAAAAGTGCCTTCTCTCACAACATCACTTGTCAAAGGCGTGAAAATGATCCCAGATTTAAGTGAAGGCGTGGAAAACTCCCAAGTGATAAAAATGCTGCACAATGTCTGGCACACAAATGTTGATGATCCTTTTTTAGCCGGCCAGGAGAAAAAGTAAAAGTCTGTCTCCCTCCTAAGGCACACTGGCATAGTCAGGAGTACTGCATTTTAGGAAGAGATGGCTAGCTTCTGGGTTGGTGAAGACTCAGATACATTCCCTTGAAGACAGGCTTGCCTGCCCTTGCATTTGCCCGATAGCAGGGTTGGGCATGAGTTTACTGCTTATCCTTTTGCAGACAATAGTGAGAGCATCTCAGGAGGATAGCTGCATACTTATCATGTTCATGCATGCTTTCTACCTGTTTGTCACAAAACTATTTCAACCCGTGGAAAGGTAGGTGAAGGACCATAATCTCTTGTGCATTGTCCATGTTCTAATCACGTACATTTAATTGCCTCCTGGCTGATACAGAGGTCCCTATCACGAGGACTGCTTCCCAGACCTTATCCTAGGCCAAGTCAGACAATAGGTCTACCCATCAGCTCAATTAAACTAGAGCAATCACAATCAGCTCGCTACTTTATTCTGTCACATGGGGCCTGGAAGGCTACCAACAGGCATAGGCACCTGACGTAAAGCCATCTGAGCCCCTCCAAAAGTCTTCTACAGAGAGGCATCAGCCTTAAAATAAACTCAATACCACACCATGGCTCCCTCTGCCGACATGGAAGGCCCCACCATCAGACTGAGCAGAAGAGAAGCGACCTCCAATGCTGTTAGTAACTTGGAATTTTCCAGCATTGGGTAGAGTGTATTCATTAAACAAGGGAACACACATCTGTCTGTGTCCCTCCAGTCCTTCAAGAGCTTCTTCATGATAGTTGGGAATTAGAAGAAGACCATTCTCATCTCCTTTTCAAACTGCTGGACACTAGGGTCAGCTCTTTCCACCATGAAGGTAGTATACTTAAACTTCAAACACACTGCCACATGCTTCAACCCCCTGGACACAGTCTTTCTGTTGAGCAGCTTTCTCCTGTGCATGCCATCTTCATCCAAAGATGGTGAAGAAGACAAGGTAGAGGAGGAAGACGAGGAAGCAGGGAGAGCTTTATTCTGTTCATAACCATTTAGCTTAGCACTGTCCACATATCGTAGGGCCTTGTTGATGTATTTCTTTGTCCTTTCATTCGATTTAGCGTGCTCTCCCCTGGCCCTCTTTCTGGTGTATTACTACTCTCTATCTGAGGAGGAAGAGATAAGTAGTAGTAGTGTGTTCACCCATATTTCTATCAAGTAGAGCTCTAGGCACACCACAACTACAGCCTGGATACTTTTTGCAAAATAAAAAGAACAAGTCCCTCCCATAGGCTTAGACCCAAAGACTTACATGTGCCCTGCATTCCTTCTGGTAGATGATACTGCTCCAGCTCAAGAGCCGGGTATTGAGCCAGCAGATGTGTCCTCACCTTATGTGGGTGGGGCCCATACTGCACCAGGCTGCCGGACCAGCTCGTCCACTCAGTGGGACAGCATTGGGTAGAGTGTATTCCTTAAACAAGGGAACACACATCTGTCTGTGTCCCTCCAGTCCTTCAAGAGCTTCTTCATGATAGTTGGGAATTAGAAGAAGACCATTCTCATCTCCTTTTCAAACTGCTGGACACTAGGGTCAGCTCTTTCCACCATGAAGGTAGTATACTTAAACTTCAAACACACTGCCACATGCTTCAACCCCCTGGACACAGTCTTTCTGTTGAGCAGCTTTCTCCTGTGCATGCCATCTTCATCCAAAGATGGTGAAGAAGACAAGGTAGAGGAGGAAGACGAGGAAGCAGGGAGAGCTTTATTCTGTTCATAACCATTTAGCTTAGCACTGTCCACATATCGTAGGGCCTTGTTGATGTATTTCTTTGTCCTTTCATTCGATTTAGCGTGCTCTCCCCTGGCCCTCTTTCTGGTGTATTACTACTCTCTATCTGAGGAGGAAGAGATAAGTAGTAGTAGTGTGTTCACCCATATTTCTATCAAGTAGAGCTCTAGGCACACCACAACTACAGCCTGGATACTTTTTGCAAAATAAAAAGAACAAGTCCCTCCCATAGGCTTAGACCCAAAGACTTACATGTGCCCTGCATTCCTTCTGGTAGATGATACTGCTCCAGCTCAAGAGCCGGGTATTGAGCCAGCAGATGTGTCCTCACCTTATGTGGGTGGGGCCCATACTGCACCAGGCTGCCGGACCAGCTCGTCCACTCAGTGGGACAACTTAGCCAGGACCGGCCATCCCCTTGCTACACTACCTCTGCTTGCCCTGTAGGGGAGATAGGAGCAGCCATCTGTATGCCCCCTAGCAGCAGGGGCAACTCATAATACAAACGAGGGCCAAGGCCATCATGCCCTCTGGATTACTATCGAGGAGGGCATGAAAGAAAACAGGGGGATCTTGCATGAGGCCCTTTCCCTTAGAGGGGTTTGGGGATGCGGACTTCATTGAAGAATTGAATCGGCAGTTTGGCTTATTATTAGGAAGGTGGATGCCCCCAAAAGTAAGGATAGAGATGAGGGGAAGGGACGTGGGGTTAATTCTCATGACTGTATGTGGTATATCTGGAAAATTCACACGATTATGGCTAAATCGCCAAATGGGCAGTAATGAGTGCAGATTTCATAAAATATTGCAATCAATATTATGGAAAATCTGTATGCAGTATTTTGTATGGATGTTAGACATTCCTAGTTTGAATATGGAAATTGATTTGGTACAATAGCAGTTAGGCTGGCTAATATGCCAGTTATTATAATGTACAGAAGGGTCAACAAAGACCCTTGTATTCATTATATTGTAAAGGTGGTGAGTAATACTGAATGCATCTCCAGTGATAAACTTTAAATGAAAATTAAAATGTTAAAGACTTTTTAAAGGTATTCTTAGCTAAACATGTACATTACTTGTTGCACTGCTATCCAAAGTAATGTTCAAGGCTGAAACACCCCCCAGAATAGTCTTGCTGAGTGAAACATCTGATTGCTTGTTGACAAAGGCATGTCACCTTTTGTTATGCTAGAAAAGGGGGGACCTTGGGGTTATTGTGGCGCTGCACAGGCCAGCGAGATGGCCTGTGCGTATAGCGCCCCCCGGGGGGGTATTTAAGGGGCAGGGAAGGTTCGGAAAGAAGGCCACGGTTGGGACTTGAGATTGAGCAGTCCTGGTCGCCTGCTCCCGAGCCTTCCCTGAATAGCTGGGCCCAGAGTGCGAGGTAGTGGAAGTGAGGCAGGTGTGTTATTAGGTAGTTGGGTTGGTTAGGATAGTAAAAAAAAGTGGTGATATATATTTCATGTTAGGTTTACAAAAAATCTGGGGGTACCGTAGATAAGGTACCCCCTTTTTCCTTACCGGAGCCTCTGCCGGTTTCATTTATCAGCTGTTGGGATGGGGAAGCAGATTTTCCATTTTCTCGCTTCGGTTACACTCCATTATCGGTGGGGGGAGGGGTCTGCTCTCTGGCGGCCTCTTTATTTTCATTAGGTTGCGGGTGGGCTGGGTAAAAGAAGAAACGTCCGGGCCACGTGCGGTGTGGTTTGCGGCGATATATTAAAAAAAAACTTAAAAAGAGAAAGGCAGCACAGCGGGACAGCCTGCTCTTTTTTCAGCTCCCGTGTCTGTTTGAAGGAGCTTTCAGATCCGTTACGTGCATTGCTACGTGGCGCTCTACCCGCGGTAGCTTCAAACTTACACGGTGAGGCAGTGCGGATCCCTTAAAGGGGACCGCACTGTTTTTTAGATTGGTAATTGAATAGAAGTGTTCCCCTCTGCGTTATTATGGCCAGTAGGAGGATTTTCCTGCCGCTTCTGGCTCCTCACGTTTTCTGCTAGGGCTGCCTCGTTTGTGGGCAATTTTTAGATTGGACAATTTAGTGTCTATTTAGGGTTTTACAGGGCCCATTAAAATTTTTCCAAAGTTAAGTATAACTTTTCATTTATTACAGAGGAGTTTATTTATCCCTTCTGTTAAGAAAATATTTTGGGTTTGCCCCCCCACCCCCTTTTTTCAGGTCATTATTTTAGTGTCATTGTCCCTGGGTAGGTTCTGGCTCGGGAGTCAGTACTGTAGCTACGGGTCTGCATTAGGGTACATAAGCTATCGCACAACCATATTATTGGGTGCATCATGGTGGGTCAGGGAGCCAATAAAAAGGGTTTGGTGGACACAAGGGCTCTGAGGGAGGCCCTTGAAATTATTAGCAGGGCATCTAAGGCCCAATTGGAAGGGGCAGTGGTTGAGGTCACGGGAGAGGGGGAGGTAGGTGAGGGAAGGCTGCAGCATAGAGCAGCGGCGGATGGGGCCCTTGCGGCAGTCGTGGCTTGCAGGCCCGCTGCTGGTAGGGGGGAGGTCTGGGAATCCAGGGGCAGGAAGACTAGGAGGGAGACTGACACGAGAGCATCCAGGGGAGGACTATATGTGGTCGAGGATACGGACAGGAATGTGGTACATAATGAGCAGGGGGAGGTAGGAGATGTTGGGAGTGTACAAAAAGGTGTAGGTGAAGGGGGCCACAATAGTGGGGCTGAGGGTGCACAGATCGGAATGTCAGGTCAGAGGGGAAAGGGGGATAAATACCTGCGGAAGAGTGCAGGTGGGAGACGGAGAGAGAGGTCCCCATCATTAAGTGAGGTTAGGGAGGGGCGCGGAACGCTCCCCCCCGGCTAGGAGGATGTCAGGCGGAGGGCGCTGCTCAGCCCCCACTGTTCCAGAGGATGAATATGGAGAGGGTTTAAGAATGGCCCCTGCTCGGTCAGCGCGAGGGCATTCTAGAGTGTGCAGCAAAGCCCCTACCCATGAGGATCACAGGATGGAGGAGAGCACACCTCGCCCGAGAGAAGAGGAAAAGGAAGGGGTTTCTGCGACCCTGTTGAGAAGACGCCAAAGAAGTGGCACAGCAGACGCCCCGGGCTCACAAGAAGATGATCTACTGAACTCGAGCAGGAGCTTGCATCAGCAATAGTATTTCAGGGGTGACGAGGTTGGAACGGAGGAATATGTGGGGCAGTGGGAGGATGAAGGATTTAGGGCGGTAAGGAGGAGGGGGAATGAGAGAAGGGGTTTTAGGTGGGATTGTGAAAGACAGGAGCTGGGTGTTTGTGGGGCCAGAGGTTGGGAGAACAATTGGCTGGGTGAGACTGCTGACATGTTTTGTCCCCGCAGTAGGAGCCAAGTAAGAAAAGAGATGAGGAGCATCGGAGTGGAGGTCAGACTGCAGACGGGCGATGACAGGTTTGAAAGAGGTGAGCAGGAAAGTGACTGGTCAACTGCATGGCAGAGGGGGGACAGGAGAACGGGGCAGGGAATGAAGGGGCTGTTTTGCCAGGGGTAAGGCGAGAGATTGGTGTACAGGCTACTGGAGCCTTGGTGGAAGAAAAGGGTAATTGCTCGGTGGCGGTACAAACAGACAAGGTGGTTGAGCCATTGGCGCTCGAGGGACATGTTTCAAAAGAAAAAGATATGGAAGTGAAGGGCAAGGAGAAAAGGCTACCTTACATGGGCATCACAAAACCTTTGGGTGAGCACTTGAAGGCAGAGACTAAGGATAAGATTCAGGCAGGGGAATTTGTGGATGTTTTTAAACTGCTTCATAGGGAAGTGAGAGCAAAGGAGGGTTCTAAGGAAGAGGAGAGAGAGCTGGCCTCGCGCCCCAGGGTCCCATTGACAATTGAAAATTGGACGTCGGCATTTATTATTTATGCCAGTGTCTACTGTGAGAAATTTCCAGAGGGATGTGTGCCTTTGCTAAAATATATGGATGTAATCAGAAAGGCATTTACAAGTTTTGGGGGCTTTGCGTGGGTGCAATACGATGAAGAATTCAGAGCAAGAATGGCAGAGGACAGTCAGGCTGTATGGGGGGATATAGACATGGATCTATGGCTGCAGTGGATGGCGCCAACGAGGCCTGCCCCGACATTGCACACAGCGAGTGGGCTGCCTGTGCCTTTCCGGCACTTTCTTGGTCGCCCCGCCCACAGGGGGGCAGAGGGAGGAGGCAGAGGGCAGCCTTCAGCAGCATGTCGGGCGTTTAATAAGGACGGCTGCACAAGAAACTTATGTAGGTTCAGACATGAATGTAGCAAATGTGCAGGGAAGCACCCTCTCACTCAGTGTTTCCAACAAGGAGACAGGGGGAGGGGGAGAGGAGCCGGCAGGGGGGTTGTGGGGAAAGGCTTTTACTCCAATTAATTTGGACGTACTGGAGACGTGGTTGGAATTGTATCCGGACAGGGAAGGGGCTCAAATTCTGAGTGAGGGCTTTTGTCATGGTTTCAGGCTGGGTTATCAGGGGCCAAGGGTCCGTCGGTGGGTGGAAAATTTGAAGTCAGCCAGAGAAAATGTGGAGGTGGTAAGACAAAAATTGTGCAAAGAAATAGCAGCAGGGAGGATAGTAGGGCCATTTGATGATCTGCCGGGTGATTTAGTTGTATCCCCGCAGGGTGTTGTGCCTAAGAAAGCCCTGGGGGAATTCAGATTGATACACCATTTGTCATGGCCCGAGGGCATGTCTGTCAATGATTTCATTGCCCCTGAGGAATGTGGTGTTTTATTTGCAAGTGTCGACCAGGCGGTGGATTTGGTAAGGAAAGCAGGGTGCGGGGCCTTCATGGCCAAGTGTGACATTAATGGCGGCTTTCAGGTTGTTGCCGGTGCACCCGGAGGATTTTTGGCTGTTGAGTTTGCAATTTGAGGACCAGATATACATCGACAAAGCTTTGCCAATGGGGTGTGCAATTTCCTGCACCTTGTTTGAGCGTTTCAGTTCCTTCTTACAGTGGGTACATACAGTTCAGGTTGGGAAGGTGTGCTGCATTACTTAGATGATTTCTGTTTATTAGCGGGGCGGAAAGAGAAGGTGAGTGCGAAGAGATGCTAAAGTTGTTACAGGCTTTGATGGGGGACTTGGGTGTGCCTCTAGCGGAAGACAAAACAGAAGGGCCGGTAGTGGTGTTGACATTTCTAGGGATTGAACTGGATTCAATGGCCATGACCTCACGCTTGCCGCACAACAAGGTGAGCAAACTGGTAGGATTGCTGGAAAAGGCGGTGAGAGCCAAGAAATTGATGCTAGTGGAAATGCATGCAGAGTTTGGTGGGGCATTTAATTTTGCATGCAAGGTGGTGGCCCCTGGGCGAACCTTTTGCAGAAACATGGCACGGTCTATGGCGGGAGCAAATTGCCCACATCATCGGATATGTGTATCAGGTGCAGTGAGGGAAGATTGTAGAATTTGGCTGCATTTTTTGGAGAACTTTAATGGAGTGTCCATGTGGTTGCAGGGAGATCCAGTGTCATGTGAAGTGCAGATTTTCTCGGATGCAGCAGGGGCGGGAGGTTTCGGAGTGTTCTGTGAAGGGAAGTGGTGTGCAGAGACGTGGCCATCGTGTTGGTTGAAGGAAGAAGCATAGCATTCCTGGAATTTTTTCCCTTTGCTGGTTGCATTGGAGTTGTGGGGGAAGGAGTTGCAAAACAAGAAAGTGAATTTCAACATTGACAACGAATGTGTGGTCCATGTAGTGAACAGGCAGTCAGTGAGGGATCAGAGAGTGGCAAGACTGATGAGAGAGTTTGTTCTGCGTTGCCTGGAATTGAATGTGGTGTTTAAGGCAACACATGTGCCAGTGAAGGATAATGGCATTGCTGATGCATTATTTCGTTTTCAATGGCAGAGATTCCGTGGATTGGCTCCAGATGCGGATCAGGAGAGGCAGCGGATTCCAGAGGAGCTGTGGAAAATAGGAAGCTGAGATTGCTTGCATTGGTGGAGGGTTTGCTTGCTCCGGTATCCAGAAAGGCATACAGGAGAGCTTGGGAGGATTTTTTAGGAGGGGGAGCTCGTAGCTGGAAGGGTAGGGGGGATGTGGAAGAACGGAGAAGGGATGATGTCACTAACTTCCTCTTGAGCTGCATGGATAGGGGCTGGTCTAGGGCAACTATAACGGGGAAATTGGCAGGGATTGCTTTTTATGGGAAGTGGTTTTGGGGTTTCCAACCGAGTGGTGGAGAAATGGCAAACAGGATGGCAAGGGAAAGTAAGAGGGAAAGGATAAGAGGAGACAGGTATCAGCGGAATTGTTAACAAGGTTGTGTCAGGCTGTGGGAGGGGGGGTTTGCTGGTCGGCCTGGGAAGGAGATTTGTTTGCAACTTGCAAAAGTGGGGTAGGGGGTCTGCATTGGGAAGATGTTCAACTTACCGAGTTAGGTTTGGACATCAAGATCAAGAGGTCTAAGATAGATCAAAAAGGAAAGGGCTCCTGGGTTTTGCTGGGTCGGGGGAGCAAGGATTTCTGCCCAGTTCAGACAGGTTTGGTGTGGAAGGAGCGTTGTGTGGGTAGGACTGGTTTGGTTTTTCAGCATGAGGATGGGGCGCCAGTATTAGCGGCGCAAGTTCTGGGGATACTGCGAAAGGTTCTGGTAGCAGTGGGGGAAAAGGCTGAGGATTTTGGGACTCATTCATTTAGGATGGGGGCAGAATCTGAAGGTAGTAGGTTGGGCTTATCAGAGGATAAAGTGAAAAGGTTGGAGCGTTGGAAGTCCGGGAGATACAAAGGGTATGTCAGGGACTTGGGAAAACGGGATGTTTGAGAAGTATGCATAGGATCTCAAGAGAGTAGCATGAAGGAGGATGGTGGTGATTTGTAAGTGATTGTTGTAATTTCTTTTTCAGATGCTGCTCGGAGGCCGGGGGAGATGGCGCAAATCTGGATTGTGGGGCACTCAATTGTTAAGTGGGTGGGGAAAGAAGCAGGGAAAAGGGGTTTTGGCAGGCAATTGGGTTGCAGCTATAAAGAGGTATTGGTGAAATGGTTGGGTTTAGGGGGGCTTCACTGGGATCATATACTGCCTATGTTTGCAGGGTTGAGGGAACGCTATGGGGCTCCAGATGGGGTGATCATTCATGCGGGGGGAAATGACCTGGTAAGAGATACAGGTGTGGCCCTCCTTAGGAAAATGAAAAGGGATTTGTTATGGGTCCGGGAAATGTGGCCTCAAACATGTGTAGTTTGGACTAAGTTGTTGCCACGGAGAGTCTGGAGGGGGGTGAGAAATGAGGGAGCGATAGAGCGGGCAAGGAAGGGGATAAACAGAGAGATGGTAAAGTTTTGTGCTTCGGCGGTGGTACAGGTTTTGGACCACAAACAAATAGTTTATGAAGGTTTCATGATATTTAGAGAGGATGGCGTCCATTTGTCAGTTTATGGAAATACTCATTATTTGCCGGAATTGAACTGGTTGGTGAGAGATATGGTAAAGAGTTGGAAGTATAAAGAAATGGTGATGGGGTGGGGCAGAAAGAACACCTCTGGGGAGGGTTTTTCTGTTGCGGGGGGCATGGCCCCTTTTGATGTGGGGGGAGGGAAGCACAATGGGGGGGAGGGAAGCACAATGGGGGAATGGTGTGGGAAAGGATGGGAGTGGTGCTGTTTGCACAAACGGGCTACCCCGCGGGAACAGGTATTGAACCTGAAGGGGTATGGCCCCGGGGAGAAAACGGGACGCCTTGAGAAGTGGTAAGGAGATGGTAGGGACCAAGGGATGGTTAGGGAGGAAGTGGATTTAGTGGATTTATTTATATATTTAATTATTTAATTGTTGGGGGAAATGAAAGTGTTAATGATTAATTGGTTTGTTTAAAATAGTTTGTCAGTTTGTAAGGCCAGGGAGCCAGGTAAGCGTTTAATTGTCAGCTTTGATCTGTCACATTAAAGTGACCTTTTCCACTCTAAATGAGTCTGGGATTTTGTGCAGTAAGCCAAAAGAGAGGTGCCGGGGGGAACGCAAAGCATTTTTCCCCAGGGTTATTTTGGTGCTGCACAGGCCAGCGAGATGGCTTGTGCGTAGAGCGCCCCCGTGGGGTATTTAAGGGGCAGGGAAGGTTCGGGAAGCAGGCGACGGTTGGGACTTGAGATTGACCCGCCCTCCCACCCCCTTTTTTGGGTTGTGTCAGGTATCTGGTTTTAATTTTCTGGGGGGGTGGCCCTTTTAATTTGCTTCCTACTGGGTTATTCTTCTTTTAAAAATGTCCCTGGGGTTTTGAGTCTCTGTTCAAGGTTTGTATTGTTTCGGTAGTTTTGTGTGACGGGTTGGGGCACTAGTTTGAGAAGTTGTGATGTCAAATATCTGTTGCTGATGTGGCAGGTCAGACTGGCTGCAGGTCATAGGAAAGAGGAGATTGGTGTAGAGGGGAGATTTTTATGGGTCGGGGAAGTTGTTTGGTTGCCGGGGGCATGGCCCCTTTAGATGTGGGGGGAGGGAAGCACAAGGGGGGGAATGGCACGGGAAAGGATGGGGGTGGTGCTGTTTGCACAAACGGGCTACCCCGGGGGAACAGGTATTGAACCTAAAGGGGCATGGCCCCGGGGAGAAAACAGGATGCCTTGAAACGGTAGAGACCAAGGGATGGTTAGGGAAGAAGTGGATTTATTTATACATTTAATTATTTAATTGTTGGTGAAAATGAAAGTGTTAATTATTAATTGGTTTGTTTAAAATAGTTTGTTAGTTTGTAAGGCCAGGGAGCCAGGTAAGCGTTTATTTGTAAGCGTTCACCTGTCACATTAAAACAACCTTTTCCTCTCTAAATGAGTCTGGGGTTTTGTGCAGTAAGCCAAAATGCACATTATTTGTACATAAAGCAATCAGCATTAGCTGAGCTTAGATTTTTGAGAGGGCACACCTACACCGTTCACAGTAACTGCTTCATTAATTAAATTGCTGCTCATTAGCGGGGCATCACTGATCACTAATGAGGGAGAAAACATTACTGAATCGCCTGAATTTTCACTCTAGTTGAGTAATTCGGGTTCAGGCAAACTTTTGAGACATTTGGGGTGACAGATTCGGTTTAAGCTCACGACATTGCATGCTGAGGAAATGTTGCTGTAAACGTTGGGTTGAGGAGGTCAGCCCTTTGTCTGATGTTCAAAAGCAAACAGAGTGTGTAGTTAATAGAAGAGTTCAGAAGGCCAGACCTTTTCCTGACCTGGATGCCCAAAGAAAGCAAAGTGTCCTAACGACTAGCGGCTTGCACCTGGTTGTTTCTTTAATAAAAAAACAAATTGAACCCTTTGATTGCAGCTGACAAAAAAATGCAATCTTGTGCAGAGCATGCCTTTTTTAATTTTCAATACTTTGAAAAACACAGAGATCACATTCACAATGGTGGCCTGCACATTTCAAAGGGCTGTTTTGCAATGCAAACAATGCCCTGGCCAGCCCCCGCGCCCACCTTAGTGTCAGGAGAATGTGTTTTCTGCACCAACATGAATGCTGGGGTTGCATTTCTTCAAGACGGGCACTTAAAAGGCCTATCATTGTGAAATGTGTAAAAAATGTAAAAAAGCATTTCCCTCCCTGTTTGGGGGATAGTAATATAAGTGTTACAGCAGTGGCCAATGCCGCTGCTGTCCCACAATTAAAAAAACTCATACATTTAAAACAACTTTTCGATAACATCATTACCCAGAAGAGAATCCCAGATTCCTGGAAACAATCTATAGTTATTCCGATTTACAAGCAGGGCGATAGGTTGCTGGCTTCAAACTATCGCCCAATTTCCCTGCTAGATGCCGATAGTAAAATCTTCTCGGGCATCATTTTAGGAGAATTAGAGTCATGGGTAAAATCGAAGGGAATTATCCCAAAGCAGCAATCAGGTTTTAGAAAGGGCCTATCAACTTCATTGAATGGGCTCGTTTTGAACTGTCTTGCTGCAAAGTCATTTACTAAGGGAGGCCCTGTCCTGTTTGGAGCCTGGATCGACCTCTTCCAGGCATTTAACACGGTTGATAGGAACTTACTGTGGGAAAAACTTGATGCCTGGGGTATCCCCCCTGGTTTACTTTCCATCTTGAGAGAATTACATTCCAATAACTATATGCGGGTCAGACTTGGTCGGGCTTGCTCTCAAATCCAATCAGGATAGCTAGAGGGGTACGACAAGGTTGTTTATTAGCCCCCCTGCTCTTTATTTTTATGGCATATCTGGCTAATTGGCTGCAGAATATTGGCTTAATATCTCCAACTATTGGCAATGCAAAAGTAAATTGGTTAGCCTATGCGGATGACGTGGCAGTCCTGGACTACTCTCAAGTGGGGCTGCAACTTCTGTTGTCCGCATTAGAATCTTATGAAAGGATCAATAACTTAAACATTAACCCCACAAAATCCAAGATCTTATTATTCAAGAGACCAAATAAAATGGTGAAGAACTTTGTTTGGAACTTGGATCAGTCACCAGTAGAGATTGTCTCTGAATTAACTTATCTGGGAGCCACATTAAGATCTTCTCCAACAAAGAGTAGCCTGTTGTTATCTATTGATCTAAAGCTAGTGAAATTAGGTGCACAGATGAGAAAAATCAATGTCAAGTTTAGCAAATTTTCTTTTCTTCCCCTCCTAAGATTGTACATAGGAAAGGTAGTTCCTATAATTCTATATGGTTTGGACTACAACTGTGTAACTATGGAGATAAATTGGGATATAATAGAAGCAAGGATATGGACACATACCTTGGCTCTGCCAGACTGCTCACCTATTGTTTGCCTGCGATATGAACTTGGTCTGTCTTCACTTAGATCTTGGCTGGAATGGAAGTGGTTGGCTCTCTATAGATTAATCTTAGATCCTCCAAAGAACTCCCTCTTTGAGGAAACAGCTATAGAATTGCAATTGGGGAATAATGGTTTCCTGCATAGATTTGGGCAAAAATGTCTGGAAATATTGTCTGGCTGTGACTGTGATGTTGAATTGCTTCTTCAGAATCCACTAAAGATGAAAGAAAAACTGAAATTGAGTGACTGGATAGGCACAATTGATAATATGCGAAAAGCTAAAAGATCAGCCTCTCTGACAATGTTGGATAAACAACTTTCATTTGTGCCGGCCTATCTAAAGAAGTCTCCTAACCCTTGGTTTAGATCTTCTTTTCTGAGATTTCGCTAAAATCTACTTCCTACTCGAGAAATTCTATCCACTAGAGATAAGGAAGGGGGGACACTTCCAATCTGTGACAGGTGCCTTAGTAACGAAGTCCAGACTATTAAACATCTATTATCCAATTGTCTTGGGGCTTGGAGTATTAGGGCTAGATATTTTAACAGATTTGTTCACAATGAGTCTAGTCTTAGTACTGTTAATTTTTGGGCGAGATTGCCTTCTGGTAATGAAATGGTTCTTTCGGTTGAGGTGGGAAGAGTTTTAAAGGATCTAGAGTTAATAACAGACCGAATTGTTTGACTTGTAATAATGTATGTTTTGTTTATCATGTTATTCGGCTGTATAGTGATTGAAAAATATTTTTTATGTTTTCATCTGTTTTATTTCTTTGTTTTGTTTTGTCTAAATGTGCTAAAAGTCAATTTTTGGCTGCTGCACAATAAATAAATAAAAAAATATACATGGGTCAGAAAGTACCCTGTCCTCCATGGCACTTACCCTGGCCCTCTTCTACAGAGGCACAGGAGAATGTGTTTGATTCTACACATTTTTAATGTGCATCTTATTTTTTTAAGTTGGGATACACTTTCGAATGTACAGTGGGGCCCCCTTATTTGTGCAAATATGCAAAAGGAATCAAAAAAGGAATCTGGATGTGCACATCTATGATGCACAGATTCAGTGGAACTTTGTGAAAAGGGTGCAACCATTTCGGACTCAAGTGATCAGATCCACTAGGGCATCTCATCACTTAGGCCAGATTAAGTTATGTGAACAGGCTTCTTAATGTACATATATGTTATGTGTTTTTCCCCAGGTACAGAGCTGATAACATTGCAATACTACCTGACTAAACAGTATTCCTTTAAGGAACAGTGTAGTGCACATTATTAATGATTGGCATGTGACTCACTCTGCCTCAGCACTGCTTTCATTTCTGAAGTCATTGGCCTGCAGCCATGGACTCACCCTATTATTAAAAATAAATAACCTCAGCAGTCCCCAGTGAAGCAAACTCATATGAATGACACGCAATGCACCCCTAATGCACCCCTAATGCATAACTGACTCTTCCCCAGCACTAGAGGCTTTCCAGAGGTTCATGTCGGTTATGAATTCAGAGCATTGTAATATTGTAAAAGTCAGTAATACTCATTACGAGTCACCTGGTATGGAAATAACGGTGGCGTTAAACCCGCCGCCACTGTTGTTTCCATACTGGGTGATCTCGAGTCCTGCATGCGGGAGGTGATGTTCCCGTCAGGTCTGACCTGGCGGGTTTAACACTGCCCGCCTGCAGGTGGACGTGGAAACACCGGCACCATCACGAGATGGTGCTGGTGTTTCCATGGTCCCCATTCCCATTGAGTCCTATAGGACTCAATGAGAATGGGGATTTACCGAATTCCGCCTCTGGAATTCCCGGGTCACCGGGGTTGTAATGCCCCGGTAATTCCGGGAATCACTGAGGCGGAATGGTAATACGAGTCCGGCGGTAACCGAGCCAGAAAAACCGGCAGGTTACCGCCGGACTCGTAATGAGGCGCATTGTGTCGACCTCTGAGTGGGGCAAAACAGAGTGCATGCCTGGCATGCGACTGACTGCTGGTCTGGTATGCAATCTTACAATTCCTCACGTAAAAGTTACGAATTTGAACAACTTCAAAAGAATGAAAGGCAGTGTGCATCTTAGTCAGATTCAAACCTGGAGCCTGCAGGTTACAATAGATCTCTGGAGTAGGTGCAATAATCTACTGAGATGTCTTACTACAGAGTTTAATGTGCTGTCCTACTTATATAACATGCATAGATGGGCCGGACTCCATTTCCTCTTGGTAACCCCTACCTCCCAGCCTCACCCGATCCCTCCCTTTCCCATAACCTTTCTCTCCTTCCTGAAGCCTTTTTTATTTTCTGTATGTTTGTTTCTCAAGAATCAGCCAGAACATGCCTGAACTTCACCCAAACTCCCTGGAAAAGGTCTGTCTCTTATAGGAGATTCAGGCAGATTTGGTCTGGTTGAAAAATTCATGGGAACCCCCAAACCTACCGAAACCTCCCAAGGAAATGTGCAGCACTCTCTGATCACTTTTGAGAATGTTCACCCAGGCTAATGGATGATAAGGAAAGATGTGCTTCGCCGGAGGCCTGTAGGAGGCATGGCATGCTGCCAGCACACCGTCTACCACCACCCTGATGGCTCTCACAGAGCCAGCACCGGAGCATAAAAGTCCCAGAGACTGGCCTAAAATGTCCCCTCTGGAGGCAAGCTGGCCCTTCTGCCCTCACAGCAGGAATGCTACTGGATTCACCGCATGGATCAAGTGATCCACAGCAATGAGGCCCTTGGCCTGCAGATACGCCAGATCCTGTAGTGGATCTCCTGAGGTCCAGAGCCTGAGAATACCTGGATATTGTCCAAATCCAGGATGTGGTATCAATCAGGCTAGAATCTGGGATCCTTTCTCATTCAAGACAACGAGCTTGCAAGTACGGATAATCAGATTCGGAATGGGATTACCCAATGTGAACTCAGCATAGTTTTTAAGGATTTACATTATGGGCAAACGGAAATGACAAATATATGAGAAGTCAGCAAAGATTGCGCTCAAATCCAGCGCGCACAGTCCTTAATGCTTAGCAGCTTTCTGGACAACATGCCACCAGAGCTGCTAAATTAGAACTATTAACAGCCTAGTAGGTGCATTCTATCCTACTTTTAATGAGAACCAGGCCCTCTGTTATAACATCGGCATTATGCTTTCTGGCCGCTTGGGAATATATCACTCTAAAAAGATTTCTGCTAAACCATGTTTTGGCGAAGATTTATTTTGTTGTGAAATATTGCAGTAGTGCAGAGAATATTTACAAAGATCACATTTGGCCAAATCAAATTATGGGCGATGAAAGCGGCACAGTTGAAAATTCCCTGGGGAGAGGGCTTGTGCTCGTGAAGGTACAGCACAAGAGAAACGCGCAGCCATTTTCTGCTGCTGGGCCATTATATTTAGCACGGAAACCTGCTTAGAGCAAAACCTTTCTAATGCAGACAGAAATTGGACAGATGCTTGTGAGATTTCAATTTCTCCAGAGTGCTCTGTAGAGGACATGAGTGCTGCATGTGTAATCAGACTATTTGCAAAAGCTGTGATTTTGTTGATGGGATTCTGTAAAAAAACAAAAAAAAACAGCCGAGCTGGAATTAAATAGCACAGTAATTAAGTGTTTTAATAAAAAAAGAAATAACACTGTGTGTAAAATGTGCATTGGTGTGCATGCCTAAAACATCATGGGGAAATAGAGTTGCACCTTCACGTTTTCATTGCATTTCTTTTCTATAGTATGTCTTAACATTTATAAACCTAGCTTGCCACTAGTGGGGCGAGAAGCACAGATCCAGCTTAACCCCAAATCCCCCATATTTGTTTGAAGTTGGGGGTACGCAGAGATTTGCGTTTGCTTGCAGGTTTGTGCAGATAAATCATAGAAGTTGGCACTGCAGCTTTGACCAAAAACAATGCGCAATTTCTAAAGAAGTGCATAATCAAGTGGGGCTCACTCTACAGGTTCCCAGACGTTGGCCCTCATTAAGAGTTCGGCGGTAAGGCCAAACCATGCAGTATTTCGAAATTGTTGCATGCTGTGCTGCTCCACATAGTTCAGTGACAAAGACGGCATGTGATATCTTGCAAGGGTGTAGCAGCCCTGGCTTTGTGGATTTTTATTATTAATAAAATGTTGTGGACAATTCTCAGACAATTTTCAGCAAACCCCATGGCAAAAGCCTAGGGCACACCTGTGCCCTACTATATCTGTATCCTAATATGCAGCACCAGCTCTCCAGTGGCACAGAGCAGGTTCAAAGTTCACAGGTGCCCTCTGTAACGCTCACCTGATTCCCGCAGAGGCGCCGGTCTTGACTGGGTGAATGCCGTATCTTCAAAGGTGATGTGTAACACATGGTTGGCTCCTTGGGCTGGACCTCTGGGCACTGTATGTCTGACTCGAAGAGTAATATGTCTGCAGATAGAAAATATGGGATTAATGAACTGGGGTTATTGGGTGCCTCTCTCCTCTTCCCTTTCTCTTCTCCTGTAGAACCCCAAAGGTTAACACCCTCACCTTAGGTAAGTGAACGCCGAGCTCTCCATCTGCCTCGGGGCAGGGTGCCGTAACCAGTTTCTTCACTGGATAAGGGTGCAGGCCTCTTGACCTCAGAGGACTGCTATCCGTCGTTAACTGCACGAACGGTAAGTTCTGGGCACTTCAAATGTCTTAAAAGTCTTTTGTAATGATATCTCTTGTTTTGCAGGGTTCCGGCGATGGCGGATGGCGGGCTGATGAGAGTTGAGGATCGAACCCGCGTGAGGAATAGAAGCGCCTGGAAGCACGTAAGTAAGCGCTTGTAGCCTGCTTCACGATGCGCACTAACTGTCCCTTTTATCTTGCAGGTACAAGTTCGGAGCTTTAGAGAAGCTGAAGGGTGCTGGAATACCCACTGGATTCGGCGTGGGAAGGAGTAATGGCACGTGAGTAATAAAGTTGCCCAATGTCTTTAAACGCACCTTCTTTTGTCTTTCAGATGCGGGATGCAGCGCCGAAGGCCTCCGGAGCGTGCGAAGAGCTGGTAAGCTTTTGTCTTTCAGATGCCGGAATGCAGTGCGAAGACCTCCGGAGCATGCGAAGAGTAGGTAAGCCTTTGTCTTTCAGATGCCGGAATGCAGCGCGAGGCGTTGGTGACAGCCGATGGACCAGGTAGGAGATGCGCTGCCACTGAAGACCGTACTGCTAACCTGTTCTTTCTTTGTCTTTACAGGTGATGCTGAAGACTGGATTCCAGGATGGTAAGCCTTTGTTCCCTTAGGCCCAGGATCAGAAGCAGAAGACACGATGAGCGTTCTGCTGCAGAGAATGCAGAATAACGCAAAGCAAGATTCATCCATCGGGTGTGGTTTAAATAGCCTCCTGTAGTGCTTAGGTGTCTCCTTCCACAGCCACGCCTAGGTAAGAAAAGAGTTCCTGCTTTCCAGAAGAGTTCCAGTGTTCTGAACCTAGGGAGTGGCTCCTGCCCCACCCAACAGGAAAAGTAGTCCCAAACAGAAGAGGATCAGGGGTTCAACTGGCAGGTAAGTAAGCAGCGTGGTCTGCTGCAGGTAAGTCCACCCAAGCATTATGAGCCCGGCGCTTCCAGCGCTGGGACTGGGCATCTTTATGAGCCTGGTGCCACTGGCGCCAGGACAGGGTCCAAAAGGTCCCAATTGGGACTGGCTGGCACTCGGAACCGGGGTTATGGGTCTGCTTCCAAGGGAGTCGGGCAAGTCCTGATCTTTTGGAAGCAGAGATCATGACACCCTCTTGACAATTACAATGACAGCCGAGTCACTTCAGCACAGCAGCTGCATTTAAAATGTACACCCATGTTCAAAAACTACATAATGATAAGAAATCAACATTCTGGGGACAGTTATAATCTTTAAACATAAGTCGTACTTGAGTTACGGTGTGGTGGATGGTAGTTCTCTTAATTATTAAAGCCACAGCAAATTGGTATCATATTTATGTCAGCCCTGTGAGCCCAGCCAGGTCACTAACAGGCTATATGTATTCTCCCTAGACTGGCTGCCTTGCTGCACCCAGCAGGACAGGAGCCAGTGGGAGTTGTCTCTCTTTTGATCCTTTGGGATGACGGGTCGCGCCTCTCTTCAGCAAGGCAGCCCCTGGGAAACAGGAATCTAAGGACAAACTGCACAAAAAGACAGGCCTCACACCAAGGTGCTGCCAACGAAATGGCCTTTGATGCTATGGGTCTCTTTCCTTACTTCCCCTTCACTTCCTTTGGCACAAAGAAGGATGTAAAAAGACAAGAACGCCTTGTCCACCACGCCTTCTTGGATTCACTTTTGGGCTATCCAGGACATACTGAAGAATTCCATGGACCTTTTTGGGAAGAGTTTGACTTTTCAAAAGCCTTCAGCCATTGAGGTGAACAAGGAGTGCTCTAAACCAGAGGCAAGCTCTGCTTCCTATCCACTAACAGGGCACATTGGGGTGGCTCTTGCTGAGGATCAAGGCCAGTCACTCTGCTGCAAACCTCCCAAGCTGTGATAACAGAGGCTGAAAGGACTCACCTTGTCCAAGAGCCCTGCAGTGGATTTCATAGTTTCCTGAGAATCAGAGCAGCCAGAGCAGCCACAATCCCTGTTTTCACTGTCTAACGGCCTTACGATACCTTTGATGCTGCCACTCACTCGGCTTTGAACCACTGTGCTTGCGTCATCAAACTGGCTTGACGCCGTAACTTCCCTGCAGAGTCTCGTCACCTGTCCACCTTGAGCCCCAGGACACTGCACACTCAACTTCGAATTACCACAGCACACACAGCATCGAACCACCAGGCCCTTTCATCGCAGCTCAAACCGCTGGATCATTGGGTCATTCATTGACCTAAAGCAGTCGTAACCATTGTCTCAGAACACGCCTAATTGTTGGACAATCCCTGATGATCCCTCAGACTTGCACTGCTCAATGTCACTTTGGAATCGCATGGAGCATTTGCTGAAACCTAACTCAAAGATGATTCACCAGCTGGATAAATGTGACTCACTGCCTCACCGATTCGATATAGACGCTCAACTGCTTGAAGACCAGCTCAATGCTGTCAAACTGCAAAGCATGGTAATGACGACCATTTGAGAGGCCTTGTCCCCCATGTCCACTTTTGGGAGCCTAGAAATGGCCTAATCCCTTTTGCACCTTTTTCCTCCCAGAACATATATTTTTTAAACTCCTCATAGCATTTCTTGCCCTTTTTTCCTCCCTGCTGAAAACCCAGAGTGGCGCATCATTACATTCTGCATTTCTCTGTCTTTCCTTTACAGAGGTGGGTTTTTATCTTCTTTTATAGTTATTTGTACATTTGTGTGTTTAATTAAAGTAGATATATTGTTATAGAACCTTGCATGGACAATGCTTTTATTTTGGAATATTGTACTTCGCTGTTTCGGTTGCTACTGGACCACATTCACACCCCATCTGACAGTACAGTCTTCCCTTGGCCTACGTTACCACAAAAGGCAAAAGAGGGAACGTGGCCGAGCAGTGAATGTGGTAGCCACATCTCCGTGAGGATCCATGGGACACGCCCTAACTCTCGCATGGAGCCCTCATCAGCAACAACCCTACCTTCTTGGATGACGTCATAAGAGACCCTCCAAATTCTGGGGACTCACATCAGTTGATTCCCGAGGCTGGAGCGTGGGAGCAACTTGGGCTGTGCCTGTGGCCATCATGGCAATACTGTGTGTTCTGCGGCTCCTGACCTTCCCAGTAGGGTGAGTGCTGAGTGGGCACATTGTGGCTCATCGGGTGTACGATGGGTGAGCAAAGCTAGAGGACACCTGGAGGCAGATCTACTTGAGTCATATGATGACATCTTCCGTCGCCACCACAATGACTGCAGAGGTCTCAGGCCTGCCACGGGAAGGTGGGTGGAGTGTTCTGTTCGACCACCATGCAACGCCACCGGGCTGTGTCAGGCAGTGACGGTCGGCCACGCTGTCCTTTGACCTCCACGATGGTGATGGTGATGAACCAGGCCAGTCTCTGTGCCTCAGGGGCTTGCACTGGCACTGGGCCTTTTGTAGGTGCCCCCGTGGACAGCCAGGTACTGGTCTGAGGTTAGAGCCTCCCAGAGAGGGCACAGCCCTGAAGAGCATCTCTGAGCTCGAATTCAAGCAAACCCCAATAGAAAAAAGAGAGGGTTGGTCCCCAAAGGACAAGGACAACGTGGAAGTATGTGAGACCATTTTCTTTGATCTTAGCTATTTAGGAGCTGCAACCTGGACTCAACTTTTGTCCTGGGTTGAAGTCCTAATGCCAATCATTGCCTGGCCTTCTCTCCACACCCACTATTGCAAAGCAGAGCAAACACAATAAACCAGCTGAATATCCTCTCTTTAATGAACGCCACTTCTGACAAAAGTGGAAATGTGACACCAGGACGGAAATGTAAATTCACACGCTTGTGGCTCATGAACAGCCTCCAGATGCCCCAGCCACCAAGATGGACCGTCAGCTCTTCCTGCGAGAGATAAAAAATTAAATACAGTCAAGCACAGTGGAATTAAGCCAGGAAATCACTGCAATGGGCAAACAGGTTCTAGGCATTGAAAACTGCATAAATGATCTTGAAAATTCCACATGCAAACAATCCTTTGAATTAGAAGAATAAACAATGATGGTGGAATAGCTGGAAGCCTCAGCTGAACAACCCCTCACCAAACAGATGGATATGCAGGATCGGGCCAGGAGAAATAACATTGGATCAGAGATATACCATCCCGCATCCAGGACTCAGAGCTTTGCCACGTATACTCCCCTGCTAGTACTTTCATGCAGTGTGCAGTCTTTAAATATTTGATTTGCAATTTCTTTCAGACTCTTGGCTTTGCCTGGTATACTCACCTGCCAGGACTTCCATGCAGCCACTTTCCCTTTAGACCATAGAATAATGTCAGCCTAATGTTGGCTTCTTGACTTTTGTTCACCAATGTTAGTTTCAACATTTGGCCTCGGTATTTTCTACTTTTAAATATGGGCTCTGCACCCTTGCTGTAGCAAGCTTTGCAAACACGTTATTCTCATGACAATCTTCTCTCTGCATTCCTCGTATTTCTTCCCCAAAGCAGAAAGCACTTTACAGAAACCCAGTAACCCATTTAACTTCCCTGGGCTTACTGGGGGCTGTCAGTGTTATTTGCACTCGCTTGTTGTCTTTCTGTAGGCTCTGCTTGTGTCCCGACAGCCACAGAGCTTCTCCTGCATCCTGCTTCAGTGGACATGGTCCCTTTTACCTCGTTCCCTCAGGCTGCAAGCCTTTAGCAGCCTGATGGAGCTGCTTTCTGCTCTGCTGTTCTCTTTGCTCTCTGGGCTTGCTGACAAAATGTTTCCCATGGCATTACCTTAGCGATCAAACCAGTGTGAGAGCCGGTTGCAATATCGCCCAGCCTCTGCAGTTCTCTTTCTCCCTTGTCTTGGTGTTCTGTTTCCTTGGATTTCCTCTTCTTCCCAGTGTCTGTCAGCTGGTTCCCCATTTAACTTCCCCGGGCTTAACAGAGGCTGTCAGTGTCCTTCACGCTCTCCTGGCGCCGTTCTGTAGGCTCAGCTTTTGCCCCATAAGCCACAGAGCTTCTCCCGTGTCCTGCTTCAGTGGACATGGTCCCTGCTGCCTCGTTCCCTCAGGCGGTGGGCTTTCTGCTGCCCGGTTCTTCTCTTCACTCTCTGGGTTCAACATCACACCATTTTCCATGGTGTTCCTGCACTTAGCAATCTGACCAGTGTGAGAGCCATTCGTAACATCCCCCAGCCTCTGCAGCTCTCTTTTTCCCTCCTCTTGGTGTTCTGTTTCCTCATGTTCCTCTTCTTCCACGTATCTGTCAGCTGCAGAGCATTTAAACTTTCCAAGCCGATTGAGCAATCTCCAAAGACTAGACCCTGTGGTGGTTTACCAGTCCTAGTCCGCTGCATTGCTCCATCTTTCTATCTTGTCCCAGTCGATGTCAGGCCGTTCTTCAGGTAATGTGGAGGAAGTTGGGATGGAGTGTCATTGGGAGTGATCATTACTATTCTCTGCCTCATTCTCATCCCACTTGTTACTATATTGTTCTCTGTATAACATGGGTGAATATTATGAGTGGAGCTAATAGGTGTGAGAGGATAACAATATGCCATAAGGGCATGTGAAATGGAGGAAACACCCCTATAAGGGACGGGGGGAGTATGTAACTTGATTCAATCATTCCATGTCCTCTCCCCGAGGGTCATCTCCCCCCTAGGTCGTCCTCCCTCATATAGCCACCCCTAGGGTCAGGATCAGGTAGCGACTGCTGTCCCCTCGCCACCTAGAGAGAGGCTTCCTCAGGGAAAGGAGACATCATTAGATTCATAACACCGCTCTTGCCTCAACATGCTCCTTATGTCCGCGGCCTGAATTCCTTTCCTGTTGAGGCAGAAATTGAGATCAGGCCCTTGGTGGATCAGTGCCCAGGCTCAGCTGACCTTCTGGTCCACTTGCTACTGTCCAAATCAGACCCCATGGCAACTGAAGGGGGCCCTCCTGCCAGATACTAGCATCTGCATGGACTTCTCATTGACCAGTATTCTGAGGACAACTCTACCCCCGGCATGCCCTGAAAAGCCTTATGGGATCCTGTGAGAAACCTGAGGGTCTTATCACTTCTGTTCCCTTTGGATCCTCTATGCAGCTGGCCAGGAACAGGCCATCTCTTTTGGATCCCTGCCCTGGGGGCGAACAGGTGAGGGAGGATCATCTGGATGGAGGGTCCTTGGGAATTGGAGGTGGGGTACCCATGGATGAGACATGGTATGCCACATCCTCCTTTCAGAAAGGAACCCCTAACCCAGAAGTGGTTATGGGATATTTTTCATCTTGTTGTCTAGTTTATGAGAAGGGTAGAATACATTATCAAACCAGACCTGTTAAATAGAGGAGAAGAAAGAGTGGGGATGCGCTACTTTGTAACAAATCATGGTATCCCACTTATCCTCATGATAACCAATCTAACCTCCCTCCAACCTTTATAGGTCATTATAAAAGTGTTCCACTTCATCCCCATTTTAAAATGAATAACAGTACTCAGATGAGGAAGAAACCACTTGGAGGCACGAGGATTACCTACTTCACTCATTTGAGTACTGCGATAAGAAGATGTTGGAGGTCAGGCATGTTCCACTAGTTTGCTTAATTGTGGTCAGGCATGTCAGGTAATGCAAAACCCTAACTTACACCTGCAGCCTGTTAGCCCAACACAGGTGTATAAAACGAGGAGCTGCTGTAACAGAAAAGGGAAGGAGAAGGAAAGTGGAAGCCATGCGGGAGAGAAGCCAAGATGCCAATACGTTGAACAAGACCCTGGGAGTTCTGCTGGATGGTGAATGCAGACCGAACCTCTGACAGAGGGGAAGGCGGCCAGCAGCCGCTGCCAGAGGGCAAAGGCAAAGCTACGCATAGGAGCCGGCGAGTGCTTAGTGGAGCACCCATCTATCTGGCTTTCCCTCAGGAGTTGCTAAGATCAGGTAAGTGTCGGGGACACTTCAAATACCCAGGGCGCTCGAAGAAGATGATGAAAACAGTAAGGGTGAATGAAAAAAGTGAAAGTTACTTCTTTTGAATACCAAACTGAATGAAACAAGTGAAAGTAACTTATTGAACTGAATGACACAATACAAGTCACTTCTATTGAATACTGAACTGAAGGAAACAGGTGAAGGTAACTTATTGAATTGAATGACACGAGGCAAGTTACTTCTATTAAATACCGAACTGAATGAAACAAGCGAGGAGGCATTTATTTTGAATACTGAATTGAAAGAAACAGCAAAGGTATACTTTATTAAGTGAAAGCCACAGTTATAAGTGAAAGCAACATCTTTGGCAAACTGAACTATTTAACTGAATGAAAGAGACTTTGAATAAAGCCAGATCAAGATTAAGAAACAACATATGTGATAAAGTTGTGAAGCTGTGGGTGAAGAAACTGCCTGTTGATCAAACTATTGAACTCTGAAAGAAACCTGGAAGTTCCCAGTTGCATAACATGTAGTGGGTGGACCATGTGGTCTAAAACTGCACCTAGACCAGAGATCATATTTATGTTAACAAGAAAGTTTACTTTGATGAAAACGGGAAAACAAATGATGATGAGTATCCAACTTGGGGAAGGGAAACCTGAGTTATAAAGAATTGCAAAAGTCCAGTTAAATGGCAAAGCTCCAAGATATGTATTTTGTATACTTTAAGCTTTGGGTAGGGAATCCTAAGTATTGGTGCCTTGCAAAGAAAGAAAAAGAGTAAGCCGGAGCTAGAAAACAGCTCAGAACCTTATGTTTGGAACACTGTTTTGGTTGACGTCCCTGCACTTTGTTTTGTATTAGTTGTGAGGGGCCAGCATAGGATTTGGACACAGACCGACACCTAATTTGAACATATTGACAAATATTTTCCTTACTTTCTTTAGGTAAGGAAATTCCACCTTAATATAAGCAAAGGTAGGCCTTACTCCATCCTGACCTTTTCTTTAATAAAACACTGTAGTTCAGCTTGGATCTGTTGTCTGTATCTTCTTCCATGATACCACACTCACAATGCGTAGGGGCTATCTCATCTCCAAAGGGGCTGCGTTCATTAGATCTAGAGAGGCTATTAGGAGTCAACTGGAGGGTGAGGTCAGGGATCTTGAAAAACTCCATAAGGTGTTTAACTCTCTCAAAGCCCTCAAGAATCTGGGTATGGCTAGGGCGAAGTTGTAGGCACACCTGGCCAACTGGACTGCACATGCTTTTTCAGTGACCAAGCAGAGATATTATAGCCGGGGCAACAAGGCCAATAGGTTATTGGAATCAAAGCTGAAGGGCATCAAGACTAGAAATAAGATCCCTATCTGTAAGATTCCTCCAATGTATTGCAGCATGGTGAGGTAGAAAGATGTGTTCCAGTATTTTCCTCATCTTATGCCAGGTGATTCTCAGGGTAACACACAGCAGAAGGTGAATTACATCTATTTATTTTAATTTATCTTATAGTTTATTATGCAAACCTAGCTCAAGAGCAGCAGAGCGCTTTACTAACAGGATTGTGCAAGAATTGGGCTTACCATTTTATACGTTAATGCAATACTATTAGTGAAGGGAGAGAGGGATTTTTATTCCTCCTGCAGGTATTGTTGAAAGAGCCACAATGTTTAGTGTTTTATGGAACTGAAGGATCGGAGGGGCATTTCAAGCCTCTACTGGAGTTAAGTTCCAGATGGTTGGGGCGAAACAGGAGACGGACTGTTTGTGAGTCTTCTCTTTTCAGGCTAGCTTTGACTACAACCTTTTCATAGTTTTGCTACGTGAGGTGTAAGAGCCTCCCGAGGTGTGGAGTTTAGCAGGCAAGTATATCGGTGTTCTGTTTGAGACTGCTTTGTATGTGATACATACAGTTTTGAATATGATCCTAGCATGGTGGGGGAGCCAGTGAAGCATGCACAGGATTGGAGAGAAACAACCAATTTTGCGGACTTCTGTAATGAGGTGGGCTGCAGCGTGGTGTGCTGCTTTGCCAGATTTGCAGCTGGAAGCCCAGTAAGGAGGGCATTTTCTGCATTGATGTGTGAGATAATAAGGACTTGGACCACCATGCAGAATTTGTTCTAGAGAATGAAGTGTTTGATTTTGCAGAGTGTGTGGATCTGTAGCCATGCGGCTCGTGCCTTTTTGGTTATGTGCTTTTGAAAGGAAAGGTTACTGTCAACAATGAAGTCCAGGAATTAGGCTGAGTTTGATAGCTGAGGGGTTAACCCTTTCAAGAACTTATCATCCAGCCATTTTCGCACAGGTTGTTGTTTGGTGGGGGACCAATTTGGTATTGGCCGGGTTCAGTTTAAGGTAAACCTTTGACATCCATGTTTGTATAGCAGCGAGGCATTCGCAAGGTGAGAAATGTCCTGGGAGCCGCTGACCTTAAGGTACAGCTGAGTGTCATCAGTCTACTGATGGATAGCTATGTTGGGGTGATCTAGAAGAGTTCCCAAGGCTTCCATGTATAGATTGAAGATGTTTGGGGAGATAATGGAACATTCGGGGACCCCACACTGACTGAGATCTGATTGGATTTGAATGAGCCCATCTGTACGAGCTGGTGCCTATCGGATAAATAGGATGCAAACCATTTTAGGGCAGTTCCAGAGAAGCCCATCCTGTCGGCGAGGAGCGAGAGGAGTGTTTGATGATCAAGTGTGTCGAAGGCACTTGAGAAATCTAAGAGGACTAGGAGACCGTCAGTAACTATGAGCGCATAATTCACCACTTGGATGGCTGCAGTCTCAGTTCTGCATTTGTTACAGAAGGCAGACTGGTAATCACAGAGAAGGTCAAGCGGGTCAAGTTTGGCAAGTAGTTGGGTCACAACTACTTTCTCGAAAAGTGTTGATAGGTCTGTAGTTTGCTAGATCCTCTGGGTCAAGCAAAGGCGTTTTAAGAAAGGGTTGTATGAGACCTGTCTTCAATACGTCTGGGAATACACCTTCACTGAGGGAGGTGTTCACAATACCAAGGAGTGCATTAAGTGCAGGGCCAGTCAGTTATTTAATGAGGGGCACTGGGAGGAAGTTGTCTGTGTATTTAGTGGGTTTTAGTGAAGCAAGGGTGTCTGAGAGATCCCTAGGTGAAAGGAGGGTGAAGTCTGTTCAGGAGGGCAGTGACTGAGGGAGAGATGGCTAGCAAGGCTCTGTTCCATGTTGAGGCATCAATGAGACCTCTGATTTAATCCGTTTTGTTAATGAAGATGCTGTTTATTCCCTTGCATCTCTTTTGTGAAGCTGACACCTCAGGGGCTGGTGTGGGCTTGGAGCAGTGCTTGACTACTTCGAATAAGGTGTTTCTCCTGTTAGAGGCTGCCACAATGATGAAAGTGTAGTAAGCTGACTTAGCCTCAGAGATCATGTGTCTGCGTTGGGTACACAGGCAATTGGGATTGAAAGCTCCTCTAGGCTGCAGTCCTTGCGCCACAGGTTTTCAAGGGATCTGAGAGAGTGTTTGTTTTTGGCAAACTTCGGAGTGTGCTGGAGTGCAGATGCTTTGTCTTTGGTGTGACTAGACTTTAGAGGTGTGTGGGTATCTAGTAGTTCTTTGCCAATGTGGTTAAATGTATCCAGAAGGGCTGAGGCATTCCGTGTGGCTGGGAATGTTGTAAACATTGCCTCTAGTATGTCTAGAGGGAAACTCTGGAAGGATTGGCACTCAGGGTGTTTGGCCTGGCTTTTGTGGAGCTGCCTTGTGTGTGATATGAGAAGGGGAATTGCAGCAAGGCTGTCCTTTCAAGGGGAATGGGATTTGAGCATGAGAGGATTAGGCAGTAGGTGAAGGATAGCTTAGGTGTGTGACATTTGGTATGCATGGGGGAGAGTTTGATTTGTTTAAGGTCCATGGAGTCTGTCAGACAGAATAGGGAGTCATGTAGGTGTTTTGGAGGTTGGGATGTAGAAATCTCTGAGGAGCAAATTATTAGACTAGGAAACTGTTGCAAAGAAGAGAAAGTTCATTGATGAAGTTACCACTCCGTTGAGGTGGCCTATAAATAAGATGGAATGTAGCTAAGTCATTTTTTGAGATGAGAATGGGCGTGGCAGGGATTCAAATGAGCTGTGTGTGCAGGTTGGGATTACCATACAGGTCCATTGATCTAATGGATGACTGCCACCCCACCTCCAGTCTTTCCTGTGTGGTTATTGTACTCGTCGGTTAGAAGAACATCAAAGATATCGGTGGAGGAGGGTGTAAACCATGTTTCGCTAATGAAAAGGGCATCACGATCATTGTTGGTTATAAGGTCAACGATATCCGTAGTGGGTGCGACCGCTGAGTGAGCATTAACCATCATACCTGGAGGGACGTCAGTAGGTGAATGTTGGAGGGGTGTATGGGGGATATTGATGAGGTTTGCCAGGTTAGCTGCCTGGGGCTGCATTGGGAATTTAGTGTGCAATCCCTGTAGTGGATGGGAGTGAATTGTGGTGAGTGGAGACGCAGGGTGATATTTACCTGGTGTAGCACGAGCAGAGTAACTGGCCCTTAGCCATTAGCAGGGCCTAAAAGGACCAAACAGGTGTTGTCCTTTTCTTCGACGACCCTTCACTTCATATTCCCAGGTGAGAGATGCCCTGTGAACTAACAGTTAAGAAGGGAAAGGAAGATGCATGCCATAGTGGGCAGGTGGGATTTAGGTCACATGACCTCTATCCACTTGCACCAGCTCTTCAACTGCAAAAGAAAAGAGGCTGGAAACCTGCTTAAATAGGTGAGTAAAAGGATGCCAAACCAAGAAGGAACCAAAATATTAGCAGTGACTGACAGGTGGATGGGGTTTAGGTCGCGTGACCTATATCTGCCTGCACATGCTCACCAGCTGCAAAAGAAAAGAGGCTGAAAGGCTGCTGAAATGGGGGAAAAAGGGTGGCAAACCAAGAGAGTAGCAGTGATTGACAGGTGGGTAGGGTTTAAGTCATGTGAAGTAGATCTACTTGCACCAGCTCACCAACTGCAAAAGTAGAGAGACTGGAAGTCTGCTTATGTAGGGTTGGATAAAAGGGCAGTAGAGCCCCAATAAGCTCCAAATGCACTCTTATCTCAAGGAAAATGATTAAATGGTAATGCTCCTCTGGTACTTTTCCCGGGTACGACCTCCACAGAATTTCCTGAGACATTCGACTGTGCCTTTCCATCACAAGCGTGAAAGTGTACTTTTATGGTCTCTCCGGAACTTGTTTAATTGGTTTTGTATTTTCTTTTTTTCTTTGTTTTACTCCTACTTCCTCCTCCTTTTGCAACTAAGAATGTGTCTAATTTGCTTTATAGCTTACCTGTACGTAAGTGAGGTGGTTTGTTTAACCCATTTTACTAGTTATTAACAACAATCCGATATTATCATGATCCAAATATTGACATATTTTTTCTATTTCAATAGCTTTGTCCGTTTTCTGCAATGCCCTCTATCTTCAAAATGTTGTGGTATGTTATCTCTTTTATTTACTATTCTTTTTATTTCATTTTTCTTGTGTTATAACTCTCGTCATAACTCTGAACTGATAATCAATCATTCAAAATGGGAAATAGTTAATATTATTTACACTTTTTTCTCATGATTAACATTTGACAATGTTTTGTTAATTCGATTTTATAATCATATGATACAAATATGATTGTCATGACTACTTTTTACTGTGGATATACCATATTTTCATTTGTTCATATTGTATTGTATATTAAATCTATTATGCAGCCTTGAGAACGACTTCTGGGTCGAAAGACGTGTCAGCTGACTATATCAAGAATAAATCGAAATTTTGAGATCAGCTATTTGGAATACCTCAATTCAATCCAACCATGAGATTAGTTGTGAATATATAGGGTGGCAGTGTGTCACCTTTATCCAACCTAATTTTCCTAATCTGGGCATACTTGCTGTCATGCCTCTGCACATATCCCACTACCTGCCACAATGAAAGCCATCTCTACGACCTATGAATATTTCTATGATTTAGCAAAATTTCCAAACAGCATTGGTGCACTAAACTGTACATATTTACCACTATTGACCCAATGCAGCAGGAGGCAGGGCTACGGAAATCACAAAGTGCAATGCACGATCAATGAACAGATGACCTTTGATGCAGACCTGTCCATCTCCCACTGCTGTACCTGGTTCTCAATTACAACCCATGAAGCTCTATAGTACCCTGTCACCCTACATCTACACGCACAGGACAACTGGCATGGCTATTAGGTATTTGATGGCACCAGTCATTGTAATGTTTTGGGTTCCAGAAGCACATCAAAATGGCAATCAAGTGAAATGATAGGGGGCATTCATCTAGAGGAAAATCAAGTCAACCCATGGTTGGGGTGTTGTGATGAATCTGAGGAGATCATCCCAAAAACCCTGACCTGGACCTCTTCTCATGTGGCCAGGGAAAGGCAGTCACTATCTGATGTCAGACCGAGTGGCTGATATTATGCAGGATGATCCCATGGGAGGGGACTCAAGTCAGTGAGAACAGGAGACCCCTCTAGACAATTTCCCTAATGGTCCTACAGTCTTAATGGCCTATTGTGAAACTGATCATTTTGATTTAAAAATAAATAGGAACATTATGGACTTCAAGTCCCATAATGCCCTTAGTAATGAGACGAGGAAGAGAGGTCCACAGGTAGTAAACTGTTGTGAGCTGTCTAGTTGTTGTAATGACCAACACATGAGCAGGACATTTAAACATTTAAAGGCCTTTCAGGTGCGGACAAGGAAGGAGCAGAAGGGAGAAGCAAAAGGTGCTGTTATCGTTGTGGCAGCAGCAGGACACCGTGTAGCAGACGTGGCAGAGGTCGGCACTCCATAGCTATGCAGAGGATGCGCAGCAGGAAGCAGTATTAAAGCCAGCCACCCTGTGAGAGAGAGAAGCTCTGTGCACACCGTGAACTGCCCTGGTTTTAGATTTTCACCAGAGAGTGCACAGAGCTGCGAAAGCTCCATTGAAGGTCAGCACGAGTGGTGGCAGACCAACAGGAGATGTAGGATGCAGAGGAGGTCCCGAAGAGTGAAACAGCAATACCAGCGAGTCAGAAGGAGATGCCAGGGCATACTAGTGAGTTGGCCTGAAGCAGGTGACCCCGGAGTGCTCCAAAGGAGACCGCAAGTTAATATAAAATATTGTGAACACTGAATAATTTAATGAAGGCAAACTGGGTGCAACTAACCTAATGAGGGATTTCACATAGGGGAACATTGTAACCCGCATTGCCAAAGCCAAAGTAAAGTGAAATGCTGACAAACCGGGTATAGCTCTCCTAGGAAAGGATGTCCGGGGAGAGAATTATAACCCGTACTGCCAGCAGTCAAAAGGTTGCACAGCTAGAAAACAAAGACTCCAGGAGAAAATCCTTCCTTGTAAAAACGGTCAAGGGGGAAGGAACTGTAACTTGCTTTGCCTAAGGCAAACAGACCAACAAGAGAATCATTGTCATTTTGGAAATATCCATGTGGCAGAAGATGTAAGCCAATTGTGTTAGAAGTCAAAAGACTGACCAGAGAAGCAGTTGTTTGTTCATATCTCCCCATTGATGATTCAAGTTTGAAGAGTTTGGAACAAGCCTTACCACAGAGTAAAAGTTGCAGTAGTAGCAGGAGTTTTATTCTGGGAGGTGAGTAATCCAGGAAAGGGCCAACTTGTAGTTAGTCCTGGCAGGTGAGTGTACCAGGAAGAAGATGATTTAAAGTACTGTGTTGGTGGTAAAAGGTTGTGGTGGAAAAGAAGTGTCAATTCCATCATCTTGTTTTGATGAACTGTTGCATAACCGAAAGAGATTGTTGAACCATCTTGACTGAAGTGTGGTGGAAAAGAAGTGTCAATCCCATCATCTTGTTTTTGATTAACTGTTGCATAGCCAAAAGTGTTTCTTTTGATTGAACCATCCTGACTAAGGTGTTACTTCTAAAGATGAAGTTTGATTGCTAACAGGTGATTGGCCTTTGGAGAAAAGAACACTTGCATTTGATTTCTGAATTGATGTTTGGAGAAAAAGACTTTTGGTTTACCATTCAGAAGGTTGTGGAAACATTAACAATTGTTTTGAAGTGTGAGCAAACCTTTGGAAGCGGGAAAGTCACTTTGCCAATTGAAGGCTATATTGAATGGAAAAGACGTTTTTTATCTACATTGAGTGGAACTTTGTTATTGAACAAAATGTTCTTAAAATTGAACTGTGTTTGAGAAAATCCTGAATTGATCCAGGGCAAGGGAATCCAAACCTGGTCACAAGGTTTCATGTTTATAACTTTTGAGTTTGAATTTACATGTTATTGTGTGGAGTTTAAAACAGCCAAACAATTCCTGTATAAGTGTGTTGTCTATATTATTGTGAGGGTCAAATACTTTTTGGACATTAGGTCATTTTACTTTAGCCTTAGTTTGCTGGTCAGGGATATGCTTCTTAGGCTAGGGAAGGATAGGTGTTTGCCTCACCCTTTTTTATTTAATAAAATGGCAACTTGTGAGAAAACTATACCTATGTGCCTGTCTCGATTTTCTGACCCCTCACATATTATCCAGAAGGAAATCAAGAGAAATGATGGTAGAGGATGAATCGAGATGGAAATCAATGGAAATGATTGGGAGAGGTTTCCAGAGCTAAATTATGCACTCACGTCCCCAGTCACATAATCATCAATTCCCACAAATACCCTGACCCCCTCTCTGTAAATTGAACATAATGGGAAGCATCCATTGACAGGTATCCACATAACTAGAACCCAGGTTGGGAGTCGGGACCTCGAATCTTCCCTAATATTGTATCACACTTAAATCCGAGTCATATTTATTCAGTTATTACTTTATTCTTAGAATTAATCCAAGGTAGTCGGTTTTTTGAGTTGTGCCTTCAAGGTTCCACAAATTTTATTTTGTTATTTACTGTGTTGTCCAAATAAACATTCACTTTCTATTTGCGTTTCTTGGGTTTGACAACTGGTTAAAAAATATATTTTCTTTAAAAGAAAAAGAGGAATTAAAAAGGAGAAGAGACTAAAATCTCGGACCGAAACCAAAACGATGGTGGTCATTAATACTGACTCCTGTTATTGGATGGATTCGGAGGTCTGTTTCTTTCGTATATGAGCTCCGTTCGTCAGTAGGTTTTTTTTGCGGAAAGAGAAAGCGAAAGGTGATCCCTTCTTGATGTTGGGATCTACAAGCAATCTAATGTAGGGATCTTGTCTGAGCCAAGTGCATCTACTCAGGTCGCAAAAGAAGCCGACCGGTTTCAGTGGTATGAGAACGGATGTCACCACTTTCTTCAGGGCTATGGACACGCACTGGTTAGTATTGTGCGGTCAGATCAATTCTTGCTGGGAGAACTGGGTCTCTAAAATCCAGGAGTGGAAGGTCCCCCTGTAGGATGCACGGGGGGGGTGGAAGGAAAGAGAGAGAGGGAGAAGACCATTAGAATTATATCCCATCATTGCTCTCAAGGAAGGGTGGATATGGAATCTACATCTTACCCTATAGAGTTATAGAAAAACTCCCATCTATCAGGTCCTGAATTCGGATAACATGCGTTTTCTGTTTCTCGAATCCAAAGGGTTCACTTGCCCACCTACAAGAAAAATGTTCTGTAAGTATTGAGCCACAAAAAGCACTGCCAGATATCACACTAAACAAGCATAATAGTGTGATAGCAAAAAACATTTTGAATTACAATTCGAACCTAGCTCACTATCTACACAGGTCAGCTCGAGGAGAGCTTAGCCTGAGGTACATTTGGACTTCTGGAGCACTCTTATTGCGCACACGGTTTTATTGTTACATGTCAACCTAGGTATGTACAAGTATGTTACCATTCTTTCACCCCACCACCTTATCCGACCACAACACAGCCCTCCACACTCTCCCACCCGTTATCCGACTGCAACACACCCTATCACCGTCCACCTCCCACCCCTTTATCAAACCACAACAGACCCCTCGGCCCTCAGGGCCCACCCCATTATCCAACTGCAACAAACTCCTACACCCCTAAACCATGCACGCCCACCAATATTTTCAAAGTACAACACATCCATCCACCCTCCATCCGCATTATACAACTACGCCACATCCCTACACGCTCCCACATCCCTACGTATACTCAGGAGACTATCAGAGGTGACGTACCTTTTTGTGATGTCCACAGGGGTTTTGGGGTGAGGCGTAACAGCAAATATCTCATGTGATAACCTGCGTTCAGTGCATGTGAACTGAAAATGCATCTTCCCATGCAGAAATAGTTTTACCAGAACCGTAAATTACGGAATTCCACAAAGAAGCATGTTGCGGGGTCCCTTACCATGTAGTATGATCTCTGCTGCATCAGAGCTCAGGACTGCCATTTGAGGATAGTGACATTAGGACATGAAAACAGGGGTAGTAGAGGTGGCAAGGGGGGAGATGGGTGGTTGTGGATTACAAAATTCAGCAAGCGGGAGCTCACTACCGAGCTAAGGAAGTTGCCATGGGGGTGCCAAGTCTGTTGTGGCACCTGCTGTCCAAAATCTCATCTATTAGCACACCAAACTGTGGCACAGGGTGCATGAGAGGGAGGTGGCTTTGGTGTCTGTGCACCCCTTCATTACAAAAGAAATTAAAAATGGATAACCTCAAGAGCTGCCTGTGTACCATAGTAGGCGAGAACATAAAGGAATGGAAAACTAGAGGTAAAGGAACTTCTCCAGATCCCTTCATGCACCCCGGGGAGTTAAATGCAGACTCTGCAATTGACATCACATATGTGATCAAACCTGGAGATGCAGAGGTCTGAACAGAATCTGGCTTGCAGATGGCCAGTACCTTATCAATGACATGTCCTGTATGTTCATGTAGTGTTGTAAACATGATGACTTCTGTTCTCCTGGGTCCGTTTTGCATTACACATTTATAACCCCAAATATGAGCTCCCCCCCATGTGTACAAGATGGCAGGCTCTTAGATTAGGTGCCAATTGTGTGTAAAACTAAGCATATACAGGCAAAGTATGCAAATCCTGCAAAATGCTATGCTCCCTTCACCAAACCCTCCAGGAGGATTAACATGTCACAAGAACAGTCCTCTTTGCACCCAAAACATTATGCAGGATACAGGTCTCGTAGGAGGTTGTCACAGGCCCAACAAAAACTGTAGAGTGGCTAATTAACAACACATTTCCGACACCTCATTGCATACTACATGTCCCAGAATACAACCGTTGTGGCCAACAAAGGAGCCAGTATGCTACCAGTGTGCATGTCCCAAGATGAGCCATATACCACACTTCGGGACCGGCAGATTACTGTAGTGTAGATTTGGTCGAAGGAGAATTGGTCACAATGATTTTGATGACTTTTGCCACAAATATATATGGGAGGTGGGTTTATGGAAATCATTATTGTATGGGGGTTAAGGAGGGCTGCGCAGGGTCTCCACCCCACACATATATGTTGCAAAATCAACCTGTCAAAATAAATTCGACCAAGTCTCCTTCGACCAAATGTATTCAATGTAATCCCCCTAAAGCCCACACATCTGCCACTACACCAATTGCAGTACTGCAATGCACAGGTACTAGATGAGAAGGCATCAAACATCTCCACAAACAGAACCTGTCACACAGGCCTTCAGAATGTATCTTGCATGAAAGGCCCCTCTCCATCCATTGCAAAGACATGTATTTAAAGGCCCAAGCATAGCTATCCTTGAGCATCTCTGCAAGAGAATAGAGCCTGTCATGACAGCACTCACAAGAGATGGGGAGGTTCAATCCCCTTAATAGTCTGTCAACCATGAGTAGGCATGCAATGATGTATGTCCATGCAGCTACCTAGGAGAACCCCTAGCCAACATAGGAGCGCCTGTAAGTATTCGGCCAATTGCTGATCACATGCATAATGCTCATGTGCCTGCTTCCAAATAACTGTGACAGCCAGTGAGCATGAGGATTCTGAAACAATTCAACCCACGCACACTACCACGGCACCCTCAGATAACAGTGCCACCACCACCAGGGCATGTGAAGGTACCAGTGCCACCAGCACCACCCCCACTGGGAAATCCAGAGGTACCACAGCCACCACAACCACCAGGGCATTCACAGGGGAAAATAGCACAGCTACTACCCAAGCGCCTGTCATGAAACAGAAGGGGAGGACAGCAAAGTTCAATAAAGAATCCCAGGCAGTGCCTGCCCCTGACACAATGCCTCTGGAGTAGGTGATACCAGAAGCACAGGATGTACCTGAGGAGGCACTGCAGCTAATTGCAGCACAGGATTTGCATCTACTGCAACTACCAGATCCCTTGTCAGTGGTGTTAACTGTGACACAGGCTGACTCAAGCAGCACAGGCCCCATGGATGCCACAAGGCTTTACTCACTGGATGATAGTCCTCATCAAGCAGGTGGCACTGATGTGGGTGTTGAGCGTCATCCTGTGAGGAGCAGTGCAAAAGACACACATACCATCAGGGCAACTTCAAGACCAGCATGGGCTACATCACAGGTAGTTAACCAGGATGTTGGTTTTGACAATCAATATGAGCCCATTCCAGGTGATTAAGGGGCATGGAGGAATACCAGAATCACAAGGAACTAGTACTGGAGAAAATTCTTAGGGCCAACACTGACATAACAAGAAGATGGGGCAACCCGATGTGTGCCTGTGCATTTAGACAGATCGATTGTGCAAATGTATCACTCTGGGGTCGCAGGAGGCCACAGATGGAACCACCCTTAGAGTCCAGCTATTTTCACGAATTCTGAAAAGGGTTGATGCAGGCTCATGTGGGTGGGGTTGGTTCTCTGGCCACAGCTCCAGAGAGTGGTGGTCAGGGAACCAACCCCATCCATATCAGCTTCCCACTACTGAGGACTCCTTGAACCCACACTAACTCCGAGGGTCAACTTGGCGGTGCTAAAGGTTACATCTATTTGTGCAGTGTGCATCTGATTGTTGCATGCGTTAAGGGTAATTACTGCTTCTGAAATCGCTGGGTGATTTACCGCCTACCTATCAATGAGGGCCTGTGAGATGGATAGAGTAGGACATTGTTCCTAGAAACCTTCATGTTCAAACTGCATCCATCGGGGCATACAGATTAGTTAGGTGGCGTGCTGCACCAATGGAAAAAGAAATTCAAAAAGCCAGATACTTATATATACACAACAATAGATTTATTGCAAATTATTCTCTCCCTTTAGCGGGCTTTATCAAGGTGTTAGAGAGTCAAATCAAAGTTATAAACAGGCTTGCCTGTAATGTATGTCACAAGTGAGTTGTCATCATTCTGTTTCTTACAAATTATCAATTCACAATTTACAATGCTAGCTACCTTGGCGTGGTCTAGTTTTGTTCCAATTCATGTGTTAGTACATCCATTTTTGAATACATTTTCAAGTTTGTTACAAATTAGTACATTATTATATTAATTTGTGCAATCACAGAGTCCCTATATAGTTAAGCAATTGCCCCAAGTACAAGTACATCTATAAATATAAGGCGAAAGGGCCAGATAAAATCCATCCATAGGGGCAGCTTCCATACATCAGTGAAATTATGGAAACACAGAATCCGCAACACCCATCGCACATCATACGCCTCCCCGTATCTGCCCCCTTCGTCCTTACCCATATGATTACCTTATCCCCCATCACCCCTAATCCAGTGAAGTCCCTCTCCAGCAAATGCTTCAACACCCTTGGCACAAACACTCCCCAGCTACCTCAACATTGACAGGGAAATCAGCATCTCAAAGATGTCCCCCCTCCCAACCCCTCGATCCCACTCCACTCTCCAACTCCCTCTCTCATTGACCCCATTCACCACCCTGCACCCTCACCAGCACTCCCACCCCCCTCAGACACCCATCTGCAACACACTCTCCCTCACCCCACCACACCTGTCATCCCCACAAAGTCCCACACATCACAAACAGTCCTTCGGCAGACCCTAACATTGCTCAGAGCCGCCACCCTCCATCTTAACAGCAGAAACAATCAGCCTCCCATGAACAATTACTACCTCCCTCCCCTTCTTTTTCCTACACCCGACCCTCCCCTTTACTGACACCGAAGCTCCCTCCACTGCCCTCCCCCTCACACCTACACACTACACATGCCCCCACGTGACCTCCACTGGGGGATCCCCCCACCACCTTCTCAATCCTATCCTCTCAGTCCACTTGCATCTCCGGGTGCAAACCATCCCCACCCTTCCTTCCCACTCTTATGCATTCTCATCAACGACAGATCTGTCGCTAAAAGCAGACACAACATATACGACTTCATCTCCTCTGAAAGCCCAGACATCATGTTCATCATGGATACCTGCTTCTCCAACAACCTCCCAACCATTGTAGATGAGACATTCCTCCTGACTACACACTCATCACTCACAACAGAGGTAGAAGAGCAGACGGGATTGCCATACTCCACAAACCTCACCTATCTATCTCACAATCTGAGGCACAGGCATGCAACACAGACAGTGAATCATTCCTAGTGAACCTTCTCATGAATCCCTTGCACACCCACAGCTTCTTAATCATGTACAGACCCCACCCCTTACCAGCTATAACAGACACTTTGCTAATGCCCTGAGTGACACCCTAGTGGCCATCATGGTCTCCCACCCATCCGTCACCCTATTAGGAGACCTCAACATATGGTTCAATGCCCCAGACAACCCCATGACATGACCAGTCCTGGACAACCTGAAGCCCTCAAAATGACTCAGCAGGTAACAGGTTCCACTCACACAGCAGGACATACTCTTGATACAAATGTTCAGCTCCCCATGACCGCTAATATGGATAGGCCATGCAGCCATCCCCTCTTGCCCCTGTCACTCATCCACCTTCCACACATCGGTAACACTGGGCCATCCACTTGCATCCTGTGATGGAACAAGGACATAGTAACCCCAGACATGGCTGATGCCCGGCTCTCATCCCTCCCCAATCTACCCGTCGAAGGAGTATACATTCATTCAGTCACTTCAACACATGGCTCTCCAATGCTCCCCTACCCCTCACCCCTCAAGGTCAACCCCCAGCAGACCCGGCCCCTTACCCAGGTGGTTCAACCCCTCCTCAAATCCCTTAAAACACTTAACCATTCCCTGGAATGCAGATGGTGGGCTGACAAATCTCCCCAAAACAGAGCCACCTACACCCATCAGAACCATGTCTGCAAAGCTGAAATGCAGGAGGCCAAAACATCCTTGCACAGGAACAGAATCACTAACGCCCTTAAAAGTAGAATTCATGGCTCCCCCTTGCCATCCACTCACCCCCTCGCGCATCTCCCAATCTCTCTGTAATGCCCTCTCAGACCATTTCTACAATTTGGCACAAGAAAGAACCTGCACCTGGCACAAAACTAGCAGCACTCCCACCCCCTGCACCTACTCCCCAGCATAAACCCATTAACCCACATCCCCTCCCTAACTTCTCCTCTTTCGTTCCCATTTCTAGTTCCAAATTCCTTAAGCTACTGGCCAACAGCCATCCGTCCGGATCCCAGAGAGGCCAATGCCCTCCTACCCTCCTCAAAGAAATCTTCACCTCAACCTGTGCGAGCGACATCACAAGATCCATCCTCATTTCTTCCCTCACCTCAGTCATTTTCCCAGCAGCATTCCAAATATCACACTTCAAACCCCTTCTTAAAAATCCCTCACTTGACCCTCTCCTTCTGGCCAACTACAGGCCATTCTCTAACACCTGTTTCTTAGCCAAACTCACTGACCGAACAGCCTACTTCCAGCTTAGCACCTTTGCAGAAGTCTATCACCTTCTCAACCCTGCCCAGTCTGGCTTCAGAACCCTCCATTGAACTGAATCATCCCTAACCTCCATATGGGATGATCTAAAAAACACAGCAGACACAGAGGGCTGTGCCGCACTCATACTCCTCGACCTCTATGCGGCCTTCGATCCTATCGACCTCAGCATCCTCATTGACAGACTCCACTCTCTCAGCATAAGGGGCACAGCCCCAAAGTGGATCTCTTCAATATTTGCCAACAGATAAAAAATCACTCACCTTCCTCCCTTCACCTTGAACGTCCGCCCATCTATAACAGAGTCCCAAAAGGCACTTTCCTATCACCTCTTCTCTTCAACTACTAGACGCGCCCTCTCCCCACACTTATCTGATCACACAAACTCACGTGCTACAACTACGCAGATGACACACAAATCATCTTTAAGATCCCCAAGTCCACCCCCCAACCTTACATCCTGCCTCACTGACATTGTTCATTGAATGAGAGTCAACCACTTCCTCTTCAATACAGGAAAAACAGAAATCATGCTCAGCGGAAGACAGCTCTCTTCTCCAACTCAATGCCGCTCAAAATCCGACGCATAGAGGACAACTTGACTTGGCCTCCGGGGGGGGGGGGCTCAAGACATGGCTATTCCCACTTGCAACCTGACACACCCTGACCTCTTAAGCTACTCAATCACTCCAGGCAGCCCAGCACTCCAGGCAGCCCAGGGCAGCAAGGAACCTCTATGCATTCACTGAATGGTGGTAGAAATAATCTAATAAATCTCAAGAGGAATGCAGGAGAGAGGCCCGCCACATCTACGGAAACCAAGAAGCCAACAAGAGCAGACAGGTATGTATCACACTCCAGGCAAGGCCACTCATCTGCACACATCTGCAAACAAACTCCATTCCCAACGACATTCCGGACAACACCTCTGCCATTAGAATGCAGCTATCCCCATGACAAATATTCGGTTTATCTGGGCACATAATGAATATACTACTCTCGTACTCTCTTGTCAACTTCAAAGCATCCATCCACCTGCCAGCTCGATGTGGGAAGCTAGTAGGGACCTGGCCACCTCTATACAACTTCAGTTTGACTAAAATGCTCACACGCAATCTAAACTCCTCTGATGAATTTCCCATACCTGGACTTTGGTCCGCCAAGGGCGTTCGACCTACAGCGGGTTGGGACCATACCAATGGTGAAAGGTGCTATACAAATGACATTTTGCAATACAATACAATATCCCGATAGTTGGCATTTAAAATGGAAGTGCAAATTCCAAATTATTTTTCCACTTTGACATTAAATTCTAAAGACTGACAAAGCAGATGAAATATCATTAACATATATTGAGAGGTCTGCAAAAATACAGTAGAAGTTGGTGGCACAGTGTATGGGGCCACTGGTGGTCTTACAGTTTACTGCTAGTGTATTAGGGGACTGTAAACATGTTTGGGTCATATGCTGACTCACATGTGCAGAACAGTGGATCAGGTCACATTTACAATTGTAGCACTCTGTAGTCCCAATAACAAAACATGTGTTTAATCACTGTCTACTAGAGAGATCATGGCAAGCCAGGCACCTGCCAGCTAGACTAACAAACAGTGATCTGCCCGTCTGCTTCAAGAAAAAAAGGCACATGCATTGGGAAGATACACTCTAATGAGAACATAGAAAGGCCATTAAAAATGAGCATTACGGCTGCCAGCCTCTGAATTGCAATGCTGCACAGGGTTACCGCATGACCTTACCTGACTGGAGTGACTTCACACTGGTCAAGCAAACAGCATCCGATCGTGGGGATACAAGAAAGAGACGCTGGGGTAATCTGTTTTTCGGCTGGTGTTTTTTTGGGGAGGTCGTTGGGGATCGGGACACTGCAGTAGTGGCACCTGCTCTCCTAATATCCAAATAGACACACTATTGCCCATGCCATGATGCCATTATTCAGATGCTGGCAGACTAAATATTTTACCCAAGCAGTTGGCCTGCCTGCCTTTCTCTAATTACAATTGGATCCAAGCAAATACTCAGCTGAGTGGAAGAGGCTGATCCCTGTCAGGTAGTCCTTGGCTGATGGCCTGGGAATGGGTGACAAAGGGCGCGCTCTGAACTGGGCCGTCCCAATTTACAGAGTGTACCCTTCATGGGTGGACTGGGAACCAAACGTGGCCCTGGAAATGTTTTTCAAAGTGGCCCCATTTTACACCGGGCAAGCAAACCCAAACCCTCCAAGTCGGGTGGGGGGTGTTCTCCCACAAATAAATGTGGGAATAATGGGGCTAAAATGTGAATTATAAAGCACAGTTGTTGGGCCTCATTACGACCCTGCCGCTAAGGGATTACCGGTACCGGTAAGGGTACCCGTACCGGTAATGCCTTAGCGCCTGATTACGAAGTCCCTTTGCGGGTTGGAGACTTTAACGCCTGCTTTTTGCAGGCGTTAAAAACCAACCCGCAAAGGGACCTTGGTGCTAAGTACGGTGCCGCAATTTGCAGCACCGTACTTAGCGCCTTCCCCATTTCCATTGAGCCCTATGGGGCAAAAATGGGAATGGGGAATGGCCATGGCGGCATGGGGAATTACCGCCCCGCCAACCTCGGAATGGGGCGGTAATTCCCCATTCCGCCATGGCGGAGTCGGTAAGTTACCGGCATGGACCATGGTGCTATTAGCACCATGGTCCAACGCCAAGGTCCTAATGAGGGCCGTTGTGTTAAACGCAATGACAGGTTGTGGGGGTTGAGGAGGGAGAGGAGTAAGTGGGTGAGGTGCATGGGACCATGGGTGCCGACTTTTGATTGTAGGGACGGGGGCGAGATTTGTTTATTTTTACTAAATCCTTAACCCCAATGCCGTAAAAGTAGCAAGATTTGCACCAACAAGGTATAAACACCTTAAATTACATGGTTTAAACCTGGGACTGTGTTGTAAGGTGTCTAAAAGAGCAAAGGACAGAAACCTGTAAATCCTGCGGCATACATTGGATGAAACTCTGCCCAGATTTAACAGTCGGACAGGGAACACATGCCCACAGGGCCTCCCTTGCTCTGCCTCACTCACATCAAAGACAAACAGCCAGGGCTGCAAATGCCCATTCTGTGAGGCCGCATAATTTTAAGACGTCTCCCCATCAGACCATTTACTACAGGAAGTGATGCGTTATTGGAATAGGTAACTGGCAATGATCATTGTTGTTGCCATTTTTTTCTTAGAATTCTACATGGTTTAAATATGCGATTTGAGTGGGATTGGGTGATTAGAAATGATGGGGGTACAGAACAAGCTGCAAGCTGTGTGAAACAATCACCGTGTCATGCATCACATTTTACTTTGTGCCTGTGGACGATTTTCAGTAGTTTCTTAATAATTTGCATTCTGGAACGTGTATGCTTCCATTCACGGTGGGTAAAATAAAGGCTGAAATTATGGGTGGGTCAGTTTACAAGTTATGTGGAATGAAAAAACGGGTGGCCCAAGTGTGTACTGACACGTTTTACTCTGATGCCAAATCTGCTTCATTTTCCACCGGCATGTTTTTCTATGCTGACAGAAAAGCCATAGATACCTCTGGAATCAACCTACGTTTTATATCCCTTGTAGATGGCACCCACAATCTTAATTTGTGAGAGGCATTTACGCTTTTGCAGACACGTAGAATAGTGAAGAGTGAAGGCTATTTCACCTGTGTTTTGCGATTACTCTACGTGGTGGTAACAATTAAAATTGCAGCAAAGAGACCTTGTGCCCAAAAGTGTTAACTGGAATTGTGGTAAGAAGGAGTGGATGTAAGTTGACTGGGGGGGGGGCAAGGTAAAGGGCGGAGTGGATGGATGGATAGAAAGGCGAAAGAACAAGGGCAGCGAAGATCAGTAGACTGATGTCACGTTGTTGTTCTTGCTTCTTTTGTCCTGTGATTGTACTGCTTTTATGGCTAAGTTAATGCAGATATGTTTAATAAAAGGTGTACATCTTTTATTCTTAAGGCATGATTACATAGGATTCACTAACCAAGCTCTTGTTCAGGTTTCTGAGGTCTACAGCTTTCATTTTTCAGTATATGACAATAGTTTCCCCCTCTTACTTTCCTCCTTCCCTCTCCCAGTCTGTTGAAGTTGCACCCCCTGGTTGCACACAGAACTCCAACCCAGGTGCGTTACCATGCCAAGCTATATTATTGTGGCAATAAGACCCGAGGCGGCGGGCCAGTACCGCCCCAAGTAATGCCCTTTCCATGGCGGCCATCGGGAGCAGACGCACTGGGAACAGAAGTGTTTCCAGCACGTTCGCTCCCAAGAAAAGAAGAAAAAAGAAGGTAAGTGGGGTTGGGAGGGCAGGGAGGGCATAGTTTGCAGGGGTGGGGTGGAGGAAAAAAAGAATCTTACCTGAGTCCCCGGCGGGGAACGAAGGCAGCCTCCAGCCATGAAGAGGCTCGGAACGGGGATTGCCCCGTTTCGAGCCTCCTCATTGGTTAAGGGGCTTCCACGCCCCTCGCCGGGAACAGAGTGCCTGGCACGCACAGGACACACTAACGTACACGGGAATACCGTGTGGTATGGTTCAGAAAAGAGCCAATTCACATGTAGTATTCCCAGTGTACAGCACGAGCCGGATACTAATGTAATTTAAACCTGTGCCTTCTGAGTTAAAAGAGATCTCTACAACAGGTGCTTACTTATATTACATTCTGAGCTATCTTACTGGTGGCTGCTCCCTGTGACTTGTAGATATGGTGCAGATCATTGCAGCCTGCTACATGCATAATACCCTCTATCTTACTAGATGGTAAATGCTAATAGCAACCCTGAATGTGCTGGAATTAAATGCCGCCCTTGAGAAGGAGACCCTCATTTAAAGTTGAGATCCGTTTCTACTCCTTACCTCCAGCAAAGTACAGGACTCGCAACCCTTGATAGGATGGCAGCATCCTGGTAGAGGCATGGGACTGTGCCTTGCAAGTGACTGCGTCCTGCAAAGGTACTGGGTTCCCTGTGTTGGTCCACATGTGGAGTGAAGCCAGGTGAAGCTTCTGCCCAGAAATTGGGATTCCCCGATTCTTGAAGCAAGGGAGGGTGCATCAATTAGGAGGGTGCTATGTATCCAGGCGGTGGAGGGCACAGAGCGGTTGAAACCCACAATGTGAAGGGGCATGGATGGCACTCAATTATACTGCACAGTAGAAACATGTAAGTCTGTAGGTACATCAATGATATGTATATATCAGGGTGCTGACTTACCACTGCAGCTGAAGATGGGGGCACCAAACAGAGAGTGGGGGAACCATGAAGGCTCTATAGAGAATTGGTGAAAATTTGGAGCAGGGGGTGGGCTTTCAAGTGTGGGCTTCATAAGAAAGGCACAGGGAGTGCCCGCCCCTCAATCAAGGCTCAGGGCATCAATTGGCGACCATTAGTCAGCTTGGCAGCAGCAGGCCTCCCATTTTTGAAGAAGCACTTACAAGATGTGTGCTAACATTTCACGAAGCCTGCACCCAGCAGGAGAGGAGTCAAAAGTCCTGCTGTCCTGAGCTCAAGCCAGACTTTTTGGTTTTCATAACAGTGAGAAAGGTTTCACTAGCAGAAACAGAACGGGGGCAAAAAGACAATCCTGTCCCCCTTGTTCAAGGAGTACGGGGGCAAGTGCCCTGTTTTCCCCCCGTGTACGCAGTGCCTATGCATGGGACAGAGAGTACAAGAAGCAGATAACTAGGGTACCCACACATGGTGCAAATGCCCACCTGGCAATCTCCAGATCCCTGTAGGCTGGTCATTGATTGTACCACTGGTACACATGAATGTAAGCACTGATGCCACCTTCTGTAAGAGACATAATTAACATCAAACTGACACCAAGAAATCAAAGGTCGAGTTTGACCCAGTTACTAAAGTGATTTTTATGAGTTTTTGTGGGTATGCTGTCAATCTTCTACATATAAAATTGAAAATGTGCTTGTGGCAGGATTTGTGGCGAAGCATTGTTCCTTATACAATTCTGCACGTTTCACCAATGTTCACCAAATTCTGCATAGTTGCCTGTTAGGACCCTCCGAACATTAGTGGCTACATAACATTTGGATACCCCATCCCTTTCCCCAGATTTCAGCAAAAGCAAAAATGTGTTTGTGGGTTTGTGGTAAAGCTTTGGTCCTTATACAATTCTACACCATTTCACCAATCTGCACAACATTTTGCATAGTTACCTGTTGGGACCCTCTGGACATTACTGGCTACATGACATTTGGACAACCCACTGCATTTCCCAGATTTCTGCACAAGCCAAAATTTGTTTGTGGGTTTGTGGCTTGGTGAAGCATTGTTCCTTAAACAATTCGACACTGTTTTGTCAATCTGCACCAAATTGTACATAGTCACTGTTAGGATCCTCCAGACATCACTAGCTACATGACATTTGGACACCCAACCCCTTTCCCCGGATTTCAGCAAAAGTCAACATTTGTTTGTGGGTTTGCAGTTTTGTGGCTTGGTAAAGTGTTGTTCCTTATACAATTCCAACTGTTTTGCCAATCTGCACCAAATTTTGCATAGTTACCTGCTTGAGCCCTGCGGACATTACTAGCTACCTGACATTTGGAAAGCAGCCCACACCTCTTTCCCTGGATTTCAGCACCTTCACACATGAGACGGTTGCTTGAAATCTGCAAAACATCAATGTGGCCATAAAAGGACCCGTCCCGACACAAGGAACAAAACTCGAGGACTTGGCCCTAAAATCAGATTAATGATATGTTTCCGGGCACAGTTACTGAGTAGAACTCAATAGATACAGTGGTTGATGCCGACAAAGCCCTTAACTGTCCAACAGAATTCCTCAACTCACTGGAACCCCCGGGTAAGCCACCACATCACCTTCGACTGAAAGTGGAGTCACCCATCATGCTGCGTCACAATCTCAACCCAACTAGTCTGTGTAACGGCGGAATGCCAGACGTTAAAAAATTGATGCCTAACCTAATTGAAGCGACAGTGTTCACTGGGAAGGGTAAAAAAACTTGTTTATAAACAAGCCTTACAAAGAACATGTACTTGAGTGATATTAAACATGAGGTCCATAGTTGTTGGCACCATCGGCATCGTGCCACCCATCATGCTGCTCAGAAATCTCCATGTTGTTCTCACGTAGAGTGATACGTTTCAGAATGAATTTTTAGAAAGAACAATAAATTGTGTTGTGTAGTCTTTATGACAAAACTTTTTTTTGAAAGAAATAATCGAAAAATGTGAATTTTTCTTTTCACGCCTTTCTTATAAAGCCTTTCTGAAAAGCATAAAGCTACTTTAAGGTATTTATAAGTAAATAGTACCTATAAAAAGAGAAAAACCCGCGCAACACCAGGTACATCAGCTAGAAGCATATAAATCACGTTGAGCTCTACATTTAACATTTCATAGTTTTCATCTAAAAAGACTGGTTTCTTTAGATAAATCGTGTGCATGTGTGTACACATTACATACAAGGTTGGTCTCACTGTGTTGCTCCAAGGTCCGGCCCACTGCTGAGTGCAATGTATTGTAACATTTTCTTGCCCAGTCAGGCAGGGTTGATTTCGCCTCATGTTCTCGTTGTTTCTTTCTCCTTCACGTTGCCTTGTGGCTGCTCTAAAATGGCTATTTTTACATTTGCCCCTGTTCATTGCTGGGTACATGAAGAGCATGAATTGTTTGTTCTCTTCACCTGTAATGTCAGATTTGCTCCTGTCCCTGTCTGCTGCATGGATGCTTGAGTAAGGGTGATGTCAGGTGTGGAATGTCGGGTGGAATCTTATCCATGAATGTTCAACCCAGGAGTGTTGGAACAATGACCTGGGTGGTGTGCCACTGGGGCCCCCAGGCTGGTACTGGCCTATAGGGCAATAGGACAATGCCCGAAGTGAAGACCCACCATGGTAGCGTTGGCCAGTCATGTTTTGGTTAAAGTGGGCCAATTAATTTAACATGGTGGGCCAATTTAATGAGTTACCCCACTGTTTAGCTAGTAGTGTTAGTGAAAGCAATTTCATTTACATACACAATTTGAAACACATTTTATCCAAAAACTCCCCATTGGGTAGTATTCAAACTGTCTGCCACAAAAGAAAGTATGGCCATTTGCGAGAGTGGCCAATTTGTTCTTTGGTGCTCGACTTTATGCAGAAGGATATCCCTGGAGTCCTCAATAGTTACTCTTGCTTCTTGGTGATTACTCAAATAAAGGACTCACCTTGATACTCATGTATTCACTACTACCTACCTACATGCTTCACAAGCTGGTCCTGTTCAGGCTAGGAGATGGACTCCATGCTGTCAAGAGATGTGATGGGATGAGAGCTAGAGACCTGGAACCACCGCTTCCCAAGCAAGACCTACCACCCAAGAAAGTGAGGCGGCAGGGAGGCAGACTGCTGTGCCACCACCTTGTCCTTGGTTCCCAGCAGGTGTTTGCCTCCGAGAGGGCCAGTGCTCAGGGACATGTGGGGAGAGCTGGTGTGAGCACTGCACCGTAGATGCTGCAGGGCACTTGGAATGCTTGGTCCCAAAGTGTGCTGTGGTCGCGGTGGGGCTCAGCAAAGCCCCCCGGGCCAGTGTGTGGATTCAGTTTGTTAAGTGGAACATGAGCTGTGTGGTGGCTCCTACTTCCACTTTGTGGCTGAAGGGGATAGAGGCCCAATAGTCAGACAAGCAGGTGTTAGCGCTGTCCCTACCATCTGCTTAGGAAGGGAGAGATGCAGGTCACAAGGTCAAGTGAACAGAGATGGACAAGGTCAAAATGTATGTCAGCCTTCAAATCAAGATTACACATAAGATTTGTCAATGTTGTGAATGGGGTTGGGCCTTTGCTTCACATGCCTAATAAAGTTTTTTGCTGCCCTTATGGAAATAAAGCTGGGAATTAGGCAAGATCAGAAAAAGTACTCATGTGGTATCCCATTTTCCTGCCTGTATTGAAGATACAGGTGATAACAAAGATGTGCCTCTCATAGACAAAAGGCCTGATCTTATCCTTGATGGAACTTGTCAATGCTTGAGAAGCAAAGTCGGTAGCTTTCCACTATTCGCACCCGGGAAAGACAGATTGACCAATCACAATCTGCCTTTCCTGGGCGATTGTGGTTTCAACGTCCACACTAATGGCATAAAATAGAAAAGGGCCTGGGCCTTTGCAAATGACGGTGGCCTTCGCCTCATCTAAACTTGATACTTTTAAAGTAACATGGTTGAGTTATGGCGATGATTTTTTAAACCTTTGATAGTACTGAAATTGGCCTCCAAAGTCTTTTAAATGCGTTCAATAATCTTGCAACCATTCATTCTTTAAAAATCCATTCTAAAAACACAAAAGTCATGCACTGCACTTTAAAGAAGCATTTGACTTCCTTTAAATGGTCTGTACAAAATGAAGTCCTGGATCGAGTAGAAAGCTTTATTTATCTGGACTTTCCTATTGTCTCCAAACCCCATAAATCGCCAATTCGGGAATGGCTGCACTCTCGAGCCTCCGCACTAGCTAATCAAACGATGTGGTCAGACGCACGATATGATACATTTTCTCCAATTCCAATCCTTACATTTTATGAAGGAAAGGTCCTCCCAAAAATTGTTTATTGGCTTGAGGTTCACTTCTTTTGGGTGGTGGACATTTTAGCTAAATTGGAGGGCAAATTATGGCACAGGGTACTTATTCTTCAGAATTCAATCCCTCTGGCTGCTATTCAATATGAATTCAGCATTCATTCCTTGACAAGTAGAGCCAACTGGAGACTCTTAACTTTGTTCAGGAATATTATTTGTCCTGTTCCTGAGTCTTTATGGTGATTTGGATAACTTCATTTGGGGTGAAAAGTTAAAAATTTGAAATGAATTGGCTGAATATAGTTTGTTGAATGGAATGGAAATGTCGAAAGACGATTTGATTGTGAATCCAGTAAAAGTCAAGTCTTTATACTCGTGACTGGATTGACATTATTGGAAAAATGCATTCCTATAAATCACTAGGCAACCTTATTAAGGACCCCAAAAATCGTGGAATTTTAGCACCCTATCTCTGAATGTACCTGAGTCGCCTTGTTAGGGGGTCATTTTCTGAAATTCCGTTGGAACCTCTACCACACCAAAGAAATGATGATTAGTAGGGCCTGTGCTTAGCAGAATTGGCCAATTGTACATTCTGTAGTTTGCTGGACTCGAAGGAGGACTTTCAGCACTTGGTAACTGTGTGCCTGGCGTTAGCAGGGAAGCGTACACTCTATTTCTGTAAATTCACTAAAATGCGGTATCTTGATGGTTGTGAGAGCCTTTGGAATGGCTGTTTGGCAGGAAGCACTACCTCAATGGTGTTGGCAGTGGTTGGTTTTTATAAGAAGCTTGGAGCTAAATCAGTGTGCCCCTCGAAGGATCTTGTACATCTGTTGAATTATGTTATGCGATGAGTGCCAATTGATAAAATATGTTGATGTATGTATTTTTATCCTGATAATAGTGGCCTTGTTAGATATTTTTAACTGTTTTTATGAAATTCTTAAATAGGGTTTAATAGATTGATTGCATGATTCTGTAATCGAATTTTATTGTGCTACCTCTTTTATATGTATTTTATTTACTGTGTAATTAATGGCTTTCATAGTCTTTTTTAAAGGCTATTTTGGGAAATAATTGTAAAAAAAAATGTTTTTAAAAAGGACGGTGGCCATTTTGAAACCTGTTTTGTTTGGCAGCCGTCATTTGAAAAGGGACCTTTAATGGTGGTGGCCATTTATTTCCTTTTTTTTTCTCCGATGGAAGATCAGCTGGCGCTGACCTGATCTCCCATCGGACAAAAAAATAAATAAAGCCATCGCCACCCCGGTAAATCCTGGGGTGCTAATAGCTTTCACACCCTTGGCAGGAAGCAGAAATGGCTGGTAAAGGCCCTCAGCCCTTCCTGAGGCTGTCACTTCACTCAGGCCTACCTTTGTGAGGGCTGGCGTGGCGTTACCGGCCATGTCAGCTCACTGCCACGGGGGTGAAAGCTATATTCAACATTATGTATACAATCTACCATGCTTCATAAATCGAGGTCCCACTATGCTTCCCAGAGCCAAGAACCTAATGTGGAGTAAGCAGTTCATCATGACAGTAGCCCTACCGGTTAGGCCAAATAACAGTGTACAGTCCGCCGTATGGGCAGAGGACTCATATGAAGCTACCAACAACCCTAATGGGAGTCGTCTTGTAGTATTATTTGTAATTATTCATTCGCACCTATGTTACAGAATGTCCAAAGGAAACACCTAGAAAGTAGAAACATAAAACAGTGGAATACTTAGCCTGCAAAGGAAGGAAACACAAAACAATGAAATAGAATGGAATGACATGCTCACACTGCCCAAACCAACCTCAGGGTCCACACCCACTACTTCAGGGAGGTACCCAGCCCCCTTGGACACCTTACTAGATGTCCCTAAAATAGGTCATGGGACTTCGTCACAGAGCGTATGCCCTGCAGTTGTCTAAATAAATCCTATTATTCTCCTATATGTGAGGGTAAGGCCAGAACAAAGGGTTTTAAACATCTAACGTAACATTCAGAGGTGTGCTCCATTAACACACCCACCCGGGAAACGATGAGCCGGCAAGGGGGGAAACCATCCATGCTTCAGGGGATCTCAGAGAGCAGATATAAGGGGGCACACTTGGAAATGGTCTAAACAGATATTTGGATTATTTGCTGGTGAGAAGTCCCCTGTTTTGCCACACGTCTACTTTGGCATTCTGGGTATGGAGTACATCTGGCTGGGGGTTTCTGTTAACGTTTACATAACATTTTTATCATACGGTTGATGATTGACTACTCGTGAGTAATCAAACCAATTCATGATCACCAGATTTTCCCTGATGTACAACTTCTTAATAATTATCTTATTGTCATTGTTAAAGAAATGTAAAGCCTCGTTATCAAACTTGATACGGTGTAAGACTTGCTTGCCTGAATGCTGGTTAGTTTAAGGTGTGCAAGATATGTATAATTGATTGTTTCAACATTACATTATCATGTGAAAGGTGTGGGATACATTTGGGTGCATTCAACAGATTGCTACATATGGTGGCATTGGTTTCTACTGCTCACAGCGGCTTGCAACTGGATATGTCTGTGAAATTCATAAGTAAATGAATCCCCTCGAGCTTCCGCACTGTGATATCAGAGACTGCATGATGTGTAATATTAGGATATTCAGCTGCCAATTGAATGGCAGAAAATGTTCTATGCTTCGAAATGCTGCAAACCTTCTAATGATCAATTTCCAGTTCAGTTTGATCAAGAGATTTGGCTGGCGCAAAAGACAGTGTTCTCTTTAATGCGCCAATCTCATGCACTATTAACATGCCATCAGGTAAATCATATATGAGCATCTCCTCTTGTTCATATGTAGATCTTGACTCTGGCCCCATCTAACCGGGTTGTGACTCCTTCTTTGTTGTCTTGCGCAGCTGTGGTTCCCCATTCTGAGATTGCACCACTTCGCTTTTTTTGGAGCTGCTGGTTCTCTTGCAGGTGTACTCTCTTTGAGAGCAACCTTATTGGTTATGGCTATTCGGTGGTGCCGAAGCACCACCTATACGCCAAAACTATTGCATCGCAGTACAGCTAGGCTATGGGATATGAGGAAGGGCACAAAGCTTGTGGGTCTTTTTTTGTAATTTGCCGACCCAATCACTGCCCAGGGCCATGCTAATCCCTATGGCAATTCCCATCCACTATCTGGCCCTCCCCACCCAAAACACATCCTCCTGCAATGTCTTTGATATTACCTTATCAAGCAATAACATTAAACCTGGTGTTCGAGGTGCCAGCTGGTGTTATTATAAAACTATCTTCTGATAGTTAAAGGCTTAATTGCAGCTGTAAATAAGAAAATGGTGTACTAAAAATGTCACTGCTGAGTGCGCATTTGGCCACTTGATTTATAAGCAGTATTGTGACCTCCGTTGAAATCCTGTGAAAAACAAGAATTGACAAAGGTAACAGTTTTGGCTTGTGTATAGGTATTAGAAAAAGGCATTTGCCAGGCATTGCTACTATATGTCTAGTTACCCACACCATTTTCCAGCTGCTACCATTAATGGCCAGTTAGTACAATTACTGCAGTGCATGGCAAATGCCATTTCCATGCCTACACAAAAGCCACAACTGTTGGCATCTTCAGTGCGTGTTGACAAATGTTGCCAAACAGTTGGCCTACTTATGCAATCTAGAATGTTCGGAAAAATAAAAATGTACTTATTTCCTTGCGACCTGAACTGGTGTCTGTGGTAGCTAAGAGCTGGCGATTCCTCGGGGGACTCCCAGCCTGATAGTGCCAGACATGACCGAGTACCGCTAGAGGATACGCGTGTTGGGGTGCAGGTTATCAATCGCACCCATGAAGGAGAGGATTCTGCCTGCATTGTTGTCTCCTCCTCTCTGCAGAAGCTCCGCTGATTACTTTTACCTCCAGTTCTGTCTCAAAGTTAATCCTTGATGCTATCGGCAAGCTGGTAATTTTGAAATATTGCCTCAGACACCAGAGTAATGCGGTTTCCTCATTAAGTGCTGCTATTTCCAATTCCGTTCTGCCATGAGAACGTTCTTCACGTTTAATAAGGAGTTTAATCATTATATGAAGGCGCCACGCTGATATTAACTTCCCACTCCAGGAGAATGTCTTCATCAAAGGACAGAAAGGTGAGGATACGCAGATCACGCCGCAGAAGTGCAAGTTCCACAGGCACTTGCAATGAGACTTTTCGGCGTTGCAACATGTACTGACTGGGCCGCACCGCTGCACTTATCCAATGATATGAAACTTCAAGAGCAAAAGGGATCCAAAAGACCAGACAGTGCTCTTATGCGTTCATTTATAATGCTAAGTCAGTTTAACCACAAACTAACAGAACACATGTACACCGTTTTTTAAGATATAAAGTTAAAACATCTTTTAATATCGCTTCCTTTCACAACATGTTATCAATACGTGTATCACTTTCAGACGTATCTCATAGCTCTCAACTCACACGCTTTTGGCAGGTGTCACCCGCCTTGTAAACAGCGGACTCACCCGCCAAGCCTCCAGCACGCCCATTCAAAAACAAAATCGGGTGTTTTCACCCGCCTTTGTGATACAAATGGTTGAGAGCTATGGTATCTATCTATTACAATGGTCCATATACTCCAAAGTTTCCTTCATGTGATATAGAGGAGGAGATTCCCTCCCTCAACACGTTTCGATACCACACGGCGTAGTGTCCTACTTGATATCTCACCTCGTCGTTATGTGAGGTGGGATCACGATAGGACAGGAAGGACAGGCTATGAAGGAGGAAGGGGAGTGGCTTAGGAGGGTGTCGGCTGATAGGAAATAATAAAGAAGAAGGAACATCGATTCCCTCAGCTGCATTTGTTTATTTCGGGTCAGGGGTTCTTTGCACCCCAGTTTGAGCCCCCTGCTCCTCCACAGCATGGTATAACGTTGGCTACGATGCGAGGGAGACCCGCTCGTGCCTGATTATGCCGCAACTCTCCAGCAGTGCTTGGTGTCGATAGGAGTTTTTTGTCTCTGTTGTTACAAACAGCTAATCCTCCAGCACACGCCATGACAGGCATTGCACGGAAATTGGGTCCCACTGTACTTTTTGGTCCCATTTCTGGCTACCGCGTGCATTTGTGGGAGATGCAATGATCACTTGCATGAAGAATTGGCATTGAATTCTACAGGTGACATGGGCACGATCTGCACTCCTGGACCACCCCAGCGCCCGCTGTGCATGAGATTGTAACTCAACAGATTTCGTGTGATGCACAACTGAGTCGGAAAAGTATTTACTTCACAACTGCTCCATAATCAGCTGATGTGACAGTGGTAAACCACAACCTCATACAATATCATTCAGTAAAAGGCCTCAAGTGCAAAGATACCTCCTAAGTCCGTGCGATTTCCTCACATTATTCTGCTGACACATACATCATTAATGAACACTTGAAGACAGGTGAGCCCAAACCTACCCTCACTTTCTTCACAATCATGTCGGACACAGAAGTATCATCCACTAGTCGGCTCACTCCAAGCAGATTCGCAGCCTAATTACCACCTGAAGCATTGTCAATACAGGCCCCACCACCACTCAACATATCTGACACAAGAAATCTGGGTGCCAGATGGTGTAAACAGGTGAAAGAGTATGCAGTATAAATTGATGTCACAGGCACCACGGATGACAGGTGGATGAAATGCATTTTGACATTAACTACGGGCCGCAGGTGCATGACATCATATTTGAATTCCTGCAGAACGACATCACCACATTCAATGATCTCAGAACCAAACTGAAGAAATGTTTTGCCCCCCACACCAACGTGGACTATGAGTGCCATATATTCCACACAACCACACAAGAACAAGGAGAATCAATGGCAATTTCGTCATGAAGCTCAGATCACGAGTAGAATTTCACCTTTACTCTAAAGAAGAAGCCATCAATTCACAAATCATGGCGGGAAGTGAGTTGTCCACAATTAGAAATATTTTTTTACAAAAAACCACACCCTAGAAGAACTATTGACAATGGCTAGGGTGGCATCAGCCATTGAGCAACAACTCAAAACCATAGACAAACTGAAAATCATGACAGCTATGACGGCTACCATACGCCCCATGACATCTAGACTGACACAACCACAATGACCAGAACTACAGATCCAAAAGGTGATCTCCTTAGAGACACAAAACCTCCTTTCACCGATGTCATTAGCTTGATAGTGCCCAGACTGCAGGATCGATTAAAAAACAACAAAGGCGACTCAGATGCACCCCATCCAAATCAACATCTAGAAGTGATTGTTTCTCCTCATCAAGTGAAGATCTTAAAAAGGGCATGAGTTTGCTTTAGGAAACAATCAGCATGTGATAACAGCCCAACATTGTTACTGCAAATGAATGGCCTTTCAATGGAATTGACACAGGCACAACAGTCAATGTTATTGGCATACACAAATATTCTCAACTGCCAGAGCCACCCACAACTATGGAAGCCAATGTGGACCTAGATCCTTTAGCTCCACCATAAAAATCAGAGGGAAAAGATGCATTCTCTGCCTTTTGCGCATACAAGTCACATCAGACCAAAATTCAGCTTCACGTAATTGAAAGAAACTCCAGCATGCTAAATGGATGCATATTAACTTTGCAAACTGCTCTTGATATGGATTTAGTGCACATTCTTTACCTCACGATGGCACATCACTACCTAAAGTACAAGACAATATAGATATACTGTTTCTGGCCCTATTTCAAGCTTTGGGAAAACTACAACAGTGACAAGTAAAGTTGCACATGGATAGCACTGTCACGCATTCTGGCCAAGCTTACGCAGGCATACCAGTCAATGTACAATCTCAAGTTGAAAGGAAATTGAGGCCTTTACTCGATCAAGACATAATAGAGCCAATCACAGGGCCCATGCTGTGGGTTTCCCAAAAAAAGGACCAATGCCAAAAAAAGGGTCGGACCAACAGATCTGTGCATGTACTGATATGAGTCTACAGAATCAAGCCATTCAGCAAGAACGCCAACAATTTCAGACATGATCTATTTTCTCAGTTGAACAACTGTTTTTGGAATTAGATCTCAACAAGGGGTACCAATAGATCGAAATAGCACCTGTTAAGACGCACTGGGAAACCCCAAGTTACACAGAGGATCAGGAGCCAGAAAAACCCGGACTCAATAAGGGAAATAGACAAAGTGAAAGACAAAACCCAGCTTCATTAACATCCAAATAGAGCAGGAACAGCATACAAGCATACACATTTATTGCTCTCATCGTGCTTATCAGAAACAACAGTTTTATACTCACTATTTGTCATAGCTGACATCATACAGTAGTTTTAGCTACCAGAACCTACAGGTTACAGGGATTGGTTAAGGGGATTTGACTACATTTCTATTCCATAGCTGTTAAACTTCTGATTGGGTAACAACAAACTGATGGCTCCTCCTGAGACCACCTCTAAATTGATAATGGTAAAAAGACATCATCTCTACAATAAACTATTGGTTGTCATAATACGTACTGGGAGACCTAACATCAGGGGTTCTGATTGGCTGACTTCTTACTGACCAACCTTGGGCAACTGACAGGTCGTCAAGACATATGCCAGACAGAAGGCGGGAAGAGAGGACTGCTTTCCTTTCAATGAAAGAAGATACCATCCCTTATTCCTAGGCCATGAGCTATAATGATATGATAGTCTATGATAGTTTATTTATATAGCACCTATATACAATGTTTGCAAAGCGCTTCAAGGCAAGGGAGGGAACACGGGAAAATACAATGACATTCTTACAGGCCATGAACAGTAAGGATGTGAAATTTACTATCATACTCGGCCTGACGACATTTCAGATAGTGCAAGAGCTAAGACATAGATAAGGAAGGGATGGGGAGAGTGGGAAGGAAATGGAAACAGACAGGCGACTTCCGTACTAGGCCTGACGCCATTTCAGATAGTGCTGAGGGGGGGCAATTAAGGGGAGGGAGGAGGAGACAGACGAGGTTGCTATCATACAAGGTCCAGGGACAATTCTGATAGAGTAAGTGCACAGAAAAAAGTAAAGGGAGGAGAGGAGGAGATAGGAAAAGGGAGAAAGCGAGAGGTGGAGAGAACAGTAAGCAGTCAAAAAGAGTGGAGAAGCAAGCGGGGAGAGCGAATACAATTGCAGAAGTCAATAGTAACACATAATGTTTCATGCAGATGGGAACAGCATGATTCAGGGCCACCATGAGTACAATATGCAAAGGAAGTCCAGCATGAGCGTTGAGAAAGGGTGACACACCGTGAAACAATGAACAATGAAGTTCATAAAAGTCAAATTAGCCACAAGATGGTGATTGTGAAACCAGAACGTATCAGGACAGACTCCTGCAGAAGTAGGCTGGAAGGCTGAAAGGGGGGAGAGGGAGCAGGGTAGAACAATCAAGCAAAACAGACACCTGTGTGCGAGAAGGGGGGGCACAAGGGAACATCACAGGGGGAGCTGAGGAGGTCGGGATGGCCTGTGTGGACAGAGGGAGTAAACACATGTTGGTGCATGCTTACCTGCTGTCTGGGCAGGGGGTCGGGCGCTGGGTGCTCTTGGTCCAAACAGGTCCAAACAGGAATTGCCCTTTTCTTTGTCAGCCCTTCGCTTCGGACGCCCGGGCGAAAGACGCCCTTGCTCTAAGAGTTAAGAGCAGGAAAGAAGAGGCAGAGCTGAGAAGGTGGGCAGTGTTTAGGCTTGGTGAGCTAGATCCACTTGCACCTGCTCCCAATCTGCAAAAGAAAAGAGGCTGAGTGATCTCATTGTAGTTTGCCTTGTATGGCATCTCAAAATGGGTGTAAGGAGTGAGGCAAATGTCCTATCTGTAGCCGTTGCTAATGAATAGACAGCGTTCTTCAATTATGGGTCCCGTGTGGTGAGACCACATTTGGAATTATTTCACCTTGCATTTATTGGGATTTTCGCTAATATTGGTGCAAGTGTTATGGTTCCGTTTACCACTGGGGACACTCTTGGGCAATGGAGTCTTCTTGGGTTTATAGTTCGCTTGCACCTGGTTTACAATGATCGGCCGTGCTCTTCCAGACTTTAATTAGATGGGGGGTATTCTTCTTGTGCTGGAAATTATTATCTTGTGCCTTATCTGTAACGTTCGGACCCTCCCTAATTCCTCAGTAACCTTGGTTCTGGTTGATAGCTACTGTCTAAGCTCTACACAGATGTGTAGTTCTGTATTTTCAGTATTTTGAGTTCTCAGTCTTAAGGTCTTTCATTAATTTAGAAGCGTGCTGAAGCTTGTCATGATGCCTACCTCCAAGGAGCCAGACCAGGCCCAGCTACCCCAGAGGCAGACATCATGTCCCAGAGGGAAGTCTCAGCAGCCCCAAGTAGGGGCCCTTTGGGGCCAGGCTCATATTGGACAACAGTCGTGGCGCCATAGGCGCCAGGCTCATAAAAGATGACTTTGTGTTTAAAGGTGCTTGGTGTAAACTTACCTGATGCAGACCATGCTGCAACATCTGGGCCATCTAGAGGCCTGAATGGGACTACTTTATCTTTGGGGACTACTTAACCACACGGGTGTGGCCGGAGGAAGAATACATACCTGAGAGGAAGGATACATACCTGGAACTACTTTGAAGGCTATTTAAGCCACGCCCAAGCAGCAACTCACGCTTCGCGTTGTTCTGCATCTAGCAGCTGGACGCTCACCGTGTCTGCTCCTGCATCGTGACTTCTGCCACGCCCGCCAGCATCCTGGAACACCTGCAAAGGGAGAAGAGAAGAGAATAGGAGAAAGAAGAGTCCTTACCTGCTAAATCCGCATTCCGGAGACATTTCGCCGATCATCCTGAAAAGGAAGACATTCATTTTAAAAGCACATCGCGTCGATCGCTGCAGCGCCGCATTCCACTCACCTTTACTAGGTGCCTCCATGTTCATCGGCGACCATCTGGATCCGCAGCCACATTTCAGCGCCTAGGGAGAAAAAGACAAGAACAAAGGTGAGCTAGGGAAGAGAATAAGAAAACCTTAATTCGCCATCATAAGACTTACCTGTTGGGTCATTCCCACTTCATTTCGGGCCGTGCCGCATCCTGGCATTTCCAGACCCCGGCCCCTAAGGGGAAAAAGAGACATCAGCGTTAGTGAGCGAATGCTAAGACATTACCTGAATGCTCATTACAGACTTACCTGATATCTACTGGAACTGCACCTCTCACTTCGGGTCGGTGCCATATCTCCGGCATTTCCGAACCCCGGCCCCTATGGGGAAAAAGACACAAGCATTAGTGCATTAATGCAAGGACACTAAAGGAACCTCTCATCAAACAACTCACCTGAGTTTCCTTCGTCGGTTCCATTGCTCATCTCGGAATCTTTGTTCTGCACCTGAAATAGAGAGAACAGACAATTATTATTTCGGGCTCATACTTATAAACAGAATTCTCACAGTACTTTACCGGGAAGGTCAAGCAAACTTGAACTCTCTACAATCCATGATCCAGTGAAGTAACTGGATTACAACGCGCCCCTGCATCAGAAGCAGGATGGAGAGCTCGTCCTTTCAGACCCTAAGGTGAGGCTTCACGGGGAATCGCAGAAGGGTTTCGTGGAGGGTGAGAAGGGAGTGGGAGGCTTACACATTATCCCGCAGATTGTTAATACTCCCTTTTCACACACAGAAGGATATTTCTGCGAGCCAGACAAGCCAGATTTGAGGGCCCGGTTCTGTCCATCTTCCGAGTCCTGCGCTTCACCATAGAAGAGGCAACAGCACTCCAAACCAGGCCTGCGCCTCCGTGGGAGTCAGGTGAGCGTAACAAAGCTTCCATTTTGGAAAAAGATGGAAGCCCATTACTCTTATGTTTTCTTTTGTGGTGAACTATATTCGAGTATCGTTCATTTTGCATTCAGCTTATACAATGCTTATGTTAGTATTCTATGGGCCTCATTACACGGTAGGCGGTAAGGGTTTACCGGTACCGGTAAGGGCACCGGTACCGGTAAACCCTTACTGCCTTACTACAAGGTCCCTTTGCAGGACCCGACCTTAACGGCTGGTGTAGACCAGCCGTTAAAGTTGGGACCCGCAAAGGGACCTTGTTGCTAATTACGGTACCGCAATTTGCGGTACCATAATTAGCTCCTTCCCCATTCCCATTGAGCCCTATGGGGCAAAAATGGGAATGGGGAAGGGCCATGGAGAAAGGGGGAATTACCGCCCCGCCAACCTTGGAATGGGGTGGTAATTCCACTTTCCTCCATGGTGGTACCAGTATGGTACCGGCGGCAACCATGGTGCTAATAGCACCATGGTTTACCGCATTTCGTGTAATGAGGCCCTATGCCATGTTAATATTTTTCATGTATGAATGCATATAGTACGTAGTGTTTGTGTTCTTGGTGTTGAGTGCACATTTGTTTTGTGTCTAATGCATGTGCATGTATTGTTTCACTGTTTGTTTGTTTATTCTTGCCTTCTTTAGCTTAGATCATGTTCATCTATCTCCAGTTTTACCTGCCTGGGATATGGGCAGTGCGGTTGCCTTAGTGGGTAACGTTTTTCATCTGTGTGGTATTGGAACTGGGGGCAGGGGCAGTAGCCGTGGAAGAGGCATACACATGTCTCTCAACATTCCCCCCTCTAGTCGAGTCCTCAACTACATTCTCCTTCATACCCACAACCGCATAATGCTCTTAAAGTATCCATACTTCAGTCAACCCCATCAAGTTGCCAGTGTTTCTCATATGCTTGTCCACGCTCCAGGTCATATAGCAGCATTCCCCATTAGAATCACAATAAGCCTAGTACTCTGTATAAATGTGAGGGTCCTGAGGAAAAGTAACATTGATCCTGGAGGGGTGATAGTACTTTCCATTGCTTTGGCATTGGATGTATCATCTATTTGGGTATGCGTATGCATGTAAACATCCACATGTATTCATATTTTCATTCCAACTGCTCCTTTGGTAGCTTTTTTGCAACTGTTTATTGTTGTTCTTAGAATGTAAAAGCCAGTAATATCAATACTACTATGGCTATTAATATTTTGAATGCATTAGCTATTCAGGTGTGTATGCAGGAGGATAGGTAGCTAAACCAATGATCATTTTTAATCTCTTCCACCACCTCCACCATTTTAGTGTGTATTTCTTTTAAGGTGGTTATGTCCTCTGTTAGGGTTCCATTCTCTTCATCTTTGGAGGGTATATATATGTGCAGCAAGAAGTCCCACTGTTTCTCCCCCCCTCCATCACTGTTAGTAAATCAACAAGGTTCCTGTTCTGCAGGGTGTGAAGGTATCATGAAGCAGTCATAGACAACAGGTTCACGTTTGAGCCACAAAGTTGTATTAACTTTTAAATGCAAGATGGAGTAAGGCCTAAATTGCCCTATGCCAAGGTGGGATTTTCCTACCTAAAGAAAACTAAGGATAATCTGTGTCAGGAAATCCAAAGTAAATATCCGTCTTTGCCCAAAACCTATACTGGACCTTATGTCTAATTGTATACAATGTGTAGGGATGTCAGCAACAAAATAGTGTTCAAAGTAAAGTCCCAAGCTTCTTTCAGCTCTCGGCTTGCACTCAGCTTCCCCTTCCCCAAGTGCAAATAGTTCAAAAGGAATAGGGGTTCCCTTCTGCAATAGTTCAAATCGTCCAACTTTTTCAGACACAATTCCTTAGGGGGGCGTGGCTTGGAGCCAACATGGCTGGAGAGGCTCTCTAGGAGCTCCCAGCTCGCGCCACGCAACCGACGATAGATCCCTGGTGAAACAGCATTCCAGAGGCTGCAAAAAGGCTCCACAATGTATCCCAAAGGCAGGTGCACAAACGGGGACCCTCTCATCCCTCTGCCGCTCCGGATCCGCAACGCAATTGAAGCGGGACAGTACCGCCAAAGAACAGGAACAAGATGGCGGACCGCCACTACTCAGGAGTGGAACCGAGGCCCTGTCAATAACCCTAACCCGCCTGCAGTAAGACTCTCCGCATGGGAGCGGGTCTGCCACTTCCAAGCAGCCTCCCTGCTGATTCCATCACAGCAGCCCCAACAACGAGGTGCAGTGGGCGACCCGGATGGTAGCCCGACCAACGGCCTGCTGGGGGCAGAGAAGGCAGCCCCTCCCCCCAGAGCCCGAAGAAGGGTGACAGATGCCCGTCTGCCGGCCCAGCTAAGACCCCCGGCACCCCTGCTGGTTCCCCTGTGGCACCCATCAGGCCCTAACATACTCTGAAGCGGAGAGGAGAGGTGGCAGAGAAACCGATCCGCAGATAGACAGGCAGCAGGGGGGGCCCACTGTGACAGACTGATACCTCTCGCTGGGACGAGGCTTCGGTGTGCAGGTAGGAGAGCCTGCGGGCCTGGGTGGTGGCGCTGCCGCAGGAACCAACATCGACCGGTGAGTGCTGTGGAGGGTGCATGCTACAGCGCCCCACTGCCTGACACCGCCCGGCCCCCACTGCCCCTGTCTCTGCATCCTCCCTGATGCACCCACAGCGGAGCGCAATAATCCACGGCGCCAGGCCGTACCACGAGAGTGACCACATCCCAGGAAATGAGGGCACCCTATAACCGGAGGAAATAACACGCCCACACACAGCTGGGATTCCTCACCCTTCCCCGGCTGCCCGGAGTGACCATCACGGAACAGGGATTCCCCCTAGCCCAACGCACCAGCACACAGGTGGGAGGTGCCTCAGCAGGTCCTAACAGACCACAGATACCAATTCCTCTGCGGTGCCCGCAAAGTAGAAGGATAAACAAATCAAAGTGGACCGGATTGCAGCAATACGGACTGTAATCACAAATCCTCACCTGATACTGCGGGGCTCTCCCCAAGGCTCCAGTGTCAGCTCAGACCACATCTTGCTCAGTGCTAACTTTATCCCTCACGCTGCTCGCTGGGGTCCCCCGAGCTACTACTGCAACCCATAACAAAGGAAAGACACTACCCAGCAAGCGAACAGCTTAACAACACACCGGGCAGCTGAAACTGTAATTAATTGAATACCTGCCTGGAGGGGCACAGGCTGGGTGTCGCTGCAGGAGCAGCTATACCGCGGCTCTCTGATTGCACACATCATACAGCTAGAAGCGACAGACACAGCTAATCCACGGCTCACCCATTACGCATAGCTGCAGTTGAGTGGAGCGCCTGGAGGGGACATAAGTGAACGTACAGTTTCCTGTGGGGGAAACAGTGTGGGCCCAGAGCAACCGTCCCCCACTCCTGGCATGCAGACAAAAATACAGTATCCGCGCCAGAGACAGAAGCCCAGCATCACCAGCGGAACCACAGCAGCACCCGCCGAACAAAATGATCCTGATCCCTGCCGCTGTGGTTCTCCCCCGCTAACACCACCGAAGGTAGAGTGGGAAATTCCTTAAGGGGATACCTAAGACCCCTCAGTGGTGCTCCAGCAACTTAACCTCCTCCCTCAGGCACCCTACACCTCCGAAAGAGGCACCCTACGAGCATCCACAGCTAAGCCCTAGGGGCTGAGACAGCTATGGCGGTTACAGGACTAGCCATCTGAAATTCCAACCTCACAGCCTCAGGGCGCACCCCGTCCACACAGGTCCTTCTATAAACACCGGCCAGATATCTCTACAACTGCGAACCAAAGAAACCCCCCTCCCGATCCGGACCAAGGCCAGACGGGATCCACAAAAGCAAAAGCGGACCTTGCCCAGAGGCACCACAGAAGCATGCACCCTCCCCAGCATGGCAAAGGCACTTAAAGCCACAAAACAGACAGCATCTCTGCCCTGCTGGTGACCCCGAGCACAGACAAGCCTAAGAGAGGAGACCGCCCCGAGGCGATGGCCGCAAGCACACACGCAGAGGTGGACCCTGCCCCCATGGCACAGACAGTGACCAAATCTGATCTACAAGAGCTGCTACAGGCTGTCACAAAAGAATACCAGAAGGGCACAGTAGAGGTCATGAAAAAGATCACAGTTTTGGACAAAGGGATGGGAGAAGTAGAGGCAACAACCGAGGAGGTGGAGGCAACCCTGTGCGAACACAGCCATGAGATCGGGGAAGGCTTGGAAGAATCACAGCACTCGAGGCCAGATGTGAAGCCATGGACCTGAGGCAGGAAGATGCCTGAAAATCGCTCTCGTCGGAACAACATCCGCCTGAGAGGGATTCCTAGGGCAGACGCAGATCTGAGCCCCTATGTCAATGACCTGTTTCGCTTCATTCTGACCATCCCAGACGAGGCCCCACTGGAACTGGACAGAGTGCACCGAACGAGATCCAGAGCAAATACAGCCACTCCGCCCGACGTCCATGCCAGAGTTCATTTCTATAAAGTTAAGGAGGAAATCATGCGGGAAGCCAGGGATTCACCCCGCATTCTCTTCAGGGATGCCTCCATCTCCCTGTACCAGGACCTGGCCACCATCACACTCGTGAAGAGGAAAGTCCTACGACCCATTACGGATTGGCTCAGGGAAAAGAAAACCACCTACCACTGGGTATTCACCTAGGAGAGAAAGCCCTGCTTCTTCCGCACTCTTACAGGAGGGTGAAATGCTCTTAAACCCGGCTTCAGAAGACGACAACCTCGACAAGGACACATCCGCCTGGTCAGCTTGAGCAAAGAATTCTGATCCCTCCTGGACCCGAGTGGAAAGACGCTGCAGGCTTCGCGGACCACCACTCAAGAGCAAGCCGAACGGCTAGAACTGAGCGCACCTCCCGCTGAAGGGCTTAAGTTATGAGCATCGAGTAGATGCCCATGACATGGACCACACCCCATGATAGCGCAGATCATACAACCCTGGGAACTGCAAGCCGGGGTACCGGAACGTCAGAACGCGCTGTTTCACTAAACACTACTTGAGGCACCGTTGCTTCCAAGTTAGTCGGTTGTGTTGGTCCTGCCGGACACCCCGTTGGCCGAAGGCTGACCCTAAAGACTTGGACTGTTTTGGGGGGGGGAACAGGAGTGGGGGATAATGGACAAAAACTTAGCAATCAACTGGGGGGTCGGCTTACCGGAGGAGCATCAGCAGAGGTAATCTAAGGAATACATAAGCAACACCACCCCAGAGTATGGAGACCACTAAAGAGCTCACCATGGTAACTTGGAATGTGCAGGGGCTGAATTCACCCAGAAAACAGAAGTCCGTGGAACATAGACTGGCTCACCTGGAAGCAGACATCGTGTGCCTTCAAGAAACACACCTCTTGCAATCAGACGAGAAGCGAGTAAACTTCCGACAATAACCTACGAAACTCTTCGCCCCGTCGGGCCAGAAAAAAAGAGGAGTTGCTATTTTCCTCAGCCGTGCGGTACCACTAACTCGAATCTCAGTCAAACGAGACCCGGCGAGGAGATGCCTGCTGCTCAAGGGGCTCCTGATAGACCTCCCGATCACCATAGCAGTGATATATGCCCTGAATACCGCACAACAACGCTTTCTCAGCAACATCCTCCCCAGGCTCACCTCCTTCACAGAAGGGCGCCTGCTAATCGGAGGAGACTTCAATCTCACTCCAGACCCTAACATTGACAAAACTCTTCCGCCCTCCAGGGAGGAGTTTTCCCAGGCGCTGGGAATAGCAGAGTTTTTGAGGGACACAGGCACCATTGACATTGGCTCACCTCAGAGAGCGAGACTACACATTCTACTCCCATGTACACAGAGGCTACTCAAGGATAGACACTCTGCTGGTGACAAGCGCACTCTTCCCCTGCATCGAAGACATACAAATTGGCCGCAGAGCCATATCTGACCACGCAATAGTCTTAGCCCGCATGCGAGTTGAAGGCCTCCCAGCACCCCCACAGAGGTCCTGGAAGCTCCAAGGCTATGTCCTAGCAGACATAGCATCCAGCAGCGAGCTCCAGGACTCCCTTTTGAACTATTTTGCAGAGAACTTGGCTAAGGGCACCTCCAAAGCCATGGTCTCGGATGCAATGAAGCCAGTCATCAGAGGTGTGGCTATCAACTGCACAGCAGCACATAAGAAGAGGCACCAGCTCCAACTCTCCAAGCTGGAGGCGGAAGTGGGAAAAGTAGAAGCACGATACAAAACACACCAATCCATGCAAGTAGGCAGAGAACTCAAAAAACCAAAGGTAAAGCTCAAAATGCACTTGGCAGACCGGACGGCCCGGGTCCTAGCCTACACAAAACAATATTACTATGTAAACAGCAACAAGGCGAACCGTCTGCTGGTGCACAAGCTGAAGAAGCTACATTCCTGGAACAAGATACTAACACTTCAAGACCAAGGCGGCAAGCCCTGCTGCACAGAAGCAGAGAAACTGGCAATCATCACCGAGCACCATAAGGGGATAATGTCCGGCCCTGCCACGAGCAAGGAGGCACAAACCCAATACCTGCGATCAGCCCGACGGGACCCCCCGCTCCCACAGCTCGACGCCTTAGAACTCCCCATCACCACAGAAGAGGTAGCAGACACAATTCGGTCCCTGAAAAACACAGCCCCAGGCCCCGACAGTCTAACCGCTCAATTCTACAAAATGTTCTCCCACATCCTGGCCCCCCACCTCGCTCTGCTGTACAACACCTTCTTGGACTCCAGCTCCATCACCCCCTCAATGGAGGATTCCCTGACGGTACTGATATTGAAACCAGGGAGAAATTCAGAGCTCTGTTCCTCGTACAGACCGATTATGCTACTGAACAACAACACCAAAATCTTCTCCAAAATCCTGGCAAGCAGACTGGCGAAATACCTCCCAAAATTGATCCACCCAGACCATACAGGGTTCATCACAGGGCGCAGCACCTTCGACAACACCAGGTGTACCCTAAACATCATTGAATCCGCAGGCAGGACGGGGGAGCAGATGGCAGTCCTGTCACTAGACACGAATAAAGCATTCGATATGCTGGACTGGGGATACATAGATGAAACCCTAAAACACCTAGGCATCAGCCAAAGGTTCTGGAAATGGACCCTGGCCAACTACCACCACCCAACCACGGCGCTGAGGATAAACGGCACCAAATCACCCAGAATCCAAATTACCAGAGGCACACGACAGAGCTGTCCGCTATCCCCGCTCATTTTTGCACTGTCCATGGAGCCGTTCGCCTGTAGAATCTGCCAAAACCCCTTAATAAGCAGGCTAACGGTGAGGCGGTAAGCTTACAAAATAGCCCTGTACGCAGACGACATCCTACTAACCCTTACCAAGCCCAAATCCTCCCTGCAGGCGCTATGGAGCGAACTTGCCAGCTTCGGAGCGGCCTCAGTGTTCTCTGTCAATCTTGAAAAATCCACAGCCCTTGGGATTAACACCTCAGAAGTCATGGTAGAAACACGAGCCGCTAGCCACCCCATCCAGTGGATCAGCTCACACATTAACAACTTGGGGGTACAGATTCCACGCAGAATAGAGAAAGTGTACAAGTTAAACTTCCCCCCACTATTCAGGGAGCTGCAGTCAGACCTGTTAAATTGGCAAAAGCAAGAAGTGTCATGGCTGGGAAGAATAACGGCAGTAAAAATGAACTTGGTGCCAAGATTGCTCTACCACTGCCAGGCCCTCCCAATCTCCATCCCCAGGAAGGGCCTACAGAAGCTCCAAACAAACATCATGAAATTCATCTGGGGGGGAAAGAAGCAGCGAATAGCCAGAAGGGTGATGATGAGGGGCAAGGGAACGGGAGGCCTGGGGGCTCCAGAAATGGACAGATACTGCCTCGCAGCACAGCTCTCACCAGCCTTCACCTGGAAACTAACCAGCAACATACCTCGCTGGATGAAGCTAGAGGAGAACTGGTGCCGAGGCCCCACAGAAGCACTCCTGCACATCATCAGACCCATCGACGCCCCCAAAGAGGGGCCCCTAACTGCGACCAAGAACACAGCCGAAAGCTGGAGGAAGGCAGCCAGGTGATGGAACTGCAGGAGCACAATAGGCCCCCTGTCCCCGATCTGGGATAACCTAGACTTCACCCCGGAATGGCACCCAATAATTTCGACTGCTGGAAGGCGGGAGGGCTGAAACATGTGGGAGACTACTATGCGGAGGAAACCCTGCTAACATTCGAAGAATGCAAGGGGAAATTTGGGGTGACAGAAACGGAAAGATTTCGCTATTCGCAGATTCGACATTGGCTCTCGCACGAGTCAATGAAATCACGGGGCAGTAGAGAACTAACGGCTCTGGAACGAACACTCACAACACTTACCCCCAGGGGGAAAATATCAGCCTTGTACGGACTACTGGGCAGAGGAGACCCCAGCCAAAAGGAGGCCTACATGGAAAAGTGGGAAAGGGACATTGGCAGTGCAATTGAGACGGAAGAATGGGGGCATATCTGGACCAGAGTACAGAAGAGCTTGAACTGTGTTACCAATAAAGAAGGGGCAATCAAAACTTGCTTCAGATGGTACTTAACCCCAGTGACCCTGAACAAGAGCAACCCAGCGATCTCCCCGCTGTGTTGGAGAGGATGTAAAGACAAAGGCACATTGTTTCACTTGCTTTGGACCTGCCCGATGTTCACAAAGTACTGGAAGGAGATTCTGGACCTCATTAAGCAGATCACAGGCCTGACGATTCCGTGGGACCCAGGAATAGTCCTACTGGGTAGCACAGCGGACGGCCAATTCCAGCTGACCGGCAATTTGGCAAACCTATGCACTCAACTTCTCACAGCTGCAAAGATAGCTATAGCAAGGCTATGGAAACATCCAGTGGGCCCTGCAGTGAACCTCTGATGGACCAAATGCTGGGACATCGCAGTGGCAGAAAAAATAACTGCGGTCAGCCTGGGAAATAGGAACAAGTTCTTCAACACCTGTGCCCCCTTCCTAGATTACGCGGAGAAGATCCCCGGAATGGCGAGGAAACCACCGCCCCTCTGCTGGCTATCTATATATGACTAGTGAAATCCGAACCTCTGCCTGAGGCCAACACTGAACTCACCCCCCGGGTGCTGTTAACTCAGAATCAGGAGCAGTGGCGTGCAATGCGCACCCCCCGATGCGCCCCCACCTCAGCCAATGACTAGCCAAGCCTCCCTGTGATAAGCAACTGTCCAAAACAGGACCCCCATGACCTACAGCACCCTCGCATGTCCCGCCCCCCCTTGCCCACACTATCCCCCCTATCCCCACTTGATTATGTTTTTGATTTGTTGTGTTTCATCTCTGTATGAAACGCCTGATAATCGAACTTATGCTCTTGAGATGTCTGTTTACTATTAAAATCAAATAAAAAGATCAGTTGAAAAAAAAACACAATTCCTTGGGACACTTCCCAATTCTTATGATATTGTTCCTTCTCATTAGTTCACATAGGCAGTTCAGTTTCTTGACTTCAAAACACATAAGAGTTCATTGCAAACCCTAAGCTTCTTATCAGGTGCTTTCAGTGGCTCCTCCACACAGGAGTGCACTCGGTCTATGCGCAGTTGTTGGACCAACCAGTCCACCCATTACAGGTCACGCAACCGATACCCGCTTTCTTGGCTGCTTCTCCACCAACACAATGCCACTGCTTCAACTTGACAGTGATGCTTGGTTTATTCACCTGTGTCACACTCTCTTGACACAGTATTGTGGCTTGTTTGGCCACTATGCATGCGCTACACTTTCTTGCATTCGCCTTGCTCTTGCCAATGCTTGTTTTCTCATGTCTTGCAGTTCTGCATATCAGGCATATTCACACATTTTCTTTCATTCTGCTTAATATTCAAGAGTGCCCACAACTTGCTTTAATTCCGTTCAGTTTTCAAAAGTAATTAATTTGGCTTTCACTTCATTCTGTATTCATATGTACTTGTAATGACTTTCACTCGCATGCCAGGTCAAAAGATTTCTCTTATCCAAAATTCTCATGTGGTTTCTCCATAGGTAGTTGGCCACCTATCACCTGTTAAGGTTTTCCTCCACCCACCAGATTTTTATTAACATTCGTTTTCAACTTTCTCTCAAGCCGGTCACTGTTTTGCATTACAATTAATTAATTGCTGGAGCATGTTTATTTTTAAAGTTCAACGTCTTTGTCACATCAACTTTCATCCTTGTTGAGTTTTCTATCTTTCAGGTTGGTATTCAAAATTACTTAAAGTACAACAATTCATACAGGCTCAACCATCCCCTTGCCGTGCACGGGCCCCTTTTTCTAGGCGGACTCACCAGATTATGCGTACAGTGGTTCTGCAAGTATCCTGCCTGCCACGGTTCAACTGCATCTTTGGTGTTCAGGCTCGCAGCAGGACGGGCACTTCCTCATGGGTCCTCCCCCTTTCGTGTGCTCCACTCCAGCAGTTCAGCCTGGACCTGCGCCTTGCACCGCCTTCTCCTTCCACTGCCTCAACTCTACACTCCCCGGTACTCCTGAAAGCCTCTCACCTCCACGCACACCACCGGTTCTGGCTCTAACTCTCCCAGCTGGCTTCCGCCACTCCGACTCCTCCTTCACGGGTCATGGGGATTTTAAAATCCCTGTCAAACTAATTGGTCTTTTTTATAAATAGACTGCTCACTCTCTTTGCTGAAGTCCCTTTTCCGTGCTGTTGTTTGGATTGTCCTCTTCCTCATTCCAGTACCAAAGTGGTGATTAGTACTCTTCTTTGTCCCAGTACCAAAATGGTATGTGTGTGTGAGTCAATGTCAATGGGAAAACAGGGGCAGGATTGGTAACACCCTATAAAGGTTTGGGGGATATTGTATTCTCTATGAAGGGGAAATGGGGGATACTATGTCTCACCTAAGGACATTCGCTCCCCACTCTCCTCCACCCAGGTTATTCTCCCTCACATATCCCCCCCAAGGTCAGGATCCAAGAGCGATGGCCTTTAAAAGGGTAAAAGAAGTTAGGATGCCATCAGGTTCCTCACATTCCCTGCCCCTATGAATAGGGCCTCCCGCACCAGGGACATATGTTGATGAAGTCTCGTGTTTTTTGCTGTAAATCTATCGGGATCGAAGACCAATCCCACACAGAAGTTGTAGGTATAAATGGTTCATCTTGACAGGTTTCGAAGGGAGAAAATTGTGAAAGACGGGGGTGGGGCCACTTCCTGTATTAATGATGAAAAAATAGTGAAGTCTGTCCTGATGATCATTTCTTCTGGTAGACTTTGAATAATGGCTGAAGGGAAAATGGTAGTTGTTACTTGCAAGTGTATAGGAATGGCAACTTTAGGGTACATCTCTTGGTCTCCATGGACACACGTGATTCTTACTAAAGATGCATTTGGAATGAAAAGAATGTTACTATAAGCATAATTGCTAATGTGTCTACCTTTTGCAAATAATCGGAAGTGTCATTCCCTATTAGTGCTAAAAGCGAATATCTGAAAGTATTGAAAAATCTCATTGTTTTCACTAGTGGAAATTTATTTTTAGTCTCTTTGAGAAGTAATTATTTACAGAAAGCTTCTTTCAAAAATGAAATAGGCTTTTGTATTAAACCATACTATGTGAAACAAATGTTTCATGCTCCTAAAAGGGGATACGTGTTCATCATACAGGATGAAACCAAGAAAAATATAATTATTGTAGGAAGCATTTGTTAGTTTCCTTTAACTGTGGAAGTATTGATGCTATATTTCAGGCAAGCATCATTGAAAAGACATTGAAATATGTGTTATTCTTATTGCTGCTGATTGTCCCTCCCCATCGATCATGCTTGTACTCTTCATAAATCTTCTTCCCTTTTGTACTCAATGTTGACAGGCAGGGATGTCTCTTCTTTGTAGAGTTTGATGTTGCCGAGGTATAGCCAGGGGATCCTTCCTTGAACTTTGCCAGCCATCTGTGTGACTGTCTGCACAATAAATGGTCCTTCGAAACAGAGCTTATGCCACCATCTGGAGAAATGTTTACACAAAATGTCCCCTGGGAAAAGTACTGGTGGTCTTAATAATGTTTCAGGATCAACTTGTTCATTTGCTTCATCAGTCTTCTTTGACACTCCCTGCCGCGATTGAAGCTGGCTAGACATGCATTTAAATAGCCATCAAATAATCATGTATTTCTTGCCATAACACAGTAGCTACATTCTCTGCATCAGTGTAAGCTCGAGTGGCAGGAGCAAGAGGTGTGTGCATTCAGCCTCCAGCCAGCACCTCCTGTGGAGTCAGGTGATGGTCAGAGCCGAGCTGATTGCGTAATGCAAATAGAGCTAGAGAAACGCAATGGAGCCAACCTTTTTTCATTGTCACTTTCAGTTTGGCAATCTGCTCCTTTAGAAGGCTGTGGAGACACTCACAGATACTGTTTGCTTTAGGTTGGTAAGCGGACTTAGTACCCAACAAAACAGTGATGTGCTCAAACACCTTGTTTACAAAATGCAGTCCTTTTTCAGACCAGAGCATTTTTGCACACTCCCCATCTTGGAAATACCTTACGTACAAGGAACTTTGCAGCACATTTAGCATCTGAATTTTTGCATGGCCTTGCTTCGATCCATTGGGAAAAGGTCATACGACTACTAACACATGCCTGTCGCCATTACAAACTTGGAGCAGATCTACATAGACGATATGCAAATGCTGAAATGTTGCAGTAGGATGGGACATTTCTCCTCTCACTGTTAGCAAAGTATGGCCTATGGTAAACTTCTGGCATGTCAAACAATTGACGACAAAATCTTCAACATGTTCTGCCAAATTTGGGACAAACCACTCCGCCAAAATTAGTAATGCAAGACACTCTCTTGATGTGTGGGCTGGGTGATGCAATTGGTCTAATGCTACTTTAAGCAGCCCTAGAGGCATGACTGGGTCCCAGGTGCTCTCCTACTGCCACATTTCATCAGTGTGGGACAATGAGTACCCCCTTCATTTTCATAATTCTTGCTCTCATGGTGGTGCTCTTCCCTCTAATTCAGTTATTTGAGCAATGGGTAGTGTATTAAAACCCTCCTTGTTTCGAGCACTTGTGTATTTATTCAGTGCAGTTGCAATGTCCGATGTTTTTGGGAAAATATGCTGCTCCTTTTGCTTCTATTTTGTCTGCCTCATTGCCACACGTAATCAAATCCACACCTCTGGTGGGTGCTGCACACTTTCCCACAGAGCTGGCCGATGAGATTGGAGTATGTCTATGAGCCTGTCCGATAAGAGCCCATGCTTCACTAGTGCCATCTGTGCATAAGAAGCCGCACCTCTTCCAACGAGATAGTCCTGCATGTACTGTTGATGTCAGATAGGCAGAGTCATAATACACCATTATCGCTTCCTCTTAATTCATTTTGAGTGCCAAAATCAGCACTACCAATTCTGCTGCTTACGCTGAGAAATATGCGGCCAATCTCGCACTTGTCACCATCTCTTCCTTCAGCATAGAGAGTACTGTAATCATTGCCTCTGCTGCAGTCAAAACACTGGGAGCCTTCCTCGATTCCACCCTCTCCATGACGCATCAGGTCAGTGCCATCTCATCATCCGCAGCACTTACTACCAAAATCATTAATGCAGTGAAACCAAAAACTGTCTCACCATTGCTAGAGCGACCATTGTGGCCAAATTGGACTACTGTAACGTCCTGTTTTTAGGCACATAAGCTGAAAACCTTAACAAATTACAAAACACCCACAATAATGCCCTCAGAGTGGCATTAAGCCTCTCCAAAAGGGAGCACATCTCTCAGGCTAGACGTGATTCCCATTGGCTCCCAGTCAGAGAGCGTATTCTTTTTAAAACCATCGCCATCGAACACTTGTGCTTTTCTCGCACAACACCTCCTTACCTGGCAGAATAAATTTGATGTGCCACTTTGGATTGGCCCAAGCGAGCACAGCATTCCAATCAGCTGCTTGTCCTTACTGTTAAAAGAGCCAAAGCCAGAGGATCCAGCTTCCAATTCCATGCACCTAAAAACTTCAACTCCCTACCCACCTCTATTGGGAACGAGACCTCCCTCCTAGCCTTTTGGAAAGCACTCAAAACTAAGCTCTTCAGCTAGTCACGCCCTCCTACACAATAATATCGGTTGGCTCCCCTGTAACTCCAGAACCAGATTGGTATTGATGCCACATTATCCGTGTTAATTTCATTATAACTGTTGCATTGTTTATGTATCTTTGTTCTGTACTGTATCTTTAAACCATTGTAATTAAGTAAGCCTTATTGGAACAGCGCCACAATGCCCCAGGGCCATATGTGCGCTTTATAAATATAAAAAAATAAATAACATAATTACCCCCGCCAGAGCATTTTCTTTAACATGTGGTATCTCATCATAGTATTAAGTGTACTTTGTGCTGTCATGAACGTTATCTCCTTCCTTCACTGGTTCTGCTACAAATCTAGCTGGAACGACTCGACACCTGACAACTTTGATCGATGGGTTGGACATAATGGGCCTCATTCCGAGTATGGTGGTAGCCATGGAGCAATTAGCTCCATGGCTGCCTCCCATACTGGTACTGCCTCCGACTTGGTGCAATGGGGACTTACCGGTCCATTCCGAGCTTGGAGGGACCGGTAAGTCCCCATTGACAAAACCATTCCCCATTCACATTTCAGCCCCCATTGGGCTCAATGGGAATGGTGAAGGAGCAAATAATGGTACCGCAAATTGCGGTACCGTTATTGGCTCAAAGTTCCCTTAACGGGTCCCATCCACAACGCCTGGTCAGACCAGGTGTTAAAGAAGGGACCCGCTAAGGGACCTCGGAATTGGGCGCAAAGGGTTTACCGGCACCGGTGTCCTTACCGGTGCCAGTAATCCCTTTGCGCCCAACTCGGAATGAGGCCCAATGACTTCATAATCAGAGACTCTCTGGGTGGTCAATGTGCTTTTGGGCTTTTCAAGTATAGCAAATAAGGCATGATCAACATATAGGATTTGATTCATGGAAGCATTTTATAATGGTGCAATCCCATAGGAAAATGCTCTATGAATCAGGTCCATAATGTAACTGTGCATCCCATAGTTATGCTGGTAGATTAATCAATCGCAAAGGCTGCTGCCACCAATGCTTGCTCAAAGGGATAATGACCTCTCATTACTGGGTCTAAAACCCCACTGTAAAATGCTGGTGGCTTGTGTCCCATGGTAGTTTCTGCGCGAGGAAAGAAGCCATCACTACTCCATTTGAATGGGAAAATAAAAACAATTCTTCATTTTAATCAGGGTTCCCTAACACAGGAGCTGTGCAAATTGCTAGTTTAAATTTATCAAAGGCATCTATCATCTCGCCTGTCCAGGCTGTATCACTGTATTCTCTTTGTGCCTACTTAAGTCCTTTAAAAAGAGGTTAAACATACCGTGCTGTAGAGAAGACCCATGCCCTGCAGTAACTGCAAAGAACTACACATTTCTGTAATCCTTTCACTGTCTCTGGTCTAGATGTTTTCATAATTGCTTCTAATCTTTCAGGTGTCACTTTTTTTCCTTCTTTTGATATTAGCTGACCTATATACAATACTTCTTCCTGGCAATATTGCATTTTATCTTTGTCAACCTTGTACCCTTTTTCTGCCAATACTGTCATCAGTTTTATTGAATCTCTCCTGCACTCTTCCTCTGCCGTGCCACACACTAGAATGTCATCTACATATTGTATTACTGTGCTGTCTAGTTGCACATTTCCCAAATCCATCTGCAGCACTTGGTTAAAGACTGAGGGGGCTCACAGTACCCATGGGGTAACCGAGTATGTTTTCATTGAACTCTGCGGTAAGTGAACAAGGTCGAATACTGGGACTCTTCATGCAAGGAGATGGAAAAGAAAGCATCTTTAAATCAATCACTGTAAAATATTTATCTTTGGATGGAATATTACAAAATATTGTTCCTGGGTTTGGAACCAATGGGAACTCTGCCTCAACAATATTGTTCAGGGGGTGTAAGTCCTGAATAAATCTCCACGACCCCGGGTTGCTTTTTTCACTGGGTACACAGCTGTGTTACATGGGGATCCTGATGGCACCAATATCCTTGTCTCACTTAGTCGGCAATATTGTCATAGATACCCTTGTCAGCTTCTGTTGACATCGGATATTGTCTCACTCGAGGTAATATAGCTCTGTGCTTCAATTTAATTTTGACTGCCCCTACTGCCTTCAATAGACCAATGTCATATGGACTACTGGTCTGCAAAGTGCTTGGTACGTACGCCAAATCTTCCTGTAGAAAGGACAGTACCTTTTTTACTAGTGACATTCTATGAGGTATCTACCTATTTTCAATTTTTAAATGAGACTTATATTAAACATCACTTTGCCATCTGAGTAGTCATCTGTAAGTAAGTCTTCATCTGTAAAGTCAGTCAATATATACCCTTCGTCAAGAGCTATTACTGTCCTTCACTTTTTTCAATATCTCTCAATTCCATGTAAAATTACTCTGTCTTCCCTTACAATTGATGCTTCTAGCTCTACTGTAATTACTTGCCCTTTCTCCACGTCTGTGGGTACTGCTGGTTGAAACAAAAAATTCTGCAGGTAACTGCAAATATTTCTCTTGTATTCTTGGAAGTCATGCTAAAAATATGTGTACCATGTAAAGAAATAATTCCAGGTTCAATGGCATGCCTCTTTGTGCTCCTGGCCATGGAATGCTATTATGAATTCTTGTGCATTCACATAATTGATCCGTGGGGTAGAACATATTATCCCCAGGTCAATAAATGACATTGCTATGTTTAACTTGCTTACTAAGCCTCTCCCCAATATGTTAACTTGTGTTTTGGGGAATACATTTTTTGTAAACTTTTTTTTTGTTTATTTGTATATGGTCACAAAGACCTTTTACAAAAAAAACAGAAGAAGAATTAACAACAATCAATGCAAATATATATATTACCTAACAATTTTACAGACTAATTTACACTTTTTAGAAGAAAAAAGAAAGAAAAGAAGCAAAAAAAAGAAAAAATGAGAATAGCAACAAATAATAAAAAAAAAATCAAACCTATATACAATAAAACTCTCAATAAAACTCAATATAGCACACAAAAGTTTAAGATAAATTGGGAGCACAAAAGAAGAGACAGACGAAAGAGATCAAAGGGTCGACTTGACACACAAAATGGGGAACTGATCAATTGGCAGACTGTTCCATGACTCAACATCCCATAAGTGACTACCCAAGAATTGATCAAAATTTAGGCACAATGAGGGAACTCAGATGTAACAATATGCCCCTTCCTTTCCAGTGGATAACCCCAATATAATAGGGAGGAGACGCCTAGAATCAGATTATGATCTTGCATTTTATTAAGACCTGTATCACCGCTGTTGCCAATCTTACTTCATATCCGGAGAACAGTCTCCCCCAGAACGCTTCAGTTACAAGCCCCTCCTCGCTAGTCACAAATCGCAAGAAGAGAGCAAGTCTACAGACCCAGGTGCCTCACAGTCTATTAGCAAAGGTTTTAGAGATTGCTTTCTCAGATCTTTACATGAATCACATAACACAACAGATGCATCTCCTTGCCCCCTTTTAACCAATATCTCTCCAATTGGTGCCACATTTAGTCTGGTTCTTAAGAATTCCTTTCTAATTTTCCAATCTGGAAACTTTACTTAATAACTTGGGAGACCACCCAATTTCTTTTCTATCTTCTGTGAGAAGTTTGTGTTGGCCAAGGATCGCACATTTCCAATTGTTAGGATCCAGTCTGTCTCTTCCAGTGATCTCTTGACTTTATGGGGGTTACATATCAGTGTATCTATGTCTGTGGAAGCTTTACTAAGCACATCCCTGACTAATAATTCCAGATTAGACAGCATCCTTGATTTTGAATGATGTAAGTGTGCCTTTATATACGCATATAGTGTATGTTCTGGCGCACTTATCATTAGACGGAGAAAAAAAACAAGTGCCATTCTGCCAGTACTAAAGATCTAAGGTCCAGCTCAAATCTTATACACGACATGAACAAGCTCACGTGGAGTCCAAGTACTCTTTTCCAAATTGAGCCTTCCAGTATTTGCCAGTTCGTATTCCATAGCAGGGGCTTAGCCTCCAGTCCATACAAAATAACTGCCATATAAAATTTAATCAAGGGAATAAGAGAGAATTTACACTATCTGAATGAGACCTTCTTCATTTGGGGGACCAGCTGTAACATTTTTCCATGGACATACAGCTCAACCTTACCCACTGATGGTGATGCATAGATCAGGTAACCTAGATAGACAACCTCTTCAACTCTCGGAATCACCTGTCCATCTAGGACCCATTTGGTGTAGGTTACTCTCTTCCGATGTTGCCTAAAGACCACCACCTTTGATTTTGAGGGATTGATGGAAAGACCATTTTCCTTTGCGTTTACACCTAACCTATTTAGGAGGCATTGTAATCCCACTGCTGTATTATCCAGCAGGACGATGTCATCGGCATAGGCCAGCCAACAGATCTTAACCCCGTTTATTGCCAGACTGGCCAATGCCGATGATCCTAAAAATTCTCCCATGTCCGCTAGATATAAATTAAAGAAAAGGGGGGCTCCCAGGCAGCCCTGTCTAACACCCATTTCAACTCTAATAGGATCTGATAGATTTGCCTCCTCATCCAACCTCACTCTCAGAGTGGTGCTTTTGTGGAGCTCCACTAACATCGCTAATATATCACCGGGTACGCCCCAATTCCTAAGCTTGTTCCACAATCGTTCTCTAATAACCTGGTCGAAAGCCTTCGGAAAGCCGACCCAGGCATCGTAGAGCTGAATATTACCCTTTCCTCTAGTATTATCACTCATAATATTGAGTGCTACCCCATTCACTGCAGTGGAGTGACCTTTTCTGAAGCCTGTTTGAACCTTTGAAAGTATATGTGCGCTTTCTACCCACCTTTCTAATTCATTGAGCAACATTCTCATGAAGATCTTACTTTCAATGTCAAGGAGGGCGACCGGGAGATAGTTTTCCAGATTTAAACGATCGCCCCCCCCTTGAACAGCGGGATAATAGTGGAAGTCTTCCAACAGCTGGGGAACGTTTTTCCACCTCAAGATCTCCTTGAAGAGACTAAACAACAACTTAGCCAAAAGTGCTACATTATTTTTTAGGACCTGATATTGATTTAGAGGACATAGTGATCAAATCAGCTATGTCTTGTTCTTCAAATGACAGGGACCATTCAACATCCTGTTCTACAATATGCATGGAGGGCATTTAATTTGTAAAGTGGTTTGTTAAATAAGCTTCCCACATTGCTTGTGGAACCAAATTACATTGGTTACTAGTTGATGTTTTATCCAGCTCCTGCATAATTGACCAGAAATTCCTGGTATTATTTTTACTAATAATATTTAACATTGATTCCCCATCTTGTTGTAATCGCCACATCTTCCTCCCCACTGACCATTGTTTGTATTTCAAAATTACACTTCTCGATTCCCTCTTATAACTTTCTGCACTTGGAAAGGCCCTCCTCAATTTTCTCAGCCTCTGTCTCAATAGTCTCTTCCTTTCCCAAGTTTCCTCATCAAACACATGGCAATGGAGTTTTTTTCTCCCTCCTCCTCAAATAGTAGGCGGCCGAAAAAACCAGCTAAACTTCATACATTTCTCTGGTTTACAATTTTCTTGCTGGGTGTTCATGGGAATAATAGATAATTTCTCATTCATTTCTTTGCCCCCTAAACTATACTTGATGGCACGGACTCCACTTTTTAAAAAATATATTACAGCCTGGGGATCTCTTGAATGTTTAATCACCCCCATATCCGAAAATGCCAATTCTAATCTTGAGTGATCACTGCCTCCATCTGGCTTTATGATCAGTGAGACACTTTGTCTAAAAAGCACAGATGACACAAAAACATAATCCAGTGTCGAACATGACTTCCGTGGGGGCAGATGGTATGCCACCTGGAATTGACCCATTTATCATCTTCAACCCCCAGGCAACCATAAACTCAACCCAAATTCAACCATTACTCGAAATTTTCTGTGTTCTTATGGAATCCCTCTACTTCATTACGGTAGCGCACTGTGTATTTAGATCTCCTGCCAGAATAATCTGTTCTTCTCCATAGAGAAGTTTGATTTTCTCCAACAGATCTGACAGGACAAACAGAAAATCTTGTAGTTTGGACCACACAGGGTTCCAATAGACATTAACTATAATCACCGGAAGATCTGGTTTCAGTGACTTTACCTTGATCGTACATGCTTGTATGCCTATTTTGTTATTACAAATAAGATCTGCATCTTTACATGAGGAGTTTTTAAGGGCCATCATTAAACCTCCAGATGGTCTACCTTTCGCCTTTTGTAGTGCAGGCAATGAAAACACAGAGTAACCTTCAATCACTATTTCATTCACCAGCCAGGTCTCCTTAAGAGGTATTACATCAGTGTCCCCTAACAAGGCCTCTCTCATTTATTTTGATGTCCAGGTATTGGGGCCTCATGTATTCCAGGTCACAAAACGAAATTCCTTCTGCCTAAAGAGGCTGCTCTCCCAACCCAAGTTTCAACAAAACCTGGCTCAGGATCTCAGGGAGCAGAGACAGGACGTTATCCGATGGTTTTAGCTGAGGCACGTTTCCCCCTCATTGCACACATTCTGGTTCCCCTTTTGAGTCCCGCCCTTGGTCTAGTTTTTCTGGGCCCTCGCCAACCACGTACTCCCCTTTATAAATGTTGCCCCACTGAGATTTCGCTACCAACAAACCTTGTCTCTCCAATTCTCTGGAAGCCCCCAAAATAGCCTCTTGTGCCCTTCGTGAAGTTACCCCAATTTCCACCTCATACCCATCAAAATTATTGGGGAACTGAACATATTCAATATCTTTTGAGGCAAGAAGGTACAGATTCAGTACTTTTTCAAAGCATGACAGGAGGGCACTTCTACATAAAGATTTAAACGGGAACTTATTTGCTACTAGGGTCAACCAGAATTTCAGAACCAGTGTCCAGTATATGTTTAAAATGTATTAAAGAGGAGCTTTCCGCCACATCCCCCAGCCCGCCTATATTGTTCAGTCTTACCATCTTCTTCGCTTCACAAATCATGCTCCAATTCCAGCATCGCAACAGTGCGGGAGTGATGTCAGGTATGTCGGAAGGACTTGAGAAGATAGTTTAGATTAGAGATTAGAGCACTTGCCGCTCTGCTCCCTCGAGACCTCGAGCACGAAGACCCAAAGACTCAGCAATCCGACTCTGCATCCCGCTCTGTGGGAAATTACAGTTTTTAAACTGTGTGGATAAAGAAAGAGGACTTGCACACCACAGCCAGCACAGGATAGAGTCACTGCCAAAGACTCAGCGATCTGACTCCGTTTTGGGGAATACAATAATGGCATGGACATCTTGTGTTCTCCAATGGTAATAGGTAAAGAGTCTGTAAAAGTAACCAAGGTTGGCGCCACAGAAAATTCTTGTGCATTCATGGCAATGGCTGACGTTGGGAACTTCCCCTTTTTAACACACGATTGAGTTGCCTCCGTATATACTAAGAAGGAGAATGTTTTGTCACCTATGGTCAACCTGATCCTCAGTTCCTCTTGTGGGTCTGGTTTCATCGATAGGATGGAACACATCAAGCCTTCCTGTGGGCTGTCGTATTCGGGATATATATACAGCCCTGAGCCAGTGAAAAGATTATCTACCACTACTGTCACATCCCTTATTGTAGGTGTGGGTGTCTGTGGCAGTATGTTTGTGTTCCATGGTGTCACTATATTTTGTTGTGTTAATGCTTGTGTCTGCACTGGTGTATGCTGTTTCTGCATTGGAGCTTGCTGTGTATGCATTGGTGCTTGCTGTGTTTGGTGTGGCATACCTTGCTGCATGGTCTGTATTGCTGGTGCTTGTGTCTGGTACTGTCTGTGATCTTGAAGATGATGGTTAGGTGGCTCTCTGCTATACAATGGGGGGTACGCTGTCCCCCCTCCTGGATCAGCTGCTTGCCAATTCTGGTGTACCCCACCTCTGCTTCTGCACTGGCATGAAATATTCCCCATCTTCCCACATGTCCAACATTGCTGTGTCTGTCGCCCAAATCTGGGTTGTGCCCCATTAAACCCACCTCATTGTGGAGTTTGAAATCCAAACCCTCTTACCCTGGGTGCAAACCATTGTGGGAAATAACTATACTCTCCCCTTCCTGCAAAATTCCCATTCGCTGCTGGCTGTACCTGCTGTACCCTTTGTGTGTTAAAGCCTTCTGCCCCACTTGTCAATACTGCCCCTTCCACTGAAAATGTCAACAATTATTTCTGAACTTACCTTGCTTCCTCAATTCTTTCTGTCCTCATATTTCTTTCTGTCTTTCTCTTGCTTTAACCGACAATGGTGAACAATCGTCAGTTGAATATCTGCCCATGGCTTCGCTTCCATTACCACAATCTTTTTCAATTGTCTTTGGGAAGTGCTTTTCAGAAGTGCTGTTCACTGTCTGGAGCTGGTGCTGGACTCCCTCTCCTGCTTACAATTGGAAGGCATTCTCAGGAAAATCAGATGGTTGCCCCGCCCCCCCCCAACGACCCAGAGGTATTTAAAGAGCCTCCTGCGCACATTTGCATGCATGCTTTTGCCAAATGCTTTGCAGAAGTGCTGTTCGTGATTCCCTGGTCTTCTGGCCTTCTGGTCTTGTATGATCCAGGAGGTGTTGAGGGCTGTGAGCAGATAGTCAAATTAATTAGTTCTAAAAAGCAAACCACCCAAATCGGAAATGTTGGAATCGCATTTTAAAGATATTTATTGGGATATGTATTAACCTTTAGCACCTTCAGATATATATATTCTGTGCTGATGTTAGAGTGAGAAATGTGAACAGCAAGCGTTTTGCTGCATTAGCTGAGAGTTTCTTGAGGTGCTGGAGCGTTAAGTAACTGTAATCTTTTAGCAGTTCCATCACTTCCTCCAGTATGAAATCTACTAAACAACCAAAACAAGGCCGATATGGCCTACGCAACAACCCTGCCTCCATAAATAGCTATGCCAAAAGCATAGCGAACTCTGTCTTGCCACCAAGACTCAAGAGAAAATGAGAAAAACTAAAAAAAAGCTTGGTGCGCAAAGGAAGTATTGCTGACAAAACCAAAATCTCACATCATTCCATTATAGACCTATTGAGGAAAGCACCCAGTGAAGGAGCTGGATTTATAAATACACTATCACCAGAGGTGCAAGGAACTACTGTAGGAAATGTAGACAATGTGATATCAAATTAAAACTCATTCACTTTAGACAATGGTGACCAATTGTTAAATATGTGTCTAGACTTTAGGAGGAAGTCGCAAGCTCCGGAGCTAAAAGATTTTGATAAAATAATTGGGACCAACTTATCTGCAAGTCCAAATTTGGAGGCATTTAATTACACTTTAGAGTCCTCACTTACCTCAATCGAGAAGCAGCCGACTGCATGCAGTGATACATTATTTCCCAATAATTAATTACTGGAAATGCTTCTGGCTATAATTGAGGCATTCCTTATTCTGTGCTCTAATCCTGCAGGCGATCAACATCATATTAAGAGTTTGGTCACAAAAGTAGTTGAAGTGATCTTAGAAAATAAAGCCAACCCATATATTGAGAGTGATAACCTAGCAAATGGACAGAATTAATCTACAATATCGCTGCAGACAGATGCAGAGGATAGTCAGATAAGTAGATCATTAGAAAATGAACCTGACAAAGTAATATATATACTAAACTCTAATCAAATAATGCCCCATGCGTCAGAGGCAAATATGTTGCTGCTGCTGACAGACTCCCTCTCAGTAGCTGCTGCTACGGAAGAGGATGCCATGGAAATCCTATGCCACGAGATCGCAATGATGGGAAAACAGGTTAAGCAGAAAACAAAGGAGCAACAGTCGCAAGGCCTAAAGTGAGTAACTTTTCAAACTCAAGATCCTGGAAATACAATTGCTCATTCATACATACAGAAAGTCCCAGGAAGCTCCGGACACTATGTAGTATCTAATAATGGTTTGACGAAACAAGTGGAATTGAGGGGTCCACTAGATAATTGGTTGAAGCTACAACTGAAAGATCTGGTTGTAGAGTCTGCAAATACTGAAATCAATCTATTATAACCCTCAATAAAATCCCATGGTGAAAGACTTGACTCTAGTCCAAATCGACAAACAGTCCACTCATTACAACAAGAACAACAGTTTACTGGGAGGGGAAAAATGGAGCATATTGCAAACTGTGGTATGCATTTCGACTCTTACACGTTCTCCACATTGAACAATCTGATAAAAATAGAAGAACTCCATCCAGGCTACGATAGCCCTTTTCTGAATCGAACCTATCTATTGAACATGTGGAAGAAAATACCTTGGCTATCAGCAATCAGTAACTTGTATTTAATAAGGGTGGAACTTCCGAATTGGAATAATAGTACAAACTGGGCTGTAATTAAGCTGTCTTCTCCTCACTGTTATGCAGGCATGAAGATGCCCTGTATGACTTAGGATTTAAACTAACAGTATATGTTGGTAATGTACCTACTATTTACGCCAGGAAGTCCAAAGATATGGAGCCCATCATGTCAGTTATTCAAATGAAACAAAGGACGCGCCCAACTTTGGACCTACACCATATCACTAGCACCCTCATCACATTAACATACGCTAAGAATCATGAGCTGGAACACCTGAGGTTACAATAGCTTTCTGGGATGTGAGGATAGGAAAGCTAGCTTTAAAGATTATAACATCCTACTTTTACAGGAGACTTGGCTATGTGATCTGATTATTGTAGATGGTTACAGAGCGTTGCAGCAAATGGCCACAAAGGGTTCCATGGGTAGCCCCTCAGGTGGGCTAATAATTCTTGTAAATTATTCAGTTTTTCTTGATTTTGAGGTTGTGAGTAATCAATTTTATGGGGTATTAGCAATAAAGGTGAGAGTTAACAATCTTAGCCACCAACAACGAGTTTTATTTGTAAATGTATATAGCAATCCGCTTCAAGTAGATTGTGACTCTTTTCAAGCAAAGTGCAGGAAGTAATCGAATCTTTCCTTTGTGAACATGAAGGACAACATATAATAATAGCCGGAGACTTTAAAGCAGATTGTAGGACAGAACTGGATATTGGGAATAAATCAGATAAAGGGAAGGAGAAAGCATTGCTTGCAGGCAGCAAATGGAGAGAGTGGTTTGGTTATTGGAATTTGAGCCAACTCAATGGAGCAATTATGGGTGATATTCCAGCAAGAGCAAGATGGATAGCTGGTCAGTCCTCTGCACATCTAGACTATATTGCAATGACATCAGCACTATTTTCTCTATGTGAGAGGTTGAGTGATCTGAGACACTGAGCTGAGTGATCGCAGGAAGCTAATGGTCACTCTAGGTGTCTATTTACAGTCATATGCCAATGATGGCGTAATCGGGTTAAAAGTAAATCCTGCGGGTAACAGACTCAATGAGGCATGTAGGCAATTTGAGCAAGTTTAATGAGAGAACCCATCAGCTAGTTGAAGCTCTCTCTGAAGATGATAAAAATGATTACCTGACTCGAGGTAATTTCTATGCCTTTATAGATAGATATAAATGGGTGACAAATAATAATACCCCGAAAGTTTCTGGTAGAATAACTCCATTTGATGTAGAGATACAAGGGAAAAAGAAACAGCTCAAAAAAGTAATTTGTGATATAAAAAAGAGAGCATTCGATTAGCCTTCACTCCTGACCAGCATCAAGCTCTATGAACAACAGTTCAAAAACTGGTTAAAATGTAATAAAGCCCATAGGTCCCAGAAGGCGGGCTGGAAAATATCAAATAATCACAAAAAAAGACACTAGGAACTTCTGGGACCTAATACATTATTTGGGGAAAACACAGTGCTTTATGCTATCAAAGACCATTGCAGAAAATGAATGGATAAAACATTTTGAAACAGTATATAGATGCCTGGAATCCAATGTACCGCAGTACAAGTGTACAGCAGCTTGGAAGCTAGGGATGACAGTTGAAGATATTGAATTACTGATAGAATAAAATACAAATCCAGAGCTGCAGACCTAAATGGACTATCTAATGCTCTTTTAAAATTAGCACCAGAAATGTGGTCAAATATATTGTATAAACTATTCAACTCAGTGGTAGCAACAAAAACAATACTGTCCTCTTGGTTGTCTGCTATCATTATCCCAATAATAAGAGGGGCAACAGATTAAGCCCGGCAAACTATCGCCCAATATCCTTAATAGATTTTGATTGTAAAATATTGTCGGGTTTAGTTCTGAGAGAATTGAAACAATGGGCAGCTGAGACTGATCACCTCCAAAAATTTCAAACAGGCTTCCGTTGTGGGATGGTCAATGACTTGAATGGTCTGGTACTGAGCTGGCTAAGAGATGAAGAACTCACCCCAGATAGGCTTCCTCTTTATTTCACGCAAGCATTAGATTGCGTTAATTGAAATGCATTGTGGCAGAAGTTAAAATCTTGGAGCATACCAGCTCATATACTCATAATATTGACTAATCTGCATGATCAAACCATGTTAAGAGTTTGGCTAAAAGGATCAGCCAACATCTCAAAGGCCTTCATTGCTCATTGAGTTCTCCAACAAGGCTACGTATTGGCATCTTCTTATTTAATCTATATTTGTCGGATCTCTGCCCATTTTTGGATAATTATTTGTTTGCTCCACTGAGAATTCTTTATATGACAATACCTTACTTGGCTTGTGCCGATGACTTTGTGTTGTTGGACCGCACCCAACTAGGCTTACAGAAAAAGCTAAATGCCATTGTAGAATATGCACAAATCAATGACCTAAGCATCAATAAACGGAAAACTAAAATCTTAAGATTCACCCATAACATTAAAAAGAAAATGGGATTCACATGGTATATGTGGGAGTAGGAAATCGAGCTCAATACATCAATGAGCTATTTAGGCTTTATCCTAACCTCTACAGATAATTCTCAAGACTGGCTAAACAAAATGATGATGAAGGTCATGCAAGCAAGTGCACAGATGAGGAAAATAAAAGCTAAATATTGTAAATTCTCTTTGCTTCCCCTGTTATATTATTACCAAATGAAAATGATCCCTAGCATTTGATATGGTATTGAGATCAATGACAAACTGTGTTCTTTACCGTTCACTAAAATTAAATCTAGGTTATGGAAGTGTGCTCTAGGACTACCAATGTGTGTACCAATGTCTGCTCTGCGATTTGAGTTTGGATTGTCGTCACTAAGTTCTATGACCGAATTAAGAATTGTAGTGCTTTATAGGAAATGTATAGTGGCTTTACAGAATTCCCTATATAGTGACTTGCCAATCATCTTAAAATCAGGAGGTTATAAGGCGGCAAACAAATTATAGCAAAGAGTTGAAAACATTCTTTCTAGCTTGGAATTAGCAAAAGATGACTTAATACGCTATCCCTGTGACATGAAAAAGGCTATGTTATGAGCGGACTGGATAACTACTATGTCAATGACGCGAAAACATAAATTATATTGCAGTCTGTCTCCGCTTGACAAGTTCTTGGGGAGACTCCCAGATCATTTGGCAAAATTTCCAAACTCATATCTGTCAGATCGATTTCTGCTGTATTGCCTCAATCTCCTCCCGACTGTAAAGCTCTACCAAGTTAGAGCAGTGAAGTGAATGTAACATGCAACTTATGCCAAGACCCACTGGAAGTTCAAACTAGGAAACATATTATATTGGTCTGTAGAGCACTTCCGCCAGTCAGATGCCTATACTTATCATGATTCATAGACAACTGAACAGTTTTAGATACTGACTATTTTTTTTTTTGCTCGAATCTCAAGTGGTGAAGAAATGCTATGTACAATAGCGGTTTTAAAATTTTTACAAGAAGCAAATGTATTCAAATCAAATTTATTGAAATGTAAAATGGAAGGAAACTAATGTGATTAGAGAATTTAATGTACATCTTGTTTGTTGTGTTTCTTTTTGCTGATCTATTAAGCTCTGTTTAATGTATTTATTTAACATTTGTAGAGAGTGCCGAACCTGTGGGTATCTGGGCTCTGGATTTTGATTTGATATTTTATTGATGTACTGAATTATTGATTGTTTTAACATTGTGTAAGGTTGTCTAAGTACAACCATAAACACAAATATGTAAAAAAAATTAAATAATTGTCTTTTCACTTCCTTAGGAAGTCCATGGCATGAAATGTGATAGAATATAGTTATGTTTTTGTCACATGGGTCTCTGGTTTCTAATCTTCACTTCTCCTGAATATCGTGAATATAAGCCATTGGATCTTCGTCATAATGGTGCTTATGTCTGATGAATCTGGGTACTGAACCCTAAGTGACCTCCATGCGTTAGCTCAGCAATTATTAAACGGTGCTCCGTCATGGTTAGTATTCTGTGCAGTCACCCCAGGATAGCCCGCCCACTTCCAAATGTCATCTGATTGCTCTCCTAATAAAGCAGAAAGCAGGCTTTTTATGTCACCTACTGCTAAAGTCATCCCAGCTGTCATTCTCTCTAATTCATTGATGCATTTACCCCCTGATGTCAGTGATGGCAATTTACAAATCAAGTTATTGTTGTCCATTTGTGGCCATGGAATATATCGAGGCAGTCCTCACCATTTCTCTAATAAGGGGAACTATGTAAACTCAGCACCCTGTCCGGGTGCATTCACACCTGTCATCTTTGTCACTGCCCCTGTCATACTATTTCTCTTAATTCCTGGTAAATTTCTCAACCTATTTATGTACAGTGTTTTATCCTCTAAACTGCTTGCTCACATTTTCAGGTGTTTAGTATATTCAACAGGCTCGGGCCTCCTCACTGCTTCTTCCAAGTCTAACAACAATATCTCTTTCCCTATGCCCATGCCTGTAGATGGGGCTTGTGCGGCTTCCTCCTCTCCGCTTTCCTCTCTCTCTTCATCTTCGAACATAATGTTGTCTCTTTCACCCCCTTCATCATCTTCCCTGTCTTCAAAGTCTAGTCTCCCAAGGGGACTCATCCTATACGTTCCACTCATCACTTTCTTCAATACGTTCCTCCCTCTATCTTGTGGAGACCCTGTTTTACTCCTCATCATACAGCTGGTACCATCCGCGCCTTGAAACACTTGTGTATAGGCGCGTTACAAATGCCATATCATATATCATATCATCCCTTCTGCTCTTATACAGGTTACCAACCCTCCTTCGTATGGCTCCTTCCTCTCCTTCATCTGGAAGAGTATGTTTCTTAAAAATCTCCTCTACTTCCTTGCAGTGTCTTTCTAAGCTCCTCTCTCTTTCTCTCTGTTCTTTTTTCTGATGTCTCTCTCTGGCTGGGAGTGTACGTCCCCCTAATAATATCATCTTCTTCTTTCCTTTGCCTTTTCCTGCTTTTTTCTATCTCTCATTTTCTTTCTATGTCCTTCTCTTCCTCCTTTTGCCTTTCCCTTTCTCTGTCTGCATTTCTTTGTTACTTATTTTCTCTTTCTTCTTCTCCTCTCTTCTCCCTTTCTGCCACTCGCTTCTTTTCTCTCTCGTTCTTCTTCATTCCCTCTTACTTTCTCTCCTCTCTTTTCCACTCTCTTTCTCCCTCCTAATGTTCATTTTTCTCTTCTTCTTTCTCCTGTCTTTCTCTAACTTCCCTTTCCCTTTCTTTCAAATCGTCCATGCGCTTTCCATCTAGTTTGAGCATTATTTGTCCTCCTACCCATTGATTCGGCACAATGTCTGTCTCATCAATTTTGATCCTCCTCAGCTTCTGTCAGTTTTGCCTGTAAATCGCACCGCTCATCATATTCCATGTGTGTGGAAGCTGGTCTTTGCTTGCTTATTTTATATCCACCTATAATGTCCTCACTACTGTTTGCGAGGGGTGCATATATGGGATTAGTATATCCCACTGCTCTGTGTTATACACCAATATACACAAAAAAGACACTTTTCACAACCCCTAAGCTGCCTTACAACACAAGGCTGGTGCCAGGAACTACTAAACAAGTAAATATACTACAGCCATCTTCTCAACTGCTGGTGAGGTTATCCTCCTCTTATTATTAGTCTGTAACGAGGTGTAGCACACAATCTTTCCCGACCCTTGTCAGAAGATATCTCTTTATCTCTTATCTCACCACAATCCCCCAATATACAAAACAATCCCTGTCCCCATTTTGTCAGGCCTATTATGTCATACTTACATCTGTGGATCTGCTCAGGTTATTTGATATCGAGTCTTCCTAAACTGCCAGTTGCCTCCCGCCTTACAGAACATCCTGCAAGTACTGGACAGGAATTTTATCCAAAGGGGGCTCCTGTCAACCTCTATCTGTCACGTGTAATACCTCTCTCCACAGGCCACCTCTGCAGTCTTCGGGCCCAAAGCAGGAAATCCTTGGCAATCTGAGGACTCTAGCGAACCATCACCTCTGCTACCATCTGTTAAGACGTCCTGGGAAAGGCCAAGTTACACAGAGGATAAGGAGCCAGGAAAACACAGACTCAATAACGGAAAGAGTCAAAGTGAAAGGCTAAACCCAGCTTTATTAACATCCAAATAAAGCAGGGACAGCATACAAACATAAAATGTCATTGCTCTCAGCGTGCATACAACAGTTTGTATTGTCACTATTTGTCATAACTGACATCATACAGTAATTTTAGCTACCAAAACCTATGGGTTACAGAGATTGGTTAAGGGGATTAACTAAGGTGGTGAATGTGATGGTGGCCTCACTTCTTTCCCCGTGGTGACCTCTGCCATGTGGCCAGGGAAGTGCAGCCTCTACCTGATCCTCACCCTGGGCATGGCTACATGATGGCGGATCACATGGAGGCAAACCTCAAGGGAGTGATATGAAAATCACCTTCTCAGTATTGGAGGAGGGAGAAATATGAAGATGATGATCAATCCCAATGAGAATCATTGTCAGCGGTCCAGTCTTTCCTCAACAACTGAGACGAGAAAGAGGCGAGGAGCAAGGATGATCACTCTTAATGAGAACCACTGTCAGCAGTCTAGTCTTTCCCCAAATCCTATTGGCCAGAGCCAGTATAAAAGCAAGGGAAGACTCAGGAAGTGTGAAAGAGGCCCTCCATGGAGGACCTGGCTGCGAGAATGGTTTGGTGTAGAGGAAAGGGCCTTGGACTGCTATCACAAAGAAGTGAAGGGGGAACTCTTGCACCCAAACAGCTGGTGGAGGACTGAGGCTCGCGGGGGGGGGCCCTGGCAACCATTTGGACCCCCCAAAATGGGGTGGCAGAGAGAATCTGGAGGCTCCTTCACTGGGGAAGTGCAGATGAAAGCAGGAGAAGTTCTCCAGCTCATGACAGAGCAAGATACCGGCCGCGGCGCAGGAGTCCAAACAGCTACAAGGTTTGAGAGGAGAGCCCAGTGAGCAATGTGCTTTGGAGAGGCTTGTGAAAAGCAAAGCACGAGGAAGCAAGTCATGCTTCCTGAAGGCGGAAGAGCAGTATGACCTTGGGAAAGCCCAAGAAGGGTCTGTGACCCACAATATGAACTTGCGGAAGACCAAGAATGGTCTGGGACCCAAAGTGCTAGTTTGGGGAAGCAATGCCTGAAAGAAATCAAGGGAAGAGAAGGAGAATCCCTTACCTTGTGTACTTTGCAAAAACATAATAGTAACGAGTCTGGGAAGAGAAGGATATCCCCTCACATTGTGGACTTTGGGAAGCTATTACAAGAATGCAAAAAGTCCTGGCAGGAGAGTATACCTGGCAAAAGTCAAGTGTGTGTAAAACTGCATAAGAGAATCGCAAGGAAAACTCATGTCCCTGGGTTTTTGATTTGCATGGCATCCAGAGAGAGAGAGATTGCTTTATAAAGTCCTGGCAGGAGAGTATACCAGGTGAAGAGTGGATCGGGAAGTCGCACACGTAAGAAGGGATACAAGAAACCCTGGCTGGGGAACATGACAGGTGATTTGTGAGTTTGGGACTCGCACCCAAGACATGTTGGACGGAGCACAAGTCGAATATTCAAACTCACTCAGACAGATCTCCAGTTTCCCAGCACTTTGCAGAACCCCATCATTCAGCAGCCCAAATGCAGGTGGTTATACTTAAACAACATTGACCATTTGGAACTTCTGTTTTGGAGCTTTAACTTTTGTTTCGGATTTGAACATGTGTGTGCACTTCAAGAAGCAGAGACAGTTCCCTTTGCACCTTGGAGTTCATTTTTAGAGTATGGGAGAAAGGATAGGATTGTGGACGCAGAACATACATTCATTTTGGACATCTTAACACTGGACAGACCTTTAGTTCTAGTTGAGGTAGGAAAATTCTTCACATAGTAGGTACAGTGAGGCATTTTCCAACCCCTTTTACTTTGAATACAAGTTTGTAACCACAAACATAACTTCTCTGTGTGCGTTTCTTATTCCTGGCTCCTCACACTACATATACATTCCATAGGGGTTACACTTCTGTTTGGATAACGACAATTTGATGGCTCGTCCTGAGACCACCCCTAAATTGGTAATAGTAAATAGAAATCACCTCTGCAAATAAACTATTGGCTGACATAATATGTACTGGGCAGACTAAATTCAGGGTGTTCTGATTGGTTGGCTTCTTACTGACCAACCTTGGGCAACTGACAGGTTGTCGAGAAATGAGCCAGACAGGGGTAGGGGGAGAGAAGTTCATGGACTGCTTGCCTTTCAATAAAAGAAGATACAATTCACTTTTCCTAGACTATGAGCCAGGGTGATTTCTTTGTAGTTGGCCTTTTACAGCGTCTTGTGCCTGGAAATGAGTGAAAGGAGTGAAGCAGGTGTTGTATCTGTATTAATTGGTAGTGAATTGACAGTGTTCTTCAGTTATGTGTCATGTGTGGTGAGATCGCATTTGGAATGATTTCACCTTGTATTTATTGGGAGTTTAGCTAATATTGGTGCAAGTGTTATGGATCAATTTACCACTGGGTACACTCTTGGGCTGATCTTCAAGGAGTTTTCTTAGGTTTATAGTTTGTTCGTATCTGGTTTACAATGGCTGACTTTGGTCTTCCAGACTTTAATTAGACAGGAGTATTCTTCTTGTGCTCAGATTTATTATCTTGCGCCTTCTCTGTAAGGTTCAGACTCTCCCTAATTTCTCAGTAACCTTGGCTCTGGTTGCTAGCTACTGTCTAAGCTCTGCACAGATCTGTATTTCAGTATTTTCAGGATTTTGAGCTCTCATGAAGTCTTAAGGCCTTTAATTTATTTAGAAGCATGCTGCGGCTTCCATTTTGGAAAAGATGGCTGTCCATTCATCTCTAATTTCTATGTTAGTGAACTATATTCGCGTATCATTCATGTTGCATTCAGTTTATACATTGCTTATGTTAGCATTCTTCATGTCTTTATGGATGCCATGTTAATATTCTTCATGCATAAATGCATACATTACCCAGTGTTTGTGTCCTTCATGTTGAGTGCACATTTGCTTCATATCTAATACATGCACATGTATTGCTTCATTGTTCATTCTTGCTATCTTTAGCTTAGATCGTGTCCATGTCCTGTTGTATCCGCCTGTCAAGCAGTGCCCACCGGGAATCCCTCGTACCTGAACTCTTAATTCTTTTAGCGTCCAGGTTCCATGACGTCCAGTTGCCCCATCTAGATCACAACATGGTATGGTTAGGGAAATCACCTGTGCCCCAGTCTGTGGAGCAAGACACAGCCGGGAACCGGGAACCCTCTTCCAGCACCACAGAAAGAAATGGAACATCCATGGGTTAATGTGTGGCTGGAACAGCATGGAGCGCTAGCGTGGATATCCAAAAAGCAAGCAACCAGAGGAACAGATGTAGTAGTTCCACAAGATAGAGAGAAAACAAGAGGGTAGTGGCGCAGGGTGCCAGCAGGATTCAGAGGAAGGCAGACCTCCAAAAGGCAGGAACAAGGCAGCAAGGAAGAGCAGAAGAGAGCAAGGGCAGAACAAGAACAGAACAAGAACAAGAAGCATCTCTCTCACACAGTGAAGAGATTATGACACACAGAGTGTGGTGTGGCGTCGCAACATATGTGGCGAGGAGGAGCTATCCCTCAAAATGGTCACCATGGCAATCTGCTGTATACAAGCGGACTGCGCATGAGCAAAACCCAGCCACGGGTCATCAGCGCATGCACACCGCATCCAACATGGTGGCGCCGATAGGCGGACACCGGGGAGTTAAACCACCCTGCAACTGGCCTGAGGAGAGCAGATCACAGAGCTGCCAGCAGGCTCTCCATAGCAGGTAGGCACGATGTTGCAAGGCTAGTGGCATCGTGACATGCTGCCCCCTCAAAGGCCAGATGGGGCACCCGGCTTCCGGGGATATCGCAGATCAAAACGACAAACCATCTGGGGGGCATGGACTCAAAATGCAGGTTCCTAGGAGTGGTCACACGCTGTGTAGCCCTTCCAGGACACCAGGCAAGAGAGTCTTCCATGACATACACACGGATCGCAGATGGCAGCCACCTCATATTATGGAGAATCAGTTAGCACCACAGGGCCAGGACGAGGCAGTATGCGCCCAAACCAATCAGGACAATAGGGCTTGAACAAGGAAACATGGAAAACACAATGCTGTTTCCAGGAGGCAGGCAAAGCAAGGCAAAAAGGTGACTGCAGATATCCAATGGGTAATGCGGAAGGGTCCAGCAAAACGAGAAGCCAATTTCTGAGGAACATTGCGCAGGGGAAGATTTCTTGTGGAGAGCCAAACTCTTTCCCCTGGATGGTCTGCGGAGTCCTTCATAGACTGTTTGGAGAACGGATATGGTCAATCGCGTTACAATGGATTTCTTGCAGACTTAGCACCAGATCATTGCTAGACTGTACTGGACCAGGATTTATCCAGAAAACAGAAGGACCTTTGGATGATAAACCATGCAACAGTAGAACTGACTCATCCCTGTGGTGAAATGAACCAAGTTGTTATGGGCGACTTCCGCCATAACGATGTAGTCCTTCCAGTCGGTTTGCATACCACTAGTGTAGCAATGCAAGTATTACTCTTAGGTTTGGTTAACCTGTTCCGTTTGCCCATTAGTCTGGGGAAATGAGACATGAACTGGGGGCCGCGATCAGTAATGAACTTGCGTAGAAGTCCATGCAAACAGAACACATGCTGAAAGAAGGCATTAGCTGTAGTTAAAGAGGTGTGTAGGCCTGACAGCAGGATGAAATGAGCCATCTTTGAGAAACAAACCACAACGACCATGATACATGTACACCCATCAGACAAAGGGAGATCCACGGTGAAGTCAGCCGAGATGGTATGCCAAGGACGGGGAGGTACTTTGCAAAAGTCCCACAAGACAGGTTTGAATGGGCTTGGACTGGGCACAAACGGAACAGGATCGCACATACTCCTCGACATCAGAGCGCAAAGAGGGCCACCAGAATTGTCACTGGAAAAGATCCAGGGTGCCTCGCAACCCACAGTGTCCCGCCAGTCTAGAGTTGTGCATCTGTGTCAGCACCTGCCGTTGAAGATCTTCAAACGGGATAAACAAGCAACCCAGATGGAAGAACAATCCATCCCGTAAGACATTGTCCTGGGATTGCAGAAGGGTAGCAACACGAGGATCGTTGATAATGGCAGTCATGACTTGTTCGAACAGTGGTTGTATGGCAGCCAAAACATAAACAGAAGGCTCAAGGGCCTTGTCGCGATGTAACGAGTGAGACAAGGCATCTGCATTCTTTTTCTGAGAACCTGGTACGTATGTAACAAAGAAGTCATACTGCAAGAATAAAAAGGCCCAATGCGCTTGCCGACTGTTCCTACACCGTAGTGTGCGTAGATATTGCAAGTTCCGGTGATCAGTCCTGACCTCTATTGCATAAGGTCCTCCCAGGAGATGTTAACACCATTCCTCAAAGGCAGCCTTTATAGCCAAGATTTATTTATCTATTATGGAGTAGATTACAGCAGGACAGCACTGAGTGCTTGGTCAGACGCATCAGTCTCCACAATGTAGGGCAGAGTGTTGTTAGGATGGTGCAAAACCGGTGCTGAGGTGAAGGCGTCTTTCAAGGCACAAAATTCTGCAGCTGCTCCCTTAGCCCATTGAAACTTGCATTTAGTGGATGTCAGACAGGTCAGTTCTCAGGTCATTTGGTGAAAGTTTGCAATGAAACTCTGATAATAATTTGCAAAACTGAAAAACCACTGCAAGGACTTTAGGTCATGTGGTACGATCCAGTCCATTATGGCCTTGACCTTCTTAGGAGCCATATGCACCCCTTCGAGACTAATAATGTACCCTAGAAATTCCATACTAGATAGGTTAAATTGGCACTTCTCAAACTTAACTTACAGGTGATGTTCCTGTAGACGGTGCAGTACTTCACTGACGTGTTGAACATGTGATTCCAGATCTGGGGAAAAAGCAAGGATATCGTCGAGATACACCCATACTGAACAGCCAGCCAGATCCGAGAAGATAAAGTCCATGAATCTCTGGAAGACTGCGGGAGCATTGCACAGTCCGAAAGGCATTACCCTGTAATCGAAATGACCAAACAGTGTTTTGAAAGTGGTCTTCCACTCGTGGCCTGGGCGAATACCGACCAAGTGAGAAGCTTCCCACAGGTCGACTTTGGTACAGAGATTGCTGTCAAGCAGAGATTCCAGTATGTCAGAAATCAGGGGAAGTGGAAACCGGTCCTTCAGAGTGATGTCGTTTAGCAAGCAGTAATCCACACAGGGCCAGAGGGTTCCCTCCTTCTTGGGTACAAAAAACAGAGGAGATCCTCTCAGGGATTTAGAGCGAGTGATGTAGCCGTTTTGCAGACATTCCTTGAGGTACCTCTTGAGTTCCGTCCTTTCGACCCCCAAAAGGGAGTATATCCGGCTGTTGGGCCGCACCGCATCTGATATCAGGTTGATCTCCCAGTCAAAACTCCTGTTCGGCGGTAAGTAAGAGCGATCGGGCTCCTGGAAAAGCTCATGGAACTGCTGAAATTCCATAGGAAAGGCTAAGCAAGAGATGCATTGGACAGTAGAAACCTCTTCCTTACAAAAGCCTGGGATGGTTTCCGGGGAACAACAAGGTGGTACACAACAGTGCATGGTGCAGTAGTCAGATGAGAAGATCACGACCGCGGTTTTCCAATTGATCACAGGATTATGGGCCATGGGTCAGGGGATACCCAACACCAAGGTATACACCTGTGATTTGATGACATCAAAAGAGAGGCACTTGTTGAGTTGTCTCAATGCTAGACCAAGGGCTGCAGTATTTCGCTCAATAGGTCCTGAAGACAAAGATGTTCCATCAATCACTTGGACATCAGCACTGTGTTCCTTGATCTGAGTGTGAATCTGGTTCCTCTGGACAAACGTGCTGTCAATGTACATATTGGTGGCACCACAATCCACTAAAGCGGGTATGGTACAAGATTCTTCCGACCTTGTGGCCCTGGTCAACAGGGCTTTGATTATGAACAACGGGGCTCAGGGCATAAGAGCCCTTGGGTCTTTGGGAGATTGAAATGGAGGTAAGAGGGGGCCCACCGACTGCTCCCTGCCAGATGGTGGGCCTGCTAGTTTTCCTTTGACCGGGAAGGATGCACTGGACAGGTGTCCAAAAATTGCCCAGAAGCACCACAATACAGACACAGATGGATGACTCTTTGGCACCGATGTTCGGCTTCAGTCAAAGGACCCCTCAATGAGCCTATCTGCATTGGTTCAGTTGTTTCCCCTGATGCAGCTGTAGGACTTGGACCAATGATAGGAATAGACACCCAGATTGTTGTCTGTCCAGTACGCCTGTGTTCAGCTCGTCACTCTGCTAAGTGCTGGTCAATCCAGATTACCTGGTCTAGAAGTCCTTGCAAGGTAATTTCTTCAGGGTTATGCACCAATTCATCCTTATGTTCTTCCCATAATCCTTTATGGAATACTGTGAGTTGATTGATTTACAGCCACAAGGAATCATGAGCCAGTTCCTTGAATCGTCCGATGTATAGGATCAGGCCCTGGGTTCCTTGTCTCAGTTCCAGTAACTGGTTCTGGGTGGAAGCCACGTGATTAGGCATTTTGAATACCTCAAAAAAGCTTTTTGGAAGCCAGTATAATTGCTAAGTAATGGGCTATGTGAAGAGACGAGAGGTACAGCCCATGCAAGAGCGTCGCCAGTAAGATGGCTAACAATGTAGCCGATCTTGGCTTTATCAGACACAAAGTGAGTGGGATGGAGCATGAAATGGATAGTACAATGGTTGCAGAACTCAGTGAACTTCCTACAGTCTCCATACTTCATGGCGCTTGACTGCCTCACCACTGACTCAGAAAAGGCCACTGTCGTGGCACCAGATAGGGCATCCCTTAACTGGGCATTCTCAGCCTGCAGGGTCGCCCACCTCCACCTGAATTGCCTGTAACTCGGTCCGTAGATCCTGTAGCTCCTTCATGTCTGCTTTGATGGACTTGGAAAGGCATCGTAATCTATCAAGCAGTGTGCCCTGGGAATCCCTCCTACCTGGACTCTTCGTATTTTTAAGGTCCAGGTTCCACGATGTCCCGTTGCCCCGTCTAGATCACACTGTGGCGTGGTTACAGGAAAGAGCCCCTGGCCCCCAGTCTGTGGAACGAGACACAGACGGGAACCGGGGAACCCTCTTCCAGCACCACAGAAAGAAAAGCAACATCCATGGATTAATGTGTGGCTGGAACAACATGGAGCGCTGGCATGGATGTCCAAAAAGCAAGCAACCAGAGAAACAGATGTAGTAGTTCCACGAAATAGATAGAAAACAAGAGAGCAGGAGCACAGGGTGCCAGCAGGATTCAGAGGAAGGCAGACCTCCAAAAAAGCAGGAACAAGGCAGCAAGGAAGAGCAGAAGAGAGCAAGGGCAGAAGAGGAAAAGAACAAGAATAAGGAGTGTCTCTTTCGCACAGGGAAGAGATTACGATGCACAGAGTGTGGCGTAGCATCGCAATATATGCGGCGAGGAGGGGCTATTCCTCAAAATGGTCATCATGAAAATCTGCTGTATACAAGTGGACTGCGCATGCGTGAAACGCGGATGCGGGACATCCGCGCATGTGCACTGCATCCAACATGGCGTCGCCCATAGGAGGACACCGGGGAGTAATACCATGCTGCAATGGGCCTGGGGAGAGCAGATCATGGAGCCGCCAGCGGGCTTTCCATGGCAGCTAGGCACGACGTTGCAAGGCTAGCGGCGTCATGACACTGCCTGGGTTAAGGGCAGTACGGTTGCCATAGTGAGTAACGTTTCTCACCTGTGTGGTATTGGACCAGTGGAGGGGCAGTTGTCATGGACGATGCATTCTTCTGTCTCTCAACAAACCTGAAAGCAGATATATCACCATGTCTGCAACTCATGTAGGTCTATACCAGTATAAAGGCTTGACATTTAGAGTACCATGGGCTGCGGAAATATTTGAGAAATAAATATGCAAAGTCATAAGGCACGTACCACAATACCGAAAATACATCAATGATATATTAGTATTTGGCATCAACCAACAAGAACATGATGATTCACTGCAGTGTGTGTGCATGGCCCTCGAAGATGCCCACCTGACACTAAACAAAGAAAAGTGTGAAATTAGCAAACTAACACTCAAATTCTTTGAGACATATTCTCAAAAAAGGAAATCCAACTAGATCAAGACAAAGTGGAAGCCTACTCCTCAGTAACCAGACCACACAACATTTCCTCTCTTTGTTCATTCTCAGCTCTCACAAGCTACTGCTCATGCTACATATGGGAATAGGCATTCATTAACGCACCCATGGGAATGCTTAGCAAACAGGATCAAAACGTTAATCTGGATGCCTCAATGTCAAGAACCTTTCGATTGTATTTGCCACCACATGGCAACATCAATCTTCACCTCATATTTTGACTCCAAACTACAAATAGAACTAACAATAGATGTCAGCTCAGTGGTCCTAGAAGTCATCCTAGCTCAGACATAACATGACTCGGGGAAACAGAACGCATAATTGTTTATGCCTCTGAAGCTTAACAGAAGCTGAACAGGCCTACTCCCAGGCAGATAATGAAAACCTGGGGATTGTTTGGGCATAGAAACCTTTTAATCTCTTCTTAAATGGGAAAGAATGTACAATTGTAACAGATCACCAAGCACTCATCACCATATATGGAAACCCCAAAACATGAATGCCGCTGGGAATTGCCAGGTGGGAACTGTGACTTAAAGACTATACATTCCAGATCATCCACAAACCTGTAAAAGATGCAAAGCCTGCAATTCTTTTATCACAACACTCACTCCCAAACTCCCAGCCTGGCAAATCTATTGCAAATCACTACATTAACTAGGTAGGACATTATGCAAAGCCATTATACATTTCCCTTGATGACATCAAAGATACATCTAAACAGGATGAAACCCTACAAATCGTCAGAGAATGCCTGTTGACTGGCAAATGTGAACATACGATGGCCATGGCCAAACACAAAAGCATGCAAGATAGAAGAGATTTAAAAAATGTGCTACTCATACAAGACTCACTATCGATACATGACTCCAATCTCCTACTGAAAGAAAACAAAATTGTAAATCCAGGCCCTTTAAGAAAACAAATCCTTAAACTGGCGCATACAAGTCACAGTTGCATTGTCTCTGCCAAAAGAGTGCTTTGCTCAAATGTATGGTTCCCTGCAAATGGACAAGCTAGTGGAAAACACATAAAAAAAGTTCACACATGTCAAGCTCTCAATCCTCTAACCAACCCGCAACCACTTCGAATGTCCCCAGCCTCTAACAATTTGGGATGAAATTGATAAAAGAGAGAAAAACCACTGATGAACTAGGCGATCAGGAGACAAGAGCGTTTGTCATCCTTTTTGGTTTTGGCTTCACTTTCTGTCTGGAACTTCACTGCCAGCGGCTATCTTGGTTTGGTGGCATTACTTCCAGAAACCATCTTGGATTGGTGGCATCACTTCCTATGGCCATCTTGGGTCAATGACATCACTTCCTGTAGCCATCTTGGATCAACCCCATATCCAGTCGAAGGCCACAAGGGCTCCTCTTGGAACACCAATCAGGAAGAAATCCCCTCATCCCAGCAACACCAGGGACAATATCGGAGAGACCGACCACTGATGGACTAGACGATCAGGTGAGACGAGCGTGTGTCATTCCTTCTGAACTTCCTAGGGGTGTCTAGCCAGTGGCATCCCAGTTAAGGGTAGAGCAGTGACAGGTGAAGACCAGCCACTGACTAGCCTCTTTGCCTCTTAGCCTATTCGCTTTTGCTTTTGACTTTCTCCCCGTTGTCCCTGTGAGTACGCCAAGCTTCCTAATTACTGTACTGTCTTTCCACACTGTGCTACACTCCTATAAATCATTCACTCTTGCTCCTCCTCCTATTCACCTCTCCCTACACTTTCTCCAATCACGCTACAACTTACTACTTTTCCTATCCCTGTTATAAAACCCGCAACTCAAAACTCCCACTACTCCGTCTCCCTTCCACCTCCTTCCAACAAACAAAGCTGACGAGCTAACCATACCTCCTCTAACACCAATTTACCTTGCCTCTCTTCCTTTGAGACTCAACTTCTCTACTCTTCCTTACCTCATCAACTAAGCATTGCAATCTGGAATGCTCAGTCTGAATGCAACAAAACTTCCTTGATCACTGACTGCTTTCACTCCAGCTCTCCTCCCCTGGACCTTCTAGCTATCAATGAAACCTGGAATCCTCCATCTCACACTGGCACTCTTGTGGCCCTACACGACTGCAAACTATCCTTCATTCACTCTCCTCGACTGACTGGCAGAGGTGGAGGCGTCAGCCACCTACTCTCTTCCCACCTCAATGCCGTACAAATCTCTAATGCCATGTCCTCCTACCCCTTTTGAATTCCCCACCTCTACTATTGCTGTGCCTCACTTGGTTCACATCATCTCCATCTATCACCCTCCAGTTCCCACCATTCTTTGATCTTGGGCAACACCTTGATTCTCTTTCCACTAAACATCACCTCATTCCCTTAGGTGACTTTAACCTTCCCTCTCCAACCATTCCTTAGAAATCGGAACTCTATTTTTTTCTTAGTGACCACACTCTGCACTCTAATCATAACCTACCTACCCACACAGGGGGTAACTCTTTAGATCTCTTATTCATCTCCACCTCTCTCTCAGCCACTAATACTACTGTCTGTCACTCACCGGATGGGATGCCTGGTACAACACAGAGACTCGAACCGGATTTGATTGTAGAGCCCCAGTTCGACCTAAACCAGGGCCTCCTCTCTGTTGAGGCATAGAACTCTTTTCAATTATATGCCCCCAGACCGTTAGGAAAAACAGCCAAGTGAGACTGATCACTTAATAGAGCAGGAGCACACACCGCTATGACCACCAGCTGTCAACAAATAAAACACTGTTTAGAAGTATGGTGACAGCAATGACCAAGTAAAACTGTCTTGACTAGGATATACCTGAACTATGGTGACTTGATCTTCTCTAATAAGCCCCACCCCGGTTATCCTAGAAGGAAAGAACGATCACTAAGTAACTATTGGAAGTGTGTAAGGTCAACCATATAAGAGAGGAAAGTATCAAAATGAGAATAACGTTCTTACTGTGATATAGAGGAGGAAAGGTCACTAAGCAGTTCCACAACAACTAGGTTAAAACAAAAAATGTGATAGGTTACTACAGGAACTAACCCGACGGAACGAGGGGCGCACTAGGGTCGGGATGGTGCACAATACTGCAAAGCGTCCCCGAGTGCACTTACAGGAGGCACTTCCCCAAGAGATGATGCAGTGTTGAGGAGAGTCCCAAGGATGAGAGTCCGAAACAGAGTGATGCAGGCAGAATGACCAGCAGGGCGGGGTAGGGGAATCAGGTAAGGATAACAGTAGAGCAGAGCAAGAATATACTTGCGGTTGTATGCCTTGAACAGGAAACAATTTATGTACGTAGGTGCAGGTCCGGTTTTACGTGGAATGGTAACACACATAGCAGAAGTGTTTAAGGATGCAGTCCGTTAAGAACAGTAGTCTGGTACACGGGTAGATGATTGCAGTAAACGAGGCAAAGGGAGTTTTAAAGGCAGTCCGTTAGGCGAGTAGTGGTCTGGTACACGGGTATTGGATTCCGGCAAACGAAGCAAAGGGAGTATTACAGGCAGTCCTTTAGGCAAGCAGTGGCCTGGTACACGGGTAGTGGATTCCAGCAAATGAAGCAAAGGAAGTATGAAAGGCAGTCCATTTGGCAAGCAGAGATTCAATACACCAGAGGTCACTTAAGGAACTTCAGGGGAAAACGCTGGGAGCAACTTCAATAGGAAGCTGCGTTCACCATTCCTCACAGAGTTATGAATGGATCAGAGCGAGGCTCAGGTTTCCCATTGGAAGCATTCGGGAAACGAAGCAGGGATGATGGAACATGTAGTTCCGATGTGCTCCGTGAAGCAGCAGCCATGGCAACAGCCCTTTTCCATGGCAGCCTCCATTGCCTATGGAACGGAGCTGCAAAGCGCCTGATTCTATTGCCAAAAAGGGCACCGGGCTTCTTAGATGGATTTTGCGCTGCAAGATGAGTGAGTCTCTTTAGCCCGTGGGATACAATGGAGCCCTGAACTGTAACTGCATCCACCCGCAAAGGCTGCTGCAACCCACTGAATGCGTGGAAATGGCACAGCAGCAAAGGTGAATGTATGTTCCCCAACGGTTCCCACGTGCGATCCTCGGGGCCATACCCATTCCAGTCGGCCAGGTAAAAAGGCCGACCCCTACGCATCTGAAAGCCCACAATGTCATCCACTTCAAATTCATTGTCCCCCACTGCAACAACTGGGGTAGGACCCAGGGGAAGACGGATAGATGCAGGACAAGGCTTCAGCAAAGACACATGAAAAACTGGATGGAATTTCCAGGCAATCGGAAGATGCAACCGCAAAGCAACTGGGTTGATAACTGCTGTGATAGGAAACGGGCCAACAAAATGAGGGAGAAGAGAACGCTTGCCCAGAATTTTGAGATTTCGGGTAGCAAGCCAGACCTTCGATCCAACCTGATAATCAGTAGTTGGGATGCGATGACGGTCCGCAAACCTTTTAGCTCTTATCTGCGCACGAAGGAGGTGCAACCAAACATACCGGTGAACTGTATCCATGTCACGAAGGCAAGCCCTCGCCGCCGGGTTGTCAACAGGAAAGGTAGGATCCAGAGGCAGAGAACACAGGTGTTGTCCATACATGGCCAAAAACGGTGAAACCCAGGAGGCATAGTGGATTGAGTTATTGTAAGCAAACTCCGCAGGCGGGAGAAGAGACAACCAGGACTTCTGATAATGCAGACAGAGACACCTCAAATACTGTTCAAGTGTGGCATTAACCCTCTCAGTTTGCCCATCAGTTTGCAGGTGATAAGCCGTGCTGTACCTAGCATCGATACGAAGAGCCTTAGTCATGGCCTTCCAGAAGCGTGCCGTAAATTGAGGACCACGATCGGATACTATGACAGCCGGTAGACCGAAGAAAATGAATATGTTCCGCAAGAAGAGGTCCACCAATGCGGAAGCCGAGGGTAGCCCCCGACAGGGTACAAAGATTGCCATTTTAGTGAAGTAGTCGATCACGACACATATAGTGTCCATACCCCCCACCAGAGGGAGTTCCACAATAAAATCCATGGAGACCAGGGTTTGTGAGGGACAGGCAAAGGCTGCAACAGACCAACCGGCTTGGAACGGGATGGCTTGCATTGGGCACAAATGGAACATGTGGCCAAATAATCAAACACATCCCTGGACATGGTGGGCCACCAAGCACAATGATGCAGTGAATCCAAGGCCTTCTGCTGTCCAGGATGAGCAGGTAACAGGGAGTCGTGAGACTAGGCTAGAACACGTTGCTGTGCTTCCCCCGGGGAAATAAACAGACACCCCAGGATGTATGGAAGGCCTTGTAACACATCCAGGTGAAGAGAAGTACACTCCCCTGGATGCGTTGATACCCATTTTGAAATAATGGAACGCAGAACGGGCTGTGGTGTGCAGCCACACACCACCCGACACATCAACAACAGACTAGGTCAGGTAGTGGTGTTGTGCGGCCCTGCAGACAATCGGGACAAAGCATTGGCACAGGTGTTGAGACGGGCCGGACGATATGTTATGAGGAAGTTGAATTGGGAAGAGAAAAGGTGCCAGCGTGCTTGCCGAGCTGTAAGACATTTCATTAACTTGAGAGCCAACAGGCTTCGATGGTCAGAAAACACTTCACAGGATGACGTGCCCCCAACAGGTGATGTCGCCATTCCGAGAAAGCTTCCTTTATAGCCAGCAGTTCTCGATCAGTGATCGGGTAATTCATTTCCTGGAAAAGTAAGCCACGGGATGCACCTCCCCGGAATCAGGACAGCGTTGTGACAAAACTGCCCTGATTGCAGAACCAGAGGCATCTGCCTCAACCTGGTAAGGCAAGAGCAGATCAAGATGTTGCAGGACAGGTGCTGAAGAAAAGGCAGCCTTTAAGGCGTCAAACGCCACCTGGGCTTCGGGGTTCCATCAAAAAGGACGCTTAGTACTGGTCAAAGCGGTGAGAGGGGCTGAAAGCGCCGAAAAAGAATGAATTAAATGTCTATAAATGTTAGAGAAGCCCAGGAATGACTGAAGAGCCTTGATGGATCCGGGAACAGGCCACTGGAGGACCGCTTTGACCTTGGACTGACTTATTCGGATACCATGATCGGTAAGATCATAACCCAGAAATTTGACTACAGTGGTATTGAACACACAAGTTTCCACCTTTACAAAGAGATGATTATCCCTGAGCCTTTGGAGCACTAAGCAGATATGGTCAACGTGTGATTGCTTAGTAGGTGAATAAATACGTATGTCATCCAGGTAGACCACCATGAACTGGTCCAGATAATCGTGGAAACCATCATTCATGAAGGCCTGAAACATGGCCGGGGCATTACATAAACCGAAGGGCATGACGAGGTATTCGATAAGCCCATACCGTGTCTTGTATGCGGTCTTCCATTCATCTCCTTCTCTCATGCGCATGAGGTTGTACGCATCGCGCAAGTCCAATTTGGCATGTATGGCTGAGGATCCCAATTGGTCCAGAAGGACTGAGATGAGCAGGAGAGGGTACTGGTTCTTCACTGTCACTGCATTCAGTGCCCTGTAATCAATACAGGGGCGATGTTCACCTTCCTTCTTTGGGACAAAGAAGAGGGGGGAGGCAGCAGGGGACTTGGATGGTCTGATGAACCCCATGGCCAAGGCCTTTTCGATGTACTCCTTCAGGACCTCATCCTCCGGGACAGTGAGGGAGTACACTCTGCCGGACGGTATCTTGGCACCGGGGACCAGATCAATTGGGCAGTCATACGGTCTGTGAGGGGGCAAATGTCCAGCCGCCCACTTGTCGAAGACGTCCCAGAATGCAGAATACTCCTCGGGGATACTTAGCTCCGAACGGTTGACAACAGCTCCAATGAGGGCCATTGAAGCCACCATGGCATGTGAAGAGAATTCCGTTGTAACCACTGTATCGCTAAAACACGTCTCGTTACAGACTTGTGATGGAAACTGCACAGTTCGTTTGGACCAATCAATGGCCGGATTGTGAAGCTGCAACCAAGGAATACCAAGGACCACCCTGAATTGGGGTGGCTTGATCAAATCGAATGAAAGAGACTCCGTATGGCCCTCCTCGGTTTGCATACAGACAAGTGATGTGCTTTGTGTGACCAAACCATAAACCAGCAATGTCCCATCCACTGCATGAACCGCCTCCGGTTGTTCCTTGATCAAAACTGGGATACCGTTACTGATGGCGTAGTCTAAGTCCATGTAGTTACTGGTAGCGCCAGAATCGATAATCGCCAAAGCAGGGAAGGTTTTCTCGGGTAAAGGAGAAAAGACCACAGGAAGTCCAACCGGTGCAGCAGGGGAAATACTGCCAATGGAGGAGTCCAAAGAAAAAACGCCAGGTGTTGGGACTCCATCTAGTGCCGAGGTCAAGCGTTTCCTGCCTTCTTGGCGGGTTTTATAGGGCAGTCCTTGAGAACATGTTCTGCAGAACCACAATACATGCACAAATTATGCGATCTGCGATGTTCCCATTGAGCCGGCGTCAAAGGGCCTCTAATAGCCCCCACCTGCATGGGTTCTGGAGTTGAAACCCTAGGATTGGAATCCAGTGCAGGCAGGGTCGGTTGTACATGTCTTTTTTCCCATTTAACTTCAGCTCTAAGGGCATCGATCTGTAAGACCGGATCCAGAAGTTCCCCATAGGCAGTGGGGTCCATGGGAACAGTTGCCAGTGTGTCTTTGAGCTCCTCAGAGAGTCCCTTATAGAATACTGCTGATTTTTTCTCCTCAGGCCAGCCTGTTTCAGCGGCGAGCTGGTTGAAGCGGGTTAGATAGGAGAATAGAGAGGAGGAACCCTGTCGTAAACTCAAAAACTCCAAGTCTGCAGCCTGGGATTTGTAACGGGTATCAAATACCCTGGTTCATTGCGGTGATGAGTGCATCGCAATCATACAACATGTAGCTGTTTGTTTCCAGCAATGAATTTGCCCAAGCAGCCGCCGTGCCCCCTAAAAGGGAGAGGACAAATGCGGCCTTAGTAGTAGAATTAGGGGATGCAGTGGGGCGGCACAAAAAGTGCAGTTTGCACTGATTTATGAAAGTCTGATATTGTTTTGGATCACCAGAAAAACATTCAGGGGGTGCCAACGGAAACTGGGTGGCCATTGTAGGGGAGGACTGGTCCAGGAGACCCCCCTCGCCTGCGCTTTCTCCCCAGGTGAGGGCTATGGCTCTTTTGGGCGTCCCCTCATGCCACCCGGGCCCAGGTGGTGGAGGGTTCACCCACTGGAGACATTGCCCGCACGTATTAATTGCCCACATGTATTAAAATTTAGCTAGGCCCAGAAACCATTTTGTCTGGTAAAAATGGTGTGAGCTCAGCGCACTGTAGCGCGGCCCCCACCCTTGGAGGGTTTCAGTCATCCTTGTTGCCGCAGCACCCTGGCAGATCCGCTGCGAGCACGTTCCCACGAACAAGACGGACATGAGCTAGCGTAATACACTAACATTGTAACAGTTCACCTCCCGCAGTGTATCATCGCTCCCAGCATGACCCGGCCAGTAGGCCTGGGCAGATGAAAAGAACAGTAAAATGGTCATCAGATGGCAGACAGTCTTTATATACTAATGTCAAGACTACTCGCAAAGTATGCTTTCTTCCACCAAATCCCTTATATTACAAAAGCCTGTAAAATGTATAAATTTAAGAAAGCATGCTTCCTTGATATAAGCAATGGCGAGCCCACACCATTGCAGTTGGGTGCTAATAATAAAGGAACGCACCAGGAATCTATTTGTTACGTGTATCACTGGGAAACTTACACCCCATGGGCTCGCGCCATAACTGAACTAATGCTGCTAGAGTACACGAGAAGACGAATGTAACCATACAGAGGGCTCATGTGAAGGATGCGCGAGAATGCACTTGTCATGTGTGTATGTCTAAGCCCCTTATGTGCCACCACCGTCACGTACAGTGGCGGGTCATTTTCTATGTACTCCACCAACCTCACTACTACCTCACTTACTGCAAATGTATATGCATATAACTAAATACTGTAGTTGTTAAAACATAGTGTACGAATAAGGTGCTCAGACTGGATATAATCGAGACACATCCAGCAAAGTTGAAATATATGTTTTAAAGTGATTCGAATAAGTATTATAGAGTGTTCAAATGTTTGTGATGTTTTTACCTAAAGTCGGCAACACACGAGGGAGATACCTTTGTGAATATGTGCAAGGCCATTCCCCCTCCCACCCTGCGAAGACTGCCAAACAAGGGAGCAGAGGCCCGCGCCGCACTGCTCCACCTCCCCCAACCAGACTGGAGCCGCTTCAAAGATTTGGAGCCCCCTCTGCAGCACCCAAGGCCACGGCCCGCCACCTGCACTATTTACAGCACAGCAGTAAACCTCTGCCTGAACACACACTTCCAAAGGCGCCCCCTCGTAAACCCCACAACCCACCGGACCATCTCAGACTTATGGCCCTGTGCAATCAGGACACCCAACACTTTGACAACACACAGCGGAACATCCATAACAACTTCTAACAAGGCAGAAAGACCTGTACCGCCCGTCCCAGGCCCTGAAGCTTAGCCCCTCGACCTATGGCCCCGGTCAACAGGACACTGGTAACCATGTCCTGACGTATTACCTCCAGACCCCTCACAAGGTACATTCCTCCTGTGTTGCATTAACCTGTAGTATAACCTATTGGAAGATTTACTAAAGAAGATGATATCGAAATGCCTGAATGACTGCGGTGTGCATGGCCTAGGGCTAATAAGTCAGGAAAAGACATTCATCTCTGCCATTGGCCGCGATGGCACCACAACACCGCCCGGATGAACTCTGCCACCCTGCCAGGCCCAGCCCAACCCACGAGGCTGACCAGTGACGTCTTCCAGCCAAAGCCAACCACATCGCAGCAGCACCTATAGTTAGTCGTCGCCACCCAATCCCATTGAACTTGTGCCCCCTATAGTGTGTAGGTTCTTATGACGTTTTTTGTAAATATATACGCCTGTCTTTGCTATTGTCAGACAGAGCGCTCTCGGAGTTTGCAGAGTTCTTTGCATGCCCTATTCTGATTGATAAAACTCCCATTTACGCTCACCCGCACTCTGTCTTGGCCTTATTCCCATTTTGGGAGAGTCCTTCATTGTCTCTCATTGCGGGGAGGATCGTGCTGTTTGGGGACGCTTGCTTTCAGTGGTGACCCCGTTAGCGTGATTTTTACTTCTTCCTAACTCATTATAACCGTCCCCTTTTTGGCACGAGAATCTCCGGTCGAAAAGGGATACGCACGGTGAGCCGGCTCCGGGAGGCTGCCCGCCAACGGCGACCGGTACACTAAGAAGTGCGCACTCAATAGAGAAAGGGTAAGGGATCCCGGTTGAAAAATCCCCTTTGAGTACCGCTCGCCGGAGCCGGGGCTGACTGTTGAGCTGACGGCGACACTGCCTGGACCGACCCAGTTTCGGAGACTATCGGTTCAAGACGGGCACGTGAGTACTGAGTGTGAGCGATTGTAAAGGGAGCGGGGAGAGAAGTGTAGGACAGGGAACGAGAAGGGGGTACGAAGATATATTAAAGATCATTCTAAAATTTCCTTTCTTTTTCTTTGCATATGGCCATTAGGATCAAGAGGTGAATAAGAGATAAAAGTGACGGGAACCTAGCTCCGAAAGGGGGTGGAAGGCGGCGCCGCATAGTGCTATATTGACTAGTACTAGGAATATATGACGAAGTGAAATACAAGATAAAAGTGTTCAGCAAAAGGGGGCACTGAGAATATATTAGTGATCGCTATCATTTCTTTCTGTTCTTTTTCTTTAGGGGTAGGGGGAGAATAAAAAACAAGTTTAGCACGAACCTGGGAAGAAAGTAAGAGAAAAACGGGTCCTACTAGAAGGGGGAGAGCAGGTTAAAACATATAAATATATGCTTATGCGCATCCATCTATCTAAGTAAGACGGACAGGGACAGCCGGCTAGGGAGGAAAGGGAGGGCAGCTTGAATGGTGCATTGAGTGTTACTAAGAGGTGTGTGCACCTCGTATGTGTCAGAGGACGATTTGAGGTTGTGAATGTGCATAACGGTTATAAATGTATAATAGTTAAATGGTCATGGTAAGCGTGATGTGCATGTTTTGATCTCCAGATTGATACTGTCAAAATAAATGATGGGTTGCCCTTGTATGTGCCCCTCCAAGAGAACAGAGTAGACGCTGTGTATAGCTAGTTTTGTATCGTGCAATCAGGGGAAGGGGGGAGAGCCCAAACGAGCCCAACATTGAATGTGAAGTAGCACAAAAAAAAAATATATATATATTGATAATCCATTTACCTTGTAGTTGCAGACGCACAGAGACACACAAACACTAGGAGGGCACAGAGATGGGGGCTGAAACACCCTTATCACATATTTGTAAGAGTCTTCCAGGGTACGCGGAGCGGATTAAAAAATATCACGACCAATGGGTAACTGAGTTGAAGGGAGAGGGGTTACCCCAGATATGGCCAGAGGGAGGGTCATTTGATAAAAGTGTTCTGGATATGGTGGTCACATGCATTTTCTTGAAGTACAAAGGAAAGCAATTGCAAAATAGGAGGGAAATATTAGATCTTTGGAGGTTATTTGAAGAGATACCACCGCCTAAAGCACCAGCATTAAATCCTGATCTCCCATCCACCACAGACAATCCACTAATGATACAGAAAGATGTCAAAGAATTGTCCATTGTAGCGCCACCAGTAGAAGTCATAAGTTTGTACCAAATATTAAAAAAACCTGTACCCGCAGAAGGATACAGTGATCCGATGTATGTGCCTCCCCCGACAACCACTACACCCCACCGGCCCACTGCACCCCCACCATATGAAAGCACAAGGGAGCGAGGCCAGGCGAGTACACAAAGGGTGGACATAGAGAAACTCACAGACGATTTACAGTCGAGACTCTCAATAGCAAAAGATGAGCTCTCGAGGATAAAAGACATGTGCGGACAAACAGCACTTAATGCGGCTAGATCAGGGCGCACGTCTAGAGCGCCAGGCGAGAATAGAAAACCTGAAGAGGGGTGGAAGAAAGGTGAGATACTGTTCAGAATTGAAGAAGAACCAACACGAATAATTGAAATAGAGACACGAGAGGGAGATACTGACAATGATGAAAGGCCTATGGGGGATCGAGAGGAATTACTATGCGACATAAGGGACGAATTAGAAGAAAGTGACAGATTGAGCATGGCTATGGGAGGGGGAAGCGAAGGGGGGGATGGCACATGTTCAGTGAGAACACTGGACGATGAGTGGACGGGACGACTAAGGAACAGAGTGGGGAAAATGGCATCACTGGAAACATCAGCATCCAAATCGGGTCTGGATGCCCTAACGAAAGGAAAGCTACAGCTCCCGCTGATACACAGAGGAGGAGGGAGGCCTAACTATATCCCATGGGCACAGATGGATAAAGCCAATTTATTAAAGCTATTGCCCCCATTATCAGGAGGGGCAAGTAAGTGGATATACGCCTTTGAAAAACATACTGCTGGGGTACCCCTAGCTATAGGAGATGTGAAAAGTCTGCTCGTATCAGCGGTGGGCGATCAGGCTGAAAGAGTATGGGTTAAAGCAGGTTTCCCGGGAGTAACGTTAGATTGTGACCGCCATGATGGGGCCTCCTTTAACACAGTGCGGGCTAGGGTGTGGGACGCCTTACGCGAAACATTCCCAGATACACCAGACTTACAGTCAGTGATGCAATGTACAATGAATGAAGGGGAGGAGGCTATGGATTACATTTTTCGGGTCCAAGAGATGTGGAGAGCGGAGACGGGCACGCCCTGGTATCAATCGACATCTTTATTTTACTTCATTATAAAAAGAGGGCTCCCAAAGGAAGTGCAGAAAGCGCTCGACAAAATAGCAGGTATTGAGGCAAAGGGATGGCCAGAAATTCAGAGCATAATAGTACACCATTGTAAACGAATAAAGGAGAGGGAGAAGGAGGTGGCGCAGAAAAGGTTGGCAGACGAGGCGAAGTTAGTACAGACAAAATTGGTGAAGGTCGCAGCAGCAGTAGCTGCGCTCCCACACAACAGGGAGGGAGAGGATGAGGAGGAGGGGCTGATAGCAATACAAGGAAGGATGGCAACTAACTGGGCGGTAACAGGACAGCGGCAGTGGAACGAGCAGGAGCAAGGTGGAGGTCTGCAGTGGCAAGAGTGGACCCCTCGAGGGGGACGAGGTGGGTACAGGGGCCGAAGAGGAGGTGGAACGGGATACGGGGGAACGGGAGGAAATGGATGGCAGGGTCCTAGAGGTGCACAAGGAAGTTGCTGGAACTGCGGGCGATGGGGGCACTATTCTAGAGAGTGCAGAAGCAGACCCAATAACGGGTTCCAAGAGGTAGAACAATATGGCCATCCCCACCCGGGAAGCCCATATGGCCTCCCAATGGGACAACAACAACTAAGAAACCCAGGCCAAGGTAATGTCGGCCAGCAACAGGGACCTCAGTATAGAACACAGAACCACCCACAAAACAGCGACAGTATGCAATATACGCCAGGTAACCCTTTCGCGACAACAGCAAACGGGGCTCCCGCACCAGCACCTTACAACGGCATGTCAGTGGTCTCAGGAAATGTATTTAATGAGGGGGGGGCGATGAGACACCCCGCATAGGACAGCCCACAGAGAACACTTGCGTGTCCAGTTCTATCTACCACCTACAGTGCAGCAGAGGAACCATTGGTAGGGGCGCAGATAGGAGACAAGCAGTTTATATTCATGGTTGATTCGGGAGCGGAGAAATCATGTGTCAGAGAGGGCCGGTTCCCGTTATCTAACAGGAAGTTAGAGACGCAGGGGTTCTCCGGGGCTGTAATTGAAGTTCCTTACACAGAAGTTTTGGATGTAACAGTGGGGGGCAAGACTGTGAAGGCACCCTTACTGTATTACGAACAGTCCCCAATAAATTTGTTGGGGAGGGATCTTATGAGTAAACTTAACATGACCATATCATTTACTGAAGGAGGAATAGTGTGTTCGACATCCGGGATATGCCCCTTGCGTGCAATGTTGGTAGTACAAGCCTACACAACCACACAGGAAATACGAGGGCTGCCACAAAATGAGGAAATGTTTATTGAAGGGCTAAAGACTTTGGCCCTCATAATTCCAGAGCTAAGAAGCATGGATTGGAGGATTCCAGCAGAGTTCCTCTTCCGCCCCATAGTGTGTCCAAACACAGCACCAGGATCAGTGGTATCGTTGGATTTGCACGCTGTGCAGGTATCAACGAAAAGGATCGCTGTGATTGGAATGGACAGGGAAGGATGTGAGTGGCGCACAGTGCTGTGTACAAACGCCAACCTCGCCCTACGCGAGGTAACAGATGAGGATCTCTTTTCAGACACAGAAGAAGATGGTGAGATAGTAATGGAAATAGCGATGCCCTGTGACATTTTGATCCAAGCCAGGGAAATCCCCGTCCAATTGATGGCAGTGGTAGGAACACCACCATCATTTTTTGATGACGACATGAGGCTCGTACCAAACAATTTATGGACAACAGGCCCCCATGATGTAGGGCTGTTGCACGGAGTACAACCTGTGATAATAAAACTAAAGCAAGGAGCTATCTTACCTCGAGTCAAACAGTATCCATTGTCCCGTGAAGCTGAAGAAGGGATAAAAGAAACAATAAATGCACTACTAGCACAAGGGATAATAGTGCCTTCAAACTCCCCATGTAACACATGTATTTATCCAATCAAAAAAGCGAAAGGAGGATCTTGGAGGATGATACAGGACTTATGCCCCCTCAATGACGTAATTCAGAAAGAGTTCCCTCTAGTCCCGAACCCTGCATCAATACTATGCAGCATCCCAAAAGCGGCATCACATTTCACAGTAGTGGACTTGAAAAATGCATTTTTTTCAATACCCCTGGCTGAAGAGAGTAGATACCTTACAGCTTTCACACTGGGGGGTAAGAGATATGAACAATGCAGATTACCTCAGGGATACTGTGAGAGCCTGAGCATATTCAACCGCATATTGCATGAAGACTTGGGAAACCTATCAGTTGAGAGTACGATTATTCAGTACGTAGACGATTTATTAGTGTGTGCACAAGACGAGGAAACATGTAGAAAAGATTCAACAACGCTCCTGACTTTACTAGCCAACAAGGGATACAAGGTAGACAAGGAGAAGTTACAGTACTGCCTGACTGAGGTCCTATACCTGGGACAGCTCATATCAAAAGATGGAAAAAGAATAATCCCTGACAGGGTAGAGGCAATAAGATCAGTAGGAGAACCCACGACAGTGAAAGATATGCAGAAATTTTTGGGGATGTGCAACTATTGCCGAGCATGGATACTAGATTATGCAGCATACACGAGGCCCCTCTTACAAGCACTCAAAGAAGCACAACAGGAGAATGAAAAAATAAAATGGTCAGAAGAAATGAGCATATCATTTCAATCACTGAAAGAGCTAATTTCAAGCGCTCCAGTACTAGCAAACCCTGATTATGGACACAAATTTTACCTATTTTCACACTGCAAAGGAACACTCATGACAGCAGTACTGACACAAAAAACATCCTTAGGACACAAGCCATTGGCTTACTATAGTGGTACTTTAGATGCCGTGATGCAAGGTCATTTCGCGTGCGAACAATCACTCGCAGCAGCCGCATTCGCGATTGAGAAAAGTGCCACAATAGTAATGGGTTGCCCTGTGACATTGTTTGTGGAACACTCATTATTTGCAATACTTGAGAGATCAAAAAGCACACTGACCACACAGCGGGCAACAGCCTACGAGATTATATTGTCCAGCGCCAACATCCATATAGTGAGATGTAAGACAGTGAACCCCGCCACATTCATTACAGAAGCGTGCACGCTAGAGGATATGCAGAACCACGATTGCGCAACCTACACAGGAGAAGGAGGGGAGGACACAGTGGTGTGTGAGAACGCTCTAAGCGAAGGGGAAGTGTACTTTGTGGATGGGTCTGCATCAATTGATGTGGACACGGGAGAAAAACACGTTGGCATGGCAGTAGTGAGGCTAGAAGACGGTGAGTATGAAACACTAGTACAATACCGCCTCCCGTCACATTACTCTGCACAGGCAGCAGAACTGATTGCGCTCATGGAAGCATTACATGCAGCAAAGGGGTGTGCAGTGACAATATACACAGACTCAGCTTACATGACAACGACAGTACATGGAGGTCTAGCAAGATGGGGCCGTCGGGGATTCAGACGGGCGGACGGAACACCACTACAACATGCAGAATTGTTAAAAGAGTTAATTGAGGCCCTACAAAACCCTACCGCAGTAGCAATAGTGAAGTGCCAGGCCCATACATCCAACACAGACGTTGTGTCTTTAGGGAACGCGGCAGCGGACGCTGCCGCCAAGGAGGCTTCCTATTTTCAGAAATACGACACAGGTGAGTTCATGATTAAGAATAAAACAACCGAAGAACTCCCAGAAGGGTACAACATGATGTCCGTATCACAAATACTAGAATTGCAGGAAGAAGTTAGTGCAGAAGAAAAATTGACGTGGACAAAACGGGGATGCAGCCAATCGGGAACAGACCTACTATGGCGGCAAAATAACTCAGGGAAAGTGGTAATGCCACTACAGTTACTAGAAGTTGCATTTCAACAGCTACACTTCCCTGCACATAATACTAAACAGCACATCGCAGCAGAAATACAGGAAGAATGGTTCGTGCCCTGTCTCCAGGAGCATGTGTCTCGATTAGCAATGGAAAGTACAACATGCCAAATATACAACTCAGGAATGACATTACGCACACTCCGGGGAACAATTCCCAAACCCATTGGCCCATTCAGAGAACTACATATAGATTACGCAGACATGGGGGAAAGGTGCAATGGCGCACGGTACATGATCGTGGTTGTGTGCCCATTTTCAAGGTGGGTGGAAGCAGGACCCTGTGCACGACCTGATGCCAAAAGCGCCGCCAAATTCCTAGTAAGGGAAGTGTTCCCACGCTGGGGAATTTGTGACGTGATTCGCTCAGACAACGGCTCTCATTTTGTGAATGAACTCTTCAAGGAAGTTACCACATTATTGGGTATAAAACATAAATTGTGTTTGATTTATCATCCCCAAAGTAATGGCGTAGTGGAAAAGATGAATGGACTGTTGAAGGGCAGGTTATCAAAACTATGCTTCTCATTGAAGAAAAATTGGATTTACTGTCTACCCCTGGCGCTATTTGAATTAAGAAATCAGCCAAGCAAAGACCATCATTTGTCCCCGCACGAGATCGTGACCGGGAGACGAATGAATACAGCACACTCTCCCACTGTGCGAACACTCAGATGCTCACAGAAGCGCCGCAATATTGGGAGATGAGTTTACAGATTATTTACGAAAATTGACAAAAGCAGCGCGCGCCATTTCAAAGCAACTCTCCCCACCCTTCACTAGAGAGGAGGGAAACGTAACAGGATCTGACACGGAGCCAGAGCAACAGCTACAGCTGATGCCAGGCGACTCAATTTATGTTAGAAGCTTTGTGCGTCGGTGGAATGCACCACGATTCCATGGCCCATACGAGGTAATATTTTGCACGCCCACGGCAGTGAAGGTGAAGGGCTTGAGGTACTGGGTGCACTTGACCGACGTACGGAAGGCATACAGCAATGTACAAGAGGAGATAGATGAGGAGGCACAGACAACGGCAAACGATGAGAGTGAGGAGAATGTCTAAATATGATCTTGCGTGTGTGTGTCAGCACTGGACTAGAGTGGGAAAATAACTGATAAGGATATTTAAAAAAAAAAAAAAAAAAAGGACAATGTGCGTTTTGTTTTTATCTTGTTTAATGGTATGTAATTAATGAAATAGCAAAATTATAGCCTGTGTGCACCCTTGTCTGTGAATACCCCTCCCCACATCCCCACCCGCTTCCATTCCCTGTCAAATATATATATTGGCACTGATGGTGTTAGCAAAATGTTTACACACATGCACTTAACGCACTTTTATATCCCAAACAGGAGCTTCCATGGCATCTAACAGGCAGCCTGCAACAGATAGAATTAGTAGAATGAGAGAATTAGTACGTGAGAGATGCAAATATTCGTATGAGTGTGGATTATCTATATGCATCACATTGTTTTTTATGTTAATGTTTGGCCTGGTTACGTATTGGTTTATAGCGTTCATCTCTATCGAGATGTACGAGGGGGGAGGAAGTAACAACACTACTGGACGAATTAATGACACCACCGGGCCCAATGCAACTACAGGTGTCAATACCAGGGAAGGTGATTTTTTGATATGGGACGGAACTAAACTTGTATGGGGGTATCATACCACACCATCCAGTGTTGTCACCTTACAAAGAAAAAAGCAACAAGGTGAAATGCAGAACAACACAGTGTCCCCACCAGGGGTATCTAATTACAATGCCCACAGTCTAAATGACCGAAATCCGTCTGCCATATCATGGTTGTACAACACCCTCACCAGCCAGCCTGCCCCCATACTAAAAAACAACCTGCCAGCTAACGTCAGGAAAGAAGACGAAAAGCTACTAGAAATGCACGAAATATTATATGATGAATGGGCTAAGGGGGGCGGGAATGAGAAAGGGGGGTCCAGCTTATCCATTGCCCAGGGAGTTGGGAAGTACATGAGGAACAAGAACCACAGACGGAAGAGGGAAGCAGGGAGGAGGAAGTATGATGAATACTATGGGCTAGGTCTAGATAAGATGGAAGACCCACGACACCCCCATCAAACAAATAAGTGGTATGCAGACATGAGCGCCACAGCTAAACAGACAACAAACGAGTGCTGCTATGTCTGTTCCCTCATCCCTCACGCATCAGGTACACCCAAAGTATTATTACCCAAAGAGTTGCCAATTATAGCTGCCCAGTGTCTCCTTCATCTCACGTTATGCAGGATTAAGAACACCTTCCAGGCACACGAAGTGACTTTTCAAATGCTGCAGAACGAGAAAACGTGTTACCCAAAAACGGCAGGGGTGGTATGTTTGAAAGAACCATTTTTTGTAATAGAAGGGACACTTTTTTCTGACAACAAGCGGAAGGATGAAGAAGTACTGTGCAAAGCGGAAGCACTAAGAGGTGTGGCACCGGATAAATTGCAATGGATAGAAGAAACATGTACACCAGTATGGAGAGAACACATTTCAAAACTAACTTGGGTAACTGCCATTGAAAAACCGTTCAAACTACAGAGTGAAATGGACTATGGACTGTGTTTTAAAGGAGAAGGGAGAACCCCCATGGGAACAAACAAGAACTGTAACAAGACCCTCACCATCCCAGATCTGAGAAAAGGGACAGCGGCCCTGATGGACACGTACTGGGTATGTGGCAACCAGGCATACGATGGGAGCAAAAGGACACAGGAACGCATGCAGAGTGTGGCTCAACCAACTGCAGAGTCTCAAATATATGTCCTGTCTTCCGGAAGCAAGGGAGAGGTGCTGACCCGTAACAGACGAGCATCAAATTACATATCAAAGGCATCATCAGAACTATTGGCTCAGATCCCAGACAAATATCGATTATTCAGCTCAGCGGAAACATTTTTTGCCTCGCTCGTCTCAAGTGTCCAAGCAAGGGTAAACGCAAAATGGCTCCAGATAACCCGCTGGGAATTGATTCAGCTGGCAAACGACACTGAAGAAGGATTCAATATAATAAAGGTGGAACTAAGAGCTTTACGACTAATGACCATGCAAAATAGGTATGTCCTGGACCTGTTGACGGCGATGGACGGCGGTGTTTGCCGAAAAATAGGAAGTGCCTGCTGCACTTTCGTACCTTCTGAAGACGCAGAGAATGGCTCCCTGTCCCATGTGATCGAAGCAGTCCACAACCTAGGAGAAAAAATGAAAATGGAAGGTGGAGCAGAAGACAGTACATGGTTCGACAACATCTTCTCCTGGGTTCCCTCATGGCTTGGAATGACTGTGAAATTTTTGATACCAGCTGTTGTGTTCCTCCTTTTACTTTTTTGCCTGTGCCAGGTGGGTCTTCGAGTTTGTGCTAACGCAGTACCAAATGGTGCAATGATGATGGTGACAATGGGCAACTCACACGGTACAATAAAAACGATGCAAGAAGCACAAGTACAAACAGGAATAGACAACACACCCAGGTACCAACTGGTGCCTATGTACCACGATAAGGATATTGTAGATAAGTTATGGCACACCACCATCAAAGAGCCCCGTATACTAGAATGGTATGAGGAAGTCTGGGTAGATTTGGAAGGAGATGGTGGATGTATATATCTAATGTGTACCCCAGATAAATACGCCCGGAGAGGTGAAAGCTTAAGGGGGGTGTGCAGAGCATGGATGCCCATTAAAGGAACTCCTGCATGGGATGAGGCGGTGATGGACGAGGCAGAATGTAGGAGGATAGAAGATTTAGTAACGAAAGGGGGGAAATGTAGGGGAGGACTGGTCCAGGAGACCCCCCTCGCCTGCGCTTTCTCCCCAGGTGAGGGCTATGGCTCTTTTGGGCGTCCCCTCATGCCACCCGGGCCCAGGTGGTGGAGGGTTCACCCACTGGAGACATTGCCCGCACGTATTAATTGCCCACATGTATTAAAATTTAGCTAGGCCCAGAAACCATTTTGTCTGGTAAAAATGGTGTGAGCTCAGCGCACTGTAGCGCGGCCCCCACCCTTGGAGGGTTTCAGTCATCCTTGTTGCCACAGCACCCTGGCAGATCCGCTGCGAGCACGTTCCCACGAACAAGACGGACATGAGCTAGCGTAATACACTAACATTGTAACAGTTCACCTCCCGCAGTGTATCATCGCTCCCAGCATGACCCGGCCAGTAGGCCTGGGCAGATGAAAAGAACAGTAAAATGGTCATCAGATGGCAGACAGTCTTTATATACTAATGTCAAGACTACTCGCAAAGTATGCTTTCTTCCACCAAATGCCTTATATTACAAAAGCCTGTAAAATGTATAAATTTAAGAAAGCATGCTTCCTTGATATAAGCAATGGCGAGCCCACACCATTGCAATTGGGTGCTAATAATAAAGGAACGCACCAGGAATCTATTTGTTACGTGTATCACGGGGAAACTTACACCCCATGGGCTCGCGCCATAACTGAACTGATGCTGCTAGAGTACACGAGAAGACGAATGTAACCATACAGAGGGCTCATGTGAAGGATGCGCGAGAATGCACTTGTCATGTGTGTATGTCTAAGCCCCTTATGTGCCACCACCGTCACGTACAGTGGCGGGTCATTTTCTATGTACTCCACCAACCTCACTACTACCTCACTTACTGCAAATGTATATGCATATAACTAAATACTGTAGTTGTTAAAACATAGTGTACGAATAAGGTGCTCAGACTGGATATAATCGAGACACATCCAGCAAAGTTGAAATATATGTTTTAAAGTGATTCGAATAAGTATTATAGAGTGTTCAAATGTTTGTGATGTTTTTACCTAAAGTCGGCAACACACGAGGGAGATACCTTTGTGAATATGTGCAAGGCCATTCCCCCTCCCACCCTGCGAAGACTGCCAAACAAGGGAGCAGAGGCCCGCGCCGCACTGCTCCACCTCCCCCAACCAGACTGGAGCCGCTTCAAAGATTTGGAGCCCCCTCTGCAGCACCCAAGGCCACGGCCCGCCACCTGCATTATTTACAGCACAGCAGTAAACCTCTGCCTGAACACACACTTCCAAAGGCGCCCCCTCGTAAACCCCACAACCCACCGGACCATCTCAGACTTATGGCCCTGTGCAATCAGGACACCCAACACTTTGACAACACACAGCGGAACATCCATAACAACTTCTAACAAGGCAGAAAGACCTGTACCGCCCGTCCCAGGCCCTGAAGCTTAGCCCCTCGACCTATTGCCCCGGTCAACAGGACACTGGTAACCATGTCCTGACGTATTACCTCCAGACCCCTCACAAGGTACATTCCTCCTGTGTTGCATTAACCTGTAGTATAACCTATTGGAAGATTTACTAAAGAAGATGATATCGAAATGCCTGAATGACTGCGGTGTGCATGGCCTAGGGCTAATAAGTCAGGAAAAGACATTCATCTCTGCCACTGGCCGCGATGGCACCACAACACCGCCCGGATGAACTCTGCCACCCTGCCAGGCCCAGCCCAACCCACGAGGCTGACCAGTGACGTCTTCCAGCCAAAGCCAACCACATCGCAGCAGCACCTATAGTTAGTCGTCGCCACCCAATCCCATTGAACTTGTGCCCCCTATAGTGTGTAGGTTCTTATGACGTTTTTTGTAAATATATACGCCTGTCTTTGCTATTGTCAGACAGAGCGCTCTCTGAGTTTGCAGAGTTCTTTGCATGCCCTATTCTGATTGATAAAACTCCCATTTACGCTCACCCGCACTCTGTCTTGGCCTTATTCCCATTTTGGGAGAGTCCTTCATTGTCTCTCATTGCGGGGAGGATCGTGCTGTTTGGGGACGCTTGCTTTCACCATGAGGACTTGTGTTTGGTCACGGCCTGGAAAAGGTGAGCCTAGACCGGAGCCCGAAGCCCCAGAGGCATCGGGCCCCATAGGAGGGGAGCTTTCCATTTCATGCAAGGTGTCCATCCTGTGATGCATAGCATCATTTGCAGCAGTCATATCAGCCCGTAGATCGGCCACCAGCTGTGTCAATGTGGTCAAAGGGTCCGCTCCTTCCATGGCTTCCTATTCTGTCACTCACCGGATGGGATACCTGGTACAACACAGAGGCCCAAACCGGATTTGATTGTAGAGCCCCAGTTAGACCTAAACCAGGGCCCCCTCTCTGTTGAGGCATAGAACACTTTTCAATGATATGCCCCCAGACCGTTAGGAAAAACAGCCAAGTGAGACTGATCACTTAATAGAGCGGGAACACACACCACTATGACCACCAGCTGTAAAGAAATACAACACTGTTTAGTAGTATGGTGACAGCAATGACCAAGTAATACTGTCTTGACTAGGATATACCTGAACTATGGTGACTTGATCTTCTCTAATAAGCCTTCCCCCGGTTATCCTAGAGGGAAAGAACGATTGCTAAGTAACTATTGGAAGTGTGTAAGGTCAACCATGTAAGAGAGGAAAGTATCAAAATGAGAATAACATTCTTACTGTGGTAAAGAGGAGGAAAGGTCACTAAGCAGTCCCACAACAACTAGGATAAAAACAAAAAATGGGATAGGTTAGTACAGGAACTAAACCGACGGAACGAGGGGCGCTCTAGGGTCGGATTGGTGCACAATACTGCAAAGCGTCCCTGAGTGCACTTACAGGAGGCGCTTCCCCAAGAGATGATGCAGTGTTGAGGAGAGTCCCAAGGATGAGAGTCTGAAACAGAGTGATGCAGGCAGATTGACCAGCAGGGCAGGGTAGGGGAATCAGGCAAGGATAACAGTAGAGCATAGCAAGAATATACTTGTGGTTGTATGCCTTGAACAGGCAACAATTTGTATATGTAGGCGCAGGTCCGGTTTTACATGGAATGGTAACACATGTAGCTGAAGTGTTTAAGGATGCAGTCTGTTAAGAGCAGTGGTCTGGTACACGGGTATATGATTGCAGCAAACGAGGCAAAGGGAGTTTTAAAGGCAGTCCCTTAGGCGAGCAGTGGTCTGGTACATGGGTAGTGGATTCCAGCAAACAAAACAAAGGGAGTATTACAGGCGGTCCGTTAGGTGAGCAGTGGTCTGGTACATGGGTAATGGATTCCGGCAAACGAAGCAAAGGGAGTATGAAAGGCAATCCGTTAGGCGAGCAGAGGTTCGATACACAAGAGGTAAGCGAAGACGGAACTTCAGGGGATAATGCTGGGAGCAACTCCAATAGGAAGCAGCGTTCACTATTCCTCACAGAGTTATGAATGGATCAGAGCGAGGCTCAGGTTTCCCATTGGCAGCATTCGGGAAACAAAACAATGTGCTGTGGGAAGCAGCAGCCACGGCAACAGCCCGTTACCATGGCAGCCTCCATTGCCTATGGAACGGAGCTGCAAAAAGGGCACCGGGCCTCTTAGATGGATTTTGCGCTGAAAGATGAGCGAGTCTCTTTCACCCACGGCATACCGCGTAGCCCTGAACCCTAACACTGTCACCCATCCATATCTGAGCACTCAATTATTTCCACCACCATCTCCTTTCCACCCTCTGACATTTTCTCACCACTTGCTTCACCTATTACTAAAAGGAAGCTTCTGCCATTCCTCCCCTTCTTTCCGACCTACAGTTCTCACTCCCCCCCTTCACACCTGATGCCTCTTCGACCAACACTGCCTTCTCCAGCTTCCAGTCCCTACTATATGACTTATTCTTCTCTCACTTCCCCTGCTTACTTTCACCCCTAAGTCTTAGCATCCTCAGTCATGGGTCACCCCATTCATACGCTCTCCCTGCACAGACATGCATTGTTTACTGCACAAATGAGGGCATATCCATGTGCACGAAGACCTGCAACTCCACCTCTCTGCCCTGAACTCTCCCAAGTCCACTCTTGATAGAGCCAAAAGGGAATTCCACCAAATCCTCATTGACTCTTACTGCAGCCATCCTCACTGGCTACAGGTCACCCTAAACTCACTCCACAATCCTCCTAAGTCTATGGGCCTCATTATAAGCATGGCGGTCCGGGAACTACGGTACCAGTAAGCATGCCGGTACTGTAATTCCCGGCCCGCCATACTACGAGCTGTGCTTGCGGCGCCTGTCAGCCCGCCAGGTCTGGGCTGGCAGCCAGAGCAGCACCCGCGAGCGCATCATGTCAGAGGCACCGGCACCGTCGTTGACGGTGCTGGTACATCCGATGTCCCCATTGGCACCCGGCAATGTAGGAGTTACCGGGTCCACAATATTGGAATTACCCGTAATTCCTCATTGACGGGTGCCGGAAAAATTGCAACTCCAGCGGCAGCTGTGCCTGTTTTACAGGCACGGGTACCGCCGGGGTTGTAATGAGGCCCTATGAATATCAACTCCAATCTAACAGCTAATGGCCTAGCTGAATACTGTGCTGCAAACATTTCCAAAATGTGAGATTCTCTCCTGATCTTCCTCACACTCCCCCTCCTACATTTTACCCTTCACCTACTCTACACTCTACCATCACCAGCAGCACCTATCACCACTTTAGTCACACTGATACTGGTGAAGTGCTATCGCTACTGATCAAGGCTAACCCCTCTTGTGCCCCATCAGCTAGTCAAGCCTATTACCCCTTTGGTGGCCCCTCACGTCACTGAACCTGCCCTTCGACTCCTCTTCCTGTCCCTCTGGTTTCAAAACAGCCAAGATCATCCCTCTCCTACAAAAGCAAGGGGCTGGCCCAAACCTACTGGTTAACTTTTACCCTGTTTCTCTCCTTCTGCAGTACTCTAAAATGCTCAAAGGGGTTGTGTTCAACCATTTTACCAATGTCTTAGACATCCACAAACTTAGGGACTCTCTACAAGCAGATTGCCGCTCCTGGCACTCCATGGAAACCGCTATCATGAATGTGTCCAACCTCATTGCCTCTGCTAAGCACTCCAACCGATCCTCTATCCTAATATGCCTTGACCTGTCTGCTGCCTTTGGCACTGTCATTCACTCTGATCTCCTTGATAATCTCTTTCTTCTTGGGATTCGCGATTTAGCTCTTGCCTGGATTGAATCCTTCCTTGCATCTCAAAAATGATCTGTCTCCTGGAGCAACAACACCTCTCAACTCACTCCTCTAACTATTTGTGCACCACAAGGCTTGGTCTTGGGTTCGCTCCTCTTTACACTCAACATCTCTGCTCTTGGGGCACTAATCTCCTCCTTTGCGTTCTCGTACGAACTCGTCAAGGACAACACCCAAATCTTCTTCTCTTTTCCCGAACTCTCCTCTGATCTCTCTGTCAAAATGTCCAGCTGTCTCTCTGCCATTAAATATTGGATGGCTTCACACTCTCTGATCTTAAACTCTATCAAGCAGAGCTGCTCTTCTTCCCTGCCAAAAGCTCTCTCTCATATCTTGCTGTGACTTTCCAGTTCCCACCTGACACTCTCCCCTACTCTTCTTTAGCTAGAAATATCTGTGTCATCTATGACCCTTCTCATGCCTTCTCTACTTTCATCTCCAAAACTGGAACAGCCTCTCACCTCAACAACATATATATTAGGAGAATCTAGCACCTCCTTTCTTTCAACACCACCAAAAATCTCTTAAACACTCTTGTCTTCTCTAAACTGGACCACTGTGCCAGCATCCTCTTTGGTAACCCGACTATGCTTTCTGTCCTCTCAACAAGATCATTAACTTTGCTATCAGGACTCACTTTGAACTCCCTCACTTCAAACCTACTTTCGTATGCCATAACCATGCTGGATGGCTGACGATGCAAAACTGGCCCAGACTGAAATGTCTTCTAATGGCTCACAAACCTATCCACGTTATGGCACCAGTGTATCTTCCTGTATACAACTTTGCAAGCCTTCTCATACTCTCTGCTCTGCCTCCTCGACTACCCTTGTAGCTCCTTGCCCTCCCAAAACTTCCTCTCGCTTCTGCTCTTTCTCTCTTCCTGCTCCACTTGCATGGAATTCTCTTCCCCCGGACATTCTAGAAACACTCCACACAGATTTGTTCAAAACCAAACTAAAAGCCTAGGTCCTTGCTTCTGAGTTACCCTCTTAACCTACCTCTCCTCTGCCTGCTAGCTAACATTTTTCCCTCACCTCTAATCTAGTCCCTTACTTCCTCTGCCTCCCCTCTAGCACTTCCCCTATCATGGTCACATTCCAAGCACAGCCGGCCGTACTTCCTACCTGCACTTAAAAATTTCCAATGTTGGTTGTCCTTAATCCATGTATGTCCACTCATGTATTGTCCTCTGTGACTGTTCCATTTACTCCACTCCTCAACCTGGTCAGAATAGCCTTCAAACTAACCCCATTGTAAGAAGCTCACCTCTTCCCATCAAATCTGATTTCTTATCTATTGTATGTTCTTTTGCGATCAAAAGAGCATTGTTGTTCCTGTATATAAATTAATAATAAATACATGATTTCTTTGGACCATTGCAATCTGGGTCTTACATATTAGTAGTGATTGATGAATATTCCTGATACCCAGATCTACAGATGGTCACTCAACAGCAGCAATACACACCATATCAACGCTTGACAAGATATTTGCTGCATATTACATCCCAATAGTGATAAATTTGGAAAATAGCCCACCATTTATGAGCCAAGAATTCCAAGGATTTTCAGATTGGGTGGGTTTTCACCACAGTCATATAACACCTATTTGGCCTCAAGTGAATTAGTTGGTTGAACACTTCATGGGAAACAAAGAAAGTCATTAAAACAGCATATCTGAATAAGATGTCTCAGAGCAGTCTCTATGCCAAGAAACAAGCCCCATAGCATAACCGGCAGGTGCCCAGCGGAACAAACGTTTGGCCCAGAAATTCATACGCGACTACAAGTCACAACATGAATGGATACAAAGAAGCTAGATCAAGTGATACGGGTCAAAGATACAAAGGCTAAAAACACTATGAAGAATGATATCAATGCCAGTAGAAGAGCAAAGCATGCAGACATTGCTGTAGGTGACAATGTTCTAATCCAGCAGCCTAGAACATAAAAAATTGTACCCCCTTTCAGCCCCAAAATACTCAGCCTCACTGACAAATGGAACTCAGATAACTGCTCATAACAGCACGAGAGGTGAAGCAGAATCCCTCATTCTTCAGAAAGTAGGCTGCGGACTCTCAAGGTGGGAAAAAAACCCAGAACTGATTATCATGGCATGTTCTTTTCGAGAGGGGCGCCTACTAGCTTTAAAAAAGAAATTTGCAAGGAACTTGGGGTAGGTCACCCTAAGTTACCTGGGGGAACCCAGACGTGGACCCCCTGCTCACTGTGCTCAGAGAAGCACAGCTCCACCTCACTGATGAGGCCCAACAAGGCTGAAACACGTGTATGGATTGCTTTAGGTATTCTTGTTAAAGAAGGGAATTGCCATAGTATTTCGGTGCTGGACTGCCCATGTGGGTGGGACAAAGACTGATATGAAAATGGATATTTCCAATCTGTGAAAGGTACAGTGAGCAAAAAACGATGGCTGCGTACTCCGAAGGTGGGAAAAACCCACAGAACAGGTTCTCATGCCATGTTCTTTCTGGAGAGGGGGCGCCTGCTACCTTTTTTAAAAATGCCATGGAAGAACAGTGAAGAAGTAATCAAGAGATGGGTTATTTGGCCAATAATAAACATTCTTGTAGTGCAACATTGAGAGCCCATCATCACACACCACCATCAAAGAGAGACCAGCACAGTGAGAAAAACCACTCATTAGATGAAGAGAAGATATAAGATAATGAACTTATCTGTATAAGATATGTGGAAATTGTAGTGTCTTACTTGATGCCTCAATTCATCAGTATTTGAAGTGGGATCAAGATAGGACAGGAAGGCAGGATGTGAAGGAGAATGAGGAGGGACATAAGAGGGTGTTGGCAGATAGGTAAATGTTCTGACTTGAGTGTCGGGTAGACCGTTGAAACCTCCGTCCTCAAGTGACGCACAGGGGAACTAAAAGAAACCCGCTGTGCGACCTTTGGGGCCACAGGTGGAAGATGTTACTTCCCGGATCCACGGAACCTCTGGAACACCGATGCTGCTGTCAAAAAGAACGAGGTTAAGTACCAGGCAATTACAATATATCACATTAACCAAAGGATCTGAATAGTCTTACCTATCTGGTGTTAGGAAAACCCAGGAAACCTAGAAGGGAGGTTCGAGACTGAGATGAGGCGGTCCCTAGAACAGTAGAACCGCAGAATAGCGTGGATGCAGGATAAGCCACCTGTAGGACTGAAGGCGTGACTTGAATCCCAAGAGGGAAATGGCGTAGGAGTTCAACAAGGTACCAAGGGATAATCCAAAGGCAAGTCTGGGTCGTGTCCAAAATCCAGCAACAGATAAACAGTTCCAAGCAAAGGTACAAAGTAGTATCCGAAGGAGTCCAAGATAGAGTTCCGAGGTCAAGGTAAACAGTAGAGCAAAACGTAACGCCAAACAGGGTCTGAAGACAGCTGAGAAGCAATGAGTGTTCCGTCTCTCAAGCCTTATATACTGTGCATTTCTGGGTCATGTGACGTTTCTGGGTCATGTGACGTTCACCAAGGTCACGTGAGGAACGCCACTCTGGATCACGTGATCGGCGTGGAGATGTAACGCCGCCCCTTCTGCTGTATGTTCTCCATGGCAACTGCCAGTGCAGGAAGGGTTGCAATCGAGCCCGTACACCATACCTGGTACGGAGCTTTCGGTCCTTTGGGTTAACCGAATCACATGAGCCTCGAACCCTGGAGGGAGGTGTTGGGGAAATGTGAGCAGTGTTCTGGTGTGCAGTGGATCGGTGTGCAGAGGATCGCCTAACAGTAAAGAATAAGTTAGAAGTAAAGTTGTTTGCCCAAGCTGCATGTGTTCATTTATTTATTTTGCATTTGTCCCAGCGCACTGAACCCTCAGGTATCCAGGCACTATTTACATTATGGAAAGCGGTAAGGGGTGTACAGGTAACGGTAAACAGGAAAAGCAGGAGGTCAAGGTTCAAGACATTCAGCAGTGACACAATGTCTTGACTCCAAGGATCTTAGGCAAAAAGCCACGTTTTCAAGTTTCTCCTCAAGGTCCAATAGGAGGGTTCCATTCTCAAGAACATGGGCAGATTGAGCCACCTGCAGTTTGGCGATTGAAGCTGGGCACTTTGAGAGCAAGTGGTCGTGTGAGGATCTTAATGGTCGAGAGGGGGTGTACTTTTCCACGCACTCAGAAAGGTAGGCCGGTGCAGTTTCGCAGAGGCACTTGTGAATGATGGAGAGGATCTTGAAGTTGATTCGCTCTCTCGGATCGGTAGCCAATGGGTGTCTTTTCTGGCTTCTGAGATGTGGGTGTGTTTGGTAAGGCCGAGGGCAGCTTAGAGGGCATTGTTTTGGATTTTTTTGTAGCTTTTTCAGGTTGCGCTCCAAGGTGCAAGTAAGGAGGGCAATGCAGCAGTCCAATTTGGCCCTGGTGATGGCTCTGGCAATTGTGAGGTGATTGGGTACGGAGAGGAAAGACTTACTGGCGTTGAGCAGTTTGGCTGTGTGGGCAGCAGCAGAAGAGATGACCCAAGAGGTCGAGTGAAGCATCCAGATAGATACCCAGAGTTTTGGATGGCGGGTGAGATGGTGATTAGGTTACCGCCGATGTTGAAGGATTTGTAGGCCGGATCCAATTTGAGCAGAGCGGTGGGGGAGCCAACAATGAGAATCTCAGTTTTATCATCGTTTAAGCATAGCATGTGGATTACCATTCAGTTTTGTACGATATTGTAGACTAAGTTAATGGTTGCATTGTCTTGGTGGTAAGAGCCTGAGAGCGGGAGGTGAATTTGGGTGTCATCAGTATAGTACGTGTAGGATATGTCGAGGACATCCAGGTGATCAAAAAGTGGTTTTGTACAAGTGTAGTCGGGGAAAGGCAAGAACCTTGGGGGATGCCGCAGGTAACTGGCGTGGATGAGGCAACATGATTGTCTATGAAGACCCAAGAGGATCTGTCTGCCAGGAAGGATCTGATCCAGTCAGTGGCTGCAGGAGAAAAGTGTTCTGTGGTGGTGAGGTGATCGCAGAGAAACTGATGGTCAACAAGGTCAAACGTGGATGAGAAATCCAACATGAGGAACATGGCAGGTTTACCTGTGTCTTTGATGTCATCTAGTTGATTCTTCAGATCGAGCAGGGCAGTTTCCATGCCATGTCTTGTGCAGAAGCCTGATTGATGGATGTCTAGGATGTGGTTGGCTTCAAGGTATTGTTGTACCTGGATGTAGGCTGCACAGTCGAGGACCTTTAGGATGAAGGGCACTGTCATGATGGGATGGTAGTTGGTGAGGATAGAGTGGTTGAGGGAGTTTCTTTTAGCAGTGTGAGGATCCATGCTTCTTTCAAGGATGCTGGTACAGTTTTTGTGGAGGAGGAGGCATTGATTATGGTTTTGATGAATGGTGTGAGTGTCTCTGCACAGTCTTTAATGATGGGGTCTGGGCAGGCATCACTTTTGCAGCAGGATGGTTTGAGGCTTTTGATTATATTGCTACTTCCAGTTCTGAGACAGGGTGAAAGTCAAATTGCGTAGAGGATGGGGAGGGTGTTATCGCAGGGTGAGAGAAGGGTGGTGGTTTGGCTCAGATTGCTTGTTTCTTGGAGCAGATTTATTTCTGGAGTGTGAGGATTTTTCATATAAGGGCTTCTTGCACCTTAGAGCACCAGTCGTCGTCTACTGTGTGGGTCGGGGTGGAGTGACTGGAGATTCGAGTTCACGCTTTGTGAAGAGTTTGCAAGAATTAGATTTGGAGCCTTCTATTCTCGTGTTGTAGCTGTTAGCTTTTGTGGTGTTTATTGTACTCTTTGGCGAGCAAAGTGAATTGGTCTTTGTTAGTTGAGGAACGTTTTTTCCTCCAAGTCGTTTCGGCAGCACGTTTCAGAGCGCGCGAAGCAAGGAGCTCAGGGGTGAACCAGGAGTTTTTCTTTAGAGCAGGTTTAGCTTTACACTGTTTGAGTGGGGTGAGTATATCAACTGCTTGAGCAATTGTGTCATTGTAGAGATCGAATAGGGCCACAGAGTCAGTTGTTCTGTTGGTTGGTTTCTTGAGGTCTGAGAGGAGTGGTGGGAGGTGGTCCGTGGTTAGATTCTTGGTGCAGCAGGCTAGGCTTTCAGTTTTCATTGGGTGGTAGGAGGAGGACCGTTTGCCAATCAGGATGTCAAAGGTGATGCTGTGGTAATCTGACCATGGGCAGGTCGAGAGGGTCGGACAGGAGATGTTGCAGTTGAGATCAGCAATCCAATCAAGGGTGCAGCCATGGATGTGGGTAGGGTCAGTGATTTGCTGAAGGAAGCCAGCGTGATCGAGAGACGTGGTTACGCTTTTGTCATGTGTGTCAGAGGGGTCATTGAGGCCCGGGTTGAGATCACCTAAGATGAGGAGTTTGGATCCCAGCTTTACTGAGGAATTGATGACTTGTAAGAGATCTTCCTCGCAGGAGGCGATGTGGCCAGGATGTCAGTATATGAGGTGGAGATTGATGGTGCATGTTGGTGAGATGGAGAGCTTGGTTGCAAGAGATTTTCATTTAGGGATAGTGCTCGAATTGATGGGTCTAATGGCAAAGATGTTTTTAAAGATGAGTGTGACTCCATCGCCTCTGTTGAGGAATCTGTAGGTCTCTAGTTTGGCGTAGCCGGGAGGGATGGCAATGGATAATGCAGGGCCAACGGCGGGATGGAGCCATGTTTGAGAGGAGTGGTGTTGGTAGGGGCATGGGATCGGCAGGTTTTTTTTTTGGTTGGACGATGTTGGTGGAGGGTTGGCCATGTGCTCATATGGAGGAGCTTGTTTCTGATATGGATGTGGGTGGGGCTGTGGATGGGGGAGTGGGTAGGGATGTGGAGGGTTTCCTAATGCGGGTTTGGAGATGCTGGTTTCTGGTGGTGAGTGATAGAGGAAGGCTGGTGGAAGGCTGGTAAGAGATGGTCGCCATGGTGTGTGCAAACATGGGTGATCTGGGCAGTGGAGCGGAATTAGCGTACATTGCGAGTTCAAACCTGATGAGGGCCAATCCTGATGTCCAAGTCTTCCGGCTTTGTATTAAATCACTCCCCACCTCACAGGTCGATGGGCTCACAGGGCGGCACCCTGATGCAGTGATCTCCTTGGGGGCGCCATGGGTTAGAATCAGCTAAATCGGGGCTCCTCCCTGCGCTCCCAATACTGTGCTAGGACCACTCGTGAGCAAGCACCCCACTTGTCCACCCACCCCACCTTGTTCACTCTTCCTTGCAAGTTGTTGCTGATGCGTCATTGTGGCACTGCAGCAGTGTGCTGCGCTATGTGGGTCCCTATGTCCCCCCCCCTTCACACAAAACTTCTGTATACTGCCATGTTTGGCTGGTATGTTCCCTCTAGTCCCTTTTCTCGATCTATTATAACGTACCAATTCACAATCTATGCCCACTGAACTCGATGGTTTCTTTTCGCTCACTACCATGACAGTTCACATTTGGTTGATATCTCTAATTTTTGAAATGTTGACTTAAGTGATTTGTTTTGTCCCTGTGAGTCATTTTCAGGGGCTGTTGCTCCATAATTAGTTGTATTAACAAATATTGTGGGCATGCACTCATTTCTTTGTTCATAGCTAGACACCATTCAATTGTTAGAAACTTTTACAGACTTCAAATGTAAGTGTACAAATAAAAGTAAGGCATCAAATCCATGCGATGCCAAATTAGAAACAGTATACATTTAAATTCTCTGTGAGTTCTGTAATTTACTTGAAACCCAGTCCAGCTTGGGCTGGCTGTGAATACAATCAACAAAATGGCGTGAGGAAGATTTTCACTGATCATTATCAAAGATAACTCACCCAAAGGCCTACACATGGTGTATGCATTTGCACGTCATCAGGTCAGGACAAAACATGTGAGATAAAACAAAATCAAACAAACAAGTATCAGTGATAATAAATACGAACTAAATAAATCAAAACGTTATACAAAAAACATACGTTAAGTGTCATCCATTAACATACAAAGGATAGATAGATAGCCCTGCCCGTAATTTCCGAATGGCTGTAGTCGCCACTTCTGAAAAAATTCATTTTGAGGAAGATGATAATGGGTATTTCTGAAATCCTGGATGCCATTTCAGTAATGCTGCATGACTGGCATTAGTTTGCAGCCTTAGTGGAAAAAAAGGTTACAAAGCATATGTTCCCCTCAGGTTATCCAATGCTGTAACGCTAATTAACACATGCAGCATTCCTGATAAAAATTCTCCGACACTTGCAATGAGCCCCTCCAGTGTGATCACAGAGAGCAGGGGCGTTTGCCATCTCCTTTGCAATGCTCTTCCCGGCGTTTAATGCGGCGGCTCTCATAAATAAACCAACTGTTTGCTTATCTGCTTGTAAATTAGGGTTCTGTGAAGCAGAAGTGGGAGCTACCTAGTGAATGGCGCTAGTGACTCTCAGTTCAATAGTGGTTATCCGCTTATTAATATTTATGGCACTTTGTTCCTGTCAAAGCAGAGTCATCATTCACCGCGTGGTTAGAACCAACATTGTGCTCCTCCTGGCGAGGTAGAATATCGAACAAAGTCTTTTTATATGTTATTTTCTGCAATGTAGTTACTTCATTCTCTTATGGGTAAAGCATACATCCTACCACATAATACTGGGAAGCAGGCAAAATATAAAAGGGGCACTTATACACTTAATTCATTCATTTTTGTCATTTGTATAGCGCCTTTCACCATAATTATGGTCCCAACGTGTTGGTGGCTGAACGCCCTCGGAGGGAGCAAAGTCCAGAGTACCGGAACATTTGGAGGTGCTATTATGCGTGTGTGCATTTCAGCCATTAAAGTTACGAGAGAGTGGCCAAGACCATGCTAGTCACCCTGGTCTGAATGGTATGTGAATGGGTGGAAAGGAGGTACACTAGTCGCTAAGCATGAGGGTGTGTGTAAGAGGATAGAAGAGTTTTGTGAGTAGCTAAAGGTAGCTTCATTCTTATGGCAATGGTTGTGCAACAGTGTTTGAGGTATTTGTGAGTGCAGATGTGTGTGCGAGTGAGGCTGTGCCTTCGGCTAAGGTTTGAAGGTGCTGAGTGCGAAAGGAATAAATAGGTTAGCTATACATTCAACATTGTCTACCCCCTGGATTACATCTAGGTACAAAAAGCAGTGCATAATATCACTTACAGTCTAAGTGCAATACATACTCACCCTATTTGTGGATCTTGGAGTGATACATTGCCCATCCTCAAGTCCTTTAAGCGTGACAAATTCCCACCTTAAATGTCTAGTTGCAGCAGCAATGCCCACCCTCATATGCCGTGGAGTTACATCCAGTGGCAACTTCAAAATGACGATTCAAATGCAACTAATTATCCTCCACCAACTTGAGCCAAATGCTTGACCTAAAGGTGTGTTGGAGTGAGGCACATTGACCACCCTCAGAGCCCGTTTTATTGCAATAGCCGATCCACTCTCTGAATTCTTATCATGTGCCAGTTACTGGAAAGCTCTCTTGACTGAACCGGGGGTGTGAGGGGCGGTGACTCAGGGAGAAGTGTTTGCTGGCAGTGCTCACAAGTTAAATGAGAGGAGGCAAGGTAGCTGAATGGCTGACAGGTTCAGAGGGAATGGGCATGGGAAAGGAAGGTCTTACTGCTGGTTTGAGGGGGACGCAAGGGGGCGGGGGTTTCAGGATGTGGGAGGGAACATCCAGGTTTGGAAGACCGTCCTAAAGACTAAGTAATCCTCTATGAGATGGAGAGGAAGGGGAAGGGATTTCCAGAAGGTGGGTGCAAGGACAGAGAAACAGCATCCTCTTAGTGTGAAGAACTTGAAATGGGGGAATACCAAGAGGTGAGCTAAACCTGATCTGAGGATTCTGGTGTGGTGATAGGGTGCAGGCTTGTTTTGCCTGAAAAAAGGGCCTTTCTTATGGATGGCACCATGGGTAATGCTTTGAAGGAAGCCCGTCGATAGAATTGACTAGAGAAGTTCCGTAAAGGACGACTTCTTTCCTTGGGTTGGTGGGACCAACTAACCCCAAGACAAACTTTGCTGGAATACCTTCCCCAACTGGCTGTACTTCTTTGCTGCTGCTGGAACCAAGTGCCAGGGGTCGAGAATCCATGAAATGGATGGCGGAAAATGATTTGGGATCGGTCAGAGAGGAAAGGGGAGATCCATTTAATGGCAGTGTCTCTGATGTCTAGGTCAAAGAGTCTGTTTGTGAGAATGGAATGTGCCAAAAGCTGCCGAGTGGTCAAGGAGGATGAGTGCAGCGCACCCTTCAGAGTATGCTTTTCATTTCAAGTCATCCCTGATTGAGACAAGGGAGGATTCAGTTTGATGGAGGGGTCTGAAGCCTGACGGGGCAGGGTCAAGAAGGACATGGGATTCTGCAAAGAGGCTGAGCTGAGAATAGTCTGTGCGATCTAGTATTTTGGCTATGAAGCAATTGTTAGAAATAGGGCTGTATTTGGAGGGTGGGAGGAGGTCAAGAGAGAGCTTTTTTAGTAGTGGTTTGATGTGAGAGGTGTTTTTATACTTCTGGGACGATCCCAGCTATCAGTGTTTGATTATAGATCTGGCTGGGTGCCTGCACAGGTGGAGGAGAGCATGTTTTGAGGAGTGCTGGGGGCAAAGGTCTCCAGGGGATCCTGAGGGGTGACTATTGGAGAGAAGCCTTAAGAACTCAGGGTGGGAGATTTCAGAGAAGGAACTAAAGAGGGAACATGCAGGTGGCAGGGATGGGGGAGTGGGGGGAGAAGGGGGAGGGGTATAGTTTAGCATTGATGGTGAGGTTCCTTTCAATGGCCATGTTGAGGTAGTGGTCAGACAGGGCATTGCAAAGTGCTTGGGAGATGGGAGTGGAGAGGTTGAACAGAGGGGGGGTATTCAACTCAGTGATAATCTTGTGGAGTTTTTTGGTTTGATGAGGTTGGTAATGCGGGAGATGTAGAAGGTATGTTTGGCTTTTCTGATTTGTAATTGGTAGGCTCTCGACTGTCTAGCAAGATTTGCTTTGTTTTGGGGGGAAGGGTTGGTCAGCCAATGGCGTTCCAGGCAATGGTTGAGGGTTTTGAGGGATTTGAGGGAAGGGCTGAACCACTTGGGGGAAGGACCTCCACGGTGGGAGGGGGGTCCAGTAGGGGTTAGGGGGAATAGGGCATCAGAGAGCCCTTGGTTGAAATGGGATGGTGAAAAGGTTCCTCCTTGGAGGGGGTGAGAGGGAGGGGAGGAGAGTATGGAGGAGAATAATTACGAGGGATAGTTACATTTCTCTGGAGTGGGATCCTGGAGGAGTCAGCGGGATGGAGTGCGGGGGGATGGGCGGGAGACAGACCTGAGAATAAAATAGCAGTGTGATCAGTCTAGATGTGGGGGCAGGTGATGGGGGATGAGATCAGATTAGAAGAGCTGACCACTAGATTGAGGGTGTGACCAGCAATGTGTGTGGGGCCTGATAGGAGTTGGGTCATATTGAGGGCTTCCAGGTTGTCAATGAGATGACGGGTCGGGGGTTGGAGGAGGTGTCAAACCAGATTCATATCACCTAGAATGGTGAGCGTGAAATGAGAGATCACGATGGCTACTACTGAGTCAGTCAGAGAGTCTGCTAAAGTTCTGTTAAAGCCAGTGGGTCTGTAAAGGAGGAGGAAGCTGAGGGAGAACATGGGAGACAGTTGCAATTTGACTATCAGGGATTCGCAGTTATCACTGCAGGGTTGTTTCTCGACATGTATGGGTGTGAGGTGACGTTTGTGGAGGATGGATGTTCCCCCTGCTTGGCTGGCTCTGCTGTTCGTCATCAGGGAGTAGCCTGGGGGAAGCCCGCGCGTAGTGGGAGGAAGTTGTTCGAGGACCAGGTTTTGGTGATGAAGCAGTCTAGGTTTTCGCCTGAGATGAGGTCAAAAAACATGTGTTGATGAGTATGTATGAGAGGGGCTTTAGAGGGCAGTGTCCTGAGGATGGGGGGATTGAGGCAGGAGTTACTGCGGGCAGGAAAGGGGTGCTGGGGGTATGAAGAGGGAGTGGGTGTAGTGGGAGAGGAGGGGAGAGGTGAAAGAGGGCAGAGCAAGGATGCTTGCAGCTTGGGGGGAGGGAAGGGTAGAGGTAGGGTAGTGGAGTTACCATGGGAGAGGAAGAGAGGATGGACACGGGTTGGGGAGAGGGGGCTGGTGGTAGAAGTTTAGGAGGGTAGAAAACTATGAGGTCGCGGGAGGAGGGTGGGAAAGGAGTGCTGTGGGGGGTCTGTGAGTAGAGGGGCTTATGTGCCTAGACCAATGGGAGAGTGCCAGTGGTGTGTGGATGAGGGTGGGAGGGTCTACTGAATGATGAGTCTTGGCCAAGGCTGTGCCGGCTGTGCTTAGCAATGTGAAAGTTGAGTGTCGGGCGGGGGGCAGGGGTGCAGGCATTGGGATAGGTTTTTTTTAGAGGGGGTGGAAAGGAATAGTACCGAAAGATGCAGATTTGGAAAGGGGGATCAGGGTGGAGGGGTGTGAGAGTAGAGGGCACTTGAGTGGGAGTTGAGGAGGGAAGTGTGAGGGGGATATCTGAGGTGTCCTCAGTGGGGGGAGGAGGAAGGTGACGTAAAGGGGAGGTCTTCTGGTTTCTGGATCGCCACAGGGCTCCTTTGGCCTTGGAGTTGTTTGGCATGGTGGACAAGTTGGTTTGGAACAAGGGGGGAGGTGGGTGGTAGGAGGGAGATGAGATTGAGCAGCTGTGATCTGTGAAGGGGGTGTCAGTGTGTGAAACAGAGGCTGGTTTTGAAAGTTGCCCAGGGCCAAGAACTGCACCGAGAATCAAACTATGAGCATTGCTTGAAAACCACCAACCGTCAAAAAAGGTGCACACGGCCCTAGACGTGGAAAAGTAGTCTGAATAGTGACAGTTTTGAAAGAGACCTAGATCCAGTCGGTGTGCAGTGGCCAAAATGCAGAGACTGTCAATTAGTAACACTTTTGAAAAGACAAAGGAGCACACGTTTGAAACATGGAAGCAGTCAAGTTAGCAACAGTTTTGAACACCTAGATTCGAAGGTGCACAGGGCCTAAAACACAGAAGCAATCAAGAGTAGAGACAGTTCGAAAACACCTAGATTCAGATGGTGCACAGGGCCTAACACACAGAACCAATCAAGAGTAGAGACAGTTCGAAAACACCTAGACTCAGATGGTGCACAGGGCCTAAAGCGTGGATGCAGTCACTGTTGCGGCTGGTTGGAAAACATAGTAAAATTGCAACAGTTGTGAAAAATACCTAGATTCAAAGGGGCACAGGGCCTAAAATATGGATACAATCAAATTATGAACAATGTTTGAAAGAGCACCTAGATTTAAAGGTTGCACAGGGCGTAAAATGCAGAGGCAATCACAATATGACCAACACCTGAAAAGCACCTAGATTCAATTGGTGCACAAGGCAAAAAATGCAGAGGCAACCCCTCTATGACCGACGCTCGCAAAGCACCTAGATTCAAAAGGTGCATAGTGCCTAAAATTGAGAAACAATCAAAATATGAACAATGCTTGAAAGAGCACCTATATTCAGAAGTGCACTGGATCTACAAATACAGGAACAGTCAACATATTAACAATGCTTTAAAAGCACCTAGATTCAAAGGTGCGTCGTGGCTGTAATGCAGGGGCAACCAAAATATGGGCAGCGGTTAGGTGAGTGGATGTGCTTAGGGCACTGCCTGGATACTACTGGAAGTGGTGGACGGATTGTGCAGGTGTTATGGGGGGGAGCCAGAGGTGGTGAGAGAGTTTTGCACTGTGGAGGAGGTTGTGAGAAGGGTGAGACAGGACGGGACGTGGGAGGAGAAAGTTGTGGGTTCTACGAGAAGTACAGAGAGCTGGGGTGAGGTGAGGTTGGAGGCAGTAGAGGGAACACCTGGAAGGTTGGCTGCGAGAGGGTGGGAGGATTTACCAAGTGGTGGCAGGGGGCTTAGTTTTACAATTGGGCCCAATGCAAAATCTGGCTCATCTACACCCTGATTCATGGAATTATTTGCGTGTAAAACGGATTTGCGTGCCTTTCTGCCCCCAAATCCCCATTCGTCAAACAGGGATTTGGGCACAGAATGGCACGCAAATCCCCGTTTTACATGCAAATAATTCCATGAATCAAGGCCTTAGGCTAGATGCAAGTAGGTATATGGTATAAGGTAATAGGAGTGGTGGTGTTTTACTGGAGTATGGTAATGGCTGTATTCACCGCCAACACCACACTTACCTTTTCTGTCGCTTTAGGTTGTCTGCGTCAGGCATACTCGGCGAACAGGACAAACAGTGTTTGCTCCAGAGGAGTTCTCCTCTGCCTTTGGCCCGTGCGCCGGTTGCCCAGACTATACCTGTTGGGTGTTCCGGGTCACGTGGGCAAGGCCATTGGCCAAACCGATTGGAAAGAAGGGAAGAGGAGGCGGGCTGAGGAAGGGCTGTGGGAATGGGAGAATGGAGGGCTGGAAATAAAGTGTGTGGAGTGCTGAAAAGACCAAAATAAAACTAAAATGAAATCAAGGGCGCTCAGGAGAATACTCACCAAGTATTTTAGCAGGACAGGACTTGATGAAGAGTTACCATACTTCTTTCTTTTTTTCAACACCATATGAAAAATGAACGATATCTAACTGCCAGTAATTTAGAGGAATTTGACTGATGCTATAAAAAGGCAAAAGGCTGGATTGTTCTAAAGGGAATTTTTTTCCAACCAACGGTGCTGTCAAAAGGGAAATTATATTGTGCATCCTATTACAATGAAAATATGTATATTGGCCTACGCCAAGCTGCTTGTAAGCCACTTGCGAAGAAAATCCGTGTTGCAAGGTCCTGACCTTAGAATCAATGTAAACCCCCATTTTAGGTCAATCTGCCATTTTAGGTTCTCTCTGTAAAGTCACCATGTGAGTTAAAATGGTGGACGATGTCATTCCGAAATACAACATGGCCGTCTTGACCTCTGCGTAAAACTAATATGTAACTTGCCTGCAGGCCACTTGTTGGGGTCGTGAACTGAGACCTTGTCCTTCGCTGACCTGTGTGTAAAGGATTACTCGTGCCAATGAAACTAATCCGCAAGCATATATTAAGAACAATGTATCCAAATACTGAACTGAGAACACTTGTTTAACTACATTGTATTAATGTTTGAGAAGACTCTAGGAGAAATCCTAAAATACACTGTTACCGTGTAGACTTGTTGGCAATTATATTAAAGGCAAACCCTATGCATATAGATGTGTGAACTCGACATGAACCCTAGATCAGTAATGTATTAGAGGAATATTAACCCGCAGTAGGGTTGGACATCATGTTCGCAAATGGTATAAAAGTGCAACTAATTCTAATGTACATTCCCACTCACGGAGCACACCGAACCATGCTGGAGTTCGCTGTGTTGTACTGAGGGTCGATAGCTATCTTAATGTTTTGTCCTTTGTAACTGTTCAGTATAAATTAAAGATCGTTGTATGTTCCTTTGTAACCTGTGTTCGGTGTATTTCCTTTTGGGGTACTCAGCCTCGATATTTTCACTTTGTTTTCACAGTGCTTCCTACACATCAGTGCATGTTGGAGCCAGAGAGATCTTTAAATGATCAAGAGGTTTGGAACATCAATTACAGTACATTACTGAGCCAGAGAGATCATAAAATCCTCAAGCCGCCTGGAACTCAGACTGAATGTTATTTTCCAAATATCAGTAGACTTGATTGGCATATGATCCACCACTCTGATGGCCTAAGGCTCTGATTCTTCAACTAAAGCAATATCATGATTTTTGCACAAATGATTGACCGGGGCAATTAGCACGAGCTTCAGGAAAATAAATCGGCTAATGATATCCTGATACTTAGTAAATAATGTAGTGGAAATGTGTGGTGGCAGAATTTAGATTCGAACAAAGCAAAACACATATCTTTCATTCAGGTTGGACGCAGCACGTTCCTGCTAGAGGACGTTTCTGAATGCAATCGAAATCCGGTCCACCATGTACAAATTGTACCCAGTCTTTTCCCACACATTTTTCATTGCAGTATTTTCTTTACCGCCAGTGTTTTTTTATCGATGATTTTGTCTAAAAATGCAAAGTGTTTGCACAAGGCAATTTCAGGTGAGGTGTGGGTTGTGAGTGTGGGGCGTGTCTGGATGGGGTACAGGAAAAGTTGGATCTCCCCACGTTTGGCGCAAAAAAAGGTGAAACAAATCAATAGCAACAAAATCTACAGTGAAAAATGGTGCGATAAAAACTCAAAGAAACTGTAACAACAAATCCACTTTTCTCATTTTTTTTCCAACCAAAACAATATTTCATTTCACATGTGTGCTTTGCATCAGCCCTACCGGCATTGAGAAAGTGGAATCTTCCGTGGAGTGAGGGGAAGCCTTTACTCAACAAAGGTCTGGCCAGCTGTCAGAATATGTCTCCTTATGCTGCTGGTCTAATTGCAGCACCGCTTCATTAAGAATCGCAGCGGCAGATGGTACAAAAACTACTGTTGAAATGTAATTATTTAATTCCTCTCTAAAACCTCGGGAAAAGATAATAATAGTTTATTCATCATCCAAAAAGGGAACGCAAACTTTAGAAACTTGCATTAATTAGAGAAAGTCAGCATGTGCAAGGTGTGGAAATCCTCTTCTCTCAAATACTTTCTCCCTCTGTGCCAAAATCTTAGGCAAATCAAATAAGCAACGGCCATAGTTTCAAACCTTCTTCTTCTTCTTGTTAGAGTGACTCCAGGAACCCAGAGCCGACGATTTCCATCTAATTAGATGATGTTTGCCAAAATAAGCACCAATCAGCCAACCATCCTCACTAGATCTCGTCCCACTTCCCTGTCACCCGCACAAACTGAAGCAGGAACCTAGACTGATCATCCACCACCCCACTGGTACAAACTGAAAAGATCAGATAACCCCTGTACAACGTACCCCAATGCCACTCATCCTGACTCTGAGCGATTCCCGCTGAACATTAAACCTCACACAGTTCAACATATAATGAGGCAGCGTCTCCGGGTACCTGCAAGCCTCACACATCGCCGATGTGGGTAGCCAAGGAAAGAACGTTTTTAATTGAGGTAGGATTGTTTTGCACCTCGACCAGCATGGCACCCTGCAGCATCAGGTGCGCTCAGAGGCAGTGAGCCAGTGGGTTCAGAGGCTTCAGAATTCCAGGGCGTCCCTGGTTCAGTCCTGTAGCTGCGGTGACTGCCAAATATGATGATGGTTTGGAGCTGCTTCATGACTTTGCAGGTGGGGTTTCCTTTCTGATATGTATTCCTTTATGGTACTGTATGGTTACCAGGGATATTATCTCTGATGAAAACATTGAGGGTGAATTCTCTATTTTTTAAAGGCCCTAAACACCCTACCCAACATATTTTAGGATTGGTGCAATTATATAAACAAACTCCAGTCCTAGAATATTTGGGGGAAAGTATTAGATACTAGGCCTCATTGTGAGTATGCCGGTCCGGTTCAACAGTGCCAGTGCTTCCGTCCTCCCCACTCCCATTGAGTCCTATGGGATTTGAATGGGAATGGGGAGTCATTTTTTCCGGCGCCTGGCAATGAGGAATTAAGGGGACTGTCGGGGCTGTAATGCCCCGGTAATTCCCCATTGCCAGGCGCCAGAAAAAAACGACTCCGGCAGCAGCCATGCTGTTTTTACCGGCATGGCTACCGCCAGGGTTGTAATGAGGCCCACTGTCTTAAAAAAACAATATTGAATCACCCTCAATGTTTTCACCAGTGATAATATCACTGCATATCGACTGTATGCATGGTTGCATTGGGGTAGCTGGGAAATTTCAAAAATAGAGCAGGGGTGTTCAACTTTTGGCTCTCCAGAGGTTTTGGGCCATAACAACCACAATCCCTCATCATCGCCTACGCTGGCTAGGTCTGATGGGACTTGTAGTCCAAAACATCTGATGAGCCGAAGGTTGCAGACTCCTGATAAAGAGTGTGTGAACCTTCTTCCTGTCACGTGGAAATATTTATGGGAAGCAGCTAGGAAAGAAGTGCAGGTTCTACTCTAGTTGGTCCGTCTCCATGGTGGTTACATTTTTGGCTCTTGGTGAAATGTGTTTGCCATGTGTTTTTTCGACTAGATGGTTGTCCGAACCTGGATCACTTTCCCGGTCTGTGTATTTGTTTTCTAGATCGCACTATGACTCCTGGCTACATGCTATGAAGAGTTAAAGAGCAATACAGATGCAGGAAATTGGAAGGTTGAAGCACTCAAACCTTTACAGTCATATTATACATATTATGCAATGTTTCGTTTCTGATCTCCACAATCATTCTCATTCTAATGAGTCTCCGAACATTAAAGGAGGGAACGGATATCTCAAGAATGCCATTGCTGCATACCTGGGTAGAGGAGGTAAGAATTTGGTGCGCATTCATCTGAGGAATAGTGCAGTGATGACCCAGATCACCAAATAAAAGTGTTGTGTATAGCATATGCTTAAACATTGTACTTTTTTGGCTGTTTTTATTAAGATAAGATGTCTGGTCCCAGCAAGGGACCTTCGATACCCTTTTGAATAAGATCCAACGTAAGCATAAGATTCCAAGATTCCAAGTGGGTGGAGACGGCACAGTTTGAGATATTTTACAGGAAATCAAAGGAGAGAGTCACAATATTTTTACATTGGTGTCATAAGGAAAGAAGCAAAGAGAAGGTGTGGTCCTGTCTTGAGATCCCTGATGTGAAATGCTGCAACGAGAAGCGAAATTATTTTGAGCTCCCAAACTGCAGAAGAACTGATGCAGATGGCCACAGTCAACAGCTCTTTAACCTCACAGCAGAAGTCCTATGGCAGCAGATTGGTCTATATTTATTGTGTGAAGTGAAAAGACACCTGGTATGACACTGTGCTTCATTCCCTGGGAAAGGATTCATAAACGAGAGAACTCAGCCCGATTGAGTAAGCAGGGCTTGGGCGAGGTAGTCTCACTTCCTCAGAGTCCTGGTTGATCGGCCTATCATATGTCTATTGGTGGTGGCCTTTTATGGATGTAGAAGGTCATTTGGCCTTTTAGTAGATATGATATGTTATGATATGATATGATATGATGTGATATGGCATTCATAACGTGCCTATACACAAGTGTTTCAAGGCGCAACAATGCAAGGAAGGGTAAACGGAGGGAAGACAGAGACAGTGATCCTACTAGGCCAGGTGACATTGAGATCACACAAGTGCAGGTGAGGGGAAGGGGAAAAGTGTGGGGGAGAGCAGAGGGGGCAGTGCAGTACATAGGATAACAGTAAAATAAATAAAGATAATAAATAATAAATAAAAGTGGGGCCAGCTGGTGGCAAGTGCAAGGGTAAATGCAGACACGGGGTGTCAAGTGCTAGTAGGGGCTGTAGGGATACAGAAACAGTCCCTGAGTGCAAGATGCCAGGCGGTCAGTGCAGGTGTGCAACTGCCGGGGAGGGGACCTGGGCCCGAGAACAGAGGGTAGCCAGTTAACCAGTGCAGTTTCAGATTCAGCCACGAGATCAGCAGGGGAAAGGAGGAGAGAAAGCAGAAGCAAAGAGAAAGGTTTTGAGGCGCTTCCCGAACCGGAGATGGTTCTCCTCAAGTTTCAGAGAGGCAGGGAGGCTGTTCCAGAGGGAGGCCCCAGCAGAAGAAAGAGATCTACCACCAACGTGCTGCTTGGAGAAGCGACTAACCCTGAGGGAGTTGGAGGCGGATGAGCGAGGAGATCGAGAAGGAAGATATTTAGGAAGAGAGAGTTGAATGTATTGAGGTCCCAGACACCAGAAGGCCTTGTGGACAATGCAGAGGGTTTTGAACTTAATCCTCACCGCCACTGGGAGCCAGTGCAGAGATTTCAGTCCTAGAGAGATACGATCCCTGGGCTTGAGGCCAAGGACAAGTCTCGCAGTCCTCTTTTGGATGAGTTGCAGAGGGCGGAGAGTAGAGGCAGGCAGATTTAGAAAGAGGCTGTTGCAGTAGACCAGCCTAGAGAGAACCAGAGCTCTGGAGACAGTGAGCTTCTGGGGGAAGGAGAGGAAAGGAAGAATACCTCTGAGGAGTTGCAGCTGGCAGTGTGACTTCTTAGAAACGTCAGAGATGTGAGGAGAGAAGGAAAGTGTGGAGTCGAAGATGAACCCGAGCGTTTTAGCCTCACAGGTGGGAGCAGGAAGAGGGCCAAGAGAGGCCGGCCAGAGAGTGATAGGAAAGGAAGGAGTAGGTGTGCCGAAAAGGAGCATCTCAGTCTTATTGGCATTAAGGCAGAGATCATTGGCGGCACACCACTCCTGGATGGCGGACAGACAGTGAGATATGAGAGGAGAAGAGGTGGCAGACGGTAGCCTGAAAATGAGTTGAGTATCTTCTGCATAGCACTGAAAGTTAGGGCAGAGAGCGGCAATGGGGTGGGCAAGAAGTGTCAGGTATTGGTTGAACAGCCAGGGAGAGAGGTTAGACCCCTGGGAACACCACAGGCAGATATAGAGATAGAGGAGAGGAAGGACGGAAGTTGGACCTGGCAGGGTCGATCGGAGAGGAAGGTCAGCCAAGCCATGGCGTGATCGGTGATACCCAGGTTATCACAGAGACAGTTGAGCAGGATGGCATGGACGTACGTTTCACAAATGCTTCAGCTAACACTGCCCACAGAATGTATATGGATAAGTTGTGGACCAAGGGAAATCATATTAAGGTAATTATAACCTCTGTGAAGGAGAACAAGGTTTTGGGGGGTTGGTCAATTGAGTCAGTTCATCCTGAATTACTCTCTGTTTGCTTCTGAGATTCAACCACTGATTCAGAAAGAGATTTATTTGCAAGATTCGGGAGGGTCATGCTGAATAGGGTTTCAGTGCACTTGCAGAGGCTTTTAAATAAGGGTGGGTGTTAAGAAATGTGGATACTTCAGTGTGGCATCAGTTTCAGTTCATTAATCTGTAAGCTCAACTCATGCCCCAAAAGGGTACCTTCGTGCTGGACAGGAGCTGCATGAACAAGAGAATAAAGATCAGCCCAAGCTACTGATTTAGATGGAGCATGATACTTCTATACCTTTTGTGATTGGGCTGGTTGGTGTTTTGCTTTAATCTCTCAAAATGATGATCAACCGGAGGACACTATTTGTAATATTTCTTGTACATATTGTTAAATAAATTACTCATTTGTGGAAAGAACGATCTTAGCAATGCAGGGCAAATGTACACTGTGGAGGCATTTGTTTCTGAGAGCTTCTTTTCTCTTTGAGAGCAATTCAGGCAAACTTAATTTGTAGGTGCTACAAAATATTCAGTGTAGACATAGCCACCCACCGGCTGAATTCATGTTTTTATCTCGAGAAGACTACTTAAATCAACAGCTAATGTGTATTGGAATTTGAGGAATGCAAGAAGATTTAATGCCTCAAGGAAAAAAACTCACCTTTATCTTAATGTCAATTGCATGCAAAAAAATAATAAAACAATGACTTGCAGAAAGAGGAGAGCAGAGTCTCTCTAGACTTTTAGAATTGAGCATGATATCTCTGCTACAACATTAGGGATACAGTAAAAAGACCTCACAGCAGGATAACATGTAATTTTGCTTAGGGGTGTCCGAATATTTTAAGCACACCCCTACATAATTGAAGTTAGGACAAACAAAGACAAAGTTCACAAAGGGATGTGGGCAAACTGGACAATTTGACAGGTGGGGAGCTGTCCCCTACAAAGAGGAGTCTGCATGGATACTTTTGAACTGAAGAATAGATAAGGAAGAAGAAATAGAAATATCTAATTATACTTTGTATATGGTCATTAAGGTAAAATCATGAGTATACACAAAGGGATCCTATGATGAAAATTCTCTTACTTGGATACCCTTGGAACTCTCAAGAGGCACCAGGTTATGGGGCAAATGTATGATCACAGTAACTATCACTGTGTATAGCTGGGCATTGGCAATCGGATAGAGAAACACCTATAGCCACAAAACCTGGTAGTCCTATTTATTTGCACAGCATGAGGATTTTAAAACGTGCCTGGACCTAAGAACATTAAAGAGGATGTCTTGCCAAGATGGTACCCAGAGTCAGATTATGAAGATAGTCCTAAACCTTGTTTGATTCAACCTCTACTAGAACAAGGAATTGAAGAGATTTTCAAACGGCCCTCACTGGACCAAGTCATTTTTTCCCCAGGAATAAATCAGAGGTCTTCAAGAGCATTTGGAATAACTATTTCAACATGGCAAAATCATGGGCCAGGAAACATAGACTCACTTAGTAGTGGTCTTGCCTCTAGGAGTTTGATGTATTGTAAGATAGCTGTACCTTTAATTTCCATCTTTAGGTGATGATTCTAATAACTTCTAATGTAACTTTAATAGTGAAGTAAATTAGTTGCTGATATCTTGATGATATTTTTCCTTGATGCAGTAAACGTTTTGAATAAAAAGTTAGCTAATTGGCAAGACTAGTAGAATTTCATGTCAGATTTAGAGATAAACTAGAAACGAGTGAGAACATATAAGGCATATTTTGAATATGTGTAGTTGTGAGGAATTCGACCATCTGCATGGTGGGCGTGCGCTCACCTGGGCTTTATGGCATCCTTTATTAAATGGAATGATGGTAGATCAACCTCAGGAAAATGTGTGGGCTAATGCACACACTTTTTTATATGCTCACACAGCAACAAACGCATAGACCCGTGTGTGAGTGGACACTGCCTACACGCACAGTTTGCATTGTTATATTTATTGGAATGTGACAGCCAGGAGTGCATTATGTCATCTCCAGGAAAGGGGGAGGACCAAGCTACCCCCTGCCATGGCTAGCCTGATTAACGAACAAAGGCTCCATGCATCTGGTGGCCGTGAGAAACATACCAATAGAGGGTACTTCTAACATGCCCACATGGGGCTGGCTGCAGAGGTTAACAAAGGAGACAGGAAACCCAACAATCTTTCACATGTAACTGTGTCAACCTGAAGGCAGCTTCCAACCTCAATATCAATGACAGTGAGCTGTAATGTCTGGGACTGCTGTTTACAGAAGGCCACCCCGCTAGGGAGACCCCATTCATAAGGTTTGAGAATGTGGTTTGCAGGAGCTTGAGAGTCTGGTCTCGCTGCAGCTTCAAGGAACACCAGCCACTTTAATCAGGAACCACAGAGAGATTCATTAACAAGAGAGACTCTTTGCTCAACAACAGACAAGAAGATCGGTGGGACATAATATCACAAGGGAGTGTGGCCACAGAGATTTCTGTTGAGAGAAGGTTTCTGCCATTTTAGTTCTGGGGGACACCTTGTTCCTGTTTTCACCCCTTTACCTGAATGAAGACCAGGATATCCAATGAAGGAGGCAAGATCTCTCCCCTAAACATCTCCCAGGGAACAGAGGGAGATAGATAACTCAGAGGACCCTCCAGCCACTCCAGAACCGGTACCCAGCCAGCACAGAGCATGCCCTGCAGCAAGCTTCCTAGATAGGAAGTGCCAGAAGGTCTCTGAACCTAAAACCAAGGATAAGGCAGCTGCCCACAACACACTCCTCAGCTTTGGGATGTCCACCTTAAAGGATGACACAAGCCCATTGAAGAAACTAGGCGAAGTGCCCCGATGAACATCTACCACTATCTGCCTTGTGGGACATCTTTGAGCCTGTCGAGTTCCTCAATCTGCAACTGATGCAACGCTGACTGCTGTCAAGTCTCTGTCACTTAAAGACATCCAAGCCATCGCGACCAGTACTTCAGAACCGCTGATCAGCCCTGAGACAGTGATTCCTGACACCAAGCCGCTGTGTAGTTTAGTCTGCAGCCATTCATCTAGCTTCACTCACCAAACCATCTTGCTGCCTGATACCCACAGCTTACACACATCTCAAACTCTTCCATAGAAGCCTGCAAAGGCCCTGAAGCCGCCTCGACTTGAGCACCAAGAACACCTACAGCACAAGGTACCATGTTGTTCTGTCCCCCTAATCCTTCCCAGAAGGCCCCTAGAGACATATTTAGAGCCATTGCTCCCTTTGTGCTGAAATTAAGAAACCTTAAACTGTTGTGGTTATTAACTATACCAACTACTCACCTGTCAGTATCCAGAGTGCATCCCTTTTCCTTCTTTGAAACAGTCTGTCCTCTGCATTCCTTTACAGGGTGGGTTGTATTTCGTAGTGTTGCTATACTGTCTATTGTGAAATAAATAAAGTAGACATTTTTGATACAACCTTGACTGGACAGTTCCTTTTATCATTTGGTAATAATTGTATTTTCGCTGTGTTGCAACTAACCAACGATCCACTACAGTTCGGAGATAAGCCTGTAATTCCGTCCACGTTTCCAAAATTGCACAAGGTAGTTTATAATTTGCTTGTCAATCCTATCTGTTCGGATCCTTTCTGGTGTATTAGAGGCATGGGGCTGATTGATGCTTTAGAAACCGATGTTCATCCCTAGACCACTGGTACCCCGGAAGTTGATTTGTCACAGTAGTGTTACAAAGTTCCCTGCCTGGTTCCTGGGGTAGTGGGTTGGTGGCCGTGGGGATGGGTGCTGCCATCCTCTATGTGATGCCGGTCCCAGGCCATTGCAGGGACGATCCCAAGGCCCACCCTACCATGCCCCGGCTTGTTGACAGCCGCTTTTAACACTAGGCAGGAGTAGGCACCTGTACATTTAAAAGAGTCTACAAGCATGGGAAATGCATGTATACTAAAACTCATCCTGTGGTTTAATCATTCTCAAACGTCATTCAATATAGCTGTTGTGACAACCCATCTCCAACAGGTGCTCTTGAAAGGCATTTCTAAACCCTGAAAGGGTAACACTGTGACGTCCCTCCAAGATAGAGGCTTGGCCAAGTCTTGCCTGCAAGGAAAAGAGAAAGTGGTGCCATAAACTCTGGTGCTTGGGAAACAATTTTTGCTTTCCAGAAACCATGGTTCCTTGCATTCATAAATCATGCGTGGATAACCGGGCACAAAGAAAAAGCCATTGGGCCTCATTACGAGGTTGCCGGTAAGCGAAAAACTATGCCGGTAAAGGATTACCGGCATCGCTTACCGCTCCGGTGTATTCTGACCCGGAAACCCGCTATTAGCAGCACCCTAAATAACGGTGCCGCTAATAGCAGCATGGGCGCGTACACGTGCCCCTTCGTGGAGCAAATATCGGCATGCCGGTAATAGGAGGACATCCCAACCCACGCGGACATGCAAATACCGGCATCGCGAAGGCGGTAATCACGGGCTGCACGATGCCGGCCATACAGGCATCGCAGACCACCCGCAAACAGCAATCAGGAAACAAGCCAACTGCCACAGGTGCACACAATCCCCACAGGTGGAGTCAATGGAGGCTGGGCCAGTATAAAATGAGCACACCCACACACCAAACCCATTCCAACACCAAAATGCCACCACTAGCTGTTCCAATCATGGGCTGGAGGACATGGCAATACTGCTACAACTACAGCAACAACACCAACTACAACAACAACTACAGCAGCAGCAACAAGCAGCACAGAGGAGACGCAGGAAGAGAAGGAGGGTGAGACAGGCCCAGCAATTACCACCAGTGCAGCCAGCAGTGCCTCGTAGGCAGCCACCAATCCCTCGCACCAGACCCAGCCCATTCAACCTAACCCCTGAGCAGATCCACACCCTGTACCGCTTGGACCAGGACACCATCACCACCATATTGGACATGATACACAACGACATTGCCAGCCTCATAGAAATACGCACTGCCATCCCCCTGCTACTAAAGGTGGTGTCCGTGCTCCACTTCCTGGCCACAGGCACCGGTGGGGCAGCTGCATGGCATTTCACAACCACTTTTTTCACGCATGTTGAACCAAGTGCTGGATGCCCTCCTGAAGCACGCAAGCACCCACATATCCCTACCATGGACTGCCCAGGAGATAGCCGACACCAAAGACGCTTCCATGCACTGGCAGGCATGCCCAATTGTGTTGGTGCCCTGGACTGCACCCATGTTGAATTGGTAGTCCCCCATGCCATATAGGCGGTGTACCGCAATCGCAAGCAATACCACTCCATCAATGGCCAGATGGTATGTGACTCCAGCAAGATTATCACACATTGCTGCGCCCGATATCCCGGATCAACACATGATGCCATGGTACTGCACAACTCCACTCTACCCCGTCACATGGAGCGACATGCTGGACCACGTGCCTGGCTGCTTGGTGAGTTGCAAAACTGGGCCATGGCAGTGCTTTGGGGTACTGATGTGTAGGGATGCATACTCCACCTGGTTGGGAAAGGGGGGGATGCATACTCCACCTGGTTGGGAGGTTGGGAAAGGGGGGGAGCATACTCCACCAGGGTGGCAATTGTTGGTGATTGGAGAATGCATGCAGAGCTAAACACTCCAGACCTGAACCCCCCAAATGGAACATGACACATCACTGGCACAAATTAAACAAATAATGCATATCGAGGACAACAAGTAAGAGGCACAACCAGGCCACCATGGTGATGGCAAGCAATGCATGACTGTACAGGATGGCAACTTTGCCAATGTGGCTAGTGTGACCATGCATAGTGTAGAAGTAACTGCTTGAATAGGAGGCTAAACATTGTCGTACCACCACAGTACATCCGCCTCAGCATGCATGATTACACCCTGCATCATCTATTGAGCACCATCCAGACTACCACACCTCATAGCAGTATAGTATGCATCATGGTAACATCCTTGCATATGTACAGGGACATGTGCATGTCCACACCATATAGGTGCGGCCATCACTGTGCTTCCTGAAGGTGGCAGCTCTGAGTGACACACCCCCATTCGTATCCACCTGCAGGTGATGGAGGACATCCCTTGACTCCGTGGCTACCTACCCTGTGCGGAACCCGCAGAACAGCCATGAGGAGGAGTACATTAGTGAACACACCCGTACGCGTGTTGTGATTGAGCAGACATTTGGCCTGTTGAATGTGCGTTTCCGCTGCCTATTCAGGTCTTGTGGGCACTCCTCTATGGGCCTGAGTAGGCCGCAAAGAACACCATGGCCTGTGTCATGCTGCACAACATGTGCGCCCGGGGAAATGTCCCATTGCCACCTGACATTTACATGCATGCACTGGGTGAGGATGATGCGGATGTAGACGGAGGTGAAGTAGCCCCCCTGCCAGTATGTGATGCATGGGGCTCGGGGTGGGTGGACATGTCACCCCAGTGACTCCCTCCGGCTCCACATTGGCATCTAGTTCATCCACAGTGGAGGCGGGGGCTTCCAGGGACTCCCCTTCGACGGGTGTGGGTGTGGCCTGCTGGGTCTGTGGTGTGTCAGGCACACTGGCAGCAGGTGTTGCTGGTTGTGTCCCAGCTTGCACAGGCACACTGGCAGTGGCTGTGGCCTGCTTGCCTCCAGCAGAGGTGGTGGTGGTGGTGGTAGCCCTCTTCTTAGGGTGTGAGGTGGATGCCCTTGCGGTGGTCTCCTGGCTCGCATCTTCCTCATCAGTGCCTGGGGGGTAGAAGAGATGCAGGGCATCAGTGATGGTGTGACATGGCAGAGCGTTACAATGGTGCTGTTCATTATTTATTTGATCATGCATTCATGTCTTACAGGGGTGTCACGCAAGGTATTCAGAGGGGGCATGTTAGCATTCACTGCATGGCAGGTGGCATGCCGTTGATTTGGGGTTTGTATGATGTATTACATGGGCACGGTCCAGGTGTGTTGGCTGTGTGTTGGTTATGGGATTGGCACTCAGCATGCATTTCAGTGTGACAGGGTTTGGCCCGCCATCTGGACTTGGATATGGTCATGTGGGTGTTGGGACATGCATTGCCTTGTCTAGACTCTCTACCACCTCACTTGTGCTATGTCATGGTTTCCCCTACAGGGATCTGCAGGGTCACTCACCTCCTTCTGCGGATGATGCCGCACCCGTCTCCATCCCCCCAAATCCCTTGATGGACTCAAGACTGATGAAACTGCTAGCCGTCTCCTCCCAGGGCAGCAATTTGGCAGGGGAGTGGGCACCCCCGCCTTTGGCCATGGCCTCCCTCCGATTGCAGGCCATGATATTGCGTACCCTCAACCGGAGGTCATCCCACCACTTCCTGCAGTCCTTCACACTGCGCGGGGTGTTACCTACGCCTGAAACCTTGCAGGCTACCTCCTGCCAGATTTGCCTCTTTTGTTTCTGCACCTCCCGCTTCTTGTCGTGAGATTGGATTATGTTTGCATGTGCAGCTAGAGTGTCCGCTAACATGGTCAGCTCTGCGTCTGAGAAATGCTGTTCCGCAGCCGGGGGGGGGGTCTTCCTGGTAGCCCTTGACATTCTCTATGGATTTCCACTGTGCTCTCCAAGTATCGACTGGTGGTTTGGGAGGATTGCAATGGATTGTGTTTTGAAGATGGCCGCCGGTTCATTTCCCGTTCCCGCACGATGACGTTATTTCCGGGTCCGATTTTGCGAACCCGATATTAGCATGGTGGTATTACCGGGCCGGTATTTAGGGGTTGCTCCAAGGCGGTGCCGGTATCGGCGGGACCCATGATGCCGCTATCGGGGGTTGGAGGGCCTTTAGCAGCATGCCGGTATTTCCATTACCGGCATGGGGGTTCGCGCATGCTCGCGCACTTGTAATCACCCGCTATTAGCGGGTTCATACAAGCACGGACCCGCTCTTACCGGCATGTCGGTAATGAACCCGTGTTTAGCGGGCTACTCGTAATCTGGCCAATTATGTCCATAGCTGCATATGAACTTGGCAAATCCGGTTCAAGGACCACGTGGCTCCTCTATCTGGGGGGTCATTCCTCCGGCATAACCCCATACAGCCATCCTTGGATAAAGACACATGGTACAAGAAAAAGAGACATTATTATCTTCCCCACAGCCGGCCTGGGAGCGTTTGTTCAATCAACTATTGTGCAGCTGAAAAAAGAAAGTCTCAAAGTCTGCCTCTCCTTAACATATATTTATAGTAAGACAACACACAATACATCATTTCTGTTCTAACATGACTTCTATAATCTCATTGGTCAAGTTCCTATGAATGAAATGCGTTACTTTTTCTTATTGGGTAAACATGCTTCCTGAAATACATAATTATTTCATATTCTACTGACTCATTCTCTGCTGATCAGCATGACTTCTTCCCAATTTGAAATTACTCATGGAATTTGTGTTGCAACTTTAAGAACTGCATGAAAGAAGTTCTGAGATAACATGAGCCTCCGGCAGCCTGCCAAGGACATGAAACTTGCTGTTGTGTCCGTATTGGTCCATTTGCTTACCTTATCTATTTCATCCTTAATGCCAGTTTCATTTATGAAAATCTCTAGAACAACAATGTTGAAAACTGTGTATTCTACTATTTAATGCTCCGAATGTATGCACCTGGTTTCTACACAGGCCCTTCCTTGTTCCCAATAACCTTGGCTTGTGTTGCTAACTATTTGTCTAAGCTCTTACACAACTTTGTATTTCTGTGTGTTCAGCAATATGAATTTCTATGAGGCTTAATGCCTGTATTCATTTTAATGCCCGCTGTGGAGTCCATTTTGGGAATAATGGCTACCTTTTGATGTAGCATTTCCACGTCAGGGAGCTATATTCTGTGTTATTCATGTTGTTTGCAAATGTATGCACTTCTTTATGTATGTGTTTTCCTAAATGAATGAGCGCAGTGTAATATTTTTCATATTTCTTAAACATATACATGTGTACTATTGTCACCTATTCTTGACACCTTTAATTGACGTGGCATTCATTCCCTAATGCACCTGCCTGTAATAAGAGCGGTATAAATGCTTCAATGGGCAATACTACTCACTTTTACAATGTAGGACAGGAGGGCGGGGCACAAGCCCTAAATTACATGGTCACCTGTCCATCACCAAAGGGGGGGGTAGTCTACTCCTCGTCACTCTGCAGTAGCAACCATGTGCCAAACATTGGCATACTGGAATTTCAAAATAGCCAATGGCATTGATCGTGACTTGGGTGGCATCTCTGTAAAGCCAGGGGCGAGCAATGGAGCATTGGGAGACCCTTGAATGAACAACACATTACCAATCTGACTCAAAGCCTAATCAAGACTAATAGGATCAAACTACTGTATAACCAGTTCGTTTAGTTAAAATAGTGTTAATGCTTGGTGGCAGGAGAGGAGTGTTGGAGGGAATTGGAGGCAAGAGCAGGTGAGGTAGAATGAAGGAGACCAGAAAGACAGCTGGCCAGAGGGCATGAAAGGAGAAGAGAGGTGTTGAGACAAGAGTGATGAAAAAGAACATCAGAAAGATTCAGATGGTTGGAGGGAGAGCTGAATGAGGAGCATAGAGGAGTCTGAAGTTGACATCAAGAAAGTAGAGGTGTTACTAAGGATGTGTTTTCAATAAATAAGAGGGAGAAGAGGGAATGTGCTACTGACGACCCTAGAGCGCCCATCTGGAGATGGGAGGTGGAGAGCAGTAAGGAGGAGGCTGAGAGAAACATCCAAAGGAAGCAATTGGGGATTTCAGAGGGGTTGTTGAAGGAGAAATCAGGAGGAAGGAGGATAGAAATATTTAGGATGTGGTGGCAGAAGGAAATGGCAGGGGAGACGAAAAGATGAAAAGAAGAAGGGTGGGGAAAGGAGGAATAGCAAAGAGGGGGCTAGAAGAGCTGAGAAGAAGGCACAGGCATGCTACAAGCTAGACAGGTGGCCATTGAGAATGGGAAAAGAAGTAGGTCTGAGCACATTGAAGAGCATTGAAAAGATAAAAGCGTGATTGACTTCAAAACTGTGTCTATTGCGCACTGCTACATCTATAATGAAGCCCCTCCATACCTGAATAGCCGCATTACAAGGAAACGCCACTGTCAATCCCTCCGATCTTACAAACCACCTCCCCCTGGCTGTCCCACACTTTAAAATCACTAGGGCAGGAGGGGTGACCTTCTGCACCACTGCCCCATTTCTATGGTACTCACTTCCGCCACACTTAAAAAATGAACCCTCATAACCAGCATTCAAGAGACTTTTGAAAACCTGGCTGTTCAATAGGTACGACTAACTTCACTCTGGAACTCCATCTCTACATAATTAAGTGATCATTGCCTTACTACCTTCATTGTCTGTCAACTTTATAATCTTCTCTACAAACGCTGTGATACCCATGGGTCTGGGTGTTACACAAATGTCAAAATAAAATAAAGGAACTAGAGGAGGTAAGGGAGGAGTGCACTGGAGAGTAGTGCACATGAGGAGTAGGATAGATCGAGACCATTGTGGCTCATCGAGGAAGTAGGCTAGAGCAGGATGTGGAGAAAGAGAACCAGGAAGTGCAGAGAGTCTCCTGTCAAGCCTGTGAATAATCTGAGACTGCCTTTTAGTAGCCACTCTGGGGGATCTTCTATAATCCTTTAACCCCAAACCCCCCAGATTGTTTTTCCTGCACTAGTAGAGATGCAAACATAGGGCCCTGAGGCACAGATGAGGGGTCCCTGTTAGTTCCCCGAGAAGGACGTTTGGATTTACAGAAGCTGGTAGGGGTGGAGCAATGCATGTGGCAGTGGTTCACAGGATTGGTGGTTGTTTGCCTCTTCAGGGTGCTAGCGGTATAAAGGGCAATTGCCCAAGTAGTAACTTGGGTCAGTATTTTATGATTGTAGTGTTGCTGAAGGTGTTATGGATATTTTCCTTCATTGAGTGCACCTGCAGGATCTAGTCCCTTCCCATTCCAAGGTAGAAGGGAGGGTCAGGAGAAATGATTGTCACTAATTCTTTGTTCAAGGCAGTGTAGAATGCATTTCATCTAAATATGCCACCTCAATCTCCTGGTAGGGAAGGAAAGTGAACAGGTGATTAGTTAAGCATGTTCCTCTCTCTCTGCTACTCAAAAAAGACCTTTGCAAGGGCCAAGAGTCTCGGGGAAGTAGTCAGTTTATACTAGCGATTTTTGGCAGTTCTCTCACTCTTTCTCGCTCTATGCTCTTCAAGCGCTTACACTTTCACAGCACACACTCTATGAATATCAGGGGATACTTTTGTACTTTGCAATTCCACAGCCACCATTACAACTCTTATCAACAAACTTTAAAGAGAATGCTTGGATGTATTTGTGATGGTGTACATCAATGAAATGTATGTATTCTCTCAAGACCCCTCACAAAATCAGGACCAGGATAATCAAATTGAGAAAGAGCCAACTTCACACCAAAGTGGTAGAGTTTTTGTACTTCAAATGTAAATGGGCTCGTACAAGGATGAAGCTATCATGGGCTGGCCTACACCCTACTGTGTCTAGGAAGTACAGAGTTCTATTTTCCAATGCCTGTTATTGATTTATTTGATATTTGTCTCACTAAGTATCCACATCACTAAATTATTGAAAATAGGTGTTAAATTTGCCTGGACTCAAGACGCAGTGGAGACTTTCTGAAATGTTAGCTTCTGGGACTGGTAGCTCCCAGTGTCATCTGGAAACAGGGCAACTACATCTGGTTGCCTTCTTCTCTGAAATGCTTTTGACTACGGAGATTGATTACATAATTTCAGACCATGACCTCCTGGCAATCAAATCTGAATTGGAGATATCTTTCAGGAGAAAGAAAACTGTTACTGTGATAACTGATCATCACTTTGAATGTTGTGAAGGTCTATAAAACGTGTGGTTGATAAGGCAGAAAACCTCTGGGGCTACTACCCCCTTACTGATTCCACCTCGGCCCGGCATACTTCACACATTGACTTTTTTGTGAATCTACCTAAAGATAAGGGGTACTCAGGGAGTCTACTGATATGCTGACTGTGCTAAGGCAGGAGATTTCCTTCCAGTCAAAGGGTCCGTCATAGCTACCAATTTGGCACAAACGTCTTGCAGAATGTGATGCTTCTTCATGGTCTTCACAAGCAAATTATTTTGGACATAGGAACTCATTTTGACTCTAAATTCTGGCAGGTTTTATGAAAGCAGTTAGGGGGATAGATTCAGCTGCCTTCAGGTTATCATCCCCAATCAAATGGGCAAACACGGTGTGAAACCAGCAGTTGGGGACATATTTTAGATACTATGTTAATGGTAGGGGGAGCTGGATGGACCTTATCTGGTTCTTTGAATTTAGTTAGCCAAGGATTCAATCACCATGTCACCTTTATAATCCACATTATTTTGTGAGAAACCGCTGTTTAATAATATGTGAGCCGGAGTCGGCACTGAGTCTTGAGTGTCTTGGAGGCACTGTGCTTTTCGTTTTTCTGTTGCTTTGGAGTCCTTCCTTTAGCTCCTTGTCAGCCAGGAGGCGGAGCTATACTCTTCAAAAACCCAGTGCACCCGCAGAGTGGCGCAGAATCGGCACTGACTCTTGAGTGTCTTGGAGGCACTGTGCTTTTCGTTTTTCTGTTGCTTTGGAGTCCTTCCTTTAGCTCCTTGTCAGCCAGGAGGCGGAGCTATACTCTTCAAAAACCCAGTGCACCCGCAGAGTGGCGCAGAATCGGCACTGAGTCTTGAGTGTCTTGGAGGCACTGTGCTTTTCGTTTTTCTGTTGCTTTGGAGTCCTTCCTTTAGCTCCTTGTCAGCCAGGAGGCAGAGCTATACTCTTCAAAAACCCAGTGCACCCGCGGAGTGGCACAGAGTCGGCACTGAGTCTTGAATGTCTTGGAGGCACTGTGCTTTTCGTTTTTCTGTTGCTTTGGAGTCCTTCCTTTAGCTCCTTTTCAGCCAGGAGGCGGAGCTATACTCTTCAAAAACCCAGTGCACCCGCAGAGCGGCGCAGAGTCGGCACTGAGTCTTGAGTGTCTTGGAGGTAGTGTGCTTTTCGTTTTTCCGTTGCTTTGGAGTCCTTCTTTTAGCTCCTTGTCAGCCAGGAGGCGGAGCTATACCCTTCAAAAACCCAGTGCACCCGCGGAGCGGCACAGAGTCGGCACTGACTCTTGAGTGTCTTTGGTGCCTTTGGTCCTTTGGTTCCGCTGACCACGCTGGTGTGCTTTTTTATTTTTTGGTTGTTTTCCCGCCTGCTTTTTAAGCAAGTGCAGGTCCTTTAAATATTCTGATGGAAAATAATGAAGCAATGGACCCGCCTCAGAACCGATCAGGCCTTCGCCGAGGAGGAGGTAGTTCTTCCAAACCCGCGGTAAGAAGGAAAACTTTGGTACATATGATAGGAGCCGATAAAAATGATTCACTTGACATAACAACAGCTTCAAGTTCTGCGGATTTATCAAATGCTTTTCTAATGCATTCATTAGTAGGCGGTAGCGCCGTGACTTGTATGCAACAGTGTATGCAGTATTGTATGCAGGAGTGTTGTAAGAATGGCGAGAATGGCGAGTTTGGTGAGTCTGGTGAGATTGATGAGCGCTGCGCCTTTGGTGAGCATGAGCAGTTTGAGAACGGGAATGAGAATGAGAATGGTGAGAACGGTGCTGATTTGGTCAATAATTCTATCAACAAAGATGATAATGATTGCTTTATTACTGAAGCTGAAACCGGAATTGAAAGTGAAACTTTTAAAACAACTAAAACAAACAAATCTCCATACCCCACTGGTATTGTGCCTGTACCTAGCGCTCCCACTAAAGATGGAGTCCAAGAATGTAAATATTATTTGTGTTCCGAGTTTCCAATTGATGGTAATACAGAAACTAAAAAAATTGTACCAGTACTCAATTGTGAGTTATAGCTGCAAAAATTGTGCAAAGTACAAATGGAGATAACAAAATGAATACTCTGCCTCAATCTGGAGAATTAATGTGTGGCGAGCGGACCTAAGTCGGATTTGGACTTGCAACAGATCACACGACTGAAAAAATTCCATTACAAATAAGTGATGATGAACAACCCCAATTTGGGAATTGCAACATATTGAATCAGCAACCGCTTACCAAAAATCATGGTGTATCAAACTATGAAAGAAGGGACTCTATTAGTGTGGCAGATAAACTTTTGAAAGATCTATTAAAAATGAATCAACAACCGGACTAACAACAAACAAAAGACTCTATCCACATTAAATAAAGGAGGCGTTATGACATGGCAGTTACCTCATGACGATGCATATACTGAAAATTTTGAAATAAGAAAGAATTTCTCGGTAGACCTTGACACAACTATAATATCTCACAGTCCCGCACGCAAAAGAAAAAGAGGCAGAAATAGCCTTTTGGGCGAAATAGCCAGTTCTCAAACAAGAACTCCAAATCAGTCATATATGCTTCATTCACCAATAAGATTCACAGCGACCGAAAACAAAAATCAAACGCATAGCAAAGTCTAAGCAAAATTTCGGCTTCCGCAAATGAAAAAATAAATATTTCATCTACATCATCTTCTTCTTGTACTTCTGATTCTGATGATTCGTCTTTAATGGAAAGACCTTTTCCTAAAATAAGACGTGGGTATGGGAAAAAGAAAACGTCCTATTCACAAAAAGAAAAGGGCGTATCTGGAATAAATATATCGGACATCCAAACAATGGTTATGTCCTCCATGAACATTGTACTTTCTCTGTACCTCAAATTATATGAACAAATGGATGGAAATATTAAAGACCTAACCACGCTAGTAGCCTTGCTAAACACTAAAGTTGCTAACAAGGAAGTCGAACAACAAAGAAGTCAGGACAACCAAAAACAAGATAAGACTCAAAATGCCAACTTTCTGAAATTAATCTTAGACGCCAATCACAACTCACGTGAGGATAAAAAATTAATAGCAGAAGTTGCTTGAGAAGCGCTGAAGCTTTTTAATAAACCACACTTTCCTGCCTCAAATGATGGTAAAAATAGCAGCCCTAATTTAGACAACTGCAAAGTTACCATTATGGAGAAGTATCATCTGCCAACAGTGCAACCGAATTTTGAGTGCGGAACTATTGAATAGGTATCCAAAAAGAAAGACTGCACATTCCTGGAAAAGGATAAAGAAATTCTAACAGTACTTGCAGAAAAGGATATAGGAAAAATATGGCAATGGTGCCTCCCTCTGTCAGAAGAATCCTTTACTGCACCCAGGGCTGAGCGCGAGATTTTAGTGGATGGTCTGCAAGAGAAAAGGCTGGATAGATCTAAAAAGGACAAGAACGATTCAGCAAAAGAGCGTGTTTGTACCTTAAAAGCCAAACAGAGTGAAAATAGACATATTGGAACCTTGCGAAAACCTCAGGTAGAAGACATAATTGAAATAATAGAAATAAATGATGTACAAAATGTCATTGAAGATCAGCCCAAAACATGCGCTAATGTCAGCGCAAATGAAGATCTTGGTACAAAAAAAACAACAAATGATAAAACAAAAGATACTTCAAGTGAGATCAAAGATTTGCAAGAAAAAAATGTAGAAGAACCTAAGATGCTTTTCGATATTTTCGGGAAAAATAACTCAAAGCAAGTTCTAAAAGGAGTTCTGCAAAAAAAGAAATCTAAAAATCAAAAAAGAGGAAAAATAACAAATGGGGCTCGAGCTTTCTTAAGAAATTTGAAATCAGTTACTGTTAATGTATCAGCCAACAACTGCGATACTTTGAAAAATATCCCAGATGCATATGTCAATAAAGAAAAAAAAAATGCCCTTGCAAGATCTTGAAACACAAAATGAAACATCTATACCTGCCATTCCAGATCATGACTCTTTAATGGAGTCTGAAGCAGCTGACATTGAGACTCTGATGAATCTCTCAACGTATGAAGATCCACAGGAAGTGAAAAAAATGGGATGTGATAAGGAAATGCAGAGATTGACCTGGCTCCGTCTAAGACATCGATTGAGCCCATCGATCCAACAAGGAAAGAAGATGAATCAGTATCTGGGCGTTTTTGTGGATGGGTGCTTGAACCAAAAAAGCCTACTTCTGACTCATACGAAGAAATTGTGAGCCCGTTTAAAACCTTAGACGAAAAAAGGAAAAGATTTCTATCTATGTCGTTATGCCAAGGTAACATCGACCCAAAAATGAATATGGCTTCGAGTTATAAACCAGCTGATGCAGAAAGAATATTGGAAGAGCACAAATTATTTTCTATAAAAAAATTCACAACCAACAATGTGCCTGCAGATCGTAATTCCCGTAAAGCGAAAGGAGACTTCCCTAAAGCCCAAGGAAATAATGCCAATACTAATGGTGAGAAAAATAATATCAACAAAATAAAGGCAAAATACTGCCTAAGTCTTGAAAGAATTCTGAATATTCAGGATGGACTCATAATGAACAGAAAAGATGTCTTAAGTCTGTTCCATCATGTTCCTGTGTTACGCACTATTGAGTCCGGTGATATTCAGGCTGTGGAATTCAAGGATGATATTGCTTTGGATAGAGTGTTTTTATATGTAAATTCCAGACTTGTGTGAAACTCTACTACAAGGTGCTGCAGCCCTACTACCTTGCGGCTTTGACATTATCAAAGTAGATAGTAGCATTCTAACCAAAACAATCAAATGATGTAGTCCCTTTGACTGAATGTCAGCGAAATGAAGTTCCAAATGAAAGTCAGTCAAATTCGCAAATAATGGCAGATGAAAGTTCGAAAGCGGACTACAAACAATTCAATCTGCTTCGAAATGAACATACTAATACTCAAAAAGCAAAACAATCCGAGCTAATTCAAATTACAGTAAATAACACTCATCAAATCCCTCAAAAAAAAAAGAAGTGAAGAGAACCAAGTGTCTCATAACGAGTGGAATTGGTTAGCAGCAACCTTAGCGAACAATAGCCGAAGTTAATGTTTATTGAAGCCGAAAAATGTTGGCCTAGCCATTGGCTCGTGGAATACAAGAGGCTTTACTCATTTGTATAACTTCAAAGATAAATGGGTAAATGAGATAGATATAATATGCCTGCAAGTAACTTGGTTAGATATCTGTCCTATTACAGAGGATTATAAAATAGCATTCAATCCTGCTATTAAAGGGATTAAAGGACGTCCAAGCACAGGCATCCCCACTCTTGTGAAAAAAGCCTCTGGTTGTAGGCTGATGGAATATAACAACATATCATTTTATATTCAAGTTGTTACCATCAAAAGGAACATTAATAATGACAATAAACATCTGACACTTTTTGTCATGAATTTGTATTGGCATCATAGTAAAGCTGGAACATTGTCCTTTTTTTTAACAAATTATGGATATAATTGACGAACTAATGATTAAAGATACCAGTGCCGGTCTGATTAAATGTGGAGATTTTAATTTGGATTTTATAGAAAGAAGTAATAATAACTTCTCAAGGAAACAGAATTTGATACAAAATTGGTCCGAAGAACTAACTTTACAGAGAATCTCCAGGCTGAATGGTAATGTCGAGGGAGACATACCTGGCAATGAAATGAACAAAACTCCATCTTGGACTACATTTTTGTATCTGAAAATTTATCATTATGGATTCTAAATTTCGAAGTGCTTAACACACAAGACAGTGATCACAATATGATCGTAGCACATCTTGAAATGCCACAACAATCGTTTTCAACAACATGGAATTGGAATATAATTCCGAACTGTAGTGGTAACAGATTAAAACTTAATTCACAGCAGGTGAATATACTGAAAAATGATTATGAGAAACAAATTGACTTGTTGGGTGTAGATTATACCCCCCTGTTAGAACAATAAAAGATTTTGAGAAATCCGAGTAGTATTCAGTCTCAAAAATACTCTCATATTTACAACCCTGAAATTGTCATGAGGAAAAGAGAAATGCGCAGGGCCCTGCGACAATTAAAAAATGACAGTCAAATGGACGAGCTGAAGATGAGGAAAATGATCAAACAAAACTATAAGAATTGGCTGATAGCACATTGTGCTCTAACCGAACAACATGATGCTGAACAAATAATGAAGTCCATGAAAGAGAAAAATTCTGCAGATTTGTGGTCAATTATCAACAATGAATCTGGAATACAGAGAGCATCAAACAAGAACATGGTCACTGAAAAAAAATGGATTGAGCATTTTTCAATTCTGTTCTCAAAAAAGGGAAACACTCCTGACCCTCTGCTACCTGTTCTCTCATCTTGGGATATTCAGTTTGATCAGGTAGAAATTTTATCAGACATCAAAAAACTTTCTAACTCTCGAGTACCTGTTACAGATGGCATAACAAATGCCATGCTAAAATCTGATCCAGAAGCCTGGGCTGATTTCTGTAAGGTACTGTTTGATAGAACTGCCATGGAAGGTATCACCCCTGTGTCGTGGAAAAAAGCCATTGTTGTCCCAATATTTAAAAAGGGCAATCGATCAAACCCAATGGATTATAGGCCTATTGCCTTGCTAGATGTAATAGGTAAGATTTATGCAACACAACTTCAGCATAAATTGATGGAATGGTTAGTTTTAACCAATCATATTGATGCCAGACAAAGTGGATTTGTGAAGGGCGTTGGCTGCTGCCTAAACTTAATACTTATCAATTTAATAAAAATTGACATGATTATGAAAAAAACGAAAGTGTACCTTGCATTTGTTGACCTGTCTCATGCTTTTGATAGCATAGACAGAGAAATCCTTTGGACAAAATTAAAAAGCTGGAATTGTCCAAACAGTCTTTTACATGCCATCAAGGATTTGCATACCGATACTAAGATCTATATTCGGTTGGATGCAAGTGGAACTCTATCGGAACCCATTCGTACTCATTGTGGAGTCAAACAAGGGTGTTCTCTGGCGGCCATAATATTCAATGCCTTCATCTCTGATATCAGTGAAGCACTTGGAAAAGCAAAAGGATTTGACCCGAAAATAATGGACTCTGCTTTAAATGGGATCCTTTATGCAGATGACTTAGTCCTAATGGACCTTACACCCATTGGATTACAAAGGAAACTGCACGTGTTGGAACAATATGTCCAAACTAATGGTCTACAGATAAATCCAAGCAAGTCTGTCATTTTAACATTACAAAATTTGACTAAAGGTACATCTATGAAATTCAACTGGTGCCTTGACGGCGAACCACTACAACAGGTAAAACAGGTAAAATACCTGGGCATGTGGCTAAACTCCAACATAAATGATCATACTTGGGTTGAGAAAACAAACTCAAAATGTCGTCAATTAAGTGCCCAAGCTATGGCCTTAGATACAAAATATGGCAAGTTTTCATTGGTTCCGACTTTAAAATTTTACAAACAAAAAGCGGTGCCTGCTATAATTCATGGCACCGAAACTGCCTTTGGATGCCCTGCAGGTCTGTGGGATAACTTTGAAAATATCTTTTGGGGCAGAATTTTGAAAGTTGGTAGAGGATTGCCGGCAGTTCTAGTAAGGTACGAATTGGAACTGATCTCAAAAATTAAAAAGTTATATGGAACACTTTGCCAATTTTTCGCAAGATAATCTTGCCAAATGGTGCACCGCAAATGAAAATTCTACACGAATTGGTTGCCAAACAATCAAAAACAGTTTTTTCAGCCTGGATAAATCAATGTCACCAAATTCTAATGGATATAAATAGTGATGTAATCACTCTGATGGGAAATCCAGATGCTGTAAAAAAAAAGTTGTGGGAAATTGATTGGATCAGCACCTGCACAAATAGAGCCAAATATTCGCTCTTGAAGGACGTTCCTCCAGAAGGGAAAGCCTACAATTCAACCTACAAATATCTTGAAAAATGTCCGGACAAACAAAAGAGAACTTTGCTTATGAAATTCAGGCTAAATCAATTTAAGACAAAAGAAGTAATTAGACGATGGAGCAAATATGAGAAGCTGAACCCAAAATGTAGATTCTGTGACCATTTTGAAGAGAATATCAAACATCTGGTTTTAACTTGTGAAGCTTTCTCAACGAGAAGAATGACACTGTTTAGCACAATTGTAGCAAATAAACCTCTTCATACCATGGAAGAATGGTGGGTGGAATGTTTTACAGAGATAAATAATAAACTAACATACGCCCTGACATTTCTCCTTAAAAACATTGAAGATGAACTAGCCAAATCGCACGAAAAATGGACCTTAATATTGGCTTGCGATTAATGATGCACTTTGCCCAATAAAGTGTTCATTTCTTCTCATTACTTTTTATTATTTTAATTGTTTATATATTTTTATTCTGTGATATCCTCTGCTTCTCTTAGCTTTATTTGTTAATTGTGATTTGTTTTTTATGAATAATTAAATGTGATGTTATTTTTTCTTTAAAGGTTTGTTTAAACCAATAAAAAGAAATAAAATAAAAAAATAAAAATAATATGTGAGCCTTGATGTAGAATACAAAATTTAGATGAGGGATAGGCTTAGTCAGCCTTGCAGTCTAGTAAATGCAGTTGTAATAAATGTGCAGATCTCTCTCACCGGCTGACTCCTAATCATTGGGAAGGTGTTTGATATTGTTTTCATTCAAGCATATCAAGTTGAAAGGGAAAAACGTTTCAGTCCACAAGTCATAAGCCCCTTCCAGAAATGGTGATAACGTCTGGTACTATTAGGTTTATGCTAGCACTAGAGCTTAAGACTCATCCTGCTTCTCATGTAAGTTTATTAAAAACTCTGTAGGGTGTGTACTCAGCTGGAGGAGGACCCTCCTCCAGTATTGGCAGAAGAGAATGAAAGATGAAATAAGGTACAGGCAATTCTAAATTCTACAGTGTTCAAGGGCTAGCTTCAGTATTTGGTGGATTGGAAGGGCTCCGACCCAGAAGGAAGATCCTGGGAATCAGGCGGTGATGGGCATGCCCTCGTTTAGTGGCCAATTCCATCAAAACAACCTGCTGTGCATTTCATCTAGAGTTTTCCTCTGAGTAGGTGCTTTACTGACAGGCCCCTTTACCTGGGCCTAGCTGCAGGCCCAATCACTCCCATGGACGAGAATTCCTTCCTGAGACTTGTTCCAGTAAACTCCGTGTGGGGTGCAGAATTTGTAAATTGGACCGCTTACCTGCACCAGAATTTGTTTGTTAAATTAAGTCCCATGTTGGAAAAGGAACTCAACTGGTGATTAATGCAGGGCATCCCTCTTGATGAATCACCAGAATAAGGACTTTGGAGAAGGCAAGTGTCCTGGGGGAGTACTTGTGCATACTGGGGAGTTTCACTGTCTCTCTCTCTCTTTTTTACAAACATGCTAAGCTCTACCCTCATTAGGATTGGACACGTGCACAGTCCTAGAAGAACTGTTCATGCTCCACACTGATAGAACACTCACATTGCTCATCAAGAGAACTCAGTGACTGTAGTGTGTGCACTACTGGAAAAAGCACTGCCCCTATATGAAGCAGCAGGTAGTCTTTCTCTCTGCAGGGAAAGAGTGGTGCCTTCTGAATTACATAGTTTGCAAAGAATAAAGAATGCTGCACTTTTAAAAGATGACAGAGCGAGTGGAGGAATGGGGTTGTACATACTGCAATTAGAATTAGTTAGAAATCGTTGGTATAGTAGTTTAGGATAAAGATCTAGGTAACATTGCCTGAGAGTCTATTGCAGCCTTCAGGTCAAAGGGGAAGAAGATTGCTAAAAATCTAGCCCTAATCTAGTTACCAAAGGTTTTAAAGTACTGCTAGGGGCAGGTGTGGGACTGCAGGCTTAGCCTGCTTTCCCTCCAGGAGTGGCTTTAATGCAAGATGTCTTGTTTACTTTTCTGCTAAATTCTGACATGATGAATAGATGAATAAAGCCTGGTTTAGTATGTTATACAATTCAATTACATTTTCACCATCAGGTTTGTCGTGAGTGCAACATAGTGATTAGGGTAGTTTTGCACTAGATGTTCATGATGGTATCTAGGGTGAGCAGAAAATTCCATTTGCTGGGACATGCAGTCTCCCAGGAGTCAATGAAATGAAGCAGAGGCCCGGAATCTACAGAGCCAATGAGCCAAAAACCAAATGGTGGAATATTCAAACCTCTAAGACTGTGAATAACTGAATCTTGCGCATTGGGAAGGTATCCCTGGATCTGGGATTACAAAACTCAGATACTTGGTTTGAATCCAAAGCAAGGACCTCTTGTTATTGAGTTAGGTTTTCCTTCATTGGTCCACGATGGTCCTTGGTAAAGCCTAACATCTGTGTATACCTTACATGTATCCTTCTTTGATTTGTGGCAGTACTTAAAATGCATTTTTCCGAAGCCATAAAATAGTCCACATTTCTATACTTGCTCCCATTTGAGCTCTCCACGTTAGAAAGAAATTCTTCATCATCATCAAAATAGATTTATTTCAATAAACTTGTTACCATAAAATCATACATGAATACAAAATAATAAAATTCCAGAATAGTAAAGTCAATTATCAATTCATTACAGGTTGTACAAACGTTAATCTTTTTGATTTTTTATTAGTGTTTTATTGGACAATTTTAACCTTAAACACAAAGATCTTAAAACAGAGATACAATAAAAAAGAGAATAAAATCATACATATCAAACATTTCATCAATGTATTCAATTAAAAGGGAAAGCAATATACTAAAATAAAATTACCTTCACATTAATTAGCAAGTTTCTTGATTATATCCAACCACATATAAAAAACATTAAAATTCCTCACTGTGCTGTCACCTGCATAAATATGGCCCCAGGACTGATCAGTACGAATACAATAGATGCCTGAAAATGCTGACAGCCTGTTAATGTAAGTGTCTTGTAGCTTCAACCTCTATGCCACATAGTCGACACAATCGCTGATCATAAGGAATATGCTGGCAGGCACCAAGCTTTGAAAAGGTAGGGGGCTGATTGAGCCTAAGACACATAATAAATGTCTTACTTTTGCATTTTGCAATTTCAGAATATAATTACAGGGGGCATTCACAGAGAAATGCTGCATTAAGTAAGTCATATATGTTGATAAGTGAGATAATTTTGTAAACCTATTATCACAGTTCCAAACAGCAGCTCCATCTTTAATTTCTTTTTATTTTAAGGTAGCATTATCCATGAGTGTAATGGTGCAGCTCATCTTCTGTAAAAATTCGATATTTCAAGGTCCAGGATTTTAACGACTTAATAGGATTATTGAAATCAATTTGTTTTGCAAAATAGGAATACATAGTTATAGTTATTACGATCATTTAAAATCTTCAAATACAAAATGCAGTTAGAAATCATCTTGTGCGTTGATAATGTAATTAGCCCTAATTCATTGCAAATCGTTTCTACCGGTACCAAAGTAGATAGCCTGAGGCATTCTACCAAAGCATACCCTCTGATTTATTAAGCCAGCATACCTCTGCTGTGGTATACATTTCTAACCCATACAATATGCTTGGGATGATACAGGATGTATATAGGTATAGAAGACCTTCAATTGATTGACCACCCTTCTTGTAGATAAAATACCAAATTGCTAGAAACTGCGTCCATAGTTTTGTTAGTTACATAATCCACAAGTGCATCTTTGCTCATGTTATTAGTCATTTGAATTCCAAGATAAACATAGCAATCTACTTCCTGTATCAGTGTGGTTTGTATATGCCAGCAGTATTTCTTTATATTTCTATTTTTTTTTAAAGGTCATCCTTTTTGTCTTATTCAGGTTAATAATTAATTCATTGGTAAATGAATATTGGCTGAAAGCAGTTACGCTATGTTGAAGTTCTATAACAGTCTGATCTAAAATGACAATATCGTCTGCATATGATATGGGCCGGTAATTCACTCTTGTTGGGGAATTTACACTATTATTCAAGCCATTATCTACATCGGAGATATAGACATTAAATAGTATCGAGTTAAAGTGCAACCTTGTTTTAGTCCATGATTTATTTGAAATGCACTACTTAAAATGCCACCTTGATACGTTCTTATCTGGACCCTATTGTCAGTTTACAATAATTTAGTAAAAATAGTATCTGTATCTGAGGGTGCAATTCCCAACCTTCCATCTTTTTCCAAAGTATATGGCGGCTAACAGTGTCAAAAGCTTTAGAGAAATAACATAGAATATATAAAGTGTTTTTGTTTTATTATACAAGTTAGTCCGTATAAAATACGTTAGTGACCATAAATTGTGTATGGTGCCAAAGCCTTTCCTGAATCCAGTCCTTTGCTTCTTAAGTATATTTTAATTATTTATCCATTCATTGATGTATTTTAATAGCAATTGGGAAAACATCTTACTGTTAGAGTCTATCATAGCTAGAAAGCGATAATTAGCTGCAGACTCTCGAGAACCTTTTTTGTATATTGGTACCAGCATAGAATCATGCCAACTTCCTGGAATATTCCCAGTTTTAACAACTTCCAGAAAGATGACATATAATACACATGCCCTATATTTTAGGTTATTTCTTAAAAAGGGCATTGGGTAATCTATATGGGCCTGGGGTCTGGAGCCCGAGAAGATTTAAGGTTCATTATGATAAGCATAATATCTTCTTCATCAAGTGTGAAAAGACCTTTCTCGCAGATCATGTAGTAGCTATTCGCAAACTCAGGTATATTTCCCTTAAACTACACGTTAAACATTTTAGACGCTGGTCACTTTGGCAGCGAGTCGCCTATGCGGATCGACTCTGAGGAGCACGTCCAATATGGCCGGCAGCCTGCTGGACTGTTCAGAATGCGGCAGTGCAGCCTTGTCACGTCCGCAAGAGACGTCGGCGATTGCTCATGTGATTACATATACTAACCGAGGAACGGCTAGCCGATGCGTCGCTACAGTTTTCACCGGCGCTCCGTGAGTTCGCATCTAGGTTTTTCGAATATCCGCTTTTCCCTTGGGCTCTCCCCCTCTCCGTAACTTTATTTTCTGTGTTTACCATCTGTCTAGGATTTCTCATTGGTTCTCTCCTTCTGCCAATATCTCTCTGTGACCCCTATCGTCTGCCATCATTCTGCCAAGCTATTCTGCTCAGCCTCGCTCCCAAGTAGCATGGTATAACTCTCCCAGCTTCCTTCCCAAAGTAAGTTTTCACCTTCCGGCCTTAGGTAGTCATCCTCCTACATGCCCCTTTCTGCGCCTGTTGCTTTAGAGTTTAACCTCTCTGTCTAATTGTAGGACCCATTTCTTTCAAGGGCGTTAGGCTCCGGACAGTTCTGTTTCTGGGGATTGGGGGCTTCTCATGCAACATAATTAGGGTTGTTTACTATCAGCAGGTGATGTCTAACTTTTCTGGCTTCCGTTTATTCCATCTTTTTCTCACTTTCTCTCTTGGGGAGTGTACTTACAATCCTTTGTCTTTCACTCATAGAGGAAGTTTCCCAGCTACAAGCTTCGCATTATCCAGCCAGCGGCAGCCATTCTCAAAACTGACCCCGAAGTCCTATTATCTGCTTCTACTCAGGGTTCTTTACCCCAGAGGGTTTTCCTGGCTGTTGTGCCCTTTCTCTCTGGTTTGTACATTTCCAGGTGAGGAGGGGCAGAGCTGTCTGGGAGGTCTCTCACTCCTGCATCTGCTTCCTCCACTGGAGACATTGCTGTCTGCCCAGGTGAGAGTATGCTTGAAATTACTCACATGTGATATTCTGAAATTATTCAGTTAGAGTTCTAACAGTTAACAGTAACACACATTTAGAATATATCTTTCCAATTTGTCATTTGAATATGGATTGTCTTTGCATTTTGTGAGACTCAATGTGTTATATTTATGATAAATATGCCAACATTTGTGAGAATCTTGTGAATTAGGAGCCATATACATTTTAATCTATTTCCAGTAGCATTGGCCATATATTCACCCTCTAAAGGTTCTAAATTGCAATTAGTGGTCATATCAAGATCAATCTCAATCGCTGCATGATCACTCAGATGATTACCAATTAATTTAAACTTTTGGCAAGACTAAAATCCATTCGAGTTAACCAATCCTATGTCAATCCATGATTGTTTAGTGCCCTTAGACCATGTGCAATGTAGGTCTTTCTCATCAGACGTGATTAGTTGGAGCATCTGACGAGAATGAATGAAACTTGTCCAGGAAGACGTATCTTTAGCCAATTCATCCTCATCACAGTCTATACATCGTGTTCCAGGAGTAGTTTCCAAGAGTTCATATTCCTCATAGATATCAGTGTTATTTCCTGTAACAAGCGGCCTATGATGATTTAAATCATCAATGGAAAAATACTTGCTATCACCATAATTCAACATCCATACTTCAATTAGTTGTTCAATACATATAAGTATCGATTCTGTTCTTACTTTACCAGGAGGTTCATATAGGGTGATTAGCAGCACAGGTTCAGGTGTGTCCCTTTTGATCATTTCAACACGAATCGACAAAACATATTGACATTTTAGGCCCCTTCAAATTCTGCTGCTTTCAAATAAGAAGCAGCTTCAATGATTATCTCTCCTGATGGTCGACCTATCCCATTCCATGACATAGCAACCACGTTTCCTGTAACAGGAATATATCAGAGGGTAACACATATTCTAAGCCCTCCTCATTATCAGTAAAGGACCTAAAACCTCTTGTATTCCAGGACTGAACAGTGATAAAAGACTTATCAGAACAACTGTGCCAATCAATCTCGTCGGTATTTGAGACAAGCATATCATATGTATTTTAGTTATGTGTTACGTTCACTTTAGCATTAGAAGTTGCACAGATTTTCACAACTATGTCCTTAATCACGCCTTCTGTCATCATATTGGCAGTTACAATAGATTCATGTTTTTAACACTTTTCCTAATATCGGATGGATCAAAACATGTAGTAAATTCATAACTCATTTTCAGGAAATACAAAGATTGCATCATGGTCAGTTCAGTCAGAATTCATGATAATAAATGAATCATCATCCAATGTGCACCTATGTGGTCATGTGTCAATTTTATGAGAGACAAATCTTCAGAAGTAACCACTTCTAGCAAAGGCATTTGATGAATTAATTCCAAAACATTTGTTCGATTTAGGAAAGGACTCTCCATCATCGCAAAACGGTCAATGATGTTTTTTTTCTGACTTCGCACCGTCCAATTATAAAACTGAAAGGTTAATAGGTGCAATCATTGCCTTTCCCCCTTGCTCAAGAGGTTTTAAAGATGATTGCATCCGAGCCGTGGAATTGATTTCTTGTGCCACAATAGGATAGCAATCATGAGCGCAAACGAGGGCATGGTCAGTATTGTTTCTACTACATGTCCTCGACCATGCTTTAAGTTAATCTGCAAATGATCCTTATCAAATAAAAGACAGGATTTCCCAATAGAAAATTAAGTATAACGTTCTTTAATATTAGTGCCCGTTTCGCTGCTTCCATTCTTTAGCCACAAGGCAAGTGTTCTACCCTGTGTTCCCTGCACATGTAATGAGATTTTATCATCAATTGGAATAATGTCAAAGCCTGTGGCATTTTCTTGGCAAGTCATATTAGTTGGAAAACTGGAACTGAAAGCTTGTGAGGCAACTGTTGCCGAAAGCTATTACTTTGGTGACATTTTCCTTCCATTAGTAAGTAAGTTCTTGCATTTCCGTTGTCTTTTTCCCATCCTGCATTTAATGTCGACATTCCCTTTTATTTTGTTTTGGTTGCCCCTTAAAGATTTGGTTAAGCCATGTTCATCAACAGATTTTGGATTGTAATTATGATCTGTGCCAGACAATAGATTATTACACAAGTGAATGGTCTCAGGTGTTTCTGTATTCATATCATTTCGATTGGACCCACCTAGACCATTTCCATCAGTATCATGTGCAGCTAACACAACATCTACCAGCCTCATTAACCCTTGTTTAATATCCGCCTGTCCGTTAAACGAAGAATTGCACAAAGTAAAAAGAGCCTTTAAAATAATCAAAAATTCCGGTTCAAATCTAGAGTCAGAGCAGATAGATCCAGACAAAGATGTATTTGAGTTTAGCCTGGAAGAAGAAATGCGAGCATTTGCTGCAAGTTGAGTCAGGTCAGGAGACCTAGTCAGGTTAGTCATTGCCGTTGAAACTTTAGCAGAGGCATATGTGCAACTATCCAATATTATCACAGTATTTTTATCCAAATTGTATTCCTTCTGGAGACGTATACATTCATTTAAAGTGTTGTCAATCGAATTTTCACTCCATAGATCGAGCGACATAGGCTTCATTCGTGCACCAAATATTTGGGCATTAGATGTAGATGGTTCAGCTCTGCATAAATCATTAATGCTTCCCTTTGCAGTTAATTTAAGGAAAGCCGTTATATTGCCCCTTGTCGATCCCTCAACATCATTCATAACAATAATCATATCTATGATACCGGCTGCAGTTGCAGGTGAGGGGTTAGTGGTTTTCTTTCCACCCTTTTTAAAAAAAGATTTAGAGGCAGCGAGTGTGCGGGAGCAGGCTACATGTTCTTTACTACAAAGTGTGTATTTACGAAGTGCAGCAGGCATATCTATTTTAAAATAGTAAAACCTACCTGGTAGCCATATGAGGCCAAACGACCCACAGCGAACCACAGGAAACCACTTGTCACACCAATTTCCGTGCTGCTCTCTGCGCTGGAAGTGGTATTTTAAAGGCAAAGACAAAGTTGCAAGCTGAAAGGCTCCGCCTAGCACCAGTAGACACAGTAGAGAGACTGCACCACCCTCCACAGGAAACCACTTCTCACACCCCTTTCTGTGCCGCGCTCCGCACTGGAAGTGGTATTTTAAAGGCAAAGACAAAGTTGCAAGCTGAAAGGCTCTGCCTCAGCACCAGTAGACACAGTACAGAGTCTGCTGCACCCTCCCCAGGAAACCACTTCTCACACCACTTTTCACTCTAATTCATAGTGAAAAAAAGAAGGAGATTCTATTTAGGCGTTTTGTTTAATGGATTTTGACAATCAATGCTTGAAACCTGTGGGTTGTTTATCAATTTCACATGAAAATATGAACACTTGTTTTGCATCTGTTCATATTTTTAGCCTAGTTACTGATGTATCTGCCCTTGAGCCTCATGCCAGTTTATATACTATGAAATCAAACTTTCAAGCATCTCACACACACACACACACACACACTGCCATACACAGACACTAACTGGGAAACCTAGAGAAGCAAGGCAGCCCAAAATCGTGTTAGTGCCGCACTCGATTGCAGGATATTTGATCCCTCTTTAGGGTGTATTTTGCAAGAAAACAAACACCAAACACATAAGGGCTCATTTTCCAATGGACAGAGTAGAAAATTAAACTGTAAAAGCAAGGTGTATTGCGTTCACATTTCCATGTTCTGCTCCTACTAATTTATGTGCCTTTCCAAGTCGTAGGAGGCAGCAACGTGGAGTTTGTATCCCTGCTTTGGTTTCCTCCTCTGTCTTGTAAGAGCACCATGTTTTACACCTGCATAGGATGTTCATTCACGCACCAGTTAAACCCTTCCTATGGAATACGCCTTGTTTAGCACCTGCTAAATAAAGACCAGATGGAGTCTATAGGAATCCATTATAAAATGCCCCATGCAAAGCATAATTTGCAAGCAGTGTTATATATCTCACAGAGCAAAGAGTAAAATTGAAGAGTAAAGGTGATTTCACATTCATGTACTCTTCAGGATTACACTCATTGCATGCAGAGAACCAGCAACACATACGTGTTCCTATACCTCTGATATCAGTAGCATTAGTTTTCCATTTTGGGCACTCTTGTCATCTTTTCTCATTTATTTAAATGCGTACTCCTGTCCTTTATTCTCATAAGCCGCATTCCATATCCTCCTTCTTATTCTCGATCAAACACTACCTCCCACTCTCATCTACATGGCTGCATTTCTAATATCATGCATCCTCCTACTTACTGTCTGCTTGATCTGCAATCAAACCCACTCTATTTTGGATCTATTCCTCTGTCTGAATCTCCAATGTCTATGGGCCTCATTACACGGAAGGCGGTAATGGTTAACGGCCACTGTTAATGGTAACGGTGACCGTTAACCATTACCGCCTTACTACGAGGTCCCTTAGCGGGTTGGTGCTTTAACGCCTGCTAAGGGACCTCGGAGCTAATTACGGCACCGCAAAATTGCGGTGCCGTAATTAGCGCCTTCCCCATTCCCATAGAGCCCTATGGGGCAGAAATGGGAATGGGGAAGGGCAATGGCGGAAAGGGGATTTACCGCCCCTCCAACCTTGGAATGGGGCGGTAAATCCCCTTTCTGCCAAGGCGGTGCCGGTATTTTACCGGCATGAGCCATGGCGCTAATAGCGCCATGGCTCACCGCCTTCCGTGTAATGAGGCCCTATGTCTTATTGAAACTTGGCTCTCTCCTTCCATTCTGCCACTCCAGCCTTTGTTTTTCCTCCTTCCGCTGCATTTTTCCACACTCAATGCCCCCAAGCTTGGGGAGGCGGCACATGTATTCTCTATCACTCTTCTTGGTCTCCATCCCCTCATATACCTAACCTACCTATCGTCTCCTCTTTCGAATATCACTTTTCTGCTTTCTTCAAACCTTACCCTCTAGCATGTCTTAGTATCTATCATCCACTAGGACCTCCGTCCAGTTTCTACAACGATCATTATTTCTTACTTTGTTTTCTTTTTCCTGGCATCCCTACATTCTATCTACTAGGAGATTCTAATCTTCACTTGTCTTCCACTCATGCGTCAGTAACCCTTATCCTGTTACTAGATTGTTATTCACTAACCCCTCTTTCCTCTCCCCCTTCTCACATCTCTAGATGCTCTGTCAATCTCATCTTCTCTTTAGTTTCCTCTAACTCTTGGGTTTCTTCCTGCCCTCTCTACTCATCTGATCACTTTCTTCTTCCCTTCACTCCCCAGCTCCACCTCCTTGTCTCCCCTTCTTCACCCCCTACTTCCTTTATGCGTCGGGCCTCTGTCAATTCTCACCTTTCTTTTTCCTCTACTATTTCCTCCTCTCTCCTTTTTTAGAAATCACTTCCCCTCTTTTTCTCCCGATCTTGCAGGCCTGAGTCTAAAAAGAAGTATATCCTCTACCTTTGATTCCCTTTATACTACATCTTCCTTTGTACCTTCTCGTAACCCCTCCAAACCTTGACTCTCGTCTGCTCTTTGCTCACTTCGCACTACCCTTCGGACAGCAGAGCACCACTGGAAGAAATCCGGCTCTCATGAAGATATCCTCTATTTATCTACCACCTAGTCATCCTATGATTCCTCTCTACACGCAGCTAAAAAACTCTCCTTTTCTTCTCTTATATCTGTCTTTCTCAGCACCCGTCATCTCTTTCAACTTATCAATATGTTACCCCCTGATCTTTCTACCTACTCTTCACTTTCTGCTTCTAACATTGCATACTATTTCCCCTCCTTTTCCCTGACCCCTTTCCCTCAATCTGCTGTTTCTTCTCCCGACCCTCCATCTATCATAATTCCCCCTTTTCTTCTTTCTCCTTACTGACCGACTCTGACATCTCCACTTTTCTGTCTCAATACCATCCTACTGCTTCACCTATCAGCCTTAATCCTGCCTCCCTTCTTCTTCAAGTCTATACTTTACTCACATCTTATCTTACTGCAATAATTAAAGCCTATCTCTGTACTTCTATCTTTTCTTTATACTTTAAACATGCCACTATTATTCCCATTCTTAAGAAACCCTCTCTAGACTTTTCTACTCCATCACATATCCATCCTATTTCCCATCTGACTTTCCTTTCCAAACTATTTGAACAAGTGCTTTACACTCAGATCTCTTCTCATCTACAACAATATACTCTGCTTAAGTCCTTTCAATCTGGCTTTCGTTCTGCACATTCTACAGAGTACTTCAGGTGTCTGATTTTATTTTCTCTGCATAGCACAATAAGCTGTCTTCTATTCTGATCTTTCTTGATCTCTCTGCAGCTTTCGACACAATTGATTATACCACTCTCCTCTCTACTCTTCCCTCCATAGTCTTTTCTGGATCAGTCCTAGAATGGTTTCACCCCTACCTCTATTCTCGGACTTACTCTAGGGCAGGTCATAGTTCGTTTTCCCTTCTGTTACTTTATGATGTGCTCCAGGGCTCAGTTCTCGGTCCCCTCGTATTATCTATTCAAACCATCCCTCTTACATCTCCTATTGAATTATTCAACCTCTCCTGCCATTTCTTTGTAGACGACTCTAAGATCTTTTTCTCTTTCTCTTCTTTTTATGACTCTTTCCACTCCAACATCTCTTTCTGCCTTCAGGCAATTACATCCTGGATGTTCTCTTGATACCTCTTTGAAAACCCCTCTAAAACAGAAATACTGTATATCCCTCCTGTATCATCCACTCCCCAAATCCCTGATTCCTCTATTTTCATCCCTCAATCCCTTATCCGACAGTCCTTTACGGCCCATAATTTGAGGGGTTATTTTGGATTCTGGACTTATCTTCTCTCACCACATTTCGTCGACAGCCCGGACCTGTTGTTTTCACCTCTTTAACTAAAGTAAGAACCGCCCCTTTTCTTTCCCATCAAGCCACAAAAGGTATAATTTTCTCTTCTAGCTTCTCACGCCTATATTACTGTTTAGCCTTGCTAGTTAGTCTTCCGTCCTCACATCTTGCTCTGCTTCCTTCTATCTTCAATTCTGCCATTTGTCTTCTCTTTCAACTCCCTCATAGTATTTACCTTAAGAATTCACTGCTTTCTATTTCCCTTCTTCCATTTGACTCCCCTGTCCATGTCCACTTTCTTTGTATTGTTTTTGAATGCTGTCATGGTCTTGCCCCACCCTATCTTTTCTCTCTTATCTCTACTTACACTCCCTCACACTCTCTTCGTCCTGAGCATGCCGAGAAATTATGGAATGCCCTTCCTGCTGATGTCGGTCCTTCCCCCTCCCTCCATATTGTCCGTCCTCGCCTCAAGGCTCATCTTGTAGTGTTATTCTCTTCTGCTTAACCTAATTCTATTCATGTGATCATTGTTTCAGCCCATCCCGGTTTCTCTGTAAAGCGCCTTCAATCAATAAATACAACAATAAAAAATGTGTACATTTTGATGTTTCCCCGGCATGCCATTAACATATACTCTAAAATGACACTCAGAGTTGACTAATTAGAGGACCTTATAATTGAAATGTGTCCAAACATTTTGCCTTTTGCATTTTGTGGAGTTTCTATTCCAATAAAGAATTGACCATTGCGGCACAACCTCAATCTCCATGCAAAATAACTGCAGAGTGTGCAATGTTTAAAGCCATTAGTTCAAACTAACCACTGCCCACTTTCCTTACCCAACCATTTAAGTGCCAAAACAGAACTCTCAATTCATGAGACTTACATCTGTAAGTCCTGGCATGTGTTCCATGAGTTTATAGAGTTTATACATAAGTGACTATAAATACTAAAATGCAGTAGGATGCAAGCTTGGTTTATTATTTTAGACCTTTCATCAGATAACTTGAGACCCTGCCCAATGTGTTGAACTACTTTAAATCAGAAGAGCCTGTGTGGTAAAGTGATGTGCATGTAGTCATTTTCTGACACAGGAATGCAGTTGTTTTTATGAATATCATGTATAAAGTTGAATAATATTTGTGAATCAATGAAGCAAATTTGCACCATCTGCAGCCAGGACCAAAATTGAACACAGCTGAGCTGTACCCAAAAATGCAAGTTGGACCCTACCTCAATGAGAGTGTGCCTTTTCTCTCATGCCACACCCATTCTATGCCACTGGCACTGGCCCATAGTGCCACCGATTAATGCATATGCCTGCACCACAAATACTCAAATGTGATAAGGAACTGTAACGCATAATGAGATTTAGAAATGTGGGACAGTGTACTACTGAATTCTACTTGTTTCGCTTTTTATAATGTTTACATTTCAAAGTCAAGGTAGGCCTTTAAACAAACGTTTATCCAAAAAAGTACACTACAACATAAAAAAACATAGAATTGCACATTTAATCAACAACTCTCTTCCATGGCAATATAAAAACAAAATATCTTGAGCCAACAACAAAACCTACAATTTAAGGGAGAATTCTTTAGTAAAATAATCTCCAATGAATCTCTAATTAATGTATTTAAGGTACATACTTAGTGCATCCAATAAGATGTATTTCTATCTGCCAATAGTAAAACATGTTTTCTGTCACATACTTTTTATTTACAACAAAATTAAAATATATGGTTTTTTTAATAGAACCAATTATGGTCCTTGGTTATAACTCTATTCAATGTACACTCTTGAGTAGTGAGGTGAACTAAAAGAGGACATTTCCAAGGTGTTTATTTTTAAATTATAAAGAAAGGTCCCACTATCCCTATTGCTATGAAGGAATTCCCTAACTCTGAAACTAAAATAAAAGGGACTCGTCTGCCCTCTAAAGAAATCAAAAATTTCTTCATCTGTTACCTCACCACAAAGTTCTATAAGTCACCCCTTCACACTCGTCATGAGCTGTATCAATTCTCGATAATGTTTTAAACTTAAAGTTCTGTTTATTCAAAGGATTCTTCTCGTCCCCCTTTTCTGTCCAATTGTACTTCACTGTATACTTGTGTTTCATTTATTTGAACCTGCCTGGTTCGTTCGCACTTGTTACATCAATGGGGTCCTCCATGCAATGTTGCTGCTTTATACCTAATACTGTTATCTCGGTTTACTTGTGTTCCCATAACCACACTTATATTTTACTTCTCTTGATTCTACTCTTCTTCCCCTCCCCCGAACAACTGCATCAGGTCTGCTTCCTTGGGTTGGCGTCTCCACGGGGCAACTATCCTGTGTCTGTTTCTCTCTTCAGCTCGTGAGGGCCGTTATGATGGTTCCTCCATTAACTTCTGGTTCCCTTGTCCCTGTGGGTACCGCTCTGACAGACCCTCTGGTGCTACCGGCTCTGATTAGTCATTGGGGGTCATTACAAGGTTGGAGGTAACCATGGCGCTATTAGCGCCATGGCTGCCTCCAAATCCTTGCCGACTCCGCCCTGGTGAATGGAGCTATTACCGCCCCATTCCAAGGTTGGCGGGGTCGGTAATTCCCCATTCACCAGGGGCCTTCTCCATTCCCATTTGAGCCCCCATTGGGCTCAATGGGAATGGGGAAGGCGCTAATAACGGTACCGCAAATTGCGGTACCGTTATTAGCTCCAAAGTCCCTTTGTGGGTCCTGTCCTTAACGCCTGGTAAAACCAGGCTTTAAGGGAGGACCCGCAAAGGGAACTCATAGTAGGGCGCTAAGGGATTACCGGCACCGGTGCCCTTAGCAGTGCCGGTAATCCCTTACCGCCCACCTCGTAATGAGGCCCATTGTGTCTTGGCACGGTCTTGAGACTTCGTTCCTTAAGAGGATTCTGGTGTCTGCATTTGTTAGCAGGCTCTCAGCCCACCATGGCTTCAGTGTGGTCAAGCCATCAGTGGAGATTGCTTTTCTGCCTCCGTCTCTGCAGTGACTCAGCCACCGCATGTACTGCCGGTCGTCTGATGTTCTTCGTTCTCTGCTCCCTGTGCTCGTGCTACCACCGTCTCCTCAGTACTGCGTGACTCTGTCCCTCCTGGAAGTCATGTCATCAGAGTATTCTCTCAGACAGTCATTCAGGTCATACCCAATCAATGATCTGGAGGAGATGGAGATGCCATCAATCAAACAAGTCGACTGACTGCAAATCAAGAAATCAATGACGTCATCACTGTCATCACAACGTAGCCGGCCTTAGACATGAAGTACATAGCCATCCATTCACGAAGTTACATGAACATGCATTAGTTTCTTGCATAGAGACACGAAAGATAATCTTATGACTCACGCAGGAAGATGACAGACATACATACATATCTCTATATATATCCACATTCTTCGCCAAAGCTGAACCGCAAGACGCCAAAGTGTATGTATACCAAGTTTGCACATGCTCGACTGCCACTAACATGGAAAATCCATAAGGACAGATATGGAAGCCACTGAAGTGAATGAGGAAGGGAGAGACAGGCTTCGAGTACATGGAAGGGCTGGCATGATCGCTGCAGCCAGAAGCAAGCAGAACGATGCACCCAGCCAAGGACGAGTGGAGACGGGAAAGTTCATGGTTACCAAGATGATAAGCCACCTGCAAGAAATTCAGGCTAGAATCCTCATAATTACAGGCAAGAGAGATCTATTACGTGGTCTCAACACGTGTGACCCAGTAGAGCAAAACAATGCCCATTCAGTCAAAGTAGGTGGACAGAAACTGTTCTCACCAAATAAGAGGTGGAAAGATACAAGTGTTGCTCATGAACTGCCAACTGAATGCACACTCCCAGGCTTAGGTGATCAGAGAGGGCAACATTAGGGAACACACAGCACCTCCATGTTCATTCTCATTGCCTTGAAAAGGTAAACTCAGCCTGGTAACCATCCAGGGTCCGAGGGCGGGAGCACACATTCTGCCCAATCCGAAGTCACCTTTTATGTGAAGATATACTATTTTTCAGGAGCCAACGGTCCCTCTGGGACCATGCTACATTGTAGATTGATACACGTAGAGGTGTTCCCTGGAGTAGCCACCTGATATGGCTACCCAATAGCAGAATTAACCCTTATAGGATACATATATAGTTCACCTAAACGGACCACTGTGAGTGCCTGATAGGTTTCGGTAACGGAACGTGGTTTTGTGACTTCACACCTGGATAAAACCGAGTGACTCACACTCAGAAGACGAGAACTCTGGAGAACTCATGTTTTTCAAGTGTGATCCCTGTAGTTTTGTTACATAATAAAGACAGTAAACTTTGCCCCATGGCTGAGTCTTCCGTTCTTGCAGTGGGGAGTTTTTGTTGGGCCAGAGTGTGTGTTGACTGGCAATTGGGGTGATTGCTATAAGGCCCCTGCTACTCCTTGACAAGTGGTAGCAGAGGATGGTCGCTAAGAGCTTTCAGCAGTAAGCCACCTCATCCTGCCGAAAGCCTGAGGGAATGTGCAGTGACTCACAAAAATCGACACCTAAATCTACACGTGGGCAAAAAGAGAAGAGGTCGACAGGAGCCGTCTTTGGAGGAAATTCCTGCCTGCTTCCCATGGGACACCTAGCAGACCAGATGGCAGAGTGGCAGGTTGTGGCAGAGTCAGTGTCCGTGGAGTTTCAGCAAACCACGCAGTGTATGCATAGACTTATGCATAGACTCAGCTATATGGCAAATGTGGGTGGAAGGACATGTTCTGCTTTATCTTTTATGTTGAGGTTTTTGTTTTGTGTCAGGATCCCCTGTTCTATAGGCCTGCAGTTTGGGCGGTCAGCTTAGATGGTCATCTTAGCTTACAGATGAAAACACTTTAATAAAAGGAAATAAAAGAGAATAACGCTTTCCCTGTGAGTTAGACAATTTAGCTTGGTTCATGGATGATTATGTATGGTTTCCCTTTGTATAGGCGTTAGCTGTAGAAGCTAGCTTATATCACGGAAGGCGGTTTCCTAATTTGTCTCTCTGTGATGCATTCCTATATGATGATGCTATAGAAGAGGGACGAGATGGCTTAATGGTTTACCCTGTTAGTGAGGTAGGAAGACAGCCGTGTGTGTGTTACGTCATGTTTGTCGTTGTGTTTGGATAATTCATTATGTTAACATGTTGATGGGTCAAGCATCAAGGCTGTTTTTCTAAGGTATTGGGGATGTCACCTGCAAGGTTGTTAAATAGGACTTGAGGTGTACTGGAAGTGGTAGATTTTAGTGGTTAGATTGTTAATTGAGTTTAAGAACCAGTGTTGTGCCATTTGGGCGGAGCTTGAGAAGCGCCTGAGTGAAGTTGTGATTTGAGCCTTCAGGACGAAGGGCCGCAGTGGGGCGGTGCACAGAGCACACCCACGTTGATGGTGGTGTGCCAGAGAAGCTAAGGAAAATATTTCATTGCACTGTTATGATTTGGAGACATGGTATTTGAGAGACAGTACTGAGATTGTGAATTGCAAAATTGTAAGGTAAAGTGGATGTATCAAAATCCCGATTTGAGGTCAAGTAAGTAGTGACAAGTGTTACACAAGGTGACGGAATGAGGGTTACACCTCTTCAACATGCTAGGCCCTTCCTTGGTATCAAGAAAAAATAAGCACGTATCGCACGGAATGGACTCGTGATACCGAGGGCAAGTTGGCAGAGCAATGACCCAAAGACGGGAGCTTTTCCAAATGTGTGCAGCAACAACTGACCACTTATTTACATGCAGCCTATAAGGGGAACAAATTAAGCATGCGACTGACCATATTAGAGTTATGGAAAATGTTTCAGGACGAGGAAGTGGACTCAGAGGCATTGGATGCTAAGTAAATAGGATATGGAAGGCGAACGGCCCTCGGCTCCCCCTCCTCCTCTTCAAACAGCGGACATAGATGCAGCAGCACAAAGTAAAGGTTTTTACCCCGTAAGGGAGTTAAAAGCAGCGGCGGGATACACCAATCCCACTTTCACACCTCCAGCGCATAGTGGCACAGATGCACTTAGCGGCGCAAAGCAAGTGGGTAACACGAGATATCAGCAGCAAATGTAAGGAGCGCAGCAAGTTGCAAGCGAAGCTAAAGGAGAATGACCTGGAGAAGACAGGGCTTAGCGAGGGCCAAGAATTGATAGTTCCAAATGAACGGGTAGGCATACAGATATTGCTCAAATTGAACGTGAAAGCCACAAGTGAGACAGGGTACATGGCGAAGTAACTACTGAGTAGAAAAAGACATGGAGGAGGAAGCTAAAGAATGGGTGGTGATAATGGAGGAAGTACATAGGAGGAAAAGGGAAGAGAAGAAAGAAAGGCAAATGTTGCAAAAAGAGAGAGAGCAAGCAGAAGCATCAGAAAAAGAAGAAAAGGAGAAGAGAAAACAGAGAGCTAGAGGACATAGCAAGGAGGAAATCAGATGAAGAGCAAGAAAAGCAATTGCAAATAAAGAAAGAGAAAAAGAGTCGAGCGGTTCATTAAAGAACGCTGATGCAGGGAAGAAGAGGAGCAGAGATGCGAGTGGGACAGAGACGAGAGCAGAGAGAGATGGTCTTTAAAGGCGGTGGAGATTAAGACAGATTTGGCACATTTACGTGATGAGGATGGGGAAGGGATACGAAGAAGGGAAGGCGAACTCTACAGGAGTTGGAGAAATAGCACAGATGCCCCAGGAGCAGATAGGAATGCTACTGGCCCCTAAGTGGGATTACAGATCAAGTCAAGGGAGAGCAGCGGGAAGACCCAATGTTAAGGAGGCTTAGCTTCGCGGACGAGAGAGAAGGGGACAGTGACAGTAGTATCGGGACCATGGGGTAAGACAAGGATCAACAGGGGAGTGATGATGATGAAGAGGGAAGAAAGCCCTGATAGAGACACAGTATGGGGAGGTGAAGAAGACATGGAAAGAGAAAAGAAGGACATCGAAGGGCAACTGCCGCGTCATAGAGATGGATCGTGCAGTGCCAGGACAGAAACGGACGGAGATGGCAAGGGGTGCCCAGCCACTAAAGACATGGGGAGACAGGAGAGAGGGACAAGACTGACATAGTTCTCATTATTGGAGAAGGGTGGTGGGCGGCCTCAGTATATTCCGTGGCAGCAAATGGATAAGGACAATTTAAGATGCAAGCTATTTTTATTGACTGCTGGGGCTGTAAAATGGATTAATGACCTTGAAAGACTGACAGTAGGGACAACATTAGTGGTGGGTGACATGAAGAGTTTACTCTCAGCCATTCTTGGAGAGGTAGCAGACGATGTATGAAAAGAGCAGGGTGTCCCAAAGTGACCGCACAGAACACGGCACACAATGGTGCTCCATTCAATAACTGCAGAGCGGCATTATGGCAAGCTCCAAGGATGCAATACCCAGACACCTCGGATATACGCATGATTATGGCATGCAAAAATGTGTGAGGAGGAAGACCCTCTTTAATATATTCAATAAATTCAAGAGTGATGGTGTCTTGAGACGAGAGGGCCGCAGGACAAAACAGTGGGGTTATTTGACCACATATTAGGTCAAGGATTACCCAAACAGGTGCAAAAACAGCTTAAGATGCTAGTGGGGTTGGAGGCTAAGCCGTGGTCAGAAATTTAGCTAACCATAGTGCACTATTGTGGGCTAATGCAAGAGAATGTGAGAAAGAAGCGCTAGGAGAGAAAACAGGAATACGCGAATGCTAACGAGTGTGGAGGGAGCATTTACTCAGCATACACAGAACAGACCACAAATAGCAAGGGGGAGGCTTCCCAGGGCGCAGGGATATGAATTAGTGGTCACAAGGACAAGGAGGGGCACCTCGGGAAAGAGGGTTTGGGTATCAAATGCAACAGGGTGCAGAGTGGTTTCATGGGGGCAGCAAAGACCGATGGGGGGTCCTGTACAATATTAGGTGTATGACAGAATGGGTCACATATCTCAAGTGTGTAGAGACAGGGCGGGATGCATCAGAATGGGGGAATGCAGCACCAACCCACATATCAGACAGAGAAAACTGACTATTATGCCCAGGATCACATGCAAGCGCAGCCGTACACTCTGCAGCAGACGAACACACAGGAAATGAAAATGCAGCCATATCAGCCCATAACACATGCATCGCAGACGCAGGGACACATGCAGCCATCTGAACCAGCACAGCACAACATCATAACCATGACACATGCAGACTCTGTGTGAAAGCTGGGTGGAGCGACTGTTGTAGGGGCAATCCATTCACAGGGACGGGAATGTCCTTATAACCACAATATGACAGCCCACAGACAGACCTGATGTTTTCAATCCTATCCGTTACACCCAATCCGGCTGAGGAACCACGTAAAGGGGTGAAAATAGGGGGCAAGACTTTTTCTTTTCTCGTGGTTACCGGGGCAACTCAGTCCTGTATTAGGGAAGGACGATACCCAATGTCAGGCTTTGCCATGAATGCGCAGGGATTCTCTGGGGCTACGGACTTGGTTGCTTTTACCAATGAACCTCTACTTTCTGTAGGAGAACACAACCTTACTAAGCCACTGTTATATTCCAGACAGACACCAGTGAACATAATGGGTAGAGACATGATGAGCCGACTTACACATGACCATATCATTTACAGACCAGGGGATAGTGTGCTTGACACCAGGAATTCACTACACGAACGTGAGGGAGCTCACCCAGGCATATTGTTGGAAGACGGCACCCAGGGATACAGGGCAGGCTGTTGTGCATACTCAATGAGTTCTTCCTTAGACCAAAGATTCCCCTTGATGAAAGGGAAGGAAAAGTGATCCCAATAGAACTTGAGGCAGTCATAGTGAGAGACGAGAGAATAGTATTGCATGGGACTGCTGCCACAGGACGATCATGGAGAATGGTGATTGCAGTGGGGGAGGGATACAGGTTGACTAATGTGACAGATGAGGAACTATTTCAAGACAATCGATCAGATTACGAGGTGGCGTTCGACATAAGCTTTGCATGCTGGGTGGGAATACATTATAGGGAAGTGCAACAGAGAATGGCTGTGTTACAAAAAGCATCACCACCATTTCTCGAGGAATACTTGGGTTGAGTACCCAGCGTCTTATAGACCAGTGGTCCCTAGGACGTGGGTCTGCTAAAAGGGATAGGGGCAGTCAAGATAAAACTTAAACCAGGGGCTATTCTACCAAGGGCGAGACAGTATCCCCTATCAAAGGAAGCAGACAAAAGTATTTATGAGATAATCAGCGCGCTAGTGAAGCAAGGCATTCAGGTACCCTCAGAATCGCAGTGTAACACTGTGGTGTACCCTGTAAAAAATGTGACTGGGGTGTTGTGGCGTTTAATTCAGGATTTGCATCCCTTGAACCAAATCATTGAGCAGAATTCCTGTTAGTTCCTAATCCAGCGACAATTCTATGTAGCATCTTGACGGAAGCTCCCCACTTCCCGGTAATAGACTTGAAGAACACCTTCTTCTCTATACCGCTCCGTGAGGTGTCAGAGGACCTGACCTCATTTCTATATAGAAACCAGAAGTGGAGACACACAAGATTCGCCATTTTGATTTGTAGCAAGTCAGAGGGACAGTGTCAAAATGACTCAGTGTGCTTGTTGACAGTATTGACAGAGAGGGTCTACAAGGTGAACAAGGCAAAACTGCAATATTGCCAGAAAGAAGTGCTATATATCGGGCAACTGATCTCGCAGGAAGGGCAAAAAGTGACTCTAGAAAGGGCGGAGATGATCTACAGAATGCTGATGCCAAAGACTGTGAGAGAAATACAGCAGTTATTGGGTCTCTGCAATTATTGCAGAGCCTGGGTGTTTGATTATAGCACATATATGAAACACTGGTTAAGTGGACTCAGGGAGGCCCAGAGAGGGGATGGAAAGTTGCTATGGACACACGAAATGACCGAAGCATTTGAGGAGCTGAAGAAAGCAATATGCACAGCTCCAGTGTTAAAGATCCCAGACTACCATGATGAATTCTATTTGTTCACACACTCCAATAGATTAGTTATGACTGTGGTACTCACACAGAAAACTACCCTATGGCACAAGCCACTGGCCTATTATAGTGGCCTATTATAGTGGATGTTTAGACCCAGTAATGAGAGGACATTATCCATGTGAACAAGCTCTGGCTGCTGCCGCATTTGAAGTAGAAAGTCAGCAAGTATTACGATGAGGTGCAGCACCACGCTTTACGTGGAGCATGCCTTCTTTGCAATCCTCGAAAGACCCAAGAGTACGCTGACCACACAGAGAGCTTCTGGATACGAGGTAATTATCTTGAATCCAGCAATAAAGGTGGTGTGGTGCTGAACTGTAAACCCAGCAACATTTCTAGCTGAACCAGTGCAGGAGGGAGATTATGTACATGACTGTACTACGTGCATGGAACATTATGACAGCCTTCCCATGGTGGGGGAGAAGCCACTTGAGGGAGGAGAAGGGCTTTATATTGACGGATCTTCAATGATAGACCAGACAACGGGGGGAAAGACATACGGGGACAGCAGCGGTGAGTATACAGTCAGACGGTACAGCCAAAGTAATAGCAAGCGTGAGATTGCCTTCACATTTTTCAGCACAAGCAGCAGGCTCTCATAATGGCATTAGAAGTGCACAGGGACCAAGAAGTCACAGTGTATTCCAATTTCGGCCTACGTGACATCTACAGTACACTCGGGGTTGTCATGATGGCCGAGTAGGGGCTTCCAACGTGCTGACAGCACAATGGTGCAGCATACACCACTATTGGCAGGTTCATAGACATGCTCCAATTCCAAACAGCAACAGCGGTCGTGAAGTACCAGGCCCACATGAGGGGGGAGGATCTAGTCTCCTAGTCAATGAAGCCGCAGACACAGAAGCAAAGCGCACAGCATATTTCCCTTAAGTAACTGACTTTGATACCCCATCGAACACACGTATCCATGGGCGCAATATGATTCTAAAGGAAGGCTCTAATACCTTGCCAGCCACGCAGATTATGGAATTTCACGAAAGAGCACCAGTAGAGGAAAAAGAATTATGGGTGAGAAGGGGATGTTCAATATGCCCCACAGATGCTTTGTGGTGACAGGAGAGCACAAGCAAGCTAGTAACTACAACAGCACTATTGCAGATTGCGCTCACGCAATTGCACTATCCTACTCATCTGTGAAAGGACGTACTTGCCGCACAAATTGGGGAAGAGTGGTTCTGTCCTATATGGCAGAGCATATAGCCGCATTTATGGCAAACTGTGTCACCTGTAAGAAATTCACAGCTGGGCATACTTTATGTGTGGTGAGAGGAGCCATACCCCACCCAATCGGGCCTTTGCAGCACCTCCACATAGACTTTGTCAGCATGATCCAGGTGTGCCAGCGATACAGCTACATGATAGTGGTTGTGTGCCCATTTTCCTGATGGATCGAAGCCTGTCCCTGCTCACACCCTCAGCAGCAAAATTCCTTGTTAGAGAATTGTTTCCACGATGGAGGGCGGGGGGGGGGGTGGTGAGTTCCTGCTGTCTGACAATGGACCTCATTTTGTAAATGAGACTTTTGAGCACATCACAACTCTATTGGGGATATAGCACAAATTCTCCTGTGCCTATCTCCCACAGTCGAATGGAGCCTGTGAACCCCTCAACGACTAGCTCAAAGAGAAGATTGCAAAAATAAAAGCCACCCTAAAAAAGGGATGGCTCCATTGTTTGCCCTCAGCCCTGTTTGTACTGCGCAATCAGCCTGGATCCGACCACTACTTAATGCCCTATGAGGTGGTAACTAGAAGGTGCATGCGACTCCCCCTGGCTCCTCCCACTAGGGCATTGACAGATGTCCATGCCACCTCTGACATATTTGGAAATGAGATGCATGAATATATTGCTTCTTTGATGGCTAATGCCTCTTTTATTTCTCACCAACTACAGGCACGGTGGGAGAGGTCGAAGAACAGCGAGGAAGATAACACCACAGAAACAAATGAAATACTCCTAAAGCCGCAAATACTTTACCCAGGGGACACTGTTCTGTTCAGAAACTTCTTCTGGCCCTGGTATAATCCCAGGTTTGAGGGGGCGTACATTGTAGAGAAGGCCACAGATCTTGCAGTAAAACTGAATGGCATGAAGGTTTGGAACTGAGACATTAAGCCCGGCCAAGGTGAGACCTCCTCCCGCCCAACGAAGACCATTTGATGCAAGAAGAACACCACAAGGAAGAAGCAGCACACCCATGGCTAACCCAGTCCAGGATTAAAGAGTTAGGGAAGGACTAGATTAGGCACGCTATCTTTTCCTTACATTAGGTATTCATCAAGAAAGTTCAGACTTTCCTAATTGGCATATGTCCTTTCAACAGTACTTTATCAAATTTGTGATGCAATTTGTGATGCAATCCAAAACAGATGGCTCCTCCACAGTTGTTTTTCCATGCCTTTTTGCTTTATGTAGCCCATAAATACCCACAGTTGCCCCACAGAGATCCCAGTATAATTACACTCTTCAGTGATTCGAGAATTTGTATAGTTTGGGAGCGATTATTCTATGCAGCGCTCACCCAATTCTATAGACGTAGAGCTTAACCTAACACGCAGTAACGTCATATTACGCATTCTTGAGGCTTTTTATGTGATTTTTACAGACCCATGGAGCAACTCAAGAAAACACTCAGTAATAACAAGATGGGAAATGTAATTTGAAATGTCATTCTGCTGTCTCTACCTCTTTACACTCCTTGTTCTACCAAGACTGTTATTTTTACATGCACAATCCTTGACCCCTACTAACGTAACCACTATTCATGTTGTTACAGAAGCCATATCTGGGCAGGCGATAAGCACTGCTAAGAAAGTAATGAGACGTTGACGCTGTGCAGACATAGATTTCAGCCAGGTACATTTCTATCTAACTGATTGGGCCCGTATCTCAAACAACATGTTGTACACACAATTGGCTAAGGAAGGGTAGGAAACCACAGGGGAGAGCTGTCATGTCTGTTCTCTCATCCCCTATGCCATGAGTGCATCCAGGACATTCGCAGCAACTGAAATTCCATCGGCAAGAGCACAATGCCTCATGCATTTATTACTCTGCACCACAAGAGGATGATTGCAAGAAAGACTAAGGTGGATGTCCAGAAAGACATTCCAGTATGAAGATAGTTACATTAAGACTCAAGAAATGAAGTTACATTAAGACTCAAGAAATGGTGTAAGATTACTGGAGTACAGACAACACTATAGAATATATCACTGATGGTCCACACAAAGGAGAAACAAAGGTAGTGACACAAAAAGGAGTTGCAATGCCCCAAGGCAGGACCAAGGCAGATAGGAGGAATGCCAAGATGCTGGGAACGACTGCAGATGATAGTGTATGGACAAGTGTACACAGCAGATGTGTAGAAGGAAGCAGTGGTTGGGAGCAAAGCACATGCGCTCCTAACAGTTCCAGTGGAAGTAGTGCAAAAGGAAAATGACAATTGTCTCAAGGAATGGGAAGCAAGTGTGAAACTGCTCACATGGGCAGAAAACGAAGCAGGGCCCATGCCCTTTATACCACTTAAGGGCGCTTCTTTATGTTTCCAGAATGATGGTCCATTAAAGGTTGGAGAGAATAAGGGGTGTAGGCAGATCTCAGAGATACCACGCATGCGGGTTAAGGGCATACCTGCAACTGCCACCCAACGGGGGGGGGATATGCTCACTCGTACAGTTGAACACACCAGCATTGGTAGCACCCCAGAAAGACCTAAAAGCATGGATTCCCCAAAATGGATACTCGCCAAAGAAAGAAGAGATCTGTGGGTTGAACAGAGTGAAAAGGGGGAACTATGCATCATCAAAAATGGAAGAGGCCCTTGGACGCAATACCATCAGAGCACAGACTGTTCAGCAGAACACAGATGTTCTTCTTGTCAATCGTTCCAGCATTCCAAACGAGCACAAATGCCAAATGGATTCAAATAATGCACTGAGAGCTGATGCAGATGATAAATTCAACCGTCTCAAAGGGTTCAATGCCATCAAGAAAAAGCTGCGAGCAGTGAGGTTAATGGCTCTCCAGAACAGATATGGCCTAGACCTTCTCACAGCCATGGAGGGAGGCATGTGCGCCAAGATTGGGTATCCTTGCTGCACATTTACTCTGCCCACAATGAAGACAATGGGACCCTGACACAGGCCATTACCTGGCTATCAAAGCTGCATGCCAGGATGGAGGCAGAAACAAGGACGAAGGCTGGCTGTCGCATAGCTTCTCTTGGATAACGACATGGATGGCCAACTGACTAAAAGTATTGGTGGTAGCCCTGATACTAGTGTTGTTTGCCTTTTGTGTCATCAGAATAGCAATCACGCAATGCAAAAAGACCACTGAAAAGACCATAGGGAGACAAGTATTGGTAAACTTAGACACTGAAGAAGAAGAAGCGACAAAGATACGGAATCCACTGAAATCACAACTGACGCAGTGTCCCCTGTTCCCGGCAGGAACAGTGTTCGAGTTCCCATTCAACAGCCGTGTCTATTGGGGAAAATGGGTTTGGTGCAACCCTGGTGGAGACTGCAGTTACCTCACATGGAGTTTGAACAATCATGCAAAGTACCATGGACATCTCGGAGGGATAACAAAGGTTTGGCTCCCGAAGTTACACATGAACGGAGAGAGTCATGTAGGTAATGTGGCCAACTCGTTGACCAGAGGGGGGATTGAAGACAGAGGTCCAGGTATGGCCCTTATGACCCCCGCGCAACTCTGAGCCCGAAGACAGAGACACGACTGATGCACATCACTCTTAGGCCCTTCACCCCCATCATTGATCTATCGCAGATGTGAGAAACGTTATTCTCTCAGACAGCCATTCAGTCCATATCCAATTCGATGATCTGGAGGAGATGGAGATGCCATCAATCGAACAAGTCGACTGACTTCAAATCAAGAAATCAATGACATCATCACGGACATCACGAAAGAGCCGCACTTAGACATGAAGTACATAGCCATCCATTCACAAAGTTACACGAACATGCATTTGTTTGTTGCATAGAGACATGAAAGACATGCTTATAATTCACAAAGGTAGATGACAGACATACATACATATCTCTATATATATCCACATTCTTCGCCAAAGCAGAACCGCAAGACGCCAAAGTATATGTATACCAAGTTTGCTCGTGCTCGACTGCCACTAACATGGAAAAGCCGTAAGGACAGATATGGAACCTATAGGCCCACTGAAGTGAATGAGGAAGGGAGAGACAGGCTTCGAGTACATGGAAGGGCTGGCATGATCGCTGCAGCCAGAGGCAAGCAGAACGATGCACCCAGCCTAGGCCGAATGGAGACAGGAAAGTTCCTGGTTACCAAGATGATAAGCCAACTGCAAGCAATTCAGGCTAGAATCCTCATAATTACAGGCAATAGAGCTCTATTGCATGGTCTCAAAACATGTCACCCAGCAGAGCAAGACAATGCCCATTCAATCAAGGTAGACGGAGAGACGCTGTTCCCACCAAATCAGAGATGGAAAGATACAAGGGTTGCTCATGAACTGCCTACTGAATGCACTCTCCCAGGCTTAGGTGATCAGAGATGGCAACATTAGGGAACACAAAGCACATCTGTTTTCATTCTCATTGCCTTGAAAAGGTACACACAGCATGGTAACCGTCCAGGGTCCCAGGGCTGGTAGGACACATTCAGCCCAATCCCAAGTCACCTTTCACGTGAAGATATGATATGTTGCAGGAGCCAATGGTCCCTCTGCAACCCTGCAACATTGTAGATTAATAAACGTAGAGGTGGACCCAGGAGGACCCACCAGATATGGCTACTCAATAGTAGAATTAAACATTATAGGATACATAAATAGTTTGCCTAAACTGACCAATGTGAACCCCCAATAGGTTTCGGGGACGGAACTTGGTTTTGTGACGTCACACCATGATAAAACCGGATGACACATGCTCAGAAGACGCAAACCTTGGAAAAATCAAGTTTTTATAGTGTGATCCCTGTTGTTTTGTTTGTTAGATAATGGCTGAGTCTTCTTTTCTTGTGTTGGGGAGTTTATGATGGGCCAGAGTGTCTCTTTGCTGGTAATTTGGGTGACCGTTTTAAGGCCCCTGCCGCTCCTTGAAAAAGCAGATACTGTCTACATTGATGGGAGTTGCTAATGAGAATGGGAGACCTTGCGCTCTAGTGGGGAGTCCTTCCCAATGAGGTCCCACTTGCCCAGACCTCTGTGGAGGGTCTTGCTTAGCAGGCTCACCTGCCTAGACCCAAAGGGGGTGGCTCACCACTGTTGACAAGGGACGAATAATTCTGGTTCGTCACAGTAGGTTTATTTGATTTTCCCTATAGATTACCTATTTTCTCGATATAGTTAAACAATCCTTAATTACTCACCTTCACCTATACTCCATCAATTGTTACACTTTGTCTACACTTGCATCAGATCTTCCAGTCTAACCGGAAAATAATTGCAAACCTCTGAAGGTGATGTTGTTACTTTTGCTAATTTTAGAGACATTTGTGTAGTGTGGCTACCCGACGTAAGCAAAAGAGGGGTTCACCATGGCTTGTTCAACTTTGTATACCTTGGGCACAGAAAAAGAAAATTAAGTTGTGTCTCTTCCATGATTTTGCAACATCCGCAGCAAGCTTCGTCTGGCTCAGCCTTCGTATATATAGGGCCTCATTACAACCCTGGCATTGGACCATGGTGCTATTAGCACCATGGTCCATGCCGGATTCCGCCTTGGTGGATGGCGGATTTACCGCCCCATTCCAAGGTTGGCGGGGCGGTAAATCCCCATTCACCATGGCCCCTTCCCCATTCCCATTTTTGGCCCATAGGGCTCAATGGGAATGGGGAAGGCGCTAATTACGGCACCGTAAATTACGGTGCCGTAATTAGCACCAAGGTCCCTTAGCGGGTTGGACTTTAACGCCTGCAAAAAGCAGGCGTTAAAGTGTGAATCTGGCGTTAAGGGTTTAACGGCGCCGCAGCCTTTTACGGCGCTGTTAACCCCTTAACGCCAGGGTTGTAATGAGGCCCATAGTCACTTCAGCTTTCAAAGATGAAATACCTGGCCTAAGCCTAAAATACAAAAGCCTAACATCTGGATTAACCCTTACATCCAAGTATCCTCCTTTACCCTAAGTTTCCACATATTGTACCATCCTTGAGTTAGTCCACCCATAGATGACTGTTTCGCTGCTTAAATAAGCCCCTTAAAACAGTTTTGCTTACTTGAAGCATGAATCATGTATAATCTGCCAACCAATTTCCTGATATGGGATGGAATGGGTAACGGTCACGCCACAACCAAGGATTTTATCTCTACTAGGTGTAGCTTATGAACAGTAGATCTTGGAGTGGCACCAATCCGGAACCATAACAAAAATGTTCATAATGCTACTTCAGTTTATAGAAATGTGACACCCTAGCTCAGCGTGAATCATCATGTTTGAAGAATTTATAGGTACATTAATCACTTTTTAAAAACATATTTTCTGCTATGCCCAAGGCTCCCAGCTTTGATATACACCAGAGCACACTCTTATAAAGGGAAGTGGAGATGCTCTTAATTTAGTACTGATGTAAGGGTGCATCATTGGGCCTACCCCCAAACCTGACACTTAAACGTAGAATACCTCCAGCTGCTTATTTTAAAAGGTTGTCCTTTTAGCCACCTATTCTGCCCTTGACCCAGATGTGGTTAAACGCCCAAATAATCATACCATGGGATAACCTCTAGTTTATGGGTTTGTCCCAGAATAATCTTTTGTTTTAATTTCTTTTGAGGGTGCATTACCATAACAATGGTTTTCAAAATATTTATAATGGTCCCCCCTGCATTAACATAATTTTTAAATAGGTTGAAAAGAGTGGGCACACGGAGGCCACTAAGGGGCGCGGAGCAAGATGGACACGTGAGACTTGAGCTCTGCACCCTGTCAGCAAAAGTAAAAGCATTTCCACCCCAGGCATTCCGTTGTTCCTCTCTGTGTGGTCCAGGTGTGGGGGAACACTCAGTGTGGACCCCCAGTGATTGAGGAAAGTGGGGGAGCAGCGGGAGCTGTAGAAGGATTCCTGGCATATAGGGGCCACTGCTAAGTGGCAAGGTGGTCCGAGGTTTGCTGAAGGAGGTCCCTGTGGTGTGGTGCAGTGAGACCCGAAGCCGCTGGTAGCATTGAAAGGAGACTTATCCACCGGCGCAGGGCAGCAGTGACTGCAGCGGCTCAAGTGTGTGCTGAGGAAGGAGGTGGAGAGAAGGTCGTGGCTCTGGGAGTCACCAGTGAAAGGAGCGATCGGCCCGGGTTGGGCTGCAAGGATGGTGGACCGGGTACCAGCATGGGGAATGAGGGGCCCGTACTCGTAGGCTCCCGATCCCCCTCCGGCAGAGAGTGAATACACTTGCAGGGAGGCCCGATAAAGGCTGCGTGATGAGGTGAAAGTGGCCCAGGGTCCGGACACAGCATCAAGAGTGAAGAGAGGCAGACTTTGGCCCTACTGCAGGAAAAACAGGTCGCCAACCTGAGGGGCAGCCAGAGAGCGTCAATGAGTGATGGGATGCCAGGGAGTGGATGGGAAAGGAGCAGCCCTGGGGGACAGTGTCAGGCTGGTTAGACTACAGGAATCTTGGTCATTCTGTCAATTTCGAAACAAAGGGCCGGGCGGTGAGCGAGGAGACTGGCCGATAGGCTCTGACCGCGTGGAGCATTGGGTCAGCAGGAGATCTGGTGGACTTGCCATCCCTCTATCTGGGCAGTAGATGGGGGGAGCCTGTGAACTGGGAGCTGGTCCCCTTCCCACCAGAGCAAGTCCAAGGTGTGGTAGCTGAATTGGGGGAGCAGGAAAGACAGGTAGACGCACCCTCCAGCATGGCCTAGCATGTGGACAGTGGGGTGGACGGCATACCCTGCATGTGAGACTGCAGCAACCCCAAGCGGCGTACACCACATGTGGTAGTAAGGGCACAGCGGTGGTTGGAGTACACTAGGTGGTCCCGCGGTTATGCCTTGGTGTGAAACCATGGCCCATTCAGAAGGAGGGAACCCCCAGCCCCCACTGGGTACAAAGCAAGGGAAAGATACAGACGGTGAGTGACTATGGCGGCAGGCGACTTAGGAATCCTTCAGCAAGACATTCAAATAATCCTGTTGGGACCTAAGACATTTAGGGCAGAAGTGCAACCCTCCATGGGTGGAAAGGGTCTCAAAGGTGGAATAGCAGGTGGAGACCCTAGAGCAGAACCAGAGGGTGGCGGACATAGTAGATGTAAGCCTGGAGGTGCGAATTAAACAGCTGGAAAGCAGGAAGAGAGAGGTGCGCTGAAGCTGGATGATGTGGAGAACAGAGAAAGGAGGAACAATCTGAGGATCTGGGCCTCCCGAGCACAGAGGGTGAGCCGCACAGGCAGTTGGAGCTCCTGCTGGCCCGATTGTTGAAGAAGCTCATGGGGGAGTCATTCGACAGAGAGATCCATTTCGACAGGATTCATAGCAGTGCATGAGCGGCAAATGGGCCCTGCTCAGTGGTGGCGAAATGCCACTATTATAGGGACAAGTAGGACATTCTAAAAAAGGTCCATGAGGTGGATGAGCTGGACTGGGAAGGCGCCTCTGTGCGAATATTTCAGGGCCTGTCAATATATACTCTGCAGAAAAGGAAGAAGTGTAGGCCCCTGATGAAATAGCAGCAAGAGGGGATAAGATGTCAGTCGTGACTCCCCTTTGCCCTCTCTTTTTAGTATAATGGGGAACAATATGAACTTAAACAGAGGGATGAGGCAGCCCAGCTGCTTGCGGAACTGCAGAAGGAGGGAGTGAGCCAAGAACAGGATGGTCAGCGCAATTTACGGGAGTGGTTCAATAGTGCTTTTGCCCAACCGAAGGGGGACCGGGAGAAGACGGTCAACAGGAGAGATAAGATGCTCCAGGCAATGCAGTTGAAATCCCCGGGCTGAAGGCGGGGCACTACAGAATTTTTCGGTTTTTCAGCATGCGAGTGGGGTGGGGGCAGTAAAGTTCTGAAAATGTTATATTGTGTTGTTTGAAAGTGTAGGGGTCTCTTCATTATCCTAGTGACCCAGGTACACCTGGGTGTCTGAGGGTGACCTGGCATGTTTCCCCAGTAGAGTGCCACTATTTGAGAATGTTGAGTTTGCTATGTCAGGTTGGGGGGTGAGGGGTAGTCTATGCGTGCATTATTTTGTCAAAACTGAGGCCGAGAACTAGTTTGACCATGGGTAGGTATTGGAGGAAGCATTTATGGTGGGGAGATGACTAGTTGGAAGGCTGCTACGCTAAATTTAAAGCGGCTGAACTCCCGAACAAGATATCCTTTATCTTAATGTTAAGGCCATTTATACCGCAAGGCACTACTTTGCCAGGCTAGAAATCCACTCCTGTTCTTCACCAACCATATCCTCTTTTAATTGTATTACTAAAATGTTCTCTCCTCTCTTCTGAGCTAAAATTCTCTTCAAACATGGGAAGTAATCCTTTGAACCGCAATTAACTGAGATCTAAAAGCTCCTGGCATTCCTTGCCCAAGTCAGCCTGTGCACCAGCTTCTGCATCAGGGGCTTTTTATTAATGAATTCCCTATAAGATATTTAATTAATGCCCTATAGCACAAGTGATGTACCTACAATAACCTATGGCTAACTTGATTTTTCTAATACAAATACATTTTTGTCTTAGACAACAGATGCTTAGCATTTAGACATTCACTGTCAAACCAGCCACTCTGTTTCCCCTTTTGGAGCTCATAAGGGTTTTTCCATTGATTTGTTGCTGGTTTATCTGAATGTAGGGCAGTAAATGTCACCAATAGCTCAAAATACCTTCTCAGCAGCCATTAGGTTGCAGCTGTCTCTATTTCATTCCCAGACACCAGTCCTAGATCAACCCTAATCATCCCTTTTGTTGGTAAATCCCTCCCCATTAAATTTGAAACTAGAGGAGATTGACGATTTTCCTAGTCTCTGGAATGAACTCCCTTTCAATGTTCCTACTTTGAGTCATTTGGCTCCTTTCGTAAGATTTACTGTTTAATTTCATTCTTTTCTATGTTGCTTTTATATTTTCAACCTACGCACAGAGGCAATTTGGTCTTCCTGGCTGCACAATATAAATTAGTAAACAAACATGAACAAGCTCAGTACATCTTGGGCAAGAATCTCTGATGGTCCAATGAAGCCCACTGCAACCCCTTAGCATTACTCGCTGGACGTATTGTAAACATCCTTTCTCCGTAGCTATTACTTAAGTAAAAGGGTTTGGTGAGATTACAACCAAAGGGCTGCAGTCAGTTTCCAGCCTATGGTCAATAACCATCTCCCCTGAAAAAGGAAAATTTGTCAAAGCTACCTCTCCTTTCAAGCGCTAAGCAGAGATAACCATCTATCCAGAGTCTAGTGGGAAAACATTAGATCACACTAGTAGGACACAAGGTGTAAGAAAACATAGCAAAACACTTTTATTCTGATTAGGAGATACTAACCTAAAAACAAAACAAACACATGAAAATTGGCACAGTCTGGTATCTAAGACATTGTACATAGAAGCATAACGTAAAGACAATCAATTACATTTTTTGTGTGAACATGAAGACCAATCAAAGATGTTTCCCAGTGCAAAAATGCATTCTTGAGATGTAACATGAATCAGGGCTGGATGCGTGACACGTAGCTAGACTTGTCGACACTATGTTAGGTGTTTCAAGTTTGGAAAAATTATTATAATTTTCTAGGATGGTTGTTCAGTAACCAAATTTTACGAAAGAAAATCCGAACTATCATTAGGACTGGACGTGTTCTTGAAGACACGAAGGTGAGTATTAAAGATCAAAGAAGTGCTGTTCACAGCATCATCTAAAAACAATATAAAGAGAATAAAATGAGTGGGTGTCTTGCCAAAATAAAATGGCTGTACTCTAGATATAAAGAAGGTGTTAACGTACCGCTGATTAATGTTAAAGGTGCTCTCGGGTGGTGGACGGGGGCCGTAGTGGCAGACGTCAGAAGTTCAAAAATGATACATCAACCTGCAATAGTCAGGTAGTAATTAGATTACAGGAGTCACTAGTATGTGACTTATCTGAATGAGTAAATGAATGAACAATGTACCTGTTGTACAGCAACAAGTGAAACCAAGGATGCAGCGCAGGGCCATATGGCGGCGGTGTGATGTCCAGCTTGTAGAAGGGGACAGTTGTTAGCGTCGGATTCCGGAGGAAACCAGAATAGAAAAAGCTCTGTTGACCTGGGAGGTCATGGTATGATGTTACACCAATGTGGGAGTATATTTGTATATTGACAGTAATACGGTCAATTATATGCGCAAAAGTTAAAAAAGTGACTTTAATTACTTGTTTAAGGCATTAGGATAACATGATTGACCTAGAGTGGTCAACGCAAAAAAGCGAGAGAAAATATCAAAGCAGCGTGCAGTGTTTACCTGATAAGAGCTGCTGATCGCTGGATTCAGTGTCTTCGGGTGGCACATGCGTAATTCTAGACTTATAATGTCTCTTTAAAGCATGTTGCCAAGGGAGACGGATAACCATATCCTCCAGCATATGCCATAGTATATCAGGGAAAAAACAATAATCTATAGTTCTTGCTACTTGCACGTCCTGAAACATTATATGCATGTGGACAAACTCTGTTCATGCGACCATTCAAGTCCTTGAAGTCGTTTTCCAAGGTCAAAGAACCCTTCACAACACCTCCCTTATTAGCTTATTAGACTGCCTGGCTATACCCATCATAATGACAAAACCTCTGACAATACACCCCTGTGTAAATTCAGGATCTGAAAATTCACTCACCATTCAACCATTCAACCCTCTTTTCCCCCAGATCCAATAAGCTCAGTACATTCTCCAGACAATCCATATTTGGGGAGGTTGCAACTCTTCTAATGTCAATGTTAGAAACATTAAAGATATACAAGATACAAGCACTGTCTCCATCCAATCTCGCATGTAGGATGTGATCGGAATCCCCTGGCACCTGCAAAGCCCTAACAGACAAGCACAGAGATGCAATTTAACAGGTCTTCTGTAGTAACCACGGGGAGACCTCCACATGCCACCTTGCCCCATATTATAACACTTTTATTCTTCTTCTAGAAGCTGTCCTACAACAGTTGCTTTCCTGAAACGTGAAACCACACAATCACCATTGTTCTCGGTATCCCCCTTTATTTTACCTAGAAAACAACCTTTTCTACACCTACCTCTTGTGCATTCACTTCATCAGGCATTTACGTCATCATGCATTTATGTCATCTTACCTTTACTTCGCCTGCATCGTCACATTGCCAAGATGCAAGGGATATGTAACGGTTGGCTGCAAGGTTACATTCAAGGTCAAGAGGCCTATGAGGAAGATTATGGGTTGGAAAAGAAAGGGAAAGAGGGGGCTCTCCCCCTTTAATGACAGAGTGAATGGTAATAGAAGTGAAAGACACAGTAAGTAAATGTAGGAAGAGATAAATGTGGCAAGGTGAATGTATGGAAAAGTGTATGCAGAAGAACTAAAGACATACATTCTTGTTCTAGGTCCTCCCTCATTTCAAACATGGGAATCCTCTTGCCATTATAATTTCTATATGATTCAAGTTACCATATGTTCTTCTGGTGTTCATCCAATGTCTTGCCATACATTTCAGGCTAGTGCAGTTCCCTGATGAAGCTGAGGTCCGCATGTGAGGAACACCCAATATCACAAGCATTAGAGGGCCTGCTACTGGTGGCAAATTAATGTATTCCCTCCACATCCTTCCACTCCACTTTGATTACCATCCCTATCTACATTTGGCCTCCCCAAACAATCAGTAGCATCTTCCCGTCTAATACTCTACAAGATCTCTCCATCCAAAACGTCCCTCCAATTTCCAGTGAGTCCCTTCAGTCTGAGCTCTTCCAAATCTCTTTCCTGTTCCCTTGACATAATTCCTCAAAGGCAGGTCCGCAGGGTTTTGTTGCTTGGGGTGCTTCCACAAAAAGTGGAAAACATTGAATCAGTTTGCTGAGGGGATGCCTATTTCCATTTCTGGACTGGCCCCCCCTCACTTTCTGAACAGTTTCTATCAGACAAAGGGGAGAAACAGAGCCAGAATGAATTACCCTCATAGGTAACACATCTACAGTAGAGTTGGGTAATATAATGGCCTCTGCCAGTGAGCCAGGGCAGGCAACCATGGAATTGGAGCACTTAATTAGTAAAAGCATTCTCCAGTGATAATCCCAGTGGTAAAATGCATGTCGTTTCCCTTGCGAGGTGCAGAGCAATCGCCCTGTCTAGAGATGATTCAATCTCTGATATTAATTTATCATAATCAGGATTGCTGGCATTCTGCTTCATCTACTGAACTTTCAACTATTTGACCAAATATATATCTATATATATATATATATATATATATATATATATATATATATATATATATATATATATATATATATATATATATATATATATCCAATGTCTCAGGATGCATTTACATTATCAGTTTGCGTCCTCTATGGATGATCATGAGCAGTTCGCAGTTCAAAAAAGTGAGGAGTCAATTGTAGTGAAGCATACATGGTGCCATCAACACCTATGAGAACCGCTGCCCCTGTATTCTCAACATGCTCGCCTTCTAAATCCTGAAACCTATGAGACAGATGAATTTTTGTTAAGTTCAAAAAGTTGAGTCAACCTTATTTTTGTGGGACTTATGTCTCCTCCATTGTTCCCCCTAAACTGTGTACATGTGCACTTCCCAGCTTCCCTTTGGGTGCCGCTAAGAAGAGTTTTAGCAGTGCACACAGACAATTCCCACCTTCTCAAGAATTAATAAGGCACAAGCCACAGCAGTTACCTGGCATTTGCTCTCCCTCTTAATAAAATTAAAGTATGCAAACAAATCTTGATAATCTGGTCTATTGTATTTACATTACCTTACTATGCAAGAGTGACCTTGAAAACCTAAAGACCCTAAAAAAAGAATATAACCAGAAGGGGTTAAAAGGTTAAAAATCTAGCTCAGTGAACAGAAGATGTAACTAAGACATGCCTGCACACATTAACCAAAGAACCTTTCCTTCTTACCAATTACTCCTATACTTGACTCTACCGCACGTATACCTTATGACTAACTTCCACGAGGGGACCACATTATGTTATTACCTGGAAACCTGGAATCCGCCTATCGTGGCTCAGAGAAAGGCTACCAGACTTGCATCTACGTCCACTTGGTTTTGTTTGTTGTAATATGATTAAGCATCACCCACACTGTAGCCCAACAGTTAGCTCAAATATCGGATACTGACTGTAAGTAAACAGGCTACCTGGATGCCTAACCTCATCCAATGCTTCCTATCCTTTCTACACGTTGTGCAGTGAAAAAGTCGAAAACATTATGTCGAAAGTCATAATGTCGGATAAAAAATGTCAAAAAAAAATTGAATGTTTTATTTTTTTATTTACATGTTTTTTGGGTTCCGCAAGTAAAAAAAAAGGGGTAAAACAAAAAAAAACATTACAAAAAAGGGGGAATTTGGGGGGAACCCCCCCATTTCAAACAAAAAACAAAAATAGACATTAAAAAAAAGTTCGACTTTTTTTTCGACATTATGACTTTCGACATAATGTAATTCGAAATGATCACTATAAACCTTAGTACACATGTGACATGTGCTTAGCACACTTGCAATTTAATGCATTATGAAACATAAACATTAATTTGCCCTCTAAGAATTTGGAGTAGAGAAATTACATGCTCAGCCTCTCCTACTTTAACATTGCTAACATTACCCTACACGTGGAGAGCAACATTTACTTGTCCTGCAGGGGATTACGAGTATGGAATATGTCTGGTACTGCTCATATATAATATTAGGGCAACAGATATTTAGACAGCTACAATGCTTTTCATACCATCTGCATCCTTTTCAGAGTCCCATTGTGCAGAGATCTTAACAAATGCTATGGTATCTCTTTACTATACAAACATGGTTCCACTGAACACTTGTATAGTCCCACACAACAATATTAGGGCTGGGCATGTTTAAAACAACCTTATTTTTGCAACAAAATAATTGCATGTATGCAGATTCATGAAATTTTATAAAACTGGGCAAAATAGCATGAGGAGGCTTTAAAAATATTTTTGAATGCAGAGTATTGTTTGTCTGCAAATGTCCTGGGAATGAAAAGCAAATCTGCATTTTTGAAAATCCACGTGCAATGTTTCGGCAGAACAATGAAGGAAATGTGCTGTTTGTTTGCATAAAAGAATAGAAAACTCTAGTAAGAGTCTATGAGATTGCACCTTCTGTGTCTTTCTATGCTCAGCTGCTGGTGACTTTCCAAAATAATCACGTGTTCAGTGTTTAGTGTGCCTAAGAACCCCAAGTATCATGTTTAACTGGTAAAAGTGAATTGCAGAATAAGGGCCTCCAGTTACAGAGGACGCACTCCAACTGTTGTCCGAGTATTTCTGCTATTAAGTTAAAGGGCAAATCTATGTGATTTTCTTCACAGGGCCTCCATAGGAAACCTCAGTGAGGCTCTTGTTGAATTTCGTTTACACTGTGGTGAGGAAGGGTGAGCAAAACTATTGGTTGTATTATGTGTCCAGTCATTTTACTACGCACATCAGGGCTGCTAGCAGGGCTCTCATAGGATTTGACACCCTACTTGGGATCAGATGATTTTACAGTGAGTCCAAAAGTAATTTGCTTTGCCAACAGGGATACTTCATGCTTACTAAAATATGTTTTTCCCCCTTAGGTTTCCTCTTGTAATCAGGCTGTAATGCTGCTTATGCCACAGCTCTGCTGGTCATTGATCCGAAAATATCAGTGGAACTTTGTGGGTAGAATCGGGGGCTGGGCTCCTGTGCATTACTTGTTTCCTACATTTGATCTGTTTATTTGTACTCCCTATTTTTGTTGGGCACATTTTCTTTTTTAAGGGAGTAAACATGGGTGGTGTTTATGCCCATTTGCTGTAAGGCTGTTTTTTTAAAATAAGTGTTATCGTTGCTCTGTTCATAGGAAAATGTCATGTTGATGATGAGCTGTGCCCCCTGAATTCTGATTATCAATCTCTGTGGTGCCAATATTCTGATGCAATTCTAATCCTGGCACAATTTATGAGAGGCCAGTTCTCCTGGCCCTTCATTAAAGTAGCAAATGAACTCTTCTTGACATGCTTTCTGGCACACTCATTTTTATTATTTCACATGGCAAATAATGTATCATGTCTGATTTTTATGCCAGCCACATCAGTTATAATCGATATTTATTTTTTGTAATACACTTGAGTGTTTTTTTCCAGTGGCATAAAACGTGTTCTGCATTGTCTCTGAGCAGTGTTGACAAATGAATAGCCACAACTAAATCTCTTGTTTATTCTTATCATACAATGTTTTTGTGCATATAGTAAGTTTTCTTTGCATATGTACTTTTGTTGCGAACCGTGACAGATTGTAAGGTCTTCAATTGGTTGGTGATCACGTATGTGGGGGACAGGTGTGGGAAGCAGGCTCAGGTTTAGAGTCTGAGGTGTGGCTTGATGCCTACACTCACGTGCAGAGGTGCTTTCCTCTGAGGTCAGAGCTGGAAACTGCTTTGGTAGCAGAGAGCTGCGAGATTGAGGCCGTAGCTGGTGCGTTACTGTGGTATAGTCGAGTGGAGTGCCCTGAAGTCCTGCGGTCCTGGGGGGCGGGGCATTCAGGTGAATTCAGGTTCTGCATACTAGAATCTACTAGCCCCTACACTAGTGCCTACATAGAACGTGACTGAGAGCGGGAATGCCGAGTCCACTAGGGTCTCTTGCGCGGATTCTATCTTTGATATTTTTTTAATAAGTTTAAAAAATATTGTTTTGTTTGCAGGCTAAGTGGAGAATCGTGAACTGTATTGTCTCTCCCCTCTCCACGGTGCCTGGTGCAAAGGTCGCTTGGACCCCCGGCCACCTCCTCTGAGTTCATCCAGCTGGTATTACATCTGTGTGTGTATTAGGGTGTGTTATAGGGTGCTGGCACCGCTGGCACTCAAAAGCACTCAAAACATTCTCTGACGCCAGCTCTGATTCTTGCAGCACTATCCCGAGCGAGCATGCATCAAGACCACCCTCTCTAACAACCATAAACAATTCTGCTAATACGTGCCAAGGCTCGATTCTGCCACCAAACATGGAGCTAGCAACACCAATCATCAACCACTAATCACTAATCACTGCAGGGTATTCCACTAAGAGGCGTTGGTGCCTTTGTTAATTAACATGTCTAAGATGAAGGCCAGTAGTACTACCTCCTCGGCAGATGGCCCTACGAAGCCACGTAAACTCTTCAAGCCTACTTCGGATGCGAATGTTCTTATCTCTGAGATCAAAGATTTCCTTTCTGACATTGAAAATATGTTAATAAATGCTGTCAAGCTGAATAATGGTGTGTGGTATTTCTGTGTGACCACACTGCTCGAATTAGACCTGATTGAGCTAGCCTCAGACTACAGAGAAGCGAGTAAAGCTAAACAACCATCTACTAGCAGAGTATTTACAAAAGGATACACTGACCCATTGGCTAAGTATGAAGTGGACAAAAGGAAGGAGCAGAAAGAGGGGAAATTATGTAATACCTGCAGGTGGCCTGGATCAAATACTATCATTCAAGGAGGGTGCTATTGTTGTTCAGCAACAGAAGGCCATAACTATCTCACCAGATGACACATCAGCACCAGTCCCAGCTACTAAGTCACCCAATTGCGGCAAGTAACTGGAGCCCTACTGCAAGGAAGTGATGCTGACAGATAATCGATCAGAGAGGTCTCAAAAGTCTATCATAAGTATGGAAAGCATGGATAAAATTATAAATCCACCGAAAGCAATTAAATACCTTATGAACTGGCATGGGGGTAATTAGTGTAGATGTTGAACAAAGCAACAGATCTCTGTCGGTCGCAGATATGGCTGAGGAGGCAGTGGGTACAATGATGCCAGTAGATAGGCAGATAAGCAACACTTCCAAATGCAAGTGTCCAAATGTACAGGGTCTTGTGAAAATCTTCGATGAGTTGGCTGCATTAAATGCTGCTGTCATGGAATGGTCTTTCAAACTGTCCAGGTAACAATGACCAGGAGGGTCATAGCACAAGGCCTAATCCAGCTTGGATCAAAAAAGGGATGACTAAAGCTGGGGCTGCTCTACCCACAGAATTAGAAGGCCAATTATTGCAAAACAAAAAGAATGACTTACTGGCAACATATCGACCCATATGTGCCCCCATAATTGTTAGACCCCCTAATGTGGTGAGGAACCCTGTGCCCTTGACAAGATCTCTGGCAAATGATACCGCAATCAGACGCACAATTGATAATAACGCCCAATCTAATCCTCCAAGCAGGGTCATTGGTGCTGGCCACGCAGATTCTAATCAGAAGTTTCTAACGGCATCTAACAGTTCTAATATTGATATTGATATTGATATTTTATTTCTATCACGCTTGTACACAAGTGTTTCAGAGTGCGATATATAGTTCAAATATGTCCAGGTACATGGCAGAGTGCCGTAAAATGCTCTCATGGAACATTGCCGGCTTAAAAAATCATCTGGAGGATTCAGCCTGGTGCAAATTCATTGAAGGGTTTGACTAGATATGTTTTCAAGAAACCTGGGCGATCGAGACCTGTACTATTCAAGGATACACTACTTATGCAATCCCAGGGTAAAAGGGGTAGACCAATGGGAGGCTTGCTGACGTGGGCGAGTTCACAACTCAATTGGTCAGTAAAACAGCTGGAAACCAAAACTGTGGATCTTCAATTCTTGAACATTACAACTGGCAGGGACTCCCACCTTAACCTATTTAACATCTACAACAGGACTACTGCGGAGTCTCCTCTGGAGAGTCAAATTATGATGAATGATCTGTTGCAAACGAGCCCATCTCAGAATCCCCCATTCAATCTTACCCTGGCAATGGGGGATTTCAACATGCAATATGAACCGTTGAGGATTCTGGACAATGTCTGAAGACCAGGAAGCATCTTACGGGAATTCCACAATGTTTGAGTGACTATCCAAAAATAATCCAATCATCTAGCTATTAGGACAACAGGATGTGTGCATACCAACAACTTAGTGGCTTGTGATGGACGATTTTCCAATGACTGGCCAGCTAGGTGCACTTTTCACGGGCATACTACTAGCAGTAGAATTGATTATATACTAATCAATGCGGCATGCTGGAATTGGCTACAATCCTTTGAAGTGCTGGATCATTATGATCGTGACCACAAATCATTCGTATGTTTAGTATCTGCTCTGAGGCCTGGCTCCCAAGAGGAAAGAGGGTCACAACAAAATGTGGATATAAAAACACAAGGCCAATCAAGGCAGGTGGTGAAGTGGTCAAGGATTATAGATCATAACCTGGTACCTGAACTCTACAGGGCTGTCGCAGCCCACATAGCTCTAATCTGCAACCCTTCAAATGATGCTCTCCTGGAATTGGAAGCATTCTTATCTATCAAGCAAACTTTGAAACCCTTGCTGACAAAGACAAAGAACAAGCATAAGCAGGCCTACAAACCAAGGCAGCCCTGGTTTGATGAGGAATGTAGCCAATGCAAAGCAGCCTTAATTTCTTGTCTCAGAGAGAAGCCTGTCGTAGACAAAGACTGCCTGAAAAATTTGAGAGCAGCATACAAATCAACTATGATAACTAAGAAAAAGATCTATGCAGAGAAAAGCTGGGAAATCTTAACTGAGGCTTGTAGGAAAAAGGATTCCAATACATTCTGGAAGCTTGTTACCAGGGATATTGCAAAGAGTACATGTAAATTACAGTGGTGCATCGCACCTGGCAGTCACTTTCTGACCTTATACCAGGTAGAAGAGCATGGAATTGTTATGGTGCCAGAGTCTGTGAATGCAGTCCCACTGGATAGGTGCTTCAGAGTTCAACCCGAGGAAGTGAACAGGGCAATCAGAGCCATGAAAGATGGGAAAGCCTCTGGCCCAAATTGTATAAGCATCGATATGTACAAGGATGAGCCAGTAGTTTGGGGTCCTGTACTAAGCTTCTATTGAATTGGACACAGTCCCAGAGTCATGGCAAGAGGCCATGATAATACCCATTTATAAAAAAAGGAAGGGCGGAGATGCCCCCAAAACTATCCACCCATCTCCCTCCTTGATGGAGCTGGGAAAATGTTTGCAAAAGTTATACTGAAACACCTGCAAAGCTGGTCTTTCTCAGAGTGTATTGTGAGTCAGTTGCAAGCCGGCTTCCAGGAAGGCATGGGAACAGTGGAACTATATTTCCCGCTGGACCTCCTATTGAAAAAACACACAACTATCTGCAACACCAAATTATATGCCATCTTCGTGGACCTCCATACTGCCTTTGATTCAGTCCTGCTGAGAAAACTATGGTCAGTTCTAGTAGCATATAAAATACCGCCAGCATGACACAAGATGTGAATTGAGGTGCTGGAGATTTTTGTTTACTGTTAAAATCAAATAAAAAGATTAATTGAAAAAAAAAACATACCACCAGCATTGCTTAACCTGATACAAGCCTTATACAAGGATAGCAAGCGCTTTGTCCGTTGGGGTGTGGAAGGTGAATGCATTGAGCCATTTTCGGTCAAGTGAGATGTGAGACAGGAGTGCGTCTTTGCTCCACTACCTTTCTGCCTTTATATAAACAGACTCATTGAAGATATGGTGGCAGACAGCCTGGATGCACTGAGGATGGGCAATTCACGGTACCCTGCGTTATTCTTTGCAGATGACGCGGTACTTCTCACAACAAGCCCCATGGGAATTAAACACGCGATGAGACTCTTTGTAGAGAAGTGTAATAAACTATGCCTGGACATAAACATAGCCAAAACCAAAATGATGATTTTCAGGCATAAATCACCAAGGAAAACCAATATCCATGTTGGTGTCAACGGGGAAAATTTGGAGCAAGTGTTGGCCTAGGACTATCTGGGCTTTTGATTCATTGAGAATGGCCTCTGGTCAGAGCATGTGGTGAAAGCAAACTTGCTGGAAATGTACAGAGGAGGAATAAGGAAGCTTCACATGGTGGTGGTGCATTATCCCGAGCTTTGCAACTTTATAGGTAGCAAGCTGTCCAAGCAGCCTTGTGCAGGGCTAAAATCTAGGGACATGCTAATGCAGCTACTCTGAGAGTCTCGGAGAAGAACTTCTTAAAACCCTTGCTTACATAGTCTAACGGAACCCCTTATGCTATTTTACACCTGGAATGCGACCTTTGCCCCATTGAAGAATCTATCATTATAAAGCCGCTGCTTTTCTGGGTGCGTCTTTGGACTTCTCCTGTCCCAATAGGCTATAGGTTAATGCTAACCGAGATTATATCATTGGAACATAGCGGTGTAACCCTGTGGCTCAGACATGTCAAGTTTTGGCTATGTAGACTCGGCTTCTCTGACCTCTGGGAACGGCAATTTGCTCTGACCAAGGGTTGTTCTGCGCTGATTAAGGAAGCAGTTGCAAATGAGAGTAGGAAGTGTACGGTAACATCTTGTCTTAAACTCTCATGCGGCCAGCAATACTTTGACTGTAATGGAGATATTGGCTTTGAACTATACCTTGATATAGTCCAACCACCGTATGTACGCTCCCTTTTTTGGAACTTACATGAAGAACTGGTCCTTAAACAAATCTGCCTCTTGTCTCATGTGTGGGGCTTCACAGGAGTCGGTTTTACACTTTTCATTGTTATGTCCCGAGTTCGCTGTATTAAGATCAACGTATCTACTACCTCTATTGAGACAGCATGATATCCGTTGCATAGTGGATGCTTTTTATTTTTGTACTAAAAGTAATAATCTTCTTGTGATGCATAATGTGGCTATGTATCCGCATAGGGCCTGGCTTAGGAGTTTGAGAGCTCTTAATGAAACTGATAATGTTTTTAACTAGCTGTTTCTATATTGTTTTTTTTTTAAAAGAATAATAAGATCTTTCAAAGTAATTAAATGTTTTATGGATGATATTTATAATGTGGTTTGATGTACATTTTGTAAAAAGCGCTTTGATGGTTTAATATCCGAATAAAGCTTGTGTGATGATGATAATCACACATAACATTTTTTTTTTTAGCCTATATCTTTGGGGAAAGTGCTGTACGATGCAGTGGTTGGGGAAGAGGGCATTCTCTTCCAAACGCTCTTCAGAGATGGTAGCTCACTAAATGGCTTACTTCGCTAGACAGTTGCGCACATTGAAAATTATGTGCACACAAAAGCCACCCATTGCCGCACTTAGAGAAAAATAATTAGAGGGAACATTGGTCTCCTGTCCCGATGCCTTGTTTGGATTGGTCATCTTTAGCATGCATTAATGGGGGCAAATGCAAAGTAGATACTAATGTATTGCTTGAGATAATTCGTGTCCCCTTACTATTTTATTTCTTTGGTGCATCCTTTTTGGCGGATCCCGTGTCATTAATGTTGTTGTTGTCCTGTTTAACTACAGGGCCCAATAAAACCTAGTAATACAAATAGTGTAAGAGTAGAATCTAGATAGTGTTGCAACCTACTCCAGTCATTGAGCCACACATTGTTAAAGGCACACCTTCCCCAAAAAGTGGCATTTTATGCGAGCCCACAATAAGGAAACTATACGATGGCTCCACGACTCATAGTAGCACATAAGCACTCTAGGGCAAAGCACACTCTCTCACTTGGTTGCCTCTCACACCCCTATGCCAAAGCAGAAGCAACAATAACTTGAAGTAGAGTGAAGGCCATCTTAAGCTGGCAATTTCGACCACTATTGCCACTGTTTCGTCAGTGCGTGCTAACCTAATAAGTGCACACGCATTCATTCGTTGTGGGACTTTATGTGCATTTATGAATATTGTATTTCCATGGTGTTGGATTTCTATTTACCCTGAGCTCCATATGCAGGCTGTTCATTGGACTCCGTGAAAGAAGGTGGATGTGCGACATACAGGGTTAGGTGCAAAAAAGGTGCATGTTCACTGCATTTTTGCACCACAGCAAAGTTTGCCCTGGTGCTAATACGGAATGGTATTATCACTAGGGCACACTTTGCCCTGATGCAAAAATGCATCAAAAATGTATCTTTTTAGCACTAGGGCAATGTTAGCCCTGGTGCTTTTAACATACCAAACTGCACTTGTCGAGGTGCAATGGTTTTTGAATGTGTCCCAGTGTTTTTAAAAATAGGGCAAACTTTGCCCTAGTGCTAATACCGTGCAAACTTTGCACTTGCACCGGGTCAAAGTTTCTGTAATCTAGCCACATATGTGTTTCTTTTGATATGCAGTGACAGTCGGCACCAGTCTGTTATTTTATGTTATCTAAGCGTTGACTCCTACCATACGTTTATGATGCCTGAGCTTTTTTGCTTGTTCAACAAAAGGGCCACGTCACAGGGCTGACATGCAGGAAGGGAGGGAATCTTTCAGGCTGCAGGCCAAAAATGTGAACACCAGTGCACCCAATAGATCAATCAGACATGAGGGCTTCTAGGCCATCACTGTTCAGCATGTCGGGCAGCATTTAATTGTAATTGGACATGCTGCCTACCATGAGTACATGGCAGGCAGCGTGCACAATTGATCCCTAGGGGGTCAGTCTGCTTTATGCTTCTGCATAAAGCAGGCAGAGCTCATAGGGATCTCCAGCATTTGCGCCGGCGTATAAATCTATGTCGGTGCAAATGCTGGAGCATTTGTTTGGCGGAGAGGAAGAAAGGCAGCAGAAATGCAGGTTGCGTTCTGCCTCTCCTCTCCACCATACAAATGAATACAAATGGGGGGTAACGTTAATGCAAGGTGTATAAGCCTTATGCAAGGCTTTTTTGCCTTCGGTTAATGTTACGTCCCCATAGAACATGTGCTCAATAGTCTTTATACTGTGCCAAATCACCACCGTAGTAGTCTCTGGGCATCTATACTTGTCCCTTTGTGCAAAACGTTTAAGGACCTGAGCATATTTTGACTCTGCACTAGACATGTGTTTGCATCTTTCGCCACGCCTGGGTGACATTGTGGGCCTGGGCATTATTAAAACTATGCCCAAGAAACCTGGAGGGCAAAGCTCTTCTACTTACCCTTTTATATACTCTTGTAGGGCCCAAACAACCGCACATGGCTTTAACGTGAAACAACATGATAGTTATGGGATTGTCTTGTTGCTGATTGTAATTTGTTGCTATTGTTTATTGTTTACTGAACTGTTTCGCGCTCTGAAACACTTGTGTACGAGCGCGATAGAAATAAAATATCAAATCAATTCAAATTCAATCAATTAAATTCAACTGTTGCTAATGTGATGTTGGCTTTATGACACTTGTCTAATAAAGCAATGTGACTGGCTGAAATGACATAACTAAACATGACATAATATAACCTGCCATAACATAACCTAAATAGCTGGTATAACAACACCGGCATCATGTCTCAAAAAAGGAAAAGAACAAATGATAAAGAATAAATACGTAGAGAGTGAAAACAACCATGGAAAACTCCCTTAAAACGAAGAAATTCAAATTTGGTTTGAAGATTGCATTTGGGAAAATACCAGAGTGGAGCAGGGTTAGGTTTAGGTTTAGATGTTGCGATTGAGGAAGCAGAACTATAAACAGTGTTAGGGGAGGCGCAACCCACAAAAGGAAGCGCACATCAAAAGCATACATTCAAGTTAACATGCCTTTAAATTTGGGAAGAAAACACATAGATCCTAACAGATTAACATTGAATAACATGCCCTTGCAGCTTAAACATGGCATAGGACAGTATAACATACTGTGAAACTAGAAATTATATCGTGCCTCCTATTGCTATGAATATATGTATATTGGCCTACGCCAAGCTGCTAACAAGCTGCTTATAAACTACATGTGAATAAACTCGCATTGCAAGGTCCTGACCTTAGAAACCATGTAAACTGTCATTTTGGGTCAAGCCGCCATTTTAGGTTTTCTTGCTCTATAAAGTCACCATGCGAGCTAAAATGGTAGCCTACGTTATTCAGAACAGAACTCGATTGTCATGACCTCTGTACAGCTAATGTATAACTTGCCTGCAGGCCACTTGTTAGGGTCATGAGCTGAGACCTTGTCCTTCTGCTGACCTGTGTGCAATGGATTACCTGTATCACCGAAACTGATCTATAATTGAATGAGAACACCTGCTTAACTATATTGTATAAATTAAGTCCCGCATTGTAATGTTAGGCCTAGATCATACACTAATATACATATAGATGAGCAGATGAACTAGATTTGACCTGGCAAGGGACCCTAGAGCAGTACCTTATTTATGGAATGGTTAACCCAAAGGAGGGCTGAACAGCAGGCTTGAAATGTATAAAAGCCTGACTGTTTCAATGAATATTTGCACTCACTGAGCACACCAAACCACGCCGGAGTTCGCTGTGTTGTACTGAGGGTCGATAGCTATCTGAATTTTGTTCTGTTCTTTTGTAACTGGATTCAGTATAAAATAAAGTGCTTTGTATGTTCCTTTGTAACCTGTGTTTGGTGTGTTTCCTTTTTGGTTACCCTGCCTCATATTATTTCCTTGTTTTCACAATACCAAACCGAAGAGAGCACAGCATCTCAATGCAGGGCAGAGCATAGCCAAGACAGCACAGAGCAGCCATGTATCAAAAACATGCCATAGCTTTGAAAAACAAGCAAGGAATAATCCAGCATGATAGCACTGCACAGGCATGGGCCAAATAATAATAATGATAATAATAATGAACACACCTGCCGTCCCACATGCAAACACCCGGGTCACTCCTTGATTTGAAGTCTGCTGCTCTGGGGGTTGGTTGGTAAGATTGCACACAACATATCTTGCTAGCTACTGTGTCCCTTTGCCAATTGTTTACTGTGTTTCTTTCCATTGTGTGAATGAGCAGAGCAATGCCAGGATTGCCATTCAGAAATGAGAAAAGACAGTTATTAATGTTCTGATTTCTTTATGCTTAGCATTTGGATGGGGACCATCTTGCCACATAAATGCCACACAGAAAAGGTCTAGTAAAACAGCCAGTATGATCAGATGTGCCCGATGCGTATTTTTGCTCAGTTCGTTGCAGCATCTCTATAATGCAGGCTTCGATAGCCGCAAGGGTGCATCCGAGGGGTCTCTGCTCATCACTGTCCCTTTCTGCACTCCTTTTGAGGGTGGGATATGCCTTCCTGTTCTCCTCTAGAACGGGTAAAATGCATGCATGGGTCCTTCTCTGGCTCTTTTTACAGTGGTTGCAATCCTTAAGCATTCTTCAGATGAGAGATCTGACCAACTCTCTCCGCTCTTTCCCAGAGTTGCTACATATTTTCCTATTCCTCTTTTTTGTGGGCTTAATTATTTCCTGGAAGTATCTTGACATTTCCCATCCACTCTATTTTCATCGACTCATTTGTCTCCATGTGTCCCAGATACCAGATTTCTTGTTTCGGCCATTATCCTGGCCAGCGGCTGTTCTAGGATCCTAGCTAAGATTATTCTCTCATTATCTGTACGGCAAAACGTCCACTAACAATGTACATCGTGCTCTAAGCATTACACATAATGCATGAGCAGCGACACTGTTAATAGTAAGTAGTCAACATTACGACATACATCTCCTGGAGCAGAGCATTGTGGGAAATGCGTGTAATCATTTGGAGAAAAATGCATTAACTGTATTGTGAGTAAGGGGAAAACAAGGTTGAGGTGTGCCATAATTCTGAGGTGCTGGGATTAACAAAAATTCAAAACCGGAAGAGAATCCAGTAAGTGAAACCTTAAAGAACAATTGAAAAAAGGGTTGCAGCACGTACGAGGGACTAGCAGATACCTCAAAACTGCTGGTTAGTTGTAAATGCAGACTCAAAAATGTCACCTCTGAGTCGTTACGCAGCCCTAGTGCATTTAAATAGAGAACATTTAAATTGTGTTTAAAACAAGCACAGTGTAAGTAATTGAGTCCAATAAGTTCATCAGCCAAAATGCTATTTAGAACAAATTTTATGATTTGGTGCAAAGAACAGAGCTGCCGACACGTGTTTCGACCCTAAATAACGGGTCTTTTTCAAGGCAAAACGTATGCTGGTCGATCTAAATATGCATGCATAGAGCTCTTCATGTATTCATGCTCAGCTCTGGTGATATATAAGCTGCAATTGCTTATCCGTCAAAGGTACTCGTGCAAAGTGAATTGGAAAATGTCCAGACCAATGTTCATAGGCCGATTGCTGTTGAATAATAGGGATGTATTGTGAGTAACGCTGGCATCTTTGTGTGTTATCCAGGGAAGAGGTATTGGAAGGGCAAAGAACTAGAAATTATAGCAGGGTAATTGGCAGTAACGCATAGAAGAAAGTAAGGAAGGGAGAAAGAGCAGAGGGGAGGTGCACTCATAAAACAGCAGGGTGATCCTATGACAGAGAAAAATGATTCCACATTGAGTGGCACATTTCCAATCGCGGTTCAGAGAATTTTCATGATCTGTTTTGGGGGGCCTGCAGTTTTCATTAATTCACTAGAACACTAATGATCCAAGACTCCAGAGGGCACATATCCCATGCTTCAAAATGAACCACCAATCCCCTGCGGGATTCTCAAACCTTGGTGTCAGTTGGCCCATGTAGACACCCTTAAAGAACTCATTATGGACTCCTCATGATGTAAGCTTTAGATACAACAAATGCAGAACATTAGCAACGTTCATGGCATTCAAATTCAACTCTGTTACCGCCTGGAGAGCTAGTCCCTCTGCTTTTTATAGTAGTGGTAGGCCGCTTGAACAAGTAGAGCCTGCTGGAGGCACATGTAGCCATAAGAAACCAGTGAAAGCTCCCTGCTTGCTCCATGCGTTACCGTGATTGGCTAGCTCTCACCTTGAGTTGACCAATCAACTTGTGGTGTATGTCAAGTTTGTGTACTTTCAGTGATAAGCATTTTGGTTGGCTGGTACAAAGTGAAAGTTGGCCAATCAATTTTCTTTACTACATGAGCACCAGAGTTTTGATCCATCTAGTGGTGCATAACATCGGGGCCATTTACTTTTTAATTCGGGTGTCAGGCGAAACCCTACTTCCCAGGGCCATGATGTGGGCAGCAAGGAGAGTCCCTTCAAGTAGTTAATTATGTGGACAGCATGGAAAAGCTTACAGTTGGGGTCATGAATAGTTCATTGTTAACAGCAGGAAGGTGCAGCCGCCAGAGGCCATGATTTAATCGGTTGTCCAACTCTGAGCCACGAGGGCTGCAATCCTAATGGGTTTTCAGGATATCCCTCATTAATATTCATGAGGAAAAAATTGCATACATTTAGAATTATTGTATGCAAATGTATTACATGAATATTAATGCAGGGTATCCTGAAAACCCGGCATGGATCCGGCCCTCGAGGACTGGAGTTGGACTACCCTGAATGTGTGTGGCTTGTTAAAAGAGCACGAAGGCCAGGCTGACACAACTAATCAGCACCCTGAATAGATTTCTGTGGGTGGCATGGTCCTTGGTGAAGAAGTAAAGCAAAACTACAATACAAAGTCCCCTTTGATATCGTCAACAAGTAAAAAATACTGAGAGGTGGATGAATCTGAATCACACCAAAAATAACTCCAAGTGTTTCATCTGCTGTATTTGCCTTCCCTCTTTCACTATAGCATATGTCTGGCTTCTCACGGGTGGTACTAAACCACTACCAATGAGCCCAAAATGAGAAAGGAAGGCATGTTAGTCAAGTTAAAATCCGGCACACAATGAACAGCCTCCTGAAGGACAATTCCCTCATGTACTGACGAAGACTACACTTAGGACTGCGCATTAGCTCAGTTCATCTTCAACTAGCTATGTTCTATGAATTCAGAACTGGGTGCGCAGTAGATAAAAAGGTTACATATTTGCAGGGGAGCACATGATGTGCCAATCTCCTCACTCTATAAAGTTATGAAGCCTTGCACAATTTCTTTTACAGTAGTGACGGTGATTAGGTCAGCTTTCATCAACCCTTGGAGAAACTGGGTGTCAGGGACAGCCACCAGGTCCCTGATGGGACTTCTGAGGTGGGTCGTTAATGATCCCATAGAGATCCCCAGTCCTCCGTCAGGTGAGCCGGGGATCTCTAAAACCCTGTGCCTAAGGGAGATAATTGTGAATGCAAGAGTTTGCAGATGGGCCGCACAAGCGTCTGTTGCAAACAGGCTAGACAGCTCAAAGGCAAAAGTCCACAATTCTAGTCCACGACCCAAGGCAAACCAGGGTTTATTTCTCCTGTGATGCAGCCACGCTCATGGTGGAACCATTACAGGCAGCGTGCATACACTAGCTGTGCATGTGATGAAATAGAGGGCGGACTGGAGCATACACTAAAACCTGTGGTTTCAGAAATCATACACGCAGAGCCCCCACACTCAGCGCGAGAACGTTCTTCCAGCAGGAAAGACTTACTTGACCACAGGGAAGCTGCAAACGAATGAAAAGCCACCATGATAGGGATGCCTGGTGCAAAGATGAAGGGCAGGCCACTTAAAAGATCAGGCTGTGGGGCTTTGGGCACAGGTTGATTTTCTTCATTACATGAGCCTCTCCACTTGTTCCCATGTAGCATAAATACACACACCCAATCATGGGGATGAGGTGGAACCAATTAAAAGGAACAGTACCGATCCAGGTTCACATTGGGAAAACAGACCCATGAATCAGGGAGCTCCTTGAATCAATCAACTACATCTTGTATAAAAGAAGAAAGAAATCTCTGAGCGCTGAGGGAGGAAGAACTGTGTTTCAAAAAGAAAGGTATGATACAGAAAGAAGCGTGAGGATTAGAGAAAGAGCTAGCGTTAACCTGTGTTGGCGTAGTGCATGAGGACAAATAGTCAGACACAATTAACCAAATGTCTCTAAGCCAACCAACGGACATAACATACCAACACAGGTGTATTTCTGTAGGGCACGTTCACCCCAGTGGGGCAGCTTGACGCTGGTAAGCATTGTTTGCTTTTACCCAACTTAATGGTACTCTCAATTTATTAACCAATGTATTTACCAATCTGAAGGTTACCCGAGCCTGTGAAAGATCAAATTCCCTTCCATTTCCCCCGTTTGCCCTGCAGGCATTGCAGAACAGCTATTTCCATGGTTGGTGCCTTACAAAAAGCAATTTAATAAAAACCTCTGAAAGATGAAGGGATGACGGGACCTCATGGGATTCTGAACTGGTGACCGTGACACCAACCACAGATTCCTAAAGTGGATGCAATGGCACTCTGAGCCCCAGACCCGGCTTTTGGGCTACTGAGTGAGACAAGCCAGGTTGAAGAGAGAAATGTGTGATTTAGAACTTGTGGCAAGACCTGTGCCAAGGGGCTGGCAGGATCCAGGCCTCGATTGGAGATTGGGAGACTCCTCTGCTGAGGTTGGTGCCCAGATTGTGGTAGAACCCGCAAGACCACCATCTCACCTCAAGAAGCTAACACTTCTAAATCCAGGAGATGGTAGTTAGGCATGAAAATACTACTTGCAATTGCCATTATGGGGATGCGGATATACCTATTAAGAGCAGAGTGCATCCCACTCCCGCAAGACGCTACATTACAAGTCTCGCCCAGGTAGTGGACTTCCAACCACCACTCCTTCCAGGATGAGATGAAAGAAGAAGAGGTGGAGTCCATACCATGAAAGGCACAGACAACAGTACAAGACCTATTTCAAGATCCTCAACACATCTGAAACCCCCCCCCCGCACCCGCACCCGGGGTTCAAGACAAAGGGCCTCATTACACGGATGGCGGTGGACCAAGGTGCTATTAGCACCTTGGTCCATGCCGGTAAAATACCGGCACCGCCTTGGTGGAAAGGGGAATTACCGCCCTATTCCAAGGTTGGTGGGGCGGTAATTCCCCCTTCCCCCATTGCCCTTCCCCATTCCCATTTTTGCCCCATAGGGCTCAATGGGAATGGGGAAGGCGCTAATTACGCCACCGTAAATTACGGTGCCGTAATTAGCACCAAGGACCCTTAGCGGGTTGGACTTTAACGCCTGCGAAAAGCAGGCGTTAAATTCCCCAACCCGCAAAGGGACCTCGTAGTAAGGCGGTAAGGGTTTACCGGTACCGGTAAAATACCGGTACCGGTAAAACCCTTACCGCCCACCGTTTAATGAGGCCCAAAGACTCTGAGAAATAAATCAAGTGTTCGGGGCAGGCTAATCCTCCCTGTGACTGTGAGTGGCTTGTGGGCCCCTAATCTGGGAGGCGTTCAGGAAGACTTTTGCGAGATCATTGTTGGACTAACGACTGTAGGTCTTTATAGCTTAGGTGCTCAGTGGATTTGCTTTCTTCCACGCTGGGTGTGTTCCCGCTCACCTAAAGCATGCAATAGTGCAACCACGTTGAAGACAAAATGCACTGGCCTCTCATATCCCCGGAACATCTTGCCACATCTTAAGGCTTCCCTATTTTGGGAAGCTTCTGGACTCGGCGGCCTTGTGCCACCTGCTGAATACTGTAGCTATGGCAACGATTCCTGACTTTCGAAAATAGGGTTTCTGTTCCAGATTCAACGCTGAATCAGTGGAGGATGGTTCATGGTGGCAGTGTCAGGCAACTTAAACTGTTAAATCTCTTGATTGGGTTCAACACCATCGGCCATGTCATCCTCCCTAGATGCCTACACCACCTTGGAATCTCCACAAGTGTGTCTACATGGATGAAAGCTTTACTCTCTGGCAGAGCTCAGTGTGTAGCAATTCAGCAACTCATAGTTTCAAATCTACCTATGCCCAGGTCATATGTGGAGCTCCGCAGGGTGCCACAATCTCTCCTTACTCTACAACCTAGACCTCCATCCAGTGGCCAAGTTTCTCTATTCATTTGACTGGAATATTACTCTTAAGCGTTATTGCCACAGCCACGGCCAATTTGAGATTTTATCACCCAAGCCTGACTTATGGGGCCGACCAAAGCTAGGGCTCATAAGGAGGGCTGAGGGATCATATACTCATGTACTGCCAACAGATTGCAGGCAACAAGGCTAGAAGCAACCAACTGCGTGTGGTGGGCAGAGAAGTGATTTCGCGTTTAATGGAAAAATCAAACGCAGAAAACAATTTAGGAACAGGCCGCTGAGCAATAGTCACTAGGCGGCATCAGAGCGTAAATCTGTTTTCTATTTTCTGCCACAGGATTGGTGCACAGCTAGAGGGATGGGGCAGCATGGGAGGACGAACATCGGGCCATGCAGGACCGGTGGGGGAGGCGAACAAGGATGGCAGAGGTGCGCTGGAAACCTTGGAGGGTGCCGGGACGACAACGACCACAAATGGTTGAATCCTGAGAGGCTATACAATCAGTGGCGTATATTGCCTGGAAGCTATGGATACTGATTGGCTCGTAGGATTCTAACCTTTGCTCCCGGATGCTAATCACACTGAAGATCTTTAGATTTGTTTACACCTAGATAGAGACACCAACAGCATCAACTCCACCTTCTCCCGGTGTATGCCAGTGATCAGTGCCTGGAATAACAAGCATAGTTGGAAGTTTGGTGCATCAAAAACAGAGGCTGTACTGTTGGCACTACACACAACCCTACTTTTTGGCATAGTGACCATTGGCACTGCGCACAGCCCTCAAAACGATTACGCAAGAGAAACCCTGGCCAATCAGATCACAATGCTCCCTCAACTCAACAAAGTGGTCGGCTGCTGCTTTGAACAGTAGAGGCAACTTAGAAGATTTGCTGTCTGTTCCTATTTACCGGGTAGGTTTTGTAAGCAAATGCTTTTATTTCCTTGTTGCTAGACTTCTGGGGCACCATCCATCTTGATAGAGCTCAAGTTGAGGGTACACACAGGTGGGAAGGTGTCCCCCCACTTTTTTCAGAGGGCACATTGATATGCTAATTTCGGGTGACGCCACATTTAATTGGTATGTTAATGAGTGCCCCACTTTTTTTTGTTTTAGGACTTTTATTATTTATTTTTAAATATCAGTTTCTATCGCGCCGCAGCCCGCAAGGCCTTGACCCCTGCATCTTGGTCTATCCAAGTTACTGCTTCTGAGACTTCGTAAGAACAGGACAGCAAGAGCGTTCCTGAAACCGCGTAGATACGCACACACCTCTTTTGTGCATGGATAATGGTTGCCTGTCGCCGACCGTGTTGCGCTTAAAGCATTTTGCATGGGCTGCTTACTTACTTCAAAAGACCTGTTTTATTTGTACAACATTTTTTAAATTGCCAACCGCGGTGTCCGGTCAGCCCCTCTGAATCTGTTATGACCGCCCAGGAAAACGCTCTTCGGCCCACAGCTCAGAAAACAGCTTCGTGGATCTCCATCGCAGACCACTTCCGGGAAGAGGACAAGCCTTGTGCTCAGCGTCACGAAGTGGTCATTCAACTCAAATTATTAAGGTATGAAGAATATAGCAAATGATTCCATGGTGCCCTTGGACGGCGTAACTTGAGGTCAATACATACATTCAAAATAAAACGAATAGAGGGCGGATCGAAAGTCTACAGGTGGTGATAAAACGGTCTGAGATATGCGCAGTTCTCAGAGCTGCGATCCTCCTGACAGTGAAGGGATAACATTATGAAGACAACACTCTCATATAGTTTTGCATTGCTGTTTGCCCAACTGTTCCTCCATACCCACGAGACGCTGAACCCAGAGGGATTTCTGGACGTTTCTCAGGTGTTATAGCAAAGTTGGGCTACAGTTTACTTTTATGCAGCAAACCCAATGCGATGAAGCATTTCACATCAGCGTGTTCAGTGCAGGCTTTTACAACTCTATGGGAGTTGGGAGACACCTAGTGGTTGAAATAAGGTTTGCAATTGTGTGATTCATTTGTCTGGATAGTCATTGCCAAATTTAAACATTGTAAATTGACATGTAGGCGCATAAAAAACAAGCACTGGCAATGCCAATAGTTTAGGCTATTGTGTAGGCATGGGAAAGGCACTTACCAGGCGAAGCGCTTTGAAACACATTTTGTATAGGCGCTACATAAATATATCATATCATATCATCATATCAAGTGTCTGCAAATCTAGGTGTGTGTGCTCTTACATCATTGCAACCATTGTGCACTGCATTTTGTGTTCTTTATTCAAACAAAATTGAATCTAGGTCTGTGTGCTTTTACATCATTGCACCCATTATGCACTGCATTGTGTGCTCCTTAAAAAAAAAAAAATCGAATCTAAGTGAGTGTGTTTTTACATCATTGCACCCATTGTGCACTGCATTTTGTGTTCTTTAAAAAAAATGAAATCTAGGTGTGTGTGCTTTTACAAAATTGCACCCATTGTTCTCCTCCTGCAACTACGTGGTGAGTCCGGGCCAGGACTGTGCAGTGCAGCCACCCCTCTTTCATTCTACTATCATCTGCCACCTTCATGGCGCTCACCATCTCTCCTATCTTTTCTAACTGATTTACTATCACCTATCCTCCATCTCTCACGAAGTCTGGAAGAAAAAGCACAAAAAATACATCCTGAGTGCCAACGCCGCCCTACCCATCGCTGACAGCTATAGCAGCGCAACTTCCAGACAGGTCTCCACTGATTTCCTCTTCTCTGTCCCCACCCCTGATCGATGGACTCCTCATCTCCTCTCTACTCGACTCCTTTCACATCCTCTCCCATTAATGGTGGTACCAAGTGGAAAGTCCTCTTGGTGGGCTTCTTATCATCACATTGCATCATTAATGTCTACTACACTGGCATTATCTTGGTACAGCGTCCTCAACCCAACCTCCTTCTTTTTGATCAGCGCCTGCCGTCCCTCATCAACATCCTTCCTTCCTTCACCTGCCTCTCCCTCATCTGTTCTCTCTGTCCCCCCTCCTTCGACCACACCCCTGTACTCCGTCTCGGAAAATCTTAAAAGGTGGAGACCTCCTTCACCTGGCAACACTCAACACCCATTCAGCCAACAAAGACTCAGCCGACCTAGGCCTCCGTCTTGAAGACATTCACCTCGACATTCTCGCTCCTACCGAGACGTTGTTCAATGCCAGCTCAGGTACTGCTTTTGACTTCCTTCTACCTGATGGCTACAAGGTTTTTTCCAAGCTACAAGCAAACTGTGCTGGCAGTGGGTTTGCCCTAATCTTCCCTGAGTGAGTCCCAGCCACCCTCATACCCACTCAGCCTTACTCTTCCTTCGAGAGCCTGGTCTTCAAGTTGGTCATCTTTCCCTCCTCCTCTCTGACCACTGCCACTATCTACAGGCCCCCTGGCACTACCCCCCTGTTCCTCTCTGAATCGCCTGACCTCTGCTCCTCTCTGCCACCTCCAATCTCCTCCTCATGGTGTTTTCAACATCCAATTGGACTATCCTATCTCAGCTTCAACTCTCTTCCTTGACCTCTGCACTTCTCTATTCCTCTCCATTCTCCCTTCTGGTCCAATCCGCTCGGCTGGACAATCATTGGGCACCTTCATATATTCTGACCCCCCCCCGCCCTCTGGTCATACCACTCTCGTGGTACGAGCACTCTCTCCTCTCTTCTTACCTGGGTCCCCTTGGCCCTCTGACTGCAGCTCCTTCAGACCTGCAAACCTTGTTTCGTTCACGAACATCCATCTGATGAAATGACTGTCAGCTGCTACCTTCGCATCCACCTTCATCCCTTCCTCTCCCCCCACCCTGACTCTACATCTGACTCTGCCCTCAGCAACCTCCATCTGGCCATTACTAACACTCTGGATATTCTTGCCCCACTCATGAGGATCTGCCTGAAACCTGCCTCTAAGCGTAATTCCTGATACGACTCCAGACTTGCAGCCTTAAAACGCAAGTGCAGGGCTGCAGAACAGAAGTGGTAAACCTCAGGCACACCCTCTGACAAACTGGCCTGCCACCTGCTTCTAAGGCAATAGAGACTCTCCATCGGTCGCAAGAAAAGGGCTCACATCCAGGCTCGGGTGTCGGGTGCTTCCAATAACATGGCTGAACTCTTTAAAATCTGCAGGGAACTAGCCAACCCTTCTGCCGTCTCCTCCTCCCATCTTCCGTCCCAGGCCCTTTGCAATGCACTGGCCACACACTTCACCAAAACTCATGACATCTTGTGCATCCTTGCTATGCCCTCCCCTCCCAACCCCTGGCCTCCTCTGGCCTCTCATCCTCCTTCTTCCTCTCTCTCCTCTTTCTCCCCTGTCACACCTGATGTGGTCACCACAGTTGTCCGCTCTATGAAAGTCTCCTCCAAACAGGTTACCGCCTTGCTCTTCAGAACCATCAAGGACAACATTGGCTCTCTTTCCCCCGCTCTTGCTGAGTTCTGCAACCACTCTTTTGCTACTGGATCCTTCCCCTCCTCCCTCAAACACTCCATTGTGTGTCCCCTCGTGAAAGAACCTTCAGCAGATCCTGCCTGTCCAGCTAACTACTGCCCTATTTCTATCAGCCCCTTCCTTGGGAAACTCCTGGAGAAGCTGGCCTTCCCCCAACTTACCTCACAGACTGAACTTGTTGGTGGTCGCCACAGCCATCAATCTGGATTCTGAGCATCCAGAGGCACAGAGACTGCTCTTCTGAACACCTGTGAAGAACTGCGTGCTTCCCTTGAGCCCAACTCACGAGATCACATCCTACTTGATCTCTCATCTGCCTTTGGCACTGTCAACCACTCTATCCTCATAAAATGACTACATGATACCCTGGGTATTTCAGAGTGGGCATTGGACTGGTTGTCCTCTTTCCTAACTGATCTTCCATCCAAGGTTATTATGGGCACCTGTTCCAAACCTACCTCCTTCTCCACCTGTGGTGTCCCCAGGGCTCCAACCTTTCCCCTGGCTCTTCAACATGTACCTTGCTCTGCTGGCACACATCATTTCCTCATGCTGACTCTCATGCTTCTTCCATCATCTCGGATTGCCTATCTGCCATCCAGTCCTGGTGCACCTCCAATGACCTCTGCCTTAATGCCAGCAAGACTGAGGTCCTTCCTATCGGGAACCCTGCTCCCTCTTTCTTCCCCTCACTCTGGCCATCCTCTATGGGCTCTCCCCCTTCGCCTTCTTCTGAAGCCAGAAACCTTGGAGTCATCTTCGACTCCTCTCTATCCTTCCTCCCTCACATCCTGGACATTGCCAAGAAGTCCAACTTTCAACTCTTCCTTCTCAAAGGAATTCTCCCTTTTCTCCCCAGAAGCTCAATGTTACCAGTGCTCTGGTTCTCTCTGGGATGGACTACTGCAACAGCCTTCTCTTGAATCTACCCTCTAACTCTCTACGACCCCCCCAGCTAATCCAGAATAGGGCATCAAGACTTATCCTTGGCCTCAAGCCCACGGACCACATCTCTCCTGCCCTAAAAACGCTTCACTGGTTCCTGGTTGCTGCACGGATTAAATTCAAATCCCTCTGCATCATCCATAAGGCTGTCTGGAGCCGGGATTACGCTATCTGCAACTTGCTATTACTAAATATTCTCCCTCTAGACCTCTACGTTCCTCTGGAACCAACTCTCTGTGGGTGAAGCGGTTCACTAAACAGAGGGATGGAGGCCCATCTCTTGCTTCCTCTGACTCCATCTTGTGGAACAACCCCCCCCCTTCCTCTTTGTCTTGATCCAGGCCTCCTCAAATTCCAGAAGCTCCTCAAGGCTTTCCTCTTCATTTCCACCTTCCCTTCCTCCCTCCTCTGTTAACCTTACAGTCACTGTGATTGGTGATCAGGGCCCCTATGTGTCCTCGGGGGCCTGACCTCCCACACCTAATTGCCTCAGCCTCTGCTTATACGCAGCAATTGCCTCTGCACCCACTGGCCTAGGCCACTGTAGGCCTGCACGTACCCGCATATTGCAGCTCAATTGCTCCCTAGCACTTCTTGCCACTTACATCCGCTGCTCACCCATGAGTATGGACACTCCAGCACTTACCCCCACATCCTCGCCCCTCTTCTCTCTCTGCAATTGCACTTTCTGAACACTTAAATGGCATAGTAGGTTTGTCTATATCCTCCAGTTTATATATTGTTTTTTACTGTTATTCTTAATCACATGTTCCCTCCCTGTTGCCATGTGGGCGCTTTTAAACGCATTTACTTGTATAAGCGCCTAATAAATGCAAAATAAATAAATAAATAAACAACTTCCCAAAAGAAGAAACGGGTGACAATAACGTCTATAATGGTACAGAATACATATTTTAATGTAAACAAATAATGTCATTCGTACAGACCTTACTAAAATAATAATTTCAGTTTTTCTTACAGTACATAGTTTTCATGAACAAACCATTTCCCAGTTTAATTGTACACAATCCCAAGAATCACAAACAGAAGTCCTATTTCCAACTGTAAATAATCAAATCATGAATTCGTCTACAAAATGAGATGAACTAAGTATTGATTTTAAAGAACTTTTACAATGTGGAGGGGGCGCTGTTGCGCACGAGGAAAATGGCTGCCTGATTTCGGAGCTCCCGCGCCACCGAAAGATCCTGAGCCAATCTATCCTTTTTGAGACCAGCTGGGAGGCTGGAAGACTGTGCCGCCGGTAGCCAGGATATCCGTGCGCCTCCATAGAAAATCATGAGCGGCTACGACACATGGCTACGGAGATACAGCCTTTTGAACATTGACCGGCACCTTGCACTGCTGCGATCCGGCAAAGAGAACCAGGCAGAAACACCCGTTGGCCGAGGTTGCAGAGTGGCAGAAGGCCGCTGGGGGGCGGAGCCATTGGACGCGGTTTGCGCCCGACCCGACACACAAGTACTGGCTACGCCGAGCTGGAAGTCGGCTACGACCCACACTGGCAAGCAGACCCGATACGGACTGGCTCCCTTCTCGGATGCCACGACAGAAGGGGGCTCTACAGCAGATCCTTGAATGCCACTGCGACCACTAAGACTCTCCGGGGGTGACGCGGCACGGACGCGCGACTCTAGGTGAGCGAACGAGTTAGAGTGGCTGCGGCTGGGTGTTGAGCCTGCTGCTGCTGCTGGCTCCCGCACGGGCCAGAGCTCAGCCTCGCAGCTGTGGCAGCCGCACGTATCATCGGCGGCTGGGGGCGGCCGTCACCCGACCCTGCAGTGGCAACGTTTGCGGAGCGGAAGGGGGGTTGAGATAGAACTACAGCCGTCAAGGGGAGTGATCCCTGGTTGTTTGTGAGCGCTTTGCGCCTGGGCCCTGCACACTATGAAAAACCCTAGCCTGTGGCAGACTGCATGTTTTTGAACATTTGGAACAGTGATACGCAGACCCCGGTGGCAGGCACACACGTGTTGGCCTGTACCTAAAGAGATTATGTGTGCGGTACGTGACACCCAAGAAAATGGACCAATGGAAACTCACACCAGTGGCCAAAACCAAAACGTGACAGTTGAGGTGCACACAGAGCCCAGTTTAAACCCCAAAGAAAGTGAGGAGAGAGAAGACAAGCTAGCGATGCTGGTGCAGAATGGGTTCCTGGCAGTAAACACGAAGCTGGATGAGATAGTGGCCACTATAGGCTCCATGAGGGCCAGAATAGATAGAGAGCGCACGTATCACAGACACTGAGAACAGAATAAGTGTAAATGAGGATACTATTACTCAACACGTTCAGGACATTACTCTTATCAAAGAAACATTGCAGAATAAATGTGAAGATCTTGAATCCAGGTCGAGGAGGAACAATGTCCGAGTGGTGGGCGTAGCGGAGTCCTTTGGAAAGGGACAAATGTGCGGCATTCTCCGAACATTTCCTGGTGGAGAGAGCACACCGCACGCTTGCACCGGTTCCCAAACCAGGCGCACCACCACGTACGATAATTGCACGTCTCCTTATTTTCAGAGATAGAGACACTATCCTGCGCCTGGCGAGAGAAGCTGGAACACTGCAGTATGATGGGGGCCGTATACATATATACCCAGACTTCTCTGCCACGGTTCAGGCTAGCAGCAGGTCCTATGAACCAGTTAAGAAACTTTTGAAAGCACGCCAGATCTCTTATGCTCTGATGTTCCCAGCCAAGATGAGGATTCAACATGCAGGGAGAGCGCACTTTTTTGAAAACTCGACTGAAGCCTTAGCGTATATAGAGTCCTCTATACCCCTTCCTCCCAGAGGGGACAGGCCGGCACAGAACAACAGACCCCGTCCGGCAGACTAATAACACAAGATAAATTCAACTATGCTTGGGTTGCCGGTGTTTCCCCTACATGTTTGGCTTTTCGCTCAGGGCGAAGCTGAATGGCGCCTAGGTCGGCCTCAAGATCCGTTGATTGGTGGGGAGATGGGAACCGAGTTTGGCAGTCATGTGAGGCAACATGATCACCCCTGGAAAATTCCACAAGTTGAAATGGGAACATCGTCAAGTTGGGGGTGATGATGAGGGTGGAGGACTGATAGAGGGTATAAAATAAGTTGTTGTTGTTACGCAGACTCACAGTTTGAGACTGTAAATGGGCCCCGTGTTCAGGAGCCCCGTCCAGAGGTAAGGACAAAAGAAGCAGAATGTTTGTTAATGGTTAAACCAGTGGTCGCGCAGATGCTAGCAATACTCGCCCTGTCTAAACACTATGCTCCTAAGATGCGTGGTGTCAACAAAACATTTCTTCATGATACATTGGTGATGGGTTAAAACGTGGGACTGTTGTCGTGGAACATAAGGGGGCTAAATAACCAGTTGAAAACTAAGAACGTAGGCAACTATATAGCCAGGCATGGTGCCCAGATTGTTCTGCTACAAGAAACACACATGATGAATCCGAATAACGAGCACATACTGCCCAGATGGGGCAAATTGAGATTCCATACCAATTACTCGTCCCAGTCCAGGGGGGTCATTACGCTTATTCATCCAGGATTGGGGTTCAAGTTGTTGGGCCAAAAGATTGACCCGCTTGGCAGATATGTACTGGTCTGGGGTGAGGTCACGGGTCAGCGTCTGCTTCTGGTGAACACATATGGTCCCAATATTGATGACCCTTCCTTTTATACGTCTATATATCAGTTGATTGTGTCAATAGGCATATCCACTATTCTATGGGGAGGAGATTTTAATGTTGCCCTTGATCCCGGGTTGGATAGATCCAGTACTGCCATCAGGTCACCTAGCAAAACGGTTGTTACCCTGAAAAACATTCTACCACAGCTTTCACTTGAAGATGCCTGGCGTTTGCTACACCCGAATAGAAGGGGATACACGTATTACTCCTCAGTTCATGACTCTGAGTCTAGGATCGATTACTGGTTTGTCCCCCCTGCTGCGAAAATTACATTGCAGACATGCGAAATACTATCCCGCACACTGTCCGATCATTCCCCTGTGTTGATGGAGGTTGAGTTGCACAACTGCCCCAGACCTGTAAAAAGATGGAGAATGCCGGGAGGAATGTTGAACGACCCTGGGGTTGTGGAAGAGCTACACACAGAAGTAGCGGAGTTCTTCACCAATAATATCGGGTCGGGAGACAGATACTCTACTGTCTGGGAATCCTTTAAGGTCTGGGTCAGAGGAACCTTGATATCTAAATCCGTGGGGCTCCTGAAAGGGGTCCGAACTGAACTAACCAAAATCAAAAATAGACTAGGGGAGCTTGAAGAAACCTACACTCATACACAAGATAAGGCAATACTGGCTGAAATTCAGACACGGCTTCACGAATTTGGCAAATTGGCCACAAGAGAAGTACAATATATGGCGGCACCGGTCCGCGCCTGTAGATATGGCGAGGGGAATAAAGCCGGGAGGACACTGGCCAACTTGCTCAAACAAGATAGGCAAGCAAACCTGATTGCAAGTATACAGACATTGCAGGGGGAGGTACTCCTGGGGGAGCAAGACATTAACAATGAGTTCACTAAATTCTATCAAGAATTATATAGCAACAATGACACTAAGGCAAGCCCGGAAATCAAATCCTATTTGGAGGCACTTGCAATGCCCAAACTCTCCGAGGAGGCCCAAGTGGCATTGGAACAGCCGGTCACCGTCGAGGAAATTGCAGAGGCGATTAAAGCATTGGCATCGGGTAGAGCTCCAGGGTCTGACGGTTTGGGCGCGGAGCTCTACAAGGGGTTCCGTGAGGAGCTGGTGCCGGTGCTGTTGCATGTGTGGGAGGAAGCACTCCAAAAGCAACATACTGCCCCCGACATTGAGAGAAGCTATAATAACTGTACTCCCTAAACCCTGTCGCCCGCCTCAGAATATATCATTGTACAGGCCCCTTTCTCTTATAAATACTGATGCCAAAATATTTGCAAAGGTGCTGGCAAACCGGCTCCTACCGGAAGTCCCTACACTTGTCCATCCCGACCAAAACGGGTTTATCCCCACTAGATACATGGCCCTTAATCTCTGTAGACTTTTTGGTATTATGACACAAATTGACCCTAAGAGGAGCGCGGTGGCCATAACCCTAGATGCCGAGAAGGCTTTTGATTCGGTGTCGTGGACCTATTTGCTAGCAGTGCTAGAAACATTTGGCATGGGCCCAAACTTCATCAGATATGTGAAGCTGTTATACACTGAACCTGGGGCATGGGTGTTGACTAACCGAACCATCTCGGAGCTGTTCCTACTGGGGAGGGGCACAAGGCAGGGGTGCCCATTCTCGCCAATATTATTTGCCTTGACAATAGAACCAATGGCAGTCGCGATTAGACTGAGACACTCAGGTAGGGGGATAAATTTGAAAGGCTCTACCCAATTGATCTCCCTCTATGCGGATGATACGCTCTTGTACGTCCGTGAACCAGAAACCAATATTGCACCCATAATGGCAGAGATTCAGAACTTCACGGTTTACTCCGGATATACTATAAATAAGACCAAATCGGAAATATTCCCGCTTACTCCGGCAAACAGATGCCCAGATAATCTATCTGGACTCAAATGGTCTGAACAAAGCATTAGATACCTGGGAATACTGGTCTCTGGAGACAGGCATACACTTTACACAGATAATTATGAGAACACGCTACACACCTTAAGCATCAAATTGTCGATGTGGGGACGCCTTCCGATCTCACTGCATGGTAGAGTCGCAGTCCTTAAAATGATAATCTTGCCCAAACTACTATATTTGTTTGTCAATATCCCAATATGGCCGGGACGACCCTTCTTTTCTAGGCTCCGATCCATGGTGGTAACTCTTTGGTCTCCTAGCTGTATGCAGCGGTCCAGGCACACTCTCCTACAACGAACCATGTCAAAGACAAATGGGAGAGGGATCTGCAGACCCCCATTGACGATACGACCTGGGACAGATACTGCTCACTTACCAAAAGGGTATCCTTGAACGCTGGCCTACACTTGATTCAGTTTAAGATTCTAAACAGACTACACTACACTCCAGCCAAAATAACCAAGTTCACGTTGGTGGGCTCGGGTGAGTGTCCCAAGTGCAAAACACCTCAGGCAGGAGCGTTCCACATGTACTGGGGGTGTCCGGCGGTTGCGGACTTCTGGAGAGAAGTGGCGGGGATGCTGGAGGAAATCACGCAGGTTCCCCCGGTGCTAAGGCCACAGAAATACCTATTTGGTGACATAGGCAAATGCTCTGAGAAAATCAGGAGACTGTTTAACATCTCAGGTGCTGTAGCCAAAAAATGCATTTTGCAAAATTGGAAGAGTGCTGCCCCACCCAACATGAAACAGTTCCTCCGAGAATTAACATATGTAAACGAAACAGAGGAACAGTTTGTTATTACCCGCCCAACTACGAGCAGGCCCAAAGACATCTGGGGTCCTTTCAGGATGTACTTATGTGATATGATTTCGGAGGAAGATGAGACTATGTAATCATGAACACTCGAATGAGGTATATATCATGTACTTGTTGTGTACTGTGAAAATGATGTGATAAATGCTGTGTATCTTTTATGACCACTAATAAAAAGAGTAAAAAAAAAAAGAACTTTTACAATTTGTGAAAAATCATGTCATAAAAAATGTTCCCATTCACTGTCCTTCTTGCACCTGTCCCCCTTGTCCCCAGCAATCATCCCCATCAAATTCTGAAAATTGTAATCAAAGATACTTTGATGAAACCTCACTACCTTCCTCCCTTTATCATTGCTGTACAGAAATTCCTAATTCTCCTATTTATGTTTCCCATTCTGCTACCCCCATCCCTTTCATGAATAAATGTATTTTTTGAAATTATAAATGTGTTGTACATCATTGTGTGATATTGTTTTCTTTTTTAAAAGCCCCGTTATGAGTCAGGGGCCAGCATGACTTTCTGGGGTGTCTGCACTTAAAATGGAGGTGCCCACAGGCACACGCAATGTCCGGATGTGTGCGGTTTTGCATGATGCACTTTTAATTAGTTAACGGATATCATGCCTGTTCTATGGACACCCAGCGCATGCACCCTGCGATTCCCCCCTGTTGGGTGCACGTGGCGGGCTGTCATGGCCGTGGACGGCCGCTGATGTCATTGTCTTACCGCACCCATCCGGCATGACAGGGGTGTCCGTGAACAGTGTCCGTGACTGCAGACAGTTTAAAACTGGATTTTCGGCCAATGTAGGGTCTTTCAAGCTGAGACTCTACCCTTGCACAGCTCCCAGACCCATTCTTGATTGATCTGGCAACGTTTTACAACTTGTTATGGCCTATTTTTTACTCGGTTGTCCGCAGACAGCACTACTGTCCGCAGACGGTTGCTCAGAAGGGACCCACCCATTACTTTTCCTCATTCTCAATCAGGCTATCCAGGAGAGAGCATCTTGCAGCACCTACTTTGGAGATACCTTGCAATACTGCATCAAAGGCATCTGCTATGGCCATCTCTGCTTCCTAACCACCCCCATCACCATCACTATCTAGAGGGCCTGGATAGGGGAACATGCACGTAGATACAGATGAGGACGAAGAGGAAGAAGAGGATGAGGTGGGGGAAGTCCCTATCTCCAGTCCTCAGAGTGAGTCCTGGGTGTGGCAATTATTTACAGTTCGAGGAACTGAGTGCTAAGTTGTACTCAGTCATGGGAAACCTGGCTTGTATTTCTACGGGACAACTTCCATGAGGTGCCACACCAAATCTAAACACCTGATTGCTCTGATGAAGGGGATACCTTTCTCACATAAGACTTGGCTGACATCTTCCACCCCATCATCTACAACTGCTGCTGTTACCACAAAGGATACTCCTTTGGGGCAGAGGATCCCAGCGGTGGCTTCACAGGCCATACGGGATGTTTTTGACACTTACCTTTCGAGGGTCACAGTGCTATGTTTGTATTGTGAAGCACCGATCTGTAGGGGAGACCAGTTTTAGAGTGCTTTCGAGGCTGCAGTCACAAAACATGAGAAACACTGCCCCCACCTTAAATGCCAAAAGAATTACACAAAAAAAGGTTCCTTTAAGAGACAACTTTCACAGTTAAAAAATAGAAGTGAGAAGAAAAGCCACACGCACCTTTGCAGCCTGCATAGTCCGCAGGCAGCACAATAGTCTGCGGACATCTAAAAAATTTCAGGCGTGGGGTAGGAGAATTGAAATCATTTTAATTGCTTTGCGTTAAAAAATGGCGGCTCTTGAAAGAACCTTTTTTGTGTTTTTGTTTTTATATTTATTTTTTTAAAAATTGGTTTTAGAAACTGAACTAAGAAACATTTTACTGAATGTAATTATTTCTTCTCACTTTCACAAAATCTGCTTCAAAGAATTTTTAATGTTTTCCAGAAAAATCTGATTACCCACATCAGTTAGATGGACTCCATCTCTCCGAAAAATATTGGCAATATCAAATGTATTGTTCTCATTATTAAAAGATGTCATGAATATCTTGCAGAAAAGCACACACAGCTTTATTGATGTTGCGCCTTGCTTTTTCCATTGGTTGACGAATAAACTCGAACGCATCCACAACTGTCTCTGAGCAATGGGAGAACAAATGATTTTTGAATTTGGGAACATTTCCTTCAACTTTCCCCATGTTTCTTTCATTGCAAACTGCAATGAAATTCCAGTCACATAACCCAACCTGTTTCTTTCACAATGAAAAATAATAATGTTGGGATATTTCAATTGAACCATATTTGCATAAAATGGGGGCAAGGCCACCCACTTCATACGTCGCACTCCACCATAACACTTAAAATTCATGGAATCCAAGATGTTCCACCTATTCACCCTGCTCTGCATAGACCTTCAACCAATGGACGCAAGAGTTCCCCAAAATCCACACACTCTGCCTTCTCAAACACATATCCATAGCCATTGTCAATGCTCTCACAACTCCTATTAACAAAACTCCTGCTACCATCTCTTCCTGTACACCTCACCCAGGAAACCTGAATGGCTGATTGGCTGATTCCCCAATGTCCGTGGACACCCATGACTGTCTGCGGTCTCTGCAGCCCCTTTTCCATGAAAGGCATCCTTTCAAGACCCGGATGTGGCATGTGCCATCCCCGGACTACCACAGTGTCTTTGCATGTCGCTGCCAATCAAAGGGGTGGGTGGGAGTATAAACTCAATACAGTTATTTGTTCTTTAGTGGTGGCTCTAAAGAACATTTTACAGTAGTACTGTACACTCTACAATTTTCTTACAGGAACCTTTTCAATGCATTGCTAACATTGTATAGGAAAATTGCATTTCCGACATCTGTGAAATGAACTCCATCTTCACAAAACAATTCACACCATTTATTTATTTAATTTATTTAATTGTTTGCTTGTTAGGCGCTTATACAATAAGAAATACTGTTTCAAAGCACCCACAGCCAGGGAGGGAGGGAGCAGGAGTGGGAAATACATTAAAACGCAAAATATAAGAGCATTGGAGGAAGAGGAAAACAGGATGAACCTACTATGCCTTGTGAGCATTCAGAAAGTGCAAGTGCAGCAAGGAAGAAGGCAGGGGTCACTGCTGTGGAGTCTAAGCTCACGGGTGAGCCACAGTTGGAATGCTAGGAATGTTGAGTGCTACACGGCCAGGAGACGCAAAGGGTGTAAGTGCAAGCCACCAGGGCAGATGGTGTAAGTGCAAATGCAGATAGACAGGAGCTGGGCTGATTGGGTGTGGGAGGTCAGGGCCCTGAGGATGCATAAGGGCCCAGGACACCAATTGCAGCAACTGTGAGATTAGCAGGGGAGAGAAGAAGGGAAGGAGGAGGTAAAGAGGAGAGTCTCAATGATCTTCCGGAATTTAAGAAGCTGCTGCTCAAGGTGCAGGGAAATGGGGAGGCTGTTCCATAGGAGGGAGCCAGCTGAGGGAAGCAAACAACCACCTGCCCTCTGTTTAGCAAAATGCTTTACACACAGAGAGTTAGAGCAAGAGGAGCATAGTGGTCTAGAGGGAATAATACGAAAATGCCCAAAGATTGCCACATGTTAATTACTGCGCTTTTGCACAGTAATTAAATGCAGACCCCCCACACTGACTAATGGGAGCAGGGGTTGTGGGGGCATACCCCGCTCCCCTTTGTGGGTGTAGTGTGGGTCAAGGGTTGCAGTGGTGTCCCCATTGGATGGTAGCGGGGGACAACAAAGAAAAAAAAAGAAAAAAGAAAAAACGGACCCTGCAACGCCAGTTCAGACTCACGAGGGGCAGCGGCAGCGGCACACTTCACAGTATGCCGTCGTAAAGGTAAGTGGGTAGGGAGGAGACGGTTATGGGGATGCACGGCACAGTGATCTATGTGCTGACTGCACCATCCCATAATGGGAGTCAGCAATTTAATTGTCGACATTAGGGCAGAGTGGTGATCACATAGATACGTCTAGAGGGGCAGTATTTAGTAAGGTAAAGTTGAAGATAGTTTGGTCCCCGGGCCCAGACTGCCTTGTGGATGATGTAGAGTGATTTGAATGTATCAGACCATATATTGTCTTTCTGAAAATATGACATTCTTACACCATATAAAAAAGCAGACACTGCTTTATTGACAATCTGCCTTGATTCTTCAATTTTTTGACTGAAAATGTTTATTGGACATCTCCATGTTTGCCTCGGATTTATTTCAGAAAATATAATCTTGGCAGCAGGAAACAGTTGCATTAGGCTTTTAAAGAAATCCTTCAGGGCAACCTTCAAGTACACTGGAGTCACATACCCCAAACGGTCCCCTGCACAATGCACAATTCCAATGTCTGGACATCTAAAGTGATCCATACTCTCACAAAATGAAAAGAAGCCTGCAAAGTTTCAGTCACAAACTACATGCCACAAAACCTCCTCTTCTACCAATCCAATACTTCAAAAAATGCCATGATTTTCGGTATACACCTTCAATGACTGAATTGAAGAGGCCCCCAAAATCCACACACTCTGCCTACTCAAAAACATAGCCATATCCATTTTCAGTGCTCTCACAACTCCTGCAAACAAAACTCCTGCTACCCTCTCTTCATGTACACCACATCCAGCAAACATAATCAGCTGATACCCACAGACCCCTTACCATGCCAGGCATCCTCAAAAGACACGGATGTGGCACATGCTATCCACAGTCTACCGCTGTGTCCACGGACCTTGTAACACAGGGACAGCCCTTCTACCCTTTCCACTTCCATGTCATCAACACTACGTCATTGGCTGCTTTCAAAGAGTCACACATCCATCCACCAATCACATCCAAAACCTCTACACCTAACCCTCAAATAGCTCAATGTGTAAAATAGGCCAAGAATCCTTTAAACAATCATTTAAATCTTTACGACAATTCCTCAATCACTATGAGAAACTAAAAGACAAAAGTAGAATGAAAACTTTACAAACCATAGCCTCCTGTCCAGTGCGCAACCACACTGGTCTGCAAGGAAATGCTTGCAAAAGCACCTTCCACCACATCAAAATGTTAGCAACACACCATTCTGCTATATGGAATCTTGTGCATAGACTATACTATGCAAAAATCCTACTCTAGAACTGCAAAATTTAAATAACATTCTCCTACATGGAACAGCCAAAGAACTGCTTCAAGAAATAGAACACATCCAAAGTAAATATTTGGAGCTGAATTTCACTTCGAAAATTCTGTAACTTCAGAAAACATTACCAAAAACCTCATAAACACCAACGCCCTGACAACAACATACAAAAAAGAAATAGCTATGTTTGAAAACACATCTGCTCAAATACCAGACCAAGTATGTGTCTGTTGTCGCAGAACTTTTTATAAAAACAGTGTGGGATATATTGGCCCAACTCAGCTGTACTTCCCCACATCACCAAGCTGCATTTCAGCAGAAACAGCAAAAGGGCTGTGCTGGCTCCACTAAGCACCATTGCACCAAAACCGCATTTTGGAGCAACAAAAAGAAGGCTGCACCATCTTGCTAAGCACATATTGGGCAGGATGGAACAAGGGGGGCATACTTAGGGAGCTTGCCAGTGTGTTCTTACATATACAAAAGAAATAGAGTGGAAAAGGCAGCGCTACTTTGCTGCCAGCCCAAAGTCCCCATTGAAAAGGGGGTATTTTACCTTAAAATGATGCTGCTCTGACGCTATTTTTATCTGTTCTTCCTAAAAATATGGTTAGTAATAAGGCCCTGCCATGACCATTCATATACCAATTGTGCTTCAGCAAAACCAAGCATGACCCCTGAATGACAGGCTCCGTCAAACCAAATCTGAGAAAAATCAACAAAGAAACTTCATTTTCCACCACACGGGAAAAAGCTTCACTTTTAAGTTACAAAGTGTCAAGGATCAGTAATTCAAAGGAACTCCAGCTCTGGGCTATGTCAATTTCAGGGCATAGGTGGTTCAAATAAATTACTGCCTAAAATATCTATAGCTGCAAAACAGTGTGGCAATCCAGATGGAAAGCCAAAAACCGAATTTGAAAGCAAAGTGCTAGCAGCTTGCACCACATGTCTAAAAATGGGCTTTTCAGACTAAAGGAGAAAAATGCTTGTTTAAGAGTACTATGTTGAACAAAAACTTCTTCTAGCCTAACAATGTGAAAGGGGATTTACTGCAAAAATACAATCTATGGAATGGTTCTATTCAGCAGATTTACTTCCAATTCAGAACAAAAATAAATACAAGTAAATTAAACTTCAGTGGCTGCATGGGGAGAGGAATCAGCCCAAGACAGGTTTCTGCTGAGAGGATGACAGAAACAAAAGGGGCCCTCTCAGTAGATACTAACACCCCAGTGATAATTACTAGGTTGGACAGAATCTGGTCAGAATAAACCTTCAATCAAGCTGGGAAAACCCCATACTCCCTCTGGGGGAAGTGACAGTTGGTGGCAGCTGAAAAGAAAAAAAATGGGCCAGTGTAGGACAAAGGATACCCATTTGTTTCAAAATACTATTTTATTAAGAAACTTTGAAGATGGTTATCTTTGCAACAGGACTTTAGAAAAAATGTAGTAGTTTAAATGTGATTTTGGTGGCTTTCAAATAAGAGGTCTTCGCTGTCAATAGCATGTATGGGACACGAACGCCAGAAGAAAGTGAATCATGGGGAAAGGACACACAATGGAATGTTAAAAATTAACAGAAATAGGTCCCGTGATAGTATGTACGCACGTGTAAAGTCCCAGAATTTTAGGCTGAACATTTCACACTGAAAAGGACCAAAGATTATTCAACGTACAAAACAATGTCTCACAGATTGCAGGGTTGAACTGCAAAGGTCTGCATAAAATATGTAACCTGTTTATGTAATTGGCTAAGAGACTTCAACTGTATAAATGTACCATTTGTGGCAATATTGTATTTTAGCTAAAGTAACTGTAGGAGGTTTTTGAACATTGTAAAACTCACATCATAAATCTGACATCCTGCCATTGAAATCCAACCAACTGAGAGCAAGGCGGGTACTATCACCCCTGACCTATCCAGTGGTTTAGAGGTGTGTTTAGCTAAGCCTGCCCAGCCATATACTTCTTTGATGTCAGTATGCATTATAAATAAGAGTCCATGACAGAACTCTAGACACAGACACTGTTCATGAATTTCCTGCTCCTGTGTTCCTGATCTTCTGCATTCATCTTGCTAATTCCAACTACAAGGCCAAAGCATTGCTGACCCTACTCCAGAGCCCACTGCAAAACCCAAGCATAGCTGATTCCTATCCCATCAAGGCCAGTGATCCAGAATCAACCCACTAATCTCCCATTAAAAAGGGGAAAGCTGTGGTACCTTTTGCATCCTGAAATCACACCGGCTTTTTTGCCCACTAACTGCATCCAGCGGTACCTGTGCCATCCAGTGACCCTAATTGCCCAGCTGTTTGCTACCTGGTGACCAGAACTTGCCAAGCTGACTTTTGTCAGGCGCGCCACCGTGTGGTGACCAGAACCTGTTGACTGTCCAAAAATCCCAAAACTAAAAAGTGGACTGCGAGTCTAATCCCCACCCCATAGAGACACATAGCCTATCTTACCTTGTCCTTATCCCACTCTCTAAGTAGTCATATTTACACCCTGGTAACTTGGTGAAACTGTTAGAATTATCCTTGTATCCTGTCCTTAATGTTGAAGTGCTAGCGCCATCTCTTTTCAATTTTGTCTGGTGTAAATTATAAGCCCTTAGTTCTATTTGGAGTAATCAAACTAATTTCCATATATTTTATTGTTGGGGTTGAGCACTGGGGTGGTAATGTTGGCCTCGCGAATCAACCTTGGACCTTACTGTGTTCCTCCTTAACAATACAGCCTAGATAATTTAGTGTAAGTAACAATTTCCTTTCTTTCAAAACTGATTTTCTCTCTTTTAACCGCTCTATTTTCCTAAAAACAAGCCTCACTCTACCTTCCAAATCTCTCTCAATTCACCAGCTAGAGACCTATTTTAACTTTTATATTGTCCCTGTGATACAAATCTATTTTCCACCCCAAAAACCACACTCCAAATCAGAGTATTTCACCTGTTTCTATTAAAAACCGTTTGGGTAATTTAAAGCGGGAATTGAGAAAATTGCAAGTTTTCCAACATGTTATTTTGCTGCAGCATGCTCTAAACTTTCCACTCATTTCCGAATTGTATGCCTTTTGCTGATCCATTCCCTTGTGATTGCCAGTGATATAACATACCTGCTATTGTGATAAAACATATGTATATTATAATTTAACCACACATTAATTAATTATTTGTAAAATTCAAGTGTTATTTTTGTCAGGATCCAGGAGCACAATATAGTAGTGGTGGCTTGACACGTCGTGATGCAATTAAGGCTTTCTGACAATATACCCCTCAAGTGTACATAAGGACAGTTTGAGGTGAGTACTGCCCGAAAGAAGGTACACCCTGGTACTCCAACAGATGGCTGCAAGAAAATTAATCAGGCATTAACATGAAGCTAAATGCAATGGGAACTCCAAGCAAGATACTGAACTGATACTCACAAACAAGAAAATCAGACTGGGACCGAATGTTCCAAGTTAGATCAATGAGTACCCTGAAAGCAAAAAGGGACTATTACCAAGAGTACAGGAATAACAAGGAAAGAATAAATAATAGTCTTGTGCTTACCAAATGAGTGTCCTGGATAGTCTCTGCAGAAATGTGGGAAATGAGTTGGCAGTCTGGGAAACAATGTCTTTGGTTTTCCTATACCCGCCGGCACGAAGACGATTAAAAGTGAATTGATCCTGGTGCGGTTGCGCTGCTGTTCTTTAAATCCTGCGCCTATGCACCAATGTCCTTTGGTCCTTGCGCCGATGCGCGGTAATCCTGAATGTCCGAAAAAGTCTTTTGACAGTTCCAGGAAGAAGATTTGACACAGGTAAGACTTGTGGAATGAAGAGGTTGTAATCCGTGGACGTTCCGTTTTTTGGTAAGAGCAGGTAAGACTTGGATGGTTAGATGAATGCAGTCCGTGGCCGTTCCAGGTTGAGTATGACCAGGTAAGACTTTAGGATTTAGACAAGGGCAGTCCGTGGCAGTTCCGGGTCTGGTAAGAGCAGGTAAGACTTGAAGATTCAGACAAGTGCAGTCCGTTGCCGTTCCGGGTCGGGTATGAGCAGGTAAGACTTGAGGATTCAGACAAGTGCAGTCCGTGGCCTTTCCGGGTCGGGCAAGAGCAGGTAAGACTTGAGGATTCAGACAAGTGCAGTCCATTGCCGTTCCGGGTCGAGTATAAGCAGGTAAGACTAGGTAGCAATGACAAGGAGGAAGTAATGCAGGTAACAAGACGGGCCGGGGATACAAGAAGCCAAGAAAACAAAATACGAGGTAAGGAGCTTTGGAATTAGACAAATTCAGAAGCGCCGCCATGTGTGGAGGCGCGGCTTAAATACAGGTCACCTTACGCACAGGACGGCGCTGTAGACCTGAGCGTTTACACGAATACCATGGCCGCCAGTGTTTCCACAGTAACCCATAGTGTTCTGCAAAAGGACGTGCAAGAAACAAGGGAGAACGGGTCTGAGCCATCGCAGACCCTCTCAATTTGGACCAAAAACGTTAGTTCCCTTGGGTTTACTAGACAGTTTGTTATTACGTGAACTCCTCCTCTGATTATCTGACGGGGCATACAATGGAACCCTGACAATTTTAGGCCTTTGCTAAGGGTTTAAAGTCCTCTAATTCTGTAAGGGAAGGTCAGATTGTGATTCCGTTTTCTCCCTCTTATTCCTGACTACCTGCTGCTTCTTTCTATCCACTCAGAATTCGATTTGTGTATTGAGGGAACATTGCAGGGGAAACCTTAACACGGGTGCTATTGTTTCTTAAATTAAAAAGTGCTCCTATTCAATTGAGTAGTGTACATGTTCTGGGAGAAGGTTAATTAAGTGCATTGCTTACATTTCGATTGTAAATCACCGCATTGGGGATTGCTGCCCCATATTAAAATTGTCTAATTTCATTTCAATTTTAAAAATAAATAAATATTGCATTTTCACCAACCGGCCTGGTTCGTGGTCCCTTGTGACCCGGGGTATTTGAAAAAGGCGGTGTGATGCAAGTTGTGTACCATCTCAAATTGAATTTGCATAAAATAAAGAGAAAGGCATATCAATTGAGCGCTACATCCTAGGCTGAGACCAAGGTGTGTGTCGCCTGATTGAAATCCTTAACAACAGCACAAAAATAGTAGATGTGGCCAACAGAATATAGGACAATGAGGAATTCCAATGTCTCCAATTAGCTTTATATCTAACAGCAGAAACAAAATACAAAATAACTGACCCCTCAATAGTTTGCACGTAATGCAACACAAAACTTGACAATAACCAAATGCCATCACGTGCTATCTCCAACAACTTAACTTGTATGAGAGCATGAAAATCCAAACAGTGCTCCCATTTCAAGCTATAATACACCTTCAACCGAAATCAGCCAAATTACCTCCATCCGAGTTACTAATGGGCATCCGTGGCAAAGTAGTATATTTGCCAATAGATCTCAAAGAAAATGTAAGCGACCAATTGATCAATCTTTGATTGTACTAGTTAATGGTGTACCAACAAAAGACACAAAAATTTGGCAACAACTAGTTGACTTAAGCAAAGTTAGACAAGCCCTACAATATCTAAAATAAAACAATGAATACAAAGATATAAACTTAGAGGAAAACCTAAGAGAAACCACCCAAATAATTCAAGACTCACCAGCAGCTGGCCAATTTGAATGTGTAGATCCTGTTACTGCAGCCAGCATTTTAGACCAGTATACAATTCACCCACTACACTCCAAAGACACCAATGATGAGGCATTAGAAACATATCAAATGCATCAAGCCAAAGGATCACCAATAAGCATATGGAAAAAACGGGTAGAAGCACATTCTTTTCCTCTACTTTTCCTCTACTCGTTCCTACAGGAAAAGGAGGAGGATATGATGAAAGGTCCTCACAAATTAGTGCATCAGAATATCGCTCTTTAAGAATGCATTGTGTTGACCACAGCTTCAGACAAAATGTCGAATACATTTTCCACCTCCTCTTCAAAAGAATACTGGTTCCGATGTCATGTGGATGTACGTTGTATGCTAAGGTACCTGGGCCCACCCACATGGTTTGTTACCTTAAGTTGGGCAGAGTACGCATGGGATGACTTGGACGACTTCTTATGTATTGCAAGCCAAAATAAAGATGGAATAGATATAAAAACACCAGGATAATTCTGTTCTCTTGACCCTGTGAATGTATCAAGATACTTTCACCATTGCTTCATAGCCATGCTGCACTTAACCAATAAAACTATCCCTCTGCTCGGAGAAGAGCAACACTTCTTTTGGAGAAAAGAAAATCAATCCCACCACACATCCACTTGCTTTTGTGGATAAAACATGCTCCTCAATGTGGCTATGATAGTGACCCCACTGTTTCACAGTTTATTGAAAATTACATTACCTGTGAGATCCCTTCAGATACCACAGATAGTGACCTTCATGCACAAATCTTACGCTTCCAAAAACATAAGTATGGCAAATACTGCCGACGTAGATATAAAAACAAAGGCAAATACTATACCAAATGTCACTTTAGCTTCCCTATATCAGTTTGCATGAAAGCACAAGTAAATAGCTTGATGCCTTCTGTTAGACAAAGCAAAAATATCCTAAAAACATGTAGAGCATTAAAAGGAATGAAGCATCCAAGTACATCAATGATTACAAAATTCCCTCTTGAGGAATGCAAACATAGACATACAATAAATTGCAGATAATTCCACTGCAGTTGCAAGATATATCACAGCCTATCTCACCAAAGCTGAAAAAACGGTGCTGAAAGACCTCTTGGATGACATATCATCTGACAAAACACTATCACCAAAATTGTACAACTTCGGTATAAAAATGCTCTCCCATAGAGAATTCTTGTGCTACGAAGCTGCAGAATGTTTAACAGGTACAGCCTTATATGGAAAATCTGAACACATTGTCTGGCTAAACCTTGGTCCAGCTTCATCCCAAAAAAAGATTACTAAAATCCTACCAAGAGATAGAAAACATAACCACAAATGATCCCAACAGCCAGAACATTTAAAAAACAATTGAATTGACACATACTACCCAAACAGAAGTACTGCTTTGGAAAACATGTGTCTGTACTACATTGCTCAAAACTACACCTACAAAAACAATGTCACAGCATATGAGACAACTGGCAAATATTCAGTCTCAACTTGTGAAGGAAGCTTAGTGAAACTCATGAAACCCAGTCTAATTAATTATATAAAGTTATCATTTAAATTTCCACAACATAGATAACTGTATTACATTGCCCTACTCCAACTGTTTAAACCTTGGACTCATTTGAAGCTGCATTCAAAGCAAATGAAAGCAGTATAACAAATGACAATTTCAAACAATACAAAGAAATGTTGTACAATGAACGCCAACAAGAGGAAGAAATTGAAGCTCAGCTAGATAAATACACTCATGAGGGCAGTCAACCTTCCCTTACAGGAAGCCAAGAACCACTTGGAGAACCACTAATTCTAAATGAAGCCCAAATAGCCATGACTGAGGTAGAAAATACATGTATCAATATAAACAATCTGAGGAAGACTTGTCAGTGCTCGAATCACAACTAAATGATGAACAACTCACCATTTATCTAGAAGTCACTCAAGGAATTGAACTTGGTTTTAAACATGAAACTAAAACCTGTAGCTGTAAAAATTATAGATCTCTGCTCCTGAATGTAAGTGGCTAAGATGGTTCTGGTAAAACATTCTTAATTAAAATAATCAGAACATTTCTACAAAACATAACAAACAACAACATTTTGGCAGTAGTAACAGGGCCTACATGTTTAGCTGCCTACAACATAGAAGGTGTACATTTACACCGGCTACTGCTCCTCCCCATAGAACACCAAAACAAATTAGAATACTTCAAATTATCAGCAGAAGCTGAAACAAATGCAAATGCTCCAGATAGATGAAGTAAGCATGGTTTCCAACGTCATGTTGGTTTTAATTCACCTCAGAATGCAAGAAGTCCTAAAAACCAACTACGAATAACTGTTTGGAGGAAAACTGCCCTACAGTTAACACCGGTAAAAGGTCCACCTATTTTGAAAACATTAGGACACAAGCAATGCTGCAATACGCTCAGCAGCATTGGAAATATAAATCTCTGGCAACATTTTCATTACATAGAACTAACTCAAAACATGTGTCAGTCTGCTAACATTTTTAAAGGCATAAGAACTGGTCTGCTTACTAAAGATGCAAAATCCATCTTAAATAGTAGCCTAATCCATGAGCTATATGGACGAAACACATCTGCTCCTGATGTCATGGAACAATTAACTGAACAAAATCTAAAATGCATGTTCTTAATGCCAACACTTGCAAGCTATAGCCAATTCAACGAAACAATGTTGAAAAAAGAAATGCAACCCATACTGCATATCAGCTCCACAGACAAACTAGAAGTGCATGGCATGACACTTTCTATGTGTCAACAAGCAACAGCACAACTAAATAGCTTAGAAAAATGGATCTCTAACACAGCAGGATTGGAGAAAATATTGACTTTGTGTCTAAACTGCAGAGTAATTCTAAAACGTATCCTTGATGTAGGACAAGGTTTAGACAATTGAGCAATTGGTACAGTTATTGACTTCCAAACATATCCACATGACAACAACATTCAGTTTGTCAACATCCACTTTGACAAACTTGCAGAAGTTAAAATAAATTTGCCGCACAATAGCACATTTCCTTCTTTTCAAAGACATGTACGTAGGCAGAGAATAATGTTCACTATGTCTTGCATATGCTGCCACTATAAACCTATACACCCCATCTAGTTATATACCCTGTACCGCAAAAAAGGAAACCTTTAAAAAGAGAACTAATACAAACAGAATATATGACAGATCTCCCAACAATACAGCTAAAGACAAAACGACCAGCACCTTCTACATCAAAGAATACAACTACAAAACTGTTTAGTACAAAATCAACGGCACGTCCATCACAAAACAGCGATACAAATGTCTCTTCTCCACAGAAATCTGCAGGCCCATCAAACGATCCACAAACAGAACTCTCTCGTCCATTTAAATTCAGCAACACAACTGGAGTAAATTGTTATGCTAAAGTAACACCAATCTTCTTTTTCAATTGCCAGCAATTGTTCACAACATTTACTTAAACGGCTCGGACCAGTTGTGTTTGCAAATGCTCGTCCTTCATAGAAATGCCACAAATAATCCTGACAATACTTACAGTGTCTCAGGTACAAGGCAGGAATTGGACTACTGTGCAGGAATGGGAACATTTACCATAAACACACAGGAAGATCCATAAGAATTCCTAATGTACTGACTACAAGTACTGGAAACCCAAAGAAACGCCCTATAAAGACATCTTCCAGATTTCATAAATGTGGAAACATACATACACGCTATGCAACCATACTTCACAAGAGCACATCCTTAATGCACAATTTGTATATGTATCCATACCAAATTCTGAATCCATTGCATTTCACCAACTTCTGCAGAATGCAAATCACAGCATAGTATACCCTTTTCTGCAATTCAGACAATCGTTCCACCATACAAATGAACTCACATAGCCAATATGTCATAGTAATGCTTCTAAGGTACAATGCAGGTGGTACCAAAAATAACCATAAACGTACAGGCTTCACACATGCCCAAGTATGTCTTGGAAAGAAAACCTTCACAACAGTAGGTATAATATACCACACTGGTACCACAACCACTTCAGGACTGCATATGTCAAAAAAAAGAAGTGGTTGGTTTCAATGTAACAACACCTCTGTTACTCCAAAACATAGGTTATTTTATTTTATTGGTTCTATAACATGCCTAATACCGTACCTGAGTTCAGTTTGTAAGCGTGGATCTGTGATTTGAATCTCTGTTGCTCTGCTTGGTCTTGCTATAAAGACCAGCGCATTGCCCCTGTGCTATCCTCTGTTCACTCAGTGAACAGCATATCTAACAAATGCCTACTTAATATTCTTTCAACCCAAATTTAGTCACTAAACTGTTCCATAATTAACAGTTAGAATATGCCAACTGGTATCTAACTACATCCGTGATACTACAATAGTACTTTTAAAAGTCAATGTAGTTAGAATATGCCAACAGATATCTAACTACTTAAAAAATACCCTCCATTGCAAAACATTTCAAATACGCCATCACAATTCTTATACAACAATCTTCTAAACTCTAATGTAGTTATAATACACCATCAGGTATCTAACTATTTAAAGCATTCCCTTAATCATAACATACTTCAAACAAACATACTATCACACTTACACTCACATAACTGTAATTGTTTTTTTTTTAATCCAGTATGGATTTTTTTCCCAATGGCCCAAATATTACTTTATGTCAATACAACAGCAGTGTGTCATACACTAATGTTGTACCAATCACAGTACTTAGAATGTTCTGTTTATGAGGGTCTAAACAAATAAAGGTATATGTAAAAATGTATACAATTAAAGATTTTAAACTATCCTGCTTAACAAATGAACTGCTTTTTTCCACAGAAAATATTCCAGAGATTCCAGTTTCATAACACTATGGAACTAAGTAACCATACCAGGTATAATCAAATACATATTCTATAAGCACTATCCTCAATTGTACTACAATCATAAGTACCATATACAGTTCAATTATATCATTCCACCATATTACAAACACTTTAAACTCCCACTACATTACCTATAATTAGTATCTACATATGCCCCTACTGTGGGTATTCTGGCCATACTCCTACTACATTACCTATAATTACTATACACATATTACTACTGTGGTGGTCATGGCCAGTGTCCACATTCTGGGGGGCATGGCCAAAGGCCATGCCACTGGCCACAACCGCCACAATACAATGAACTATATAACAAGTAGGTACCATTATACCGTCAACTATTAAAACTCACCCTGAACCCCCTGCGATCGAAATTATGTCCGCAGACACTACAATTCACTGTGAACTCAGCAGCATCTGCAAACCCTTTTTTTCACCTATAGAAACAGCTCAATATCATCTTTATTTCACTCGACTACCCTTTCCAAATCCTCTATCACCCACCAAATAACTCTAAAAGTGTTTCGCAAGCCGCCCATTCACGACGCTATCCGCTAACTACTGCGGTGTCAGTGAACTGCTACAACACCTGCCTGGCCTTTATCCACCTACAAAATAGCCCCATATCATCTTTTTTCCGCTCCCCCACCCTTCCCAGCCCCTCTTTCCACCACAAAATAACCCCAAATGTGTTTTCCAGACTTGTTCCCCACTGCGATGTCTGTGGTGAGCTGCGACTGTTGGCAGATACAACATGACGGGCGTTTGAGCAAATATGACGCACCTTACATTTTTTATTGACCATTCAGCGGGTGCGTCCGATGTCCGCAAACATTATGCCACCCTCCAGACCAATCGGAGGCCCGTCCGCGGACTGGACAGGGATGTGAGTCTGCAGACCGAACCCAGATATCACCTATTTTGTGAAAATCCATCCAGCGATTTGGGCTGTAGACATGAGCATAAATTATTTTCCATCGCGTCTATGGGAAAAACCACACATTTTGGGACTCCCCATAACTTTGCTCTCCCCTCCCCCTCTGCAACAAACTTCGCAAGAATCAATCTGACGGGGCCATATACTTTTTTTGCAAAGTTTTGTGAGGATTCTTTCAGGGGGGCAAAGTCATACGCCGTCCAAAAAGTGCTCTTCCTATGGGTTGAGCAACTTAACCATAACTACACGGCCGCTATCGCAGGCCGTGTAATATATATATATATATATATATAGATATATGGGGAGTTTCAACTCAGAGCACAAAGCAAGTGAAAACTGAAAGAGATAACATTTCATTTTCTTTTCTTTTTTTACTTTTAAATGGAACCATTCATATATGTTTTAGTGATCATTTTCCAGGTTGGTTGAAGAAAGGCAGCTATTTACTTTCTGATTAATGGTAGCAAAGCCACAAACTGCCAGCTGTTGTCATATATATCATACTAGAGCTTATGCTACCAACTGAATTAAATGTTAACTTTGGGTGCTCTCTTTTCTCCCGCATGAACCATGGAAGGGAAGACTGCGTGGCTGTCTGAGAGAGTTTTGAGGGCTGTCGGAGATCCTGGCAAAAGGATCCTGTGGGAAACAAAGATTCTGGTCCCCACCCTAAGCACTTGATGTATGCCTGATAAACACTGCTCTGATCTGGTAGGTGTTGACCTAATGGTCAAAAGTATAAGAAGGCCATATGGGGCACAGATTAAGTTAGAGTCAGGTATGAGGGGGCTCTTAGCCTGCAAACCAACAAACCCAGGAAGGTAAACTGAGTGCCTGTGGTTTGCATGTCTTGGGCAGGTCTTTCTCTGAACCAAAATGTTCCTTCCAAAACCCTTAGCTGTTAGGGTAGTGATTAGATTCCCAGTCGGACAATCACCTCATCTGCCAATACCGAATCCTTTTTGCAAAAGGTGTACAATGTGCTTATGCAAGAGAGAGAGAGAGAGAGAGAGAGAAAGAAAGAGAAAGAGAGAGAGAGAGAGAGAGAGAGAGAGAGAGCGAGAGAGAGAGAGAGAGAGAGAGAGAGAGAGAAAGAGAGAGAGAGAGAGAGAGAGAGAGAGAGAGAGAGGCTGGTATTGCCCAACTGAGAAAGAGAAACTAGCTATCTGCATAGGCCAGCGTGAGTGTGGTGAGGAGGCTATGTTCAGCCCTTCTAGTAATTGGCTTGCCTTGCAGTGCATATTAAGATGTGTTATTCATTTTATTCTTTACTATGCCTTGCAATGCTCATTTTCACGTTATCCTACACACGTCGATTAGCCACTTGCACAAGGTAGAAGAATATCAGCGAGTACCCTCACACACAACATCATCAAATCTCTATAGCTCTACCACCTGCTCGTCACACACAGCTCTCCAGCCACCATCGCCCACCGTAGCTCTAAGGGAGGGCCTCAGTCATTCCAACGATGCCTCCTGTTGTGGCTCCATTCTGTAAAAGAATGCCTCATTTTCCCTCACCACAATACCAGCACACAGTGCTTGCTTCCTTCCCCTCTGCAAGCATCACACAAGAGCAAAGCAGTCTTGCTCTGCTTCTACTGTTCCAAACAAAACCAAACAATTTTCATGCAGGTCCAAAAGCTCTGAGAGATGATGAAAATGGCATAACGTAACATAACATAGCATAAGCTAAAATAACACCACTTTCCAGGTGGCAATGGCTTTAACATTGTTGGTGCCCAAGTAGCACTCTTTCCCTGCAGAGAAAGATCTGATAGATCTGTGAGGGTCAGGGGGCTGTTATGACTGGCGCTTGAAAGCCAATTTGGTTTGTGACTAAGCTATGACACCTGCTGATGGTAAATTCCTGGCCTTGACTGAGTCAATCCCTGTTCGGAATCCTTGAGGTCTGTGTGGATTATGATGCTGCTTGTCTTATTCTTGTGGGCTTTTCCTGATGTTGTGAGGTCCATATTGAGTAAACAACTCTGTCCATGTTATCAAATGTTTTATACTGTATTTGATTCAACAAAAACACACTGTGTGGCCTGTGCTAATGCTGATTTGATTATTTTTGTATTATTTGTAATGTGCATAACCTTGAGGGAAGCAGGCAGAAAATGCATCTAGGAGCAGGTGTCAGTAATATAGCGAACAGAAAGGACTGATAATGAATGAGGAATACGTTGTTGAAAAGATATGTTTTTAGCTTCTTCCTGAATAAAGAATGAACTATAGGTTTCCGAAGGTCAATAGGCAATGAGTTCCAAGCACGAGGGCTGCAGATGGAAAAGCATCTGTCTCTGAGGAGAACAAAATTCAAAAAAGGGATCGTGAGATGATGTTGATAGCCAGATTGAAGGAGGAGAGTTGGACAATAGGTAGAGAGCTTTGAAACAAGGTAACTGGAGGGTAGGTCATATAGGCACTTGAAAACAAACAACAGGATTTTAAAAAGGATCCGCTGTTGTACCGTCAGCCAATGCAGATTTCTACAAAACGGAGATATGGAAGTCGTTTTTGAAGGATTGAAGAGAAGTCTGATAGACGCACTTTGTGCGACTTGAAGACGATGCGGTTGGTCAGCCAGCATCCCATAAGCAGTGCATTGCAGTAATCCAATTTTAAGTTTACTAACATCCCGAGAACAGCAGGGCGGTCTTTTTCTGCAATGAGAGGCAGAATGGCCACAGGAGTTTGAGTCGATAATAGATTAATTTCACAACTTGTAATTTGCAATTCAGATTCAACTGCCAAATGCAGCCGAGGTTTTTTACTTCAGAGGAGAAGATGGTAGGTACTTCGAAAAGAGCAGGGCAGGGGATACAGGACTGCGTATCTGCCAACTAAAGGTTTGGCCCAAGCAATATAATCTCAGTCGTGGTGGGGTTTAATTCCAGCCTGTTTTCCATTATCCAGCATCCAGCTTTTTATTTTTTAGCACAATCTAGTATTCGTTGAATTGCTTCTGACGTAAATTTGAGTATCGTTGGCATAAGATTGATAGTTGAGATTTAATTGTGAAAAATATTTAATAATAGCCGGATATAAATGTTAAATAGAAAAGGGGAGACGGGGGACCTGTGCGGAACCAGTAAAACTTAAAAGGCCTCTGGGTCTATTATGTTGCATAAATGGCGCAACGCTGCCAAACTGAACCCACTTTGTTTGTTTAGTGTTTAAAGAACAATTTAGCTCAATGTAAAATGTTAAGAGCCAATTTCATTAAACACATACCAAAGAACTTTTATTTCTATAATATTTTACAAATTCACAGATGTACTAATTTGCACAAATGCTAAGAGAATGATCGAGAGTCATCCCCGACATACAATATCAGAAAGTCTTCTCATTTAATTAATTCGCAGAACAAGTCAAAACATGCAGAAAAAATATATGCATACAAAATACATTGACTGCATCCATACTTCACACATACCTAACCCTACATGTTTCTTTCCACTCAACCACAATAAAAACTATTTTAATGGAAATTCAGCAGGGAAGAGTCTACTCTGACCACCCATAGATATTCTTAAGTATATGGTTTTTATTCCCGTTTCAAAGCTGGGGATTTCCAACTCTTTTTTTTCTCTTTATTTCCGCTGTGTGTACCTATACTGGACGAAACACAACTCTTTTAGACAATTCATGAAAATGTTTACTTCCACATCGATGCGCAACATACAACAACTACTTGGTTATAAAAATCCATGTTAAAATGTATACTCATATACTTAAGGGATTGTTGCGCTCTTCTGGTCTCTGCAGAGGCGTTGGGGCACGGTTCCAGCCCTCCCAGGGGTGAGGCCGCTCTGATCCGACTTCGCCTTCTGCGCTTATGTGGTGACTGGTTGTAATAGGTGATGCTGCTTGGGACTGCTCCTGCGTGGAGAATAGGGGGTGTGAGTATGCCAGCTTGTGCGCCTGATCCCCTTCCAGACCCCTTCTCCCAAACCGCGGTACCCGTGGGATGCGCTGTCCCTGGAAAGCTCACCTGTTGATTAGTTTTGGCGAGCACTCCGTCCTGCTGCTTCTGGCACGGGCGCTTGTATGAGCTGGACCAAGTTCCTTCACTGTTCCCTTGCACGTGGTAGTCCAGTCCTGCTGCGACTAAGCCACTATACTTCAGGTAAGTGTTCCTGTTTGCCTTTGACTTTCCTCATCTGTTTTTGTTATATTGTAAAGTTTGTTGTCTTGTATTGCTGTCTGTTACACTTTTGATGTTTGCTCTTTTGCTTTCTTCCCTTGCAGGTGATGTTGCCAGCCCGGCAGAAGCTGCAGAGCTCGAGGCGGCAGCCGGAGGGAATGAGGAACGAAACTGCAGCGGTCCAGTAGCTGGTAAATTGTTAACTAGGGGGCGCGTGGGGTTCCCATGCGGTGCGGCCCTAGGACGTGATGTTCTAACCTTGTCTTTCTTCTTCTTCACAGGGTCCAAGTTCGTGGATGCAGAGTGCGCTGCTGCGGCGTCGGGATCAAGATCACTGGATGTCAGGAGATGAGTCTGCAGATGAAGCAATGAAGCACCGGTTTCCTGGGGGTGAGCATGCAGGAGAACGCCTGGTTTCAAAGGTAAGTAAACTGGTCCAAGCGGCGGTGAGTGTCACGTTGCACGCGAGTGCACAGTAACGCGAAGCCCCGGCCTTAAGGATGGAGCAGGTTATATAGCTGAGCTTCTGAAGCCACGCCCAGCAGGTTCAGCCTGCCTGCCACACCCTGCCACACCCGATCAGTCTGCACATGAGGACCAGGCCTAGGGAGCCACACTCGATGAGTCAGCACATGAGGATGTTCTCTGGAATAAAGGCTTTCAGCTCCTGGAAAGTTCTTGTCAAATAAAAGCACTCCTGCACTGAAATAAGGTAAAAGCACTCCTGCACTGAAATAAAGTGTTCCTGCTCACATCTCTATATGAGCCTGGTGCCAAAGGTGCCAGGACTGAGTCTAGCCAAGGTCCCTGTGTTTATGTGTACCAAATGGACATAAGTGAGTCAAGTGACCCATTTCCCTCATCACTAGATGGTGTGGTTTTTGTGTTATGGCCTGTGGCCATGACAGCACTCCCCCTCAAGGCCCCTCTCATGGGTGGTTTCCCCTCTGGCCCTGGTTTAGTGGGGTTTTTGCGGTGGAACTGCCTGATCAATCGTGGAGCGTGGACATGCTCACTGGGTTCCCAGGTCCGATCTTGGGGTCCATAGCCTTTCCAGTCTATAAGGTAGTATAACTTGGACCAGACCATCTTAGGGTCTAGGATCCTTTTAACTTCGTATTCTGGTTCTCCTTCAACTATTTCGGGATCCGGTGGAGTATCGATCCGCGTACCTGGTCTCAATGGTTTTAGGAGGGAGACATGAAACACCGGGTGGATCCGCATGTGAGCCGGTAATTCTAATTTCATGGCCACAGGGTTGATCACAGCCTTGATAGTGCAGGCTCACAGATATCTGGGACGGAACACCCGTGGTCCTTTCACAGGGATGTTTTTGGATGCTAACCACACCTTTTCTCTGACTTGGTAGTTGGGAGCTTTCCTTCGGTGTCGATCCGCAAACTGCTTCTGTTTCTCTTTGGCTCTGGCAAGATGCTCTGCTGCTTCCTTAAAAACCTGGATGATGGTTTTGTGTAAGGTCGTTACAGCAAGCATTTCTAATGATTCGAGTGGGTCAAAAACGGATGTCCATGGATGTTGACCGTACACTATGTAGAATGGGCGTTGTCCCGTACTGGTGTGAATAGAGTTGTTAAATGCGTATTCTGCTAACCAAAGTATGTCCTTCCAGGTATCCTCGGTTTGTTGCAGCATACACCTTATTTATTGCTCGAGGGTCTGGTTAGTCCGTTCGGTCTAGCCCTCGGGTTGGGGGTGATGGCTTGTAGAAAACAGAGGTTGATTTTGGCAATTTTACAACACCTTTTCCAGAATGCAGAGACAAACTGAGTTCCTTGGTCTGATATCAATATTGATGGGAACCCGTGTAGCTCGACGATCTGTTCCAAAAACATGGTAGCCTGAGTAGAAGCAGTTGGGAGACCTTTCAGGGGAATAAAGTAGGCCATTTTGGAAAACACATCTATGACGACTAAGATGGTATTGTATCTGTTACAGGAGGGAAGGTCTGTAATAAAATCCATTGATAGCGTATGCCAAAGTGCTGGGGGTACTTCTAAAGGACGTAGCAGACCTGCAAGACTTTGTTTTTGAGACTTGTGTTGTGCACAGGTGCCACAGGTTTTGATGAACTGGACAATGTCCTTTCACCAAGTTGGCCACCAGTAATTGTTCTTTATTTTAGCTTGAGTTTTGGCTATTCCTGGATGCCCTTCTACTAATGAATCGTTATAGTTTGCGATGATTTGATTCTGTTATTTCTCACCCGGGATGTACAATCATCCTTGTTAGTATGGTAGGTTGTCCACAATCGTATACCGGTCTCCGTTCCCTTGCCATTACTGTTGCGCTGGTGGACTCATCAAGTGTTGCAGGTCACATTTTAAGTTTTCTAGAGTGGTGGTTGTGGCACTCATGCCTTGGATTCGTCCTTATGGGATGATGGCCATGGGGCCTGGTGTAGTGAATGCCTCTTCTCCCTCACTCATGCGAGACAGGGCGTCCGCTTTTCCATTGCGTACTCCGGGTCTATAGGTGATGACGAATTTCGTATTCCGCAAAGAAGAGAGCCCAGCGGAGTTGGCGTGATGATTGCACTTTAGCGGTCCTCAGATATTGTAGATTGCGATGATCTGTGATGACGGTGACTGTATGTCTAGCTCCAAGAAGATAATGTCTCCAGGCTTTAAATGCTGCCTTATTTGCTAGCAGTTCTTTATCAGTGATTGCATAATTCAATTCAGGGGCTGAAAACTTGCGAGACCAGAATGCCACGGGATGCAACAGACCTGTTTCCGGGTCTTGTTGTGACAGGACTGCTCCCATTGCTATGTTGGAAGCATCAGTTTCGACCACGTATGGTAGTTCTGGTCGAGGATGCCGTAGAATTGGTGCTGTGGTAAATGCTTGTTTTAGCTCCTGGAAGGCTTTCTCTACCTCTGCGGACCAATTAAATTGTTTATTTTTCCATAGTAAAGAGGTGATTGGGTGGACGATCTGGGAGAACCCAGGAATGAACCGGCAATAAAAGTTGGCGAACCAGAGTACACTCTGTACTACCTTTATGGATGTCGGTGAGGGCCAGTTAAGGATAGCGTCTAACTTGTGCGTGTCCATGCGTATGCCGCGTGGTGTGAGAATAAAGCTGAGAGGAATTCTGCCTCTGTCACATGAAAGAAGCATTTCTCCAATTTGGCATATAGCCGTTGTTGCCACAGTTTCTCCAAAACTGCCTGGACATGGTTGACGTGGTCCTCCTTGGTGGTCGAATAGATAAGAACGTCATCAATATACACAATAGTGCAGACGACCAACAGTTCGCGGAGCACATCATTCATGAAAAATTAGAACGCCGCCGGGGCATTACATAGTCCAAAGGGCATAACCTGATATTCATAAAGGCCATATTTTGTGCGAAAGGCCGTCTTCCACTCGTCTCCTTTTTTTACTCTTACTAGATGATAGGCCCCTAGTAAGTCTAGTTTCGTATATATCTGAGCATTTTTGACTTGATCCAAGAGCTCGGGGATAAGCGGTACCGGGTACTGGTTTTTTACCGTGATCTGGTTAAGTGCTCTGTAGTAAATTTCTCAGATCTCCCTCCTTTTTAGGCACAAAAAAGAGCGGCGAGGATGCAGGGGACTTGGACGGACGAATGAAGCCATTTGCCAGATACTGATCGGGGTAGGTTTTTAGATGCTAGTTTTCCTGTTCTGTTAGGGCGTAAATCCGGCTGCAGGGAACTTGAGCTCCAGGTACCAGATCAATTTGGCAGTCATATGGTCTGTGCAGAGGTAGGGTGTTTGCTTGCTCTTTTTGAAAGACATCTCGTGAGTGGGCTCCGCAAGCCTCCGATTTGCATTGGCTCGGACTGATCGTGTGATTTGGTTTGATTCTCACGGGGTTGCATGTAGACCGACCGCCCCTCGGCCTTGGCCCGATCCATCTTCTGATCCTGCAATCTGTGATCGAGCTGCACTGTCAGGTCGATGTATTCAGTACATCTTTCCGGGGGATTTACTACTTGGGCGAACACGTCCTTAAGTTCCCCTTGCAAGCCTCGGTAAAATAGCGTAGCTCTTTTCTCCTCTTGCCAGTTAGTTTGTGCTATCAGGCGATTGAAGGAAGTGATATATGTTAGTAAGTCTTGATTACCCTGCCATAGTGATTACAGTTCATTGTCCAGAGCCCACCCTTGAGTATGCCGTGCAAATATTTGGTATATTTCTTCTCTGTGAAAGATAGTGAGCTAAAGACTCTGGGTAAGTCTCTCGTAACCAGGACTAATGTCTGGCAGAGGGACTCCCAAGAGCCCCCCTTGTTAATTTGCATATTCAAGTAACTTTGGGTCTCACCATAAGTTACTAGGGGAATCCAGACGTGGACCCCTTGCTCACTATTCTTAGAGAGGCACAGCTCCCCCCTACTGATGAGGTCCAACCATACCGAAACACGTGTCTGGGGTTGCTGTTGGTCAGGACAAAGACTGATATGTTTGGGATATTTCTTCTCTGTGAAAGATAGTGAGCTAAAGACTCTGGGTAAGTCTCTCGTAACCAGGTCTAATATCTGGCAGAGGGACTCCCAGGACCCAACTTGTTAATGTGCAAATAGTTTCTCCATTTCACGCTGGTAACCTCCGAAGTCTCGAAGCAAAGGATCATCCTGGTTTACCAAAGGTATTAACCAGTCAGCTGCACTTGCTCCCAAATATGAGAGTACAAATGCCACTCTCACTTGATCATTGGGGAATGCCCCAGGTCTACACAAGAAATGTAGGCGACTTCGATTCATAAAGATGGCATACTTATTCTGATCGCCTGTGAAGCATTCTGGTGGGGCCAGGGGAACCCCTCCTGGAAGAACCACCTGCACTGGCGTGGGCTGTGGAGGTGCGGCAGGAGTGGGCATACCCCGGCAGTGTGACCTGCCCTGCCTGTGCTTGGAGCATTTGCCTTGCTAGTTCATCTGTCCGCTCCCGGTTCACAATTAGATCCCTCCTTAGGGCATTGGTTTCCTTTTTTTGAAGCATGAACTTCAGCCCATAACTCTCCCAGCAATCGGACCAACTGGTCCGTTTCCGAAGTTTCCATAACACCCAGGCAGAGATTCGAAGAGGCTTCGCGTTTCTGGTACGCTCACCTGGTCTCTGCGGAGGCGTTGAGGCACGGTTGCAGCCCTCCCAGGGGTGAGGTAGTTCGGGTCCGACTTCACCCTCTGTGCTTATGTGGTGAATGGTAGTAATAGGTGATGCTGCTCGGGACTGCTCCTGCATGGACAATAGGGGGCGTGAGTACACCAGCTTGTGCGCCTGATCCCCTTCCAGACCCCTTCTCCCAAACCGTGGTACCCGTGGGATGCGCTGTCCCTGGAAAGCTCACCTGTTGAGTAGTTTTGGCGAGCACTTTGTCCTGCTGCTTCTGGCAGGGGCGCTTGTATGATCTGGACCGAGTTCCTTCACTGGTCCCTTGCACGTGGTAGTCCAGTCCTGCTGCGACAAAGCCACTATGTTTCAGGTAAGTGTTCCTGTTTGCCTTTGCGCAGGGGTCAAATGCGGCGCGGCCCTAGGATGGATGTTCTAACCTTGTCTTTCTTCTTCTTCACAGGGTCCGAGTTTGTGGATGCGGAGTGCAGTGCTGCAGCGTCGGGATCAAGATTACTGGATGTCAGGAGATGAGTCTGCAGAAGAAGTGATGAATTAGCATCATCGGACTTGGTTCTGCTTAATGGTTCAGCACAGGGAGAAACCCCTCCACACTTCTCTTGCACAATAATCAGTGGAGATCTACTCTGGATTATGTGTTTGTATCATCAGTCCTGCAAGCCAGGGGAGGAGGCCTTTACATATCACGTACAACCTCAAGTCATCACTGTATTGTGGTTTATGCTGCCCCAATAACTAGACTTAAAATAAATGTAGTAGCAAATTTAAATGTGGCGATTAATCCTAGGGATCACAGTGTGAGATGGCGTCAGAATATTGCATCTCCATTTATTGAGCTAATTGAGGATCAGTATAATAGTATTGGAAAATTACTATGCAACCCTATGGTATTTGAGCACATAAGTCGTACTACCTTGGGAGCATTAACGTCTCCTAGGATTTTGGTAAAAGAGATATCTGGTCCACCACACAAACACGGTGTTGATCTCGAGGTACAGAAGCGCAAGAGAAACTTACGTATTAATACACGAGTTCTGCAAAGAGAGAAGCTGCTACCAATGATCGAGATACGTAACTTGAAAACCAACTTCAAAAATTGAATACGCAGACATAGATTTTTGATGTTGATTAACAATGCTGAAAGGATGTTGAGCTGTGTCTTGGGGAATCATCCTGACACATTTTGGAATCTGATTAAGTCAGGAGGTATTGATTCCTTTCTCCAAACTAGGCCTATAACAGAGGTGATTTGGACTAATCACTTCAAGGAATTATGCTCTGTTGTAGAAGTGAGTGATTTGTCAGGATATAGGGATCATAGCTTAATCAATAATCTTAATCAAAAGTAGTAAAAGATCAAATGCCCAGGACCTGATGGTTTGTCAGCTGTGGCACTCAAATCCAATGTATTTTTGTTGGCTAAATCCTTTTAGCCTTGTTTGGTATCATCTTATCAACACAAGTGATTCCACCATCCTGGAAGTTGGCAGTTGTGATCCTAGTGTTTAAGATGGCGGACATGTTCTCCCCCTACATTACAGATCAATTTTAGTTACCGCAACAAAATGAATCTTCTAAAAAAAGGCATTAAATGAACTCCAAACTTGGGTCTTAGAAACAGATAACCAGGATATTTATCAAGCAGGATTCAAAAAGGGAGTCGGTACTACAATTAATAGTTTTGCAGTCTCATTGATGGATAAACAAGTGAGGGACCAGAAAAAGCTAATTGTACCTTGCATTTCTTGATGTAAGCAAGGTTTTGATCGCGTGAATCGGGCAGTTTTGTGGAAAAAGATGTTTAACTGTGGTTGTCCATTTTCTCTCATAGTTATTCAGGTTGCCTTGCATAAGGACACACAAATATGGATGAGGCTTGATACTCAGGGAACCTGCACACAGTGGATAGACACTAATTGCGGGCCTCGCCAAGAGTGTGTCCTGGTGCCCTTTTTCTTACATTTTTATATTAAAGACATGGGTTCATGCTGGGACTCAATATGCACTAATCCTCTGCATATAGGACAAAGCAAATTGCAGTATTTAAACTATGGTGACAACACTATCATTTTTTATATGACTCCAATCGGTCTCCAACGGTCGCTTGACAGTGTATGTGTTAAGTCTCGAGCTCAACCTCAATATTTCAAAATCTAAAATAGTGATTTTGAATGCAGAGTAATCTAAGTGGAAAACCTTTAATTAGAGAATATTGAATCAAAATTTAGGATTCATCAATGGTTTTAAATACCTGGGAAGTTTTATATATTCGAGTAAAACAAAATCAACAATGTATAACGCTAATAGAACAATATTCCTAGCATCTGCTTCTCAGTTGTCTCAGTTTGACTATACGTTCGGAAGATTCTTAGCTTTGCCAGTGGTTAAACTATATAGGCAAAAAATACTCCCAAAACTGATTTTTGTTGGAGAGAATCTGAACGCGGACACTCAATGGTCTAAATTAGAGGCATTGTTATGGAGGAAGGTGTTGCGTTTGCCGAGCTCTATCCCAATGGCTGGAATTAAGAACGTATTGGGCCTTCTTCCCCTTAGTACGTTTGTTGAATGCAGGGCATTGCAAATGTATGCCTCAATTTTGTTGCCAACTCAAGCATCTTTATATGTAAACTTGAAGACAGAATTGAATAGGGGTACATGCAAGGCAATCTTGAACCGGCAATTTAACTGTGATGACTTGCTGGCTAGAATAGAGTCCTCTCCTGAGGAGCTTAGTACTAACCCAAACAAAGTTAAACTAAAATTGTACATATATGAATGGATTAGGAATAGGGGCGTTTTAATGAAGTATTGCTGTTTTAACAATCATTTTTAGTGGAGTATAACATTTTCTAATGTCTTGCCACCCTACTTAAAAAATAAAACCCTCAACAAATTTTAGATTTAGGGTTTTGAGATTAAAAATGAAGCCATTATCAACACTGGATTTTCTAGGTATGGAATTACGGTACAAGAATCTAGGCAGACTTACACATAACCTTGAGGGGGTGTCCGTAGAACAGTTATGGATGTGTATTTTAAACACAAATAAAATATTGTTATTAATTGAAATTTTAGAATTTGTGAATTTAGTTCTAATTGAATAATAATGATGTGTTTTCTCAGTGTTTTGTACCTGTATTTTGTAAACATTTTTTAATTCTTTTACAACTCATTTTTAATGTAATTTTAATGATGGTGAAGAATTGTATGCGTGAAAGGTTCTGTTGTGTAACCAAAACGCACAGTAAAATAAATAAATACAAATATTCAAATACCTAGTAAACTGTGCTGGTTGCTGTTTTCTGATGGCAAAAGCTGACAATTTGTGCGAGTACCTGGCAATAATAGGAGTGCCTTACTGTATGAAGACAATGGGCCTCATTACGGGACCGGCGGTAACCGTGCTGGTGCTACCGGCGGGTTTCCGCCGGACCCGTAAATATTTACTGGCGCCTGTCTTCCCGGTGCCAACTGGAGATTACAACCCTGGTGGCCCGAAAAGTCAGGAGCCGGTAAAATGTTGTTCCCCATGGAAATGGGAACATGGAAGCACCGGCACCGTTGTTAACGGGGCTGGTGCTTCCGTGACGGGTGTGCCTACCGTGGCCGCTGTGCCCGGCAGGGTCGGACCTGTCGGTCATGGTGGCTCCGGCAGGTGGACCTGCAACATGCAAGTCCGGAAACAACAGTGTCAGTAAGCTTACCGGCACCCTTGTTTCCGGACAGGCATGGTCAGAATGAGCCCAATACATTTTAATATGTTGTGAGTATGTGAACATACCCTGGCAAAACCTAGCAAATGCTGGAAACTTGGACTTCAACACTATCTCGATTTTGATGTTAACACCAGGCAAATCATAAAGCTACATGTTGTCTCAATGTCCATAGTAGCAACAAAGAAAGACTTTTCACTGCACACGTCAAAACTGTTGGCTTTGTTACTACTGGTTTTCTACCTTTGCACACATAATTTTGTCAAGGTTCATAACGCATGCACACACACATACGCACAAAATAGTTCCAGGACACATACAACACCAAACAAAGGAAGTCATCTCCTTATCTGCAATTCCTTCACCCTACAAACCTTCAATTTCTCCAACTCCTGGCACCTTTGCTAAAACTTAAAGGACAGCAACAAACACAATAGGTATGAATATTGTGTTTTTCCTACTTACTCAAACTTTTTGGCCACCCAGCAAACAGCATAGGTTGGCAAGTTGACTCCATGTCACCTGAGCACGTGTTCACTAGTACTGGGCTTTCAAGTAACAGATTAATGGGTATCCAGTGATTCCCTCGAATACAAAGCATTGAATGTAAAAGCCTCGAAAAAAAAATCATCAGAAAAATGCATTTTTTTGTAGGTAATGTTTTTTTTTATTAACATGGGTTTTAAGGGGTAAAAAACAGGGGTTGGGGGACCCCCCATTAAAAAAAAAGAATAAAATGAAGAAAACAAATTAATTTTTTCGATGCATTTTTGTTCGAGGCTTTTGCATTTGATGCTTTGGATGTCGAGGCTATCACTAGGAACCGATTAATGTGTTCTGGAAGTTGTAGTCTTTTTTTTGTTTGAACTGGATCGACATACCAGAAAACAATGAATTTCAAAAGAAACCCCAGTGGTGTCCAGATGACATGGAGTCACACATATGATTCCCCCAAAACATCCCACAAACAAGAAAATCAGCCCAGTCACCTGCTACAGTACCATACATGAATGCCAATTCCTCCCTTCATCCTAAGGTATGCCTTAAGTGGCCATGTGCTTCGGTCTCCTACCCCTGTCCCCACAACCTCCTACTCCTGCAGGCATTTTTTAGCACTTTTAATTAAGCCAGCAGAAAAAAGCCTTTTTAGTCCACCATAAACCCGCAACCCTCCATTCTGCCATGCCAGTGCTATGCAGAAATTATTAGACTGTCCAAGGTTGTGGGGCTGTTTAGGCATGTTTAGTTTCACAAATAGATGCTCATTTGGGAGGTGCACGCCTTCTTAAAAACTCTGAGCAGAGTATTAAGCTAGTTGCTGCATCAAAGGTAGTATCTATGCGCATAGTGATGCTGCCTGTTAAATGACACTATTAATTATGTTTAAATGCAAAAGCTCAAGCTGCTCTCCTAGGTTGGGAGATTTAAATTGGCATCTCAACCTTTTAGTCCCCTGGGTGGGTGAAAACCGACTTTCATTTTGGGCAGGTGAAAACTCATTGAAATGAATGGACATGTAAGGAGCTTGGTGAGTGGGAAAGCTGATTCCATGTCAGGTAACACCCGCCTAAAGCGTGTGAGTTGAGAGGCATGCACCCCTTACCCCAACTATACCTCAGGGTGTTGCCCAGCCCTAGAAATAGGCCGTGCTGTAGCTCCCTGGCAGGGGTGTTGCTAGGTATGGAAAAGATCTGGGGCTGCGCTGATGTAGAGACTGTTGGGACTCGGGGCTAGCTAACCTTTTGACTGAAGCTCCTGAGCTTCTATCCGGGGCTACAATCAAAAGTCACGGGGCTATAGCCCCCTCAGCTCCCCCATAGCAATTCCTGTGCTTCCTGGGCTGAATGTAATTTCAGACTGTTACCTACTGCCTGCCACTTCCTCAATTGGAGAGGCTTCGTGGCTGGCTCTGCCATTTGGGACAGCTTGACCATAACTCTCAACCTTTTGTGGCTCTTGGGCAGGTAAAAACACACAATTTTGTTTTTGGTGGGTGATGGTCTATTGACTTATTGGGCCAGTGTCTTGACAAGTGAGTGAGATGCTTACATGGCAGGTGATAGGCGCACTCCGCATAAAGATTGGGACAAGCAGTGACGGCCTCAGCTCTACAAGCGCCCTGTGCAAGATTGTTTGAGCCGGCCCCCGCACCCTGCCTTAGAAAGTTGCAGGGCCTGGGATCCACACACAGAATTTGCACAGCATGAGCCCCCTACTGTTCACCCGGCGTGATTTAATTCTTCAATCGGCGCTGGTGCCACGCATCTGTCACGCACTAATAGGTAATTGACTGATACGTTAGATGACAGTGTCATGCACAGCGCAGGGAATGGTCCGGAACAAGACAGAGCGCAGTCGTGCACTTCAACAAGCAGACCGCTTTCTAGTCTTCTGAAAGCAGTCTGCTCATTTCGCAGGTTGCTCACATTGCACCCACGAGTAACCTGCTCGTCTACCAAAACCTCACATACAGTGTTGAACCTGCCCAAACTCGTATATATGTCCTGCAATTTACAGACACATCTTTGTTATGGTGAATATTGTGACCAATCAAAACAGAAGAGTCCATTATTCACTTAAAAAGTTATTTTACTGAATCACTATAAGACATGTTTAACATGTAAAATTGTGGACATTATGATGTTCCGATAATGCTCTTTGCTTTGATGCAAATCGCTAGGATTGCGTTCTATAAAAAGATACGGGGTTGTGCAACCTGGCTGGGGGCCATGCCCCTTGGCGCCACCCCACAGCCTGCCTGCCAAAGAGGTGACAGCACCCCCAATAAATGTTTTCCATTTCCAGCACTGGTCATGTAAAGGGTGACCACCAGCTCACACAATGTAAAGTGTCAAGATGACACTTTACATTGTGTGAGCTGGCAGCGCCCTTTATTTGCGGCACCCCTGTGTGTCGTGTCCCGCATGCAGATAGTTATATTGATGTGACGCGGAGGCTCGTCACACCCGGAGGAACCAATGAGATGCATGCGCACAGGGGATTTGCTGCGCTTTCGCGGCACTGTTAAAAGAAATAAAGATCAGAGATAACCTGTTATCAGAGGCTCTGTGTCCCTCATTTGCAGCGCAGCGCGCGCAGGGGCCTAGAGGCCCATCTTAAGAGATATCACATAGGCGGACAGAATAACTGGCGACGAGGATGGGATTCATGCACCCCATTTGAGAAAAAAAAGAAGAATTGAGAGAAATCAGGCATCAAGATACAAGAAGGCCTAACCCTGGTGAACAGCTTTCCCACTTCAGCTATAATGAGCAGCAGAGAAGCGCCTGCCTGCAGCACAATGCCTGTGGATGGAGAGAGAGATAGTCAGAGGCAGGCATGTGACGCAATTGAGGATGAAGGGCCCAGGGCCAGTGCCTTCCGGTGACCCGGCCCATTTGACATGGGCGATCAACAAACCCTAGGACAAAGATGGGAGAGATGGCTACCAAGGTTTGAAAACTACATTGCTGCGTATGATGAAAATGCCTCGACATGTTTGCCAGAAGACTACTCATCAATCTTGTTGAGGACGAAGTCGAAGATCTTATCCCCACATTCCCACCTGAAGAGGTCAAGACGTATGAAGGAATTAAAGAGGCACTGTGCAGGTACGTCGACCCCCAGCACAACCTAGACCATGAGAGAAACACTTTCAACACGGCGTGCCAAGTGACAGGTGAGTCCATGGATGCCTTCGCAACTCGACTGCGCAAGTTGGTGGCCCACTGTGACTTTCACAAATTCTCAAATGCGGAGGCCATTCAACTAAGGATCATCGGAGGGTGTTTGTTGTTTGCCTTCAGAAAGAAACTACTTCGGGAACCGCTCCCTCTGGCTACTATTCTCCAGATGGCACGGACGGAAGCAAGAGCAGACTCACAAGTCAAGCACATGGAGACTGGAAAAGGACAGGCGAAAGAGCAAGTGTACTACGTCAGTCATGGCGGGAGAAGTAGCAGCAGTAGTCATGCCCCGATAAGAAGGTATGGCACTTTACAGGTGTGGTCTGCTTTTTCCCATGAAGAAGAACCGCAGTGCCCTACGTTTGAACAGAGGTGCACCAATTGTGGATGTGAAAAGCACACAGCGAGGGTTTGCAATGCACCGCCTAACAGGGTGCAAGGAAGTGGTCTCGGTGCAGTGAGACATGAGTATCATTCGCGCACCCCAGGCCCCAAAAGCAACACTAGTGCGAGAAGAGACCTGGTCAGTCACGTTCGGCGAATCACTCGATGGTCGCCATCCTATCTGCCAGAGCGAGAGAGAGACCCCATGAATATGCATACATGATGAGTGATGTAGTCACTGCCCCAGATGTAGATGTCGAGATCGAAGTGGGTCAGCACCCCGCCAAATCTGTCATCGATACAGGGGCCATGTTAAACATCATGTGCATCTCTGAGTTTCGCAAGATGGCACACCCACCGGCTTTAGAACCATCCAAGTTAAAGATGATGCAGTGGGCCGCTCGAGGTCCAGTTCGGAATCACGGGAATTTCTCGACGCTCCTGAACTATAAAGTGAGAAGGGCCATGGCAGAATTGCATGTTCTTCAAGGGAAGTAATCTATTAGGTTGACCAACGGCCTATGAAATGAATATTGCAGCCGTGACATACTCCATGCAGCGCAAAGTGTCCGTGGGGCAACAATTCCTAGAGTTATTCAAAGGACTGTGGTGTTTGAAAGAAGACCCAGTAACCCTACATATAGACGAGCTGACAATTCCTGTGGTGCAACACCCCCGGCGGATACCCATCCACCTGCAGCCGCAAGTAGAGAAAGATATCTAGAGTCTGCTGAAGGAAGATATCATAGAACAAGCTTGGGCCCCACCCCATGGGTCTCGCATGTGGTGGCGATACCCAAGCCAGGATCTTTTGAAAAGATCAGGCTCAGTGTGGACATGCGCCAGGCTAACAAGGCAATTCAACGAGAAAGGCACCCCGGCATGCATCTGGACGACATGATCGGCATGCTAAATGGAGCCAAGATATTCACGAAACTCAACCTCCACAAGGGGTATCATCAGATCCAGCTAGATGAGCAGTCGCGGTACATAACCATGTTTGCAATGCAAGAAGGCCTGTTCAGGTATAAGAGGTTGAGCTTTGGGATATCGTCAACTGCCGAGATCTTCCAAGAGAGCATCCGGAAGGTCATTCAGCACATAAAGAACTGATTCAACTATAGCGACGACATCCTGGTTTTCCGAGCAGACCCCAAACAACATGACGAGGCACTATACCAGGTATGCCTAGCCCTCTCCCAGGCGGGGCTGATGCTGAATGTCGAGAAGTGTGAATTCCACAAACGAAACCTTAAGTTCTTTGTACACATGTTCTCGCAAGAGGGAATGTGCCGTGCCCCGTTAAAATTTGCAGCGATCGAAAACATTTCACCACTGCAAGATGTGAGTGGCATAAGATCATTTCTGGGGATGGCGAGCTACTGCAGCAGGTATTTGAGAGACTTTGCCACCACTAGTGCACTGCTGAGATAAGTCACCAAGCAAGGGAACACTTTTCAGTGGGACCAAGCCTGTGAGAAGGCCTTCAGCCTAATCAAGATAGACATTGGTTCAGCAGAGTGCATGGCCTACTTCGACCCGGCAAAGTGCACTGAGCTGACGGTACACGCAAGCCCGGTCGGCTTGGGAGCCATCCTAGCACAGGATAGGCCTGGCAAGACAGTCCAAGGGCCATCGTCGCCTATGCATCCAAGAGTCTGATGGACGATGAAAAGAAATATTCTCAGCCGGAAAAGGAGTGGCTGGCAGTCGCTGGGTGAGTGAGCAATTCCAGATGTTCCTCCTGGGAAAGACATTCACGGTGATGACCGACCATCAATCACTGGTAACAATCTATGGAAACCGGCAGTGAAAAATGCCCCTGAGGATTGAAAGGTGGGGACTAAGAATGCAAGACTTCAATTTCACCATCATGCACAAGCCGGGCAAGGAATACAATCCAGCAGATTTAATGTCAAGGCATCCATTTGTGAAACATGATCGTGAATCATTCATGGCAGAGGAATACATAAACATCCTCGCTCAGCGGAGTCCACCGCAGTCACTCATGATGAGCGAGATGAGAGACCACACCATGAGTGATTGGATGTTTCAGAAAGTGAAAGAGCTACTCATGTCGCAAAGATGGAGAGACTGTGAGTTAGAACACACACACAAAGAGACCAAGAGGTCGTGTGGCAAGAATTGCTGGCCTTCAAGCAAGCGAAAGATGAGTTATCGGTCACTGCGGAGGGTCTTTTGATGCATGGAAGGCGGATCGTTATACCCATAGATCTCTGACAGCAAGTAGTGGACCTGGCCCATGAAGGGCATTGTGGCATAGTGGCCACAAAGCGCCAACTAAGAGACACAATGTGGTTCCCAGGGATTGACTCCTTGGTGGAGGACTCTGTAAAAGGATGCCATTTGTGCCAATGCATGTGAAAGCCCAGTAATCCAGAGCCACTCAGGATGTCTAAACTGGCTGAGGCGCCATGGACACATGTCACGATCGACTTCTTTGAGCCATTTGGTGGAGGGGAATACTGGATGGTGGTCACAGATGAATTCTCTCGATTCCCGCTGGTACAATTGATCTCATCGACAGAAGCCAGCACTGTCATCCCTGAGCTGGACATCATATTCTCAGTGTGGGGCATTCCAAAGGTGCTCAAATCAGACATCGAATCTCCGTTCAATGATGGGGAGTTTGTATGATTCATGAGTCACATGGGCATACATCACAGAAAAATTACACCCCTGTGGCCACAAGCCAAGGGATGATAGAAAAGTTTATGGGAAGTTTGAAAAAGGTGCTGCAACAAAATGCATTGAGTTCGAGGTTGCTGAACCAGGCACTGTGCAGCATGCTCCGAGATTATCGGAACTCATCACATGGAACAACGGGAAAGTGCCCGTCTGAGATGGTGTTTCAGAGGAAGGTGAAGACTCGATTGCCCCACAGCGGGGATTTCCGAGAAACAGACGTGAAGACACTCCAGAATGCGGACACAGCAAAAAAAAACAGGAGATGAAAAGATACGCGGACGAGGAAAGGGGAGCAAAGTGGTCAACACTGCACACGGGGGAGACAAGGTTCACGTGTGTCGGAAGCAGTCCCTGATGCCTGCCTCATCATGCAGATCAAAGGGTCTATGGTGACTGCCTGGTCCCCGGAATGAGTGACTACATGAAACGTGTCACAATTCAGACACTACCGAGAGGGGGAGAAAGAATGCAAGGACGAGGAGAATGCTTGGGAAGGTGCCCAAGGGGGGTAGAGGAAGGAGAATTCGGCCTCACCAGAGACAGGGCAGCCTGTGGAGGTGGCATTGAGGCCCAAGTGGTGCATCACAAGACTTGTAAGACTCATAGAAGAGATGTGAAACCACCTGTGAGTCAAGGGTTTTCTGTTTGCCCGACAGGGGGAGATCGTGTCCCGCATGCAGACAGTTAACTCGGTGTGACATGGAGGCTTGTTACACCTAGGGAGGAACCAATGAGACGTGCGCATACTCGCACATGCGCACAGGGGATTTGCTGCACTTTTGCGGCAGTGTGAATAGAAAAAAAGATCAGAGATAACCTGTAATCAGAGGCTCCGTGTCCGTAATTTCCAGCGTGCGCAGGGGCCTAGAGACCCATCTTTAGAGATAACACATAACAGGACAGGATTTGATCGCCCCTTCAGCCGGCTCTGGGGGCATGCACGGAGGTGTGGTGTCACGTGCCGGAGAGTGGCCGGTCACGTGTCAGGGGCAGGGAGGCGGAAATAAAGGAATCACCGGAACTGGCATGATAATGCCAGTCCGGGTTTATGCACTATCACGAGTGGTTGTATTTATTCCTGCGCAGCGATGCGCTGCCCCATGCGGCCCGGTCAGGCCTGTTACCTATGTCGGGCCCCAACACTTGCCCGTGCCCGACATCACACTGGCGACGAGGAGCAGTGAAAGAGCCCCGCGTGCTCTCAACGCGAACCACATCCTGCCAGTAAGGGAAGAGAGGCCCATTAACATCCCACGGAGCCGCGTATCAATATGCGTGGAAGTGGAGCCTCAGTCTCACACCCCCAACGTTCCAACACACGGCCGATTACCATACCAGGAAGCAGAGCCTCAGTTTCGTAGCTCCAACGTTCCAACACATGGCCGATCAACATACAAGGAAGCAGAGCCTCGTTTCCACACCCCCAACATTCTAAAGCTGTCACGGTGAACAAGAAAATAAACGAAACGTCAGCCCTACACCCCAACGTTCCATATGAAGCATGGACACGCTGGCAGAACCAAGCCACGGCAAGTAACAAGGATCTCCAAGCACAACAGGCCAGGGAGACAGTGCTGCAGATAGAAAATACCACTTCAAACACCCAAACATCAGTCCAGGACATTGGTGAGTGAAATCATAAGGGCTAAAAAAGGCCTGGGACCAGATAGAGCCCCTCTCACCCAAGGAAGGGCGCAGCGAGAAGAAACACCACAGCGCCAACCACGTCTAGCACCGAGACAAGCCCCTCGAGAGCTAGCGCGAGCCCGTCAGCAGGGAGGAGTGCCAACCCAGATCACCACAACCCAGCGCTAACCACCCTCATGCTGCCTTTTGACCCTTTCACCACGGGAGCAGCCATTCGCTGGGAGATCTGGCTGCAGCAGTTTGAAATGCACCTTGACGCAAGGGAGATCACAACAGCGAAGAAGAAACGCACTTTCCTCCTGCTCAACATCGGAGCAGCAGCGCTACGGCTGTTCAACGCCATCCCAGACCGCGGAGACGCAGACAACTATGACGCTGCAAAGAATGCACTCACCAACATGTTCAGGCCCGACCTCAATCCCGACTATGAACGCTTCCATTTCTGCATGGCCAGACAGCGTGAAAATGAGACAGTGGACAAGTTCCATGCACGCCTACGCGAAATGGAAGTCGGCTGTGAGTTCCCCAACGAGGAGTTTGCCATTCGCCTCCAAATCATAAACGGAATCTCATCCGAAAAACTGAGGAGGGCCATCCTATCAGAGAGGAACGTACACCTATCCCGAATCCTGGAAATGGCACGTCTTCATGAACAAACAGAAGACCAGGTGGCGGTAAACGAAGCAGCAATCCAAAGACTCCCGCTCGACAATCCAAAGCCAACGGAAGACGTTGCAGCCATATCGAGGCACCAGAACACCCGAGAACAAAGCGAGCGAAGAGGAAACGCATCCAAACCCCAAACGCCGCAAAGGAGAGACAATGCATGCAAATGGTGCGATGGTCCATGGCACAGGGGAGAATCTTGCCCTGCACAGGGATCCACATGTCACAAGTGCAACCACCTTAACCACTACGCAGCAGTCTGCCTAAATCCACCAAACAGAAGCGCCCAAGAGCAAACACCGCGGCAGACACAAGAACGGTGAAAGAAATTTGCGCCCCGAGAAACACCTCGCCAACCAAGCAAGAAGGGAAGGGCGAGAGCAGTAGATCACACCCAGAGGTCACCGGACACAAGCGAAAGCAAAGACAGTGAGGACAGCACATCCCCCGACAGAAGGGATAAAGACAAATGGAGAAAAACCAGCAAACGAATACACCGCGTACACCTCATCTCGGCCGTAGAGCCGCAACGGTCCAGACAACGAAAGAGGCCCTCATGCACTGTCATTTCAGATGGAGAACTACTGCGCGTGGTCATAGACATAGGCGCAACCGTCAACGTAATGCCAGTATCAGCGTTCAACAAACTCCACCCAAGGCCCAAACTCCAAGAAAGTCAGACTATATGCATACGGCTGCAAGAAACCCCTGCCGGTGCAAGGGTCATTCAAATCAGACTTCTCCCACAACAACACCAGGTACCGAGCACAAATCTACGTCGTTGATGCCGGCTGCAAAACACTACTAAGCTGTAGAACCGCAGAGAAGCTGAAACTAATTCACTTTGCCTTCAGCATCCAACGCAAGGAGATCGACGACCTGCTAGAACAACATCACAAGGTATTTCACGGCATCGGGTGCCTGAGGGGCAGATCCATCAAACTCCACATCGACCCCATCATCGAACCAAAAGCGGTACGCCAACGCAGAGTACCATTCCACATGAGAGAAGCCGTGGAAAAGGAACTGGATAAGCTGGAAAAAGCTGGCATAATAGAGAAGACCTCAGGGCCAACCCCATGGGTATCCCCCATGTAGTCGTGAAAAAACCCAAACAACCCAACGCAGTATGATATGATATGGCATTTATAACGCACCTATACACAAGTGTTACGAATCTGCATTGACATGAGGCTCCCCAACGCAGCCATTGGGGGGGAACGCCACGTTACACCAACCATAGACGAACTCATCGTCGACATAACAGATGCAACTATATTCAGCAAGCTTGACCTCAGATCTGGTTATCTTCAACTCAAACTAGCCAAGGAGTCGAGATACATCACCACGTTCTCCTCCCACCTCGGACTACGACGCTACAAGCGGCTACATTTCGGAATATCGTCAGCCGCCGAATTATTCCATCACGAAATTCGGAAGGTCCTCACTGGCCTAGAAGGGACAACGAACATCAGCGATGACATCATTGTATATGCATCCAACGAAAATGAACACCTCAAGCGCCTCGCGGCGGTCCTACGCAGGCTAGAGGAAGCCAGACTGACCCTAAACGCCGAAAAGTGCGAATTTGGAAACGGAAAACTATGTTTTTTTGGATACATCTTCAACGCAAGAGGGGTGTCGCCGGATCCTGCTAAAGTCAATGACATCAAAAGCACCAGGGCCCCGCAGTCAGCCCCAGAAATAAGGAGCTTCATGGGAATGGCAACGTACTGTGCGAGATTCATTCCAGACCTCGCCACCATTGCAAGTCCCCTTCGCGAACTAACGAAAAAGGACCAAAAGTGGGAATGGTCACCTACCCACCAACAAGCTTTCCACCGGATCAAAGACACTATCTGCATCCACAACAATGGCCTTTTTTCGACACTGAGAGACACACAGAACTCCTAGTCAACGCCAGCCCAGTCAGCCTAGGAGCTGTGCTTACCCAAACTGACAACGATGGAAACATTCACCCAATTGCTTTTGCCAGTCGTGCGCTCACCAAGACAGAACAAAATTACACGCACATAGAGAAGGAGGCCCTCGCAATCCAGTGGGGATGCAGACACTTCAGAGTATACCTACTGGGCAAACAAGCAAAAGTGTTCTCTGACCACAAACCACTCATCCCAATCTTCAGAGGATCAGCGCCCCATCCCCGAGCACGCACCCGAAAAGTGGATGCTGCAACTCCAGCCTTACAACATAGAGGTGGACGACCGACCGGGTACGGATAACCCAGCCGACTACACGTCTTGCCACCCACGGCCTGCCACAGATCAGGAAGAACGCCACGCGATGGAGACAGATGAACATGTGTGCCACGTGGTAGCCTGCGTCCGACCACGACCCCTGACCCTGCAAGAGATAGCCAACGAGACCGAAGCAGACACCATTTTAACCCACACCACCACCACCATGCAATCAGGAAATTGGAAGAACTTCCTTACCTCCTTGGCTCAGCGCACCACATCTGCCCAAGTGAAGCTTCAAACATTGTTCGGGATCCGCCACGAACTTACAGTAGCCCCCGAAGGGATAATACACAAAAGGTCACCGTATTCTGCTGCCCGCATCACTGGAAGAAAGAGCTCTCAAGCTAGCCCACAGCGGGCATTAAGGCATCTTGAAAACAACAGCATACTAAAAATCCAGGATGTGGATGCCCAACATGCAACAGCGAGTGATGGAGCTGGTGGGGTCCTGCGCAGCCTGCCAAGCCACCCGGAGAGCTGAGAACCCAGAACCCATTATCAGTGCCCCGAGAAGCAGCAAGCGGTGGGAAGCCGTCAGCATTGATTACTGCACCCTTGCTGGAGAAGGCTACCTACTCGTCCTGTTCGACGAATTCAGCAGATATCCCGAAGTCGAACACGTGGCATCTACCAATGCCAAGACCATGACTCTTGCATTGGAGAAAATATTTGCAATACACGGTATCCCATCAAAAATCAAGAGTGACAACGCGCCACCCTTCACCAGCCAAGAACTATGCCAATTCTTCCAGGATCTCAACGTACGACATAAGCGGATCACCACAGGATGGCCACAGGCAAACCGCGACGCCGAACGATTCATGGGGTCGCTCAACAAAGTCATCCGCATTACAAAGGAAAGGGGTCATTCCTGGCTGAAAGCAGTACATCGTTTTCTGAGGACACACAGGCAGACCCCGCACTCCTCAACAGGAATCAGCCCAGCGGCACTCATGTTCGGGGTACCCATACAGTCGGAGCTCCCTGTACACCCCAGGTAGGTAGCGCCAGAGCCAGACCTCCCAACCGTAAATGCCAAAAGGGCGAAATGAAACGAACAGGAGAGTATCACTCGACGAGCCCGCCACCGGGAGCTAACACCCGGAGACACAGTCATCGTCAAGAACCGAGCCACCCCCAAAAAAATGTCCCTCAACTTCAAATTCCAGCCCTGGACAGTCAGTGCCGTGAATCACAGCATGATCACTGCCACCAGGGGAAGTGAGACAGTGACGAGGAACATTTCACACTTCAGAAAAGTACTGCCTGAGCTATGGGAAGAAAGCCCAAGAGCCGCAAGAGAAGGAACCGGATCGCCCTGCCGACCGCAAGGCCAAATGACACCCGGACCCCATGAAGTGCCAAGAGAACCAAGGACACCCAACCGGCAAGAAGTGGAAGCCCAGCCCGAGAGCCCTCTGGCGGATGATCCGGAGAGAAGCCATCCCCGATACAAGAGGGAGAGGCCAAAACCTTTGTCCCGCCTCCAAGGATACGTGGTGGACGGAATCTACCAGCAGGTGAGCCTGCCCAGATGAAACCCGAGATACTAGAATAGACTACACCTGTTGTGATGTGTTGTTGTTAAGCATACATGCCAACCCTCCCGATTTAGGCGGGAGACTCACGATTTTTCAGTTCAAAATAATGCTATTTTTAACTGTCTCCCGTCTAAAATCATTATAACGCCAATGCAGTCTTATGGGAAAACTGCATTCTCCCGATTTCTGTTGTGAAATCTCCCTCTGAGGGGTTCCACAATGTTGGCATGTCTGGTTAAGTGTTGTGAAAAACATTCCAAGTTGGGGAGGAATGTGGTGTCACGTGCTGGAGAGTGGCCGGTCACGTGTCAGGGGGTGGGAGGCGGAAATAAAGGAATCACCGGAACTGGCGTGATAACGCCAGGCCGGGTTTATGCACTATCACGAGCGGTTGTATTTATTCCTGCGCAGCAACGCGCTGCGCCATGCGGCCCGGTCAGGCCTGTTACCTATGTCGGGCCCCAACACCTGCCCGTGCCCGACATCACAGGAGGGATGTTAGGCAATGCCTGATGATCACCTATGCCTGCTTAAGTACAAAGTTTCTTGTCAACGGTCTCTTTGTATTGTAAATAGCTACAAATGCAAACAAATATATTAGGGTGTTGCGTTTCCCGTTCCGTACACTAGTAAATATTTGCTTTATTTATTTGCTTTAAAAAACGTACATTTTTTCAATATTCTTTAACATTCAATTCGGAGGAGAACCGGTGATAGGATCGACACAAACAAAAACATTCTAATTCTCAGAAATAGCCGAGAGACAACCCCAAAACAGCACCCTTACGAATCTTAACCACTACGCCCACAACGAAACACATCCCCGAGAGCATGCCCTGTAGCGACACAGCTTTGAGCAGGCCTTGGTGACTAGTTTCTCGAGTTTTGAGCATGCGCAGTGATCTAGCATTGTTGTGCGTCACGTGTTCATTATTCGTAGTTCTGAAGACCGAGGGAAGGGAAAGAGCCATCAACCTGTCTAGAGACTGGCTCCTGACACTGAGCCGCTGCTTATTTAAAAAGGCCAGCCTCGTCTTTTATCCGGAAAAATCAGTAGGACACGTCAGAGGAATGTACCACCGGGGTTCACATAAGGTTAGTAATTCCCTTTGCATAATTAGTGTGCCGCCGGCTGGATTACGAGTTCAGGTTTGATATATGTATATGGGTAGGGAAAATAGTACCCATCTGCAAAGAATATTTTACAAATCCTTGGCCCCTTGGGTCAATGTAGCGCTAAGAGGAATACGGAACTGTTGCAGCGATTTCTGGTCCGAGTCTGTGCTACAACAAGGGAGATGGTTGAAAAAAGATCGGAAATTGTGTGCATTGTTTTACAGTTCAATGATCAACATTTAGGGATTGTAAACTTCTATGCAGGAGCTTTCTGTTAAACGACCCTCACTTTGCTACTTCCAACAGCCTTTCATAAAAGTATTATAAAAGAAAGTACTTTTTTCCGTTGTAGACCTAAACGTTTCTCATCTCCTGGTTGCCACAACAAAGTCAAACCTTGCTATTATCAAATGTACTGTACCATAAATCGTAGCCCTTGAGCCGTGTGTAGTCTGTGAATTGAAGAACTATAATTGGCGCTATTTATTGTGGCTATCATCAGTTAATAAGCTTATAGGTATCCCCGTAGGCTACATGGTATGCACTGGAATGCCCCCAGAGTAAAAGATGGCTGCTCTACAATGGGTGTCAAATAATGCATCATGTACTGTGTTCCTAAAAGAAAATGTGCCTTCACCTGAGATGTTCGGGCAGACATGGCAATCCCTTTACGACAGTAGCCTTCAATGTAAATATTGAGTTAGTATAGTGACAACCTCAACCAATGTGCCGCATTAATAAAGCTAGTAGGCACACAGAGCTATAGAAAGCCTTTTTGGAAAACAGGGCAGTGTGACATATGACATGATATGATAGTTTATTTATATAGCGCCTATGCACAATGTATTTCAAAGCGCTAAGGCAAGGGAGGGAACAAGGGGAAAATAGAATGACATTCTTACAGGTAATGAACAGTAAGGCTGTAAAATTAACTATCGTACTCGGCCTGACGACATTTCAGATAGTGCAAAGAGATAAGACATAGATAAGAGAGGTGGAGAGTGGGAAGGAAATGGAAACAGGCAGACGACTACGTATTAGGGCTGACGACATTTCAAATAGTGATGGGGGGGTAAGAAAGGGGAGGGTGGAGGAGACAGGTGAGGTTGCTATCATACTAGTTCCAAGGACAATTCTGATAGAGTAAGTTCATAGAAGAAAGTAAGGGGAGGAGATAGGAAAAGGGAGAGGAGGAGAGAACACAGAGTAAGCAGTCAAAAAGAGAGGAGAAGCAAGAGGGGAGAGCAAATACAATTGCAGAAGTCAGTAGTAACACATAATGTTGCAAGCCAGGATACAAGATGAAGTAGGGAACAGCATGATTCAGGGCCACCATGAGTACAAGATGCAAAGGAAGTCCAGCATGAGAGTTGAGAAAGGGTGGCGCACCGTGAATCAATGAAGTCCATAAAAGTCAAATCCAGTATTGGCCACAAGACTGTTATGCTGAAACCAGAATGTATCAGGACAGACTCCTGCAGAAGTATGCTGGAAAGGGGGAGCAGGGTAGAAGAATCGAGCAAAACAGGCAAAGCCTGTGTGCGAGAAGGGTGGGGGGGCACAAGGGAACATCACTTGGGGACCAGAGGGGTTGGGGATGGCCTTTGGGGACAGAGGGAGTAAACACATTTTGGTGCATGCTTACCTCCTGTCTGGTCAGGGGTTTGGGCCCTGGGTCATCCTGGTCTGAACAGACCCAAACAGGAATTTCCCTTGTCTTCGGACACCCGGGCGAGAGACGCCCTTGATCTAAGAGTTAAGAGCAGGAAGGAAGAGGCAGGGCTTAGAAGGTGGGTTGTGCTTAGGCCAGGTGACCTAGATCCATTTGCACCTGCTCCCAGCTGCAAGGGAAAAGAGACTGGATGGCTCCTTAAGTAAGGAAAAAAAGAGCAGCAAGCAGGGAGGCGCCAGGTGGGCGGGGCTTGCTAAGTGGTGAAAAAGAGCAGCAACCAGGAAGGCACCTGGTGGGCGGGGCTTAGGCCAGGTGACCTAGATCCACTTGCACCTTCTCCCCAGCTGCATACCCGTCACCTCATCTGCATTTGGGTGGTGTCCGCTATCATGTATTCAGTTCGCCACCATGGCAGTCACCAAACCCACCATAGACCTCAATGGGCTCTTAGCTACCACAAATCAGTAACAACCAATTTCGCCTGCCCTGCTGTTTAATCTGGATGAGAAGTATGGCATGATCTTGCAAAACACAAATTGTAGACTCCTCTCTGACTTCTCTTTAACTTCCTCCCTATAGAAAGTACACCCACCCAAGAGTAAGAGATTCTCCCTCCTAAGTGATGGGCTGGCCCATACCATAGGCAAATCAGGAAGTTTCCTGAGGCGTTTATGCCTCTGAATATCTGACTGATTCAGCTATACTCAGGCACATCTCTGGTGGTGTGGCAACAGTTTGCAGGTAGAACCTTGCTCTTTTCTTGTAAATGCTCCACCCCCCAAACTTGAAGCATCTTAGCTGGGCTCCCTGGTGAAACAGATGCTTCTGCTGGTCTTGTCTGATCTGCAACTCATATTGAGCCAGGTGTCAGATAGTCTTCAGCCGCTCCTTGGTGGCCTGAATGAAGTCCCTGGCTTTGCCTAATCACCTCCTTACCAGCTTCCCTTCAGGCTATCCCGGCATTACAGGTTTCCTGGCTGTAGACCAACTCCAAAGGGGAATGAGGCCAGGAGTGCTTTTCTGGCAGCACACCAGGCAGCACACCAGGCGCAGGGAAGCAGCTTGTCCCTGTTTCGTACATCTTAGGGCACTATCTTCCAGCTTGAGTAGGCCATCATTTTTTGGGATGGTAAGTGCAGGTGCAGAGGGAGTCTATTTTTGTATTATGTCACTAGACATAAAAGAGTTCCCTGATCATTTAGGATCTCCTGAGGGAACCCAACCTGAGAAAAGTATGGTATTACATGCTTGACCAGGCTCTTTGTTGCATTGCTTCTCATAGGGAAGACGTCTGACACCTGTTGGGATAGTCCAGGATGACTAGAAAGAATATACTGCTTCCTGGATTTTGACTGGGCGAGGAGCACTATTACATACACACTCATCTGGGAAAACAGCTCTTCAATAACGCATAAAGGCTCGAGGGATGTTTTGCTCACATCATGGGGGGAGGTTTTTGGCACACAAGGTATTCAGAACAGAACCTCTGAATGCCCGGCCAGAAGTATCTGCTTAGGACATGCATCTGGGTCATTTGGTGCCCTGAAGAAAGGTGGATGTGGGCCAAGTCCAGGAACGCCTTTCAGAACTGGAGAGGCAATAGTAGCTGGTAACTCGTCTGTCTTTTCCCTTTTACATTGCTCATGACTCTATAAAGGCCCCCTTTCTACTTAGCATGAGCCTGTTTGTGTATGACCTTCCTCAGCGGAAACAGCAGTAGCAAATGCTGATCTCGAATAGGGATCCCTATGTTGAGTAAAGGAAAATTCTTCCCTTGACTTACTCTCCTTCAGTTCCTTAGTAGCAGGATGTGGGTCCGGACCCTCTAGTGACTTCCCTGTTGGCAGATATGAGGAACCGAACCCACAAGCATATCGTCATGTGGTGGAGGCCCTACACCCCTTGCCTGCGGCAGCAGGAACAAAAGTACATCCAAATAGCCTCTGTGAACTGGATGTGCTATTGTCACATGTCATTCTCTGATATAAATACAGAAGACAGACAAATGTTTCCATGAATACACCCTTTGTTTAAGACTGGAATGGAGTGAAGGAAGGTATAGCCTAATACTTTGCCAATATTTCTAAGGTCATGTGGTTGGTGCTCTATAAAGAACAGTTCTGGAGGGCGGTCGGTTTGGTTAGGGGGGAACAGTTTAGTGAATAGGATGCTGTTTGTCCTGCAAGCAAACTAATAAATCGCCTTTTTTGTTACCATCAACAAAAATGAGAATTGAGTCTGCTCACTCCAACATATATGCCAATTATTACTTTCGAACCCATGCTCACACATCATATGTATGTGTTGTCATTAAATACGAGGTACTGAAATCATATTTTTGGTATTCTGAATCACTATGCACCTTTTTGGGCATTGTTGGTTATTATAGGTGCTTCATACCAAACTTTTCGAACATGGGTGGACTCCTGACAGACCAAATTAAGGGGTGAAATTATAACCGGGTCTAGTGGAATGAAGTCACAACAGAGCCTTGGTGTAGTGTGGCTTACATCAGAGGATCCACGTGAAACCTCTGTCACTCCAAGAGTTCTGAGTGAGAATGCAACAGAGAGATGGTTGGCAAGAAGGGAGGCTGAAGGACGTGGAAGCAGGAAGGGCTCTTTACATTTTCGTACCTCGAAACTAAATAACGTTTCATTTACCGCTGCTTTCCTGTGTTTCCATACTAAAAAGTTGTCGACGAGCGCCGAGGACCCTCCTGAGCCCTGCATACTGCTCCTGTGTAGAGCGCACCACCACAGCATAGTGGATTCCAGGTGAGCCGCTCCCTCTACCCTCATTAGCGCTGCTGTCACCACCACAGTCATTCCCTAAATATATATTTCAATGTTGTTTCGCCTGATTCTACAGCCGGCAGCTGCGGAGTAGCAAGCCCTCATCCCTGTGATCATAGTGAGGAGGAGGGTGAACAATGCATATCTATGGTAGTTGATGATGATGATGATGATGATGATGAAGAACTTGATGCCCCAGAGCTCCAGTTTCTATGGACGGTGTCGTGATAACTATGATGATTGACTCCGGAGCGAAATATACCCTCATGCCACAGCATGAATGGGACAAACTAGGTCACAAGTACCTGAATGAAGTTGATATAAGGCCAAGAGTCTACAATGGGGAAAGAGTTTACTTAATGGGATGGTTCTGGGCAAAATTGAAATTCAACGATCGAGAATCCAGTGGCAAAGTATACGTGTCAAAGAAAGGCGCTACTGCCCTGTTGAGCTGGGCACATCAGAAGAAACTACAAGTAATACTAGAACCTAATGCTGATGATGCGGTGTTGGCCATTGAGGGTGCAAGATGTAAAGGTCATCTGGTGGAGAGTGTATTTCAGGATAAAATAGGTTATCTGCATGTACATAAATGTGTACATAAAATACTGATGAAGGAAAACTGTACCAGTGTTTCAAAAACTGCACAGTATTCGCTGTCAATGAGAGAAGAGGTTAAGCAGGAGATTAAAAAGTTACACAAGCAAGGTATCCAACATTGATGCATCAGAGTGGGTGTCTCCCCTGGTTGTACTGAGAAAGAGCTCTGGAAAACTCTTAATCTGTGTGGACATGAGGGAATTAAACAAGTGTGTGGTCCCGGATAGGCACACATTACCAAACATCCAAGAGATCTTATCGACCATGGGGCCTACAAAATATTTCTCCATGTTAGACCTCACATCTGCATATCATCAGGTGAGGCTGCATGAAGACTCGAAATGCTTGAGGGCTTTCATCACCCCAGAAGGGTTGTTTCAATACAAACGTATGACGTTACGCGGCCTTTGTTTGTCAAAAGATTATGCATTGAGTGTTTGATGGAGATGAGGGAATCTTGTGCTTCCAGGATGACATTTTAGTGGATGCAAATGATCTGCATGTTCACAATGAAAGGCTAAAGAGTTTATTCAAGAAACGACATGCTGCGGATATGACGTTGAGCAGAGAAAAGTGCAAGATCAACAGGTGAGAAATTGAATATCTGGGACATGTCATCTACGCAGAAGGCATGCGTCCCAAGAAACATCTGGCAGATGCCATTGAAGGGATGCCAAGCCCCACATGTCGTGAACATCTTCGAATATTTCTTGGCATGGCTGAGTATTATTCAAAGTTTATTAGCAATTTTGAAAAAACACACTGTGGCCATGTGTGAGTTGATCATAAAGAAGAGAACATTTATTTGGGATGAGATTTTTGAGGATGGATTCAAGTTCATTAAAGGAGCTTTGGCAAGTGCACCTGCGCTACATAATTTCTGAAAGGTCAGGAAAACTATCATCACAACAGACACCAGCAATATTGGTCTGGGGGCAGTCATGCCGGAAGAAGGAGGAAAATAGTTCCTCATTGCCTTTGCCTCAAGACTTCTGAAAGGTGACAAAATAATTATGCTACGATGGAGAAAGAAGCGCTAGCTATAAAATGGGCTGCAGAGAAATTTAGACTACAAGCTGCCGGTGGACATAATGACTTCCAAAGGGTTGGACACGTTTTTGGCCCGAATTAGAAGATGGTTATCCCGTCTCCAAGAGTATAATTGCATTGTTAAATACACACCAGGAGTGAGAAACTATTCTGCAGACTGCTTATCATGGATGTCATCAGTAGAAGAACCAAGGGATGAAGAGAACAATCAAGAAATGGTTCTGGAGGTTTCCTCTCTGCCCATCCCTCGAGAGGAGTGGGAAGAAGCCATGACACTGGATGTCAGTCTGTATAAAATGAGGCAGCAATTGGCAGATGATAAACCTAATAGAAGAGTAATTGAAGAACTGGGTCTGTCTTCCTTTTGGAATGTGAAGGACAACCTATATGTCTAGGGTGGAATTTTGAGGTGTGGTGATAAAATCATTCCTCCTGAGGGAATGCGGGATCGTCTCATAGAATTTGGACATGAAGGCCACCAGGGCATTGTTAAGATTAAGCAAAGTATAAGGAACGATTACTGGTGGCCAGCATGTGATCTACAGATTGAGAGGACTGTACAAAATTGTTTCCTTTGCAATAAAGGTGACAAAGTGTGTGTGGGTTCTAGACATCCCATGGTGGATGGTGGTCACAGATGTCCCAGAGCGGCCTTGGGACAAGTTGGGGATAGATGTACTTGGTCCCATTTGGAGCAACTTTGTACAGTCATGTCTGGTAGTGATTGATCTGCTTACCAGATGGGTAAACGTTTTAGCTAAGCCAATGTGACAAGGAAAAGTTTAATTGAGTTTTTTAGTATGTTTGTGCCCATGAGGGATATCCAAGTGGCATAGTGATAGACAATGGTTTGCAATTCAGGTCGAGAGAGATTGAAGAGTATTGTCGCAAGCGCTCTATAGTGCATAGGAGGAGTGCTATGTATCACTCGAGACCATCAGAGTGGTGGAACGCTTTAATAGGGTGTTGAAGGCTGCGCGCAGCTGGGCCTGGGCCAATGGCAGAAATTGGAAGCTAGCAGTGAAAGATTCTGTTGTGGCCCACAGATTTACCCCTCATGTCACCACTGGTATGTCCATGTTTGAGCTCAGCAGGGGCAGAAAAGCAAATACCAAACTATTACCAGCTTGGATGGGTAGAGCTCCTGTATCCGAGAGTAAGTTGAAAAGTGTGGTGGCGAATATCAAGAAATGTTAATCGAGAAACATGTTGGCACGTGATGGGACTGGTGTGAAGAAAGGCATTGTTCTCCCTGCTGTGGGATACATGGTGAGAGTCAAGTTGCCTCCAGCCCTCAAAGATGGGGGTTGTAGGTGGTCAAAACCCATAAAGGTGAGAGAAGTGTTCAAGAATGCTATTAGGCTGGAAGATGCCAGAGTGTGGAATATGGCGAGGGTGACGTTGATGAGAAAGAATTTTGATGGTGTATAGTGTCGGGCCAGTAAGAGTGATGCCAGTGTGACTGAGAAAGAAACCAATGGTGGACATTTTTCCTTGTCTAATCCAACAGATGGAGGAGGACTCGGATCAAGGGCTGGAAGGTCCTATCGGAGGCCGGGGTATCTCAGAGGATACACGTAGAAGAAGAAGACCCTGCAATTTCTTAGGGAACATGACTGAACTTGAAGAGAAGGGTGTGTGTAGAGTGGCTTACATCAGAGGAACCATGTGAAGCCTCTGTCACTCCGAGTTGCAAGTGAAAATGCGAGGGGGAGACGGTTGGTGAGAAGGGAGGCTGAAGCTCGTGGGAGCAGGCGGGGCTCTTTACACTTTCATGCTTATAAAATAAATATAGTTTAATTTACTGCTGGTTTCCAGTTTTTCATACCACGCTTGGTCAGCTAAAATGTGCCCTATGTCATCTGTACTGCCGATCTTTCTTATTTACACAGATACAGTTATCCTCTAGTCAGATGCTTTCCATTTGGTGCATTGAGCTTTACTCCACACAATACCGCTTTTTTTATTGTGACTTTTTAGGTCACTCAGAGGCAGTCCCAATTGTTTTGCTGTGTTGTGCACTATTATGATCCACTGAGGGATAGGTGATCACAGTTCAAGGGTGTTTATTGAACTTGAGATAGGTTGGTTGAGTGTCTATCTAAACCTAAATCTAAGGATGGGAGCAAGCTACGACTTCAAATAATAAATAACGCAGTCCTAGTGACGTCTCTGTCAAAAAAAAGGGCCTATACTAATAAACATATTGCCAATGCTTACTTCTAAATACAAATGGTGTGGGATAACGATGTATGCAAAAGGAAAGTGTTCAAGAAAGAATATGACAGAATGGTTGAGTAGGTGACTTCCCTTCCCCACGTTTTCAGCACAAGGCAAGGTGGAACGTGCAAGCTTCTCAAACACTCTGGCTTCTTGGCCACTAGGTAACAGTTCAATATATAGGCATCAAAGTCTTCTGCCAAAGTCTCTCTCCAAATGACAGTCTCTTATTGCAGAGGGCCTGATGTAACAAACAAAACAGTTCCTTTCCTTTGTCAGGATTTTCTCGTTCACAAATGGTCTCCTTCATTCGGGCTCGGACCATGGTCCCCCTTGTTCGGGCTAAAGCCCTTTTTTCACAATGTTCACAATTGGTCTCCCTCGTTTGTGCTCAGATCCCTTTGATATCAGAATCGAAGACTTTCGAATGTGCAATGGGTTTTGCTTAAACCTTCGCAGGACCACTTCGATTTACTTCACGCAATTGTCTCATCAGTCTTCTACTTTTGTTTCTCTTGGCGGGATACCTTACAGAGACTTTTGATTGAGCAAATTCACGGTGCAGGACCACTCTGTCAACGCTTTCGTATATTTCCTTTTCAAGTTCAAACATTCATCAGCAGTTTAGCTTTAGTCACGCCTTTCATCACACGTGTTTAACAATGTTCGTTCCAGTTCGTTCCATTGTTGCCACTTGCAGCCTTGACTTCAACACAGACCAGTCTTTCATCGGTCTCACCAGCTGTGTTGATCTCTCTGTCGCTTCTTTGTTTTTGGAACCAAGGACAATACCACAGCGTCTGCTACTCCTCCCCGCCTTGGTCAGTTACGCGGGAGGGCCCCCGGTGTCTCTGACACACAATGCAGGATTCTTCAGTCTGGTTTCTCGGCCTTACGCTTTCTGCCTTGAAGGATCCTTGATAGTAACAGTGTCTTTTCAGGCAAGGTGCTTCCCTTCTTAAGAACACTTCTTGGTTTGCCGTCTTTCTCCCTCGTTCAGCTGCCGACTCGAAACTGCTGTACCTTTGTGTGCTTTGCCTCGTTCAGAGTGTGCTCTCATTCTCTGCTTTCTATCCATGTGAGGAAGTTTAATGGCAGTCAGTTTAATGGCAGTCAGGTGTGAGTGATTGTTAGTAATTGCCTGACCATAGTATTGGGACATGTCAGGTACACAGCTCAGGTGTGAGTCTGTTTTCTCCCAGAGTGGGCTGTCCGCGTGAAAGTCTACGTGCAGGAAAGGGGGGGGGGGCTAGAGTTTCCATATATCCTACCTGTAAGGATGGTTAAAGATATTACCGGGAAGAGAGGGATACTGCGTCTCACCATCAGGCGTCCCACTCCTACTCCCCGAAGACCCCTCACCCAGGTATAGGCGCGTTATAAATGCCATATCATATCAAAGTTAATAACTCCACCAATACTTGCAAAGGAAGAAGGTGAGGAATTTCATTGCACTGACAGACTTCAGATGTAACGATCCTAACTTTAGGAGTCCAGCCCCAAGATGAGTGGAGCTGTGTGCTCAATGTTCAATGCGCGCGTTGTGCGTAAAGTTCACAAGTACTTTATAGAGAGCAGGAAAAAGTTAGGATAAGAAGTCTGAAAGTGTCAAATTGGTTCCAAGAGTTAGGTGAGGATCTGCTACTGCTAAGAAAGCTGTTCCCGACTTTCTGAGAGCTCTAGGCAGAAAGTACCACGTAAGCAAACGGAAAGGCCAAAAAAATAGCCCTCAATGCATGACCACCTTTAGTTTGGTTTTGGTCCAGACTTGGCAGGTCCAGAGGTGGTCACCAGAGGTATGATTTCCCGCCCTCCGTTCGGCTTCCAAATTAACAGGTGCTGCTGGTGTTTGTGTAGGTCCAGTATGCCACAGGAGCTGCTACGCTTGATTTCCGATAAGAAAAGATGAAAACGCTGATGCAGCCAGTCTCGGGGCACTGGAATGAACACGGTGAAACCGCCTTCAGCGACCATCACTGCAGTACAGTGACGCAAGCGGGCCCAGCTCTCTCGTTATGACACAGCATTCTACCTCACGGCACAAAGGAGCTATGATTCAGCAGAAGGCTGCCTTGTTGGACAAGCTGGGAATCCCCAAAGTGTTGGGTCTAAATTCAAGACGGCAACACTCCTGCACGGTAACCTCAGTTCGAGCTGGACAGCCCACTGGATGGCTCGGGGACACTTCCGAACAGGCTCACTTGCAGGGTTACCAGGAGGCATTGAGAATGATTGGTCCCATAACTGCAAGGGTTTGAAGCTCCTTTGCAGGTCTTCTAGGATCAGGTGGAATCCACCGAGACCGCCGAAGGATTTGGGTGAACAACCTCCTCAAGTGCGTCTCAGGATCGTCCTTTGTTCTGCTAGGCTCTTCAGTATACTTGGCTCCTTCTTTAGATCTCCCGGAATTAATGCAGGACCCCTCTTCTTATCCATAGTCTGGTGAGTGCTCGCACCCAGTCCACCAATGGCAAGATCTGCTCTATGCATGCACACCAGCAGTGGTCCAATCAGGGACCACCCAGGTCCTTCTGCATACATGCACGCCAGACACCCTGGCAAAAGTAGTGTGGATTGGGACCCAACAGTCCCAGGCCACTTCCTGGGTGTCTACACACATGACCTGCAGAGGTCCGCAAAAAAAGAAATGACTTTTGCTGGCAAATGCATGCCCAAAAAAAGCACAGTGGAGCAGAAGGCTGCACGCCACTGTAAAAGGTCAGGTTAGGATACTAAACAAATGCAAAATGTTTGGGGGTCCATGGACTATGGAGGAAAAGTTGCTTCTAGAGAAATCTTTCCTGACACTTGCCCCCTCACCCTTCCCCCGACAATGGACAGGGGGAACTAATCCACCCCTGCATGGGTCGCATGATTAGGCCGGTTAAACATTCTGGACAACCCATCAGCATTGAAATGTTGCGACCTGGACTGTGCTTGATAGTGAAGTCAAAGCTTTGCAGGCTAACTGACCACCTGAGCAATCTACGATTCACTCCCTTCATGTTCATCAGCCACTTTAATGGCCTATTGTTATTTTGCACAGTGAAGCGGGTCCCATAGAGGGAGGACCCCAACTTCGGAAGTGCCCACATGATGGAAAAATATTATTTTTCCACGGTAGATCACATGAGCTCTCTGTCTTTCAGCTGGCCGCTGATAAAACCGATAGGGTGTTCCCTGCCTTTGTCATCTAGCTGTGATAGGAATGCACCTATCACAGTGTCAGAGGCGTCTGTCTGCACAATAAAAGGTCTCTGATAATCAGGTGCCCTGAAAACGGGCATAGCCGAGGGAGTCTTTTAAACCAAACCTTGCAAGGTCTTCTCGCACTCCTTAGTCCAAGTGAGTGGGAGTAGTGAGGGCAGTCGGAAGTAGCTATAGTGCCATAGTCTGCCATAAAGTACTTGTAATACCCAGTGAGGCCCGGGGAAGCTCTCACTTGCATGTGGGTCATGAGGGTAGGCCAATCTTGTACTGTTTGTACTTTACTGTGATTAGGCTGAATCATACCTCTACCAACCTCATGCCCTAGCTAGACCACTGAGCTCTGACCACTTTGACACTTGCTGGCCTTTATGGTCTGTGTTAAAGGCTCTTCAGAAGGCCCACATGCCTCTAGGTGTCTTACATGGTCCCCAGAAGTGGGGCTGAAGACTACTATATCATCCAGATATGCAAGTCAGAATTCATCCAACCCATTCAGAGCATGGTTGACTAGCCTTTGGAAATTGGCACGTGCATTCTTTAATATAAATGGCATTACCCTGCCTGAACTGGTAAAGCCCTTCTGGGGTCGAAAATGCAGTATTCTCTTTGGCATCTTCTGACAGGGCAATTTGCCAATACCCTGCAGTGAAATCAAAAGTGCTGAGATACTTGGAAGCACCCAGCTTGCCTACCAATCTGTCTGTTCTTGGTAGGGGTGAGCATCTGTCTTTGTGAGAGCATGCAGAGCCTTGTAATTCACACAGAACTTCAAAAGAAGTACCTGCCTTTGGCAGCAGGACCACTGCACTGGACCATGGACTACTTCAGGGCTCAAGCACTCCAAGATCCAACATCTTGTTGACCTGAGACTTGATGTGGGACACTACTTTGTCTGACATCCTATAACTCCTACTTTTGGTAGGCATACTATCTCCAGTATCAATTTCATGTTTGCACCAAGGTGTCAAACCTGGAGTAAGTGAAAACAGGGGGGGAGAACTGCCTCAGCAAAGTCCTCACCTCACCCTGTTGCTTAAGAGTCAGTCGAGGAGCCAATTTCACACCCTCAATGGAGCCATCTGAAAGACGGCCTTGGAAGATATCAGTAAGGGGTTCAGATTCTTCTTCCTCCATGTCTGAAGCCAAGAGCCATATCAATCCTAGGGATGAAAGCCTTCCGCCCATTTATGTAGAATACTTTGGTAGCCTGACCAGGTCACGCAAGATCCACTAAATAGTTTACCTCACCAAGCTGCTCCACAGCTTTGCAAGGACCTGACCATTAATCCTCTAAGGCTCTAGGCCTTATGGGATTCATGATCAGGACTTCTTGGTCTGGGGCAAAAATGAACAAGGGACGCCTTCTGATCATGCCAGTGTTTGGCCAAAGCCTGACCAGCCTTCAGCTGTGTTACTGACCTGAGCCATCAGCAAGGACATCCTTTTTCTCAACCCTAAAAATAGACAACCACGTTTGTAGTGGCAAGAGTAGTGGGACGCTCCCATCCTTTCTTGACTATAGCTAGTGATCCCCCTCACAGGGCAAAGACAAGCTCAAAGGGGCTTTAGCAACCTCTTCTTGAGGGACCTCCCTGTAGGCAAAGAATAAGCATTGTAAAAGGAAGTGCCACTCTCTCCTCTGGTGCTCCTCAAGTGCTCCAATCATGCTTTTGAGAGTTCTGTTGAATCTCTCAACTAAGCCATTTATCTGTGGATAAGCAGATGAAAACCTATGAGACCACACACTCTTTCCTCATGGCTTGCTTGTACTTAAACATAAAGTTGTTGCCTCTATCTGACACAACCTCTTTAGGGAAGCCAACCCTAGTGAAAATACCAAGTAATGCTTTAGCATCTGACCTGGCAGTTACTGTCTTGAGTGGGATGACTTCAGGAGGCCTGGTGGCATGATCAGCCAACACCAGAATAAACCTGCAGTTAGAGGATGTTGAAGGGTCAAGGGGACCAATAATGTAAATCCTGACCCTATCAAATGGTACACCCACTACAGAGAGTGGTACCAGTGGAGCCTGAATTGTTGCACCACTCTTCCCAGAGATCCGACAAGTGGCATAACTCCTGCAGTGACTACTCCCATTTTGGGGTTTGCTCCTGTTAGAGGCTGCCTCAATGATGGCGGAATAGTAAGCAGAGTTGACCTCAGTAATTATAATCTTACAGTTTGCGCAGAGAGATTTGAGGTTGGTGTGGTCTGCAGGGTTATGGTTTTTGTGCCACTGTTTCTCTAGAGTTCTAGTTGAGCGTTTGTTGTAGGTGTGTACCAATTGGTGGATGGCTTGGTCTTAGCACTGCTAGTTCTTAGGGGGGCAGGAGTGTCCACCAGTTTCATAGCAGAGTTTTGCATGAAACGGAGTAGTCCCCAAATATGCAATTCAAACTCCCCAGTGAGAGTCAATAATGGACACACTCCAGGAGGGAATGAGACCAAGACCAAGCGCGGGTGAGAGTAAAGGTAAAGTTTATCTAAAACCAAAATAGGGCAAGCAGAGAACTCTGCAAACTCCGAGAGCGCTCTGCCCTCTATCACTATGACAGTACTTTAAAAAGGGTTACAGCATCATAAATGATGACATTCTATAAGTTAAAGTTTCATTGGTAGCTTCACAGATCAAGTATAGTTGTGTAGGCGCCGCCTCCAGATTATTGGATATTTGCTTGGCGGGAAGGCGGACATCACATGCCTCACCCGGGCTGGTCAGTGTGAGGTGAAGGTCATGTGGCTCCGGATAAGGTGATGGATACTAACTCTCTAATCTAAACACTTCTTCAAAGCATGTAATAAAAACATCCATAAAAAATAACCATTGACATCATGACAGTTAGGGGGAGAATCATATATTTCCATGTTATATGTACATACATTTGTCATGTGCCCCTGGAAGGTGAACAGGTATGGGAGTTATTTTGCATCAGGTGCCATGAGGGTGAACACTGTGCGGGATTAGCTGAAGGATGAGAGGCTACATTTGTTGCATTAAGGCCTCAGTGAGACATGGGCCTTTAACCATAGTTCCATCATGAGGGGGAGAGAGAGGTGGGGTCTGGGTGCTCGTCGTGCGCGACGCTGCTGGAGAGGGGATAGGAGGCCCTTTGGCTCTTTGGGTTTGGCTCAGATCGATTAGTGGAGTTATACGCAGACCATTGGAATGGGGTTTGAACATGTTTACTGTCACTTCATTTATAACAAATAGAAAGCAGGTTCTGATTATATCGCGGGCTATATCTTCACTTTTACAATGGTCACTGTGCTACAGATTTGCTCTTATCTACATTAGCCCTGTGGCCCGCACTTTTTATGGTGTACACAGGAGTCTCCTAACATTCCAACATATTTGCGAGAGAATATACAGTATTAAGAAAATAACTAAGCGTGTGAACCATACATTTTATATCATAACACACGAGTCGTCTAGTATCTAATACATCTGTAAAGGTATCTGCTACTGGAAAACAGGTAACCTATATCATAGAACACAAGCATGTGGATCATGATGGTACGTTCATTACAATCAATTTAGATGGGCTATTTGTTGATCGTCTGTTAAATCTAATAGGGACAGCTTCATTACACGTTAACACAGGAGAGAATTTATAGGCTCGGATGGGATTAGCGTTGTGGGTGAAACAGGGTGGCACACAGTCGGCCGGGCATGCATCTGCCACATCAAAAGGAGTGTGAGGTTGGGGGGTTATACATGTTATATATCTTATGGGGCCTCGTCTGCAATGGAGGTATGTTTGTGGAGATGAATGGTTTTTTTTCCAGGCCCAGGCTCTGGCCCGGTCACTTACAGGGCACTGAGGTAAGAAGGAAGGCGAGAGATACAGTGTTCAGTTTGTAACCGTTCATGCCCAGTCTTCTGTGAGAACAGGGCAGCTGCAGGGACACCAGAGGGGAGGCGGTGGGAGGGGGAGTAGCTGGCTAGCTGTGCGCGGCTCCAGGGGAGAGCTGCAGGCCTGAAGGATGGCTTTGCTGCAGGGCCTGCTTTAGCATATACAAAATGGAGTCGAGGTTCAGTACAAAATGGAGTCCGTAATCAGTCCTCTTCACCCCTCCTATGGATGTTGCACCTGTATGTGTCGTTCCAAGGCTGTCCGGCACCTCTGGCCACAGGCGCATGGGCAGCCGCGGGACGACCATAGTGTGCGCGTGGAGAGGAATGGAAGGGAGGGGGGGCCTAAACAACCTTACCTCCCATACACATAATTGCATTCCTTGTAATGGGGAAAGTCTGCAAAGTTTGCTTCTAGCTCATTGATTGTGAAGGTTTTGAAGGAGTGGCATTGAATGAAGGTGCGTTTTAGCCGGAACTTGTGGGCAGTAGTCAAGTCGGTGACCAGTAGCGTGAGGGCAGTGTGGCCCGACCAGTCGAGTGGGATAGGGTCTGGACATGTGATATGGGGGGGTGATGTGAAGACCAACTCTAGGGTGTTGCCTTTGTTTGTTATGCATGGTGAACAGCACTCACCACCAATGTGAGTACCGCACCCTTGTACGCTCCCTCCTGCTACTCTGAATGCTCGCTCTGCTGTCAAACACTCCTCTGATTTCTGTCTCCTTCTCAAAGACCTTACCTGGATGTCCTTGCTATTTCCAAGACCTGATTCAATGCCAGCTCTGTCACTGCTCTTGACACACTCCTTCCTGAGGGCTACAAAATCCTCTCCAAGCCCAGACACAACATTGAAGGCTTCGTCCGTAGGTCTCTCTCTTTCTCTTTCTCGCCACTATCTACAGACCCCCTTGCCCACTTACTCTCTGAATTGGCTGACCTTGCCTCATCCTGTCATCCTCTTCTTCCAAGTTCCTCCTCCTTGGTGACTTCAATATCCTCCTTGACTCTCTTGATTCATCCGCCTCTCAGTTCCGGGTCCTCTGTGACTCCCTCTCTCTCACTATTCTTCCATTCAGCCCCACTCACTCTGCCAGGCCAACTCTTGTTGCCCTCATTTCTGGTGACATCGCTGTCTCTAATCTGGTCACCCCCACCACCCTCTTCTCCTGGTCTGACCACTCTCTCCTTTCCTCCCACTTGGGGTCTCTTGGCCCTCTATCCACGCCACCCTCTGCACTGCCAGCCTCCTTTGCTGTCACTCAACCGATGAAGCGAGTGTTAGTTGCTGCTTTTGCCTCTACCTTCATCCCTCCTCCCACCCCCTCTGCTGACTCTCCCTCTGACTCTGTCCTTGCTAACCTGCACCTTGCCATCTCTAAAACCCTTGCCCCTGCCATGAGGATCTGCCTAAAACCTGTCACCAAGAACAGCTGGTACGACTCTGATCTAGCATCTCTGAAACACAAGTGCAGAGTTGCTGAACTTAAGTGGCATACCTTGTGCTTGACACATTGGTCTGCTGCCTGCTCCAAAGGCAATATCGCTCCTCTATCCTCTCCAAGAAGCAGGCCCACATCCAAGCCCAAATCTCTGGAGCCACTAACACAGCAGAAATGTTCAAAATCTGCAAGGAACTCCCCAATCCACTTGCAGTCTCCACCTCTCTTCTTCCTTCCCAGGCTCTCTGCACCACCTTTGCCTCCCAATTCACATCCAAAACTCAGGACATCCTGGCCCGCACTCTCTTCAGCCCGCACTCTCCTCCACCCCCATCTCCTTGCCCATGCCTGCTCCCTTGCCTCCCTTGGCCTTCCTCCTCCCACCCCCTCACTCTTCTCTTTCCTATCCATATCACCGGATGAGGTCTCTAAAGTGTTCCGCTCTATGAAGGCCTCATCCAAACAGGTGCTCCCCTGCTCCTCCAGAACCTGAAGGACAACATTTCCTCTCATCCAGACTTCTATAACCAAACCACTCCTTCGCCACTGGCTCCTTCCTCTATCCCTCGAGCAATCGCTTGCACACCCTCTCTTAAGCCATCTGCTGACCCCTCCTGCCTGGCTAACTATCGCCCTGTCTCTACTACTCCCTTCCTGGGTAAACTCTTGTTGGTCATCGTCCCAGCTGACGCTCCACACGGATGTTGTTGGTTGCCTTCATGACCATCAATCTGGATTCCAGGCATCCAGAGGCATGGAAACTGCTTTCCTAAACACCTGTGAAACCATTCTCGCAAATCTTCCAACTCTCCTGTTGTTCTCATTCTCCTCGATCTCTCCTTTGACACGGTCAACCATTCCATCCTCATAAAACGACTCTGTGACACCCACGGCATCACTGACCGGGCACTGGATTGGCTGACCTCCTTCCTCACTAACTGCCCTTCCCAGTTACAACTGGGCCCTTTTTCCTCCATCACCTCTCTACCTGTGGCATCCCCCATGGCTCTTCAATATCTATTTCGCCCCTCTTGCTCATCTGATCTCAACCGTCTCTCCTCATTTCCAGTGTTATGCCGATGACACACAGCTTTCCTTCTACTTCCCCCCTCATCCTCCTCTCTGCCCCCCCATTCAAGCATGGCGTGCAGCAAATGATCTCTATCTCAATGCATCTTTGCCCTCTTTTCCTCCTACCCTTTGAGCACCCTCTTTGGGCACTCTACACCCGCCAACTTGAGAGGGCAAAAACCTTGGGGTCATCTTCGACTCCGCTCTCTCCTTCACCCCTCACATCATGGACCTTACTAAGAAGTCCCACTTCCAACTCCACCTCCTCTGAGGCATTCTTCCTTTTCTCGCCTTCCGCCAGAAGCTCAGTGTCTCCAGAGATTTGGTCCTCTCCATGCTGGAATACTGCAACAGCCTCTTTCTCAATCTCCCTCTTTCGTCCATTCGCCCGCTCCAGCTAATCCAGAATAGGACTGCAAGACTTATCCTTGGCCTCAAGCCAATATTATTATGCATCTTTCCAGCCCTAAAATCATCTCTACACTGGCTCCTGGTGGCTGCAAGGATCAAATTGAAGGCCCTCTGCATCATCCACAAGGCCTTCTAGGGCCTGGGACCGCGATCTCCAACTTTCCCTCCGTAAATATTCCCCTTCTAGAGTTCTACGGTCCTATAATTCCACCTATCTGACAGTCAAATGCTTCTCCAAGTAGAGAGTGGGGGGCAGGTCTCTCTCCTTGGCTGGTGGCTCTCTTTGGAACAGCCACCCTGCCCCTCTTGTTTGAGCCAGGCCTCCTTAAGTTCTGGAAACTGCTCAAAACTCTGCCCTTCTCTACCTCTTTTCTTTCCCTGCTAATCATCCCACTGCCGCTGTGACCAGTGGCCTGATCCCCATGAATCTAACAGGATCCCAGGCCCTTCCTCCCAGTCATTACCCGCACCCCCAACCCCACTGCACTGCCCTTTGGGCTCCTGTCTGGTGGCTCTGCACACCACCCTTAAGAGATGCCTGCACTAGCACTTAGCCTGAGGATCTCCTCCTTGGCTCATCATAGCACACCTCCCCCACCCCCGGGCCCTCCTCCAGAAATTGCCCGCCCCTCTACTCCGCCTTCCATCCCCTTCCCTGCACTTCACACAGCAGAAAAGGCTATCATGCCATGTTCTTTCTAGAGTGGGGGGCCTGCTACCTTTTTTGTCTGCCTAGACTTCTCCCCAATGCACTTGCACAGCCGAATACCACAAGGCCTAGTAGGACCACGGCTCTATATTGCTGTTTTTGCCATTGTTATTTTTACCTTGTTCCCTTCCCATTTAATCTTGTGGCACTTCGAAACACAATTCTGTTTAATAAGGTGCTTTACAAATGCTCAATAAAATAAAAAAATAAAAATAAAGGTACCCGGAAGTGGTCAGTGCAAAAAGCGTGCTTCGAGTGTGGTTGTCTGCCTTTGTCCCAGGGGCGTAAAAATATCAAAGAAAGACATTAGTAGACTGTTTGCTAATTTGTCAGAGGAGATTAAGTTTGAGATGTTGTCAATGAAGCAGTCACTCCTGTGTGGTGGCCTGTAAATGATGTGGAAGGTGATAGATTCCTTGTGCAATAAAGACAACAGGCAGGTGAGTGATTCAGAAGAGCTTGTTCGGGGAGAGGGGATGATGATGATGCATGGCCAATTGCTCCTATGGATGATTGACACTCCGCCTCTTGCCCTTCCTGGCCCGTCAGCATGTTGAATGCAGAATCCTTGGGGTAGCAGGACGTTGAAAACCTGGGGGGAGGAGGACTAATCCAAGTTTCAGTGATGAAAAGGGCATCAAGGTTGTTGTATGAGATGAGGTCCGCGATCTCTGCAGCGTAAGCGACTGCTAAGAGCATTGATCAACATGAGAGGGCATGTGCATGTGGTCCGTGGGTGTTGGATGGGGGTAAAACGATGTTGACGAGGTTCACTAGGGTAGTTTTCTGGAGCTATGAAGGGCGCTTGGTTATTCGAACCATAGTGAGAGTAGGGATGGGCTGTGGAGGGAGGAGACAGATGGTGATGTCTTTAGGTGAGTAGCAGTAGTAGCCACTGCTTTGTAAGTGAAATGCAGGATAGTGGGTCTGTCCTTTCACCATATATGGCACAAACATGTGAGGTCTTTCTTTTGCGGAGGACATTCCAATGAGTACACATAAGGAGGACTAGTTAAATAGGTGGTGGGTTGAGCAGCTGACTGTCAGGTCCAGGTCACGTGACAGCAGCCTTCTCCCATGATAACAGCCTACTCAATGATGTCGGCCTATATAAGATAGCCCAGCCAGACCAGCGCTGTGGGTTGTTGTAGTAAGTCATGACTGGCAACGTTGAAGCTGCTCTCTTTAAATTAAAGTGTTCATATACACCACACGGGTGTATATGAACACTTTCCTATACACCAAAGTAAGCAGCTTCAACATCCTGCAATGTTGAAGCTGCTCACTTTGGTGTATAGGAACTGTGTTCTCGGCAGCATTTTTGTAGAATAAGGATTCTCTCGTTATTTAACAAAAATGCTGCCGAGATTCTGCAATCCGCCTGTTTCCTTAGAAACAAGCGGATTACAGCGAAAGCAATGTCGTGCTTTGCGAAGACGCCCAGGCCCACATGAGAAAACCAGTGGTGCCTGGGCATCAAGAAATGGCACTGTGAGTCGTGCTATTTAACACGCTCACTGCGCCAAGATGAGAATCGGGCCCTTAGAGTGTTACTAACATGGTGAAAGATTGGAGGTTGTTGGGAGTGAGGAGGAGGCAGAAGTGAGTGGTGTGAGGGGTCAGAAATGTGAGACGGACACAAAGGTAAAGTATTCTCAAGGTTTGCCATTTATTTAAAATAAAAAGGGGGTTGATAAACTCTGAACTGTCCCTAACCTAATAGAGAGGTCCGTGCCTAGCAAACTAAAACTAAAGGAAAATGACCTAGTGTCCAAAATAATTCTGGCCCTCACACTTATACATACAAAAAAATGATACAAGGAAAATATGGGTGGCTTTTGATTTAACAAAATAGTTTTGTAATTCAAACTCCATGCATTCCCTTCCTTTGGGTCAATTCAGGAATACTTAAATTGTAGTTCTGATTCAACAAAGTTCGGTTCAATGAAATTGAAAAGTCTTTTTCAACCAATGTCTTTCTGAGCGAGACAACAATTGTCCTTTTCACCACAGATGGTTAAGTCCATGACTTCTACAATATACCCCTTGAAAGGATTATTTAATTTCTACTCCAACCCACAGTTTCTAAATTCATTGCAAGTGTTGTTACCCTGTAACACCTTCTTCAAAGAAACTACTTGTCAACATAGCACTTCAATCTTTCTCAACACTTCTTCTTGAAATAAAACACTTTTGTGAGGGTAGCAAAAAACTACTTGTTTCAGTGATACTACTGCTTGTCAAACAAATGATACAGTACATGATTTGTCTCAATTCAACAAAGGTTCTTTCCACATATCGTTCTGCCACAAAGGTATCAAACCATCATCTTCTTTCCTTGTCTACTTGCATGCCAGGACTAACCACTATAATGTCAGTATCAGGAAGAGAGCTCACCTGGGGCTTCTTTAGAGATGACTTGCTGAAAGATGATCCTTGACAAGACTACTGTTTAGATCTTGTGTCCTACAGTTAGGGGTGTGACTCTCCGGACGCCACCCTGCCTGAAAGGCACCAACCCAGGCCAGGTGACCCCTGGAGCAGAAAGCCAAAATAAAAGAACCTCCCCAAAAGGGGTGGAACAAAAAACCCCATAAGAGTGTTCTTTCCAGTAGAAGACAAGCAGAAGCCCAAGAACGTAGTAGACCAGGAAAAATGAAGGCACAAGAATATTCAGAGTTCTTCAGGATCCAGATGAAAAATGGATAATGAAGGCAAAAGGAACCACTCCAATTCACAGCACTGGAAACGAAGACCAACAAGGAAGAAGGCACAGGAAAAAAACGGACAAACCGAGGGGGGGGGCCAGAAGAAGGAAGGAATAAGGGCAATACAGAAGGCTCACAATGCGCTGAGCCAGGTAGAATACCAAGCTTTGTGACAAATGCTGATGCAGCCAAAAGCGGGAACAACGTTCCGAGCCGTAGAAAAAGAACTAGAACGCGCTGAACGCTTTCCTGCAACTCCAAGCAGCGCCATGCTGCAGGATGAAATGGCGCTGGTCAGCCGTGGCTGGCCACAGCGACCGCGGCCTGTACCGCATGACCTATAAGCCCTTTCCTGGTATACTCACCTGCCAGTAAGAAAAACACTCCTCCAACTAACGTCACACTTGGCGTAGTATTGATTCCAAGATCCTCCATATCAATCTCTCTTTGAAGGAGGTTTGACCAATAACTGCCTTTTCTTAGTCTCTTGACGCTTGACATATTTGATTTGTTTATTTATAAAGCGCACCTGACCCTCAGATAACTGGGCGCATTGCATAGCATAAGGTTATATAGTTACAATAGTTGCCATAAAAGGTTACACAAAGAATTATATACATTACAGAGGAACAACATACAAGATTTGTACAAGCATGGGCAATATAATATTGGATAAATCGTAAACGGCATTGGTCATGTATACATCATATGTACAGGGACATCAAGTAAGGGGTTGGAAGATGGTATCAGCATATCATAAAGGATGCAGACATTTATAGAGTTTCCTGGATGATAAGCCCATTTTTTGTATTTGTCCTGAATCGGGAGAAAGACGGTTCAGCTCTTAAGGTCAAGGCTAAGGAGTTACACAGTTTGGATGCTAAAACCGGGAAGCTACTGCCTCCAGATTTCTGTAGATTAAATCTTGGGACTCTGATGCAGTCTAATTGCCATACATATGTTCCAGTTTTCCCAAAACTGAGAATGAAATGTACAAGAATTATTCTCAGAGGTTCTCTCCTTAATTTCTAGTCAACCTTTTGACTGATAATAGTTTGGGGTACAAGCTTCCTCTAGGTGAAATCCCAAAAAGGAAGAGTTGCGTCGTTGTTGCCTTAGTATGGTTTTACATTCACTTGGCTGTTGACAATGTGAGATACAAACCTTCTCTGAAATGGGGGTTTTATTAAAAGTGGCTCATGGTAATGCTGGTTATTAAGTCTCTCCCAGTGGTTGTCTTGATATGGTATGCCCATAGTCTCTTTGCTGTGGGTACTATTGGTTAGAGGCTTTCCCAAGTGGTAGGTTTCCCAAAGTCTTTTGACAGCCTCTTGGCTGTGGATAGCACTGGTTAAAAATGTTCCCCTCGTCCCTTAGAACGGAGCTTGCTTCTTTGCCACTTAAATTCATTTGTTTTAGAGACTCATCATTTGGTAAAGTTTTGTTTTGCATTTTCAATTGTTCGGTATTCAAAATTATCATCTGGTGACAGCTTACATGTATGGAGCGGTATACACGCATTTCGTCGACCACTTTTTCATCGTGGGACTTTTCATCGCCGACCCTTTCATCGCCAACATTTTTTTTTTTCATTTTTTTTTTTAGGGGGGGTGTTTGTGCGGGTTGGGGTATGATTATTTAAGTAAGGTGTGGGTTTGGGGGGACAGCAATTAGACCGCACCTTCAAATATTCCCCATTTTGAGTTCTTATTGGCTCCGAGCTCCTCTTCTCCATCCCAGTACTTTTTAGCATCATGGGAACTGAGGTTCATAGAAGAATGCATAACATTAAGGAGTTTCATGTTACTTTTAAATAAGTCAGGTTGTTCTATGAACTGAGAGCTATTAGAGTAAGGGGAGGGGTGGAAAAGGTTTGTAATTCCACCTTAGAGTAAGGATTTCTCATTGAGGCAGAATTATGACAGTTCAAAGTTTTCATCTTTAATTCCTGAGACTTTTTAATTTTGTATTTGTACAGCGCGCTAAGCCCTGAGGCATCATGGCGTTGTTACATGACCAGTTACTCAAATGATAATACACATTTTTTTACATACAAAGTTGATCAGATATCAAAGGTATTTTGAGTTTCATATTACACTTGGAAGATCGCTTTAAGTGAACATCAGTGTTTTTAGGGCTCTTTGGAAAATCCAATAAGAATGCTAAGCTCTTAAGGTGGGTGGGGGAAAAAAGTTCCAATGTTTGGCTGCAAGGGCTGGGAAGCTAGAGCCTCCAGTTTTGGCCTGCTTAAATTTGGGCTGGATGATGCTGTGGGCTTAGACTGCTCTGGTAGGTATGGGAGAGGACACTTTTGTGATTTCTGTTTTGTTTTTTTTAGTTTGTTTTTTTAGATAAGTAAGGAGGGGCATCTTTGGACCAGCACCTTTGTCTGATAGACAGTGTTTTGTGACAGACCCCTCATTTATCTAAAAAAAATTAGATTTTTTTTTTTTATAACTGAGGTTTTCCACTAGGACATTATCAGTAAAGACAGCCCTTGGCATACTCCACTGGAAGACCGCGGCAGGCTGCCCATCACGAGTGACGTCACCACCGGGGAGCGATCCGACAGGGTGCGAGCCAGTATTCTGCTGCCACGCAAGAGTGGTGCCCATCTAACAGAGAGCGGCCAGAGATCAATCTGCGACATGGCGTCATGGATCGTAGAGTAGTATGTATATTCCGTCACAGCGGGGTGCACATATCTATACTGTTCCAGCTGGTTCATTATTTGCTTAATCATTTTGGCTGCCGCAGACAGATCACGCCGGGTGGTGCTCAGTAGGTCCATACATCCATCCATACAATCTACTCCCCGCACAATGGGAGCATCACCCATCCCATACAATATCTCCGATGATTGGGAGAAGAACCCCGGATCGTCTAGGTTCGGGCCGTAAGTGTTTACCAGTATAACCGCTTCCCCAGTTAGTACCCCTTTCATTATAACATATGTACCCACTGGATACACCCGCGTTGCCTCCACTTGAAAAGGTAGTGAACGGTGTATCATGGTTAATACTCCTCTAGCTTGAGATGAATAGGTTGTGTAATATCTCTGTTTCCCCCAATTAAGTGCAAATCCGATGTTTACCAGGCCTGGTGTTTGTGTTTCAGCATTATTACCTTAGGAGCCTGCCTAATCAAATATGCTGCTATTTTTCCGGACCTTTAATAGGATTGTTCTATGAGATCAGTTTAAACACTTCTCCCAACATTTATTTTCGCCAAAGAACAATAATGAACCATTACTATGCGTAAATTAATCTGGGTGCTACAACAGCCAAGTCCACCCATCAGCCTACTGCTGTCTGCTTTTAAGAACATTTTAACTCCCCTCCCTTGTTCACCAGCCCCCTCCCTCCCACCTGTTACCCCAGCTCTTGTCGTCAAACATTTCCCTTGAATTACCCAACCTCATCCCTCATCATCTACCCCAACTTGATGATGTCCCCTCTGAACTTTGGACATTTCCAGAGGTGTGTCTGGAGCAGCACAGCAGTAAGTCAGCCCAAAAACTGCATCCCCGGCTACTTAAAACAAATGTTCACGTGCCTGTGTATGTTATAGATGTGTACAATATCAATGTAGCATTTCCCTGTCAAAGCTCCCCACAATTCTGTGTCTTCTGGGACCCGTTTCGGGACTCTTCCGTGCTCCGGTGAGGGAAGCGGGATGGAAGATTCAATATAAGCTGTGGCGTTCGCCGGGTTTTCGAAGAAATGTGCCCTTTCTCCATTTTGAATGCATAACTTTGCTGTGAACATAAGGGCATATGGGGATGTGCCTGACTCTCAATAGTCTCTTGAACGAGTCATATGATCTCCTTTGTGCCCGGATTCCAGCCCCAAAGTCAGAATAGATGTGAATGTTATTAGCTCATATCGGAGTGTACCACGTTCTCTTGATAGTTTTAGGATGTGATCTCTGTCCCTATAGTTAAGTGTTCTTGCTATGATGGTAAGTGGCGGGGCACCTGGCCGGGGGATCGGGGCTAGAGTGCAGAAAGAGTCCATTGGGCCACGTTTCTTCCCAGCACCTTTGGTCATCTTGATCCTCCTGCTTCCTCTTTATCACCACCAGACGGCCTACTGAACTGTGTCCCAACCCCCAATGCCCAGGGATCCCACCTTGGATGAAGTCTTCACAGCCGGGTCAACTGGTCAGTCCGCCATCTCCCCAGTAGATCAAGTTGCTGATGAACCAGCCTAAGCTTCCAGTTGTTTGTAGGGTGCCACCAGGTCCGATGAGTTGTTGCAGACAACCCACCTAGTTCCTGCAGTGGAGACTTACATCTACCTGCATCAGAGAGGAGCTGATTATGTATCTACATGTCTCCCAGGTGTTGTTGCGTGGTGTGGCCGGTGGTTTGTGATCAGTGGTGCTCAACAGATATGTGGTCAAATCTCGTCCTGTGACGGCAGCCTTAGTTGGTTGTCCTCTTCCTCACTTTTATTCTCTCAATCCGGAAGTTTTAGGCCACCCGAGGAACTCAGAGTTCCATAATCTAGGTGTGGGTCAGCAGTGCGAAGGGATTAGGATTACTGTTGTGGGAGCCTCCGGAGACTCTCTGTCCCAGTATGCCTTTATAGTTGTTTCTGCGCGGGCTCAGCCCGATGGCCCCTCCAGCCTTCACAAGTGTGATTGCTCTTCGCGCTATGGACCCGCTGCCAGCTCAGGTTGAGCTTTTGACGGTCGGCCCTCCGGAGTTATAAATGCCTGAGGGCCCAGTGTGTCTCCCTCTCACCCCAAGCGGGGTATAAGCAGCAGGAGCTGCCGTTTCATGGCACTGGCGGGCCCGCTATCAATGTCTGCACTGCGCATTAGCTCAGGTGTGGGAGTCGGGCGGCACTATCCGGGAGGCCCACAGGATGTCTGGTATGGAGTGGTGCGGGCCTTAGACCCCGATGTACAACAGCGTACTTCAGCCTCTCACCTCTTATTCAGCTCGCCTCACCAGTATTACCTTTGCGGGTTTCTGATACCGCTCCACTGGTCTGCCCACCCACAACGCTGTTGGGGACCTGGCGGGCTGTGTCGTCCCTCACTCCGTGCTGTAAACGCTCCGCAGCTGGTGTGCGGACTGGAACGGGGCACCAAGTCAGACTGCCCCTCCCCCATCCAATCCGCCGCAGGGCCAGGCTCGAGCAGCAGATCCACCTCCTGTCACGGATGTGCTTCTCAGTGGCCGAACAGCTGCCTCAGTGTCTATTTTACAAGGCTCCGGTTTGTCTCCTCCACTGCATGGATCAAGTTGCAACTTGGACACAGGATACTTGAGGATTATCTGAATTGGAATATAGTCTTAAGTTTTCAGTCACAGGCACATTAACAGATATTTTGCTGGGGCCGGAGCTAGTTCCTAAGCTGCCATTCCTTCTGCTGCTCAACAGTCCCCTACCCCACCCCCCCCCAGTTTATTTGATATCTGACCTTAGAAAAACAGACCAGATTCTTATCAGACAACGAACCATAGATTCAGCCTTTGTGGAATCTTAAGCTGTATTTACCTGTACCTTCTGCCAGAGATGATGTCACCAAGGTGGGGGCCGATCATTAACCGAGGGTCTGCTCCACAGGACCTTTTGTTCCTCTTTATGGTAACAGACAATACATGTTTCCATTCCAGATGTGCCAGCCAAGAATCTCCTGAGAAACCTTAAACACCCTCACATTTGACCCTCTACATATAGGGCTGGGGTTGGAGAGCTAACTAGCATTGCCTAAAGCAACTCAAAACATCATATAATTTTTTTATGCACGAAGGGCTTATTGCGTTCTATTATAATGACAGTGTAAGCTATTCCTCTCAACTAACGTTTCAATGACTGGATTCCTTTTCTTTACAACATGCTTTAAATAAGATGTATTTTTGCAATTCAAACACTGCCAATAACATAGAAAGATTGTACACTGTGATTCATATTGTGAGCACATACCACCATTTTTATTTATAAAATGACCAATGAATACATACACTGGTGTTGTCTTCAACATTAACGTTCTCTTGTTTGCAGAAGCTGGCACCAGTTTTCTTAACTTTAAGCACATGGTTCCAGTGTGGCAAAGCACCACTTTAAATGACTGCAGCGAGTTCCATTTTAAACTGTGACTTTAAATATGTTTCCCATACAATTTGGCTCTGTTGCTGACATGTGGCAAGTTCTGTGCCATTTGTTGGGTGATGTCTCTCATGGAAGCAAGGAACTACCTGCATTCCACATGTACTCCCTTTTCGTGATACTTGAAACGCACCAGTCTCCATCCATTAGTCTTTTGTTTTCTTAAGACATGTTAGATAACCTTGCAAGTTTGGTCCCAAATCTGATCAACTTTCTTTTCTTTTTTTTATTTTAAACATCAAAGCAGCCAGAATATCTATCACAGGTACATGGTATGATAATGAATACTGGCATTCTAAACTCTAATTAGCATTAAAAATCCAATTCAGTAGAACTAATGTTGCTGTACTCCAAGCTTGTATGGAGTGAAAACCCTTTGTTTAAAAATAGGAAAAAACATGTTCTTGGTAACAGCTGGACATAGTTTATTGAAGCCAGTACACATACATATTATAAAGCCTTTTGGAAAATAGTGGCCAGTGACTGTGTATAAATATGGTCCAAGATGTTAATATTCTAGAGAATAACTGGTTTAATCACAACATTCAGAGAGTTTATGGGATGTGTGCCAGGTGCTAAGTAAAATACATCTACCCCCACTATATACTGATGATTTCTCTCTCATTGAGGTCACAGAAGCAATGTGCTCAATGACACAGGTACAATCCCAGTTGATTTTTTAAAATATTTATTTTGTATTCATTTATTCGCTTTTTTAAAGCGCTCACACAGCCCGGGGGCATTGAGGCGCTGTACAGGAATATGTCTCTTAGTTGTGTATTTATAACGCGCTTAATACCCAGAGGTTTCTAAGCGCGGACCTGTGTTCCTTTGTGTCGTCTTGTTTCCAAGGCGAGCATGTTGCCGCTGAGCTATCCTCACGGAAGAGGAGGATATTGGTGAATGATCATGTGAGGGGCAGTGATAACGACAATTTCCAATGCTATGCTAAAGACAGAATTTCCTGTGATTTTGATATACATCTGAAATCATACTTATTTCTTTTATTTGTTTGTATAAGGCAGACTTAAATAACTATTGGCCAATCTCGTGGATCAATATGCTCAGGCCTCCAGATAAGGTGCGTACTAGGCCTTTTTACGCATGAAAATCTTGCAAATACGACAGCTTTATTATTTTCCTGTGTACATTTACACACAGGTTTAGAGCAGAGGGCATTGCAAAGGTCAGGTTACTTGACAGAAACCAGAAGGCTTCTTTTGATTTTTATCTACATGGATGTAATTGCAAGCCACCTCTGAAACAGAATGTATTTCTCTGAAGCCGGCTAGGTTTTTGTGATTTCAACATTTAAATATATACAGGAGAGATCAAATGGCCAGACCTTAGAGAAATAATAAAAGGTGTATTCTGTCATAATGCAGAAAGCTGCCGTACGGTAAGGATTTCCATACAGTTTGTGCATGCGCCGCTGGATGTCACGTACATTTTACTCTCTTGCAAAGGAGAAAAGTCATTTTTACTCTCTTAAAATAACATTTACTCTCAAAGTTTAAAAACAGGGAGTAAAATACTCCCACCTCAAAATCTTATCTGGAGCACTGATCTGCCTAACAGCAGTGTAGCATAAAATATGCTACACTGCTGTTAGGCAGAATCCGTTTTTGCACTGCAGAGAACAATGTATTTTCATATGCACAGGCATTGTAACAATAGAAAGGGGCTGTGTCTTAATTTAATAATCACTAAATCTGTTTTTCTAAAATGGGGAGTCCTACACCTAGAGTTAATTGATTTTTAATGATTTGTGTGAGAACCCTTAGGCGTTTTGCTCAGGCTATTCCCGGGGATCCTTTGTTCAGATGGCCAGGGGAGGGCCATCGCTCTTGAATCCTAACCCTGGGGGCGGAGGAGCGAGGGAGGATCCCCTGGGCAGGGGGTCCTCTGGGACTATGGGAGACACGCCCTCAAGACATGGTATTCCTCCCATGCTGATACACTCCTACCCGATATCCCCTCAGTCATCATGGGATATTGTCAGCAGAGTTCCATCATAACTCAGTACCGTTCTGTAAGGAAAAGGAGAAAACTACCAGGGAAATTAAAACCCAATAGAAAATCCATTTACCCATCACAATACATTTACCCCCTTCGCCCTGACTAAAACCTACATGGTTTTTCCATGATGTCCAGGAAAGCCTACAAGTACCACAATCCCTACTTCCATTCTAGAAGTCCAGCTACTGAGACAGAGAAGAGGCAGATGGGAGTCATGAATTATTATTCATAGGAATCCATGGCCAATGGATTCCTATGGGCAGTCTCCATGTTGTCCCGATAATGAGGTCAGGCAGGGAGGGACAACTACTCACACCTTACTCCAATCAACTCTTTCAAAGATTAGAAAAGGTCAGACACCCAGGCACACTCTGTCTGAGCAGGAGATGCGAAAGGAACCGTGAAGACCAGAAGGAGAAGTCAGCAGCTGGGAGAACTTTAGAAAGCCAGAAGGGTGGACGGATTGCCAAGACACTTAGGCCTGTGAGTACCAAGGGGGCTACAGTGTGGCAGGGGAGCCGCGCCCAAGGGAACCAAAACTCCAGCTGTGCTTTTCTGGTAGTGTTTTAATCAGTGCTGGCTCCCTGGGTGAATTCCAGAAACCCTGGTAGTTGAGGAGCAGATGATGGAACCCTGACATCAAGTGAATGCCCATTGAGGACCCATTAACACCTCATCACTGAGGGTAAAAGATGGAGACCCTGTGACTGGGGCGAAGCTAAGGCGGGATAACCTGTTGCGTAAATCCCAAAAGTGCCTGTAACTGGCAAAGTGGGAGCAAAACCTTGAATGTGTATTCTGGGACTTGTAGTCTAAAAGAGCAAAGCTGTGAGACAGAGTGGTCCGGCGCTGCGTTTGTGCCCAATCGAAGTTCTCTGTAAGGTATCCAACTGAGAAGTGGCAGAATGAAGGTTATCGGTTTTAAAGAATTGTAAATCGAAGTTGTCCTGCGACGGTTCATGCTAAATCCCACGCACAGTCGAAAGTCTTTGATTCTGGTGTCAAAAGGGACCTGAGCCCAGACGAGGGGGATCCATGGTCGGAGCCCAGATGAGGGAGACCAAGTTGTGAATTGTGAACATTGTAGAAAAGGGGTCTGAGCCCGGACGAGGGGGACCCGTGGTCCGAGCCCGAAGGAGGGAGACCAATAGTAAACATATGAATGTGAAAATCATGACAAAGGAAAGGAACCTTTGTGTTTTGTTTGCTATATCAGACCATCTGCAGTGAGACTTTGAATGGCAAAGAGACTTTGGCACATAAGGTCCTGATACTGAGAGATTGAACTGTACGAGTAACAAAAGGAACTACAAGTACCAGCAGTCACTGGGTAAGAAGGTAATACTGTGTGTTTTGACAAGTGAAGTTTTGTTTCAAGGCGGAGGAAGCCTATGTTTTGACAAGAGATGTTTCTTTTGAGAATCCTTTTTGTTTCTAAAAGACTTTGCCAGAGTGGTGTGAGACCAGCGGAACCATTGAACTGTGACCTTGTGCTGAGGAAGCCAGAGTGTGCACGAGGCTCGAGTGTGCTGCCTTGTTCCGTGTTGAAAACGTGGGGAAGAGAGGCAACTGCTCAACTGTCCTGACATATTGTTTCTTGAACACTTTTTCTTTTTTGCATAACTACTTTCCCACACCATTTTGTATTTAGAAGTAAGGATTGGCAATAAGTTTATTAGCATAGGCCCTTAGACTCGACCAGGACTGCGTTATTATTATTTAATGGTTGTAGCTTGGTCCCATCCTTAGATTTAGGTTTAGGTAGGCGTTTAACCCTTTAAAATTCAAAAAAACCCTTGAACTGTGTCTCATTTATGTCAGTCTACATTGATGATACCAAGCCTATCCTTACCCTTGTGACAAGTAAATTCAACTCTGACGTATGGTCTGAGTTATCATCTAGGAATGGGCATAGGTATGCTCTTTGCTTTGAAATCAATTTCGCAAGACATGAGGGTACTACACTTTGGGGCATATGGATAAACAACTAAACCATTCAATGTAAACAAGGGTGTACACTAGGGTGCCTGCTCTTTTCCGTTTGCTTATTAATAATATAGTAAAAACCCTGGCTGATCTCTCTCTGCTGGTTGCCCCATCTTTTATAGAAAACGAAACCCCATTCGTGCTATGTATGGATGATGCTTTGATTAGGGCCGGAACTGCAGTTGGGTTACAAAAACTGTTAACCACACTGGGGAGGAACTTTTAAAACGGGGAAGAACAATGAACAGTTAAGCTAAGAGAACATTTTGGACAAGGGAGAAAGACTGTTAAAAATGTCGATTCCTTACTGTACTTGTGTTTGTCTGACTGGTTGCCAGATTCATATCACTAAACGGAAAACAGTTTTCCTGTACAAATCAGCCACAAACGCAGGTTTTTTGTGAAACATGACAGCCGGGCAATATCTCGGCCCTTGTAAATGTTTACAGCAAAGGGTCAAAACACACCGCTTTAATGTTGAAGCATTTTGGGGTTGCATCAAATGCACATTGCCGAAATGTAGTCTTAAACTCCTCAGTTGTCTGCCAAAATCCGGTGCAAACCAAATTCAGTGTTGGGAACTGGGAATACCAGGGACTGACAGGACATAAATTCATCGTCCTCTTTTATTTAGAACTAGGTTGTGGGGCTACCCAAAGGCAATAGTGTAGCAGAATATTCTAAAGGATAAATGATCCCGTTCACTTTGGCTGTCCAATATCACAGACTAGGGGTCATTTTGACTTTTGAAAACCTTAATTTGATACGAAGTCATCAGTTCATGGTAATAATGCAAAACACCTGCACAAGTATGCATTAAAAAGAATATCTCAGGTTATTATGAAAAATGCTATGTTAAATAAAACATTTAAAAACATGTTATAATATACGAGTGCAAATATTACGTAGACCATCAAAGAAAAATAGAAAAACATTAAGATTCTAGAAGAGCTATGATTGCAGCCTATAATATTAATATATTTTAGAAGAAAGACACACAAATAGCGAAGGGCATCATCAATTTATCAGTGCTCTCCTCCTCAACAACCAAGCTCTGTGCATATACCTAGCAACAGCAAACACTACTGAGGGAAGAGTGCTTTGAATTAGAAATAGCAGAGCGTGTGTTGGGAAGAATTCTCACACATGTGCTAATTCCTCTCTACCTTAGAGACCCCCAGCAACTTTGCTGGATTTTAGGACTTTTAATTTTTAACCTGGAGAAAGTGAGACCCTTTTTCCCACTCTCTCATGTATTTTAATGTGATTTTTGAACACTGTGTTTCTTTTGGTTGTGGAGTCTGACAAACTCCAAAGGCATCATCTTTTACATTGTGTCACACAGCACCTTCTGTGCAGTGGCACAGGGAAGTCTTCCAAATTTCCCAAAGGTTTAAATACCTTCTCTTGGATAAACTACTGTTTCCAAGACAAGTAAAGTGAAATTGACTTTACCTACATTTGAACTTTCTAGACCCAGCACACACTATCTTACAATAGGGTGCTGGAGGGGTTACTTAGTCTAGCTTCTAATGTAACAATTTTATGTTTCCCTTTCCTCGATGAATGGCTGGTGGCAGTGGTTTACTTTCAACTACCGTTGTGTGCTTTTACCGTGGGCTGCGTTTGCAGCTGCAGTAAAGCACCCAAGGGTGCCATTTTTGTCAAAATGGCCTGGTCTTCTTTTTTCCGACATTTCTTTGTGGAAAGGTCCTTTTTGAGATTTACTCTGCGCGCCAAACCAGGTTTGATCCCTTTGTTTGTTTTGTCTTTGGCAGAATTCACGGGTGAAGCCCGCCTCTGGCTCCAGGGTGTCTGGCGGGGGCAGGAAGCGTGGGAGGTGCCCAAAACTCCCTGTGCTTAGTCTCCTAGGAGACAGGTATGCACTCTTAGGTGGATGGTCGGCTGGCTATCTGGCAAGGACAGCCACCCTGCTGTGTGACTAACAGCTCGGCTGAAATGAGTGGGAGAAACCTGCATAAAAGGCAAGACTTTTTGGCTTGGAAGGCAGAGTCGACCACTGAACGAAGGAATCCGAAGAAGAACTTGGAAGAGACGCCTGCTGCAACTCCTGGACCGTTGGTTTGTCCGGTGAAGCCCTGCTGCTGTGCTGAAGCTCTGAATTCGTATTGACAGAGAAGCCCTGCAAGAACGACTTCTCCCTTTTTGAGTTGGTGGGACCAATGAACTCCAAGTAAGCCACCTGGACATCCTCTCCAGCTCGGTGAATTTCCACTGCAGTGGCTGCTGGAACCGAATAGCCAGGAAGAGGAACACCAGATTGTGTGCGTTGCTTTTAAGCTGGACAAGAGCTCCAGGAAGATCCTCTGAACTCCCAGGAAGCAGGACTGACCGAGCCTGAGCCACCTCAACAGAGTGCTGGACCCCAGACGCAAGGAAATCCCATCTCGACAGCCAGGAACCACAGTGTTGATATTTGCGGTGGACACGAGGAGCTGAAACACTGAAGTGCCACTTGTTTGAAGATTACCGGTCGCGATAGGTGACCGTCCCATTGCAGTGCAGGAGTCCCCAGAAGTCCTCCCTCTTGTCCCCACGACTGAGGCAGAGAAACACCAGGATCTGCAGAGCTGCACAGGAACAGAAGCCATCTGCTGCACTTTTCTTCAACCTAAAGGTACTGTACAGTCTAAGAGAACTCACCTCTTGTTGTGCCATCTTGCTTGATTTCAGTTGAGACTTGTCTCGGTTGGTCTTTTAGAGTTGTTTGAAACTTCTACTACTCACAGGCCTAACAGCTTGTGACCCTACATTTGATTCTACTTTTGCTACAAAGATTTCTAAAACATTCTGCAAGACTTTTACTTACCTGCAAGAAGTGCTTCAGTTCACCTTGACTTTTGCTAACTTAACATTGGCTGGCCTGGCTCCCTGAATGACTCTTCACTCCTCTGCTGATGTGTTTTGCCTTCCTTCCAAGATTTTGCATTGGGGGGGGGTTGGAAATGACTTACCTGGTTAAGAATAATGTGTGAATGCTTGTCTTATTCTGAAACCTGTTTTCTTTGGCACTCCTAAAGTATATTCTAAATGAAGCAGTGATATATTAATGTCCACAACACCCTAGCTATTGAAGTCACCTGAGGGTGTAGGTAGTGTCTGTGGGACATCTCAAAGGGGTATTTGCTGATTTAGAAAACTAAGTGTGTGTATTTTTGAAGTGTATTTGTGTGTTGCTTTGTATTGCTCCCTTCTGAAGAAGGCTTATTCAAACTGACTGTTAAATAAATTAATAATTGTTTAATCAAGAAACCTTGTGTGTAAGAGTTTATTTGAATACTTGTCACTGTGAATCTTGACCCCTCTTGAGATAAGCCTGGATACTCGACCACACTACCAACCTGTGTAGTACAGACTTATACAAAAGGTTGGGTTCCTATTGCCAGGAGGTCAGGGTTGTTGTAGTGCACCCAAAGGGTACTGCATACAATCTTGCCTAACAGCCTGTCCAAGCGAATAAATACCAGCCTCCAGCAAAATAGGTCTTGGATACAAGCGTCTTAGCCGCAGGGTCGAGACACAAAGAAAAATTAAATGCAAGGCTGTCTCCTTAGCAGCTCCACACAATAGGCACTTATCACAATCGGAACCCTTCCATGCACATGTAAAAGCAGCCGTGGGCAAAATACCCGACCTAAGCCGCATGTACAACAATCTCTCAAAGGCAGGCATAATCATATCCAAGTAGGCTTTAAGACCATCCTCCTGTGCAAGTTCCAGATATTCAGAACCCAACTTTAGCTTAGAGGCGTCAAGCAAGAGAAGGTCCCGTGCTCTTTGTTTAGAGACTTGCTTGAGCCTAGTCAAGCTTGAAGCACAGAGATTCTGTGGGTTTTCCCAGAACTCGCTCACCTTCAAGTTGGTCAGTACATCTTTCACATGGGCAATCCATTTGAAACCTTTGCTTCCATCGAGTGACAAGATACGTGATAGTGCTCCCTACAGTCTCCTAAGCTTAGTTCGGTCCACACTCTTACCCAGAGGGAAGCTGGCGTACATATCGTTTCTATGCCCAGAGGAGTGGTACTGTATTCTAAATGGACTAAAGCTGTCGGTGCACTTGCAGGTAATATCAGTAACTTCTTCATGAATTTATTTTCCCTAGGAAGCATCTTTTCGACCTTTGCATACCCCCACAGTTCTGACCCATGAAGTGCTGCTGACAAAGCCTGCTTCTGGTGAAATTTCAGTGCAGGCGATATAGCACCACTCCTGTGGCGGGTAAAGAAAGATAAAAATGCCCCACTGAACTTTTCCAACGTGGTGACAGCTTTGTTGACCTGGGCAACCCATCCCGGGATTTCCTGTAATCTTACTCCAAGGTAATCAAAGCTGTTGACCTGTACTATTGGGTCACCTTCTGTCGCCGGCTTAATCGAGATGCACTTCCTGGATTGAGGTATAAAGACCAAACACTTGGTTTTACTCGTGTTCATAGTAAGATCAAGGTCCTTACATTTCCTCAGGAAGACAGAGCGAGATTGCTTTAGACCCTGCGGGGAAGTCTCAATCAAAACTGCATCATCTTCATAGAACAGGGCTGGAAGCTTGCTTGAGGCCAGCTTACGTCAGTCCTGGCACCCACTTAATAATGCATCTATAATCTCTTGAACATAGATGTTAAATAAAGGTGGAGCCAGGGCAGACCTTTTCTAACACCCAAACCTACCTCAAAGAAGCTTGTCTGTTCGCCTCCCAGGCCATGGCGGACACATGCCTCTGTGTATGAGTAAAGTAGTGTTAATATTGAAATCGAGTCGGGGGGCGCTGTTGAGCAGCCTGCAAGATGGCCGCCTAGTGTTTGAGCTCCACGCCTAGCCGCCTTCTATCCGGCTACATCTGCGGTTCCCTGCCTGATCCTGTAACCCTGCCTCAGACAAACGACAGCTGCTGCTGGGGGCTCTCTGCACGCCGAATCCCGGAGGAAATCGGACACCAGGTGCCCGTAATCTGCCTACGTGCTACGCGGGCGGCGGCGCGGCCCTGGGCCATCGGACGTCTCCCGTGTGCCCCGTGCCTCGAGTGGGCGCTCGCCGCCGCCCCCATCGCTGCTGGTTCGTGCCTGTGCCTCGGGTGCGGCTCCTCATCGCCGCTGGACCGGTGCCCCTGTTGTCTCCGCCTGCCCGCCCCTCCCGCGGGAGGATCATTACCGCGCCGGCTGCCTAGCCGCGGCCGGGGGCGGGAGCTGAGCGGGCCTGCGGGAGTGTTGCCGCGGCGGAGCCCGTCGCCCGCCCGACTGCGGACCCTGGAGGCGACCCACGGATCTGCGACCCCTCCCTCCGCGATCGAGGGGCTGCTGGCGGACCATTTCGCTGCGGCGGCCCTGCCTGGATCGGGCCTGCGACGCGGCGATCTTTGAGGTGAGGACTGGGGGCGGCTGTGTCTTTCCGTCTTCCCAGCGCGATGGCCTGCTGAGGCCCGGACGCACTGTGCGTGGCCCTCCCTGCGGGGATCTGCATTGGGGCCTCACCCCGCTCTCGAGTCTACGTTGCACTATACCTCCTTTCGGGTGGGTGACCTGCACCACACCCAGTGGACTCTCGCTTGCCTATACCTGGTCCTGCTCACCCCTCACCACATCGGGCAGTCCCGCCACAAGCGGCGGACTATACCGCACCGGGCCGTTCTCTCCGGCTCCGCAACACCTCAACCGCGCAGTCGGGTGACCCCGTCTTGCATACCCCACCCCCTCAGCGCCCCAATCTCTTCTGGACTGCACGCTGCTCGCTCTGTTGGAGACCACCACGGGGACTGCGCTGGGAGGGCTGCTGGTCCCTCTGGTGAGCCCTACATCTTGTAAATACTTTCAATTTCCACGCATATGGTCTTCCCACCTCCCGGCTCGGGGGCTTAACCGACCGAGGCCTACTTGGCCACCTCTTACGTGCCCGTAGCAGCCCTGTGCCGCTGTATCTGGCTACTCTCATCTTGGCATCTCCCCTCTCATTCTCTTCTGCCGACCATGTCGAATCGCTCTAAGAGCGGCGCTAGGGGGGGGGGGCCATGGACAAATTTACGAAGGCGGTCCCTCGATCCGAGGTGGGCCACGCATCAACTACGCCGGAGGAACCTGATACCGAGCTGAGTTCCGGGGCTCCATCCCCTGATCTCACTGCCATGATGGAATCGATGGCCAAAAACTTTTCCTCCTTTCATGAGAAGCTTGACGACATCAATGCTAATGTGGCCTCGCTCAAAACACGCGTCGATCAGGCTGGCTCCAGAATTACGGAGGCCGAGAATCGGATCTCGACCAATGAAGATGTGATACACACACTACAGGACACTGTGGCTGCCTTGTCGCGCGACATGAAGAATGTAAAGGCCAAGTGCGACGACTTGGAATCCCGCTCCCGTAGAAACAACCTACGCATCATTGGGGTCCCTGAAACCGCCCTGAAGGGTCGAATGGAGGAGGGGGTCGAGCGTCTACTTAGGGACTTGCTTGGTGACCCGGATCTTTCCCCTTACTTTACTGTTGAGCGAGCTCACCGGGCCTTGTCCCCGCGCCCCAAGCCTGGCGATATCCCCAGGCCCATTATAGCCAAGATCCTCAATTACCAGGACAGGGACCTCATCCTCCGCCTGGCACGCGAGAAGGGTGAGCTGCGCTTGGAGTCTAATACTATCCGAATCTTCCCGGATTTCTCAATGGCTGTGCAGCAGGAAAGGCGTCAGTTCCTTGGCGTCAAGAAGATGCTCCGGGAGCGCAAAGTCTCATATGCCATTTTATTTCCTGCCAGACTCAAAATCACCCACAGGGGCAAACTCTATTTCTTTACCATCCCTGAAGAGGCGGCAAAATTTATTGAAATGGAGATACCGCTTCAGGGCCCTGGTGATGTCATTGCTGATGAAAATTGACGGGGTGTTGGGGAGTGGGTTTACTCGATGCATTTGCTGACTTTGTAATTACAATCTCTCACTGTGATGGTCTACGCACCCGCTGACTGCCTGGGTTGTAATGTTCAGGCTCTAATCTTCCTTGGGGCTGAAATGACGCTTTACATAAGGCCAACATTGTAATATTTTGCTGCCCAACTGTTATGTTTTCCTCCTTCAACGGCACAACTACGAGACCTCCACCTCGTTAAGACCGCTCCAGTTCCCCACTCAGGGGACACATGGGGTGGATGCTATACGACTGTTGACACTGGTCTGGTAGTTGTGGAACCGCAGGGGCTTGTGCGCTGTTCCCGCTTTGCGGGCGGGGACTTGCGCTAGAAGTCCACTGCTACTGTTTGTTTGGTAACAGAGCCGTTGGCTCTAAGCGTGCTAGTGCGTGGCAACGGCGCACCCCACTGCGATTGCACTGTTCTTCTCTGTTCTGCTGGAATGGGTTGGACCACCGTTGGGCCCTTGGGAAGTTCTGGCCAGGTTGGGGTTGGCCTATCTCTGGGCGGCTAAGGGAGGGTGATGGGTACACTGCTGATTTACGGTTAGTGGTGCGGGTGGGGGGCGGGAAGGGGGTTGTTTTTCAAAAAGGCATACGAGGTTTCGCGAGGCGCATACTGAGGTGGCACAAGCGCACATGCTGTCTTAACTACGGGAGCCCACACGGCCACTTGGGTTGGGATGTTCACTGAGGATGAATATTGCGGTTGAATATGGCTACAACTGAAATGCCTACTGTCATAATGTCCTGGAATGTTCGGGGATTGAGCAACCATACCAAAGCCCGCAAGATCATGGCGTATGTCAACAGGCATAACTCTAGGATCCTGCTGCTGCAGGAGACACACTCCAATGGTCTGATACCAAGGGCACTTGCCCCATCATGGGGTCCCGCCAGATTTTTCACTTCCTACCCCACGCAATCTAGGGGGGTTCTCACGCTTATCCACAAATCAATTAAGTTTGGACTTCACAAAAGCTACATCGACCCCGAGGGTCGCTACGTTATACTACACTGCACACTAGTCAATAGGGAATACCTGCTTGTCAACACCTACTGTCCCAATGTGGACTCACCGGAATTCTTTGACGCAATAGCCACCATACTCCTGGGTTTTGTGGGAGTGCACATTATATGGGGAGGAGACCTGAACCTTATATTGGACACTGTCTTAGACAGAACATCCACGGTTCCTAGGGCAGTCTCTCGCGCGGCGCGCAGGCTACGGGGCCATATGCAATCCCTCAACATTTGCGACGCCTGGAGGACTCTCCATCCGCAGAAACGCGAATACACCTACTACTCATCTGTGCAGGACAGCTCGTCCAGGATAGATCTGTTTTTGGTTTCCGGTGGGGTGATGGGCGGGGTGGAGGGCGCGGGCATTCTGGCCCGCACGCTCTCGGACCACGCTCCAATCACACTGTCCCTGAGACTGGGCACTCCTGTTCCAACGGTCAGCACTTGGCGCTTTAAGTCTGAGGCCCTAAAAGACAACGTGTTCAAGGCCGAAATACTAGCTGATATCGAGTCTTTCTTTGAACTTAACTCACTCCATGACACGACCGCCGCGGTTAGGTGGGAGGCCTTCAAGGTATATATAAGGGGCATGTCCATCTCCCGGGAGGCCGGGGTGCTGTAGGCCATTAGAACTGCCCTGGGGCAATCTGAGACCAAATTGAAACAACTTGAGCAACGTACCACTACCAGCTCTGACCCCTCCATTCTTGCCCAGATCTCTGACGAACTCCAAGTATATAATACACTGGCCACCTCCGAAGTCCGTTTTTTCAGCCGCCGCCAGGAGATATGGGGAGGGCGACAGACCTGGGAAAACGCTCGCGACCCTGGTTAGGGGGGGAAATGGGCCGTACACAGATCTCCTCCATCAAAGACCGAAATGGTGACGCTCAGTGGGCGGACCCGAAAATACTAGAGACATTCACTGAGTTTTATAGCTCCCTTTATTCCCAGCCCGCAGAACACACCGAGCAGCATATGCGCGAGCTCCTCGGGCAAATCCCCACTACAGAAATTTCCCAACAGACTAGGGACCAGTTAGACTCCCCGATCACATTAGACGAGATAGTGTCGTCCATCTCTGACTTGCCCAAAGGCAAGGCGCCTGGCCCTGACGGCCTTACCACCGACTTTTATCAGGAGCACATAGCTGTCCTGGCCCCTCGTCTGTTCGAGGTATGGAACGAGGCACTACAAGCCTCCATCCTTCCCCCCTCCATGCGTGAAGCGGTGATCACGGTGTTGCTCAAACCGGGTAAGCCTGAAGACGAGTGTGGGTCACACAGACCCCTTTCTCTCATGAACCTTGACACAAAGATCTTTGCTAAAATCATTGCCAACCGCTTCTTGCCAATCATGACACACCTTGTGCATGAGGACCAGGCGGGCTTCGTCCCGGGCAGGTCCACCTCCCACAATATCAGGAGACTGTTTAATGTCATGTCCCGCATAGATCAAGACCCCCAGGCTGTAGCGGTTACGTTGGACGCCCAGAAAGCCTTTGACATGGTTTCTTGGAAATACATGTGGCTGGTCCTTGAGACAATGGGTGTTGGCCCAAACATGATAGGGTTCATTAGACTATTGTACACATCCCATGTGGCGCGTGTTCGAGTTAACTCTCTTACATCTGAGATCTTCACGCTATTCAGAGGCACCCGGCAGGGCTGCCCCTTCTCTCCGATTCTCTTCGCATTGGCGATTGAACCGATGGCGGACTATGTACGTTCAAGACATTCTCGCAAGGGAATAAGATTGACAGAGGAGCCTGAAATCATATCCCTATATGCTGACGACGTCCTACTTTACATCAGAGATCCCACAACTCACCTCAATCCCATATTGAGAGACATCACTCGCATTGGTACACATTCCGGCTTTACGATCAATTACTCCAAGTCGGAGATCTTCCCGCTCACTAAAACTACCACACACCCCACTTCCGAATATCCTCTGCGCTGGGCCCCTAACGGCATTAAATACCTGGGAGTACATGTATCCCTCACTAAACCCACCCTACTCACCGATAATTACTCCGCGGTAGCGCAGACAGTTGAGACTAAAATTTCACGATGGCGCACTCTCCCGTTGTCCGTTGCGGGACGACTGTCCCTGATCAAAATGATTCTCCTCCCCAAGCTCCTGTACACCTTTAGTAACGTACCCCTATGGCCTGGGAGGGCATACTTCACTAAGCTTCACACGCTCTGCGCACAGTTCCTCTGGCACTCTGGTGTGGTGCGCAAGAAGTGGACTGACATGGCACTCTCGTACAGACGGGGGGGTATGGCTGCTCCTGACCTCGCTACATATTGGATCGCGGCCCAAGCCTAGCACGCCACCCACTGGTACCCTGGCGCCCCAGTGCGCCCTCACGTCAAGCTGGAACGGCTGGCATCCTCGGGTATTAATCTGATGACCCTAGTGCTGCACCGACACTATGCACCGGACTCCCCCATTGACCCCATAGCCGCGACCTTGTTCGCTTGGTCACACATACTAAGCCCATCAGCTGGGACTTCCCCGTATTACAAGTGGCTGCCCGTGTGGGCCTTCCCGGGGCTGGAGCCCACGCTCGACGCGGCCTTGACCCGCCACTGGGAGGCTCTGGGTTATAGGGCATTGTCTGACTTCTATCCAGAGGGCAAATTTATAGATCCCCAGACTTGGAGGCCGGGTCACACTAGATCTCCCCTAGAGACTCTTCAATACTACAGGCTTCGCGCTGCGTTCCACACTATGTGGCCCTCCTTCCCAGACGAACCCCCAGACGACCCGGCTATAGCGTACATTGCCAACTCGGGCGGGGCACGGGGCGTTGTCTCATCTCTGTATCACATCCTGCAGGATGCCTCCCCTGCTCCGGTTCTTGGAGCGCGCAACAAATGGGCAGACGAGTTGGGTCTAGAGATGCCTGATGGGTTGTGGGAAAGCATGTGTCTCCACACCAAAAGAGTCTCCTTCAACTTCCGCTTTCGGGCCATGCAGTATAAACTCCTCAACAGGCTATACTATACACCTCACAGGACTTCTGGGTTTGCTCGCTCCGAGGTGCGCCTCTGCCCGCGCTGCAGGGCCACAGATGCTGATCACCTACATATGTTCTGGTCCTGTCATAAGCTGTCCGATTTCTGGGAAGGGGTCATGAACACACTTAGTGCAGTAACTGAGACCACTATTGATCCCGATCCTCTGGCAGTTTTGTTTGGGGTTTGGAGCACTGAGGAGACTAAACGCCTGAAGAAGTTTTTAGATATAAGTTGCATGATTGCCAAGAAGTGTATACTCCAGAACTGGAGGTGTTCCTCTCCTCCGACCCCTCAGAGATGGTTGGGCCTGCTCACATGGTCACGGAACTGCGAGGAGGACTATTTGGCTACGCTACCAGCCCGTTCTCGTCCCAAGAACATTTGGAGTGAATTCACCACATATCTCAACAATCAGTCCGAAGCCGCATCGGGGTCTTGTCCATCCCCGGCATCCACCCATGCATTGTGATCTTCTCTTGTCTCCTCCTTTATTTGTAAAATATTGTAATCACTGTTGTAAAGATGATAAAGTGGTCCGCAAGCAGCTCCACGATCCACTTGATTCATATGCTTGTTGCCCCGATGTTTGTACCCTGTGAACCTCTGCCAATAAAAATAAAAGTTTTAAAAATAAAAATATTGAAATCGAGTCCTGGGGAGCCTTTCGAGATTTACGGGAGACAGAATCGAAAGCTGTCCTCAAATCCAGAAATATCATGTACAAATGCATTTTCCATAGTAGAGTGTACTTCTGGATTATAAGGATAAGCATAAAGCATTGGTCCACTGTTCCACAGCCTTTCTGAAACCCGGCCTGTTGAACACTAATCACTTTATTACTGTCAGTCCAGAGTTGTAAAAGGCCCAATATCATTTTCCCAAACCACTTACCAATACCATCTAAAAGCAAAATAGGTCTGTAATTGGCTGGACTCTCCCTTCCACCCTTTGTGTACACTGGCACAATCACAACTTTGCACCAGTAGTCAGGAATCCTCCCAGTAGACATTATAGCATTACAAATTTGACACAGCGTGGAGGCCCAAATAATCTTCTAACAGTGCAACAGTGCCGGTGCATCTGTCAAGGTCTGTGAGCCAGGTCAGACCTGGTGGGCTGAAAGGAACCCACTCCCAGAACTCGTAGTTTGCCGGTCCGGAAACAACGGTACCGGCAAGCTTACTGTTACTGTTGTTTCCGGACCGGCAAACTCTTCATGAGGCCCCTTGTCCTTGGAGTGATGGGCATTGAAGGGTCCCTCCCATTTCCCCATCACAAACTCTTTCTTTTTTGAGAGGATTGTTTTTATATTCTGCTCTTGACCGCCGCAAATTTGGCCTATCGACCTCCAGCTGGTCACCACTGCATCTTTCTATTTCTTTTTTGGCAGCTCGGCAGGCCCCATCATACCATCCCTCCTTGCCCATGGCTTTGTCTAAATGCAGGGGCAGGCACAGAAACATATGGTAGAATATTGTCCTTGAGTTTGTACAGCATTCTCACTTCCTGGGTTGCAGATAAGTTCAATATTATCAAGAATGGATGCATACATTGACTGTTTAAGCTACGGGGATAACACTTTTGCCAGTTTCAATGGCTTGTGTGCTGGGCCCTCAGCCAGAATCTGTTGAGAACCCAGAGCAATATCTGCAGTGTTAGCCCTGGCTATATCCCGCAGGAGGCTAATGGATACAGGGAAGTGGTCACTTTCTATCCTTTTAAGAACTTCAATGTTGCCCAGTCAGTTGCAGAAATTAAAATGTATTTGATAAATGTGTGCTACCTTTATGCCCCATAAAGGTCTTATTTACTGGTTGGTCATTGACAAATCTGCCATTGCAAGCTCTTAAGTTTAAATTATACATAATACTAGACGATGAACAGCCAAGCGATGCATTCTTACACGACATGCCGCAACCAGTGCTGGAATATTCCAAGCCTGGTCCTCCCACAACCCTTGCAGACCCTCAAGTGGTTCCAGTTGTAGGTTGAAGTCTCCTACTCCTAGTGAAAGGTAGTTTAATGGCACAAGGGAGATGTTCATAGTTGTCGTAGTTTGGAGACACTCCAAACATGTCAAACCGTTCGAGCTCCATGGCCTATTATAGATGTTAAACATAAAGAATCGCCTTTGATAGTCTCAATAGTAAGCATTTGAACATCTACAGTATGTGTTGTAACTACTGTCACCTCCCAGTGTAGGGACATCTCAATCCAGACCAGCAATATAACACATGGTCTACCCTCGGTCCCTTAGACAAAGGGATACAAAAGGACTGGTATCCTTGAAGTAAGACTGGATTCAAGGCCCAGGTCTCCTATAGGGCAATTACATTGAATCCTTGGATGAAGGAGCTCCAAGTCTGATCAGGGTACCATCTGCTCAACCCTGCTCAATCTTCGTCCCCCGAAGTGGTGCCATGGGTGCTTCTTGCACTTGGCTTCTCATGGACATCCCACAATGTACCCAACGCCTTTTCAAATTGCAATTGTATTGGTCTCATCAGTAGCAATAAGCACTTAGCTAAATACCCACTGGCACTGTCTGCTTTTGTTTACATTATGTAGAATCCTCTGTGCAAACATAAGAGCACAAATCGATTCCAGAGACACCATATGATTTTTTAATAGCCATTGGATTTTCTGAATATAATGGGAACTGCATTCATAAGTATTTAAAAGTACAATCGACTAAAAACATCTCAAATTGCTTGTGTCATATCTATCTTACATAAATGCCTGTGCACTGCATGCTTAAATCCACCCACAAATAATTCCTGCCACCCCCATCCTACCCTCCTAATGTCTAAGCAAGCTTCTCTTTACAGAAAAAATAGAGAAAAGTAAAGTAATTCAGCTCCCAAACTATAACTTAAAAAAATTGTGTTTTCTTTCCCGGGCCTGGAATCCCCGTTGTCCTATATTTCTCAAGCCTCCAACTCCACCCCCAATTCAAATTAACTTGTGATTCATTCATTAGTAGGTTAACTTTGGCTTACCGAATATTTCCCACACCTTGTGCACCACTTAATTTTGTGTGGGTAAATCGGGTCATTGCCACACCATCGCTAGACACTCCTGTGCAGCCAGAAGCAAGTTGTGTTTCATATGTGGCAAACGGAAAATGTGGCAAACAGAATACATGCTTAATCCCACCATGTATGCAGTACAACTCCACATTTCAACAACCTTGCCAACAGAAGGGACTTAAATTCAAAAACATTCTTGCCAGAGACATGGGAGCATGGTGCCACACGTACAACAGCTTGATGTTAGACATTTTATACTGACGTTGTGTGGAAGATGTGTATACTTTTTTGCATATTAAGCACCTTAGTTTATCAGAAAAAAGGTCTTCCCATGTCTCGTTTATGTTTATATCGATTCCATACCTTATGTGTCTCCTGTCTCAAATCAATGCTTTGTCATATGAGATATCAATCTACTGGTACAGGGTCCAAAATGTGCACTAGCCATTGCCTAGTGACATTTGACCATTTCCGAATAAGAAACGTTATGCTGTGTGTATTTATAGAATGGAGGTGGCATGTGACTTTTTTATGACTGACTAGCAACCTGCATTTTTGCCCCTGCTCTAGTCCCTCTGTGTGAATCAAATGTGTGTTCAAACAGGGTCGAATACCTATTGAGATCAGTACACAATATTCCACCTGTCAAAACTACATTTAGTTGCAAATAATGAAACCCAGACAAGGGCTTGAGGCAAGGTTATGATTTTTCCACGCTTCCATCTTTGTCCCTCCGATTCAATACCTAATTCATAACACTCCTGAAACCTACAGCGGTCTTGGATTGTGTCCACATTCGGAGGGACCCAGATACAATACGAATTAAATGGGAAGGATATGTAACTGTGGGCATGTATCTTTCCTCTTCCTGCAGAGATCCCACAGCACTGTCAAAATTGAATGTGTCCTAACTGTCCTTGGAATCCTACCTGTAGGAACTAGATGTGGAACATCGTGTGGGATCCACAACAGGCACAGACATCAACTGATGCATTTGAGGGTTTTATTTGGTAAAGGAACATACAACGGTCCATATACTTAAATGTAGCATGCAGTCGATTGTATAATGAATCACAATCCTTTTGACCTTCCTTGGGCTGGGTAGGGTCAACCCCCAGCTGGTGTCTGGACAGCTTTTACTACAGTATTTTCCACCAAGTTTCAAAAGGAATCCAAGATCGTGGGAGAGATTCTTGGAGCTCTTCAAGTGAAAAGCTGGAGTTTGGACCTCCTTTACCTGGGAAAAATATTAGCCTGTCTATCTATCCTAGAGGCAGGCCTATTTTCTTTGTCTGGGCCATTTGCTACTCCTTCAGATCGGGGCCTCGAACCTAGCCCAAGATGCCTCTTGCCAAGTTTCTCTGAGGGCACCCCCTCCTTTTGTCTCCTCGCCTGCGCCTTCTTCTACATCCTGAGGTTGATATACCTCTTGTTTCCTCACTGACCCAAACTCTTTCAATACTTCTCCAACCTCCGTCAACAAGATCCCCACCTCCTACTTTGGCTACAACAATTAACCACCTCTGCCAATAACTTCCCAACATCCTCTACCTGATTTTCCCTCAACTCCCTAAAAAGTATTCACTTTCCTCCAACAGCTTCTTCTCCTTAGCTCGACACCCCCTTCTCCTTCAACACAATGATCTCTGCTGTTTTTCTCTCCAAGCGCTGCCCTTCTTTTGTTGCAAGAACATACACCTGGATTGAAGTTGTGAGCATTTTTATAGTATCCTGGCCCGGTCCCCTGACTATTGGCATGACCATGGATTCTGTGAGAGGAGCCAGACTGTAATTGGCTGGTTTCTGGTGTTTCCCCCCTAGGGTGTGGCTGATGGTCAGAGGACAGGTGTTCATCTTGAATTTCATGGGACCAGTCTGTTTTGTTATGCTTGAATAATGTTTGGATTTCTGGTGAAGTGGTAAGCCTGTTTGTCCAGAGGGCCACAGAGCAGCACCCCACAGGAACTCCCATATACCTCATCTGAGTTGCCATCCAGGTGTGTAGAGGGGGTCAACGGTGAAGGTGCCCAAACCCCCGACACAATATCCCAAAATCAGAAAAATTGACACACGCTGCTAGGGAATGAGACCAGGAGATAGATTGCAAGTTGAACAAAGGTTTATATCAAATACATTGTGCACGCAGAGAACTCTGCTGCTCGCTCTGCCGACAGATACACGGGCAGCACATTAAAAGGGCATCCAGCATCACAAATGACATCACATAACAATATACAATCCCGCAGCTTGATTGGGTCAAATCACAACACAAGCACAGTATGGATCCATACGGGTTGACCTCATGGGATTGGTGGGTGCTTAGTTGTCAATCCTGCAGCATGTGGGTCAGCTGGGCTCATCTTTGCGAGGTAAAAGTCAGGCTAGCAAAATTACACTTTCCCTGACTAACTGACCTTGCAAAAACAGCATTTAAGAGCTTGAGACAAATGACACTCGTAAAGCCAGGTAGGAATGTGGGTACCTTTCATACACAATTTATAGGCAGGCCTTGTACCCTCTGCACCCTGGTACCCATAAATGTAGAATCCCCGGCCCAAGTTCCCACCTTGGAGTTTTTGATCTACCTAATGCCTCGTGATACGAGTGAACAAGTGTTAGGGTTAGAAAGAATATATGAGCTTCTGGGGTCAGGACGTTCGGCGGTATCTTCGTTGGGTCACTACAGGGGCGAGATGTGTATCTGTGTCAAAGAGCAGAGGGGCATGTGCCTGGTAGTTTACAGTTTAGCAGGGTGGGGGTCGGAAGGGACACAAACAGGTTTAGTGGAGATGGATGGGTTCTCAGGCAGAGGCCTGTTCTGGTCTCTCACAGTGCAATGAGCTCATCTGTTCTGGGCCGGCACTGAAGGTTTGCAACAATGAATAGCGGTACTCCATGAGAACTGTGTTTGTGCGAAGGTGGCAGGAGACAGTGGGGCGGGGGTCTGGGCCGGTGGTGTGAAGCGCAGGGACAGAGGGAGAGACAGATTTTTAGAGATCATTTTCAGACCTAGTAAAAGATGGCGTCTACTAGCGGGGAATCCAAAATGGAGTCTTCGTGTGTTAGTAAAATCTAAATGCATAACCTCTTGGCTAGTAATTGACACAGATTGCAGTTGGGCGGGACGTCTCCCCCCTTCGGTACAAGTGAGATCCGTGCATGCAGGAGTGGTGAGGGGGGCGGAATAGACCATCTCCCTCCCAACACTGGTCCCTGGAGCCACCGAAGCAGGGGACCTCATCATAGGGTATCCTGTCACAGTAGCAGAGTGGCACTGGTGAGAATACCTCCTTTTCCAAGAAACTCGGTTGCTTTCCTCCAGTGTTCCATCACAACCATGAAGGGATGCCCTGTAATGCTCTTTAAAATGTGGCAAGCAAACTGCTCCTTCTTATTTAGATAATATTCAACTATTGCATGATATTCTCTGCCCTTGCCTTCCCACGTAAAGTTCAATATGACTTGCATGGTGCCATTAAAATGTGTCCAGCATCGTTCCTGCAACAGTTGGAACATAAAGAGAAAACTGTGCTAGATTTTCATCTTGATTGATGCCAACTTGCCCTTCCAGGGAAATGTCATCATTGGTCTTCTAGTGATATTCTGCTTAACTGCTTTACCTCATTGGAAAAGTTTTCCTCAAATCATACTTCAAGGGAACTGGTTCAGCTACTATCTAAGCAGGGTTCGAAATTGAGATTCGATGAGCAGGAGCTAAAACCAGCTCTTGGGTGTCGGGCATCACCCTGTAGGCAGGAGCTACCACAGGGGAACCCGAAGCTACCTGAGATGCCCCTTTCAATTTGAGTCCTTTTTGTATGAACCATTGTGTTTAAATGTATGTTAGATTTGTTCTAATTCTTCTTTATTAACATTCTCAAATAGTCAAAGTTAATGTCACTTTTACATGTTTTGAAGGCCCCAGTTTGCCCTAGCAGCCAAAAGTAGCTCCTGGAAGCTGTTGGTTCAAGCTAACCAGGCTCCACTGTGCTAGAAGCAGGAGCTGAATAGCTCTCAGCTCCCCTCAATTTCGAACCCTGTCTGAGTAACACATACTTCCATATTGCATTACAAACAGAAGGGAGTGCAGGTTGTTCATAATCTCCTCTCCACTTCTTCTTATGAACATTAGGGCCGATTTCTGTAAATTCACTTAAAACCCAAAATATTTCCCATATAAGTTCATCTCAACCAACAAGGTGGGAATAGAGGACAGAGGCTCTGTTAAATGTACATGAACATAATCTGCAAATAATCCCAACTTGTTTTCCTCATCTCCGCTCTCATTCCCTTAATAGAATCACATCTTCGGATTGTCACCCGCCAGTGTCTCTTCCACTAAACCAAATGGGAGGGGGTACAAGGTATTCCCATGTGAAGCCCCCTTCTGCAGCAAGACAGTTTCTTATTTAACAATATTGACATCCACTCCGACTGTGTGGTTGGAATACATCCAATCTAGCACCTTCCCTTTCCCATTTCATAGAGCAGCTCCTTTGAAATCACCAACTGACCTGAGTGAGCGCTTTATCTGTATCTAACACCAATAAAACCAAGTTAGCTCAGCCTTCTCCCAGTGAGTCAGATCTGGAGGCTTTCTAATAGTATCGGCATCTTGCTTACCCTGTTCAAATCCCACTTAATCACTGTGATCTAACTTTGCGTCTAAATTGAGAAGAGGAATGGGATCGTATGGCCCATATTATCACTTGTCTTTTCCACTCTTAGGAGTTACTCCAATGCTAGCCTCCAGAAACGATGGTGGAGTCCCCTCCACTTGCAACAATACATCCATACATATACACACATATACATACATGCATGCATACATTGGAACATACTGTCATAATATTGGGGCAAAAACGGAGTTAATTTATGAATATCGTTACTACAAAAATACAATGGGGAAACCATCATTCCAGTTGATTTTCCCAACCGCTTAATTTCCTGCTGCATTGCATAAGCTCATGAATTTCATTTCTAAGTTTAACCTCAAAGATGCCCCTTTCCCTGTTGCTCTGGGTCTCTGCCCCAAATGAATTCCTGCAAAAAGCAGCCTTGGAAGCCGGTCAAACCATACTTATGATATTGTCCCTGTATCACTAATTTCAATTTAACTACTCAGTGTTCACTTTAAAGTGCATCTCGCAATAGTGTATTTTTAAATGTCCAACAGCCTTTCCCCATATAAGAATATGCTATATCTACGGTGTAGATGTCATGATTTCACCACCAGATTTTTTGAACATTGCACAAAGATGCTATTCCTTCCCCTTTTTTTATTAATAAGTAATCTGTCCTTGTATAAGTAAAATGCAGTGGAGAATAAAATAGATCCAAACATCATATTAAAATTGCCCCCATCACCCGGGAATGTCTGTTGCTCAGTCCAAGTTAACCTGGTTTGGGCTATACACCGTACCAAATCGAACCCACTCCTCCCCTTCACTAAAAGCAGTCGGCCAATGAAAAATATGTTTTATCTCCACTACAGTAAACCTACCACATAGTATGATTCCCCACTCCTCATTTTTTCTGCACCTTGGATGCCAAAATGGTATGGCCCATTTGGCCACTAATTAATTGATGTTCCACTCCCCTTATAAGCCTTACTTCCTGAAGAAAAACTAGTTTTAAGGCATTCTTTTTGAATTCCTGTGCTAATAATTAACTTTTCCATGGAGAATTTGCAACCCTTAATATTTACTTCACAATTTTAATACCAACTATGCATTCAACCATAGTGACCTGCTAGGGAAATCTCTACTAATGCCAGCCTCCTCTTGACTTTTTTGTATTTCTTTCCTCACCCACCACTAATCAAACTTAACATCAGGAAATCCCCTCTTGCGGCCCTCAGATTCGGAACTCTAAGACAAAGCAAACAATACATAAAAAATACTAAATCTAAAAACCTCTTGTGCAAGAGGTTTTCAACGTCCCTCACTATCCCAAGAATAAAACGCCCAGCAAAATCAATGTCGGTAAAGAGGTAGCCACCATCAATTCATTGGTGTTTTCCCAGACCAGGCATCAAACTGTATTATCAGTACAGAAATCTAACCTCATCAAGGCTCATTGGAAGGGAGTTTCCAAGACTGACTCCTCTGGCCAACACAGTATTAAACTAAATGTTGACACACATCTTTTGTTTCTGTCCTTGTCAAGAGTCTCCCTCAGGGTTCATTCAGGGACAGTGTATTCAGTCTCCTTAATTTACCAGTTCCAAACATTGTCTGCCTTTCTGCACCTGAAACAAATTGTTTATAAGTGTCTGATCCCTCTTGATTTCCTGGTGAAACATTCTTTCATTTAATGTGTTCCAAGTGTTGCATCACCTGTTCCATCTTCTCCAGATTCCTAATTCTGAATTCTATGTGAAGACCGGAGGTGAGCATTCACGCTTCAGCAGTTTCAACACTTAAAACTGAAAATGAACAAACTTTTTGAAAAACTACATTTTCCTATCTTTTTCTTCCTTTATTTAGTCCTTCGCACTTCCTGTCTCTCTAGCCATTTAGCCACTTCCTGTCTCTAACTCCTCCTCTTCTTTAGCAGCTCTTCAGCAAGATGTCATATCTATACCCGCCTTGCAGAGCGTATTATTGCTTAAACGTTTGTGATTAGGCATAGTCATTTGTTTGCTTTAATGTTTATGATTAAGCATATTGAGAGCACTTTATTGAATTTAATGTAAACATAAAAGGTGTGCTAGCAGCTACCTCAGCCCGGCGTGCATGCATTAGAAGACTGGCACCCCGTCAAGGCCTGGGTTCGCGTCCCATCCCAGACGCGACACAGTATTTATTTGTAACGTGTTGAGCGGGGCCCGTCCCTCAATTTGGGCATTTCGGGGGGCCTGCTCGATCATGTTCGGCAGGGCCGGGTAGCGAGACGCTAAGTGACCGGGGCCTTCTGCCTAAGGGAGGAGGAGTCTTCGGGTTGCTGTTCAATAGACTCAAGGCACAGGGAAAGCCGCACCAGTACTGGCACAAGCGACATAGGGAGAAACCCAGCTCCCAGAGCTCTGGAAAGCAAGACACTCACTCAATAAAACGACAGCGTGGGAATCGAAAGCTCCAGACCGCGTGCCACGTGTCAGAGAGCACCTCGGCACACGGCAGTCAAGCAGAGGGGCAAGGCAAAGTGAAAGAAGCCCCAGTGTATGAAAGCAGTGTATGAAAGCTGCAGTACAACACAAAGCCAATAACAGCAGGGATATCCCTCAAATACATATCTGCTTGAGCAGAGTGAACGCAGTATTTATACTGCGGGTTCAGGTAATACCATCAATCCCACCAGTGCAGATCCCAGCGGAAATGCGTTTCAGCCTGCTAAGTCCAGGCATTGGCACAGCACTTGCATTGGGGCCTACCGATACAGCCACCTTGCCCGTGTTAGAATGGTGTGAGGAAGAGCAGCCAGGGAACGATCTGACACTCAGTTTTAAGCAAGTGCTTGGGAATTCATGGTGGAAGCGGTGGCAGAGGGGGTCAGACCGCTACAGGAGAGATTGGCCACCCTGGAATCAATCCTGGGAAAGAAGAGTAAGAGCACCCAAAAGGGAAATCAAGCAAGTCTGTGAAGGCCGCCACTTAGGAGCAAAGCCTTCAGGAGAGTAGCACAAGCTGGAAGAGAAAATTCTCTTCTACTCCTCTGGGCCAGCATTACGGGGTCAAACATCATGTTTGACCCTGTGGTTGCTGATGCCTTTGGAAAACTGAAGGTTGATTTCCTCCAGAGGTCAGCAATGCCAAGCCTCCAGACCACCAGCCCACGGTACGATAATATGGGAAATACAGATGAGGGCATAGAAAGAGGGTCCCAAGAAGCAGCGTCGTCCTCGCAAAAGGAAGACATTAAGCCGACGGAAGAGATTACGGCCCCTAAGGGCGGTAAAAGGTCCAGAAAGGAGAAACACCTAGAGATTACAAACACAGAACTATCTGACATGTTTGATCCGGATGGAATCGGGAACCCCAAGTCTTCAGACTGGCAACCCTCGCCTAGAGTGGCAAAGTATATGACACACAGAATCAGGAAGCGTTTAGACAAAGACACCCAGAATCGCGTGAGGGCAGAATGCCTGTGCCCGATTCTGGCAGGAAAGGTGGCCAAGGCACCCGAGCTAGACCCTAAAATAATCACCTTTGTCACCAAAACTTCAAAGGACCTGAAGAAAGGTATGGATATATCCTGGAGAAGTTGCCTGGGGAAACTGCTGGATCTCACCGGGCCCATAGCAAAGATCATGGATCTGGCTGAACGCTCCAGGGACACAGGAGAAGAAGAAGACCCTGACACTCTAACAAGCTGGGCGCAACGGGTAGTGTGTTTTCTGGGCAACGCTAATTGCGTAATCTCGTCAGAAAGAAGGAGGGGGCTACTCCTAAAGATTGTCGCAGAGTTGTGAACTTGCCTCCTACGAGGCAGGTGAAACGGCACAAGGGCTCCTCTATGGGAAGGCTCCGGAAAGGAGAAGGGGAGATTTGCAGGCACAAATACCTCCCTGGAGAAGGCACAAGCCTCCATCAAAAAGATCATCCCGAACAGGGTTTTTGGTGGGACCGGCCGCCATCAGGGTCGATCGGCCGGGCCGGTCGCTTCTTATTTTCCCAAAGACGCCAGGGTGCCACAGCCCATTACTGGGAATCGAGGCAGCAAGATCCCAAGGTGCAATTACAAGTGAGCACGCGGCACATAACATATCCTCCGCTAGGAGGGAGAACGGGGCAATCCTGGTTAAAATGGCATGTGCTTTGCAGCGATGCATGGGTACTGCAGACAGTCAGGGGCTTTCATCTGGAGTTCATACAAACATCAAGTCAGTGCAACTCGCCATGCCCTAACCAAATGCTGCAGGCGGAGCAAGCGCTATTGCAGGACGAGCTGATACAGGTAGAGTCCAAGGGATCCATAGAACCATGCTCAGCCCTCCCCCCCGCACCCTCAAGTTTGTGAGCAGCATGTTTCTCGCTCACAGGAAAGAGAATGTCCAGCCGGTCATAAACTTGAAAGAGCTAAACAGCTGGGTAACAAACGGACACTTCAAAATGGAAGACATTTATTTACTGAGCGACATCCTCATAAAAGACCACTGGCGAGCAAGAATAGATCTGAAGGGCGCATACCTGACGATCCCGGTAGCAGAGGCAAACCAACTCTTTCTGGCTTTCAGGTGGGAACAGCAATTCTGGCAATCTAAAACGCTGCCCTTCGGTCTCGCATCAGCACTGTGGGCCTTTACCAAGATGATGAGACTGGTGGCAGTAGCCATCACAGAGAAGGTTGTCTGCATAACCGTATATCTCGGCGACATCCTGCTTCTGGCATACACCAGAGAGACACTCATATATCGGACACAGTGGGTGTGTAACCTGTCATCGCTGGGTTTCCTCATCAATCAGGAAAACTCGGACATGGCCCGACCAAGAGGCTAGACTTCTAGGGCTTTGTAGTGGACGAGAAGAAAGCTACTCTGGAACTACCAGCGAAGAAGATGAGCAATATCAAGAGGGAAATAAGGCTGTGCCCCAACAAGGAGGTCATCTCCCTCCGCGCGTTGAACTACTAGCGTCCACCATTCAAGCCATATTTCCAGAGCCTCTACCTTACAGAGCCCTTGAGAGGCTGAAGATCAGGCATCTTTAACAGGGTCTGAGATACCACCAGACGATCCCTTTGGATCAAGAATCGAACACCGAATTACAAAGGCGGCTACAGAACATGGAAGCGGGGAACAGACTTGTCCTTTTTGGAGACGGCCCAGACCTGGTAGTAGTCAGACACCAGCAGAGCAGGCTAAGGAGCCAGGTGCGGCTCACTAGAGACCGGAGACAAATGGGCTCCCAAAGAACAATATATGCATATAAACTGTCTAAACTGTTAGCTGGGTCCTTTGTGATGAAGGCCTTTACAAAAGACAGAGGAAACTGCTGCATTCTTCTACTACTGTATGCAGTCCGGAATATCAGTGACGGCAGAGTACATGCCGGGATCCCTCAACGCTGTAGCGGACTGGTATTCCAGTTTCCTTATGGACTCCAGAGACTGGAAGGTCGACAGGGGAGTTTTCCAGCAGCTGAGAGAGGGGCTGGTACACACAGACCTTTTCACGTCAAGACGGAACGCTCAGACAACCAGGTTCTTCAGCTGGAGGCTGGACTCATGTGCTCTTGGGACAGACGTGTTCATGCAGGACTTGAGCGGCAGAGTGCATTACGCATTCCTGCCCTACTTGATGCTGAACAGAGTACTGGCGAATGTTTGCAGGGAGAAAGCAATGATCATAGTGGTGGCGCCCATGTGGAAATTGCATGTGTGGTTTCTAATTCTGATGGAACTTTCCTCGGAGTCTTGCAGATCTTACCATCAGAGATGCACCTGCGCACAGATTTCCATCCTCTGGAAGTGAAGGGAGCACTGCCATTGATGGTTTGGAAGGTGCCGGGAGAAGATGAGCGATGCCAGGCATTTCGAGCCAAGCTGCCCAACTTATCTCTGACTCTTAGGCCCTGTCCACCTGCAAGAGCTATAATGCGCCATGGAGTAAGTGGGAACTCTGGTGCAAAAGGAGAGGTATTCATCCTGTTTCTGCCCCTGTAGTATCCGTTCTCAATTTTTTGGCCTTTCTCCTAGAGGACAGCAAGTCTTTCAGGACGGTTGGGGTCTATCGATCAGCAATTTCAGCGGGACATGCATCGGTGGACCGCTTCCCGTTGGGGGACCATACAGCGGTAGTCAGGCTCATGAAGGGACCAGAAGATTGCATTCCCTCGGTCCCCAAAATACACGCACCTGTGGGATGTGAACATTGTGCTGCAGTTCCTGACGGGCAAATAAGTACTTATCAATGGCACAGCTGTCAGGGAAACTGGCTATGATCCTGTGTCTGGTATCATGTAGAAGGGTCTCGGACGTCAGAGCGTTGGAGATAAATAGGAAGATCTTTGGCCCAGAGGACATGACTTTCACCTTAGAAGAGGAGTTAGTCTTAGTCCTCTTTGCTATCTCGTACCCCTACCTACACGGACAGCCGCAGCTGTGCATGGCTGCTTGCATATGCGAGTATGAAGCCGGAACAGTGAAATGTCATCCAGCGAGAGTGATACAGCTGCCTATCGCCCGCAGGAAATCTTTCAAGGCGGCAGCTTCGGCCACGAAAGCCAGATGGGTCTGCGAGATCATGCAACAAGCAGGGATTGACTTAACATGTTGGGGTCACACTCAGTAAGGTGTTTAATGGCATTCACAGTGGTGGCGTCGCTCATAGACCTATTGCGAGCAGCAGACTAGTCGAGCGATAATTCGTTTAAAGCTTTTTATTTCAAGTCAGTCTTACCTGTGGCAGAGGCGGTGATCCAAAGCCTTGAACATGCATAATGCTTGCCTCTGGTCTTGACATATGATGAATATTACCCAGGCTTATTAGCACAGGGAGTCTTGAATCTGTTAAAAACACAGAGGCAAGGATTACTTTCCCGCCCACTGCATGCACTGCAATATAGGGTTAACATGGCAGTGCATTGTCCCTCCCTAACAGTGTTCTTTCTGCTTGACAGGGTATGATCAGAAAAACGGCTAAACAGTGCCGTATATGAGGACAGTCCAGGATCTCTTTGCCACAGCAAGGATTTGTTCTCGTTGGAATGTTCGAAACTGAGATGGTTTTTCAGGGTCGTTGTTGACTTTAGAGTTTCGTGGCTACAGTTGTGACATTCATGCATCAGTTCAGTGCATCCAAAGAAGAGGAGGAGTTGGAGTCAGGAAGTGGCTAAAGGGCTACAGAGACAGGAAGTGCAAAGGACTACACAAAGGAAGAAAAAGGTAGGGAAATGTAGTTAAAAAAAATAATCGGGGGGGAAGAGAATTTCTTATTTTATTTTCAGTTTTAAGTGTTGAAGCTGATGAAGAGTGAATTAAAGAGGTTGAAGCATAATGCTCACCTCTGTGTCTTTAATAGAATCAAGACTCCCTGTGCTAATAAGTCTGGGTAATCTTCATTCCTCTCTTCTGTATTCAAATAGTAAAGCAAAAGGATACCCCCAGGGATAACATAGATTATGCTCTGTAAACCAAGCGGTTAGTGGTTGACATTCCCATCTCTATGTGAGGGCCAACACTGGTAAATCCATATATCTCCTTTCCACCTTCATCCTTGAGCAAGGCGTTAATGATTTCATTGACCTTCTGCTCCACCTCTTTTGGATTATCCCCATTCTTCTGTGGGTCTCCCAAAATGCTATGGTTGCAGCGCCTCTCGCGATTCTCTGTCCTAAACCTTCAGCAGGAAATCTGATGTCCTCATCTCCTGATCTTTGCGTCTCACTTGGTACTTCATCTCAAGCAAATAATGGATAAAAGCAAAAAGCAATGGCTGTGGACTCTCAAAATGGGAAAAAAACACAGAACATGTAATCATGCCATGTTCTTTCTAGAGAAGGGCGCCTGCCACCTTTTTTTTGTATGGATAATTTGTTATTTTCAAGGGCCTCCAACCTTCTGCCTGGTAACCAAAATCTGGATATCAGAGTGTATTGCCTTATCTCATACAGAAAGTTCAAAATGTCAGTTTTTCATTGCAATCTCTGCCATGGCAGGCATTCCTCCATGTTTCTACTCACTCCAAAGGGCTGACCATCTCTTCCACACCCCTAAATGTTTGCAATGTTTGTAGACAATGTGCCACCTGATTTCCTCATTTTGCCAGGCTGAACAAATCCACCTGTTCCATGCCATGGTACAGTCTGCATATGCAGTACTCTCAGGGACCACGGTTCCACCACAGGCTCCACACGTTGATTCTCTTGTAACGTGTCCCCAGCCCCTGGGAAACGCCACCAGAAGGGCACATCTGCCTACATCTTAGGCCATCATCTTCAAAACCATGGGTTTGCCAGAGTAGCCTGGGAGTTCCCATTTAATGATTACATGCCAGTGTTCACATAAATGCCGCTCACACAGCAGTGCACTCTTAAAAACATCTTTAATTAGTGAGGGACTGCTTCAAAGACCCCATACTTCCAGGTGACCTGTGTTCCCAAACTTGCTTGTTTTCTTCTTTCCATGCCTTTTCTTCACCGATTGGCGCTCAGTGATATTTAAAGCCTCCCTCACAGTTCGAATGCTGACACCCCATGCACTCCACAGGTGTCTCTGATGCCTTCCCGCACTCCTGGGGCACCACCACTCTTCCATTGATCATCAATCCAAAATTGTAGCCTTAAGCAATGTACCTTGATCTGCAGACTCCCGCAGCAGACCTTGTCCACTCGTCTCCACCAAGTCTTCGCTGCTCAACATACAACTTTTCCATGTGGCTTTGTTTTTGCCTCTACTTTTGTATGGTCTCCCATGAGAGTCTGGACCTCTGCTCTGCAACACTTTCCTCACTACCTTGGATCCACAGAGTTGTCACTCTACATGCAGATAAACGCTGTAGCCTTGGGGAGCATTAACACTAGGCCACCATCTTGCCGGCACCCTCCTAGCAGTCTCAACCCGACACCTTTCATTCTGGCAGGATGTTTGTTCACTCAGACTCTGTCTTCACGTAGTTCATTTAGACTCATAGCATGTGTTTGTCTGGTTAAGTTGTGGCACAGATTGCTTTGTATGTTTGGTTGCCCGGCTGTCTAATATGTTGGATAACTAGTAACCTTTAGTATATTGTGCACCTTGTACCTCAGCCTGTATTTTCAACGGAGATTGGCCTGTACATTGTTTGGTTCTTCACAGGCAGCACTGGGAATCTGTGCTTATTACCTCAAAGTCACATGGCCTGTGCCTGCAGGGAGGGATTGCGAAACTCTGGTGGCAAAGGGGGATCCCGCACTTGATCTCCTGAGCTCCGCAGCCTTCTCTTACCAAATACTAAAATGTAGGAACCAACACGGTCAAGGGTAGACTCTTGGCAACCCCAGGAAAATATGTGTTTCTTAAACATATTCAAAAAGAGAAAAATAGCCAGTTCAGGAGTCCCCAGGTTAGTTGGGGGATGACGCCCTTTGTGCCACAGCAGTTTGCAGGTAACTGGCAAGAGAATCACATTTCTAACAAGTAAGTTGGGGTCAGTTTGTGGGTCCATGTGCGGAGTGAGACTCGCAGCACGTAGGCCCCAGGGGGAAAAAAATACTTTTTCAATAAAGACAGGAACTGGACGCTTGGTGCGCGAACATGGTTTGCTGCTTACTCTTGTCCATGCATGCTAACAGAGAAGAGAACCAACCCCTACGTACCTTGCAAGTGGATGACTGGTTCAGAAACCAACCTAATTCCCTTCCCAGACTTAGACATGTTGAAATCTCACAGAACGATAAACAATTTTCCAGCACATGGACGCATGGAAGGGGTGGTTTTTCAACTGGGCTAAGGGCTGTTAAAGGCTGGTATGTCACAGATGGACCAGGCCGGTGAATCAAAACCCTCATCTCTCCAATTTCCCCAATATCCACAGTATAAAAGGGGCAGAACCCCCTCTGTCTGGTGAACAGGAAAGGGGAGGGAGGAATCGACGGGGTTGGAATATGAGGATGCAGGGTTTAGGGGGCGAGAGTGGTAAAGACATCAGGTGTAAACTTAAACTTTAGGCCAGAGCAGTGTGCCTACTATGGCGTTGGGCCCAGAGACTATCTGGGGCATGACGGAGTACTAGAGGAGGTGGTGAAAAGAGTCAAGGGTGCTATATCCCCAAAAACCTGTGGAGCGAGTGGTGTGGTATATTGCCAGGGCCAGAAAGTGAGACTACTAGAAAAAAGGGGTTAGCTCTCAGACCAGGGTGGTAGTGGTTAGGCCATCAGTCCACCCGAAGAACCCTCTAGTAAATACCCAGCTGAGGAGGCAGAAAATCCTTCCCAGAACTACACCCACAGTGGGAGATACTTATAGGTTTTCTCAAAGGGGGACAGCCACATAAGCGAGAACTTTCGGGCCGGAAGGGCAAACACACATGTGCATATCAGAGGGAAGAGAGTAGGCCTCATGAGTATATAACTTTCCCTGTCGCTTCTATTTGTAATTTATTTTTTTCGGCAGTGGAGAACATTTGCAAATATCGTAATGATCTATTTTGTTTGTCATTTTCACATCTGTCCCTGTTTTGCACCTTTGGCCCATACTCCGGATAATAATTTAGTAAACTGCTAGAGCAGTGAAAGGAGCAAAAACAATGGTGAATTGTGGTATTAATAACTGCAGTAACGCTAGTTATCTTCTGAATTGGGGACTGAAACCGCAGGCCTTAGTACAAATGCAGGTTAAGAGACGTTATGTGGCATCTGATTAACTGTTGAGCTCTCAACTTACAAGCATATGTGATCATGTAATATATCTTTAAAATGTGTTAATTTGTTGAATAAGGTTGCTCAGATTGTTTTTTATGATTCGTCGTTCCAGGCCCCAGTTACTTTCCATGATGTTGCTGCCTGTTTCTCTGTCGAAGAGTGGAAGCTTTTACACGAATGGCAGCAGGAACTTTACAAGAATGTGATGAGGGAAATTCACCAAGCCTTGACATCAATGGGTAAATACATATGGCTGGCTGGCTTCATCAGGAGGCTCTACATTTGATCAAACTGTTTTCCAGTCTCCAGATTTGGGCTTCTAAGAATGTCTTTCTATTTTGTATTATTTCATTCACTTTCAAGAATTGCACTCTTGCACAATTGAATCCCCATTTAGTCACTGAATTAGACATGAACGGTTATAGGTGATGGGACCGAAAACAAAGAGCCGACAAACAAAAAGATCGAATCAAAAGTTTTGACATCTGGTAGAAAACATGTAAAAAGTAATTTGGTCGAAATAAAAGTATCGAAGGTTAAACAACATAGTACTTGAAAACTCGATCGATAAAGGGTTAAAACAATAGGTAGGAACGACGAGTAAAGAACCTTGTGTAGACAGCATATACACAGGTGACAGTTGAAAACAAACTGTCAGTGCGTGAGAGAAAGTGAATAAGGAAACACCAGCTAACACGAAAATCGTATTACGTGACTGAAATCATCAGGTAAGCAAAACACATGAAACTAATGAAATTATAATAAAAGACACATATTAGAATCAGGAAAAAATAATTAACGATAAATTTTGCTATTTCAGATACATGATGAGTGCGAAAATTGAATATGTACAATCTCAAATGGGAGGAAATCAATTGGTGTACGAAGGCTACACATATAGTCGAGAAATAACACGTAAAGAATCAACGTAATGGAAATGTACCGAATATCGTGAATTAAAATGTACAGGAAGAGCGATCACAGAAGGAGAAAATAAACGATGTACAGGAGAACACAACCATATGCCTGATACTACAGCGATAATAATTAAAAAGACGATAAATGAAATTTCAAGAAATGCGGAAACAAATCGAAATGAGGCAAGTAGCTCAATAGTGAACAGAACATATGGAAAAATTCTGCTGCATGTAGCGGCTCAGATACCGAACACAAAACTACTAAAAAGAAGCATTAATAGACAAAAACAGCAGAAAGAAAACCTGCCGATGGCACCACATAACTATATTGTCATAAATGTACCTGATATTTTACAAAAAAATGAAAATGGGGAACAGTTTCTGTTTGCGACATTGGAGATTAAAGATGAAAAATACTGATACTAATTTGTCACATCTAGGAAATTCGACATTATGGCACGGAGATGCAACGTTTAAGTCATGTCCGGAACCCTTTATTCAATTTTATAGCATACATGGTACAGTAAGTGGAACAGTAATACCGTTAGTGTATGTGTTAATGCCAGGCAAAACCGAGGAACTATACAGATGTGTATTTGCGAAAAATCAAAGAAGCAATACCAGATAAAACACCAAATGAAATAGTGATGGACTTTTTGAACAGGGTCAACTAAAAGGTTTTCAAACAATGTACCCAAACACTCATATACAAGGATGTTTTTTTCATTTCGGACAAGTAATATGGCAAAAAATTCAAAAGCTAGGCCTACGAACAAAATACATTGAAAACAGTGATTTTCAGCACCAGATAAAACAAATATTTGCTTTGGCATTTGTACAGGAAGACAAAGTGATTACATATTATGTAACATTGATTTCCACAGCATACTTCACAATAAATGAGGATGAATTAGCAGAGTTGTTAGATTATTTAGAAAACACCTGGATAGGGCAACTTACAAGAAAAGGTACAAGGAGGAGAGCCAAATATCCAATTTCAATATGGAACTGTTACCGAGCGGTAAAGGAAAACTGGCCAAGAACAAACAATATTCAGGAGGGTTGGCACAGTAAAATAAACAAAGAATTCAATGTAAATAACCCAAATGTGTGGCATTTCCAACTTAAAATGGAGCAAACAACACAGGAAAAAAAATCGCACAAACTATTTCTCTTGAAAATACTCATAAACAGAAAAAAAAAATATAGAGACTATGAAGAGAGAATAACGAGTATAGTAAACAATTTTGAGTCCATGGAATCGATGAACTATTTAGAAGCGTTATCTTATAACTTGAAATGTTAAAATGAATAACTAAAAAAACTCACCCAAATCACCGAATATGCAATCTAAAAAAGTACCAAAATCCAAGAAATCCATAAGGAACCGATCCAAGAAATCAGAAATCCATAATCCGAATCCAAAATCCATCCAAGAGTAGAAATAAAAACCATTCCAGGAAAAAAAAACTCAAATAAAGGAAATCCATGCAGAAACATCACAGTGATCAGGAATCGATAATCCAAATGAAACATCCATCCCGGTGTAGAAAAAATCCATTCCATGATAAGAAAACAGTCCAAAAAGCCACATTCGTAGGAAAACGAAAACGCTCCAACATGAAAATAAAAAAATCCATAAAAAAATAGAGAGCGCTTACGCATAGGAACCCGGCCGAACAAAAATAACTCGCAAAAAATGGCGCCACGCGTGAATGCGTAAACGTGGGACGTCATACGTTGGACGCTGGACTAGAAACATAAACAAAACTTGAGTAACTGAATAACTAATCCAATAATGCCATCTACAGTTTAAAAAGTATAACAGTTTGAAAAAGTTGTAATGTATAATATATATATTTATAAAAATGTGCATATATTATTATTGCAGTTTAGTTTATAATCATATATACATACAAATATAGTAAACAAAGTTACATTAGAAAACATTAAAATAAAATCATTATTACGTTATTAAAATAAAAGCATTATTACAAAAACCAATAAGTGTCGGTATTATTAAATTATTATTATTAGATATATTGTTCGAAAATGATTCTCACAAATGACTATTCGAAACTAAGGTTATTAGAACAAATGTATCCTCAACTATTGTATTTGATCGTTTTGTTTTCAAATTAATGACTGGACACTGACATGAACATTGTTAGATAATCAGTATGTAATAGCCAAACAAAAAAAAAAGCATTATCCTGAGCCTATTAATTGAACAAGCATACTTCAAAGCCATCAAACACTGCTTCAATCTGCTGCCTGACCCACCTGTAACGCACTCCATTGAAAACTCCACCGCCCACAACACTTTCTTCATCAACAAGATCAGCATGATTCACCAACACAAACACCAACGCTACAACTGACAGCAAATGATACATCCTACCTCGCAAAACCATAACTAACTGGACAACCTTCAAGACACTCACTAGGGAAGACCTCTCTGCCACCCTAGCATCCCTCAAGGCCACATCGTACACTGACAACATTCTCTCTGCCTCCATACTCGAGACTCTTTTGGCTTAGGAACTCCTCCCATACCTGACAATCAACAGCTCCCTAACTCAAGGCACCTTCCCCTCAACTCTCAAGACTGGACAAATCCTCCTGCTTCTCAAGAAACCAACACTGAACCCTGATGACCTCAGCAACTACTGCCCCATCACCCACCTTCCCTTCCTAGGTAAGATCCTTGCGAAAGCAGTAGCTTTGCAACTCCTCCAACACATCGAAGCCAACATCCATCTTCAGTCCTACCAATTTGGCTTCAGACCCAGATGTAACACAAAAATGGCTACCATCAAGGTGATCAAATATTCCCTTAAAATCCTTGATGATGGCCATCCTTGCCTCCTGGTTCTCATTGACCTCTAAGCAGCATTCGATACAGTATACCACCAGACAATCACTGACAATGTACATCACCACATGTGGATCAGCGAGATAGGATTTGAAACCAGTTGAAAACTATCTTGCTAATCGCCACCATTTTGTACAGTTGGATTTCTCCAGATCACAAACTCTACCCATCACATGTGGAGTCCCCCAAGGATCCATCCTTTCCCTATGATCTTCAATCTTTAAATGGAACGTCTTGAAACCCTTCTTGCTCCACACAACATCCACCAACACTTAGATGAGACGCAGCTCTATCTGACGATATCCTCCATTGAAGACATCCACAGTCTCAAGGCCTGCATCTCTTTGATCCAGTCGTGGATTTCTAGTGCCTACCTGAAGCTCAACCCCTCCAAGACTGAATTTCTACTGCTAGCCAACAACACCGACATCGAGACCTGGCTCTTTGCTATGCACCTCGAGGGTTTCAAACCCCAGCTGGCCACCTGCGCACAATCCCTCGGGTTCGACATAGACAGACACCTCTCATTCAAACAACACATAGCAAGGAAGACACAAATGGCTTGTTATCAACTTTCTCTCCTGCGGAAAACCAAGCTCTTCATCCCAGGAAACCACTATCCAAGTCATGGGCCTCTCCCACCTGGATGGTGGCAATGCCCTTTTGGAAGGCCTTACGGCAGCTTCCCTGGCACCCCTGAGATGTTTCCTGAATCCTGCAGCACGACTCAATAAAGGACTCGTAAATTCGACCCCATCACCCAGACCCTCCTTGAACTGCACGGGATACCGCTGCAAGCCTGCATACTCTTCAAATCCTGCTGCATCATCTACATGGTTGTCACTCTGAATTCCCCACGCTACCTTACTGATAAGCGCAGAATCTCTGGAGGCCTATGATCTACCAGAAGGAGGTACATGTGCAGACCTGAACTCTGCAGCTGCATGAAGGACGGAACTAGAAGACGGGCCTTCTTTATCTATGCCCCAAGACTCTGGGACCCGCTTCCCGTCAACATGAGACTCGCCACTCGCTTCTACAGCTCAGAAAGGAGCTCAAGACACCCTCTTCATTGAATGGGACCTCCGAAACACCTAGGTCCACACATCTTCCACTCACAACCCTACCTGAGACTGGGTTATCTGATTCCCCCCACTGTTTCCTTATCTGATTGTTTCTCGATGTTTGCTGGCAAATTGCCTGCCCTCCCCTGCCCCTGTTTGTAGCTTCTCACTCCCTTGTTTTTCTGCTTCCCTCATCAGGTTCTTCCCCCTATAATTGTATAGCGCTCCGTTGTTTCCTGATGCTAGGTCCACGCTCCATGGATATTCTAATATATATATATATATATATAATAACAATGTCCCTTGTTTCACCGCTATCAAGCCATTACGCAATCAGTTTCTCTGCTACATCTAGTGTGATCCCTCATCACCCACATTAAAAGCTGTAGTACCAGGTGCAGCACAGCATTGAATCTGCCAGATGGCACTAAGCAAAAGCACTGCCAATTATGCCACAACGCAAATGCCAGTTTAACCAGGTGCCCCATAACAAAGACCCATGGCGTTTCAATGTGGTTCTTTGAAAGACTGCAAACCCCATTTTACATGCCTGTTATGTGAAATTGAAATAAGGAGCTTGGCACTTGTACCACATGATTACATTTCTACACAGTACAAATCCCGAGCGCCTTGAGAATGCACCCAAGATACGAAACACATGTCAGCTGAAGAATTGATTTTTAAAATTCAAATGTTAAAAATATGACACATAAAGAATATCTTGAGCACCCTGACCGTGATGTCATGGATATTTGAAAACTCAAGGCATAACCATTCCAAAACTATTAAAGGGAATGTTTCCCAGATAAATGCAAGCAGTGTAGGGGGTAATTGAAATAAGAAGCTGCACATCTTTCTTTCTAGTCCTCTGCAACAAGAATGAAAAGGGATTATTGGTTCAGATGAAAACGAGTTGCCTGGTAGCCCTCTACTGCTAGTAGGTAGATCAAGATAGTGTTCCATTAAGTGGATGAGAAGAAAAGTACACAGCAGGAAATTGCAGTCAAAAAGAACTGGGATCACCATTGTTTGGATCAAAATAAAGAAAATAAAGTGTACTAAAGATGAAGTTCAAAATGATCAAAATGAACAACAATTGGCGAAATGAACACGATTTAGAGAGGATAAATATTTTCATTGTTGCACAACAAATCATCTCCTGTTATTTTTCTATGGGAGATAACTTTGCAGACAGTGAAGCAAAACATCTTGTTTGCATAGCTGGATCAAGAGAATTGTGAAGGCCAGAATTGGGACTCTTACAACAATACCTAGTTTACAGGTTTTATTGTTGTAAATTCCCAAAAATAATCGTTCCCCAAGTCTACCACCTCTATTCTATAAATGTAAGCCAAAACAGGCACTTGTCAGTATGTCTGAGAGTCCTCTGTCCAGAATACTACTGTAGCCTAACTACTTTCCCTATCTCCCAAAAGAAAACCACAAACAGCAAAGAAAGACTGTGGAGCTCTAGTAGGGATAGCTGCGGGCTTCTAATACTAACCCTGTCCCTTTTAGATAAGGCCCATAGTTCAAGTTCAAGAAAAACAGTTCCTAGTGTCCAAGTCCCTCTTGGTCTCTTCCCACTCTGGGATTCTTTCAGTTTTTCTCCCGTTTGGGACTCTTTCAGTCTTTCATCCTCCCCCTTCTGGGGTGTTCTCAGGCTCTTCAACTCTCTGGGGTCTGCTTACTGTCACTCCTGCAGGGCTCTTTCCCTTCTCATTCACCGTGTCTGGGCTAAGCTTCTCCTTTCTCTTTCGTGAAAGCCCACCTCCTTCTCCAGTTGAGAAACCACATACCTGACTGTCTCGAACCATGCTCCTCAAGAGGTGCATTTAATCTAATTGGCTCGTCATAGAGTCGCTTATGCAACTTTTCACTGGGATCTTCAGCCTTCTGATAGTATTCTCCCTTTTTCTTGCAGCTTCTCAGGGCACCAGGACATCCTTTTGCTGTGCATTGCGGCACCCTTCTGTTGCACGTTGCGGTGCTGCCTGCTGACACTGGCGTTCCCTCTCTCTCTGGCCACACCTCCTTTGGCGTGGTTAAGGTCTGCGGGTCCTGCTCAGCCTCCTTCGTGATTGGCTGTTCAAGAGACTGTTCAGTAGGCTGGTTCTCTCGTCTCACCTTAGTCTTCACAGGAGATTGAGCATACCTAGTGTCAGAAGCCAAGTCAGCCATTAGTATAGGGTGCACATGGTCCTCACAAAATCCAACCCCTACATACCTTATAAAGGTGGTAGTGGCTGGGGAAGGGGGATATTGACTTATACCCCGGTTGAAGTCTTTATCCTCTGAGGGGGAGTTTCCTCCAGAGGGATCCCGCTGAACCTGTCCCCTAGTATTTGAGTTAAGGGTAGCAGCCGTACATCCCTACTCCCAACGGGGATGGCTCCCCTTGGGGGAGAGGTGACGAACTCATTGGAATTGTCAAGAAATATTCTCCTCATTGCAGTTTGGCGGGAGTGCTTTTCCTCCCCTTCTTAAATTCAGTTCTCAACTTGTGGACCAGGCCTCTCCACTTATACCAAGCACAATAGATGACCAGGGCACCAAGAGTAGAGGAGAGCTATGCTTTTGTGAAAGCATGTGCTGCAAGGCAGGCAGAGAGGGGATGTGTCTTCTTTTCTCACAGCAAACCCTTATATAGTGCTGGATGTGCTACCCCCATTTCCAGGTTGTCATAACTTATGCAAGTTTCCAGGCAGAGACAGCTGTGTGTTCAAAATGCCCAGACAACAGGGATGTTGGATTGTGTTGCTGTGGATTGTATCGGGTCATCATGTTTTTGCTTCATGCAGGACTAGGCAGGGGCAGTTGTGTATAGGAATATCCCGGTAACCATAATGGTGGTTGCTTGTGTTGCTGCTGGTTGTATTGAGTCTTCAAGCTTGTTTCAGGCAGGGGCAGCTAAGCCTACTTAATGGAAGCAACTTTGCTTCAGAGGCGGAGACCGCATTCCTCTCAGGGGCACCCAAGCATGGCAGGTTTCCAAGGGGCTGCCGTTAATGTTTATAAAGAGAATGGACTAAGCATATACGTAGACCTACACAACTTTCTGATATCCTATTAGAATCAGATTCAGGTCCAGGTTCCATTATCATAACTGGAATTTCAACATACCTTTTGGATCCAAAGTTTTTAAAACAACTCTTATGGATATTGCTTGTTTGGGAATGTTCTTTTATTCCTATATCTTGCCCATTAACCCTATCTTCTCTGACCTTCCAAAGAAGGGAACAATTTTGTGACAAAGTTGTTTTTCCAGATTAAGATCCGTGAAACCGAGCTATCTATAGACTGGGACACCTTTAAGGCAGTTATGCAAAAAGGTATTAGTATATTATGCAAAAAGGTATTAGTATATTTGTGGCGAATGGTACATTTGACCAAATTTGGCCTGTGCCATTTGACCAAATATATTCTAACAAATTGGCTACTACATACCGAACATGTGGAGTGGGGGTTGAAAAAAACTGAAAAAAAAGGCACCCTCCTGCTTCGGATCTGACCCGCATCGCAGAAGTGGACCAGGCGGCGAGGTAACAGGGAAGTGGGGGTGAGAAATGAATGCTCCCACAAAGCTGACCGCATGCAACACCATGCGATATGATGTTGCATGCGGTCAGTTTCTTTTCAGTCTATATTTTACGACAATATATATATATTTTTTTGGGTCGAATCTATCTAAACCATGCAAAAACTATGGCTGCATGAAGAAAAGGGAGTGGGGACTGGAAATGAAGATATTGAAAAGAAACCTAGATGACCTAAAGAGACAGTTGGATGCAAATATACATCTTAAAAGGATTGGACTACCTCTGCTGTAAAAGAGGAAAGATGGGAGATACTATGGCCAACTTGGAATAAGCTTCCAAAATTAAAATGTATCCAGAGGTCTAGGCACTGGGTAAAAAGACAGAATGGCAGCTACTAATAATGAGCACCAAATATGGAATAGATGAGATAAGCCACAGAGCAGGTGCTAAGGAACTTTTAAGGAGGAACTCTTAGCACATTTGAGGTATACTATAGTGACTGATATAAAGAAGATATTAATCCTACAAAACTAGAAATGGACGAATACATATCTCGTCTACAACTCCCTAACCTACCTGAAATGGAAAAGCTTGAGTTAGATACCTCCCATTACGTTAGACGATACTGTGGAAGTTGTACGTGGGCGATAACATGGTACATCTCGAAGTAAGGCTGGAATCTCATCCGTCACGCACACACAAATTAAATCGCTAGACCCCATTCTCGTGTCACTAGTCAGTGAAAATATAAATGAAGATGAAATTTTAGGCTCTTTGAAACTGTTTTCACAGTGGAAGAGTAACATATCACTTAACACACATATCAGTTCTAGTACAATAGCTTTATTCTTAGTTAAAATAAGGATAAAAAGGGAGGTGAAAAAGAAACAAAGAAGGCATACATGATGATATACTACAAATCATGGTCCAGAGGGAGATACAATCATACAGGAATACCTACCCACTCGGTCTGTAGGACTGTCTTTTGCAGAATTCCTAATCTCTGCCCCTTGAGTTCCCTGGCGATCGTGGTGCTGTTCTGAAGCCGAATGTATGTATGAGATTACATACAATGGACTGGTTGTATAAATGAACAAATACGAAATCAGATTGTGAGCATATAAACGCATACTTACCTGGATTGACACCAAAAGGACTACAATAGAATCGAAGTCTATAGAGTGGTTAGCGCACGATTAGGATGGAACTACCCAGCACTAAATGTAAAAAGCATCGCCACAATTGTGGATCATGTCACTTTATAGACAACAACGTACTGAGCACTGGATCTAAATAATTGTGATCACACCTGGTGGTAATTTAAAAATGTACCATTGTTTAACTTTCATATTATGCAGTTTAAAAATTACAAATTTAGCTTGCAGAACTAGGATACCAGAATTACAGTTTTTGCAAACCACTAATTAATGTGTTTTGACATTTACTTAAGGTACAAAAACTAGCCGCGGGAACCGGCTGCGTCACAAGCGTGACGTTAGTAAACATATGACGCATTCACGTTATCACGTGATGACGCGTCCAGAGAAATAAGTGCCATTTTGAAAAAAGCCGCTTTTCGGCTTCAGAACAGCACCACGATCGCCAGGGAACAGACGGCAGCAGGTAATGAAATAAAGTATAGCAACACCAGTTCTTTGTAAACATAGGAGATAGGGATACAAGTAGGAGTGGAATTACACCACAATCTCTGTTTTTCAATAGAGCCAATTTATACTTTCCCATCTGACACACGGATGTGGGCAGTGATACACCGACCGTGAGGACAGTGGAGCAATTTTATCCATTCAAAGGAAATGACAGGATTCACAAAAGAATAGGTGCGTGATACACCAGAATATCCCAGGATTAGATATATTTTAAATATTGTGTTAACTGGTAGATAGTAATGAAAACATGTGCCGCTTTTTTGCAGGGCACTATTGAAGTGGATCTATATGGTGACATTTAAAATCAATAGGACCTTACTGGACTGTCTCCTGCAGACGGACATTCTAAGGTAGACTCACTTTTTCATAAGATGGCTATTGCTATGATTGAAGTTTTTATCTTTTTACCCCCAGATTAAAACATTTTATTTATTCTTTTTTCAGTGAAAATAGTGGATATACAAATAGGTTCTTGGAATTATGGTAGCGATTTGTAGAACCATCATAAAGTATACATCGCACGACGATTTATCAAGCAGGCAGATCATCCAGGTTAATATGTGTTGGAAATGCCAGAATAGATGAGCAAAACAGTTTCCTAACTAGAACACAAAGATTGATTATGGCTTCTTTTCTAAATTTTTGTAGATACAGAATACAGTATGAAGTATTAATACTGAAAATATGAAGATATAGCTCCTGAAGAAGGGAAAGCATTCCCGAAACACGTTGAGCAACCGGTTTAAATTTAACAACAATATAGACAAAAGGAATTGTATATGGATGGTTGATCATTATCCTTTAATTACAAAAACAAGCACTATTTTTCATGTTTGTGAATATACAGTCTTGAGCATGAATTTTGAATAATGACTTTTGTATCATTATACTGACTAATGTGTGACACGGTTTTTGCTTGCCAAAAAGGTTAAAAAAAATGCTGGTTTAATAATATAAAATGCACTTTATTTGAAGAATTTGTTTGTAGTCATTGTGCACACAATAGGGTGTGCGATGAACGGGAGAGAACATCAACATGATGCCGCCTATCCACTTTTATGCGGGCAGATGCTGCCGGAGCTTGGCTGTAGCCCTAGTCAAACTTCGAATGAGCGTGACTTGACTCCGCCTCTAGCATTACACTCACCTTTCTCAAATCAGCATATGTCGGCTGGTACGGGGAAGGTGTCCCCATAGACCCTTCATCTTGTTCTTCTGCAGGGGTAGCGGAATGTGAAGCATCCCCCTTTGGTGTGGTGACTACTTGTTTCTTAACCTGTTTATAGCGCTCTTTTGCTGCAAGTCCTCATTTTTTGTATAATTCATACATTACTCTGGCTTCAATGCCATCAATTTCTTCATGTGGCACACCATCTTTTAACAAAGCCAAAAACATGTCTTTTCAGGACACTCGGGAGTCTCTGCTATCTTGCCGCCTGCCTTCAGTTCTTCTCTCACTACGCCTCTCTCTCTCTCGTGGCTTATTATCACCCTTGTCCCACTCTCCCAAATCTGCAAGTTGCCTAATGGCATCTGCTACCTGATCAGTAGCCTTGCCTGTCATGCCTACGAGCAAATTCATAATGATACTTTTGTATGCGGGTGGCGCAGTTCTAATCATCATGTTGCAAGTTGAAACTGAGAGCGGCACGGCTCCCATGTGATCAGGAGCATCTATGTGAATAGCCTCTTTCATAGCACGCTCTCTGACTTTTGAATTGCTTCTCTCAATGTATACCACTTTGTTTCTTCACTAGGCCAGTCTGTGGTAATGGGGTATTTACGGTTACATGCTTGAGCTATCAGGTGCAACAAAGACACCTGCGTATCTTGACCATTTGCATCAGGGGGCGGTCCTGCTCTTAAGACCTCCTGTACATTGGTGTCAATTGACAGGGGTAAAAAACGCGGTGAATCAGTAGAATCTACCAACAACCCTGCAGCACCCCCATTTGGCAATCTCACCATCCATGTCAATAAAGCTTCCCCTGATTTTTGCCTCAAACGGATAATCATTTCCCCAACCTCCTGTTGAGTGTAATCTTCCAACGTGGTTAAATCCACCATACCACCACCAGGATTCTGCAGGTGTGGTTCGGCTCGCCGCCTTCTAACAGGCTTCGCCGCCACTGTTTTCTGTTTTACCTCTGGTTTGGGGTCAGACTCTTCTGCAGAACTACTTTCTAGACTGGTGGAATCAAAAATATCACCATCCCATTTGTCTGGATCCCAGTCGGCACCAGCGGTAGCGATTACAGTTGCCACCTTTCTTTTGTTGACCCCTCCCCGTCTTTTCCTATATTTATAACGAGCTACTCTGACTGCTGCACTCTCGGCCACCGCCTGATATGTGTCGGCCTTATCTTTAAACAGTTTCATTTGAATCTGCTGCATTAACGCAGTCTGCCGTTCTGCAGCCAGCTCTCTCTCTTATCTCAAAACCTCATTTTTCATATCCATTTGCCTCTGATGTATTATCCCATAAGCATGCAAAAGAACCCAACCTCGCCTGCCCATGCCACACATTCTTTACCACGTTCTACTGAAACTTGTTGCAAGCATGCAATTACATCAGCCGGATCGGCATCCCCAATCCTTGATCCCAAGTCTCACTTAGCCCAGCACCACAGGCCCATGCCTGAGCCAACTTATCATATGGACCCTTAGTCCAGCCTGGAATGACAACATCAGAGCATTCACCGCCAGCGGTGACACTCTTTTTCCTGTACAAACTATTCATTACTGCAAAATGGTACAAAACCTCTTTATCTATTTTTTTTCTTTTCTCAATGCAATCACTCCCACAAGCACGCACACACCAGCAAGGGAAAAAAAACAGCTTAACACAGTTCAACACTCACTGGCAAATTACTTTCGCTTGCAAGATAACCGAAGCCTATCTACGTTCAAACAGATGCTGGAATATTTGGAACATTCATCACAAATAACCCTGCTCACAGCGCCATATTGTATTGCTCTCCTCTGAAAAGTGCACGGAACTACCATAAATCACCAATGCAATAATAGAACAAATACTTCAACCCATAAACAGACAGACACAATAACTCACAGCCACGCACTCTTTAGAAGATGATAAGCTCTTTACGGCTATTTATTCAAAGATTACAAGTACATAGAAATAACTCATAAAACTAACTGGACATAGATCACAGAAGAAGTAAAGAAGTCAAAAGAAATACATCACCGTGAGCGTAATTCTTGTCCTCATCTCGTCCAGAAGCAGCTGGAAGACTCCGGGGGGGCAGACAGGAAGAGAGTGCTACAGCTCACAGGAAGGCCAGATGGAGCGTCCTTCTCTGGCTGAAGTCTCACCTGACCCCTCCGGGTTTCCGCATATATAGGAACTCCAAAAAAAAAGGAGTTAATTCTCGAACCTTCTGGAATTGCACCTGCGCAGTTGTGGAACAGCCGTCGGTTGCCAGCTGGGTCAATCGAGAGCTACCCCCAAGGAACGCAGGGCCTCCCTGCTCTAAAAACACGCTCCATGGAGAACAGTAGCAAGTCATAACAACATCAGCTTTTCCCAGCAGAAATGGCCTTGACTGCATACCAAGTTTGAAAAAGCATGTTTGTCTCAGCACTGTGAATGTAACACTTCAGCAAAAATGTGTGCAGCCTTTCACTGCGGAGTGAAGTAAATATCCAACATGGCTCCGAGCGCTCCCAGAATGCATTGCGCGCCCGCGCCATTTTGAACCAAGCATAAATTAAGCAGAACACCAACCACTTCAAATCAGTAATTTTCCCCCTAACACGACAAACCACTAAATTTGTAGACGACCACGGGTTCAAATGGGAAGACTCCCTGGTCCAGTACCTGGGCATCCATATGTGCCTCAATCACGACGATTATAACGACAATTACGGGCTGACGCGGAAATCGCTCCAATTGCACATACAGAGATGGAAATCACTCCCACTAACACTTTGGGGTAGAGCCTCCTTGATCAAAATGACAATTCTTCCCAAGCTTCTCTACCTATTTACGAACCTACCGCTACTTCTCCCACAAACCTTTTTTAAGACAGTTAAGAGCCTTATCCTAGAGCTGCTATGGGCAGGAAAACCGGCAAGAGTAGCTTACGCGACCCTAACACTACCAACATCCCGCGGCGGTCTCACACTCCCCGACATGATATTCCTGAGCCACTGGTATACTACGCACTTTATCCGTCCCCCACGTACAGATTGAAAGAGCCCTAGCCTCACCCAACCTACTAAGGGCAGTCATCATCAGTCACATGCCAGTGCCCCAAAACACAATGAATACCGTCCTTTCCACTTCTGCAATCTGGCAAAAAACTAGCACGAAAATATAAGGTACAAATCAGATTCTCCCCTCTGCTGCTGATCAAATACATCCCAGGCGTCCCCCTAATGGCTGAGAAGGTGTTCCACCAGTGGCTCCAAAAAATTAACATCCAATTGCTTGCCGATCTATTCCCCGAAGGCATGTTTATAACTCCTCAGATGGCTAGAGAAAGAGGAGGCGACTCGTCTCTTGACATATTCATGTACTTCAGGCTACGGTACACCCTGCAGTCAATGTACCCATCATTCCCCAAACACCAGACACATGGAACCTCTTTGAATACAACACGATTCAGGCGCAAGGAGAAGGGAGGCTAACTTCACTGATATATAAATCCCTACTGACAGACACAGTGACCATAGACGCCCGAACGAAGGAGCGCTGGGAAAAGGCCATTCAAACCGTGATACCAGATGAGGACTGTTTTGGTCTCAAATCCTACAAATGGTGGCGGCAATAATAGGCGAAGAGCTAGTGCCGCTCCCCTTGGTGGCCCTCCTCAGTTTGACCAAATACCTAAACCCCTCAATAAGGAAACAGGCAGCCCTTCTCCTGGTACTGGCACGTAGGAGGAGCGCCATGTCATGGGGCTGTGGCCCAGCCCCCTCTATAGAGGCTTGGAAAAAAGATATCCTGTCCTGCCAAGATATAGACACCGGATATCTGCGTACACTCCCATTACATGCACGCCCACCAGACATATGGGGCCCATATGTCACCTGCTCACAGCAACAACAGACTCAGACTCAGGCGAGCAAACTGAATGAAATACTGAATAAAACGGAGACTATCCCACAATGCTGCTATCCACAAACTATCCAAAAGGGGAGCCAGCGACCATAAAACACTTGCATCTAATAGTGACACAGGGGGAGTTGGAGGGAGGAGAGGGTGGGCTGAAAGGCGCGGGTGTTATTGTTGCACCCAATTGGTGCATGACTGTTTGTTGTTATGTGTCAACCCAAAAATAAAGTCTTTAAAAAAAACAATAATAAAATAAAATTGGTTTTCCAGCTGGGTAATCTATTATAGTGTACACTGGGGAGGTGGGCACCATCTAAAGTTACTTTACAAAACAAAAATAAATAAAGCAAATATAGGTATATGCACCAGACGGCAACCACTGTTGACTTGGTGGTAAACAGCTGTACTATAAATAGGACCAAGGAGTGAAACCCCAAAGTTCTGTGTGGTCCCTTGCAATGAAATGTGTCAAATTTCCAAAAAACAATGATACCAACAATTCTAATTAGCATCCCTAGGTAATACTGTGTAGTCAGTTTCTTAAAAATACAAGTTCTTTAATCAGGAGACGAAATGGAGTATGTCTGTCCAATGCATTTTGGACTCTGTAAGGATGCAGACGTAAGGCTCGGACACAATAGTGGCATGTTTTTGGATATACACGTTTTGTAATGAAGTGACTTCCTGGCTTCTTTGTGGCTACTTTAGGTTTAATGACAGCTTCCTAGTTACAGTTACAACTTAAGTACATATGGCATAAAAACACTGGCACCCATCACCCAGGCAGGGGCTCTCTAACTGCCTGTGCTGGGAACCCTCAACCCAACATTCTCTCATTCACAGCAGAACATTCTACGTGACCTCACAGGCTTCCAACATGCACAGACAAGCACTATACAGCACATCTCCCTCCCTTACAAATACACTACACTCAAACAGGCACATCGCAAAGTACATCACAACACATCTCCCATCCTACATACAAGCGGGGTCACACGGGAAACACAAGGGAACATTTTAATGGTGCATCTTTTTATGGAGGGATGCAACTCTCATAAAACATTTCTAGAATACCACATATCCAGGCTCGAGGAGTGCCCCCCCTCACTTCGTATGCTATCTACCTTTCTTGCATTTTCACTCTTAACACCGGAGGCGCGACTACCCGGACCTTGTGGCTCACTCACACTCAATACTGCAACTGGAGGCGCATCCACCCAGACCTTGTGGTTCACTCAACCACACTCGCACTCAATACTGCAACTGGAGGCACGACCACCCAGACCTTGTGGCTCACTCAACCACACTCACACTCAATACTGAAACTGGAGGCACGACCTCACTCACACATCACTCATACCGCCCAAACATCAGAACACACTAGCTTTTGTAAAATGCACTTCACAGTGTGAGAACATTTTAAGTCGTTTTCCTAAATTCTTTTAAACAAAGCTAAATCTGCAAAACATCAGTTTGGTTGTGGCTATGGTTATACCTTACAATTAAACGTACACAGAAGGTTCCAAAAATGGACTTCCACAGATTAACTGATCTATATTGATAATATGATGTGTTACCTCCTATACCCTACAGTCCTGAAAAAAAAATGGACTAGGTACACAAATCATATACACAATTCTGACGATTTTAATTAGTTTCCAATAGATAAAAAACCTGTAAAAATGTTCTAAAGGAACATGACCCGAAATAAAACACACATGGTGGATATAAAATGAACCTATTCAATAACATAACATACAATTAACCACATTTAACAATTTGATAAACACAAATGACTTTAGCACCCAGTACACTCTAAAAGTGTTGTAATTCAAAGCATATATATCCCAACATGTTTCAGTTCTTCTTGGCTATAGTTGCATGAACTTTCTTCAGGGGAAACTTGATTATCTTTGTCACCACCATGCAATCCAGGGTCACACAGAAGGTTCCAAATTCAATGTACCAAGTCCATTTTTTCAGGATTGTAGGGTATAGGAGGTAACACATCATTATCAATATAGATGAGTTAATTTGTGGAAGTCAATTTTTGGAACCTTCTCCTTTGTGTACGAATATTTATGGTCGGCCTCTGACCATGTGAGTGAGGTAATATCCAAGTGGGTATTTAGCCTTTAGTTAGACAAATATACCTTACAATTAACCATACATCAAACTCTATTACTATTTTACCCAACTGTCCATAGCCAGTAATGGCTCTCATTGTACTTCCTAAGCCTCGGAGTCCATGTTGCATCCTTGCAACCTAATGCTGCATAACCTCAAAAAAGGTTTCATCTACACACTGCTCAGGCCTACGATACTCCAAATGCACTCCTTGCCCATTAACAACATTAACATTACAGCTAAAAGTCCATGAGTGCATTGCACCCTTAACCTGTAAATCCTCAAGAACATTATTCCTAGTTCACAACATGTGCACTCGTTTTCTTACTTTAATTTAACTTTTCTTAACCCCTAAACCGTATCACCATACTCTTCAAACACGCACATTACACACTTATACATTTCAAACAGTATTTTTATGCAGCATGCACTTGACTTCACTAGTCACAGCCACATTTCCTTATCCCCACTCTATTTTAAAGAAAGGATACACGTATGTAGGCTCTGCTTCACATCTTCATTGTATAAATCTGAAATGAGATACCTATTCATCCTTTTCCTCCTTTAAATGTATCTTGTCCATGTACCGTTGTGCCGGTATTGCTATCTGTTACTCCTTCTTAAATACTGTGGCATTAACATACCCGGACAGTTAGCACTCGCGCGTTGCTCCTCCTCACTAATGCAGCATGTGCATTACGTTTAACTTGTACCTCCTGCCTTCATTATGTTCCTCAGTACCTTCCCTTGTCGCAGAAGTTCCTCTTTCTTTTGTCAGTTCACTCCTCTCCGCATATGTGCGACAGCACTCGACAAACTTCAAATGTGATGCAGCCTTCTATTCGCTTGCCGGAGGCTTCCTGATCACGTTGTCTAACGTTTTTGAGTTCCTTACTCGAGCCCTTCCTCACGGTGCTACACATTAGCCTCGAACTCCAAAGGCGCTGGGGCTAAACTCTAACACCTGTGGTGTTCGATGAGATGCTATCTCGACCTGCTCCTACAATAACGTCATCATTCCCCACTGTACGCCGACTCACACGGAGCTCCACAGCTCCAACCGCCAAACGTTCTTGATGCGGTTTTCTCACCCCTCGGAGCTCCCTGGCACACTTATTAGCTTCTACAGACATCCCACAGGTCCTGTCAGAAACCTCCCCACCGGTAAAGCTCCACACACTGTTCATCAGTTATGTGTCCGGGCAATGGGTGCTCAATGCGGTTTCTGACCTTCTTTTCATTGCACAGGAGCACCATTCAGCATATACAGAGCCAGACTACTGCCTTCTACATACAGGCACACCTTCTCCCCCTGCTTATGGGCATAGCTTCCCTCTCCAGCTTATGGGCACAGCTTCCCCTCCAGTTTATGGGCACAGCTTCCCCTCCAGCTTATGGGCACAGCTTCCCCCTCCAGCTTATGGGCACAGCTTCCCCCTCCAACTTATGGGCACAGCTTCTCCCTCCTGCTCAATGGGCTTAAATCCTCCCCCTGATGCCATGGGTGATGGCCTTACTTCTTTGGGGGCAGTGTTTTCTCTTCCTTCTTCTTTCTGCACCCCCCGCAGCAGATTTATCAGCTTTCCTTCTGTTTCTTGCACGCAGGTTCCGCTTCTTTGGGCCAACTCGTCGCCAATATAATGGAGTGGGTTTAGGGTGAAAGGAACGAATGCAAAGGGTCGAAATGCAATTGTTTCGAATCAAAAGGACCGAAAAAAAAAAAAATCGAATGCCTTTATTTTTATTTTATTTTTGGGGGGGGGCGTCCCCCCCTACACCCACGTTTTTTTGGCCAAAAACCACAAATTTAACCTATACCAAGGCCCAAAAAAAAATACATTTTAAAAAAGTAATTAGATCATTTTTTTCCCGGTCCTTTTTAGTCGAATGTATTGCATTCAACCCTTTTGAATTCGACCCTTTCACTGGACACCAATGAAGTGACCTCCAGACTTCTTTGTGGTTACTTTAGGTTTAATGACAGCTTCCTAGTTACAGTTACAACTTAAGTACATATGGCATTAAAACACTGCCATGGAAGTGGAATCCTTTTTGAGTTACAGCACACCATAGTGAACATGTCATATGAAGACATTGAACACCTAACAGATAAAAGAGCGAAAACATTAGGCTTTACAGCCGATGAAGCAGATGCGATTCTGGGACTAATCAAGGACACCACACGTACCAAGACAACTAATGACCCAACAAGCAAAATTAAACAACTTGAATACTCAATACGAAAACTAATCAATAGAAAGCTACATGCGATTACATTAGGCAGATACTACAAAGTACAACGGATCCCGAGAGGACTAAGAATTCCTTTACGCCCCACGTTATGTAAAGAGAGTAAGGAATTTGTGGATAAATGGGAACAGATACTCAATAAGTGTTCCCTCGACTTAATTTTGCTCACCATCAAAGAATTATCAGGTAATATCGAACTACTTGAAAGTGAGATTGAGAAATTGTCACAAGAGATCACCGAAGTAACTAATAGTGAATCTTTCGCAGAAATTCTGGCGGACATTAACACCAAATTGAAAAGTTATGAGCAAGATTTAGAAGCCAGGAAAGTGAGAAAATTCCGAAGAGATACGTACGATTATTTGAATAATGAAGTATATACTTGGGCAGATAAATACATGCAGCAAAATATAAGAACACAGAGACCAACCAGTGACAATAGCAGCTCAGAATCAGACACCACTGAACAGAGACCACAACAAAGCACTGAGAACGAGACAGCAAGTGGGTCAGGAAGAGATAGAAGACCATCACAACCCACAAACCAAACCCCTGGGGGTTTTTTAGACCAAAGAGGAAGAGGACAAGGCGAGGGAAGAGGAAAAAGATACCAAGGAGTGCAGACCAGGCAACAAATGAGTCGAAACTAGTGGTCAATCTGTCCGGACGGATCTTATCCAATCAAGAAGTTCGAACATTAGAGAAAGGCTTGAAATTTGTACCTACTCATAGCACCACAAAATTTCAGACAAAAGTGGAATTGTATAAATTTATACGTAAATTGAAATTAAAATCCTTTTTTTCCGAAACGGCTAATGCACCGATTCCTGAACCAGAAAGTGAGTACTTAGAGTTCAAACCTAAAAGTACATTTTGTGCGCCGGTCCATATACCGGCCATAGATATTTTTGAAAAAATGGTGTTGAAAGACCTATCCCAGATCCAATTCAAAAATCCCAACAGATACAACTTGAGTCGAGGAGAGTTATCCCAAATTAAAAGTTTGTTTACCGACGACTCCATTACAATCAGGCCAGCGGACAAGGGTGGCGCTATAGTAATACAAAACACTGGAGACTACCATAATGAATGCCTCAGACAACTAGCGGATGTAAATACATATGAAGTATTGTTACATGATCCTACTTTGGAAATAAGAAATGGACTCAAATTACTCCTAGATGAGGCTTTGGAGAACCAATGGATCACAGAAAAAACTAAATCATATTTATTCACAGCTCACCCCAAAATGCCGCATCTATACATACACCTTGCCAAAGATACATAAAGGAATGGAAAACCCCCCGGGAAGACCAATAGTGGCAGCAACAGAGAGTATCTTACAGCCCCTTGGCACGTATATAGACTATTTCTTGCAACCCATCATACAAAATACTCCTACTTATGTTAAAGACACCACTCATTTCTTACAGATACTAAACCAGATACAATTGGAAGAAAAGGATATCCTTTTTACGATCGATGTGGTCAGTTTGTATACCAGTATACCTCATGATCAAGGCCAAGAAGCAGTCCAGAATCTTCTACTTCAAACAGGAGATATCGGAGCAAGCAAGGAGTTCCTGATGATCTTACTACAGTTTATTGCCACACATTCTTGTTTTCAGTATGATCACAAATACTATAGACAGATATCCGGAACAGCTATGGGGGCAACCATGGCGCCAGTTTATGCCAACAGTTTCATGTATGCATTTGAAAGCCAGAATATTCTTGAAAACGAAAGATGGAAACCGTACTTGAAAACTTGGATTCAATATATCGATGACATTTTTGGAATATGGTCAGGCAAAAGAGAAGATTTGGATAGTTTCTTAGGATACCTTAACAGCATAGATACACGTTTACAATTCACACTTGAAATTGGTGATCCTAATATACACTATCTAGACGTACAAACAGTGATCAACGGGAACAGGATCGATACCACGCTTTACACAAAAAAGACTGATCGCAACAATCTCCTTCACCGTATGAGTTTCCACCCTCCGAACATGTTACGCAATTTACCTTTTGGCCAAATGCTAAGAATAAAAAGGATTGTTAGCAATCCAGAAGATTACGAGAGACAATTGGAACATCTTAAAGAAAGATTAAAAGAAAGAGGTTACCCTGAAGTAGATCTGCAAGCAGCAACTGTTAAGACAGGAACAATGACTAGAAAAGAATTGCTCACCAAAAGAAAAGAAAAGACTAAACCGGAACTTGTCTTTGTTACGACATATGCTATACAAAGTAACAAAATAAAGGACATAATTCGGAACAGGTGGAATGTCTTGACGAGTGACTCACGAATTAAGGATCTGTTCCCACAACCACCCATTTTTGCCTACAAAAGAAGCAACAATTTACGGAATATGCTGGTGAACACAAGAGGCAAAGACTCGAACAGAAAACCAGATGAGCACCCCGGTACTTATCCCTGTATGAGTTGCAGCAATTGTAACAATGTGATGAAGGGAAATACAATAATGCACCCTAAAACTGGCGCAAAAATTAAGTTGAGGTACCATGCAACTTGTTTGTCAGAGAATGTTGTCTATGCCATTAGATGCCCTTGTGGCATCTATTATGTAGGAGAAACAGCACGTAAAATAAGGATAAGGATAAGAATAAATGAACATAAATCATGCATCCGCAATAATAACATGACTTCGGCTGTGGCTAGACATTTTAAAGCAAATGGACATTCTCTTACACAATTGAGATATGCAGTACTGGAGGTGTTATCCACGAAAAGACATAACAAAGATATGAAGAAATGGAGGGCACAACAAGAAGCCTTTTGGATAGACAAATTGGATGCTCTTGCTCCTGATGGAATTAACGAGGAGTTGGATTTGAGTTGCTTTCTATGAGAATGTTTTCTTTTTGAGATGTTATAACTATGTGTTAGAATTCATTGAAGGTCCATGCTAGCACACAGGATGACAGACTCTCCACATTAATGTATTATCCAACTAGGATCGGGGTTTTTGAGAGATGAGACTCAATTTTGTAGTATGAATGGATTTGGTCTCTAAAGTTGGTCCAGAGTTACCACTGCTATTTTTGTTTACATTCACAGGGGTTTACTATGTGATTTTATTGATTGACATTCTATTATTCTGGATGATTCCAATGTTTTCCTAAACATGCTACCTGGATGTACTAACCTTTACACTAAGTAAAAGGGTTGTGCTGTGGGGTGAAATTTGGCACTCGGTAACGTAATATGAATTACTGCAGATAACAAGAAGGGAGTTTTTTTCTGAGTTTTAGCTACTTAGCAGCTCTCATAGTTATCCTACCCACTTTCTTTGAATAGAGAGGTGCACACGCCGCCATTCATGAGGATCCCAGACAGCAGTTTACTATACTTTATTCTTTATTTTTCATTCCTTATTTTACCACTCTTTTCTCTATTACACTACACGTACGTGACAAGCGAGTAGTCATTCTTCTTTTTCTTTTCCTTTTCTTTTTTTTGCTCGTACACGTGTCCACGTAAGATATACTTTTGAAGTATATTAGCTCACAGTAACATGTGTGTCTTCGCTATTTACTTTTGTTTATAATACACTTTCTCTGATACATTCTTTAATAATTAGGCACTAGCACTGCCACGCTTGAGGATTTCAGACAGCAGTGATTCCAGATACCGTTGTTTAGCAACGTCTTTTCCATCGTACCACACGGACGTGACACGTTGATACATCAGTTTCCTTTTCCTTATCCCGTTTTACCTCCGCTCCTTCCCGTGTCCACGATAGACAGACACAACATAAGCATTAGGTTTTGTACACTGAAGACTCTTTATTATATCAGTCTGGTTAAGTATAGTTCTTCTTCTATGTATATTCCAGAATTAGGACGCACAGGCTTAGGTGTCAATCCTAAATTAGAGGATTTATGTATTGTTGTGATGTACACTCGAATTTCCACTAAGATTCATTTGAGATAGGCAGCGAATACACCACTCCAATATGGCCGCCATTTTTGGTTGGCCTAGCAAAGGCATTAGCACCATGGGGGTTCCATGGTAATCTTTAAACAACAGTAGACAAGACATTCAGTGAAACGCGAGTTTCTGCAGCTTCACCGTGTATTGAGACGAGTGTATACACAGCATCAGGTAAGCTCGTGCCTCCAGCAGTATGGATGATAAGAAGAGTAGACCCTATATGAGTATACCTAATGGATACATATATTTATAGATTGTTGTTTTGAAAATCGTTCGTGCCAGAGGAAATACTGCGATCTCTGCTAGTGAACGCACAGCCATTTTTGAAGGCTTCATTTATTTACAGGGAGACCAGGTTAGTGTAAATATCAGTTCCCTAGCATTATGCCTAAGTGATGTGACCGTGGGTAATGACTAAATGACATTTCTGTCTTCTCTCCTTTGGTATGGTTATACGCTCAATATCTCAACATTCCTCTTTTCCGTAGGTATATTTAATGTTTTTTCTGGTTTGTGCACTGATGGGTTTGAAATGGTGGCACTTTTATTTCATGTTATTGGTGATACATATTTACTTATTTATATGTGGGATAAACGCTCTGGTAATGTGGTATTCATTGACTGCTATGTTTTGCACCTGTGTGCATACTTGACAACTTTGACTATGGACTTGATATTGCTTGTTTTAATTATTTTTTTTGGTATTATTGTGACTTTAACTTGTGTAACTTATGATTATATACAGGCCCTGATGAAGGATTTAGTCCGAAATGCATTGGCCTATCCCAGAAAGCATTTGCATTAAGAGGAGATATTAATTGACAACAATTGCTTTTTTGTTCGAATACATCGTATATATATAACACAAGCATTCTGCATCAGATTGTGTGTACCAGTGAGATTGATTTTCTGACTCACTTGAAATAAGCCACTTCTAAGTGGATATAGGAGTGCAGCCCGTACCGCTGGCCTCACGGCCAAGGTCTTTGAACATTAAAACACTGGCACCCATCACCCAGACAGGGGCTCTCTAACGGCCTTGGCTGAGAACCCTCAACCCAACATTCTCTCATTCACAGCACAACATTCCACGTGACATCACAGGCTTCCAACATGCACAGACCAGCACTATACAACACTTTTATTAATTAAAAGAGTGTTGGAAAAATGCCTCTATATCCCTACAGCTAAGATGGGAATCCCTACCTCAAAGAAAACTAGTGAAATTGTCAGTAATTCCGAAACTAAAACATCTGTCCTTGTTGTCTCCCAATTCCTACATCTGTCCCTGACACTAATAATCTAAAAAAATGTGCAATGAGGAGCTCTTCACAAAGTAAAACATGTTCTTTGTATCTTATGCCAATTGAAATGTTCCCAGTCTCTCTGGTAATAAAGTAATGCAAAAACACTGTTCCAAAATCCACAATTCCAATGCTAGGGTTGTGCTCCTTCCTAGACTTCTTCTTATCTTAAGTCCCTGGGTAATTCACGAGGAACTGTTTTCTGACTTCACAGTTCTTTATCCGACTAGCTTGGTGGGCTCCGCTTTGACGCACAGGATTCCAATGTTAGGGTTGTGTTCCTTGCCCCTAGTCTGCTTCTTATCTTACTTCTGTTCCTTTAGGCTTCTGAACCCTTTTCCCCTTTTTATATAATGTCACTAAACAATCCAGGAGGGAATGCGTCTTGGGTTAGTTTCTCTATCCTATCAACTTGGCATACCCACTACCAAGCATAGGATTCCTTTTGTCAGTTCCAGGGTTCTTGACCCCCTTATTCTCAACCCCTCATGTGGGTGCAAGTCCCAGGCTCGTAATACTTTACACAACATGGTTCACTCTCCTGCCATGCAAGTGTTCTCTCATGGGCTATCTCTCTTTCTCTCCCATGGTCCCAGACCCTCTTTGCTTTAAACTTTGGTTTATCACTGGGTGCAGGTCCCAGACTCACACTGCAGCGTAGTATCTGCTTGTTTTATTTTCCTGACAAGCATACCACCTCTTCCTTGTTTGCTTCTTTTATCCTCCGGTTCCCAGACCCTTTCTTGATCCTTTATTTGGGTGCAGGTCCCATAATTGCACTGTTGCATTGTATCCACTTGGTTCACACTCCTGCCAAGTATACAACTCTGTCATTTGCTTCAGGGTCCCAGGCCCTCTCTTTCATCAGGGTCCCAGTCCCTCTCTGTACAGTTCCTGAGCTCACCCCGTTGCTCCCCTGGACCTCCAACAGCTCCCAGGCAATCCGAGTACATGTTTACTTCCTTCTCAGAGGTACCCACAGTTCAAGCGCAGCTGTGTCCCTTCTGGAGGTTCCGGTAGCGTTCGGGCATCCGGCTGGGTCTGCAGTCTGATGCCCTTTACCGGTTGCGCATTCTGTCTCTTCCGCGCATTACCAGGCCCTGGGAGGCAGAGAGGATTCAGCCAGCAGCAAACGAGTAGTCCGCTTGTGATGGACCACACTCGGGTTCTCTCTTTCCTCCGACTTCGACTTCCCTTGCGGCTTGCATCAGCTAATCCCGATCAGGGCTACTGCTATTTCCTCTTCGTGGACGGCTCCCTTTAGCATGCCTCTTAGCTGCTCTCGAGCTTGAGTTCCAAACTCCTGCGTAGAATGGATGTACTGCTTTGGGCCAATCACTGGCATTAGGAAGCTAGACCGGTCGCTCGGATTCTTGTGAGTGATCTTTGGACTCCAGGCTATCTTCTTTGTCACAGTACCAGCCTTAAAGCTATGTAAATGATACTTTGTAGTTTCTGTTTTTTCAGTGTTGTCATGTAGGTTAGGTTGACTGTTGACAATAAAATACATTGGCTCTATCCGGGGAGGGGAAGAAGTATTTAGACTTGGAGAAGGGATTGAATATATTAAAGCCGGGTGATGGTGTGTTCTCTGGTGATGGTCGTCCCCAATCCCATAGGGGAATTTCTTTCCCAAGTGATCCTCCCTCGGTGCACAACCCACAGGGGGACTATTGTACTGTGGATGCACCACCCTAGCCCCATGGGAAAGGTCTCACCTTAGGGAGAAGGGACGACATCCTCCGATTTGTCACAACTCTAAAAGTCTTTTATCAGGGACAACATCTTCAATGACCAAAGATACATCATAAAGACAGAGCAAGAAATGGGGGGGGGGAAAACAAAAGCAGCAGCAGTTAGGTTACAGTTCCCATACACAAAATTAATCGATTGACCAAAATGCTGATGATATACAAAGAAAACTGCATTATACTACTCCTTCTAACACATCAATGACTTCTGAGATAGACAAGACTTCCAACACTATATGGGAACAAACATGCAAATGAGTCACTAAAATAAGTGAATTAACAAAATCCTATTATGCTCTGTAATTCCGAAAAGCACAAATCTATGCTGCTGTTTTGACAATGAGAAAAGCATGTAAATTCGGTGCAAACACAGGCCCTAAGATTCTGATGAGAAATCAAAACATATGTCAGGAAAAATGCTATAAAAGAAACTCCACAATAAACCCTAAAAGGTAACAAAAACAGTGTACTTTGTAAGTAAACGTTTTCAGCTCTCCAAACAAGAAATGTCTAACTGAAGAGCTATGACAACAAATGTCGAATAAGTAGGAGCCTTTCATGTTCTCACATCTGCGAATCTAAAGGGTAGGTAACTCACCAGAAGTCGTCTGGTAACTGGTGGCATATAGCCCTTGCATAACGGTATTGCACAGCTTGATGGATGAGAGGCAAACCCTCTTTAAATGCATACAAAATTCGATAGTGAATCTGTAATGAAAAGTCGTAACGTCACTAATGACGCTATGACGTGCTACTATAGCAGTATTGCCCACACGTCTTTTGTAGTTACCACACAGATCTGACATTTAAAATGTCAATAAATATGTAACCTGTGGAGTCCAACACAGGGATAAAGGAGGAACTCTCTTTAAAATAAAGCAGGTCCGTAATGAAACGTGCTGACGTCAAGGAGCCGATGCACTGGCTTTCTTACAGAAAACATTGCAAAAACGTATTACAACAGGTAAACCAACATGTGATTCCCATCAAAGGTTAATTTATAATGAAACGGCCACTTAAACAAATTGCTGAACGCGATCATGAACTTTGATGAGCCTGCAGCTTTGTAGGATTAGTAGGTTAAAGTCCTAAGTGATAAACAAGTGATACAAATGGAAAAGTACACCAGAAAAAATGTTATGTGCAAATGGAAACCTGAAATGAGCACCTGTTAAGTCATAAACAAGCACCAGTACAACATTAATAAGTTATGTTCTAATAGAGAAAAACACCTACTCAATGATCTCTGTTGACAATGATACACAGGGAAACTGGTGTAATTAAACATACAAAGCTGAATCAATGATGCAGTAGAAACTGGTAAGGGTGTACCACAAAAATTAAATTACATACACATAATCAAAAACAAAGCCTCTAAACCCAACCGTTAAATGTCAGATAAGATATGACAATAGACACCCAACTCAGATGAAACTGGTGACATCTTGTTCATTCATCCCGTAGGGTTGTAGTGCAAGAAATCTATTCAAAATGTCTCTTTTTGTCTCTGCGACCTTTCGATGTGCATGTTACAAGTGCTTTCCTCAATCCTGTCCAGTACTTGAAACTTCATTTGGGTGATATTATGTCTTGCTTCATGGAAATGACCTGCTACCGCTGATCTCCGATTGTTGGTGCGAACATTGGACCGGTCCTCATGCCATCTCGTTTTTGCCTTCTTTGTGGTGTAAACCCATGTAATAGATGCCGCAAGTGCATCTGATGCTATATACCACATTTTTTGTATCACAAGTAGCAAAACGTTTCAAAAAAGTTTCTTTCCTGTTTTTGGGTGAAAATTGACATTTTCCTTAGTTACATTGTTACAGTTAGCACAATTGAGACATGGAAAAGTACCTGTTGATTGTGTAGAAATAGTGTTCTTATATTTACTTCCATCTTTGCATACCAATAAGTCACAGAGCTTGTGACTTTGTTGATAGGCAAAGACTTGGGTGGTCCTTAAAAAGACCTATCCCTCGTTATAGCCCACATAGCATCCAAAAACAATCTCCAGTGCAGAGGAACACACAACAGGCAGATGAAGAAAAGAGCAGCTAACTAACACTAGCTCCTACAGTGGAAACGGAGGGAAAAGAATACAAAATAGCAGCAAGCCTTAGTTATTTCCCTAATCCTGAAACATCACTCTAATTTCACCATCAAAGCCTCCTTCGACCCTATGTACTCCCATCTCCCAAGAACCAATTTCCGGTGACTTATTACTTGCCTCTTCTTCACCCGTTTTGGCTTTTTGGTACACTCAAATAACAAAGTTACCCCTTGGTATCCCTCCTCCTAATATTCTTTCTTCTTTTAACTCCTTGATATTCAGCTTCTTTGAGAGCCATACATTTACTTGTGATCACTTCCTGATGGGCACACCCTACACCCCTGCTGTCCTTGACTTTCCACCTCCTGATGTTCCTCACTGTCTCCCTCGATATCCTTCACTTACGCTTTCCAGATATTCCTCAATTTCCCCCTCCTGATATTCTTCACTTGCACCCTTCTGGAAAACCACCTCTGTTCACTTCTGAAGTTTCACCCTATATCCATCCGCCCCTTGAAAATCACCATTGTCTCTCCTTGATATTGTACTTCTTTCTCCTCCAGAAAATCACTCTGACTTAACCTCTGAAGTCCACCTCCATCTTCCCCCTGATGTTTTCCCTCTTTGGCATCTTGATAATCACTCCCTCTTTCACCTCCATCCTGATATTTCCTTCTTTGGCCACCGCTCTCAACTCACTGTCTCTTGCTCGAACTCTGTTGGTTCCTTCATCTGGTCTCTGGGGTCTCCACTCCAGGTACCAGTATTGCCCAGCCTCCTGGACCTCTCCTTTCATCTCCTGGGTCTTGCTCTCTCTCCTGCTCTCGCCTCCAACTTTCTCTGAATAAACTCCTATCTCCAGGTCCTGCCAACCATCTAACTAGACTCAGGTACTGGGTTTTTATAACCCTGTGTTTCCACCCCTAGGGCTGGGCTTTGTGTGAAGGTTTTCACATAACATCCTGCAAGGAACTAGGATTTGTTACCCCTGAGAGGCTCACCTAGGATGACTCCGGACACTAGGGGCAGGACCATGCTTTTATCTGGCCTGGGGCAAGACCATGCTTTTACCTGACCTTTCACATTCTTGGAATCTGGTTCCTCTTTCCTGTTATTGCAGAGCCGTGTTTGGTAATGACACAGCTTCCTTAGCGTAGAACCTTGACAATTGAAAGTCCCTTGACAGCCTTTCCAATTCCTCTGATCGTGAAAGGAATGCTTGCTGTCAGTAACATTGCAACTCTGGATCGCCCTCGAAAGAAGACTCTGCCAGTAGACAATTGATTGATGAGTTTTTGTCGTTCGCATGTAGAAATGCTGCCGGAAAGCCACAAACTGGCACCATTTTATCAATCGGCGAACTTTTGCAACAGTAGCAGTGTGGATGTGACAAGTATTTTATGTGTGAAGCTGGCTGTGGATGGATCAGTACATTTGGTTTCCCTTTCTGCCACTTTGAGTCTTAGTGGAACCTTCATGCACTTTCACCTGGGCGGGGGATATGTATAGATTACTTCCATGACTGTCTCTTGCCCTGTGACTCTTCCCCTGCCTGAGACCGGGATTAAGTGTGGTTAACCAGTGGATCCTCCCCAGACCACCCAACCCAATTTCCCATCACCAACTAGCTTTGGGAGGTACCCGACCCGCTTGGTCATCCCATTGACGGTCTCCAGATCAGGGCATGGGATTTTGTCAGATGAGGAAGCTGGGGCGATGGAATCTCTTAATCCCACATGGAGGAGCCATTTGATTCCCCCTGAAGAGGAGAGAGCAGCTGAGAAAGTGAGAGTACCGTAACCACCAGAGGAGCGGAGTGAGCACTGGGAGGAGTACAAGATCCCACAAGAGGGCAAGACCACCAGAGAGTGGTGAGATACCCAAAATATGGGATGATCATCAGCAAGGAAGATACCCCCTTGATCAGCAAAAGTGGGGCTGAGCACCAGAGCGGGGCAGTCTCCTTGATCTCCAGAAAAGAGTGAACACTGATGGGGAGGAGGTACCAAGATCCCCAGAAGAGAGAGGAAGACCACCAGGGAGGAGGAAATGCCCAATGGATAGGATGATCACCAGTGGGGGGCGAGCCTTTAACCATCAAAAGTCTGGGTGAGCACTAGAGAGCGTGAGAGCCCCTTAATTCCTAGAAGAGGTATTTCTCTGCTTCCCTCACCCTGTTCTTCCCCCTATGATTGTAATGTGCTCTGTTGCTTCCTAAAGCTCGGTCTGCCTTCAATAAATATCCTGATAAATATACTAACAAATAAAGGGTTGAGCACAAGAGGAGAGACCCTTACTCCCCAGAAGAGGGGTTGATCATCGTTGAAGCCATAGTGCCTTGATCCCCAGAAGAGAGGGTGAGCCTCTTGAACCATGGAAGAGAAGGACCAGAAACACCGGGATTACCCATTAATTCCCAGAAGAGGCAGTGAGTGACATAGGGCAGCGAGAGCCCTAACCCCACAAGAGGAGGGAGAACTTTGGGCCACCCTAGAAGAGAGACACTTTGGAAGACTGTAAAGCATTGCGTTCCCTGAAAAGGGGAGGAGAACGAGGCACCCAAATGAACTAATCGGGAGAGCTGCCTGCCCGGTGGTGGTCCCCTTATTTTCAATCAATAGCCACCAGGACTACTTACCCCAAGAGGTCACCGATTACAGCCATCCTGAAATAATTTCCTTCATGATGTCTTACTTTTATTTAATAAACCTTGAACCTCATTTCAATGTCCGTGTGACGGTCCTTATTTCAAAAAGAATTCGATGGAGAATTCCTTTAAATTGCTTTAAAAAATAAAAATGCTTCCTTGCTTAGTGACCCAATATTCTATCTCAAAATGTGAAATAATACAGCACAGCCCGTAGTTTGTGGGAAATGTCTTGTTTGGCTGCTGATTTTGCAGGGCTGGTACCATTATGGGCATTATTGGCAGCAGCCAGCAAAGGGCAAAGGCATCATGAAAATTATCTGATGTACTTTTACTAATCGGACATCTGTTACATTTTTTGTATGTGCTGCTTTTAAAAACCATTGCAAATGGTATGTTTTTAACGACGTCTGTTGTAAAAGGTACCATCATTTTAAAACATTATTTAAAAAAAGAATCTTTGGAGAAGTCCCCCAAACTCTGCTGATCCTGTGGCTCTGCAACCAAACCATCAATGATTGACAGGTGTGTGCTGTTTGCTACCAGAGTGAAATTTCCGGCAGGACTGAGCTAATCATTCCCCTACATTTCACAAAAACAGCTCTCTATTGGCTTCAGCCTTACTTAATTCACTGCTAGACTATTGTACTAGTCGATTATTGGGTACAGATAATACTAATATTCAGGCTTTGCAAGTCACTCAAAATGGGGCAGTCAGAGCTGTCTTTGGCCTTTCCAGAAGAGAACATGTCACAGAGGCAAGAAGAGGCTTACTCTGCTTCCGGGTTAAACACTGGATCACGCATAAGGTACTCGCCATATCCTTTAAATGTTGCAATGGGGTGGCGCCACAGTATCTGGCAAATTGTCTGGCCACCTTCGTCCCATGTCGTTGTTTACAATCTTGTGGTCGTCAAAATTATTTCAGCTGAGATTTAAACTGAAAACCTTTGGTGGTACCATGTTTGACTGTCAGGCGCCGTCTTTGTGGAACAAACTCGCCCCTGAGCTTCAGAAAGTAACTTCCCTCACTGATTTTTGGAAGCACGTCAAGACCCTTTTGTTCAATAAAAATCCTGACTAGCATCTACCTAAGGGCCGTTATGTTTCTCTCCTCCTGACCTTCTGCAGATTTTATCTTTCCTTTTTTTTTTCTTTTTGTTCATTATCTGTTCTTGTTTAGCTGTTTGTCCAAGCGCCTAGAGGCCTATGGGCGATATAGCGCTTTACAAACATTAAGTCATCAATTCATGAGTCAGGCTTGTAGGACTGGGCATTATTTCAGATGACACCTGCAAGGTTAATTTCCGGGAGGCTATTTGCGCTGGGATAGAGGCTATTCAATGTCTGATAACCACACTCGTACGACTCACCCCCCCCCAAAAAAGTAACTCTCTCCACAATGGCACCCCCACACACCTTTCAGCAACCCCAACACACTCATTCCCACTGAGCACATCACCCATCACATGCATACACTAACACCACCCCACAAAACACAATTATCACTCATGTGCCTGCCAACCTCCAGCAGCAGTCTCTGAGCACCTACTGCTCAGTCACCACAATGCAGACCTCACTGAAGCACTTCACACTGAGCAATCTGTTGTCCAACACGGTTCCTTACACACAGACCTGCCAGAGGCCCCTCCAAGTAGTTTTGCAATGTAAACAAAAAGGCAGTAGTCTTGCACTGGTGCTTAGTCACACAATATTATATACAACACTTCAAAAAATACTTTTCTATTCTCATAGAAAATACATACAAAACATATATCAATTTTGTAAAAACTTTTCACATTCATATGCATAATTCAGTAAGTGTCCAAACACATATGTAAAAAAGGAGATCCTACTATCTAAAACATCAAACGTTCCACTGATGGTGAGTACTGCTGTCGAGAAAACACCTCGATCAGAAGTACACCTGAGCTGTACGTCTCAATTCAAGCTAACCTGATCCTAGTTCACTTTTACCCAACATGTTTCTGTCCTTTCCAATAATTGTCAGACATTCTTCAGGGGTGATAACATATGATTTTTATCTCCCACTACAAGGTCACTCTTCTCATGGGAGACCATTTTTACGAAGAAAAGATTTTCAATTATTCATAGCCAGTTTTCTGGACATATGTAGATTACAATTTCTCGATCAGCACTACCTCAGCACAGAACTTCTCTCTAAAAACAAGCCCATTAACACTCAATTACACATAAGCACCACTATAAACCAGCATGGTTTTGCATCCATGCCTCAATGTAAAATGCACTAAACAACTGCAAATGCTGACACCATTAGCTTTGCCAATGCTTGTCTTTGAGAGTAGCACACTGTTGATTACACAATAACTGTTTCTTTTTGTCTCCTTCTGATAATAGGCCCGCTTATTGCTGCATCGGTCTTTTCATTGAGAGCAAGAGAGGAAGAGCAGCCTGCCTTGAACCATGAGGACTGTCAGAAAAGGCAAAGTGTCCCAGGTATGTGACCCATCCAGACATTCTTTAGTGCGAATTTGACAGTTCTAGTTATTGTTATCCTAATGTTTTCCACAGCCACCCCATTTCCGCGTGAGCTGGTCTTGGAGTGTCTACATTGGCAGCACATTGCCAGCAGGGCTATATCTAGTTATCTTGGCACCCACAAAGCTGGCATCATGCCCATTTCCCTCCTGATGTCTGACAGTTCTGCTCTCAGAGCGTTAGATGGTGTAGCAGGGCTGGGGTGGGCAAAGGTGCAGAGTGAAACAAAAAATGAAGAGGAGCGATTCCCCCTGACCCGCAGGCTAGGAAACTACAACGCAGAGATCGAGAGAGAGGGAATGCAGCTGAGCCTCCTACTGAGGGAAGCTGAGTTACCACGGGATAGTCTGATGGCGTTTTCTCCTTTGACTTCTCCAGAGCCTCAATACTGACTTTTTTCCAGAGTGCTGCATTCTCCTCTTTCTGATTGCTCACTGGTACATTTGCATACTACTTTGGTCTTTTCCAGACTTCATGACCAGCCACAATTATAGTCCCGAAAAATGTCCTTTGCTCTGTAGAGACCTTCCTGTCTATTCCACAGAAATGTTTCAATGAAAATTGAAGCAGCCTTCATCATCTCACTCTCAAGCTAGTGTACATTTTATCTTGCTTGTCTAATTTCACCTGTCCCTCTGCCACTGTTACAATGGGTCTTCTCTAGCAAATTATGCCAGTTTGACAGCCCCTTGTCGCTGGGTTATTTAAGAGAGAGAGAGAGAGGGAGGGATTGCAGTTAGTGGGGAGAGAAGGTGAGGGAGAGGCAAGATGCAAAGCCTGCGGTTCTGATGCATGCAGATGGAAAGCAACGGTTCTGTGTGTGTTTGTATGGTCCTAGTTGAGTCGGGGTAGGAGAGGGCACAAGGGCTTTGCGTTTCCATAGCGGATTCCCAGTTACTGTCATTCTGCTCAGTTGCTTGCTAAGAAGTTCCACTCAGCAAGAATAGGTGGTTCGGTGGAGGGCTAGATTTTGGCAGGATATTCCACAAGGTGCAGGTTGGTAGATGTGAGATTGCAGAGTGGATAGGAGTTTGGTTACTGGGCCCATGTCTGTGGCTGTTTACTCACTTGTTTGTGATAGGATAGCACACAACCGATGTAGTCACATTTTAGAAATGTTTGTTTTATACTTTTATTCTTAAAACAGCGGACATGAGTTTTTGGGAACCAAAGAACTAACAGGTTCCAGCCAGTGATCATGTGCTTGTTTGTTTCTGGCATTCCAATTTACACAAATCCCTTTGTTTTCTAGACTTTTCAACAGAGGATCCAAGGAATCTCTGGGTCCTAGTCAGTATCCTCCATTTGGTATTCAGTGCATGCCATTCCTCAGTGCAAGAAACTCAGTATCAGAACTTCCTTTCTCAAATTACATTGCTTAAGACATGTCTGCCTCCTGTGGCGAGGTGTAATCAGGAGGCTGACAAGATTTCATGTTTTAGGCAAATACTTTTATTGAATTTCTATGGAAAACATATCTCTCCCTATTTCTAGAGGGGTTTCCCTACATCAACCTAAATAACTCGGATACTTGTCTGGATGTCAGTAAAAAAATATAATAGTACCCTGTCCTCCGTCAAAACCAACTAATCTGTCCCTGTCACTACAAAAACAAAGTATGAACGGTTCTTAACACAGGTGGTGCTTCAGTCACCAGGAGAATGACTCCCTTTTCCTGGTGTGTTTCTTCAATTGTAGTTAACTTTGTCAACAGTCTGTGTCAACAGGGTCTGATTTACCAACAAAAGCAATGACCAGGAGAGTGACTCCCTTCGTCTGGCTTGGTTTGGTTTAGTTTTTTTATTTTATTTGTATAGTGCACAAATCACAGGGGCATCTAGGCGCTTAGCTTAAGAATATGGTTACAATAAGTGCGGTACAACCGATGCATAGCCGGCATAGATTAGGCCTGGGTAGTGCAGGGGAAAACATACGTGGAAAGTATTGCATATTCTACAGAGAACTACAATAGGTACATATGAAATCATAATGGTGGAGAGAATATACTCAGGAGAGCTCACCTCTTGTTACGGGAACTACATCTGATACATCAAGGCAAATACATGGTGCCTACCCCCCGTTACAGGGTGGCAACGGCACACAAATGCGAAAGGTCCACACAAAAAAATGCAAAAGGTCCAGCGTGGCAAATACATGGTGCCTACCCCATGTTGCAGTGCAGCAGTATCACACAAATGCGGAACGTCCAGCAAGGCAAATACATGGTGCCTACCCGCGTTGCAGGGCAGCAGCAGCACACATGCGAAAAGTCCAGTAAGGCAAAAATTATGATAAGTAGAGAGAGTATGTACATGTGCAAACTAGCCTTTTGTAGCAGGGTACATAAAATGGCATATACGATGCGTTAATAATAATGAGGTAGATCAATTGTTATGGACAGTAGTAGCTAAGGAACATAGGTGACGTTAGAGATCCTTAATCTGTAAAGAGGCAGGGGAATACACGAGGCTACGTGATGCACACACACAAACACAGGCTTGTCTATAACATTCTCACAACTGGGGCTTTAGTTTGTTCCTATTAACAGTTCTTATCATATCCTGGAGTTCCTTTCTTGAACTACTCTTTATCAATGTCCCAGCTTTGTTTGTTATATTATTGTCAACCAACACTTTTCTTCAGCAGTTGCAATGCTTGCCACAATTCCTCCAGGGGTATTGAGACTCCTTTCTTGTCCCCCTCTGACAAGAGTGAACCATTTTATAATTGCCACTGGGACGAAGGAGATTACTTCCGATGCACTCCTCAACGATGCACGCCTTATGAGTACTGGGACAAGGGAGATTACTCCTGATGCAATCTTCAACACCCAAACCTCTACCTGGTCTCCCAGGCCCCTGTTACCTTCTTGTGGAGGCAGCCCTGGCTCCGGTTCTTCCTGGGGTGTTAGTAACATTTGTTGCTTTTCTTTGCTCTTTTCGACACTCTGCCCTGCTTCCACGGGGCCAGAGAGCTATCGTCTCTGCGGTGTTGTGGGACCACCAGGTCCACCTCATTGAGTACATGTCACCGCCACTCTCCCTACAGTTGCTTCTCTGACCAGCTTTTAGACCTCCTTGGATCTGCCCAGCCGACTGCTTCTTGTTGACCTGCGGCTGTGACTTCTCCTCTTGTCTGGTTCGAACTTTCCAGGCTTTCCAGCTTCCTTGCTGGACTATCTCTGATTCAAGTGCGTTGTCAGTTTTTATACCTGGTCGCTGCTTCCTCCACACCAGACTGTCAAGGTCTGTCTTTTGTTTCCATGGTGTGATCTTTGTCTCCTCGGGGCCTCCTCGTCTCAGTACTCGGAGAAGTGCCAGTGCTCCAATATAGTACCATAATGTTATAGGTAGTAGTGTGAGGATGTGGTGAGGAGCTTGGGGTGTGAGAGGAAAGGGTGTTAGGGAGGTGAATAATGGAATTAACGTCCCTATTCCCAAAAGCAGAGTTCTTCCCTGGAAAGTCCTCCTGCATGTTACCACCCCTAGGGGGATTATTGGTTAGCTGCCGATGCCTCGGTGAAGTCATCCCAGGATTCGTCACACTCCTCTGACTTTAAGAGTCTCTTATGCTGCAGCAAACTACGGTTCCCACAACACACTTCACTTCAAATATCTCTTTAGGCATATTGCAGTTCCCGAAATACAATTCTATTTACTTGCAATCTCTTGATGGTTACTTGCGAGCCAACATAATTCTGTTCCCACAATGTAATCACTTGAAATGTCTCAGCAGGCGCTGGTCAGTCAGCAAATTGTGGTTCCCACAATGTAATTCACTATACTTTAATCTCTTATAATCACTGGTGTGAAAGCAAAATTGGGTTCCCACAGTGAGTTTCGCTTTACTTTCAATCACTTGGTAGTTGCTTGTGATGCAGCAGACTACAATTCCCACAGTGCTTTAGTTGAAATAATTCTGTAGTACCTTGTTAAGTAGCAGACTTCAATTACCACAATACAGTTCACTTTATTTGCAGTCACTTTGGAGTCATTTGTGAGGCAGCAGAGGAGGGTCAATGGGGGATCTGCTAGGTGTCAAGGGGGCACGGCTGGGCTGGGGGCTTTGTATGGAGGGCATTGAACTGAGTCGGAGACGGGGATTGCGCTTTTCCGTGCGCAAGGCATAGCTGAATTGATTCCTACATAGCTGCAAACGATCACCTTGAAATCTCGGCCTGGATGTGAGGATCATTGTGGAACAAGTGGGAGGTAGCGTGGAGGGTAAAGGTGACCTGCATCTTTCGAGAAGGGGGTGAACAACGGACCTGAAAAGTGGTGTCAATGATAAGAGTAACATCGCTCCTCGACTTGATGCCACTGTAGGGTGGTTACAGCGGCCCCTTGCTCTCCACCATCATATCTATGATATGATAGGTCATGATATGTGTTATTTCTAACACGCTTAATACCCAGAGGTTTCTAAACATGGACCAGGGGATCGAACCTGTGTTGCTCTGTGTCGTCTTACTTCGAAGGCGAGCATGTTGCCCCTGAGCTATCCTTCTGAGACAATATCGAGACATCTTTTATTGGGCACACTTGAAGTCTCCAATTCTGAACATTCTCCTGAACTTCGCCAACTCTGAATCCCGCTGTCGGGTACGAAGGCTGGCAAGTCGCTGAAGTCCAGCCTTCAGTACATTGCATGTTCTGAAAGAAACCAACGATAATGAAAATGTAATGTGCAGTACATGTTTCAGAGAAACTTCATACTGTAAATTCAGTAGCCATACTGACGTCATGGCCAATGTTCAGTTAACATTCACCCAGTTGCAACTAAACACCCTGTTCACAAAATCGCTAACCCTTCCATTACCAGTTATAGTCGGCACGTGCCATTTTCAGGCCTCCCTCGGTCATCCATCATGTGAAGGCTTCCAAATCCATGTTACATCTGAGCCTGCATGCCATCAGTACCTTCAATGTCCCGCTTAAGGTTTGAGTCCAAGTCCTCCTCCTCCAACCGTGCTGCTGCCCAGTCTAGCAAGTAAACGGGCGTTTCTACAAAAAAGTAAAAGCATGGCAGAGCGAGAGGGAGAGGGAGAGAGAGAGAGAGAGAGAGAGAGAATGTACAGTACAGCCCCATTCAGTAAACTTCAAATGTATCGAGTTGTAAACTGAGAACCCTGCTCTTGCAGGCGATCTTGAGCAGCCCTATAAACTCTGATGCCTGTGACAACATGGGTTGTGGCCCATGTGCGCTTGGAGGGGTGGAGCGATCGCATTACAGAATTGTCGAACCCCAATTGCGTTTGGCTGTAAAAATGCCTTACTTGTCATATTAAAGATATACTTATTAAGTGTATTGCAAGCTGTGTGTAATTTCTTTAAATTGATCACATTGCATTCTGCCCTCTCCTTTTGAGCCCCCCGTTTTAGCGTTATCTGTAAAGTAGCCCCTCTGATGTGGGTCCTGCCAATAAACATCTGGGCCAAAATTATAGTATTTATTTCACTTATGTTGAGGGACGGTTTAGCAATGATAAATTGGAAAACAAATAGCATACCATCCGATATGTATTGTATTCCATAGCAAGGGGGGGGGTTATCCCTGGCCTTGTACCGGCAAGCAAAACGGTTCTTCTACTGTCCCAAGTATTGTACATGGCTTGCACCTGGCCTGCTGCACTCTATAACCTTTGCTCGGTAGAAAGCACTTTTAATAATCTTTTATATCGCGCTTAGTACCAGAGACCAGTCTGTAAGTGCTGTTAGAAACCTGAGGGTATTCTCCCAAGTAGATCCTGGGAATCCCTTATTCAGGTGGCCAGGGATGAACTGGCTCTCTCTGATACGTTCACTTTTCCGAGTCAACCAACCACCCCCTTCCTTATGACACTTTTTCCCCATACTACAACCTAGGATACTTAGAAAATCTACTGCCCCCTTTTTTTGACCCAAATACTTTCTCACACCATGACAGACAGCGGACTAACAAAAAAGCCGTTTACCTGGCATGTCCCAACAGCAGGGTCAGGCAGAGTCGGGCAATTGACCAGAATCAAGAGGATCCAAGAGGAGTAGGTGGTGTGAGGACACCCTCCGGTTTCTCACAAAATACCATCATTCTGGATGTCAATCTGGAGATCGGAGCTCATCATACCCAGCGACCAGCTTGTATGCTGTGCCAGAGCAATGCAGCCCTTTACAATGGCATACCACATACATGCATGGTCATGGTCATCATATGAAAGGTACCTTATCCCATGCCCAGGTACTGCCAACATATGTCAAGTGAGCTTCCTTTGCACAAGTGTAATCTGACTGGCACATTGAGCCCTTATCACCTAAAGAGTCTGTGGCTCATTGTCAACGGAGCTCATTTGATAAAAATGAGTAATTTAAATACATTTTCATCCGTTGCTTGGCATGGTGCAAAAGTGCACAGCACCAGTGCGTTTGCCGCCTTTTGCCCTGCACTTGTTCACTCCACCGTGCAAAATGAGTAAACGCTGCCTGCCATGAATTCTCATATGGCAAGCAGCGTTCTCAGTTTCAATTAAGTTCTGCCCGACATGCGAGCATTGTAGACAGCATGTACAATGGATTCCTATGGGCATAAATTTGGCAGACCCCATGGGGATCTCCAGCATTTGTGCTGACGTGAAAATTCATGCCGGCGCAAATGCTGGAGCATTTGTTTGGCACAGCGTTAAGGAGGTTGCGGAAACTAAAGATGCGTTCTGCCTCTCCTCTCCGCCATACAAAAGAATGAAAATGGAGGGTAACGTTAATGCAAGGCCTAACAGCCTTGCTTTTGCCTTTATTAACGTTACGCCCCCATAGAACATGAATTCCAGGAGAGCTCATTTTATAAAAATGAAAGCGATTTAGGAGGCATGTGCCTGCAGAGGAAGCAAATAATACCACAAAGTTAACATAAATCGCAGGCCTTCGATTTTACTAAGCACAATTCAACTTTTTATATAATGCTGCATGGCAGATTACTAGCGCTTCTAAGCACTTTAACAATAGATGTCATTGTTACCAAGGTAAGTTATCCCGTACCAGGCAAGAATACTTTAACTGATTCTTGTTTTTCTATGCATTCTGATGCATGCCATTTTATTTTCAGTATTATAAATGTGTAACTACAAGTGTTTGAATTCAAAGAATAAAATTGTGTTGGTATGCCACTGGATCTATCTCTTGAAACATGATTAGTAGAGGCACATCCATTGGTAGCATGGCGGTTGCTAGGGGTGGCAGCTGATGCACACGTGGACCCCTAATTGACATCCATGAATAAGAAGGAAGCACATCCTCTAAGATCCCTCCTGCAAAGAGTGCTTGCCTACATAATAATAGCAAGAAATAGGTACTGCTAAGACGGCCATACTATCCAGCAAGGGCAAAGGAAATGGGAAGTCCATTTCAAATTAGGTGCACTATTTGTAGCTCCATATTTCAGGCTCCATGTTAAATGAAGAAAGCCATTTGTTACTGTCAAAATCAAGGTGAGGAAGACAGATTTTATGGTGACTAAGACTGTGGAAAAAGCCTCAAGACCTTTCTCTTTACCTCCTCCTTATCCTCCGCTCTTCCCTGCTAATCCCACAGCTGCGTGACTGATGTGCAGGTCCCTTATGTGTCCTCGGGGCCTTGACACCCCCCCCCCCCACCTCTCATCTCAGACGCTGTCTCTTCTACTCCACCTACTTGGCTCACCCAATCATTGAGGGTTGCACTTATGTTCTTCTCCTCTCACTTATCCTTAGCACTTCTCTATGAGCATCAAAGCACCTTATCCCTCACCCCCTCGGCACATGCATGTTCTGAACATTCACATTTATTTTGTATTTTGTACTTTGCATTCTCGCTTCTGTATATATATGTATATCAGTGTACAGCAATGTAACAAAGCTGAAAATATCCTTATTGCTTTCTGCGCCCTGATGCCCCTGGGTCTGGAGCGCATTATAAATAATAAAACAAACAAACAAGGTATAGTAGGTTCGTCCCCCCCTTCATCCCTCTTCCCTCGATTCTCAATATTTGTTGTACTATTAATGCAATTATTTATCCTTTCTGTAATTCATTGTATACCTCCCCTGTCCCCATCCGGTTTCCCTGTGGGTGCTTTGAATCAGGTTTTCTAATTGTACAAGCGCCTTCTAAGTGGCCAATAAATAAGAAAACACATTGGGTTCGAGTTAAGAGTTTGGTGGTAGTAGTAAAACAGCTGCCATCTTTGAATTGCGGATGATTTACCACTCTGCCAAATATATTTGTGCTTGCTTGTGTGTGGTGTTAATTACCTCCACACACAAGCAATACAGCAAGCAGTATTTAGCACATGCAGTAAATACCGAACGCCATGGAGTTCTATGAGACTGCAAAATGGGGAAAAACAGAAAGGTTTGCCTGCCTTCGAAATAAGCGAACCGTTCCAGGTACTTGGTATATAAAGCATGCAGTAACGGTGAACAAGTTGGCAATCTTAATAGAGGAAAGACCACCAACTCTTTTTTGGACCCTTGGAATTGGTGAAAGTTTTGAAAGATAGACCTTTGAAGCTGCTAATGAAATAATACCCTAAACACCTAATTTTGATTATGAAGGAAAATGGCACAGATGGGTAAATACCCAAGAAAGCAAACTTTTTGCAGGTTTGTATTCATCTGTGTCATTTCCTTTTGGGCTCCCTTGGAGTGAGATATAAGGCAAGAAATCTGCTACATGCATTTCCGCACTTTGACCGGGAGATGCCACAGCATTTTCGGCCAAACCCAGAATTTTAATGTAGAGAGGGGCTTAGATCCCTACAGACTCAGAGCAGGTAGCCTATGTAATGACAGACTGCTTTTGTTTTTCTCAGCCTCTGTTCCTGATCATGTAGTATACTCATCACGTGATGCAGTGTAAGGCACGGGAACTCTGGGTTAATTTGCCTAACACTGCTTCATTCAGCTAACAATCAGGTCCCACATTCTCAAAGTGCGCGGAGTTTGGCTCTTTCTGGCAGGATTCCCTAGCAGCAAGAAAATTAGGAACTTTGTAGGATTTATTCAACAGAAAGACAAATTGTTTAGAAAAAATATAAATATCACAATAAATATCACCATTTTTAAATTGCTTTAAAGGATTTCCACCACCTAATTTTGACAATTTTTTGAAGATGGAAGAAGTGTCAACTGGATGTTTGATGAAACGCCATATTCGTGACATAAGTCCCAGCAACAATTCAAGTAAGTAACATATACCTTTGGCTTTTTACATTGGTGCAACTAGTCAGTGGCCTATTTTCATAATTTTCATGCTACAATAAGCAGAATAAAGTTGCTGACTTGCTGGAATATGAAGAGGCAGCAGCGACTACTCAGTGACTGTGCTTCTCAAATAACCGTTTCCCCCTAGGAATGGTCCTTCGTCCTTTCATTTGTACTGTGTCTATGGCGATTCTGTTATGGATAGTGGAAAGGTTCGCACAGTATCATGAACTGCTGGCTCATAGGTCTTCCAATAGTTAGTGAATGCTATCTTTCCCCAGGATATCAATTTCTTCAAGCTAAGTTCCCTTTGATTGACCATTTCAATATTTATATGAAAATACTCAAATATAGTTTGATCTTTTTATGGCAGGAAATTCAGTTGCAATACCAGTTGTTTCGTTAAGGATCAAAGAAGAACATGATGCAGGTTCCCTGGAACAACAGGAAGCTCAGTTAACGGGAAGTTTCACCATATCGACAGGTCAGTGGATCATGTTTGCCTGCTTGTAATCGGGGCATCCGAATGATGTACTACCCTAACAACAGCAATGCCACCAATTGAGGGAAAATAGGCCATCTCAACCAGTTTGTTCTCTTCCTCATGCTGTAGATCAGTAAGTTCTATGAAAGTTTCGATAGCTGAGACCAGTCCATTATACTCTGCTCTGCTATTAATCCTGTAAGGTGTTCACCAATCTCACCCCTGATCATCAGAGTCAATTCTTTGCATTTCAAGAATTCAAACAGTTTTAAAATTGAACATTCTAAAATGTGAGTCATATATTTGTACATTCATCATTCTGCTAAAAAAAACAATTGTCTTGATCTTGGGATTGTGGGACCACTCTGTTATGCAGTTTTGCTTAGGCGATATATACACTTGGATAAACCATGTCTGTGAATTATTCTCCATGGCATAAGCAGTTACATTAGTGACCCATTTGTGTTCCTTTGTGACTCTCACTATTCATGGCAGGGTATGCCTTACTATTTTGAAGTTCAATAATTGTGAATTTTGTTTTTAAAATGTTGTAGGTATAGCGTATTAACATGTGAAAAAGACGTAACTTGACTGAGGAAAACACCTATGTGGTCTTGAAATCTAACATACAAAATATGACTTAAAGTACCAAAAGTATCATCTCTGCAAGATCCTTTGTTGGTGCGTTTCATTTAAACATCATGCTGTTGTGTTTGTTTTCAAAACATTTTCTTTTATGTATTCAATAGGGTATTTCTGTTGAGTCTGCTTCAATGCGAATCGTTCTTATAAAGCGTACAGTTCAGCTATAATTGTTGGACGATCAAATGGCAGTGGTAATTCCACATTATATAATACAACTGCCTTTTGTTGGAATCAGCTCTTCAAACCAAACTAGAATTTACATCTTGTTTGTGATCCTACCACCACCTCTATACTGGTGAGAAACTGAGACAACATCAGTTCTGCAGTTTGTTCGTGATAAAGGCTGTTCATTAGCTGTATAATGTATGAAATCATTGATTCTTCTTGCAGCTTCACTTAAATGTGTGAGTGAATACCCCCAGAATTTAGCCCGATCGATATCCTATCGGGTTCTCTAGAAAAATCCAGCATATTCCAGTCAGGATCCTTAGCCTAAGAATCCAATACTCGATTTGTCACATCCATGCAAAGATTCCTTAGGAGTGTGTTCCAGAGGATCACCATGTGCATGAAGGGACGTTTTGTATTCCACTTTTCCCATGCACAAGGCTAGGAGTATGCACGCAATGGAGGGAAACCTCATCCCCCACCAACTATATACCCCAACTCACCACCCCACACCTTGGTCTTCTACAATAACCATTTGTGATACATTTAGCCTCACAAGTGGTTATTGCAGGAGATTGCCCACGCTATGGGGATTTGATTAAGTCATTTGTGTTAGGCTGGATGTTGAGGCTGCAGGTCAGCTGCTGCCACCACCTGCTCTGTGATGTAGGCCTCAGGGCTGTAAATGGATGATCCCCTAGGCTCATGTGACTTAGTCCCTGCATGGCTCTTGTAGTAGAGGGTGGAGTGATTGATGATCACTAGGGCCAGGTGGCACTGCCTTCTGTGCAATGTTGGGCCCGGGGAGCGATTGTAGGGCAGATGGCAAGGAAAGGAAGCCCACAGAGGAGGGAGGAAGCCATATGCCCCAAGGGGAAGGGGCAGATAAAGAGGTCAGAGAGTTTTAAGATCAATTATTGAGGCCTTTTCTGAATGTCAGTTCACATGTTGGCACCAGCAACAACCAATGACCTATCACTGTTCCTTTTTTCCTTAGATCTCCAGATAGTCAATTATGTGTAAAAGGTTAATCTTAAAAGCCTGGTGGAACAGTACCTAGATCAATTTTTGATGATATAGCTTTTGGGCCTCAACTGTGAGCCATTGAAGAGACTTCAAAACAGGCATAACATAGTCTCATGGATTTCTTTAAAGGATAAGACTTATTTTGAATTACTTGCAGTTGGTGAAGAAGAGCCTTAGGAAGACCAAGATACAATATGTTGTTATAGTCTATCTTGTACAGTACCAACTCCCTGGTTATGTGTGGGTAAAAAAAAAAAGTGGATTTGCTTGAGAACATAATGCTGGTGATTTATTTTGCAGCCCCAAATAAAGTGTTCCATCAAAAATAAACCCCAGGTTCTTGGCAGTAGGGACCAGGGGGTGGGGGAGGAAGGACCATAACTGCGGAAAGACAAACAGCAGAGAATGAGGTATAATGGGTACCTACGTAAATTATGTCATTTTGTTGTGATTGCATTGAGGCAGAGCTTGATGATATAGATCCAACTTTGTGCATGAAGTGGAGTGGGCACCACTATAAACAATATTTCTTATCAAACTACAATAGCGTTCAATTATATATTTGATTCACTCCGGTGGCCCCAAATGTACTTTCAGCATTGCTCAGCGATTAAACCAAAACCCAGGAAGACCTACGTAGGTACTGGGTGTACCCACGTGGTGAGTACCACAACAATTTCTCAAATTGTCTATTAAATTACAAACATACAATTCTGTAATCAACTGTTTCATGTATCATGTAATCCAGCATCTTCATATTTCAAGAATATAGACTGTGGCAACATATTTTGCATTTAGGATGAAAATATTCTCGATTATGGAAAATGCCCGTCAGTGTCACCGTTCAAATATCATATCTGTATTAAAAGACATGCACACATCGAAAGTGAAACTTTAGATTCAGGCTTGCAACATCTTATAAAAACCTTGATCTTCAAGGGGCCCTGCTAATTGAGCAGAGGTGCATCGCCTATGCTGTCAACCTTTAATCAGAGCATGGTGGAGATTCTAAGCTCCCAAGGGACCCAAGAACAACGACGTGCTGAGCTTCGTAGAGAAATGGCAATCTCAGTAACCTCATGTACAAATCTTAATCATCCAGTGAAAAATGGCAGCCACACTAACATCTCTGATCGACGTTAGCCATCAATCAGCAGTAAAAAGTGTACTCGTGAATTTATTTCATGGAATACTAGAGGATTCACTCACCTATTCAACAAATTTGAGGCTGACCTGGAAAGGGTCTTTGTCATTTGTCTTCAGGAGACATGGTTGTGCGAGCCACCATCGAGGGACGGATTCCAGACTCTATTAAATCCTGCAATTAAAAATGTAAAGGGGCGACCCTCTTCTGGTTTGGTCATTATGATCAAAATAAACACCAGGTGGCGCCTTGTTGATTCCTCCAGTCCTAATCCGTTCGTACAAAGTGCACTGCTCCAAACTACAGACGAAGACCAAGAAACAAGGAAACACCTGCTTATTATAAATAGTTACTGGAATCCGGCAAAAATAAGCACCAAAAAATTCATAGACTCAATAACAACCTGCATTGATCAGACATTGCTAAACTACAAGAATCTATCAATAATCTGTGCAGGCGACTTAAACTGCTCCTGGTTCAAATTCGATCATGCAACCAAGCAGTTCAAATTATCATCATACGATGAAGTAAAAAGTCGGGAGTCCAAATGGAGGCAGGCGCTATGCAATAGAAATTGCAATATGGTAAATGGACAAGTTCCGGGCGACAAACCACCCCAAAAAACCTGGTCATCCCCATACGCCCAATCAATAATTGATTACTTTTGGGTATCAAAAAGTTTCTTTGAAAGTGACATAAGACTATCAATAAGCTCAATGTCAAGTAGTGATCACAATCTGCTTCGGTTGGCCTGTATGGTAGAATGGACGATTGAGCAAAGAAAATACGATCTCGTAATTTCCGTAAACAGTGGCGGAAACCGGCTGAAGATGGATAGACCAACGATAGAGAAAATAAGCCAGAAATTACGGCGGACCTCTGAACAGTCTGTAAACTACGCACCGTTACTATTTGATTTCATCACAGTCAAATCCGCTGATCGTACAATGGGCTCCAAACATAAACACCTCTCATCTTCAATCCTGACACAAGCAAAACAAGCTATGAGACGAGATATAAGAACCCTAAAGAAGTCCCACAAATCGGACAGCGACACAAATGCAATCAACAACGCCATACGCATACGTCGCCAAAAATACCGTAACTGGCTAAAATCGCAAAAATCGATAATTGAGCAAGATCAAGCTGAGTACCTGATGAGGCATTTAGTCCAAAAGAATTCCCGAGAAATCTGGGCAATTTTGAACGCAGGAAACTCGAAGCACCAGTCACTACCATCGAACGAGATTGATGCCGACTCATGGGAACAGCATTATGGCAACATCTTTTGTAAAACAGCTAATGAGGACGCTAGAAAACCTGCACAAGAGACAATATCTTGGGAACCTCGAATAACAGGACCAGACATAAGACTCGCCATACGATCCCTGAAAAATTCCCACGCAGCAGGCCCAGATTTAATATCAAACATGATGTTGAAAAAGAACGAGGAGCAATGGGCAATCTTCATCGAACTATTATTCGGCCGTGTGCTTACATCAGCAACGATACCTGACTCCTGGCGGGACGCAATCATAGTGCCAATCTACAAAAAGGGCAATCGGGCAGATCCAATCAACTATCGCCCGATTGCCCTGCTGGACACTATAGGTAAAATCTTTGCATCTTTTTTACGTCAAAGGCTGGCTGCGTGGTCTATGTCAGAACAAATCCCTGATATCCGGCAAACAGGTTTTACCAAAGGCGTGGGGGTGGAGGTGAACCTGTTGCTCCTAAACATTCTCAAATTAGAAAGCCAAAAGGCAAATACGAGACTATTTCTCGCCTTCATAGATCTGAGGGGTGCTTTCGACAGTGTAAACCGAAACAAACTGTGGCAAAAACTGGCAAATTGGAACTGTCCAAGAAACCTCATCGAGCCAATTAGAGCACTATATACGCAAACCACCGTCAGCATAAGACTAAACAACGAAGGCACCCTATCCAAGCGGATACCAACCAGCATAGGTGTGAAACAGGGATGCCCATTAGCTACTGAACTCTTTAAATTGTTTATTTCTGACATCCCTGCTCATCGCAAAGATGTGCGATGTTTTCCACCAAAACTGAATAACATCGAAGTAGGATGCATAATATATGCTGATGATGTGGTTTTACTGGACAGAACCGAGATAGGCTTGCAACGCCAATTAACAAACCTTCATGACTACCTGCACAAAAATGACCTGGAGCTAAATATTGAAAAAACTAAGATCATTATTATTAGCCAAAATCGTCCGAAAAGACAAAAAATCTTCAAGTGGAAAATCGATGACATCTGTCTTGAAACAGTCAACTCAATCAGATATTTGGGAATCATCTTTAACAACTCAGTCCATGAACATCACTGGAAAGTTGACATGGTCAATCGTATGACTCAATTTGGCATTCAGGGACAGTTGCTGAACAAAACGTTTGGCAAGTTCACTTTAACACCGGTCTTGATTTTCTATACCCAAAAGGTAGTTCCAGCAATCACCTTTGGATCAGAATCCGGTTGGAACATAGATGTCTCGTTTTGGCAAAAATTGGAAGGAATCTTCTGGCGGCGTGTTCTAAAGCTTCCAACCTACATATCAATGACCCAAATCAGATACGAACTTTCACTGAATTCTCTACATTCGCATGTAATGTGGAAGTCCTTAACAGTAATGCGAAAGATGAATTTGTCTCCGACAGCCCCTGCATTCCAAATTTTCTCTGCGACAAGTAACACAGGGAATTCGAAACTTCTCGATGAGTGGAAGCAAATCATGCTGAGAATCTTAGCCACTGCTGATCTCAACCTGAACGATCTACTAGAGAGACCACAACTAGCAAAAAAAAAAGTTCGAACAATGGTGCTGGATTTCGAACAATGATTCACGTCTCTTGAAACCGACCACCTTAGACGCTGGAGTTGGGGCACTTAAGCTAAATGTTACAAGCAACTACCTAAAACACTGCCCGTCTCGACATCATCGTGAGCAGTTTCTAAGGTTTCGTTTAAATGCCATAAAAACGAAAGAAATGATGTGGAGTCGTCACTTTAAAGAAGTGAGTAACAATATATGTCGTTTCTGTCACTGTGAAACCGAAACTTCTGAACATCTCCTCACTAGATGCAAAGATACCACCGCCAAACGGATGACGCATCTGGGAGACTTCATTCCTGTGGACTGTATTAGTCGAGATTGGTGGTCATATGCGGCAGCCGGACACTGTATAAAATTAAGCTGTGCCGTAGTTGACTACTTGGACTCTCTACGTCTCGACACAAACTTTATTTGAAACAACGTTTCATCCAGGATTTTCAGAAGTGGCTCGAGCGGACGGTAATAGTCTGATGGACCTTTGCTTGTTTTGGAGAAGACCTCTTCTCTTTTTCTTCTTCTTCCTTCTTTTTGGATACATAGGACCACATTGTAATAAAAGTCTGATGTCACAATGCTTGCATTGAGACATGTCAGACTGGTGTTTCAATAAAAAAAAAAAAAAAAAGTTTGGACCATGTAAAATAGGATGCGATCAAACCGGGCCCAAATTAGGATTACTTTCAAGCTTAAAGCAGTGTGATTGTCATATGCGGAAGCCAGGAAGGTGCAGTAGAAAGTGAAAATAAGTTCACCTAGCAGTGGCAGGTAGGTATTAAAGTGCCATGGGAAGAATTTGGTACCTTGCAGCACCAGGTTAAAAAAGGAAGGGTTAGAAGCAGTCTGAATAGACCTGTCCCAAAAGAAGAAAGAGGTCCACTTGAGGGTACTGTTGCTAATCTGAATGGAGTTTTGCAGGCTGGTAAGAAGAACAGCGTGGCCAATAGTGTCCAAGACTGCAGATACATCAAGAACATTTGGGACAGCTGGACAGTTGCGTTCTGAGGTCTGGAGAAGATCATCTATTACGAAGAAGAGGTCAGATTCAGTGGCTCTTAAAATGTTGTCCAGACTTATGCAGCATGGTCCATGCGCTTCTGCAGTTCAGCCTTTTTTTCTGATTAAAGGATGCATAGTAACCTTGCAGGTTAAAATTGCAAGCCAAGTGTTCTTTCTTGAATATTGGTTTTCCCCAGAGGCATGCAGTGGCTGTTCTTTCTTTTTTAGTGAGCGATTTCACTGTTAAACCAGCTGTTACATTTCTGCACGGTTTTAATTTATTTATTATTTTTGACCAAAGGCGCAATATGTGAAGTATATTGGCAAACAAATTATAGAAGCTGGTGAGCAATGGGTCTGTGGAGATGGTCAAGGCTTTTGGGCAGAAAAAAGGGAGCGTTGAAGGTTGTAGCAAAAGCTGTAGTAAAAATCCTCTTTATGGGTCTAAAGCGGAGGAACTCTGCAATTGGGCCAAAGTCTCCCATTGTGGTTTAGCTGTTTATTTCCAGTCAGGTTGGGCAGGTGGGGATGGTCCAAGAGAGGCGAGTGATGTGAATGTCGGCGGTCCAAAAGGCAATAGTAATAAAAGCATCAAGAGTTGTGTACTCTAGAATGGGTAGCAGCAGAGGGCCAGGCCTTGATGCAGACATTGGCACAAGATTTTAGAACAAAGGCTGTAGTATTCTTGTCTGGAGCTTCAACAGTTGCGGTGTAGATATTGGTGAACCAGGTCTCTGTGACACCAAAAGAAAAAAATGTCTTGTTCAACAGATCATAGATTCATGCTTTAGGCACACTTGTAAGCTGACATGGCATCTTCAATTGTAAGAAAGCTCCCAGACTTAAGAACCTTTTAACGGAAAGCATGCTAAGCTGGTGGGGGCGTTAGAGGAAGATTAAACCAGCAGTTGTTGCATAGGGTCAACACAAACCCTGGCCTCGCCCACATATTGGGTAGAGTTGTTTGCAAGAGGATGCAGGGGGGTGGTTATGAAGGGGAGTTAAGGTGGATCTGGTGTTCAAATGCAAGAAGGGTTTTATGGCCATCTTGGGCATAATGGTTCTATTTTGGTAGACAATAATAATAACCAGCTTCAAATGGTGAGACGACCCACAGCGTATATTCAAGTTAACCACTATTGATTTTGGATGAGCCAGTGGAGGATAGTTTGGGCAGTATGAAGGACTGCCTGACGCATGCATCATATGTGAAAATCAGAAGGTCAGTGATCTTTTTCATGGAAGTAAGGTTGATGTAGGTGTCTGCAATAGGGTGATCCTGGATTACATTTCAGGATCAACTATTTTTATTTTGTTTAAGGCCTTCGTTGTACAGTCGGGGGCTAGCTAAAAGTATAGCAATTGGTGAAAACGGGGAAGTTTGTGAAAACAGGATAGACAACAGTGACCATGGAAGAGCAACGCCCAGAGCCAGATTGTAAGGGGGCAAGCAGTAAGGATCCATAGGGACCAGGACAAAGCCGAATCACTGTCAAGATTTTAAAGAGCATAACGGGAAAGGTAACAATTTATAAGAGAGACAGTATTTGCGTAAGATGAGGTCGGCTGTTGACAAGGGAGGCAAGGATAACATCAAAATGGGCCTGCGCCCTTGGAAACAGTCTATGGTTACAAGGTTGTGCAGGGCTAAGTATTCCAAACAATCGTGGTCTGAGTGAAATGAGGGCACACATTCACAGTAAAATAATCCGATGCAAGGAGTTCGACACACGGGTGGTACATCCTATTGGGCAGAGTATAACGGATACCATGCAGGTATTGAGGTTGAAGAGCGGTTACATAGGCAAGGAACATCATGAGAGAATGGCAGATTACTTTAGGTATTAGCAGTCAGGCAAGATGTCATTGAGGAGAAGCGGACAAGCAAGGCATAGTAAAAAAAAAAGAGTGCCAGCATGAGGAAGGAAATAACAGTGCATGGTCAATACTAGCTGTACCACATAGAAGGGGGCGGAAACACAAGGATGTTGGGTTGAAAAAAAGCATTTGAGCGTTTCCGGAAGCAGCAAAGTGGTACACAGATTCTGTATTACTAGAAGGGGCAAACAATCAGATCATACATAAAACGTACAGACTTAAAGACCTTGCAGGGAGCGGAGCATGGTGAGCAGAAAAGATGCAGCTGATAGCAGCTAAACTAAGGTTTTCTTAAAGGCAGAAAATGTGGTCATAGTGATTAGATCTGTGTACAAATAGAGATTGCGCAATCTGTACATGAGCAAGGATGTGCCACAAACCCACAGAAAAGGTAGCTTAGGGCAAATTTCAGTGTGTGAACCAGCAGTAAGGAAATACATAATTGGGAGGGACTGCCATGTCTGGGAGTGATGATTGTAGGTCAAACATTTCCAACATAGCCCCATATACGTTACATCAGAAAAAGTGTTGTAAGTGATGGAATAAATGGAGAAGTTACAGGTCGAAACATTTCCAATACCAGCAGTTATAGAATGATTAATCATGTCAGGAGTTGGAAGTAGAGCGCACATTTGAAAGTTTGTAGGCATGCTCAACGGTGGAGGCAGGGAGGGTAATGGCAGTGCAGAAGACCTAGGCAAATGGCACACCGACCCATGCAGCTGTCGGGCCTGTAAACACAGGAGACACGTGCAAGGACCATTTGGGAAGTAGGCAGGTAATCGGGAGCAAATTGGTCCTACAGAGCAGGAGGGAGATGATGGTAACACCCAATTTAATTGAAATAAACTGTCCGTATGGACGTTTTGTTCAATTTTGGTGTTACCAATTAGGTTGCAGACGAAAATACCGAACATGAGGAGCGGGGGCTGCCTGGGGTGTCCCTTGCTCCCCATGTGCAGTATATTTTTCAGGGTGCAGGGGTATCCCCTTCCTCCTTAACATTGGGGGCATGGGCCATAAATTGCTCAGGTCCTTGTTTACATTGAACTGTCAAAACGGGGGCCCGAGCAGTTACATTGCGGGCAGTCCAGCCACAAACAAAACGTTCACGATCAGACAACCCAGATCCGAGTAGACTACACACCAGAGGAAAGAACAACAAAAGTTAACATGCAGCTGGATAGCATCCACCCAGGAGAACTTAAGAGACCATGTATAGGGAGTTTGGGGGGTCAACATAGGGGGGCAAGCATGGAGGAAGAACTAGTCAAGCAGAGAAGAACAGGAGTTGGTTTGGGGAGGACACAGGAGGAGGAGGTTTGTGACGAAAACAGAAGTGCACTCCGAGGAACGGAGCCAGGTGGAGTAAGAGGCAGAAATAGGGCAAAAGAAAGAGGGTACAAGTACCAAGGCAATAAATAGTACTGGGTAACAAGGGGTGAGGTGAGCAAAGGGACAAGAAGTGGATGAAGTACTTCAAAGAAAAGAAGGAACGACCGAAAAAGAAAATAGCTTCAAACCCAGAGACCCTTCTTTAGCTTTACCTGCTGGTTATGTCCACTAGTCCTCTTGCTTACCAGGATCTACAATAGAAGAAGCTATTGGGTGCTGGTACTTCAAATGCCTACTTTTAGAATAAACCAGAATAGTTGGGGTCACCATATGCCCATAATGTCAGTGAGGTGGGTGGCATTCCTCCTGAACTTTTTAGAATGAGCCTTTTGCTTCTAAGGCTCAGGTGGGGCCTAAATATCTGGACGCAGGGGAAGAGAAATTGAGAAATTGGCAATGGACGATTTCTGAACTGGAAGGACCATACTGATATCTCTTTTATTTGGGGGAGCCTCCATTTGATAATGAGTTGCCTGACCTGCAAATTAACTCCTTAATTAGAGGTAGGGAACAATTCTAACTGGACTTCGTGTCTTTCTTGACCCTCATTGTCCACAGAAAACAAACGTTATAGCCTACACTTAAAAAGCAAAGCGTCTATGGACTTTTTTTCCCCACAATGTATCCGACATAAAGCTGTGAAAAAACAATATTAACACTTTGGAAGCTGATGCGCTGCTATTGGGTGGCAAAAAGTGGTGTATTTTATTATTTGCAGATGATGCAGTTTTCATTTCCAAGACCCCCTTAGGCCTTCAAAAACAATTGACTGCTTTTTCAACTTACTGCCCGGATAAAGATTTTAAAATTTAACATTTCAAAGTCTAAAGCTGTGATCTGTACCCCTAAGAACTATCCTACGGCCAAATCTTATTCATTTTATATGGGTAACCTTAAATTGGAACAGGTGAAGGGTTATGTCTATCTGGGGCTATTGGTTCACCATATTTGCAGTTGGGAGACGCTAAGTAGAGAAAAGCCTCTTAAATACCCTGTCCAGGCAGGGTTTGACGGTGGTTACCTTCAACAATCAGTATAGGGGGAGACTCATTTCCCTTGCTATAAAAGTTATAGAATGCAGGCTCTGCCTGCTGCATTATTTGGCGTGGAATTGTGGGGGTATTCAGATACCTGCCGCTTGTTTTGGGAGGAAAATAAATTACTAAAGTGGCTCTTTTATCTTTTAATAAGTGCTCCAAATTTACCAATCAAACTTGAGTTTGGCTGGTATGGGTTGGAGTATCGATAAAGCTGCAACCCTTCCTATACTGTTGCGAATATGCAAATAAAAATGGCAAACAAGTGAATTTGTAGTATACCGGGAGGGAATGGGTGACCTGCTGCTTCAGCACGGTGCAACAGGTCTTCCATGGTTTCAATTTATCCAAAATATGGCCATATTATTGGACCATCCTCAGCTGTGGAATTACCCTCTTTGGTTGGGTCATAATTACAAATTTGTTTTGAGGCCGACGTATGATAAATGGTTTTTCAATGAGATATGTAAACGATCGTCGGAGGGGGGGGAAAGGTGGTGCTATAATCTTTAGAGTTTAAAAGTGTTTTTTTTACTGGCATCGTATCTAGATATCCCTTGTAAAAGGATTGAGAAGACTTTGATGATAACGTTTACATTAGTAATTCTTCCCGTTCATTACCTTGTTGCAGAATGGAGTAAAGATTCTCTAGATAAATGTCCATTCTGTACCACCTTGGTGGAAGATGTTCTGCAATTTATTTGTATCTGCCCCTTATATGTCTCCGTAAGGAGATGATATTTAAGAAGGTTATTTGTTCAATGGCAAGCGAGGACCTACAGGCTGCTAAAAATGAGGGATGAAAATTGTATAGCTCAACTAATGAAGTATTTAGCCTCTGCGTCTTTGCTTGTGAAATTAATAAATCCTTGTGTATGAATGTTTTAGTTTTTATGATGCATACTGTACATTTTATTTTGTTTTAAATTTGTACACTTTTTATGGCATTGCCGAAATAAGACTTTCAACACAATATTGTCAGTATTGATTCTCGCAGGGTAATTCATAGAATTTCGCACAAAAGTGGCGCACGCGGCTGGCGCACAGTGTGCGCATGCGAATGTCTGCGCCAGCCGCGTGCGCTAAAATTGATATCCGCGCTCAGCGTATTCATGGATTTTAGCCTCCAAAACCAGCCGTGGCGCAGAGTGGCGCAGCGACACTGCAGCAGCGCCAGTTACGCCCCCAAGAACGCCCTCGCGCAAGTAAAAGCCATCAAAATTCCCAATTCAGCGCAAAGGGCTGCGCTAACCCTGGACCAGTATACAGGGCTGGCAAACAGCAAATGCCGAGCGGGGAACGTGTATTCCTGGGGTGCGCTGGAAGTTCCACACGCGATTTCATCAGGGTACGTGTATTTCTGGGGTGCGGGGAAGTTTAACACGCAATTTCAGCAGGGTACGTGTATTACAGGGGTGCGTGGGAAGTTCCACATGCAATTTCAGCAGGGTACGTGTATTACAGGGGTGCGTGGGAAGTTCCACATGCGATTTCATCAGGGTACGTGTATTTCTGGGGTGCGGGGAAGTTTAACACGCAATTTCAGCAGGGTACGTGTATTACAGGGGTGCGTGGGAAGTTCCACACTCGATTTCATCAGGGTACATGTACTCCTGGGGTGCGGGGAAGTTTAACACGCGATTTCAGCAGGGTACGTGTATGCGAGTGGGGTACGTGTATTTCGGAGGTGCAGGGGAGTCCTACACGTGAATTGGCAGTGTGGGACCTCCCAGGTGTTCCCTCTATGGCCCCTGCAGGCAGACCACACCACAGAGGACTACCCTGCACCCCTGGTCATGTCCCGCAGGCAGCCCATCCACCATGGGCATGCCCCCCAGCCAAGCCACATGTCACCTTGCACTAGTGATCACCAACGCATTACCCCCTTGCACCCCCACCCCCCAGCACTGAGGGGCACCTGCCAGCAGGCCCCCACTTATGTCCCCTTGCACCCCCACCCTCCAGCACTGAGGGGCACCTGCCAGCAGGCCCCCACTCATGTCCCCTTGCACCCCCACCCCCCAGCAGTGCAGGGCACCTACCAGCAGGCCCCCACTCATGTCCCCTTGCACCCCCACCCCCCAGCACTGATGGGCACCTGCCAGCAGGCCCCCACTCATGTCCCCTTGCACCCCCACCCCCCAGCAGTGCGGGGCACCTGCCAGCAGGCCCCCACTCATGTCCCCTTGCACCCCCACCCCCCAGCACTGAGGGGCACCTGCCAGCAGCCCCCCACTCATGTCCCCTTGCACCCCCACCCCCCAGCACTGAGGGGCACCAGCCAGCAGGCCCCCACTCATGTCCCCTTGCACCCCCACCCCCAGCAGTGCAGGGCACCTGCCAGCAGGCCCCCACTCATGTCCCACTCATGTCCCCTTGCACCCCAACCCCCCAGCACTGAGGGGCACCTGCCATCATGCCCCCACTCATGTCCCCTTGCACCCCCACCCCCCAGTACTGAGGGGCACCTGCCAGCAGGCCCCCACTCGTGTCCCCTTGCACCCCCACCCCCCAGCAGTGCAGGGCACCTGCCAGCAGGCCCCCACTCATGTCCCCTTGCACCCCCACCCCCAGCACTGAGGGGCACCTGCCAGCAGGCCCCCACTCATGTCCCCTTGCACCCCCAGCAGTGCGGGGAACCTTTCAGCAGGCCCCCACTCATGTCCCCTTGCACCCCCACCCCCCAGCACTGAGAGGCACCTGCCAGCAGGCCCCTATCATGTCCCCTTGCACCCGTACCACACAGCAGTGCGGGCCACCTGCCAGCAGGCCCCGACACATGTCCCCCAGCCAACACGTCATCACAATCTAGATCCCTGGCCCTCATGGCCAGCCTCCACATGCCAAAGACCCACCCAAGTATTGCATCCACCCACATAGAAATGCAAATTACATGATACAAGCCCAATGGCAAGTATGTAAATGAACACATGTCCATCACACACACACAATGGGTGCAAGTGAATGTCAAAAAACATATCATGACATGCATGAAACCAATGAGATGATACCACAAATGGAAGTATAAAAAAATATATATTAAAGATAACATGAACGTAAATCAAAATAAACACACAACAATGGGAATAACAAAAGAAATGGTCCATGTCCGATAAATTATGAAAATAAAGAAAACATAAGCAAAAGAAATCCAAAAAGAAATGTTGTCCAAAGTCACAGTTCAAAAAATCAAATCCAAGGGAAAATAAAAAGTAAAATCCATTGCTCCATGGAAAAGTCAAAAAAGAAAAAGCCGACAAATGCACTCTCCAACTATTTACAAGGATGAAATCCTGGGTCCATGAGCCCAACTGTCCAAAAGAAACCTACAAAAAAGCCTACAGAAGAAACAACTATGTACAACAATGTGGGGCATAGTCCATGCGCCCCAAAGGAAAGAAAAAAAGAACGGAAACTTAACACTAATGAACTATATACAATGGCGGCGGGCAAGTCCTACGGCTCACTGGTTGATGTCATGGGCCAGGGCATCATCGAACTCCTGATCAATGGCTTGGAGGCGGGCATGTTCACTGGCCCGAGGTCTCGCAGGGATAATGTGGTGTCCAGCTCCAACTCACTGCGAATACCCTCGAGGCACTCAGCCCGCCTCAGCGCCCTCCGCATGGAGTTCTCTGCCCTGACCATTGTGAGGCGTTCCTCCTCCGCCCGCCGCCGCTCCGCACCTATCTGCTGGCCCAACCGCTGCCACACGGAAGACACTCCCATTCCAGGGTTCTCCTGCCCTCCGGCCGATGCCTGCCCCTCTGATGTAGATGGCCCCGAGCCATGATGCCTCCCACATCGAGCCTGCCGCTGCCTCTGACGCAACTGCCTCTGCCAGCACGACGGCATCCAAGCTGATGGAATCCACCGACGCCGTTGTGCACGTGCCCTGCCCGATGATGCCGGCACATCCTCCATCTGCTGGGGTCCAGTTGCTGGTGTGTCCACCCCTGCTGGACCTCTGACTCCCGACTGTGGCAGGGATGGGAGCCCCACCGAGCTGGCTGCGTTGGTCGGGGCAGGTCCACAGGGGGCCATGGTGGCATCTGGGCTGGAAGACGGCATGGAGAACGACTGGCGCATAGCCTCCACAGAGGAGGAGAGGGTCGCCAGAGTGGCCGACACATGTACGAAACCCCCGACCATGGTCGCTCCCAACTGGGCCACGTTGGCACGCTGTTCTTCGTGATGACGTGCGTGCTCCCCCCGGAAAGCACGCACGTCATCACGAATGACACCCGTGCGCAACGCGACACCAATCGGGACCTTCTCCATGCAGCCAGGGGTCCCCTCGTCCGCAGGTAGAGGAGTGTCAGATGACATGGACATCCCCCCTACCTGCGGACGGGCCTGGGATGGGGCATCCCTGCTGGTGCATGGTGGTGCAGCAGTGTCAGGGACAGTGACATGCACAGGCCCCTCCACGGCGACCTGTGTTGCCTCCTGCCCCTGGACTGCACCACTTGCACCAGTGGTACCACCCCCACCAGGCCCCATGTGCAGCTCAGTAGCGGCCTCCTCCTCCTCTGTGGAAACCACCAACCTGGATGGCTCCACACCGTCTCCCACCGTTGCAAGCCCCTGTGGGGGCTCACCCACCCCTTCCGCTGCAGCCGTGGGGGCAACCCCGCCGCTTTGCTCCACAGCGCCGTCTCCGCCCTCTTCTTCACTTGCCGCTGTGTAGAGGGAGACATAGAACACATGCATCAGGATACTGTACAATGGTCCCCTAGACAGGAAGCAATAGCAGATGAGTGGCACTGTCAAACATCACTTCCATCATGTCCCTCCACAACACGTGGGTCAGTGCAGGCAAAACACATGCAGTAACAGGCATGGCACATGCTATGGACATTAGCATACATGTCCAAGGGACTCTTGAAACATACAATGTTGGTTTGAGACTCACATGCATCATGGGTCATGCCTATCACATGCACACACTTCACCGTAGTTTCATCCATCTGGCCTCGTACACCCCAGACACAGTGGATACAAGGATGACTAGGCTGCATCAGTGAATCTGAACATTGTCAAAGACGTGTGTCATGCATCCATGGCATTCACAAGTCACAGATACGCAGGTCAGACACACAGACATGGACACCATACATGTACATGGCATCAGCACCCATCACTCACTCCCACCCATGTCCAGGAACAGAGACCGGCATGCTCTCATGTGTCCATTCCGCATGGAGCTCCCCATCTTGCATTTAAACACATGCACCAACCATGTGGTTCACACATTACTGGTCTCACATGCATGACCATGATGTCCCTGCACACACACATACGTACATGGCCTATGTCACACATACAGGCAAGTATCAGACAACCAGCACACTGCAAGATGCCCTGTTTCACACAGCAATGCCTGGCCACTTACCGCTCAACTCCAGATGGGTCTGCCTCTCAAGGATCTGGGCGTGGAGCGCTGGGCGTACGCGTTCCAGGACCCTCAGCTGGATGGTACTCATGCGGCCCCGGCCCCCCTCCACGAGGCGCCGGGCCTTTAAGAGGGCCCTGGACCTCAAGTCCTCCCAGCGCTTCTTGACTTGCTTGATGTTGCGGGTTGCCACCCCCTCCGCGTTGATGGCACCCACAAAGTCGTCCCAGAACCTGTCCCGTCCTTCCTTGTTGGCGCGTGATGATCCGAAGAGGGCATCATAATGCCCCAGGACAAGCTCCACCAGGACACCAACTTCCTTCTGACTGAAGATGGTGGCCCTCTGCCCCTCTGACTGGGGGGTTGCCAGTGGTCTCAGATGGTGTTTGCCCCGACATGGCGACCCCCGAGGCAGGCGTGGGTGGGCAACTGGGGCTGGGCTGTGGAGCGATGGCATACCAGTCGGGAGTCTTCTGTTCCAGCAGGGGTGGACACAGCAACTGGACCCCTGCAGATGGCAGATGTGCAGGCACAAAATGGCAGGGCACGATGGCACCAGGCAGGCAGCAGTAGATGGCTCGTGGGAGGCTGCTCGGGGCTCTGGGGGGCAGTAATTTGGCTTTTTGGGCAGGAGCGTGGTCTTCCGTGTGTTTCCGCGTGGCCAGCTTGATACGGAGTGATTTGGCATGTGAAATTCTTGCACGTCGGCGTGTAATTCGAGGAAAGGCCCTAAGCGCGTCAGCACGCATACGCGATTTCATTGGACCAAAGGCCCTCAATGCGTAAGCGCGTCTTTGACATATCGCGCACGGGCCTGTACGTGCTTTTCGTGGGGTGTGGTGCGTGTGTTTTCCAGGTGTTGGGGTTCACACGCTATTACTTCACAGCGGGTGGGTGTTGGTTACGCGTTCTTCTACACGCAAGGCCGACGGTGAGTCGTACCCCGCTTGCCCAGGCCCAATCGCGTGTGAGACTTCACGCACACCCCTGAAATACACGTACCCAGGCCAATCGCGTGTGAAACTTCCCGCGAACCCCAGATTTACACGTACCCTGCTCGACCAAGGCCTATCGCGTGTGAAACTTCACGCGCACCCCTGAAATACACGTACCCAGGCCAATCGCGTGTGGAACTTCACGCGCACCCCTGAAATACATGTACCCAGACCAATCGCGTGTGGAACTTCACGTGCACCCCTGAAATACACGTACCAAGGCCAATCGCGTGTGGAACTTCACGCGCACCCCTGAAATACATGTACCCAGACCAATCGCGTGTGGAACTTCACGTGCACCCCTGAAATACACGTACCAAGGCCAATCGCGTGTGAGACTTCACGCGCACCCCTGAAATACACGTACCCAGGCCAATCGCGTGTGGAACTTCACGCGCACCCCTGAAATACATGTACCCAGACCAATCGCGTGTGGAACTTCACGTGCACCCCTGAAATACACGTACCCAGGCCAATCGCGTGTGGAACTTCACGCGCACCCCTGAAATACATGTACCCAGACCAATCGCGTGTGGAACTTCACGTGCACCCCTGAAATACACGTACCAAGGCCAATCGCGTGTGAGACTTCACGCGCACCCCTGAAATACACATACCCAGGCCAATCGCGTGTGAAACTTTCCGCGAACCCCAGATTTACACGTACCCCGCTCGACCAAGGCCTATCGCGTGTGAAACTTCACGCGAACCCCCGAAATACACGCACACGCTATTTTTCACACAGCGGGTGTACGAGTTTGTCGCTTACCCCTTTGCACGTCATTTGTCCTAGAAGCCCACAGTATGGGACATTCTACATAGCTGTATATACCTGCTTTTTGTGGGCGCACATTTTTTTCATGCGCAGGGACACGACCGCCTGCCTTCGTGTGGCGGACGTGTTTAGGCCAGTGCGCGTCTTTGCCCGTGCGCTGTTTTGCCCTGTTCGATTCCATGAATACGTGTTGTAGGCGAGCTTGTGGGCGTTCCGTGCACTTGCCTCCTGTACTTCCCCCGTGACGCCCACATTTTCACGAGTTGTTCCTCATTCCGCGTGTCACGCCCCGTGTTCCGCCTACTTTTGTTATGTGCGTCCGGCTATGTGCGCTTTTGCTGTGGCCTTAGCGCACGCCGTTAGATGACCTGTGCGCCGGCGTGCGCCGCACACTTTTTCAGCGCACATCCCAGATTTTACTCGCGCACGGACTTCCATGAGTAGATGTGCGCTGGTTTCCCTGCGATATTCGCACTTGCGCTGCGATTTTCGCACTTTCACTGCGATTCGCATGTTTTCGCACGCTTGCGCCGATATTTTCAGCACACATTAATTCCATGAATCGGCCTGTAAATCTTCTGTGTCTCAAATGCAAAATTAATTTCTTTTGTAGCTCATTGCTTCATACGTATGCTGGGACACTCCTCACAGATATCCAATGAGACAAAAACATGTTGACTCAAGTTCAGCCAAATTTGGGGCACAGAGTGAGGCCCTGCCCTATTACCTATTTACATAATGACCTTCATCAGGACAGCAAAGTTCATGCTCAACCAAGGTGGTCCCACTGAAATGGCTTAAATGTTGAATCTGCCTGCACGCCACAGGCTTTTTGAATAGTATAATCGTATTGCATAGCCAGTTCATCGTGTTATGGGTGTGCCCACTATTGCCATTTCTTACATGTGGAGAATCATTTGCACCACTTATTACTTTATGACGAAATTATACTTCTCAATCACCCTGTTCTAGAAAGACTGCTAAACCATTTGAGGTATCCATTAAGTCCAAGGGGACCAATGTGACATCCAGACAATTTCACTACAAGTGAAGAAAGACTCTCTAACAATGCAAGAAAACAGTCCTGGACACTAGGAATCCCAGAGACTGTGAGTGGACGCCGAGAAGGCAAAAATATTGGGGGAAGCGAGAGGAGGCAAGGACTGAGAGCCACAGTCCTTAGGGAAAGTTGTACTTTCTGCCTAACACGAACCTTTGAACTGAAATAAATCAAAACCCTGTTTGTTTTTGGCATCCAATAAAGAAATGGAAACCTTACGTTTTGGCTGAGAGTTGTCGCTGATCCCTCGGCTGCCACTCCTCTGACAATTTCCTGAACCTTGTCCTGAAATTCGACATAGATTTTTTTTTTTAATGTAGCTGTACATTTGCAGAGAAAATCTCATGTGATTGAGTTCAAAAGATTCTTATTTATTTTCATTTTCTCGTGTTTTATGAAAAGTACATGTCATATAAACATCTGTTCATGCATCTCATTGCTGGGTATGCAGACCAATTACAGTCACGGAAATGCCAAGCACTAAATGCTTGATTAGTTATACGTATTGTAAAGAACAACATTGCAGAGCACTTCACAACTACACAGGATCTTCAGCAAATGCGACGCAGCCGTATTATGTTGGCCCAGCCTTCATCAAGTCATACCAAAGAATTGTAGTCCGGGAATTGGACACCCAATGCACCTATAACATATATCTGTTATGATACTAGCCCAATATGGCTAAAAGGCATGCCTCAAACCAAATTTGCATAACAGGTGTACTAAGACATCTTAGCCTAAACACATACCATAATGCAGTTCAAAGTGCACATTGTCCACATTAGTCTAGATGCAGCCAAATCAACCTCCCCGTGTTTCATGGTTTTCTTTATTTGGATAGTATGTTCTCTGCAAAATTTTAGGACATATATTAGAATGTCTGAGCCTATGATTGTTTCTTCTCAACTCTTGTGCAATAGCCCATTTGTGAATAGGCAGTTTTAGAATTGTTAATTGCACCATGCACTTTTTCTTAAAACACATGAGCAAATGAAAAGAAAAAATAATCTTTTGAACTCAATCAAGTGAGATTTTCTCTGCAAATGTACAGCTACCTTTTAGTCTCTCCCCTTGTGCTTTTGGTTTTGATCCCACTCCTAAAGGAGCTGTCTGTTAATTATATCTGTGGGTGACCTTTTCCTCAGTTGTATCTTGCATCTACATCTGTGGCAGAGATGTTACTGTCACCCGGAGTGGAATATTGACATCTTGATCTACAATCTGGATGCAGGCCTTACAGCCAATAATCACAGGGTTGGCCACACATTTGGAAGGCTATAATGTTTGTTGCCACACTGAGGCCCTCCCTCTCAGCCCGCTTCTCACTGTATTCCTACTCGCCTGATTCCTCTCCTAGACACCCCCGGTGATGAAATCACTTTGGGGATGTTAAGAGATGGGCCCTTGGATACCCTAAGGGCTGGGGACGGCATCCCTCACCACACTGCTAATACCACAGGTGGTATACAGGGGACCCCCTAGGGCCTCAACTTTCCTCGCCGGCTGCACTCTGCAAAGCGACCAAGAACCTTACTCAAGATCCCCAACCATGATAATATGCATATAAGTTGTTTCTGACTTGAGAACACAGGCTCACAGAGCACCATCCAATGTTAAGTGCTTGAACCGGGCAGGACATAGCTTGGGGATCATACCACTTATCAGGTAAGCATACATGCAGAGAAGCACCACAGCTATACAGAAGGCGTTTCGCCTTCCTGGGGTCAGGCAGCCATAGTCTGCCTGACTCCAAGGTGGCAGGTTGCCTTTCTGAACTGCAGACAACTTATTTACACACTCATGAAGTGACGCTGGCCCCAAATCAAATCATTAGTTCTAAAATTATGGAGATGGGGGCGCAATGTTGAGCAGCCCGAAAATGGCTGCTTAGCCACAGAGCTCCTTGCTACACCAGCTGCAACCTTCTTACAACGGCGGCATCGCTGGCCATCCGCTCCTGAGAAGACCACCATCTCTTGGCTGGACGAGCGGGCACCTTTGGGGGAAATCTTGGAATTGTCGGTCCCCCCTGGGCCGTGAAAGGGGCTCCTGCCCACGCGGCGTGGCCTCCGCCTGGATCTGCCGACACCCTGTGGTGAGGGCGGACCCGCCCATGCTGACTCCTGTGGGACTTGGCGGGGCACCCCTGCGCCTGCCCACACCTGGAGCGGGATTGAGGGGGCCTTGGCGGGGGCCCGCCCGCTGGCGACCTCCTGCGCCTGCCCACCATCGCAGCTCCGGCTATATCATAGCAGCTCTGGCTGCATCCCAGCGGCACGCTAGGTGAAGGATCGGCGTGGAGGGATCCGGGCTGCGAGGGCGGCGGCGGAGGAGCGGCATCGCCCGCGGGTCACGCCTGGTGTGCTGCTGCCGGCTTCAGGACTGAGCAGGTGAGGCCCCGGGAGGGAGGGGGGACGGCCCACGGCACCTTATCAGCTCCGGTGCAGGATCGCGTTGGGACACCGGCCTGTGCCTGCTCCCCTGGCTTTCTCTCGTGACGTGAAGTTTACAATAGAACCTGCATTCCAAATAAGACATTTGAGCCTAATATCCACTGGTGGTGCAGAGACTTGCAACGCTGCCTCATTGCCTTCACACTGCTCTCTTTCACATGGTGTGATCCTTGTACCATATGATGTGTTCCTCTCCAACTGCTACTGCTGCAGTCATCTGTCTTTAATACACAGTTTTCACCTCCTGTGATGTATTTTCAGTGACTGACCGACCTGCGCCTGCCCCCCTGGCTCTCTCTCTTTATGGTGTGGCACCGTCCCTGCCCTGCAACAACGTCAGCGCTTGCATGCACCATGGCCCCTACACTACAACTCGTGCCTCGCTCTGCATGATTGCTGGGGCCACGAGCGGCCACCGCAGTATGAGGCCGCACCATTGACCTGTTTGGGTGTCTCTTGGCCTGCAGGGTGCGCAACTATCCTCCTCCTGCCCACAACTTGAGCACCTGTGCCTCTGAACCTGCTTTATACAGCCTGGACTTGCCACAACAGTGCACCGACTTCTCTGAGGCCCCTGGAGGCGGCAAGTCTTTCTACCACGTCCGCTCCTGGGGACTCTAGCCCTCCTGTGGCCCGTGGAGTTGGCGTGACCTGCATAACGGGGGTTTACTCTTGCAGATCGGTCCAATGCCCTGCTGACTGGGCCACACCCTCCAAACAGTGAATGGCAGGCAGTCCAGCACAGGCCTCACTCCTCCTATACCCCCAACACTGTCATAGACCTGCCGGGACTGGATGATGCCACCCCACTGCCACAATGCCCGACCTACCATATGATCTGGTCCCAGTGACCTGCAACTGATACTGCGGCCTGCGCCACCTGCACTCCCCTGCCATTGAGACCGGGTTGGAGGAGCCATTCTGTAGTGCGGCCCAGCTGCCATCGACTTCTAGGGCCAGGTGTGAGGCCGCTGAGGGTCTGCTGCTTGCCCTACCACTGTGCACCCTCAGTGCGCCACCGCTAATTTCTCACCCTGCTCCGGACCTGGCCTAGACGCCTGCAGTGGGACCAATGTGCAAATCGTTGCGCCACCCTATATTGAGGCGGCCGGAGATCCGGGACTCAGATGCACCACTGGGAATACTGAGGTGCTCTATATTCATTGCAACATTCTGTGACTCTCCTGTCCTGCAGACGGGCCCAACCATCACGCCAGAGGGCCCCAGCCTGGCCCGACCACTGCTCGCCCTTCTGGCAGACCCTTGTTTGCCCTGATAATGTCCAACAGATCTCAAGGCACTAGTAAGACTGGCACCATGGACATATTCACTAAAGCGACGCCGAGACCCGAGCAGGGGCAAGCATCAAACAGCCAGGAGGACGTGTCAGCGCCCATGGGAGCACCCACTCCAGACTTGACCATCATGATGGAGTCTATGGCTAAAAACTTTGCTTCTTTCCACGAGAAATTGGACGACATTAATGCGAATGTGACGTCACTCAAATCACAGCTGGACCACGCAGGCACCAGAATCACGGAGGCCGAGACCAGGATCAGCACCAAGGAGGACAGGATACATGTACTTCAAGATGCTGTGGCCTCCCTTACTAAGGACATGAAATCTGTCAAAGCAAAATGCTACGACTTGGAGTCCAGATCGCGTAGGAATAATATTCGTATCATCGGTGTTCCTGAGAATGCTCTTAAGGGAAAGATGGAATTTGGCGCCAGAAGCCTTCAATCCTGAGCTGTCTCCCTTCTTCGCAGTTGAACGAGCGCACAGGGTGCTGGCTCCACGCCCTAAACCAGGAGACTTCCCAAGACCCATAATTGCAAAACTGCTCAGCTACAGGGACAGAGATCACATTCTCCGCCTTGCGAGGGAAAAGGGAGAACTCAGATTGGCCTCGCAAATCATCAGAATCTTCCCAGACTTCTCAGTCGGGGTGCAACTGGAGAGGCACCAATTTACCGCTGTGAAAAAGGTGCTCAGGGAACGGAACATCCCCTACGCAATGCTATTCCCTGCACGCCTCAAGTTCACTTTCAGGGACAAGCTCTATTTCTTCACTGTACCGGAGGAAGCTGTGAATTTTATCAAAGCACAAGTCCCACTGAATAACCCTGCTATAGACCTGATGGATAACGACTGATTTGTGGGCCGCCCCCTCTGGTGTGCCCTGCTTCTGACCCTATGATCCGGCATCACAGTGCGGTTTGGAACTGTGACATGCACTGTCCAGCCAATGTGGGACACACGTCGTGCCCCTTGACGGGCTTGGCTCGCACTGCTACGCACTGGTTGGCATGATTCCACAGTACCTCTGCCCTTGTGTTGTTGGCACCTCATACTGCTATTTTACCATTTTATTGCAAAGTGCGATGTTAGTATTGACCGAGTTGGTGCAGGTCCTGTTTAATGGCTCAGAATGTTAGCAGTACCATCCTTCTTCTCATGAGTCTATAGAATACCTTGAAGTGTTGTTACCCAGCGTATGCAACATTGTGTGGCCTCCTGCCACGAATCCTTCATGCTGGTCGCACGGCAGCAGCACACCCCACTTTAGCTGCAATGGTTATGTCTGCGGTTTTGTTGCGCGCGTGGCCCCGTTGGCCACGTACCATAGGTAGGCAAAGTTGGGGGCGGCCTGCCGATGTTTGGACCAGAGGGGGAGGGAATCGCACTGCTCTGTTGGGGTGGGGTGGGCGGTGAGGGAGGTGGGTGGATGTGGTTGGGGGAGTTACGTTAACAATGGCAGAGGTGTTGGGGCACAGCATGGATCTGGTAAACAAACTGGTGATATAACTAATGCAGTGTTGGATGCACAGAGGCTATACAGCTGGGATGTCCCTTGAGAAACTAACATGGCACTACGATTGATGTCGTGGAATTTCCGTGGGATAGGCAACTTCACGAAGGCTCGTAAGATTTTTGCGTATGCCCAGAGATATGGCGTAAAGATACTTATGCTGCAAGAGACCCACGCCCGCGGCCGGCTTGCAACCTCCCTGGCTCCATCCTGGGGGTCGAATAGGTTCTTTACAACCTATTCTACACAGGCTAGAGGGGTCTTAACGTTAATTCATAAGACGGTCAGATTTACACTAAGGAAGTGCTATATAGATCCGGAGGGCAGATAGGTCATTCTACACTGCACACTAGCGAATGGTGAATACCTGATTGTGAACACGTATGCTCCTAATGTTGATTCACCTGAATTTTTTGACACTATTGTTGCCATCCTCATGCGGGATGTTGGAGTGCAGATTATCTGCGGGGGGGCGATATAAACTTGATTCTAGACACCAACTTGGCCAGGATTGGAGTTGCACCTAGGTCATTGTCGCGTGCGGGCCGGAGATTGCTTACACACATGGTATCGCTCGGCACAAGAGACGTCTACCGAATTCTTAACCCCCTGGCGCGGGAATACACATTCTGCTCATCGGTGCATGATAGCTCTTCCCGGATTGATCTGTTTCTCATGTCGGCTGAATTGCTAAGCAAAGTGGAAGGTGCTCAGATACTCACTCGTACACTCTCAGACCATGCCCCAATAACACTATCTATTGTGTTGGGATCGTCCCCGCCCAACCACGCCGCTTGGTGCTTCAAGTCCGAAGCCCTCCTTCATGTGGTCTTCAGGGCCGAGATCCTTTCAGACATAGAGACCTTCTTTACATGTAATACGCAGCATGACACGACAATGGGCGTGCGCTGGGAAACCTTTAAAGTGTATATTAGGGGCATGTCCATATCTAAGGAGGCTGCTCCGAGACCAAGCTTAAGGAGTTGGAGCGTGCAGTGGGAGCTACCCCTTCTAAATTGGCACAGGTTAGGGAGGAATTGGGGGTTTTTGAGTCGCATGCTTTGAGGAAAGTACGATACTTCTCCCGTCCACGCGCTGCTAAGAAATACGGGGAGGGTGAAAGGCCCGGGAGAACATTAGCTTGGTTAGTCCGCTCTGAGGGGGGCCACTCACAGATGGAGATTGTCAAGGATGCACATGGCATCCTGAAATGGACGTTACCACCAGATATTTGAGGTAGTCACACAATTTTACACTGTACACCCCACACCTGGAACATAGTGTAGAACGCATGAGTGAGTTTCTTGACCAGGTCCCCATGACGTACATATCCCATGCAACCAAAGAACAACAAGACGGCCCTATCACGCTATATGAAATAGTTAAGGCTCTCTCGGACCTGCATAAGGGCAAGGTCCCCGGGCCTGATGGCCTCACCTCTGAATTCTACCATGAACATATGGCGCTTGAGGTCTGGACTGAATCGCTCCGTGAATCCACCCTTCCCTCCTCACTGTGGGAAGCACTTATCACCGTTCTTCTAAAGCCTGGGAAACCCTGGCGATGAATGTGGATCCTTCAGACCCCTGTCATTGATGAACCTAGACAAGAAGATATTTGCAAAGGTTATAGAAAAAAGGTTCCTCCCAATCATGTCGCACTTGGTGCATGAAGACCAAGGCAGGTTTGTGCCTGGACGGTCGACTGCACTTAACATCAGGCGCCTTTTCAATGTCATGGCCAGGATAGATCAAAATACGGAGGCCGTGGCAGTCATGCTAGATGCCCAGAAGGCCTTTGACATGGTCTTGCGGCAGTACATGTGGGAGGTCCTGGGGAAATTGGGTATGCGCCCAAATATGATTAGATACATTAAATTACTGTATACATGTCGCACAGCTAGGGTACTGGTTAACTCCCTAACGTCTGCACCATTCGCACTCCTCAGGGGTATCCGACAGGGATGCCCATTTTCTCCTATTCTTTTCACGCTGGTCATTGAACCTATGGCGGACTATGTCCGAGGGAGTCATGCTCACAGGGGAATACGACTGAAGGATACACCAGAGATAATTTCGCTCTATGCAGACGATATACTGCTGTATGTTAGGAACCCAGCCACTCATCTGGACCCCATTCTGCGTGACATAATGCAAATAGGCACCTTCTCTGGCTTCACGATAAACTATTCCAAGTCTGAGATATTCCCGCTCACAAACATAACCCAACAACCTGAGTGCGAATACCCTTTGCGCTGGTCACCTGGAGGGTTTAAATGCTTGGGGATCCAAGTCTCCTTAGCTAAATCGACCGTGCTAGCTGAGAACTATACGGTGGCGGCACATTACACTAACACCAAACTATTAAGATGGCGCTCTCTTCCCCTTTCGCTAGCTGGAAAATGCTCACTGGTCAAAATGATCATGGTCCCTAAATTGCTTTATATTTTTGCAAATGTACCGGTCTGGCCTGGGAAACAATACTTTGACGGGATACATAAATCTTGTGCACAATTCCTATGGCATGCGGTTTGCAAAAAGTGGATCTATATGACCTTGACCTATGAGAGAGGCGGCTTCACTGCCCCCAACCTGGTATTATACTGGATAGCGGCACAGGCACAATATGCCACATACTGGTACCCGAGGCTATCAGTTCCACCCCACGTCAAGTTAGAAAAGCTTGCGGCAGCTGATGTAAACATCATGTCACTGATCCTTCACCGCAACTACGAGATAGACATTCCCTCCAACCCCGTTGCGGGCGTGGTCTTGGCTACTATCCCTGTCCTCTGACACACGTCCCTACTACAAGTGGCTCCCTGTTTGGGGATTCCCCGGGCTTGAGCCTACACCCGATAAACTTCTGCCCCAGCACTGGCTGGCACTGGGCTATCAGGCATTGACCGATCTGTTCCCCGATGGGAAGTTTATCACTTTACAAACATGTCGCGCTGGTCACTCTGCGTCAGTACTGGAAATGCTGCAGTACTATAGACTTCGGGCAACGATCCGGTTCATGTGGCCATCCTACCCGAACACGCCGGAAATAGGCTATATGGCCAACTCGGGTGATGCCCGGGGTGTGGTTTCTGCTCTGTACAAAATGCTATTAGCTAAATCTCCTGACCAACCCCATACCGCACGGGATGAATGGGCTGATGAACTCTGTACCGAGATCTCAGACGACACGTGGAAGAGAATATGCTTTCATACGCGCAGAGTCTCCCTTAACTTCAGATTCCGCTGTATGCAATATAAGTTATTGAATAGGCTATATTATACCCCACACAAAATTGCACAATTTACTCGAAACCGCACACAGGCTTTCGCATGGTGCCATATTGAAGGTGCTGACCAGATTCATATGTTCTGGACCTGCCCCGAACTTAGCAGCATCTGGGATGAGATCCTGCGGGCTCTCTCTGACATCATGGATGCCACGGTTGAACCTGACCCGTTTAGGGTGTTGTTTGGGATATGGAGAAGTGATAGTACTAAAAAAAGTCTACATTTGTAAATGTCAGCTGTATGGTGGCTAAAAAATGTGTGTTACAATGTTGGAAACGCTCCTCTCCTCCCACCTTTGACATGTGGCTGAAAGCACTTACCTGGTCACAGACTTGCGAAGAGGAATACATCAACTCCCTCCCCACACGCTCCCAAAAATGCCTACCTCATTAGGCTATCTGACAGCGACTCAGAACCGCACTCGCCTGAACAACCACATGAGTAATGTGTATTGCCATGATGTTCGGTAACGCTGTGTTATGCCCAATATACCTAGGAACGTTTATATGTAATAACTGCTACTATGTACTGAGAACTGCATTCCTGAAATCCTTGTGAAATGTTCATGACTGTATGTGTTGTATGCCTCTGCCTATAATAAAGGTTAAAAAAAATATATATATATATGGCGATGAGAGGCGTTTGAAAGGGCTCAGTTTGGACGAGGAGTGAGGGAGTTCTGAACTTGAGGCAAGAAGAGAGCGAGGATGACTGGAGGGAGAGGATGCATTTTTGCCAACGAGGGAGGGAGAGTAGAGGAATAAGATCAAAAGGGAAAGATGGAGAGGATAAGGAGGAGCATGAATGGAGAATGTAAACCGAGACAACAAGGAGCGATCACGAGAGGTAGAAATGGGAAGAGAGAGAAAGATGGGAGATGAGGAGCAGGTACAATGGAAGGAGAGTAGGACCTTGAGGAGAGGTGAGTGACTGCCAGGAGGAAGGAATTATGTAGTGTGTTGGGGCAGAACTAGTCCAGAAGTATTCTCCCAAGATAGTAAAGCAGGTGTCGAAGAAAGTGTTAGAGACAAATGGTAAGAAGAGATTAATGGATGGGAACGCTAGACAATCCCTAACAGTAAAAGACATCCTAAAGACTTTCCTGGAAGGAAAACCAGAAACTACTCTGGGGCCCAACTGTTGTTGACTAGTCTAATGCCTAAATCCCCCTTCAGACGAACAAGGATTTAAGTGCTTGGCAGCACATTAAAATTCGAGACTGACAGACTATTTAATCTACACATGATGACAATGCTGAGCCAAGAAGGAGAGGGACAGACTCGACACTGCAGTCCAAACAGAAGTAGGAGGGAGCCCATCCTTTTCCTCCCCAAATCCTGATCACTTTTTTTTTAGCAATGCCTTGTTTAGTTCTCCCACAAATAGATTTTCAGCTAGTTCTTAATAACCATTGTGATAAAATAATGAAGGAAATAAGGGAACACAAACTGATTTTGAGCCCTATGTTGATACCTTAACAATTTCCGCTCTGAGCCGTCATCTCCATTTGGCCCTTGTGTGCTTTCCAGACACGCGGACCCAGATCAAAATAGAAAAGGGGCTCTTCCTCACCATCTAGCAAGTGCTTTACAAACATATTTCTGTGCTTTTTTTGTTCTTTGATCCTCATTTCATGATATGACGGTAACAGACTTACACCTGGCCTCGGAGCCAGTGCCCAATTTATGGGGGTCTTTTCCAGGACTAAGCCTGTAACCTATTTCTCAGCAGCGGCACTTATTGCTTCAGACTCGGTTCAAAGGTTCAAATATGATGTGGTGCTTTGGAAACTTTAATTTTGGAACTGTCACTTAGTAACACAGCAAGCAGTGTGAGTCACTCTTGCCAGTGCCTTGCCAGTTATGCAGTTTCAGGAGCAAAAATGAGCCAGAAGGTGACAGCGCTGGCCTCTCATGCTGGTGATGCCAGCACACTTTACGTCTATCTAGTTAGACAGCATGTCACTGCTTTCACTATATAACGGTAATAACTGACAGAACAACCAGAGCAGGATGGATGACTGGCTCATGCTTGTGGTTTAGGCGGCAGCCAGGCAGCTACAACAGGGGCAGTTAACTTCATTTAGTGGGGGTGGAGGAACACAAAGGTTTACGTGTCAGTTTCAGTATGATGCTGGCCTTGCTGCACTTAAACGGGCATGGGTACACCGTGGGCACATGCAGGGCCGCAGCCTTTTTATGGTGGACACGGTCCCTTTTCCTTCTGGTATACAGCCATCATTTGGTGCACCTTTATGTAGAGGTGCCAGGCCACCAACTCACTCAAACTTTAACATAAACTAATACATAACAACTCGATTCCACACAGTCTCCAGCTCAGTTAGTGTGGTAGACGGGCAACCAGCACAGAGAAGGCTACAACAGGACAGTACCTAGCCAACAGCACCGCCAGAGGGGCAAGGCCAGGAAAAAGCCCCTGCCACAGAGGAGTGCCTCTGTTAAGTATTGACATAGAGACGATCTTGCAGAGACGTTTGCCACACAAGTTAATCGGCTCAATAATGATTTTGTCTGCATTTGTCTACCAGTTTACTATGTGAAGTAAACTCTTTGGCTCCCTTTTCTGTGAATAAACTGTTAAAATTCTCCACTTGCCACCTAGAGAAATAGAGGAAAGTGATAATGAGAATTTGGTGTCTCATTTCAAGTATTATGATATTTTGTTTCGATTGGTATTTGTAAATCGCACGTTTGACGTGGGTGATGGACATCACAACCCATGGTGAGCCGGTGAGAGTTGCAGTAACAATCCCACATTTGTTAATCCAGTGGAATGCAGCAGTGGGTGTGCGCGGCAGTTGATAATGAGCTACCACCCCAACATGGCACATTTGTGATAGAACAGTTTTGGGCCCTGGGACTTGTTTATTTGGAAATTAAACACTTCTCAGAGCTCTGGGGTAAAAACAGTAAAGCCAGCAGCAACTATCAGTATGTTTACGTATTGTGACAAAAGTCACAGGAGGCAGAGCCCCCCTGGCCTCTCACCATCTCCAAACTCCTTACCCAGTTAACCTTCATCCACATAGCCATAGTCTGTAGTAGATTCAAACTCTGAACAAAATAAGCGACATGGAACTATCGTGGTCCGTGAGCTAAACACATGACTCTAGCGGGAAAGGTTTTAAGCAAGCATAGCCTGTCAGTCAGAGCAATTGCAGTCTCATCAGGTATTCTTCACATCCTAACTCAGTGGGTGAGCCGCATGTAGATGGACAAACCAGAGGCAACAGTGCGGGGAAGCCGAGGCAAACTCACAAGAACCCAAAACAAACATGGAGGAATCAGGCAGGCATCATTATTGGGTCACCAGATTCCAAGATGCCAGCTCCCCTGTTTGTTGTTTCTGACTGTTAAGCCGTTTGTCTTTGAAAAATAGTATGAACACCATTAGGCATGGTGCACATGGATAGGGAAAGGGCCCATTGCACATCATCCAATCCAGTTCTACCACTACCGACAGGACTTGGGTGTCCTTGGTGTGACGGGGTGGCCTGCCACAAATAACCACACTGACTCTGTTAGCTAGTCCCAAGGGTGTTTATTTTGGAATACAAACAGATTGGCTGTGGGTCTGATAGGATATCTTTCAGACGGGAACATGTCGTTAGGGCAGTCCCTCTCTCTATACTTCCTGCCGGTTTACCCCCTCCCTAGCCCTGGCTTCCTTAATGGGGATGTTCGTTTCTCACCAATGGCGACACCTATTTGTCTGTCAGATTTCTTACTCTGTTGATGTTTCCCGAAGACGTTGACTGCCTAACTCTCTCAGGGATTTTCTAAACTTTGCCTGATCGTGCCCACTTAGTATCCTAGGGAGTTATGATGGTGTCTTCTTTCGCTCTGTGTCACTCTCTCTCCCTCCAGACACATTCGTAACTGACCCTTACCTACACTGGGTTTGTGAATATTCTCTTCCTGCCGTACTACTGTCCCTCCGATCTCTCACTCCGTCTTTCCACCTCCACCCTTTGGTCTTACTTCCCTTCTTACGCCTGCTCTTATCAATTTGACCTCCAACTACGATTCCATTGATACCTCTGCTGTTATACTTTCCTCCCTCCTATGATGCCTCCCATCGTCCTCCGGTACCACTACTACCACCTCTCCTTTCTTACCGCTACTCCCACCACTAATCCTATTATCCCACTCTGTCACTATTACTACGGCTCTATTACAACTACAATCTCTCACCACCACTACCCCCGGTCTACTGCAACTACCACTCCCTAAGGCTTACTTCCATTCGCTACCACCTCCTAGTCCCATGACCACTTTACTACCCCCACAATGACTACCACCTTCACTCTCCAGTAGCTTCCACACTTCGGTCAATCTCTCCTCCTCTGGTCCCTCAGGCATCCTCCACCAACTCCTCTTCTCACCCAACTAACCCACTCACTCAGACTTATTTATGTGCCCCAACCAGGATTGACCTCTTACCTTATCCAATAGCTTACCTTCGTTAAGAAGGGGGATCAGGGAGGGGTTTCAGGTGGCTTCATAGGGGCTAGAGAGTCGGGCCCCTCACTGCATTTCCAATATGGACCTTGCTGAGGTCCAGACCTTCTTGCAGGCTGTTTTGCCAAAATATCACTGGTGGCTAGTGGGGTTACAGGGAGGCCTTCGAGGATTAAGTGCCTTCCCTGGTGGCATAGTGGCTGAAGGCTTTTCTGGTCTACAAGTAACAATCGATTTGTGGTGCCTCTGTGTCATCACCCTCCTCTGTGGCCGGTGTTGTGCCGCTCACGACATCCCATGGGATGGGATGCCAGCAATCCTCTGCATCGTGGCTCACGCCTCCCTGTCCCACTGCTCTTCGCGGCTGCTCCTCCATGCTGGTGCTCCGCTGTGGTGGGGATGGTGTCATTACCACAGGTAAGGTGGGGGGTTGATGCAGCCTGCCTTCGCACGGGCACCATGTGTTTTGGTTGGGCTCCCTCCCTGTCACACTGATAAGACCCTCCTTGCCCCAATCCTATCATAAGCCTACAGATAAAAGGACACGCCCAAAGTGAGGGAGTTTTGAATGCAGTTGATAGAGAAGAGGTGTATGGAGAGCCAGCCAGTAGGAGAAAAGAGATCCAGAGGAAAAGGACCGAGTTGTAGGGGGGGTAAGATCAAAGAGGCGGAGAAAGGAGAAACTTAGTTAGGCTAGAGTGTGGAGAGCAGTACAGAGAGGAAGGAGAACAACATCGGAGGCCGGGAGATGTTTGAGATAGAAAAGGGCCAAGAGAGGAAGTGGACAGAAAGATCCACAGTAGAAATGCATCATTGGGCAAGCCAACCGGGACACAGCATAAAGGGGTTGCTGAGAGGCAAGTGGCAAGACTAGTGAGGCCAGAGTACAAGCATTAGAGAAGCAAAGAGCTTTGTTGACTTGGGTCAAGAGATTCTGGGGCCAAGGAAAAAATATACTCCCAACAGAGGACAAGAGAGGGAGTCTGAGAGAAAAGATAAAAGGCTAGTCAAGAGCCATAGTCTAGACTCTGGTGGGACTGGCATCCTCACCAAGGAAAATAAATAATACTTGCTTCCTGAGAATTCAAGCCAGGAGGCCACACTGGCATCTCACTTCCCTTGACAATAACTGTAGCCTCAAATGCCACCAGAGACAGACTGGGAAGAAATCAACTAGCATCTTGAGACCTACATTCCACCACAGCCATCACAGAAGGATCCTGGACCCTGAGCCTTTCTAGGAATTATTGGTGACTTTGTTTGTATTAATGTTTGTAGCACCCTGCATTGTTTGCACAAGCTTTTGCAGACTTGTCAAATCAGACTTTGGCCCGTAGTCTTATCTTGGACTAGAGCTGGAACATCTCTCTCGCTCGTGTTTCCCTTGAACGTTTTGCACTGTTATTTTGCTAAACAACCCTATTTTGCGGAACTCTTCCTCATAGGCTTACTCCCACCCCTCCATTGTATGTAATAAACCTGACGTGTGTATCTCAATTAATAGTTTGGCCTCTTCTGTTGATCCCACTCTCTTTGACAGTGCCATTGGCCCACCTTATGCTCCCTTGCCTTTGGCTAGGGCCAGGCTTCTGGGTATTTAACTACCTGTATTGCCCATAGTGGTGGGCTTTACTGACTTATTTTGTAAATTATTTGCATCTCACAGCAGCCCTCTCCAGTTCTGGTGATGTGTACCATGGAGGATCAGCAATATATATGTATGCCAATACTAGCACATCTGCTGTGAATGCATTAGCAACTGTGTTACTTAGTCTATTTTTTTGTCTTGGTACAATTCCTGCTGGTTCAAGTCACATGCTAAATGAGTCTGTTTTAGTTTGGTGAATGTAATACTTTTAGATTGATCACAGGCTAATGGAGCACAAATGGCTCAAATCCAAGTTGTATGGTTGAAGGGTGTTTATTAAAAATAGAAACCTAATGATGATGATAAAACCTTCATTCAGGGTGAGCCACCCGGTACTAATACAACATACATAAAACACATAAATATAACCCCAATACCAAATTCATTAAAAGAAAAAACAGATTCAAATCATAAAGGGCAGTGAACAGCGGAATTAAGTACTTACTAGGCTAAGATGTTTCAAGCCTGGGCAAAAAAGCAAAAAGTGCATCACATTTTTGTTCTCTGCATTACAAATTGGCCAATTCTTACTCTGGTTCTTTTCCCAGCTGACAGTACCAGACCTCGGCGGCAGAGTGCCCAAGCAAAACCTGATAATCCGTGCTCAGTTATAGGGTGGAACTATAACATCCAAATAGTCTTCATAACCCAGCAATGTTTTGTGGCTCAAATATTCGGGTCCACTAGCAAATTATAAGCAAATTAAACTGACTTGATTTCGCTTGTACCCTAGGTGAGCCAGTTTAACTAATGCTTTGGTTGGTTATCCCATAGTGTACTTAAGCCGAGCACAGCCACCCATTTCTTCACTTGGAGCAACTAAGGGACTTTGCAAGATCCCCTCAGGGACAACATATGGGAAGGAGCATCTCGGTACTAAGCTAGGCCCAGAGAGTCCCATACTCTGAGCAAAAAACAAGCTGTTCTAATTTCCACTTTGTCACCAACGGGGACCAGATCACACTCCATCCTTACTGCTGCAGTTGGCGTTCTTTGTGGAACAAGTAAATTATTCTTGTGAAATGTATTCTCAAACACTGTTAGTGGAGTAGAGTTTAAATAGCCTCATACCTGAAGATGGAAGGAGCCTTTGCTTGAGCATGGTACACTACAATGGCTGGCTTAACTGCTCCACCACCATATCTAAAATAATATTTTTTTTAGAACCCTGCTAGTTTGGTATTGGCCTTCAAGAGCTGCACATGTCACCCACCCCCTGGTGAAATGTGAGTGCCCAAGTAGTCATACCACTGTGCCTGTTCCAATACAGTACCTCCTGTGGCGTTCAGACCTCTGCCTCCAGGGTTCCTTGGGCTGAAGACCATCGACTTGGTCTTACTAGTGTTGATCTCCAGCCCTAGTTCACCACACTTGCTTTCAAAGCAGTCCAGCGCCTGTCATAACCCCATCGGAGACGTGGACAACAACATAATGTCGTCTGTGGAAAAAAAAGACAAGGACCTTATCACTTCCAAGTCTCGTGGGTCTGAGTTAGCTACCAGAAGTCCATCAATAATAGAGTCTCTATAGAAACAAAATAACATGTGAGCCAAAACGCATCCTTGACACACCCCCTGTTTACTACCAGGGTTTTCGTTACATCCCCCTGCAAACTCCAACAGACGACTGCAGGGTTGTTAGAAACCTCAGGAGTTTTGGGATCTCTCTGGATCATCAAAACAACATAAATTAGCCTACTGGGTAGGTCCATCATGCTCAGTCGAACCGCTTTAAAAAAAAAATGTATTTGTACTGCGCATATCCCTAGGGAAACGAGCAGCAAGCTGCATCTAGGCGCAGATTTTACCTGTGGGAGGTAGAAAAAGAACAGTGTGTCAGCTATTCGGTTTACACAAATAGGTGTGTTTTAGTTGTTTCCTGAAAACAGACAGAGATCGATTTTTTGCAGGTGCGAGGGGAGTGAGTTACAGGCCCGAGTGCCGGCCACCGAAAAACGTCTGTCCCCCCCAAAGGGTAGTTTTAGATGGGGGGAATTACTAAAAGGTCTTGATCCATAGATCGTAATGAACGTGTAGGGTTATGGGTCTTAATTCTGTACATTAAATATGGTGGGGATAAGCCACACATGCATCTAAAGACAAGGTACAGTAGCTTGAACTGAATCCGCTGCTGGACCGACAACCAGTGGAGGTTTCTACGAAACTCAGAAACTGACGCTTTCCAAGTTAGCAAAAATATCAAGTGAACTGCTGAGTTTTGGGCTACTGCAAGGCGCTGCCGCTGATATTTTGGGCTACCTACCAGGAGCACATTGCAGTAGTCCAGCCTGGAATTAACAAGAGTACCTCTGATAGGAAACGGAAATTCGCCCAGTCTTTAGGTTTAAGTGCCTTGCACTTCTTTCCTGGCTCCGGACGGTGCTTGCTTGTTTCCCTCAGTTGATGTCAGGATGTCACCCCTTAGCTGCAACAAATACCAACAGCACCACCCCTTGGGGTTTTCTGGATGTGGGACATCTGTCCAATGCTTTTATATCTTTTTCAGGATTGCAGTGGTTGCTTGGTTATTATTCTCTCCACTATTATGCAGGCTTTTAGAGGCCAGTCACCTTTCTACTCCAGAGTCATGTTAGTTTCCACAGGGTCTTAGTTTCTGACCAGCCCAGTTTCTGTTCTGCTCTCTGTTAGCCTCCTCCCTCCCTCCTCCTCCCCCTCCCCTCTTGTTATCACCACCATTTTCCTCCTTCATGTTCCAAAACACCTAGTTCTTCTCCTCTTCGCCACTTTCTCTTTCTCCAGTCTCCTCCTGCTCTCTCCGAAGGTTTCTTTCTACCCACCTAATTTTTACTAATCTCCTTCCTAAGCCTCTCTCTCTCTCCTTTTTGGTCTCACCAACGCCAACTTTACTCTCTGGTCTTTCTCTTTCCTCCTGCCCATAACTTCTGGATCTCAGATTTTCCAATCCTCCTGGCCACTGTACTATCACTCCTTTCAGCTGCCTCTTTTTCTCCTACCTTCTCGTGATTGCTTCCTCCATGTTCCTTATATCGGCCCCCACTCTCCTTTCATTCTGCGGCAACATATTTCCCCCTTATTCAACCTCTTTCCACTTTCTCCAACTTATTCCTTCTCTCCTTCATTCTTCTTCCCTCCTCCCTGACTCCTCTCATTCTATCCCACCTCCTCCTTTCCCCCCTCTGTTCTTCCCCTTTCTGCCTCCCTGGGTCCTCACTTTCTTCAGCTTCCTCGTTTCAGGGGAAAAAATTGGAAAAAATCACTGTTCACGATATCGCACCCCCAGTTCCTTACTTTTACTCCTTTGCTTCTCGCAGCTCTTCTCATGCCCTGCAGGCTAGTCAATGCACCTGAAAGTGGTGGTCACAGCTGGGTTGACACAGGGAGTGCTCCGTGTGATTCTCTGTGGGACTGCAGTTTCCACAGCTGCATTGCATTGGGGCGGGAGGTACAGAAAGCTTCGGCGAGGGCCAGTGTTACTTAAAGTAGAGCCGCCATGATTGTTGCTCTTTGTGCTGGGTCGCCGCAGCTGCAGTTTTGCAGATCAAAGAGTTTCTTGTCAAAAACAGTTGGTAGGCAAGGTTTTCTTTTCCGGTATGAGGACGCCAAAAGGGCAGATATCAACAGCGTGTGCAACTGTGAACACTCCGGCGGCATCACAGAATGTCTCCGAGTAACCAACTTGATACTTGAGATTGTTGAAGTTTGTGAACGCCTGCGGAAGCAGGCAAATGATTTAACTTGCCAAAAGTATTCAACCTTTGGTCTTTGACATTGGCAGCATCTATTGGTATCCTGGTGACCTGATGGGGCACTTCAAATGTAAGTCACACTTGTGCTCTGTTATAAGAGGCTATCATATCTACTAGCAGGGGGTGTCTTGATGCGACTGGTATCTCTTCTCGTAGCTGGTGATGAACTTGAGTGCCTGGAGATCTCCCTTGTTATCTCCTGCAGGCCTTGCATCAAGGAGCGGGTGGTGGCACTCAGCCCTCCAACACACAGGAATGAATAATGTGACTAAATCTGTCGGTGTTTAGAGTACTGTAAATGATGAACAATGGAACCGATGATTGACTGCTCTCTTGTTTACTTGAATATTAGCTTGTTTCGTCAAATGCATGTCACATATAGTTTTCTTAAGGATCAATAAATATAATTATATATTCCAAATGTACTGTATTTCTTCAGGTAAAGCAGTATTTTCATCTGCTTTTGTTTTAGTGAATACTGTACAAAGAGAAGAAAGCCATTTCTCAAAGGAGCTGGGTCCTGAGAGAAGAATCACAGGTGAGAGAGAGAGACACTTAGGGAGTACAGTGTCGGGGATAGGGCAAAGGTGGCGAGTTGCACACTATAACAGTGTGTGGGCTTTCTTTGCTCTTTACAAACACATGCCCTTTGCATAAAGAACAGAGTACATGGAAACATGTGTAATGCCCATGCATGAATGATACATTAGTAATTGTTGGCTTCTTTCAAATTCATGAAGAGGTTGGTGATAACAAAAGAAACAAGCTCAGTTCTAATACCCCCTTATTTGACTTCCTGGTTATAATCCCCGTGCAATCATTCCATTAACTGGTGTTGTTAAAACACTGCATTGGAATCAGAAATTAATGAATGCAGTAAATATCGATCATGCAAGAATATTGCGGGTAATATCTCAAAAATGTCCTTACACCCAAAAGGTGGCTAGCAGGACTGGCATGTGATGCCAATTCATGCACATGTACAGCATGTCTCCCTAACACGGTATAAATAGAAGCACACCATAGATCATCATGCTTTCTGCTGGAGCATTAAACCTGCACGTGCATGAGCTTATCATAGCAGTGGATGGAGCATGGTAGCTAGTGCTACAGGAGTAGAGAAGGAAAGCGGCAGAGGGGAGGGAGGGGAAGGTAGACCATGTCCATGGGGTAAGGCTATCTCCCTGACTGCTCATCAGTGAGTAAATGCTGGTTTATTGTAGGCTGGCCAGGCATACAATTGCATCCATCTCACAGCTCGCACAGTGAAGGAGAAGTATCAACATCCATACTGCCATACCCCTTCCCTGTAAGGCGGTGCTGCTCTATTTTTATCCTCAAGGCTACTACCAGCACAAAGTAGAAATCCTTCCTGGAAATTCCCAGGGCATCTTCCCATCTTCCTAAAGGAGACATTCAATGTCCTCCTGCTCCATGCCCATCGGCACATTTCTCTCCTTTCTCAAAGCCAAGTTGGATCAACAATCGGCAGACACAGAAGATTATCAGTAAAGTAGAGCTTGCCTAAACCACTCGCAGCTTTTATGGAACCTTTCCACCTTCTCCCAAATAGGTGCACCTGTATGCTTTGTTAAGTTCACCTGTGAAAGCTGCAAAGCTGTGAGCCTGTGCTCTATCACGGACAAGCCTTCATAATACTTGTTTGTCATCTTGCAATTCAAATGTCCAGTACAAGTGCTGGTGGCAGTCGACCTGCACGCAACATTCCACCCCAGACCTCTGTGTCATCTGCAACACTGCAAAGGCACGCAAACACACACCCACAGCCATAATTAAACTTGTGCCTTTGTTCTGTCTTCCCAGGGAATCAGAATGAAGGTTAGTAACATACCCAATCCCAGGACAGCACTGCACACTGCATCCTTGGACATCTCTGGCTGATCGTGGGCCAACACCCTGTGACAGTTCTATGCTACAGAGCTGGGTTATGGTGGGGTTGTCTAAGGAATCCGCCATATACAGAATCTGAGCCCAGCATCGCGCTGCGGTGGTGGCACCCACCACTCTGCGACCAACCAATCTAGTACCCCGAGAAACGAGCAAGAGACTTCCTTACAAGCCTGACTAGAATAGCTGAAATAAGTGCTGCCAAATGTAACCTCCATGACATCACTTGCTTCTCCACCGTTGGCTGCATCCTAGACTTAACCTGCATTCTTTTGGTAACCACCCGGCAAAGGAACAGATCTCCTGGAGCTACAAGCAGAATCCTGTTAGCGTGCTGATGACATGTGATGCCAGTATTTGCATCACCACTGGGCCTATGGATATCCCATTAATCTAAAGACAGACATTGTAGCACCATATGTGATACATGGTGAACAGCGCTATACAAATGACAAAAATGAATGGATGAATGAATAGTCACACATGGCAACACAAGCCAGTCTTCTATAGCCACCTATGTTTAATGTTCTTTATCTGCTGATATTTACAAATGACTCCTGATAACCCCCCTCGTGTAACAGTTCCAGGCGCCCATCTAGGACAGCAATAGGCTCTCAAGAATGCATTATCCATTACACAATTGTAATTAGACAACATCTGAATAATCCGAGCCACAGAGGGGCTACTCCTATCCAGAATTTGTAAGTATTGAATCGCCTCTACTTAAAGCTCTCTTGGCAGGTTACCCTTTTACTCACCCAACTCCCACAACTTTCAAGAATGCACAAAGGGGTTCAAGAATTCTATCCTAAAAACTTAGATGCAAACCTCTTCACAGACATGTACATGTGCATGAAGCAAGGTTTAACAAAGAATGTCCTTCTGTTTTTCAATCAGTTGCCATACGACTGGGGAGGAAAAGATCAGTGAAAATCCACCATCTCAAAGTGCTCAGAAATTAAAGATGGTTATAAACAAGAGGCAGGCAGCAACTCCAAATTCCATAAAAACGTACAATCAGTGTTTATTCGAGTCGCACAGTTATGATTTAGGTGAATGACAGCAAGCTCATGTATTATGACGAAATCTTCCGCAAACTTGAAAGAACCAGCATTTCCATCCACGAATCTCCTAACACAATGCCATCTGCCAGCGTAGGACATCATTTTCGTCCTAGCTCCCAGGGCAGCTCCTTTTTTCCAGATCTCACCAACCCAGCCCTTGGATAATTCTGCACATTGTTCCTCTAGCACAGTCTCATTAAAGTCCACAAAGCAAGTCCTGAAGCCAAAATATTAAGATCTTTGGTAAAGTCCCTTGCTTGACCTTTAAGAGGTGTGTTGGTGAGGTATCAGTTAAAATAAATTGGCGAAAGAGTAGGTCGGCAAAAAATGCATCAATTATTCATAGAACCAAAGAGATGTGTGGAGATAGCTAGAGGTGCTGGAGGTGGAGGAGGGAAAGAAAGTTGCAAAAGGACAGCAAGATGTCGGAAAGGTGGGTAGATGCTGGGGTTAGGATGGTATACATTGAAAAATGTGGACTCACCCTAATGATGTAATGACAGTTTTGGTAATGTCGGGGCCTTGATCTTGGTGATCCTGGATTGGGGAGGTGATGCACTCCCCTGCATGGTATCACAGTTTGCTATCTCCTCCATTAAAGTGTCTGTAGCACTTTTGCACAGTATGAGGCATGCCCAGGTGCAGGTGCTCAGTGGGGGTAACAGGGGGATCTTCCCAATACCAGTCCAGGGGAACATCTACTAGTGGTCTCCTGGATCACCCCAATAGAAATCCCTAGAATAAGGCAGATATCACTCATTGGGTAATCGAGTCAAATAGAGCCTTTACCTTGGCAGTGTTAGATAATCATATGAGTTCCAGTGCTAATCTTACAAACTTCAGGCCAGAAAATGATCATATGATTCCTTTGTCTATGGGTGGTGTGACAAAGTCACCTATAAGAGGCTAGGGAATGGGATGGGAGAGACACTACAGGGCTAGGAATTGCTACCCACTCGTCAATGCAACGCCAGAGATATAAGAAGGAGCCCCTAGGCCTCTTACACACTCCTAACCTCTTCATCCGATCCAAATACTTCCTCCCAGACATGGTTAAATTAAGAGACTTGGGCAGCAATTAATAACTGTGGTCCGTGCTCGCGCATTGCAAAGGCACCACAGGACGCTGGAGGAAGAGGTTCTTAGCAAGCTTGATCCATGAATCAAACATGATCGCAATCTCACCTGGTTTAGTCCACAGCATGGCAAACGGGGGATCTGTGGGTCGACCGGGAAACCAGAAGCAGCGGTTCAGGGTAGCCAAGCAACGTTCACATGCACACAGGGAATCCTTGGCGAAGTCATGACAGAGCACCTGATTTCAAGATGACGCTCCATCATTTGGAATTTCTACCCACTGAGTCATGCAGCCGCCTGAAGCAAGCAGGCCACCATTAGGCACACATTGGATGGGGAGACCTAAATAGCCACCATTCAGTCCCATTTCTGCACCATTTATTGCTCTCGGGGTGTCCCTGATGATACTGTCATCGTCCCAATCCTTTCATGATATGAAAGTGGGCAGGGACAAGCCTGCATTGATGGAGTTTGGAGAAAAGTGAACAGAGAGAAGGCATATGATGCGAGCCAGAGGAGGAAGCAAGAAATACCAGGGAGACAATGATTTGGAAATGAGACAAGAATGGAGAATGAAGGAGGAAGTACCAAGGTGTGGATGGAGTTGGAATAGGGCACTATCACATAGGAGGAACAGTGATGGAGGAAGGTTTAGACGCGTTGAAACAGGAGGAAGATGGATGAAAGAATAAGGAGAGGGTGATTGGAGGCAGGGTGAGGTTGAAGACATAGGGGGTCAGAGAGGAAAATAGACAGAGAGTTCCAAAGTAGAAAAACAGCGTTGGCAAAGCCAAGAGGACCAAGGGGTTTGATAGGGCGCAGACAGTGGACAGAGGTGGAAAGCAGGAACGCATCATTGGCCAACCTAACAAAGCCAAAGGCTAGAAGAGGTGCTGAGCGCTAGACTGTAATACAAGGGAGGCCCAAGCTCCGGTGCAGCCAGGATACAAGCACTAGAAAATTCAAGAGCATCGATGTGGTTCAAAAACCTAACTTCCTCAAAATAGGCAAGAGAAAGAGATGGATAGAAACTAGCCGAGAGCTATTGTCCTGCTTGCAATCCCACCTAGGAAAATAAATAGTACTTCCTGTCTGAGTACCTGACCCAAGAGGGTTCACTGAGAACCTGAGCCAGGAGCGCTGACTGAGAACTCAACTCAGGAGGGCTCACTGAGAACTCACACCTTTGGTGGGCTTTTTAAGGACCAGAACTGGTCTCTGGCTTTGAACCCAGCATACCACCCTTGGCTGGGGGAACGTGATAATGGCTTCAGCCGGAAGATCCACCCAGACCATTGCCCATTATGTAGAGTGCCCATTAATGCTTGGTAAATGCATTCAAATGGTGTGGGCTTGTCCACTGGCTTCAAATCTCTGAAGGGAAGTAATCCGAGAGCTGTAACAGTTTGCTGATTAACCTTTGTCTCTACTTCCACAGCAGCCATCTCTGAGGCGACTGTTTTGGCAAGTTTGTATAATATGTTTCTTGTTTGCATGCCAATCTGTGTGGGAACATGAAATCCTTTGTGCAAAATGACACAACCATGCCTGGGTGCTAATAGTGTTGCATCCAGTGCCAGCTAGCAGTACTGGCTCTTATTGGCTTCTTGGCCCACAGTAACTGATATTGCCCCGGTGGACTCTAACTCTTAAATATCAAAGTTGTGTGAAGGTCTGACTAAACTCTCTAGAGCAGTGGTCTTCAAACTGTGGGACTGCCCGCCCTAGGAGTGGGCCGAAGGATACCCGGGGGGGTGTGAGGCTCTTCAAAAAGGAAGTATTGTAACTATTTTAATATCTGTAATCAAGAGGGGTGGGGGGGCAGTCAGCATGAAAACGTTTGAATATCACTGCTCTAGAGCATGTTGTTATAACCTGTAGGGTAGATCATAGGTGTGTTATAAAATACACCTTTTACTCTTGACATTAATTGTACGAAGTTACACTTGCACTTTGCCATATGTAATAGTTGGCAAGGCATAAAATAAGCAATGTTGCATAGCAATTTGCTATTCATTTCTAAACTGACATTTGTGTAGCATAGCTTGGTAATTACTCTATTCGAAGAAAGCAGAGCTCACCCTACATTTCTCTCTTGCCCTCAGGGGTCTCTCCACCCACTTTTCCCTGTTCACAGCAAGTTCAAAGGGGCCAATGGAGAGAGAGTATTAATCTCCTCCACTCTTAAAGTGCCAAAGTCGACGGGGTTCTGGGATGACGAGGAGTGGTAACATGAGTGCCCCCCTCCCCCATGTGGCAATAAAGATCTCCCCAAAATGTGTAAACCGAGCTTCACTAGGAGATGAACGTATTTGTTTGCTGAACAATGCTATTTTTGAGAAAAGCTTATTTCTTGTATGCACAGTTCAAACAATAGTCATGCAGTTCCAGGGTGGATATGATCTCCCGCCACAGTCCCCGATAGAAGCCAACATCAACAATGAGCTGATCCCTAAGAGAGCTATCTCGTCACTCTTATCAGGTTATCCTAAACTTCCAGTCTCATCCTTCTTAAAACGTAAGCAGAAATGGGAAGAAGATGTGGGTACACTGGAACTGGAAGATTGGCAGAAGGCCTTGTTGCGTGAGATAGCCATCCCAGCTCGACTTAGGCTAGTCCAATAGAAAATTCTTCATAGGGTTTACTATGCACGTGAATTCCTCTATAAAGGTGGTCAGGCGTGACGCTGGACTGTTTACGCTGTGGAGCCTCCCAGGGCACTTTTTACCATGTACTTTGGCATTGCCCGTAATCCAATACTTCTGCGGTGCCGTTTTTAATAATTTGTCAATGATTCGAAAAGGTCTCTGTTGGGTATTTGGGGAGATTCAGATCATTCTCGCTACTCCTGTCTACTGCACTAGCCCTGGCAAAGCGCAATATCGCAATGTTATGGGGAGCACACTGTTCAAATTGGAAGGAAATATGGATAACTGTATGCTAATGGAGGAGCAGGCATATAAATCCTGGGGTTGTCTCCAGAAATGTGGGAACCTTAGGGACAAGGGGGTTGCTAACGGTTGAATCGTGGAAGTTTCTAGATTGCGTTTTGTGCCCCTGTTTATTCTTTAGGAATTGGATGCAATTTTGTCCAGGATGTAGGTTACTAACGACTATTCTGGCTATTTTGTCTCACCTATGTTTTTATTGTTACTCTTTCTTGTAATAAAATTCAATGAAAAGAAGTATAAAAAAATGCCAAAGAACATAACAAAGGTATCAGTACCACAGATGGTGGCTCTGACTGCTAATGGTTATAAATATCTCTTTCATGGGTGTACAGGACTGGAATTGTGCTCTTTGGCCCTTCTGCCTCGAGGTTGAGTTATTAGCAGCCCTGCCATCCCCCGAAAGTGGTATTTAATGCTATATTGAAAATCATATCCATGACTGGCAAAGGCCATCTTTTCCACCGGAAGTTGACAATAATTTCCCTGCCTGCCGCAACACCATACTACATACTTAGTCTCGGGCTATGACTTTCCTTTAACATTGTGACATTTTTGATTTATGAAACCTCTGAACTTCTTGCAGAGCAAATGATAGGTCAACTATGTGGATCATACAGGATACGGGGCACTGCTGTAAAGAGCCTTGCACTGAAAGCCTGTTTTCAGAGGATTTTTATCATTCCTATTTATTTGTGTCCATTCATACAGCTAACCTTTACGTTTTACAAACACTCAGCTGACTAATGTCTCACTTCAGCAGTATGCACAAATGCGGGTTTGTTGCTGATTTTATGTCTTGGGTACAAACAACTTCTGGTGACATTAAACATATTAGTACAACATTGCTAATCAAATGTGTGTTTGCTAATCAAAACATTTTTAATTAGCAAACACTGCTATTCAATTTTTGAAAACAAATGCATGCCTTGGTTGGAAACTGTCATTGTATTCATATGTACACTGTTTAAGTCCTTTACTAATGACATCATTCTTACTTTTGTCCCGCAGACATGCCTTCCTCTGACAGAATACGAAATGAGGGACATTTAAGAAAACATACAGAGGAAAACCCACAATACAAAGGCCCTTTAGGGATAAACAAAATCGTGAAAGTGCTTCAAACCTCTAAGCCGGAAACGAATGGTAAAAATCAGCTTTTCTCACAAACTAACCAGGAACTGGGAGCAGAGTTAAAGACTCAAGGCGAAGTTAGAGCCAGTGATCCATCAAGTACCTCATTCCAACATGTGAACCCCAACATAGGGGTACCGGATACCTATACGGATTGTGTGGCAAGTGCAGGGTATTTAAATCTTTTTCAATACCAACCTGACAGCCAGCAAAACAGCACGAGATATTTTTGTAATCGGTGCACGAAGAGCTTCAGCGCGAAGAAAAGTGTCATTAGGCACCAAAGAACGCACACAGGAGAGAGGCCTTTTCAGTGCACCGAATGCCACAAAAGCTTCATTCAGAATGGAGACCTCATCCGGCACCAGAGGTCACATTCGGGGGAAAGGCCTTATCAATGCACTGAATGCGGGAAATGGTTTAGTCTGAAGGGCAATCTTCGAAATCACCAGAAAATGCACGAGATGAATGCTGGCAAGAGACCTACCAGAGAGGCATTTTCCTGAGGTTATGTGCAACATACCTAGGAAGATGTACCAGTGTGGGGTACACAAAGGCCATACTGGACAAGCCTAATCACATTCCAGAAAAAACTATGCTGGTGGACTGAATGCGAGAACATTCTCAGACCGTACATCTTTTGGTACAGTACAGAACGTGTTGGCAAGGTAGCCGGGAAAACACACATATCTGGTTGACGTCCTATTTCTCACTCCCTAATACCAACTTCTTCCTTCACATCTTCCCCTGTTTTGTGCATAATTATTTCAAATCGTTTGCAGGTTTGTCGGCATTATCACAGCATTTTCATTGTATTGATATATTACCATCTTAATACATGTAAGTGCATGTGGACAGAGCAACTGTTGGTTATATGAAGATACTTCAAGGAATTAAAAGGTACTCTGGCTAGTGATGCGAAAGAAGGAACACATTTTGTGTATAAATAGTTACATTAATTTGCATATTTCTTCTGTTTCAAATAAAGGTGAATACACCTTGACTAGTTAAAGGGCACAGCCAAGACATATCATTGCCCACTTAAAGCAGAGAGTGACTTAATTTCCGTCTGAGTAATTATTCAGCTTTTTCTTGCATTGTCAACAGTGACTCGTATTTAAAAAAAAAAATGCCACTGGCTGTTGAAGCATCTACTGCACAGAATCTACCATATTTTGCCCTTTCTGTGACATGCTCCAGCAACTGGCTTTGGTTAATAAAGGAAAAAGTCCTCGACAAGCAAAAACATGTTAATTAAATATTTTCCTGTGCCTGGAAAAATGACATTCACCCCGACAAATTATCCATCACTACCAGTTATCAGGCCAGCATCTGTTCTTTTCTTCATTGGCTTCGTGTATCGTGATATGCGATCTATTGGTGCCTAGTGTATCTTTGCTTGCTACACACACATTAATTAACCAAAGAATTATAGATGGAAATGTGTGAATTAAACATAACCACTGGCATTGCTGTGAGCAGCCTACCATGATATGTTGGTAGTCTGTAACAATGCAGAAGGGGACTAGCCACATGTAAATCCTTCTTAGTTCTGCCACCAATGGGAGCGGTTCAGCCCATACTACTAGGCAACATCTGCCTCTTCATGATGACACAAGCAGCACGCAAACATGTTTAGAGCTGGTTGGGCTTTTGCTGTGAGGTGCTGCCTAGTTCACTTTGGTGCATCGAGCATAGGCTCAGATCTGGCATACTGGGCCTCATTACCAGTTCGTCCGTGTGGTAAAAAAGTGGCAGTAATTCCGTTAGCACCACTTTTTTTGGCAGTAACTGAATTACTGCCATTTTTACCATACCTCCGAATTCCCAGTTTGGAGGAAAAGTGGAGGGTTTAACTCCAGCAAAGAGCTGGAGTTAAATCCTCCACTTTCCCTCCAAAAATCATCAGTGGAATAACCACGGCGGAATTACCGCTGGTGGTAATTCCACCAAAATCCCCAATGCAGACCTTTGGACTCCATAAATGGGCCCTAATGCCGCCTTACCATCCCTTGTAATCCTGTGGTAAACCCACGGGACCAAGTGGTGGCAACGTAACTGATTGTGGCAGTGTTTCAGTGAGATTACCGCTGAAATACCGCCAAACTCGTAATGAAGTCCACCCTGTCTCACTGAGGAAGACCAACTAAAACCAAAGAATGATGAATGCAAGGTTTCTAATTAATCATGCTCTATGCAACCTTCCAGGCCATTGTTTCTTAGCCCAACTGCACCCTTGTAGAAGGGTGCCAGCCACGTGCAGAACAGTCTCAGGCCTGCTACCAATTGGAGCAGTTCAGCCCATAGGAATAGGCCACTTCCCCTTTGCACAGGAACGCAATCACAAGACATGTTTCATTCTTGTTAGGCCTCGCCAATGAGGTGCAACTTGACTGTATATAGTGCAGCAAGCCATGCAGCCCACTTTTGGGCATTCCTGCTAGCACTTAGAGAGACAGCCTTAAGCCAAATCTTGTATGGTGTTGCTTGTTTTCTTACTTAAAGTTATGCACCATAGCAGTTTGTATTTGACTGTCCCTTCAGGAGAAGGGAGTGAGGTGGGGTCTGAACCTGATTTGCATATTATTTTGCCCATTCTAATTTGGAAGAGTAGGCAGAAAAATCATTGGTTTGGGGGGCTACTCCAGAACAATTCCCAGCTGTTATGATTCTTATTATTAATTTTTCGGTCAATCACTTTTTATTGTTGCTTATGAAGCCTTAAGTAGCATGGCTATGCTCAGACATGGGCCCCGGGCTACACCTCACTGACTAGGCCCAATGGGGTAGAGACCTATTTCAAGTAGATTTTTGGTTTTGTGCAGAATTGATGTGGCCTAAAAGTTTGATCCAAACATATCCTTTAAAGGTGGCGACCAATATTTATTTGCATATGATTTTGCTTGTTTAGTAACGTCATGAATGGAGGGCCAAAAAATCAGTTTGGTAGCTGGGCCAGTGCAATTGCTCGTGGTTATGATTAATTCAAAGCTTTTCCATTTATCCCTCTTTAGTGTTGGATACATCTGCCTAAGCCCTCATGGCCACGCCATTATGCGTGTCCTGAACTTGATGTCAGCAGAGTGGCAAGACTCTCCTCAATGGCTGCATGCATTGAGGTTGAAATGCTTTCTCAGTGGGGAAGTTGCTCAATGGGAGGTCGCTTGTGTGGATCATCATGCAGTAGCTGTCACAGTACGTGTTCTAATCAATGAAGTTACCAAGGGAAGATGTCCTTAGCTGATTTTGAAGTAGTCCGTTAGGGATCATTTGAGGGTCATGGGGGGGATAGAGTCTTCTGCCCCTACAGCTGTCTTTGGTACTCCTAGCTCAGAGGTCGCAGGTGCAGAGCAATTTACAGTAAGCAAACGTGGCTCGCTTGGAGGCAATTTTACTTTCTGTTCCGACCCCTTATCCCTCCACTGTCAGGAATAATGCGAATAGGTAAAGTTGGGAAAGCGGGAGGGTTCTTTGTGAGATGCAATCTGTGCTTCTCCTAATCTATATGGGCAAAGCTGGCACTCTTTTGGCACGTGGTCCACCTCTTCTATGTGAGGGAAGATTGCATAGCATTCTGTGATTGATATGTGAGAAGGAATTGTACGCTGCTGCAATCCATAATGACCTGCTCTCTTGTGATGGAGGAGTTCACCTCTGTACCTGTGCATGCGTAGCTTACAGTGGTGCTGCCTATGCACTATTTGTGTATGTCTGAAACTTGTACTGCCCCCAGGCAAGCAGACCTGATGTGTATACCGTGGGCCTGATGACCGAGACGTCTACAATGTTAATAAATGTGCATTTGAGGCTCTTGGCAGGTTAGCATAAGGGGATATAAAGCTGCATTTAGTATATCACTAATGTCAAGATATAGCTACACTAAAATGACAACATCTGGCCATACTTAACTGCATTCTCAGAAAAGAGTGCAGCGCTGGTAGGTTATGGTAATGACAGCTGTACAGTATACTGCAATCAGTTTCTTTGGAATAGATGGTCCCAACTGAGACATAGTCAAACACACAATACTACCGAGATTACACATAACTGTTAAAGATAATGTTTCATTGACGGTCATCTCTGCCAAAGAAATTGCTATTTTCTTGTAATGTAATTTCTGATGTTTGTTAATCTGCTTAGAATCACATGCTGTGCATAGGTCCGACATCCAGTGGTCACTGCGGAGTATTGCATTTTGTTTTTCGTAGTCGAAAAAGGGGACGTCGACAAGGCGTGTCTGAAACACTATCCCTATAGTGACGTGCATTGTACCCACAATCCCTCACGCGTCGAGGTCCCTCAGATTGTTTTTTTCCGCCCAGCTTCTGGTCGCCTTCACGCGGAGCTCCTTGAGAGACATTGCAACCCTCGACCTTTGGTCGTTTTTTTTTTTCTCATAATATTTATAAACCCTCCCTCGACGCAGTTGTAGCTGTTCTCCGCCGAGCGAAAATCTTCGACGGAGGGTCGAGCGGAGGAAATCCTTCGGCGCTGCCGAACACGTGGCCTGGCCTCGCAGGCCATATACAGTAGGGAGAGTGGGGTCGTGGGACATCTCTGGGTCTTTCTGAGAATGCCTTTCCCTTTCCCCTTCCTTTCCCTTGGGGTGCTTATCGCGATTTACTGCCTCGGCTATGGAGAGGACACCCTTTAGGTTTTGCCCGCTTTGCAAAGGCAAATTTACTTGGAAGGACAAGCATTCACGGTGTAACCGCTGCTTGCCCCTCGATCACAAGGAAGAAGGTTGCGCGGCTTGTCGGCTTCTTAAGCCTAAAACTCTAAAAGACCGTAGGGTTAAAAGGTGCGCGGCCTACGCGATGTCGAAGGCCGAAGGTTCACCCGCCGCTGCTACCACCGACAGTGACGAGGAACGCGATAACACGACCTCCGCTACGGAAGTCGAAACCCCCTCTAAAGAGCGCTTGCGCGCTTCGTCGTCTGTCCCCGGCCCCGACGGGCTCGGCTCACGCCCTGCTTATGGGGATGAACACCCCGGCGACACTGACGCACACAAAGACACACATAAGCACACAACCCACGGCTCTTCTTCTTCTAAGACGAAAAGAGCTTCGGCGCCCAAGGAGACGCAGGTTCCACCGGCGGACTCCTCGGACCGTTCGGGTTCGAAGCCCCTCTCGCAACCGCAGCCGCGACCAGCGACTGGGCTTTCGGCGAATAAGGGCGCCGCCCCCAAACCATCGGCCGGCGCGCATCAACAGAAGGCGCAGACCGCCGTAGAGCGTTCGACACCCATAGCGTCAAACACAAGCTTCCGCCGACAAACGAGTCGCCGACAAACGAGTCGCCGATAGCTTGGCAAGGATCGCTGTAGCCGACGCCCAGAAGCGTACGCCGAAGAACACGTCGAGCGCTACGCATAAGTCAAAAGACACGCCGAAAAAGCCCGAAGAAAGGCAGGGACTACCCCCTTCAATCGGGGGGTCACCCGGCACACCTGAAGGTTTTTCGGAGGGCGACGGGACACTTTCCTCGACGCTTTGGGAGAGGTTGAGCCATTTCCAGCTAGATGACTCTATTTTTCCCCCGCCAGACCGCTCTGGGGTACCCCATGAAACCATGGAAAGACTCCACCTCTGTATGGAGAGGATGGAAAAGTTTATGAGTACCCAGACCTCTCAAACTCACAAGAGGACTAGAGAAGGGCCTCAGGAGGACCCCAGGGCCAAAAATCTGAGGCTAGTCGATCCCCAGCAGGACACAGCCTCAGACTTCCATAAGGTATACAACCTCACTGGGGAGGAACAATACTTGGAGGAAGAAGATGATTTCATGGACAATGAAGAAGGACAGTACCAGGAGGAATGTCTGGAAGACAGCCCAGACATTATAGAAGAAGGCTTCGGAGAAAACCCAGAAGAAGGACCTTCGCACCCCTGGCAATCCCCATCAGTATATTCCGACACTGATGTCCTAAACCTAACTCCTCCGGACATTTCTCCGGTTAGGAACACGTCTCCAATCGACGATCAGCCCACTTTCAATGCACTGTTGCGCAGAGCTGCAGCGCATTTCGAACTGGACACTGGGGAGCTCTCTCCAGAATTGGACTTTGTAGAAAGAGTTATTAAAGAGAAACCCCCGGTCAGCCAGACCATTCCCCTCCTCGCTTCAGTGAAGAGAAGAATTATCCCTTCGCTGTCCACTCCCGCATTGATCAGAGGGGTCAATCCGAGAATTGAAAAACTTTTCACTCCTTCACCCTCAGACCCGCTCTACATTAGGGGACATTCCATACCGGATTCCCTAGTAGTATCTAATACTAGAAAGAGGGCAGGGGTACCACTTTCCACCAGTGAGGCACCCCCTGACAAGGAGGGCAAGAGGCTATATGCCCTTGCAAAGAGAGTAACTTCCTCGGCTGCCTTCTCCGCAAGAATTGCGAACAACAATTCCTTGCTTGCTAGCTACGCAGACGCGCAGTGGACCAAACTGCGCAAGGACGCCGAGGAAGCACCGGAGCCTTTACGTACACGCCTACTTTCAACTATTGGCGAAGGAACCCAGGTGAACCAGAGCATTGTAAAAAACTCTCTGGACGCGGCAGAAACAGCGGGACGTTCCCTGGTGCAGGGAATACTCCTAAAACGCCATGTATGGCTGCGCAACTCAGGCTTTAAACCGGAGACACAGGTGTCTTTAATAAATAAACCTGTCGAAGACTCTAACCTCTTCGGAAAAGCGGTGGATGAAGCTCTAGAGATGGCTAAAAAAGAGTTCGATACTATCAAGACTCTTGACCAGATCTCTAGGCCCACTACCAGACGCGGCTATGGCAACAAACGCTTTTTTCGTGGCCAACGCCAGCAACAACAACAAAGTCAACATCAACAATACCCTGCCACCAATTACCAGACCAATAGTGGGCAGTACAGCCAAAGAGGCCAACGCCGGGGTAAGGGGAGAGGTCGGGGATCCACCCCCAGAGGCTCCCAAGCCCCCAACAACTCCAAGTGACGCGAAGATTCACATCCCCTCCCATGCAACACCGGTCGGGGGCCGGATAACATCCTTTCTTCCTGCATGGGAGGAGATAACGTCAGACCGTTGGGTACTTTCCACCGTAGCCCACGGATACTGTATCGAATTCAACAGTTCCCCATCCTACAGACCCCCGAGGGGACGTCGCATGACACCGGAACATCTTGCCATCCTTCTCCAAGAAGTACAACAACTGCTGGAAAAAGGAGCCATAGAGGTCGTGCCTCTATCTCAGGTAACGGAAGGTATTTATTCAGTGTACTTCCTTGTACCCAAAAAGGATCTAACCATGCGCCCTGTATTAGATCTGCGCCCAGCGAACAAGTTTATCAAACCCCAAAAGTTTTGTATGGTAACCTTACAGGAAGTGATCCCACTGCTTTCTCAGGGAGATTACATGACAACATTGGACATGAAAGATGCATACTTTCATATTTTAATGTTGCCAGCGCACAGAAAATACCTAAGGTTCATGATAGAGGGCAAACACTACCAGTTCAAAGTGCTACCCTTCGGTATAGCATCAGCACCAAGGGTATTCACGAAGGTGCTGGCAGTGGCAGCGGCCCACCTGCGCAGGTTGTCCATCCCAGTTTACCCTTACCTCGACGACTGGCTCATAACAGGGGATTCTTACGAAACATGCTTCTCCAATACCCAAAAGACGGTAGACCTTTTGTTCCAGTTGGGCTTCTCCATCAACGAAAAGAAGTCCAGTTTAGACCCCAGTCAAATCAAACAATTCCTAGGGGCTCTAATTCAAACAAGGGACGGCCTCGTCTTCCCCTCCAAAGAGAGGGTCCAAAACATGCTGTTTCAGATCCCTCAATATGTAACCGGCCGAGAGGTGACGGTACGCAAAGCAATGCGCTTTCTAGGAATGATGGCGTCCAGTATTTATTTGGTACCTCACGCGCGCCTGCGCATGCGCCCAATGCAAGAGTGGCTCAACAGCCAGTGGTGTCAGGCCAGCGGACTATGGGAGGATCTAGTGGTGGTCTCGCAGGCCTTGGTTCTCTCGCTACGGTGGTGGACAAAGGAAAACATGGGAAAAGGGAAACCCTTTGCCACACCTGCGGCGGAAGCCACTCTAACCACAGACGCATCCCTCACTGGATGGGGGGCGCACCTATCCCATCAGACTGCTCACGGAGTGTGGACTCCGAACGTAGCATCCAAACACATCAATCTACTGGAGCTACTAGCGGTGTTCAAGGTGCTAAAAGCCTTCCAGGAACACCTACAAGGCAAGACAGTAATGGTCCTTACAGACAGCACTACAGCCATGTACTACATCAACAAGCAAGGGGGCACCCACTCTCCAGGCCTGTCCAAACTGGCCCAGAATATATGGAAGTGGGCTCTCAAACAGGACATGTTCCTACTGTCACTACATGTACCCGGGGAACTCAATCTGCTGGCAGACAGACTCAGCAGAGATTTCCCCCTGCCCGAAGAGTACGAATGGCGCCTGCACGAAGACATCGGGCCTCATTACGACCCAGGCGGTAAGTTACCGCCTGGGCCGTGACTTTACCACCATGGCATAAACTACGTTTACGCCATGGTGGTTGGCGGACTTACCGCCCCATTCCGAGTTTGGCGGGGCGGTAAGTCCCCAATCCCCATTTACCCTTCCCCATTCCCATTTTTGCCCCATAGGGCATAATGGGAGTGGGAAGGCGTTAATTACGCCACCGTAAATTACGGTGGCGTAATTAACTCCATGGTCCCTTAGCGCCATGGATCTTAACGGCTGCAAAAAGCAGCCGTTAAGATCTCCATGGCGCTAAGGGACCTCGTACTCAGGCGGTAAGGGTCGGCGCTGTTTATGGCGCCGTAAACCCCTTACCCCCTGAGTTGTAATGAGGCCCATCGTCTTCGACATCTTCACAGAATGGGGATTCCCAGAGATAGACCTGTTCGCAACCCTGGAGAACTCACAATGCCTAAGTTACGCCTCCAGGTATCCCCAGAACCAATCCAAGGGGAACGGTCTGTCGATGCTATGGTCAGGGAAATTTGTTTACGCTTTTCCCCCGACTCCCCTTCTCAACAGAGTGGTGCACAAGATGCACCAGGAACAAGTAACCATGATACTAGTGGCCCCAATGTGGGCACGACAACCATGGTTCGCTCACTTGATGGAGATGTCTCTATCTCCCCCAGTAAAACTCCCCTGCCCGTACAACATGCTGTCTCAGGACAAGGGCAGGACTCTGCATCCATGCCCCCAGAACATGAACTTAGCAGCTTGGCTCCTGAGATCATAGAGTTCGGACATCTACAACTCCCGCAAAGATGCATGGACATCCTCAGGGAAGCCAGAAAACCGAACACTCGCCACTGCTATTCTAGCAAGTGGAAAAGATTTGTCATCTGGTGCAGGAGTAAGAGCATCAACCCTATTGACTGCTCTCCCACACATGTGGTCCTATACCTGACCCACCTATTGGATTCAGGTCTAGTGTTTAACTCCATTAAAGTCCACCTAGCGGCACTTTCTGCATAAACCACTTCCCAACTCAAAGTGTCGTGGTGGAGGATCCCTGTTATTAAGGCCTTCATGGAGGGAGTAAAGAGAATACACCCCCCGATAGCTGACCCAGCTCCCGGATGGGACCTTAATGTGGTACTTACCAGACTCATGGGCTCTCCATTCGAACCCATGCACAAAGCATCTCTTAAACACCTCACTCTTAAGACTGCTTTCTTAATAGCTATCACCTCCATCAGGAGAGTAAGTGAACTTCAGGCTCTTTCTATTCTAGACCCCTTCGTTACAGTTCACAGAGATAAGGTGGTTCTACGCACTCACCCTAGGTTTGCTCCGAAATTTATTTCTAAATTCCACGTAAACCAATCTATAGAACTACCAACGTTCTTTCAAAATCCTTCCAATTTGGGAGAAAGGACTCTGCACACACTAGACGTACGCAGAGCGGTCATGTTCTACATGGAAAGAACCAGACCACTGAGGAAGACTAATCAGTTCTTCGTCTCGGTGGCAGCAGGAAGAGAAGGAGATGCGGTTTCAAAATCCACTATTTCTAGATGGATTGTTCAATGCATCACTCTCTGCTATACTCTTGCTAAGAGAGAACTGCCCTTTAGGCCAAGAGCACACTCTACTCGAGGCACGGGGGCATCCATAGCATTCATTGCAAATGTTCCCCTTGAGTCCATCTGCAAAGCGGCTACCTGGAGTTCTGTGCACACCTTTACAAAACACTACTGTCTAGATACACACTCTAGATCTGACTCCCAGGTGGGGCAGGCAGTATTACGACACCTTTTCTCTACTGTTCCTTCTCATAACCCACCGCCAACTCCGGGTACTGCTCGCTAGTCTATGCACAGCATGTGATTCTAAGCAGATTAACAAACATCAGAAGAGAATGCATTACTTACCGTAAAAGCATTTCTGATGGTTGTATCTGCTTAGATTCACATGCGCCCACCCTTCCTCCCCGCTCGGATGGAAGGAACATAGACTTCCTTTATATATCTCTCTCTTTTCTGTACTCACTCACGTCTAGAAGGCTCTCTCAGGGCAGAAAAATACAAACAGAGGGACCTCGACGCGTGAGGGATTGTGGGTACAATGCACGTCACTATAGGGATAGTGTTTCAGACACGCCTTGTCGACGTCCCCTTTTTCGACTACGAAAAACAAAATGCAATACTCCGCAGTGACCACTGGATGTCAGACCTATGCACAGCATGTGAATCTAAGCAGATACAACCATCAGAAATGCTTTTACGGTAAGTAATGCATTCTCATACAGTTTATGTTGTTCTTTGCCTGCAATCGTACAGTTCAAGCCCAAAACTGCAGTCAGTTGCTTGAGGGTTGGTCGTCGCATCCCAACTCATTTGCTTGTGCCACCTTTTCAGTACTGTAACTGTAAAACCTGACAGTTTGATGACCTAAATGCAGTCCTTATGGCAGCAATCACTAATTCACATACATAGTGAAACACACATTGCTCCCTTTGTGACAAAGTTCCATCTCTAAGTTTAGGAGTAGAGCCTAGGAAAACCATGAGGGCTGAGGACGACCACCCACTAGGTAAAGTAGGCTTTGTAGGTAGTACAATGGAGACACCAAATGTCCCCAATCCATGCCTTAACGTTTGGTGTTCAGCAAACTTCCCCCAACTTTATCCTGTTATTTCATCCTCCAAATTCCCTATATTTTACACAAACCTATGACCTACCTGTTCCTGAAAAGCCACAGCAAGTGATAAGACTCTCCTTGAATCTTTCAGTCACAATACGAAGGCGTGCCTTTCAGTCAACAACTGTTTTTAAAGACTTAATGAAAGGTCCTGTCTGGCTGATGCCAGCACCAGAGACCGGTAAGCTATGGCTGCAGGACCCCCTTTGGCGCTAAAGAACATTGGGTCCTGGAACCCAAGGCTACCAAACATACAGAATTTGTTTGATTCCCGAAATATATGAAACACAATTGCCAATTTTGCCATGGTTGGCTCTGAGCTGGTTGAAGGATTCCTGACTGGTGTCGTCAGTGGCATAGGAGGCTACTGATAGCAGGAGAAATGGAAAAGGGTTTGGTCATCGTCGGTGTGGATCAACAATGAACAGCTGCAAAAGAAAACTTGATTGTAAAAAAACAATTAGCTTATTTGGCTGCACACGGCGTGGTTTAGTGTTCACAACCCTGGAGGTGTACTCGCACTATTATACTGGTATAAAGACACTCACTGTTATTTGCTGAGTGGGGGTATTTGTGGAAGAAGTAAGGTGGGAAGTTCAAAGGAACGGGGAGGAGAAAATGGAGAGAGAGGATGATGGTGACCAGGGGAAGGGACATGAACAGGAAGAGCTGGGATTAGGGGAAGAGAAAGTGTGAGAAGAAGTTTGGAATGACCTGGACACAGAAACATGGAGAAGGCAGGCAGAAGAAGAAAGAATGGTGATGCCAACAGTGAAGTCTGAGTCAACATTTGTTTAAAACCCAGGATAAGCATAGATCTATCTATATGATCACCTGACGCCTCCAAAAGTTCCTGGTGACAGGAAAGTCCTGGTGCTACTGCCAAGGTCGAAGACCATGCTCTTCGTCCAGTAACATGGATCATATCTAGTGAAAGAGGTACTGAGTGATCCCAATGATCTAGCCTGCGGGCAGAATGGAGGCAGCCACCTGAAATCTGCTTTGTCAACTGGGGAAAGCCATGGAAGGACCCCAATGCGCTTGTAACAGTGGCTCAGGCAGACATAGGTCTAAAGACTGAATCCTTCTCGGATGTGGCCAGGAATGTAGACCCTGAAGTACTGACTCCCTCTTAAACTCAAGATCTATATACTACCTTTTGAGACAAATTATTTGAAAATCTTGGAAGGCCGAGAAAAAAATACTTCGAGGGGATTGGGTTTTGAACTTGCTACAGAACTCTTACAGCGCCTTACCTGAATAGTCAAGCTTATTTGAACTCCCATCAAACCTCAATCCAGTGAAGTAACTGGGTTTCAACGCGCCCCTGCATCAGAAGCAGGATGGAGAACTCATCCTTCCAGACCCTAAGGTGAGACTTCACGGGGAATCGAGGAAGGGTATCGTGGAGGGTTGGAAGGGAGTGGGAGGCTTGAGCATTATTCCGTCAGTGGGTTATACTCCCTTTTCACGCACAGGGGAATATTCCTGCGAGCCAGAGAGTCCATCTTCAGAGCCCTGCGCTTCACCATAGAAGAAGCATCAGCACTCGAAGCCAGACCGCCTCCGTGGGAATCAGGTGAGCGTGACAGCCCACGATACAGATGACTGTGTCGACTGCCAGTCGCTCACGGCCAAGGCCTTGCGGGGATGCAAGAAGAAGCTGTCGGTAGGTCGGGTGTCTAAGCCCCGGAAGTCGAGGTCTACGGGGCTTTTAACGGATGACTCGAGAGGCGACTCTCCGCGTCATCGTCGGAAGTCCGGTGGGTCTCCTTCCAGGAGTCGGTCTCGCCACTCCTCCGCCTCTTCGAGGCATTCCAGGAAGCGCCAGCATCGGTCGCCTTCCCCGTCCTCTTCCGCTTATCCCACAATGCAAGCGACACCGGAGGAATGGGCTTCCTTCGGGAAGCAGATGTTACCGATTCTTGAATCGCAGGGCACCGGTCCGTCCGCGCCTCCGAGTGGGGTCGATCGACACCGGTCGAGAGACACCGCTCGTACGCCTTCAGGCTTGGGTGGTCGGCACGGCTCGCGGGAAAGGTCCCACTCGGACAAGGGTAGCCGTTCTCGCCATGCCCGTTCCAGGTCCCGGTCCTCGACGTGCTCGAGACTGCGTGATCCTGTGCCGTCTTCGAAGAAGACGTCGACGCCTGTGGCGCCGAGGTCGTCGACGATTTCTCTCGAGGCTCCGCCTCCGAGGGGGTCGTCGACGCTCTCGGCGCCTAGGTCGTCGAGAGACACGCTCGGAGCTCCGGCTTCGAGGCCTGTGTCGACGCCGTTGATGCTGGCGGCGCTGCAGCTGACGTCGACGCCGTTTCTTTCGATGCCGACTCGTTCGGAGAGAGAGGAATGAGAAAGGAGAGAGGAATGAGTGCCTGAGGGATTGGGGGGTGAAGAGGGCTAGATCATTGTGGGGCATAGCAGAGATGGACCTTGGAGGCATAGCAGGGAAGAAGAAAGGAGAAACAAGGCAAGACCAGAGAAGGTATCCAGTGTGAGAAGTAGTCAATGAGCAGGACCTTAACAAACCCAGTGCTGGTAGAGACTATGGTGGAGTCTACCATAAGAATTCCAAGGGTTGTGCCGCACCATAACCCCTCTAAAAGAAGTCTGACCAGTGATCCTTCAGCCCTGATATGTAGAAGGGATCACCTGGGAACCAAACATCTTAACCAGCCAACAACAGTGCAACCACTCAGCCAAGACAAGAAAGAAAGAAAGAAAGAAAGAAAGAAAGAAAGAAAGAAAGAAAGAAAGAAAGAAAGAAAGAAAGAGGACACTCGAAACCCCAAAGTGACTTTCACTCAGCTATGAGGAAGTGGAACCAAGGAAAAAGACATGCAGATAAATGGAACTTAACAAGCTAGAATTGTTCAACATTGGTTTCTGTGACTATCCTACACTCTTAAGTCCACCCTAAAAACATTTGCTGTAAAAGCCCCTATTAAGGGCTTCAGTTGTCTTTTAGCATTACCCAACACAAAACGTTTTACAGATAACTTTACAGTACTATTAATCTCTGCCAGGGCATTTGTTATTTTCCTGCCATTTAATATACATTCTTATCATGTTTTGTTCAGACCATGTTCTACCAGTGTCAGGCAACCCACAGTGCTTTCAGGCCACCAATGCCAGTTTGTCGCTTTACAAATATCACATGACATAACATATAGCGCTGTACTGGCAAATGACACCATTGTCTGATAGCTCGGCTGGGTGTGCCCCTGGGATTTCATGACCTCACCCCTGGCATAGCAAGTCTCTATCCTTTCAATGTATTATTAGTAACTAAAATAGATGTGTCTGTTTTGGTTGCATGTTATTTTTATTACTCGTACACATTACATCAGTGATGTCCTATCCAGTGACTTCAGCAGGGTCAATTGCCATGTGACATCACTTCCGGTGATACAATCAGGGTCAATCGTTCATGGATTGTCACTTTCTGTGTTGTTATTTGGCACGTGATGCTACTTCTGCCATTTTGGCCATTTGGCATCCCTGGTTGTGTCCCTTTTTTGAGAAATGTTAGACACACAACTGATCATTTGATTGCGTGGAGGATATAAAAGAGACCCCATCATGAAACCATTGCCATATAGCCCATCCACAGAAACCTAGTGCCCTTCACAGAGGCGGCAGAACCACTAGATGAACAAGGTGCTCACCTATGGTGCTTTGAAGAGCGGGTAAAGGGTAGTGGAGGAGCTGGAGTGGGGCAAAGAGGGTGACCACCTTCCCCTCGGCCATAGTCACTATCCTGGGGTGCTCCCCGCTTGGCCAGGCTTTCAGGTTGTAACAGGAGCTAGATTGCTGCCTAGTTGGTAGCATCTTATAAGGGAACCAAGCTGCACCTCACTGTTGAGTCCCAACTAGGCTGAAATATCCCTTTGGGTTACTTGTGTTTCTGTGTAGGAAGGACCTGACCTAGCAGTTTTGGCTGGGCTGCTCCCATTGGTCGCAGTACTTGACCTATTTGCATATGGTTGGACCCCCTTTGTAGTGGTGCATGCAGGCTGATATACAGTGGTGTAAAAGGTTTCCCAGAGCAGTGCCAGTGGTTCTGATCTATTCAAAACCTTCCACTCATCCCTTTTTGGGTTATAATGTGTCTCCCTGAGTGAGAGAGGTTATGCCCAAACGTGGGTCTGTTGCTCGCTGCGCCATAGACAACCAAGCTGCACCTCACTGATGAGGCCGAACAAGACCGAAACGGTGGTCAGTCAAAAAACCGAAAACAAAATCTCGAACTGCAAAAATCTCAAATCCAAAATCTCGAAAAACAAAAATCTCGAATTATTTATTTATTTAGTTATATGTGTTTTTGGGGTCAGGTAAGTAAAAAAAAGGGTTAAAATAAAAAAAAAATAGAAAAAAGGGGGGTTGGGGGGGAACCCCCCCATTTCGAGATAAAAACGTATTTAAAAAAAAATTCGAGATTTTTTTTTTCGAGATTTTGAATTCGAGATTTTTTTTTTCGAGATTTTGTATTTCGGTATTATCACTATAAACCGACCGAAACATGTCTGGGGTTGCCTGTGTTTCCATGCAGAGGGGACCTGAACTAGCAATTGTGCCTGGCCTGCTCCCATTGGTGGCAATACCTGGCTGATTTGCATATGGCCAGACCCCTTATGCAATTATACAGATAGGCTAAAAAACGGTGGTGTGGAAGGTTGCCCAGAGCAATGCCAGCGATTCAGATTTATTCAAATCCTTCCACTGATCACTTTTCTGGTTTCTGAGCAAAGGACCTAGCAATGGGGTCTCCTCACCTAATTGACGTGTTATGCTCCTGATTAGAAGATATTACCAATGGGGATAGTGCCCAAGAATTAAAACGGGAAACTCTATTTGATCCACCATTTTAATTGGCTGGAAGGTGAAACCATCAATGATTACATAGACCAGAAGATGTCTTATTCAAGTGTTGATGAGGTGATTAAGCTCATCATAAAGTGCAGAAGAGTAGCTAAAATGGCTAAGTGCAAGATCAAGTTATTCGTCAGACTACTGCCAGTGTACCCAGACGATGTCCCAAAATTCAGGCGGTAGTTTGAAATTGACAAAGCATTAACCATGGTGTTCAGTGGTGTGACCCCTGTTTGAATGCTTTAGCACATTTCTAGAATGGACTTTTACAAAATGGTCAGACTCAGACCAGATATTGCACTATTCTGGTGATTTCTTCATGGTGGAGAATTGTGAGAGGCAAGGGTAATGTGCTTGCACCCTTGCAGTGTTTCAACAGCTAGCAAGAGATCTGGATAACCCATTGTCTCAGGAGAAGGCACAACGGCCAGTGGTAGTTTTTCCATTCCTGGGCATTGGGCTGGATTCGTTTGTGATGGAGTTAAGTCCTCTGGCAGACCAACTGGCAAGGAAAGGTTTGTTAGATGAAGTGACATTTTGATGAAATGTTATAATTCAATTAGAAATGCTTTTGTTTTGTTTTCTCTGTATTCTAAGACTTGATGACTTTTTTTTCTTTTTGTCTTCTGTTTGAATATTATTGTTTTGTGAAAAGATTATTTTTGTAGGCTAAACACAATTAAGTTTAAAAAAAAAAAAAGATGAAATGACAAGCATACAAAATGATGAGGTATGAAAGTTAATACAGTTGTTGTGGCACCTGTATTTGTGTGGGTAATGTGGTGGAACCTGGCAGGGCTTTCGAGGGGATTGGGTCCTCTGACGTACTCCATATCTATGACAGTAATCACCACAGCTGTGCTGCTTCGGAAAATCTTTCGGCGTCTGCGTCGATGACGTCGATAAGCTGTCCTCGAGGCCCTCCGTCGAGCCGATGTCACTGGATGTTATAAGTAGGACGCACGACGCCTGTAGCCTCAGTTCCGTTTTTTCCACGAACGTGTTTGCTTCGGAGATCTCGCCTCGGTTCTTCTGGTTTCTGTCCTTTCCGTTCCTCGAAACCTGTTCATTTGTGAAGATCCATGATGTCTTCGTCTTCTTCTACCCCGCGGCCGGGTTTTAAGAAGTGTCTGGACTGCAGGTCCAAGATGTCGTTGACGGACTCACACGAAGCCTGCCTCTGGTGCCTCGGTGAGGACCACGACACGGATGATTGTGTAGACTGCCAGTCGCTTACGTCGAAGGCCTTGCAGGAGCTTAAGAAGAAGCTTTCTGTTGGTAAGGTGGGCAAGCCTAGGAAGTCGAGATCCACTGGGCTTTCGACTGACGATTCGAGAGGCGACTCTCCGCATCATCGTCGTCGGTCCGGGGGGTCTCGGTCCTGGAGTAGGTCCCGCCATTCCTCTGCCTCTTCGGGGGACTCACGGAAGTGCCGGCACCGGTTGCCTTCCCCGTCCTCGTCCAAGGACTCCGCCCGTCAGCGGGTTGCTTGTCCCAACAAGCATTCCACTCCTGCCGAATGGGATTCATTTCAGCCGGAGATTATGGCAATTTTTAAGTCGCAGGGCTCCGGTCCGTCCGCGCTGTTGAAAGACGCCAGCCATGACCATGCAAGAGCCACCACTCGTACGCCTTCGGGCTCGAGCGGTCGTCTCGATCAGTGGGCGCCTTCGAGGTCCCGGTCGGACAAGGATCGTTGCTCTAGACATGCCCGCTCCAGGTCCCGGTCTTTGACGCCCTCGAGACCGTCGGAGCATGTGAAGTCTTCAAAGAAGAAGACGTTGACGCCTTTGGTGCTGAGGTCGTCGAGGGACTCTCTCGAGGTTCTGCCTCCGAGGAAGCCGTCGATGCTATCAGCACCCAAGCTGTCGAAGGACACGCTCAGGGCTCCGCCCTCGAGGACTGTGTCGAAGCTGTCGGCGCCACACTCGACATCGACGCTGATTCCATTGACGCCTTTCGAGGCTGTGTTGTCGGAGGTATCCCGTGGCACGGTGGAACCCCCTAGAAAGGCTCTGGCCAAGGCTAAAAATGTCTTTGTCCCTTATTCTGTGCCCTTATCCCAGCCTCTGGATGATATTTTTGAGGTGGATGAAGGATCTGAGGATAGGTTGGTTCCTGATACGGTACCAGACAAGATTTTGTCTGGTCATAGCCAGATTGAAGACCTGCATCAGTCGTTGCACGATGCCAGTGGTCTGGACACCTCTCCGGAGGTGGAGTTCTGTAGGCCAGAGCCTGGCACCCATGCCGAGTCCTCGTACCGGCGCCTTATGTCGAGGGTAACAGAATACTTGGGGTGGTCTGCACCCCCAGTGGCTTTTCTGCAGGATGACCTGACAGATATCCTCGACCAAGGTCCACCAACTGACCCGGTACTGCCATTCCATATGGCCTTGTAAAGAAGGGTGGCAGCAGCTTGGACTGCCCCAGAGAGTCTCCCGGCAGTGAGCAAGTCTTTGCCGCGAAAATACAGTCCAGCCAGTAGCGACCCCTGCTACTTGACCACACACCCCACTCCAGAGAGTTTGGTGGTGCAGGCGGCTACGGCCCCAGCAAAGCAGGCGTCGTACCCTACCATCCCTCCTGATAGGGACGACAAGCGTTTTAATGGCTGGGCGAAGAAAGTGTTTTCTTCAGGGGGTATGGCTTTACAGGCAGCCAACTCTGTGTGTGCCTTGTCTCGTTTCACGCACACTCTGTGGAACTGTATTTCGTTAGCGGCTGATCATATTCTCAAAGGGGAGGAACAGGATGGTGTCACGATGCCCGCTCCCGGGGAGCCGGCTCAGGCCCTGCGTCCCCCGGGGACTTGATGTCCGCTTTCGGGAAGGTCCCAGCAACCCCTTATAGGGGCCCTTTGGACAGTGTCCTGGCACCTATGGCGCCAGGCTCATAGAAAACGTCAGTCCTGGCGCTGTAGGCGCCAGGCTCATTATGAAAGTGTTTGGGTGCACTTACCTGATGCAGACCATGCTGCAGAACCCCGGCCTCCTTGAGGCCTGAAAGGAGCTACTTTACCTGTGGGACTCATTTACCACCCGGGCGTGGTCGGGGAAGAATACATACCTGATTGGAGGAAGGACACATTCTAGGAACTTCTTCCAAGGCTATTTAAACCACACCCGATCAGCCACACGTGCTTCGCGTTGTTCTGCATCTAGCAGCTGGACGCTCACCGTGTCTGCTCCTGCATCTTGACTTCTGCCACACCTGCCAGCATCCTGAATCACCTGCAAAGGAAGGGAACAAGAGAACAGAAGAAGGAAAAGGCCTCACCTGCTAAATCTGCATCCCAGAGACATTTCGCCGACAATCCTGAAAAGGAAGACATTTATTTTTAAAAGCACATTGCATCGATCGCTGCAGCGCCGCATTCTACTCACCTTTACAGGGCGCCTCCATGTTCAGCAGCGACCATCCGGATTCGCAGTCGCGCCCCCGCGCCTAGGGAGAAAAAGACAAGAACAAAGGTGAGAGAAAGAAGGGAAAAGGGAAGCTAAAACTCCATGTCAAGACTTACCTGTTGGGTCATTCCCTTTTCATTTCGGATCCGCGCCGCATCCAGGCATTTTCGGACCCCGGCCCCTAAGGGGAAAAATACATCAGCGTTAATGAGTGAATGAAAAGACATTACCAAAACACTCATTAAAGACTTACCTGATTTCCACAAGGATTTCACCGCTCACCTCGGGTCGGTGCCTGTTCCCCGGCATTCCGTACCCTGGCCCCTATGGGGAAAAAGACACTAGCATTAGAACATTAATGCATGGACACAAGGGGAACCACTCATAGAAAAAACTTACCTGGAAGCCAAGCAAGTTTGGTTCTCACCCATCCGAAAATCCGGTGACGTAACTGGATACCAACGCGCCCCTGCATCAGAAGCAGGATGGAGAGCTCGTCCTTCCAGACCCTAAGAAGGATACTTCTGCGAGTCAGACAAGCCAGATCTGGGGCCCGGTCCAGTCCGTCTTCCGAACCCTGCGCATCACCTTAGACGAGGTCACAGCAGCGCGAACTAGGCCAGCGCCCCCGTGGGAGTCAGGTGAGCGTTATAATGGTTTTCTTGCTATGGTACAGGATGACAAGAATGCCATGTGTGAGTCTGTTCAGTCGGGTCTGGACATGGCAGATTGTGTCAGCCAGTCCATGGTGACGAGCACCGTAATACGCAGGTTTGTGTGGTTGCAGAAGTCGGGGTTTGCTCCTGATGTACAAGCCCGGCTCCTCAACATGCCCTTTGATGGTGAACATCTTTTTGGCAGCAAGGCTGACGAGAGCCTTGAGAGGTTGCAGACCTCCAAAGCTGCAGCGAAGTCGTTGAGCTATGCAGTACGCCAACCTCCGCCTTTTCGTCCTAGGGGACAGCAATGGAGGGGAGGTTCCTTTCGATATTACTCATCCTTTAGTAGATCGAGAGGAGCTGCAAGTCAAAGGGGCCACCGTAGGAGTGCCAGAGGTGGAAAACAAGGGACTGCAGGTGCCAAGGCCGCTCGGGCAGTTGCCTCTTTACCCTCAGGCAATGCCGCAGCCGCTTCAGCTCAGTCATGACGCCATGTCCCATGGTTCGCCGGTTGGGGGAAGGCTGGCGCAGCACCTTGTAGAATGGCGTACCATTACTTCAGATTTGTGGGTTCTGGAGATCATAGCCCACGCTACTGTCTTCCTTTCCGGCAGAGGCCTCACGACAATCCACCAGGGAATCTCTCTTTAAAGAGTCCAGATCCGCTCCTTGTGCAGGAAATACAAGCCCTGCTGGAGAAAGGCGCCATAGAACTGGTGCCTGTAGCGGAGAGGAACAAGGGATGGTATTCCCCTTATTTTTTAATTTCGAAGAAAGACAGGGGATTGAGACCCATCATGGACTTGCGCGGTTTGAACAAGCTCCTCAGGAAGGACAAGTTCAAGATGGTTACTCTTTCTCAAGTCCTCCAGGCCCTTCAACTTCAGGACCGGTTGGTGTCTCTTGACCTCAAGGACACTTACTTTCATGTGCCGATCCATCCCAAGCACAAGAAGTACCTGAGGTTTGCGGTTCTACCGTTCACCAAACTCATGGTGGTGGTGGCAATGTATCTCAGGAAAGGGGGGATTCACATCTACCCCTACCTGTACGATTGGTTGATCAGGGCGCGCTCTCACGAGCAAGTCCTGGATCATCTGTCCGTCACCTGCCACTCCCTTCACAAGCTGGGCTTCTCCCTCAACTTAAAGAAGTCCCACTTGACACCAACTCAGCGGCTCCAGTGCATAGGAGCAGTGCTCAACACTTCCCTGGGGCAGTGTTTTCCTCCCCAGGTGAGGGCTCATCACATTCAGCATATGGTACACAAGTTTCAACATGCCCAGAGTCTCCCGTCGTTCGAGTTCTTGAGGTTGCTCAGCCTCATGGCATCCTGCATTCTTCTGGTGCCAGAGGCCAGGTTGCGGATGAGATCTCTGCAATGGGCGCCCAAGATGCAGTGGTCACAGTCCTCCGGCAGGACGTCGGACCCCGTTCAGGTGCCGCCCTCGGTCGCTCAGGACCTTCTGTGGTGGGCCGACGAAGGCACTCTGATGAAGGGGGCTCCATTTTGGCTACCCTGGCCGGAGGTGACGATTGTGATGGACGCATCCTATCCGGGATGGGGAGCTCATGCCAACGAGCTGACAGTCAGTGGTCGTTGGTCTCCGTCGGAGTTCAGACTCCATATCAATCTGTTGGAGCTGAGGGCCGTCAGGCTTGCCCTGAAGGCTTTTCTGCTGACTGTGCGAGGAAAGAATGTCCTGATTCTGACAGACAACACAGTTGCCATGCACTACCTCAACAAAAAGCGGGGGGGGGGCAGGGTCACTTCCTCTGTGCAGGGAGGCGATGCAGCTCTGGTTCTGGGCCATCCAGCAGGAAATTTCGATCTCGGCAGTTCATCTGGCTGGAGACGAAAACGAGACGGCGGACGCTCTGAGCAGGCAGAGTGCGATCTCTCACAAGTGGGAGTTGGCTCAGGAGATTCTCCTGGAGATCTTCGCCCTTTGGGGGACCCCCCAAGTGGATCTCTTCGCCTCCAGTGTCAACCGGAAGTGCGAAAGGTTCTGCTTGCGGGAATTTCCTCCAAGAGGAGCCTTAGGAGACGCATTTGTGGTGGAGTGGTCCTTCCCACTGCTGTATGCGTTTCCTCCAGTCCCCGTCATCCCGCAAGTGTTGCGGAGGTTCGGTTCCCAGGTGATCCTCATTGCTCCAGCATGGGCCCGGAGGACGTGCTACCCGGACCTTCTCGACTTGTCCATCTGTCCTCCACGTCGTCTTCCCTACCGAGACGATCTGCTCTCACGGGAGGGGGGTCAGGTTCTCCATCCAGAGGTCAGATCCCTCAACCTTCACGCTTGGCTTCTGAAAGGTTGAGGTATAAGGATTGGGACGTCCCTGAAGACGTGATGAAGGTGTTGCTTTCGGCCAGACGGCCGGCAACAAAGTCCCTGTACCGTTGCCATTGGAGAAAGTTCTGCGACTGGTGCAGGGTTAAGAATGTGGATCCTTTTTCATGTGACATTCCTGTGGTTTTGTCTTTTTTGCTTTCTTTAGCCCACAAGGGCCTGCAAGTGTGTACCATTAAAGGTTACCTGGCGGCGCTGTCCATATTTAAGCGCTCGTCTGAGGAGTGTTCTTATTTTAAAATTCCTTTAATTTCTCAGTTTCTGAAAGGGCTCATTAATTTATTCCCTCCGTCACCTTTCCAGGTGCCCGGTTGGGATTTGAACCTTGTTCTCAAGTTTCTAATGGGTGCTCCATTTGAGCCTTTACATGCTTGTCCTTTGAGACTGTTAACCCTTAAAACTGTATTTTTAGTTGCAGTCACTTCCACTCGCAGAGTGAGTTACAGGCACTTTCAGTTAAGCCACCCTTCACTGTGTTTCATAAGGACAGGGTTGTCCTTAGAGTTCGTCCTTCCTTTCTTCCAAAAGTGGTGTCAGAATTTCATTTAAGCCAGAAGGTCATTCTTCCAGCATTTTATCCTCCTCCGCATCCTGCTAAGGATGAGGAGAGGCTCCATAGATTAGATCCTAGGAGAGCTTTAAGTTTCTACATTTCACGCATGTCCCAGGTCAGAGTGGATAATCAGCTCTTTATAGGTTACGCTGGAAGGCGTTTGTGACAAGCTGTTACTAAGCAGACTTTGTCTAGATGGATTATCTTGGCGCTTTCTGAATGTTAACGCTTGGCGGGTAAGGACCCTCCGGTAGGCTTACGGGCCCATTCTACTAGGGGTATGGCTGCCTCTACTGCCCTGCAGAGGGGTGTTCCTATTCGTAACATCTGTGAAGCAGCCACTTGGACTTCGGTCCATACTTTTGTACGACACTACTCCCTAGAATCTATCCATGGGCAGGATCTGATCTTTGGCAAGGCGGTCCTTTACTCTGCAATTTGATTGGGCATTCTAAATTTCTATATTCTAAATATCTTTTCCCTCCTCCATACGTTGGTACTGCTTTTGGAGTCTGAGGACCCAATCCCCTCGAAGAACATGTTACTCTCTTACCTGGTAACGTTCTTTCGATGGGTTGGTCCGACGACGTATTCCATATCGCTCCCTCCCTGCCTACCCCGCTACAGAATTTCTTATGCGATTGCAGCTTACGTTTCCGCAAGGCTTTCTGTGGTCATACTGGCAGAAGATTGGTGCCACACATTCTGGGGAAAAAACTACAACTGAGGCTACAGGCGTCGTGCGTCCTACTTATAACATCCGGTGACGTTGGCTCAACGGAGGCACTCGAGGACAGTGTATCGACGTCATTGACGCAGGACGCAGACACCGAAAGATTTTCCGAAGCAGCACAGCTGTGGTGATTACTGTCATAGATATGGAATACATCGTCGGACAATCCCATCGAAAGAACGTTACCAGGTAAAAGAGTAACTTGTTCTTCTGTAGATACTGTGTGTATTGGCACTGCCAGAAGGCAAGAAACAGGACCATAGAATAGGATTGAATGCGAGGATCAGGGAGGACCAGAATGATTTGGGGGATTTCTTATGTGAATGCAACAGAGTGTTGATGTGTCTCCGAGTGAACCCAGTCCAGTAGAGATATTTTTGGATACTGCGGGTTCCACAGGTGTGGGTGTTTACTGGGATAGTAAGTGGTGTGCAGAAGGATGGCCGGCCGAATGGTTGGCAAAAAAGCACTGCATTGCATTTCTTGGGCAGGTGGGGGTGAGGGGGGGTTCTGTGCTGGTGGCCCTACAGCTGTGGGGCATAGACCAGAGGGACAAGAGTGACATTTAGGATTGATAACAAGGCCATTGTTAGGGTCATTAACAGGCAATCTAGCAAGGACAGGTGTGTGTTGGGGCTGATACGAAGAATTGTGTTGATTTCCCTGTGGTGGCATATTCTTTTCAAATCCATATGAAAAAGAGATCAAGACCTATAGTGACAAACAGATCTGACTGTAATTTATTTCCAGTCGTATACTTTCGATTTTCAAAATTAAATGTTTATTTTTTCAATTGATTCAAAACCTAGAAAATACACAAATATATTGCAAAATATGATGACACTGCTTCACTTAAATGAATGCATGAACGCCATACTATTCATACACATTCACTCATTAACACATACAATCACATCTAATTCATAGGCCCCTTCTCTGTACTGGAGCTAAAAACTAACAGCATACATTTGCTAGTTGAAAAGGAATGTGGGAGTCCTTCTACTGACAATGAACATGGGTCAAATACCCTGTTCTTTGGAATGTGTTTCTCTCAGGGGGGTCTACAATCATGTTTTGGTTTGGAACAAGAGACCATCCGCAAGCCCAGACACGTGTTTCAGCCCAGGGTGCAGTGAGCCAAAACAGGGTTTTAGACCCTCCCGAGTGTAAAGAAATCCATAGAACAGGGTATTTGATCCATGTTTGTTCTCAGTAGATGGGCTCCCACACTCCTTTGGATTTTTATATTTGCTAATTGTTTACACCTGTAACTTATTTTTAAGTGTGTCTTTTTCTCCCCTTATCTGTAGCCGACACATGTTTCAGCCGGTATTCGCAAGCCTTTTGACACGGCTTTATGGTACTCCGGCCTTCAACAGGATGGGAATGGATTGAAAAATGTGCCACTCCTTCTATCTTGTATTCAAAGATGTCTACAATAAAAACGTATTTCTTCAGTTAGAATATTACGCTCTGTACTTTTCAATTGCTATTGATTACATCATTGTACATCATTTTACAAATCAATCAATTCAAAACAGTGGTGCATACCTATAATTGTTATGCTTAAAACATTGATCACTTGTCAAGCAGCCCACTCCTGGTGGCTGACCCTCATGTGGAAATGGAAAACCTAATAGACAAGATACAAGTGTAAGAGCTGTAAATGTCTGTGGGCCATCACCCACACAGAATCTCAATTGAATGCTATTTCACATCCGGCTTACCTATCGTCTTTGTGCTCCTAGAACTGACTTGAGCCGATTTCTTTATTAGTAGGTCAGGCACATATAGTTGCCACCACCTCATTCTCTGCTGATTACGATGGAGCAATTTTCAAATAATTGGATCTAGAACAACCCAGAGAAACTTCTTGCTATATCCCATAAGGGTCACAATTCCCAATAATCTCCACACACTCTTCTACAGCATACCTGATGCCTGCAGGGTTCTTCCTAGATTACAGGGCCGCCAATGTCCTCTGTGGAGGTGGCGCAAATAGTCACCACTCTTTCTGCCAATGCAATTACTACTATGACCACCTTCAACTGGTGAAATCTAGGGAAAATACACATGAAGGCTGATGGGCATTGCCTACATTTATGGCTGCTGCAGTTTCAATACATAAGAGTATCCCCCACTACAGGCACAAGCCGTGTACCCCACCATTTGAGGGATCTGCTCCAAATCAATAGTACAGATATCCCATGCACTCGGAGGTCATTTATATAAATGTATCCATTGAAGGCCTCACTTCAATGCAAAACAATCATGGGCAAAAACTTGTCTACCCGAGAAATAACACCAAGACTCTACTAATGTGAATACGGGCTATTGTCTTGCCCGAGTGCTGGGATGCAGGAGAACTCTCCAGCGTCACCCCCACTCCTTCTCGAGTGACGAGGGTTATCTTGCGTGTATGCATACTAATGCACATCACTCTGTATATTACTCAAACAATATTTCTGGCCGCCGCGCGTTCCTCTTAGTGCAGCTTTAAGTGCTTAACAGCCTGCAGTTCTGCTTTAAATGCTGGTGCTGGGTGAAACCGCTCTTATATATTCAATCCCAGCATGAAAACAAACAATGGACTAGATCATTTGTTGCACACCATTGAAGCTCGAAAAAACACTGGTGCTTCACATCAAGAGTTATGTAAATGGGCTAATGCAGAATAAATCTGCTTATCTCCACCAGCCTAGTCCAGTGCTGCACCTCGGGCTAAGGAGGAGATAACTGCTCAGAGAGACCCATACCTGTACTGAACTAAAAACATCCTGACTCTACAGAACCACTCACTCAATAGCATAGTCCAGTGCTCTGCACAGCAACTTATGTGCTAGCTACATACGTATATATTAACTGGAACGCTACATCACCTTTCCCTTATTTAGAAAAAAACCTAGTCACAACTGTCGGTTCATAGAAAAAGGAGGGGATTTACTGTGCTCCCCTGAAACCCTTATGTATGAGCAATATAGGAAGACATATCTTATGGGCCCTAGGGGCCTACTCACAGGCTCCCATACATCAATCCTATATAAACTCATATGGAACCAGTGATGTGTTTCCTGCTTAATGAGGGAAGGGGAGAAGGAGGATCCTAGTGCAACTCAACTGCTCAGACAAATAAGAACACCACAAATATTTGCTTATCCTCTCTGAATCTATGTAAAAATCAAATGTTTCCACTCAACCAACATGTTAAGTCCCTGGTTCACTGTGTTGAGGCAGTAAATCCACTTCTGTTCTAGTTTATGCAGTTGACTTGCCATGTTCCCACCCGAGGGTGTGGAATTAGAGTCTGTAGAATAAACTAGAATATATCGCGATCTGAATGACCCGCTTTGGAGTAATGTTCTACTAGTGGTTTGTCACAGACTTTGTTCCTGATACAAGATCTGTGTTCTGAAATGGGTTGCTTTACGGGGTGGGTAGTCTAGCCCACATACAGCAACCTGCATGGACACATTAGGTCATTTTGTTTGACAGTTCGTGTTAGTTCTTAACTCCCATTTTATTCGACCTTGTTAAAAAATGTGTTTTGTATCAGTAAATTGACAGGCAACACATTTACCGCATTTCTAGTGTCATCTAATGGGGGGGAAGTCCCCACATATTCAGTACTGCTGCTCTTCTCCGGTGTCGATGTATGTATGCATCAGTTTCTGGCTCAAATTGAAATTTTTCTTAAAAGCAAATATGAGTTTTTCTTCCAATGTGCCTTGAAGCCTCACAAGGTGCCAATTCTTATGAAAAATGTTCTTGATGACATTGCTAATGTGACTGTATGTAGTAACACTGATAAGTCTGTCCATTTTGGCCTTCGTTTGCGTGGTCAGACAAATCTCTCTGTGTTGGTGGTCCTTTTGTAGTTGTTACTGACAATTTTACGTGGATACCCTCTGTCCTGAAGTCATCTTAAGTTGATCTGCATGTAGAAAGAAATCCTTTTTGTCTGAAAAATTCTTACGAATTCTGAGGAATCAGCCATATGGAAGTTTTGTTTTCAACCCAACTGGGTGGAAGCTCAATGAAGAAGGCTATTCCAATTTTATTTTATTTTTTATATTCCACAATAACTTAGACATTGCATCATAGTGTCCATTATATCACTGTACAAATCTCGTCTGTTTGTGCCCTTGTTCCCCCCCAAATCCCTCCACCCTTGCCCCAGCCTACCTGACATCACATAATTCACTTCTAGTCGGTTTGCTCCCCACCAATTACTCTACCATCTGCACACTCCTGTATGGGGTTGGGTTCTGATGCCATGGCATCCAGCGTAATCCGTAATCAACTGTCTCCAAGCTTCCACCCCTCCCTCTTCCTGGTCTGAATTCCTGCTTATTGCTACTTGCCACATCACAGTTTCCGCATGTGCCCATTTTAGCGGGTCCCTCCACCATACTTGCACCAGAGGCCTTGTCTGCGCTTTCCATCCCCTCGCTATTCTGCGTTTTGCTAATATATATGCTAGATCCCTCCAGTTTACTCACATATTTAGCTTTGTTAAGCCTTGCGAAACCCCCCAGCAGACAGGCCAGGGGGTCCAATGTCCAAGGAGATATCGGCTTTTGCTAATGTTTGAGCCACCTCCTCCCAGAATCTACCTATCTCTATGCAGGCTCAGAACATATGTACCAGATCTGCATCCACCTCCCCACACTTCGGGCATGAATGTATCGCTGTTTGGCTAAACTTTGCTATTCTATTCGGGGTCAAATATGCTCTATGGGTGATATATAGTTGAATTTGTTGGAGCCTTGTATTTCTGGATATCTTTTTATGGTATACTATGGCCTTTTTCCACACCGCGCCTGACATTGGTTCTTCCAGGTCTGCCTCCCATTGCCATCTCGTCTGCCCCAATCCCTTCCCTACTTTAGACATTAGCAGCTCATATATCCTCGAGACTTTGTGCCCACCTTCCAACACATCATAAAATGTCTGTCATATCATCTATCTACACCGGAGCTGCGATCTCCGGCCATCTGCGTCTCATATTTCTCAGTAGGTTGGCGTGTGTAAGGTGTTGCCCCGGATGCACTCCGGGTTTCCTTTATCAACTCCCCAAACTCTTTAGGCACACCTTCCTTTATCAGTTCTCCTACTGTCGCCACCCCTTTAGGTTCCCAATATTTTCTCACATTCAATCGCAGTTGGTCACTCACCCATTCCAACGTTACAAGCAGAATCTGCAGGGAATACAGTGCGATGTTCCCCATCAATTGACAGGCTCTACGCCACATTACACACCCCAGTCTCATCAACCTGGGTGATGTGGGATATATTGGCCGACTCAACAGTATTTCTCCACATCACCAAGCTGCACTTGCGCAGATACAGCAAAATGGCGGCGCTGGCTCCTGTGAGCACCATGGCCTTAAAACTGCGTTTGTAGCAACAACAGAAAATGGCTGCACCATCCTGCCAAACACACATCAGGCAGGATGAAACCAGGGAACACACTGAGAGAGCGGGCCAGTGTTTTCTGACATATACAAAAGGAAGAAAGTGACAAAGCAGCTTTGCTTTGCTGCAAACCCCAAAATCCCCATTGAAAAGGAAACTTTTTCACCTTTTAAAAAATGCTGCTTTGACGTTAATTCCATTTGTTCTTTCTTAAACCACTGTGATCAATAAGGCCCTGTCATGCCCAGTATATCTCATTTTGCCTCAGCAAAGCCAGGTGTGATTTATGAATGACAGGCCCTCTTAAGCCAAATCTGAAACAAAAAAAGGCACAAGAAACTCTACTTTCTGTTGTGCAGGGGAACCGCTTTATTTTGTGCTACAAAGTGTCAAAGGAATGAACCCTGCAAAAGAAATCATAGCTCTGTGCACATATCAATTCCAGGAGACCTTTGCCTTGTACAGAGTGGTGTGTACAAGAAACTAACTATGGCTGCAAGACAATATTGGGAAGTCAGATGGCAAAATCAAATTTGACAGGAAATTCTAGCAGTTTTCACCACATGTGTAAAATGGGCTTTGCAAACTAAAAAAAAAAAATTCCAGTTTTAAAGGAAAAGTAATATGTGGAATGAAAGCTTGTCTGTGCCTAGCAATGAGAAGGGGTTGGCTGCTGGGAAACACATATGGGCTATTTATATTCCACAGGCTTGTTTTTTTGATTCAGGACCAAATAAAAGAAAATAAAGGTTTTAAACTGACTTGGCTAGATTTTGCAAGCTTCAAAAAACAAATTACTCTAGTTGGCAGAGCGAAGGCTTCCCTCAAGGCAGGGAGCCACCATAAACTTCCAGGACACAAAAGTGATAATTGCTAGGTTGGAAAACTGTGACTGACCAGGACAAAGAAACTTCACATACTAATCAAACTTCAGTATGGGCAGGGGCCTCTTTCAGTAGAAATTCTAGGACATCAAAGTGCGAAGTGGATAAGGGGCAATAAACCTTCAATGAAGCGGGAAAAACCCATCCTCCCTTTGAAAAAGAAAGAAAAAAATGGTCCAGTGCAGGACAAAGGACTGCCATTTGCTTCCAAAGACTATTTTATTAATAATCTTTAAAGACTTTTATCTCTGCAGCAAGACTTTGTAAAATAGTAAAATTCTCGCAGTTTAAAAGTGATTTTGTGTTTTATAATTTGAGACATTGTAGAAGTCACTGATCCCTTCGGAATAGAAATGGCAAAGAATCAGGGATTACAAGGAAAGTATCCATGATGCCAATGCAAATTTTTAGTCTTATGATAAACCACACATGTGCATAAAGTTATGGAATTTTAGGCCGAATCTTTCAGACTCAAAATTATGAAAATGTATCACAGAGGCGAAACAATGGCTCATAGAGTTCAGAGTTGGAGTGGAATGGTCTGCATAAAATACGTAACCTGCTCATGTCACTGGGTAATATGCCACAACTGTACAAATGTGTATATTCTGTTATGACTGATTTTTGGCAAAAAGATCTGTGGGACCCTTCCCTACTTCTTTTCACCTCATCAAATATAACCCCTAAACTGAGTCACATCCTAGGAGAGGCAGCCAACATTGATTGCCCAATCCAGTTGGTAGAGGCATGTTTAGCAGTCCCTACCCAGCCATATACTTTGATGATGTCACTATGTATTATAAATAAGAGTACCTGACAAGACACACAGACACTCTTCCTGAGGTTTCTGTGCTGTGTTCCTGTTCCTTTCATCATCCAGGTTCCAGACCCCACTACAAGGCCAAAGCATTGCTGACCCTACTCCAGGGCCCACTGCAAAACCCAAGCAGTGCTGATCCCATTCCCAGCAAGGTCTCAATTCTGAAAACCACTAATCTCCCATGAAAAAGGGGAGAGCTGTGGTACCTTTTGCATCCTGAACCAGCCTGGCTTCTGCCCACTAACTGCATGCCCGCTGCCATCCTGCCATCCAGCTGACCTTTTGTTTGTTTGTTTGTTTTGTTTATTTAATATAGCGCAAAACCAAACCCTCAGGTAGCTGGCCGCGAACATTACAAGAATACTTGAGAACTTAGTTACAGAACAATGCAAAGGATACTTAAGAAGCTTGGTTACAAGAGTAGGTAGTTACATACAATGAATAATAAACAGTTGAAGCAAAAGGTGGCGTAGATGCAACCATAAGTTGGCAATGACCGAGATGGTACCAAATGAAATTCCATGATACAAGCAACGGATACCATAATATATATTTGGCAGAGGCAAGACGTGGTAATCATAAAAAGACATTAGAGTAGCAAGGTGAAGGGTCATGGGGAGGAGAAGCAGCCAGGTTAAGCGTCATTAGAACGTAGCCATGTAAGGACTTTCCGTCTGAAACTGGAGTAGGGTTGGTCAGTTCTGAGTTCTAGGGGGAGTCTATTCCAGGATTGGGCAGCTATGACCGGAAAGCTAGAGCCGCCGGCTGTGCTCCTTTTATATCTGGGAACCACTAGAGTGTAGGCATTGGACATTCTCGTGGGTCGATCAGAGGTTCTCTTGTTAACTCTATCTACCAGGTAGGGAGGCGCTATGTTGTTGAGACATTTGGAAGAGAGAGGGTTTTAAGGGCAATCCTGTCTTTGCTTTTAAGCCAATGGATGTTTCTTCTGAATGCAGAGATATGATCTCTGTGCGGGATATTTAATGCTGCTCTAAGGGCATTATTTTGGAGCCTTTGCAATTTATCGAGAATGTATTTATTGGATCCCGCATATAAAGCATTGCAGTAATCCAATCTGGATAGAATAAGTGCTTTGGCTAGTGTGATGCAGCTGGCCTCAGATAGGAATGGTCTGCAAGCTCGGATCATCTTGCAAGTATATGCTGTTGAAGATGCTAGGGCGTTTATTTGCTTCTTAAAGGTGAGTGCCGAGTCAAGATAGACACCAAGGGTTTTGACTGCAGGCATCACTTTGATGACATTATTATCGATGTTGAATGAGGCATTAATAGCCGTCTCTATTTTGTATCCAATGACCAGAATTGCCATTCCAGAAGTGCCATCCGGTGACCAAAACTGCCCCGCTGTTTACCAGGCACGCCGCCGTGTAGTGACAAGAACCGTTGACGATCCAAAAATCCCAAAACTAAAAGTCGACTGTGAGTATAAACCACCACCCCATAGAAACCCATGGTATACCCTGTCTTGCCTTTGTCCTTATCCCATTCTCTACATCATCCTATCCTTATCCTAATAACGTGTTAAAACTGTCAGAATTATCTGTGCAACCCTGCCCTTGATTTGTAGTGCTAGCGCCATCTCTCTTTTCAATTTTGTCTTGTTTAATCCTATGCCATTAGTCATATTTTGAGTGATCTGACTGGTTTCCACCAGGGTTTGGTGCTGGGGTGATAGGGTTGACCTCGCGAATCAACCTTGGATCTTACTGTGTCCATCTTTGGTGGTCTAGCCTGAATACTCTAGTTTAAAGTAAAACTGTTCTTGTCACCACTGATTTCCTTTCCTATTTCACGGCTTCATTTTACTCAAAGCGCACCTTTTTATATCTTGTATAACTCCTCCAATTTACCAGCTAGAGACTTACTTTGACTTCCATATTGTCCCTGTGATATACCTCTATCCCCCAACCGTACTCCAAATCAGTGTATTTCACCCATTTTTATTAAAATCTGTTTGGGTAATTGAAAAATGCAACTTTTACCCGTGTCATTTGGCTGCAATCTGTTTTAAACTTTCCCCTAATTTTCGAACTATATGCTTTTGGTAATCCATTCTTTGTGATTATTAGTGTCTTTGCATTTTTGCTTTAGTGAGGAATTATATTTGCTTCAAGGTTTTTAACACAGATTCAATATTTATTTGTCCATTTCGGAGTGTCATTTCATAACATTGCAAGGGGGTTCAAATCTGTTTTTCTCTTATTTGGGGAGGGAAGGTCGGATTTGGATTCCGTTTCTTATTCCTGATTACCTGCTGCTTCTGTTTATCCGCTCAGAATTGATTATATGTGGGTTGAGGGTACATTGTAGGGGGAATTCTAACTTGGGTGCTATCTTTCCTAAATCAAAAAGTGCTCCTATTCCGCTGTGCTGTGTATATGTTCCACTAGAAGGTTAAACCCAGTGCATTGCTCACATTCTCATTGTAATTATCACCCCATTGGTGATTGCTGCCCCATATTGTACTCTATATATTACTCTAATATATGCTCCATATATTAGAATGTATTATTTATTTTGAATTTTAAAATAAATAAATAAATGTTGCATTTTACCAACCAGCCTGGTTCATGGTCCATTGTGACACGGGGTATTTGAAAAGGGGGTGTGATGTGAGTGGTGTACCATCTCAAAATTGAATCTGTATAAAATAAGGAGAAAATCATCTCAATTGTGCGCTACATACTAGGCCGAGACCAAGGTGTGTGTCGCTTGATTGAAATCCTTAACAGTGAGCAGGTTGTGCGAGAGTCCTGTATCCATTTAACTTTGTTTAGAAAGAACTGGGTCTGTGTCATTTGCAACTGCCGCAACTCACGCTTTTGTTCGTCTGATAGCCACTTAGCTACAAATTGCAACTGCTAGCAACGAAATACACTTCAAAGTTGGGTAGCTTTATGACCCCTAGTTCATACGCATTCTGAAGCTTCCAAAGTGCCACTTTGCACCGTGAGTTATGCCACAGGATGTTTCTGCCTATACTATGCAGTTTATTGAAGAGCGATTTCGGTATCGCAAACAGGATGTGAAAAAGTGGAGGAGTCTCAGGAGTACCACCATCTTAAGAAGTGCTGCCGTCCCATCATGGATAGTGGCAATCTAGCCCAGAAAGATATGGAATTTTCAATGCCGTTCATAACTTTCACTGTATTCCGTGTGTGTTCTGTCTGAGGATCATGATAAATGTCCACTCCCAAGTAACATAACGTGTCTAATTCCCATTTAATCGGCAGCATACGCACAGGCTTTCCAATATATCCTCCTAATGGAAACAGACTCGACTTTTGTGGATTCATTGTTATGCCCGATAAAACCGCATATCGCTCCATCACATCTAGAATATATTGCAAATTTGTCTCTGGGTGTTGCAAGTAAAGAAGCATATTGTCTATGTAAAATGAGATGAAATGCCTCCCTCCCGGTGTATCTATCCCTGCCTCCCCGTATTCATCTTGTAAATAAACTGCCAACGGCTCCAGTTCCAGAATAAAGAGCATTGGTGACCACGGACACCCCTGTCTTGTACCCTTACTTAAGTGCCATTGTTCTGAGATGATTGTGCCCGTTTTGACTCTGGCTACTGGTTCGTTATAAAACAGACGTACCCATTTAATATATGTCAGTCCCATACCAAACCTTTCCAACACCGACAGCAGCCTTGGCCATCTGACCGAATCGAACGCCTTGACTGCATCCAGCTATGCCACCACACATTGTTGTGTATCGTCTTGAGAATACACTCTGTCACGTGGTGCAATCTGTGCAACTTAATGGTAATATTCCTATGCGGGACATATCCTGTCTGGTCCGAATGTGTAAGGTTAGCTATGATCGGTTTGAGCCTGAGTGCCATGACTGCTGTGAGTATCTTCCGATCTTGATTCAACAACGACAGGGGTCTATACTAGCCTCAGTCCGTATCTGGCTTATTTGGTTTCAGAAGGGGGACTGTCAACGACTCTCATAAGCATCCCAGCTATTTGCCAGTTTCCAACGATTCATTAAGCATTTCCACCAGTGGAGTTAGGATATCTGTCTTGTATTCTTTATAAAATTCACTTGGGAGCCCATCTGCCCCTGGGGCTTTGCCGTCGGCAGTTCTTTGATCACATACTCCAATTCATCTATTGTAATGGGGACCTCCAACCTGTCTCGTTCCTCCGCACTTAGCTTGGGTAGACTAATCTCGGACAGTGCTTCCTGTATCTCTGCCACGTCACACTCTGAGGTTTCTTCATACAAACGCTTGTAATATTCGAAAAAACATTTGTTTACTCCTTCTTGTGTTTTGTGCAGCCCTCCATCCATCCCTGCAACTGCTCTGACTGGTTCCCGTTTGTTCTTGCTTTTATAGAGCCAGGCCAACAATCGCCCCAGTTTGTCCCCTTCTGTGTGTTGTCTCTCAATATATTTCCTGTAGCTTAAATTGCTTAACCTATCCCAGTGCTTCACACATTCTTGTTCTACGCGGGTCACCTCCTGTGCTTCTTCTAGGGACCTGTCTCCTGTTTGCGCTATAGCTTCAAACTTGCCCTCCGTCACCTGTAAATCTCGTAAAATAATATCTTGTATTCCTTTTGACTTCGATATGGCCACACCTCTCATCACTACTTTAAAAGCTTCCCACAGTGTACTTGCTGACTTCACACTGCCCTTGTTATGCTTGAAATATTCCTTTACTTCCTCCCTTAGATGTTCCCGGAACCCTGTATCTCTGGGTGCTTCCACCCTGAGTCTCCATGTTGGAATCCTGCCTCGGGAGGGGTGGGAGAGAGAGCCTTCCACGTGGCAACCAGAGGAGCATGGTCCGAGAGGACACTAGCTTTGTAGTAAGCCCGTACCAACTCTCCTAGCAATTCTCCTCCCACAAACATGTAATCCAACCTCCCCTGCAGTATGATCATCCTACCCTCTGTATCTAGGTAGGTCTGGAGAACCTTGAATGGAACTGCTGGTGCCACCCATATCAGCACTCCACTGGCATATGCCGAGTACCTAGAACCCAAGGTCACCCCTCCCCATTTCCGTGCTAAGGTGTCCTGTCTATCTTTGGTCAGGTGCGTTTGTTGCAGTAGGGCTATATCAATTTTTTGGCGTCTTAAATATGCCATTACTCTGTTCCATTTGATGTAACTGTTTGGACCTTGAACATTCCAGGTTGCTATCTTACGTTCAACCATCTTCTTTAAGCATCACCACCTTCACCCTCCTGTTATCTTCTCCAGCCACCTCTTGCTCTGCATGTCTGTAGGCCAACTTCCCTCTAACTATCCCAACTGCCCCCCTCCTCTCCCTAACTGTTCCCAACATTTACCCAGCTTCAAATCCGAAGCTCAGACATCACTGCAACTCTCTCCAAGCCCGGCTTAACTGCCGGTATTCAGAGTGCAGCGGGAGGATACTGAACTACTAGTATCCTACCTCATCTAACCTAATGGGGGTGATAGTGTGATCCTGGTGCCGTCTTGAGCTAAGCAGCACCGGTGTTCCTGCATTTAGCTAGCTGTACATTCATATTCAATTCACTAATTTGAATGCCAATGTCAGATCATTACGCAATAGCCAATGAACAGTTCAAGTGTACAATATTCAAGCAATTGCAGGTTCACTTATCACTTCCGCTTCTCGTCTGGTCATCTGTTTCCGACAAAGTTCAACGTGTCCATCCATTTATTCACATCATCCGAAGTCTCTAAAAATACAGCTCAGTCTTTATGTAAGACCTTCATCTTTGCACCAAGAAAGTATAATCTGTGTATGCTGTGATGGTCGCTGATGCTCTGCTTATCGTTCCACCCTTTCAAAAGTGTTCAAGGATCCTCTTCCTGTCCTTGTAATTCAGTATCTTGGCAATGATCAGCTGAAGTGGGTCTCCAGGCGGTGGTTTCCTCGTCAGGGCTCTGTGTGCTATTTCATATGTGAACCCTTGGGTGAGTGACTCCGCTCCTATCTCCTGCAACAGGAGGTTTTCTATAAAGTTAGTCAGGTTTGAGCCTTCTTCTCCTTCCAGAAGCCCAACAATCCGTACATTGTTCCTCCGTGCCAGATCATCCGCCTCTTCTGCTATGTTCACGAGATTCCGCACTTGTTGCTGCAGTATGGAGACATCCTTGGAATTTTCATTACAACTGCTTGTGCTAGCTTTCACCTCTTTCTCTAGCACACTTGTGCGTTCTGTCAGTGCTCGGATATCTTGTTGCAAGAGGTTTACATCGATACTGATAGCGTCAATTTTGAATTCCAGTGATGACTTCAACTCTGCTATGGCCTCTAGTATCTGCTGGTCACTCCGCTTGGGGGTCTCCTCACCTTGTGCCTCTTGTCCTGTTGACCTTGTGCCGTCCGTCGTTTGCACCGATTTGGCAAAAGCATCAATGGATCACTACTTGCCTTTAATCTTGTTAGGTTTAGATGCCATTTTTGCACCCATCTTCTCTGCAGCGCTCTTTTCCAGTACTACCAGCGTGTTACAATGGTTGTTCCTCTATTTTGTTGTTCCAAGCAGCGTCTCAACTGGTACTCTTATTCAGTACACTGTGTCCATATTTCTTCCTGGGTTTTGTGCTTGTTATTTAGCCGCCACACGCTCAAATGGCACCCCGCAGCACACCCGTGCCCAGGCTGTCCACTGTTTTAGGATCTTTTTGGCACCCCTCATGTCATCACTGTATCTGCGGGTGCTTCGGCAGAAACTCTTGGTGTCTGTGGGGGTAGTGCGCCAGCTCACTCTGCCTTGCTTCATTTGCTGTTCCACTGTGGGCCCCTTGGTCAACAAGGATCGCCACTCGGCACCCCCCCCCTGTGTCTCAGTTCACCGGTCTGGCGTGTTATTACCTTTACTTTAATACATTTATATTGCGCAGCCATAAACCCGTAGGTGTGAGGGCGCAGACAAGACAAAAAGAAGAAAGGTCAGGCATACTAGTGGATCCGGAAGCGGACAGAGAGATTGAGGATCGTGTACTACTACTTGAAAAGGAAGGTTTTTAGGTCCTTCTTGAAGTTGTTCAGGGCTACAGAGTATCTCAACTGCAGTGGTAGGGTGTTCCAGATAGCTGGTGCCACAAAGGCAAAGGCACCCCATTGGGCTTTTTTGGTTTTAAATTTGGGCTGGTGGAGCAGGTTCTGATTGTTGGAGCGAAGATTTCTGCGATTGGATTTTATTCCTATTTATCTTTGAAGGTAAGTGGGCATAGTACCCTTGAGACATTTGAAAGTAATAAGCATAAGTCTGAAGGTGATACGCGCATCCACGGGCAACCAGTGCAATGCGCAGTGTGCCTCAGACACATGTGCTCTGTAGGCCAGGCCCGAGATAACTCGGACTGCTCCATTATGCACCACCTGAAGGCGACTAATGGTCTTTTTGCTAGCACCTGCTAAGAGGCTGCAACAATAATCCAATTTAGATCCTATGATGGCACGAGCAATGGACTCTGCATTGGGTTGAGAGATAAATGGTCGCATGTGGGATAGCAATTTAATATAGTAGGTGACTGAGGACACAGTACTAGCCACATAAGAATTCATAGTAAGCGATTGGTCCAGCACCACCCTTAGGATCTTAACTTTAGGGAGAGAGGGAATGAGAGCATCTCCCAGCTGAAAATGTTTATACCCTGGGTCTAATTTAGACAAGATGCTGTCAGATCCCACAACCATGAGTTCCGTCTTGCCTCGATTTAAGGCGAGATTATTCAGCATCATCCAGTGTTCGATGATTGTGAATATGCGATTTAGTTCTCTTTTGTCCTGGTTGTGCTGACCCGTGAGGGGGATGACACATTGTGTGTCATCTGCGTAATTAGAGAATAAAATACCCTCCTGGGCAAGGTGGGCGAAGAAAGGAGTCATGAAAATATTATATATGCACGGAGTATCTTAATAGCAGGAGCTTTGGCATCATGAGCGCATACTGTACTAGATCTATTAGAAAGAAAGGAGAGTAGCCAATTAGTGGCGGACTGCAAGCAGTTGGCTACCGACATACGCCTTTCTGCCAGTATGCTATGATCGACAAGTTTGAACGCTGCCGATTGGTCCAGAGAGATGAGAAGAGAGGCCTTCTGATTGTCCATTCTCTGGAGCAGTTGTGACTTAAGATCCAGTAATGAAGTTTCAGTGCCGAAGCCTTGTCTAAACCCTGACTGGAAAGAATTGAGACCCGCCTCTTGCAGCTGTCAGGAACGCACTGGGCGTGTCCAAGTTCTGTGCTCTTGTGTCCCTGAATGACCATATGCTGTTATAGCCTCTTGGTTAAAGTTGTAGCTATGGCACGTCCTGTTGCCGCTGTATAGGTGGTTCATGCGTAGTATCTCCTCTCTTACCACCTCAGGTCTTTTGTAATCAACTACTGGCATTCACCGTCAGCTGACACCATGTCCATCCACTGCTGGACTACTATCCTGCAAGGCTGCGCTGCTCAGCTCTAGAGCTGCACACTGGTCTTCCGTTGTTGTTATTCCTTACCTAGCATTTCACTGGGCCAAGCCACCCTGTCTCCGGACCACAGCTATGATGGCCATCTATTTGACTTGCACTCCTTCCCAGTGCATACAGTATGCCACAGTCGAGCAGCTGCGGGATCTCACCGGCAAGCAGTTTTCAACCTTTCCTCACTGCTCACTGTGTGTATCAGTCAGCCTTAGTGTAATTCCCATATTGTGCCTGCGGTGCTTACGCGCACTCGTATCCCTTCGGACTTAGTCAATTTTGTGTCTTGAAGTGCTCCATCCGCGTTACCCACGCCTCTGTTACAGTATCTGTTATGAAATGGCCAGCAAAGTATATCTACATTCCCAGCAGGTTCTCTCATATGGCTCTATGCGTTCTTGCTTCCAGGTCTCATGACGTGTTGCTGCTTCTATTTTGTATTTTGAATTACTGTGAGCGAATCTCGCTATTCTGTCTGTTAGGCAGAATCCTGTGCAGTGACCTTTGGGACCACTACACACAATTAAGACTACAAGTGGTAATACAAGTTCACCTTTGGTACAAGCCTGTATTACTATGTTAAAGTGGTAGCAGTAGCAGAGCAGCCAGGCTTATCTCAACAGTATATGCGCAGTAGCAGAGATTACACAAAGGGACCACAATTACTGTGACTCAAGCAAACACTGACCCAAGGTTTCAGGTAAATAAATATAAGTACATTTATTTTTAAACCATCTGTTATAAAACACAACACTTCTATAAATTCAAAACCACACGTAAAATACACTACACACAACCAATTCACTTGGTTCAGTATAACTCAAGGTAAGTACCCTATGTTTTAACGGACCGGTGTTGTGAAACCAAAGACTTTACCGGGAATACATATGCGGTCAGTTTTTGACAGTAATGACAGTTCGGTCTTACCAAAGATACGCGTTTCCGCGGCAAGATATGTTACCGGGGCAAAAACACAGTTAGCACCTGAGTTAACCAGAGAGAGTTGGGGGAAAAAATCATAGGCAATACTTTTGTCAGGGCAGACGGAATCAGAGAACACTTGTTGACAGAAATACAAGAGTCAAGAGGCCAGAGCCAGTGTGAAGTGGAACCAGGTTCCTGTTGTCGAGGATCACACAGCCGGACAGTTCAAGATTCAACGTTGCCAGGAGTACTTGGATATTGTCAACAGAGGAAGCAAAAGTTATAAAAAGGAGGGAAGACAAGGGCAAGCCTTGTAGGAGGAGAAAAGGGATTCACCGTAGCTCCTCGAAGCAGAACACAGTACCTTATTCAAGGAAGAATCTGGTGCCACGGCAGTTGTTCCTGGTAGTTTCCTGCAGACTCAGGGTTCCTGGTGCTTTGGTCGTGTTGACGAGAAGGAGGGCGTCTGGAGGGGTCTGCACTACGCAGGGATGAAGCCAGCAGCAGCGACCGTGAATAAAAGATGTGTTCCTTGAAACAGGAAAGGCTCTTCAGATGGCTATCCGGACCACTACAGCAGTGTGCAGTGATTTCGACCAAGAAGAGGATCATCTGGCTGTGGAAGATGAGCTGGTTGACCCCACCAAGCTCAAGGGAAGAAGACTCTGGAATGGATCTTCTCTGGTCGTCGAAGGGTAGATGGATCAGGACTGCAGCAGTTCTTCACTGGGACAGGGTAGTTGCAGCAGCCGTCTTCTTCTCCGCTTCTCTTCGGTTCCTTGTAGTTCCAGTGTCGACTCTGACTTCCAGCCCAAGAGGCCTGCCTTTTATGCGAAAATCCCCCATTCACACAGCCTGGCTGTCAATCACACAGGAGGGGGGGGGGGGGTTGTCCAGCCCGGACAACCACCTCAGGCAATCATGGCAAAGTGCGACTTGGGTTTCCTGGGATACCCTGTGCAGGGGGTGACTATACCCTTCCCCCACATTCAGCCCACCTAGACACCCAGGCGCCTAGAGGAGGGCTTCTTGGCAGAAGCCCGCCAAAAGACCGTGAACAAAGAAGGCAAACCTGGTTTGCTGCACAAAGTAAAACACAAGAAGGACTTTAACAAAAAGAAATGGTGATTAAACCCGACTGGAGCCAAAAGAAAGAGTATTTGGTCAAGCAGGTTTGTGTTCAAGGCTAATATAATAGCCTAACACAGTACCACGTTTATATAGTATAAAAAAGTTAGGGTAGATACCACTGCCACCAGCCAAGTCTAAATGTTAAAAGAGCAAAACAAGGCTCTAGGAGGTACAGATAAAAAGGGCTAAGAAGTAACCCTGTCCAATACTCCATGTAAGATGGGGTGTACTGGATCTGTGGTTAAATGACTATGTAAAGTTAATGGCAACTTTACCCTTTTCTGGGGGACAGCAGTCAGCCCCAGAAATGGAGTCGGTGGGAAGTCTAAAAGACAACCCTGTGTCACTGCACTGAAGGTGCTGTGTAACACACAAAAGAAGGGGGCTACTGAAGTGGTGTACTCAAGAGCTCACATTCACAAAAACAGATGAAATACACATGGAAAAACATGGGTAAGAGTGGGGGAAAAGCTCACACTCTTACCAAGTGAAAAGAATAAACTCCAGAAATCCAGCAAAGCTTCCGTGGGACTCACTAGTTAAGGGAAATTAGCCATTGCATGAGAATTCTCCCTAACACTCGCTCCCCCCCAGACTAAGGGACAGGAGGATTTAACCCACTCCTGGATGGGTCTTATACCTCTAGTCGGTTATAAACATCCTAGAGAGACCATCAGCATTTTGGTGGTGACTTCCTGCTCTGTGCTCAATGGAAAAATCAAATCCTTGCAGGCAGATTGACCATCTGAGTAACTTTGGGTTTTCCCCTTTCATTTGCATCAGCCATCTCAAGGGTTGGTGGTCAGTCTGAATAATGAAGGTAGATCCATACAAGTATGGTCTAAACCTCTTCAGTGACCACACAATAGCAAAACATTCATGTTCTATTGTTGCCCACCTTGTCTCAAGATACTTTAACTTCCTGCTGATTAAACAAATGGGGTGTTCCCTACCTTTCTCATCCAGTTGACTAAGGACTGCACCTATACCTACATTAGAAGCATCCGTTTGTACAATGAAGGGTTGGTGGTAGTCAGGAGCTCTTAGGACTGGAGCTTGACAAAGGGCTTTCTTCAGACCTTCAAAGGCTTGATTGCACTCCTCATTCCACCTGACCTTTTTAGGGAATCTGGGAGAGGAGATTACATTCAAGGCAGACGCTATGGTCCCATCGTTCTCTATGAAGTTCCTGTAATACCCAGTGAGACCTAAGAAGGCTCTCACTTGGGTTTGAGTAGTAGGGGTGGCCCAGTTTTGTACAGCTTGTACTTTGCTAGGCAATGGCCTTATTTCACCTCCTCCTACCTCATATCCAAGGTAGACCACTGTACTCTGACCAATTTGACATGTGCCTGCCTTTATGGTCAGATGGGCCTGTTCCAGAGCCTGCAATACATATCCTAGGTGTTCAATATGTTCTTTCCATGTAGGGCTGAACACTGCAACGTCATCCAGTTATGCCATGCAGAAGTCCTCCATCACATTCAGAACTTGATTGACCATCCTCTGAAATGTAGCAGGTGCATTCTTTAGTCCAAAATGCATTACCTTGAATTGGTAGAGGCCAGGTGGGGTGGAGAATGCAGTTTTCTCCTTGGCATGGTCTGTCAGGGCTATTTGCCAATAGTCTGACATTAGGTCAAATGTGCTGAGGTACTTGGCTGCACCAAGTTTGTCCACCAGCTCATCTGTCCTAGGGAAAGGGTGGGCATCAGTCTTTGTGACTGCATTTAGAGCTCTATAGTCCACGCAGAATCTCAACTTCTTGGATCCTGCCTTTAGTATAAGCACAACTGGCTAGACCATGGGCTAGTAGAGGGCTCTATAACCCCGAGATCGAGCATCTTGTTGACCTCATTCCTTATATGGGTTCTTACATTGTCTGACATTCTGTACCCCCTGCTTTTCACAGGCAAACGGTCACCAGTGAGTATCTCATGCTGGCCCCAAGGGGTCAAGCCTGGTGAAAGTGAGAACAGGAGGCAAACTGATTTAAAAGTAGTTTGCACTCATCCTGCTGGTCAGATGTGAGACTGGAAGAGAGATGAACTCCTTCCACTTGCTCATCTAAAGGTAAGCCTCTGAGGAGGTCAGGCAGAGGTTCACTCTCCTCCTCCTCCTCCTCCTCCTCCTCCTCCTCCTCCTCCTCCTCCTCCTGAGCTGAAGCTAGAAGCAAAGCTCCTATGTCAGGTCTAGAGACATAAGCCTTCAAATGGTTGGTGTGAAAGACTCTGGGAGCCTCTTTAGGATTGCCTAAGTCCACCAGATAGTTCACCTCTCCAAGTTTACCTACAACTTTGAAGGGTCCTATCCATTTTTTTTTTTATATTTAAAAACTTAATTTGTTTTTAGTCAAAAAAATAGACCTCACAAATAATTTGTGATTCTTTCAGACAATACAAAATTGTTAAAATCAGACACCATAAAATATTATGGTATGAACTCAATCGATATGACATGTTGAACATAAAAATATCAAATTCATAAATTAAGATTTGTACAAGAGTACACTAGATTTAAGCACCATCAATTCTCAACATTCATTAGTTCTCTAAGGTCGCGATGCATTTTCTAGTTCTTTCTCAATGATATTTACAAAATGTGTTGTTTTTACTACAGAAGTATCTGTTGATCCCCACATACATTTAGTCCAAATCCACTCTCTAGCTAGAATCGTATTAGCTTTCATAAAGGACTTTATAAGAATGCATCGTACATTTTCAAAGTAACAGCAATATAAGAACAGATGTTTTAAAGTCTCCACAGCTTGATTACAAAAACGACATACCTCGTTAGAGTGAGCCAATGTTTCTTTAGACCAGTATTTCGTTCTAGATTGAGTGTGAATTAAATCTAGCCTGAAGCGCATAAAAGTGCGACGGACATTAGAGCAGGGGCAAAGTGTTAAATAAGACATGCGTGGTTTCTGCTTGTGTATAAATTTGCAATATTCCGCACAAGAAGGGTACATTTCCATTGTCGTACAGGTATCGCCCCAATCCTGTAACAGTAATTTCTTCTTGATTTTCTCTTGAAAAAGTTCCAGATCTTCCATTGGGAGATTGATCTTATCCAGTAGGGTTAGCATGCGTTCTTTAAATTTCACCATAGAGGGAGGGTTGTTATCTATTAACATTCTGTTTAGCCCTATGTAGAGCGAATTTCTAATGGGAAATAATATTTTAGCAAAATTGTTTAACATGCGCTGATTGTATCTGGAGGAGAGGGAGTTAATCCCCAACTCATGTCTTATCACAACATTAGGCATTGATGAGGGTAAGCCTAATACATCTTTCCAAATCTGCCCTTGAAGTTGGTCCAATAATGGCCCTAGATCATGTAAGGTAAGTTCACCTCCGTACAGTAGAATGGCTTCAACTTTTTTTTGAATAAAATTCCAATAGTGGCAATAGAGAAAATTTGCAAATTTTCTTTAGTAGAATTTTCATTTGGCATTTTAATGGAGAACTTTTCGCAATCAATTGTTCTTTCATGAATTCATAGGAGATATTCTTAGAGAGAATCAATCCTAAGTACGGTAAAGTGGGGCTAATTGTAATTGGGGAGACACCAATTTTCCATACAAACCTACGTACTTTTTTCTTATTTGAAAAGATAATAATGTTAGATTTTTGAGGATTGACTACCAAATTATTAGAGTTACAATATTGCATGAAGCAATCTAGTTGAGCTTGAAGGCCTGACTGAGTCCGATCAAAAAATAAGATGTCGTCAGCGTACGCTAACCAGGACAATGTAAAGGCTCCAATGCGAATAGCAAACGACTTCTTAGCATTCCATAGATCTTCTATGTCTTGTAGATAGAGATTAAATAGTATCGCTGCTAAGTTACAGCATTGTTTAACACCTGTAAACGATGGAATAGCTTGGGTTAGTGAGCCTTACCTGTTAATTCTAACTTTGAAATTAGTTTTAAAGTGCAACATTTGAATAAGAATAATGAGGTAATGGGGGAATTTTGCTTTCCGCAGTTTTTCCCATAATATGCTCCTAATAACCCCATCAAACGCAGCTTTCAGATCTAAGGAGGCAACAAAGACGGGGCCATGAGACGGGCATGTGGCATGAGATATAATATGAGCCATCAAACACGCATTAAGGGGGGTTCCCATCCCTTTGCGAAAACCCACTTGCGAAGAACACAAAGAATCGTGGTTGCGTGCAAATATTTCAAGCTCTTGTAGAATTAAAGAGGCGAATATTTTCGCAGCGACATCAATAATCGCTATAGGACGATAATTGTTTGGGTCTTCAATTGAGCCTTTTTTGTGTAAAGGAATGATAATAGAAGTAAGCCAAGACTCCGGTATCTTTTTGGATTTGAATATCTCTTGGAAGATCGTAAGAAAGAAAGGGGCCCAAAATAAAGGATCATCCTTTATTAAACAAGGAGGGAGTCCATCAGGACCTGCACATTTAGAGCTTTTTAGTTTCTGAATAGCCCCAAGTATGTCATTCTTTCCCCAAGGACAAACATTAGGAAGTAGATGGCAATCAGGCGGAGTATCAAGCACTCTAAAATTTTTTGGGAGAGCATATTTGCCAAGAAAAAAAGAAGTCCAGGTTGCACTGTCAATGCCAGAGACAAACTCACGCGATGGTTCTTTATATAGAGATCTTATCGTATTCCATATGTCTTTAGTCTTGCAATTACAAAGAAGAGTTACTATTTTTTGATTTTGAAGCAGTTTGTTAGCATCATTAATCTCCTTTACTGCTTTTTTATATGAAAATAGAACCTTTTTTTTTAGCGCAAAATACTCGGCATTGGAGCACCACGTAGACTTCTTTAACATCCGTATGTGAGCATTTTTCTTACTTTTTAGAACTGCTATCTTGGCACAAAAGTCATCTCTGTTATATTCATCGAAGAGTTGCTCAGACTTGCAAAAAACACCTTTCGCCAAATGTGTGGCAATCATTTCACAATTCCATTTTAGGATTGCAGAATTAAACATGCCATTTTGTGCTTTATCTTTCCAGAGATCTCTGTTGACAATAAATGTGAAATCTCTACATGTAGCAGGAGACCAGTTGATTGAAGCACCTGGTCTGTGACTTTGAATTAGTGCTAACTGAGCTACTGGAGGACACGAAGTGAAATAATTCCGAATTGAGGTGGTGATCATCACATGATCTCCCATATCAGTCCTAAGGGTATTTGTTTTAGTCATAGAACGAGAAAGTCCATTTGAGGCAAATATGTGATCGATCCATGAACTTGTGTTACCCCTTTTCCAAGTGACATTAGAATGAGTATCTGTGTAGTCAATTAAGTGTATATTCCAGGTTTTGAGGAATTTACACCAACTCTTTCCTTTTAGAGTAGAGGCATGGTGATGGTATGAGTGGGAACTCCTAGAGATGCCATGGTGTCCCATATGGGAATTAAAATCTCCTCCGATAAGGATTTCTGCATATGGAGCTTTGCAGAGTGCAAGGTTAAGGGCATCACCCAAGATCTCAACCGCTTTTTCAATTTGAAGTTGAGCGGGATTCCAATAAAGGGAGACCAACAATAGATTTTTGTTCGTTTGGACCATAAAGGAAATGTCCAACATGATGAACATATCCGATTCATATATATTATTGATGGTAAAATTTAATCGGGTATCAATCAAGATCGCAATGCCACCAGTAGGTCTCCCTTTCAACCCTTTCTTAGCATGGTGGGAATAAGTTTTATAGCCATCAAATTGGACATCCTTCATGGCCATAGACTCTTGAATAAATAAAATGTTAGGTAAGATTTTATGTTCTGCCGCTCTTCTCCATTTCAGTAAGTTAAGTAGCCCACAACAGTTCCACGACACAATGGTAAGATCATGACTTTATGAGGAGGCTGTAGATGAACTTATATTGACAGCAGACTTTATGAGAAGCTCCAGCCATTTGAGCCCATTTAGGGTATTAGTCAAGGCAGAAAGTTGTTCCGACATGTTTTTGTTCAATGCATTGTCTACAGATGGGGAATCTGTAGAGTCACTGTTTAGTTTCGGAGGAGGTGGTTGGTATTCCAGAAAGTCTATAGCAATTTTTATTTGTGGAAAACCAACCATGGCCAGACCAAGGATCAAAAGATCACTTTGGTGATCCCACATCAGTTTAGCAATTATGGGAGAAGACACTTTAGACAGCATCCTGTTGTTATTCATGTTAGGCAATCTAATCCACTCTGTCATTTGTAACCAAATTTCTGAGTGGAGGAATTTTATATAGGGCGTTCATAAGGAATGATCTGTTAATGCGAGCTGTCCCATTGGTTTTGACGTCACTGATCCATCCAATGGTGTTTTTCATTTCAGAGGGGATATTCTGGAATTGCTGGATGGTTTGATTCTCTTCTACTTCATTAGGACACTCTTGTTGGAAGGTCTCATCAGCGCTCTCTTTCAATTCTTCGGGCAAGTCACCCCCAGCATGATAATTTATTGTTCTAGGTTCAGGCCCTGTTTGACCATCTTGATCTTGTTGTATGATTGCTTCTGGAAGGATGTTATTAACGAGGGTAGTTACTGTAGAATCAGATATAGATTGACTAGGACCCTTCGTCTGCAGAACCTTTTCAATCAATTGACCTTGCATGAAGTGAATATCTATGCAAGAGCTTTCTTCTTTGGGAATTGATTCTAGTAATATGGCGATTTTTTTCTAACACTTCTTTGCTATGCATGGTTTTTGAATGTTTTTCTTCTTCAACCGCAGAAATCGCAGTCTCTCCATAACTGTCCTCTTTACTTTTGAGTGTTAAGTTTCTAGTGAACCCATCCGATTTTTTGGAGGAAATGTCGGTGAAAAATGATGTTAAATGGGGTTGGACCATCAACTCAGACTGCACCTTAGATTCAGTTTCCGTATGAGTTTTTCCTTTGATGTCAACCACTTCCACATTTGAACGTTTTACGAGCTGCTTCTGTGTTTTGTTTTTTTTGAGTAACCAATTGCTTCAGAGAAATTTCATGAATAGGAGATGGTTTCAATTGCAGGACATTTTTGCTCTCCTCATTTAACTCATTTAAGTTTAATTTTTGTTCCGGAGAGCTCACCAAAGCTGCACCTAAAATGGTGGTTATGGATACTTTATTTCCAGAAGAAAGTTCTTTAGACAGATCATGCATTTTTTTCTCGTCTTTGAGGGAAGTTCCTTTATCTTTGTGTCGTCTTTTTTAAGCTTTTAAGTGATTTTTCTTGGATCTTCGTGAGGTATGATAGAACTTTGCTTGAGATTCAGCACTTTCTTGCTGCTCTTCTTTGGCCATGGCGTTATCCATTAAATCTATCAAAATCGTAGGGCTGTCCGGTGCAAATTCTAGCAAATTGGGGGTTTGATCCTCTTTTAGCATGTCTAGAATATTATTTTTGGAGTTCATCTGGACCAAGATGTTCTCGACTTGTGTCAATCTTTAATGTTGCAATTTAGCAACTTCTAGGTAATCAATTTTAATAGGTTCCAACGATGACTCCTTGTCCTCTTCTTTTTCTACTGTTTCGACCTTGCACTGCACTATTTGTGCAAAAGTCACTGGTACACCGTTTAATAGCATAGGTTCATCAGAGGTTTGCGTACCCGTTTGTTTTTTTTCAACCAGCGGGATGTTAATTTCTGTGGCATCCTTCACTTTACAGCTCATGTGAAAACCCTGACATGCTTCTTGCGCCAAGATGTAACCTTCAATTTTGGTGATGTGGGAAGTGTTTTTTTTCATTTCCCTTTGTAGCTCTTGCAAAAGAAGATGCGTGAATTCATGACCACGATCCAACAAGTTTAAAATGTTCATGAAGATAGGTAGATCATTGATTTTTTGTTTGAAACAGTCCTCCTCAATGGTTTCTTGAGTCTGTGGCATGACGGGCACATTGGAAAGGTTAAACACAGGAACCGAAGTATTCTTTTGCTCAAAGAGTGGGCTTTGTGTGAGTGGATTAGACACGGATATCTTTGAAGGCGAACTGGTAGACGGAAATTGCGCACCAATCTTCTCTATAATATTTCCTGAGTCTGTACACTGATAATTGGACTCTTTGATGTTAGATTTGTGAAAGTGTACGTGCTCCATCCGTATGCCTTGAGTAGACACTGGAGTGGAGGGGCCGAGTGATAAGCGCACTCTTTTGTCTAAGTCTGACATAATTACAGGTGCAAGCATAGAAATGTCAGAGATCGGTAAATATCTATTGTCATGGATATCAGCAATTATATTTTGAACGTTGCGGGTGTGTTCTTCTGTATCAAAAGGATCATTAGTTATATTATCGTTTGCTTTTTTTAACGAACAAACTACATCAGACCCTACGGGTACAATTTGTTTTTCAGACATAATGTCAACTTCAACAAATGGTTTCAGCACATCCTCATGATTTGACATGGAAAGAAGCAATTGTTTACCATTAAGTGATGTTACAGGGCTAAATGTTTTCTTTTTGTTTACATTTTTTGGAGAGTCGGCAGAGGGAAGGGTTTTAGAGGAACACTCCCTCCTCTTTTTCCCATTTCTTAAAGCCAAATCCATAATACAACAGTAATATCTACTTCTGAGTAACACAGAACTGGAATAATTAACCACGTGGCTTAAACAGGAAGAAAAATCAATTTCCTACCCCAAGTTCACTACTGACAAAAGCAGAGAGCCAGCACCCGCGAGCCGCACCGCGCACAGCGAACAGCGAACAGTACTTATCCTGTACTTGGCGGTGCGCGCGCGGTGCGCTGGTGGGTAAGATTATATGGGTCAGGAAGAGGCGTAGCCCACACAGAAGGCAGGGTTTCAAGTAGGGAAATGCTGCCTAAACAAAAGACAAAGAAATGGTGAATTTACTTACAGCTGAATGCTGAATACTAATTGAAACATATAACAGAACTACAAAGAGCACACGCTATTTTAGTTAGACCTATGTTAGTAAAGAATTAGGCACACTGATACGGAGATAGGCACACTGATACGATAAAAGCACACGCTATTGAGAGCCTGGCACGTGCGAGCGTGTAAGTCCACGTTTAAATCACAGCCCGTAGCACGGCACTACGGATGTTTGTACAAAACAGTCACCTTCTTCCTGCAAGGTCAGGCAATGATGTGGTGTTGCAGCCTCAGACTTCCTCCATGCGAAAATCGGTCGGGCTTGAAACGAGCACAGCGGACACAGCCTCAGCCTCAGCCAACAGTACTTATCCTGTACTTGGCGGTGCAAGGCCCTCTGCCTTGTGGGGACCATAACAAGAACAAGCTGGTCTTGAGTAAACTCAACCATGTTAGCCTTCTGGTCATGCCAATGTTTGACCAGAGTTTGACCAGCCTTCAAGTTATCACTTGCCTCTGCCATCATGTGTGACATTCTCGTCTGGAGACCTATCACATAGTTAGTCACTCTGACTGGCTTGGGGGAAGGAGCACTCTCCAACCCCTCCTTAATCAGGGCCAATGGACCTCTGACTGGATGGCCATAGAGAGGTTCAAAGGGACTGTAACGTACTCCCTCCTGAGGGACTTCTCTATATGCAAAGAGAAGGCATGCCAGTAGAAGGTCCCACTTTCTTTTAAGGGGTTCTTCTAAAGCACCTATCATGTTCTTCATAGTTCTGTTAAACCTCGCCACCAATCCATTGGTTTGGGGATGGTAGGCAGTTGAGAACTTGTAGGTGACTCCACAGGTTTTCCACATGGCTTGCATGTTGTTGGGGAGAAGCTGGATCCCCCCCCCAGGGCAGTGGGGGGCCAGCAGCCATACCCTCACCAGCTATGGGAGGCCCCAACACCTCCCATACGGCCCCCAGAAATGCAACAGAGTCCCAAGCAGGCAGCATCATGTTTCAAGTGCATTTATTTCTAGGCAAAGCGAAAGAAAAGCACAGAGCATCGTGCATCGCGAGTTCAGGCGCCGTCTCCCCCGGGGCTGTCTTGCAAGTAAGTTTTATAATCACACTGCAGGCTGACCTCACAGAATTGGATCAGCTCCCAGAAACCTATCTCCTCCTGTTATTGGCTGCAGAGTGGTGGGTTACATATGTAGCCTTTATAGAGAGCCTGATAATTGGATATTAGCCTCCTGCGTCAGTGGGTTGATTTAGCTGTGCCAGCCCCCATTACCTAATTCTAATCTTGTTGCAATGTGACTTTGTTCCCATAACTTTTAGCTGAACAAACAGTTCGCACCTGGGCTCTTGCTTGTTACAATTCATGTTTCAATGTTGTGCGAGTCCTTGAGAAAATGTCTTTCTTTCCCAGAGAGAAAAAAAAAAAAGCACACTGGGTTGCCGTGATTTATTCGCATTTGTGGATAATTAAAAAATGTCTGTCTGCAGAAAGCAATTTTATCTTGAATTTGCGGCCTTGGCAGTTCGAATGTTTTGTGAGGAATGTTGATAAGGCTCCCGCAGCCAGTGTTCAGTGAGTGAAATGAACTTAGCTGTAATTTTCCTGAAACATAGCTTTACACTGTGCATTTAGACCATGTTAATTCATATAGGCATTTGCAAGCCTTTAAACAGGGATTTTTGTGCTGGTAGCTTCTGATATTGCAGCATTGATTCTAATGTAGCATGGAAGTTGCACTGTTGGTGAAGTGGGTGTGTTTCAGCATATTTGTCACCCATGGGTGCGCTGGGGCCTGGTTCAAATGATAAGTGCGCTTCTTGTTCTTCTTGCTGTTCTTTTATATATGCGCTTGGGGTCAGGGGGCACGGGTTTGATCTCGATTTTCCCTCTTCAATGTAGTGGGACATACAATTTTATCCCCTGTCAGATGTCACCTCCTTAGGAAAACCTGCTCTGGTAAAAATACCAAGTAGGGCCTTAGCCACAGCCGGAGCTGTAACAGTCCTCATAGGTATTGCTTCAGGATACCTAGTGGCATGATCCACTACAACCAGGATAAACCTGTTGCCTGACGATGTGGGAGGGTCAAGAGGACCAACAATGTCAATCCCGACCCTCTCAAAAGGAACTCCCACCACTGGGAGAGGCACCAAGGGCGCCACATTCGTGGCTCCAATCTTGCCAGAGGTTTGGCAAGTGTGCCAGCTCCTGCAGAATATGTCTACTTCTGAACCCATCTTAGGCCAGTAGAAGTAAAGGGAGAGCCTTTCCTTGGTCTTCTTAAAAGTTAAGCGACCAGCCAAAGATATCTCGTGGGCTAACTGCAGAAACTGGAGTTGGTTCACTAGAGGTACTACAAGTCTTTTGCAGTCTCCAGGGGTTGACTCAGTCGGTTCACTATAGAAGAGGCCATCTTCCCAGTACGACCTATACTTCCCAGGCTCAGTCCCATTGAGCTGAGAAGCTGCCTTTAGGCGAAGACCTTCAAGGGTAGGACACTCTCTTTGTCCTTTGCTGAAATCTGCCCTGTTGGGTCCACCTTCTTCCAGTAAAGACTGCAGCTCAGGATGGTCAACAGAGTCAAGCTCTCCTACCAGAGTAAGATCTTCTAGAGCTGATTCCTCAGTATTTAGCTGAACCATACAGGGTTGAGCCTCACGCTCCGCCTCAGCTGGTGGAGGAGTCACTGATGTGACTTTGGACAGTCTTGGAGATGTCCTTCTGGGCACAGGAGTGCTTGCTGGTTTCTTGCTGGCAGACTTGGGTTTCCCCTGTGTCTCTTTCTGACCTGCAATAGCAGTAGGTAAGTCCTGTGGACTTGGGGTGATAGTTTCCTCTATCATGTCCCCAGAAGAGCCTCTCAAGGGTCTCTCCCTTGCAGACCTTGTGAGCTTCTGCTTCCTTCTGCTGGGGTTCCTGGGGGTACTAGACACAACTCCAAGAGTTTTAAGGTCATTACCCAACAGGACCCTCCCAGGTACGTTATTTTGCAAACTTACAGGGATTCTGACGGTCATGTCATTACACTGGATGAGAGCTGGTAACTGGGGAACCATTTGCACAGGGCCTCCAGCTAACTTGATTAGGTGTTTGGGTGCCTTAGCAACATCCTCCACCTTGAAAAAACATTCATCAACCACAGTTATGCTGGCTCCAGTGTCTCTGATGGCAGGGGTTTCCTGACCATTCACAAGAACACTATCTTTGTAATACTCTTTAGTATTATCTGGGATTGAGTTATAGACATCTAAGTTCTGTTGTTCCCAAACACCCAAGCACACTAAAGAAACACTAGCTGAGACTCTCATGGGCTCATCCAATAGTAACTGAAAGTTTCCACTGGCTATAGGTACTTCATCCACCTGGGAGAAAGCTAGGGAGACAGTGTGGCCCCCTGAAGGTTTACCCTTACATCTGGGATCCCCTTTCACATGGTCAGTTAACCCACAAACAAAGCATTTTCCAAATGCTCGCTGGAATGGGGCTTGTTCTGACCTCCATCTGGTTTGGGACCAGATGGTACACTAGCCTGATTCGGTTTCCCTTGTGGCTTACCCTGGTTATGTTTGGGGCCCTCTTTTGGATTGGAATTATTGGAATTCTCCTTGTTGTCTTTCTTTGGCTGCTTTCCCTCATCCTTTTTCTGTGTTACCCCAGAATCCTTGTGAGTAGCCCTGTTGGCAACCCACAAGTCAGCAGCCTTAGCTAACTTCTTAGGATCTATCTCCTTTGAATCAGCCAAGTGCTGTCTAAGCTCAGGGGAGCAGTCATCAAAAATAGACTCCAACATTACAAGATTCCTCAAACCTTCATAAGTGTTCACTTTGTAACCCTTAACCCAACCATCTACGTTTTTCAAACATTCACACACCCAGGTAGCCCAAGGGGTACCATCATGCTTCTTGAGGCTTCTAAACCTCTTAAGATACTGGTAAGGGGTCTTCCCAAATCTAGCTATTAATGCTAGCTTCACACACTCATAATCCTGTTTATCCTCCTCCCCCAACTCCATTACAGCATCACTTGCAACAGGGGGAAGCCTAGAGAAAAGCCAAGGAATCAGCTGATTCCCTGAGATACCTTGAATCCCATGATTGTACTCAAACATTGCTAACAAATCCAAAACATCAAGTTTAGTCTCATACATACCAATCATTTCTTTTGGACCCCTGGGTCTCTTAGGGCTGGAAGACCTAGAAGACTCTGTGAGAGAAGCATTTTCTAAAGACAATTTCTTCATTTCTGGTTCATGATTCAACTCCATTTCTCTGAGCCTTAACTCTTGATGTTTCACGGCAATTTGTGCATCAATACGTTTCACTTCCAATTCAAGTCTCATTTTCTCAAGTGCAATAAACTCGGGAGTAAGTGTAGGACCTGTGGGGGTCCCTGTGGACAGAGGTTGTGCTTTCGGAGCAGGCAAAGGAGTTGTAGGGTTTCCTAACAAGGACTCATCTACTTCTTCTAAATCAACACTCTCAGAATCAGAAAAATCAGTATCCACATTTGCTGGAGGGGTAGGCCCTTCTGACCCACTCTCCAGACTTTGTTTTCCCATTAACTTTGCAATCAATTCAGATTTTTTTCCTTTACCAGAGAGACTCCTCTCCCTACACATGGTTCTCAAAACCTCAGCAGTGTAGTTTAAGAGACCCTCTTCAGTGTAGCTTTCCATATTTGACATGATTTCTCAGTTAAATAGAATTAGTGGTGTTAGCCTTGTGGTTAGTTGAACCCAAGCAACAGCAGCACTCTAAGTATAATCACTCAACTTCCAAATCCTCACCGCTGTACACCAGTGTTAGGCAGAATCCTGTGCAGTGCCCGTAGGCACCACTACACACAATTAATACTACAAGTGGTAATACAAGTTCACTTTTGGTACAAGCCTGTACTACTATGTTAAAGTGGTAGCAGTAGCGGAGCAGCCAGGCTCATCTCAAGAGTATATGAGCAGTAGCAGAGATTTCACAAAGGGACCACAATTACTGTGACTCAAGCAAACAGTGACCCAAGGTTTCAGGTAAAAAAATATAAGTACATTTATTTTTAAACCATCTGTTATAAAACACAACACTTGTATAAATTCAAAACCACACGTAAAATACACTACACACAACCAATTCACTTTGTACAGTATAACTCAAGGTAAGTACCCTATGTTTTAACGGACCGGTGTTGTGAAACAAAAGACGTTACCGGGAATACATATGCGGTCACTTTTTGACAGTAATGACAGTTCGGTCTTACTAAAGATACGCATATCCGCGACAAGAAATGTTACCGGGGCAAAAACACAGTTAGCACCTGAGTTAACCAGAGAGAGTTGGGGGCAAAAATCATAGGCAATACTTTTTTCAGGGCAGACAGAATCAGAGAACACTTGTTGACAGAAATACAAGAGTCAATAGGCCGGAGCCAGTTTCAAGTGGAACCGACGCTGGCTCCTGTTGTCGAGGATCGCACAGTCGGACAGTTCAAGATTCAACGTTGCCAGGAGTACTTGGATATTGTCAACAGAGGAAGCAAAAGTTATAAGAAGGAGGGAAGACCAGGGCAAGCCTTGGAGGAGGAGAAAAGGGATTCACCCTAGCTCCTCGAAGCAGAACACAGTACCTTATTCAAGGAAGAAGCTGGTGCCACTGAAGTTGTTCCTGGTAGTTTCCTGCAGACCCACGGTTCCTGGTGCTTTGATCGTGGTGACGAGAAGGAGGATGTCTGGAGGGGTCTGCACTACGCAGGGATGAAGCCAGCAGCAGCAACAGTGAATAAAAGGTGCGCCCCTTAAAAACAGGAGAGGCTTTTCAGGTGGCTATCCGGACCACTACAGCACTGTGCAGCGATTTCGACCAAGAAGAGGATCCTCTGGCTGTGGAAGATGAGCTGGTTGACCCCACCAAGCTCAAGGGAAGAAGACTCCGGACTGGATCTTCTCTGGTCGTCGAAGGGTAGATAGTTTAGGACTGCAGCAGGGCTTCACCAGGATGGGGTAGTTGCAGCAGCCTTCTTCTTCTCTGCTTCTCTTCGGTTCCTTGTAGTTCCAGTGGCGACTCTGACTTCCACCCCAAGAGTCCTGCCTTTTATGCGAAAATCCCCCATTCACACATCCTGGCTGTCAATCACGCAGCAGGGGGGTTGTCCAGCCCGGACAACCACCTCAGCCAATCATGGCAAAGTGTGACTACACCCCTCCCTCACATTCAGCCCACCTAGACACCCAAGCGCCTAGAGGAGGGCTTCTTGGCAGAAGCCCGCCAAAAGACTGTGAACAAAGAAGGCAAACCTGGTTTTCCGCGTAAAGTAAAACACAAGAGGGACTTTAACAAAAAGAAATGGTGAATAAACCTGACCGGAGCCAAAAGAAAGAGTATTTGTTCAAGCAGGTTTGTGTTCGAGGCTAATATAATACCCTAACACAGTACCACGTTTATATAGTATAAACGCGATAGAAAAGTTAGGGTAGATACCACTGCCACCAGCCAATTCTAAATGTTAAAAGAGCAAAACAAGGCTCTAGGAGGTACAGATAAAAAGGGCTAAGAAGTAACCCTGTCCAATACTCCATGTAAGATGGGGTGTACTGGATCTGTGGTTAAATGACTATGTAAAGTTAATGGCAACTTTACCCTTTTCTGGGGGACAGTAGTCAGCCCCAGAAATGGAGTCGGTGGGTAGTCTAAAAGACAACCCTGTGTCACTGCACTGAAGGTGCTGTGTAACACACAAAAGAAGGGGGCTACTGAAGTGGTGTACTCCAGAGCCCACAATCACAAAAACAGATGAAATGCACATGGCAAAACATGGGTAAGAGTGGGGGAAAAGCTCACACTCTTACCAAGTGAAAAGAATAAACTCTAGAAATCCAGCAAAGATGCTAGGGGACTCACTAGTTAAGGGAAATTAGCCATTGAATGAGAATTCTCCCTAACACTGTCAAGTGTGCCCACGGCTATGTATTCGTTTACATACCGCCCGTGTGTTCATTTTACAGGCGGCATGGCGAGGCTCCTAGAATCCACTTAATGGACTATATTGCGTTCCGCGTAGGTCAGCCGGTGCCTGGTTCTTCGCTGCACGCATCTGTCTTATCTGCTCCTATGGGTGTGTTTTGCTCCCTCGTTTCGGCTCTCCAGTCTGTCCGATTAATTTTGCGAGGGCTCTCACTTCAATCAATGCTGCATCGGACAGCAAGACTGCTGTACATTCCCACTGGAGCCGACAGCTCCAGCCTGCTAAGGACTGAACCCGACACGTTTCAGCTCGACTTCTTATTTTGTTACGCTCATTCGCCCCGTCCTTTATTCTTTGTTTACCGCCATCTTGTTTCTTCGTCGGAGGACTGCTGCTACACTTCTCCAGCACGCGACAGCCGCGCTATGGTGTCAATTATCACAAAATGATGCTCATGCTGCGCCGTACCCGTTCATGCATCCATAGTTAGTTATGAATTTACCAGGTTTGGCAAACTCTGCACATAGTTTCTTCTCAGGATTAGTCAGGATCAGCAGGAGCACCACAGGATCAGCTCCTATCTCATGGCTCTGTAGCCACGCCCCTCATCCCTGCCTAGTTTTTTATATGCAGTATCATCGGCTAGTAGTCTCTCACATTCTACATCATAGTCACAAGTGTTCAGAATGACTATCCCGCCGCCTTTGCCGGCAGGTTTGATGGTGATATCTATTTTAATACATGGAGTCTTAAGGCTAGCACATTCACTAGCAGTAAGATTGTCATGTTGAAAATGATGTCTCTTGATGGCCTCCAAGGTTTGTCCAATGACAATATTTTCAAAAGCCACCAGTTTGGGGGGGACATACATGGCTGAGAGGAATAAACCTGGATTCTGTTTTAAGACCTGTAACATTTTCTGAATCGGATGTACTAATATCAGAGGCTATGGAAGCTTTTTGATGTTTAGGAAGTTACACCTTAAAGTGTTTTAACCGGTTCCATGTCATTTCATTGCGGGATGTTTTTTCGTGTTTTTTTTACTGCATATTTTTTAACGAAACAACTCATCTCATTTATTTTTATTTAATTTTTGTGGGGGTTCCCCCCCAAATCCCCATCCCCTTTAATTAGTTATATATTCCCGAACACCCACACCCAATTTATATATTTTTCTAATGCCCCCCAAACAAATTTGATGAGATTTTTTCGGCAAAAAATTCACAGTAAAAAACCCAGCAAAAAAACATCCCGCGATGAAAGGACGTCATACCGTTTTAACCTAATGTTGCTAAAAAAAACATTGTATTTCAATTTCACAATCAAAAGGCTCTGCTCCAGTTACTTGCACAAAAGAAAGACCTTTTGTTAACAGGTTTGTTTCAGACTCATTAAGAATATGTTTCGAAAGTTTGATAATAGGTATGTTACCTTCTGTCACTGGTTTGAATAGCATTGTCTGGTGCGTATTCTTTGATCAAATTGTGGCTGTTTTTGTCAGTATCAGTCTTGCTGCCCGCCCCTGAGAAAACCTGTTGTTGGCCTATATTAGTCGAGGTCCCAGCCACCCAGGCTCCACATATGTGATATGATCTGAATCCCTTGATGAAGCTGATGTGTCTGAAAGGGTAACATGCCTATTCAGATGCCTATTAGCGCTATTAGCATTTTGTTCTGCATAAAACCCATCTCGTAAGAATGGGTAGGTTTTTTCTTCCTTATAGTTAGCCACATATTTTTTAGTTTCTGGATTTTCCGATCTAGGCTCAATTGCTTAAACTTGGCGATCTCTTCATCTAGTTTTTCTAACATTTTCTTAGCATCCTGTACTGTCTGGTTTTCCAGGAACTGTTTTTCAAGTGCTGCTAGTTCTTCCCCTTGAATCTTGGAATCTTCTTTTTCTGCTGTTTCTGTTATCAATATTATCCAGTCACGTGAACATTTGGTTCCCACCTGTGAGAAACCTGAAGATGTCTCCCTAGCTAATCCCTGGGATCTGTCATCCAGGTGGCCAGGACACAGCCATCGCTATTGGATCCAGTTCCTGGGGGTGGACCAGTGAGGGAGGATCTCCTGGATAGGGGATCCTTGGGGAGTGGGAAGTGGCACACTGACGGGTGAGACGCGTTATCCCCCTTCTTTGAACACCTTTTCCCCATCCTACCATGTAGGATATTTCAGAACACTGCCCCCGTTTTTTCCAACACAAACGCTTTCGCACAACACGAAAGACAACGGACTAACACCAGAGCCGTTTACCAGACATTTCCCAATACAACGGTCAGGCAAAGTCAGGCAATCGACCAGAATCCCACACACCTGACGGCCCTTTCCCTTCTGCAAAGGGATAAAAGGTGGAGCACGAGAGCACGGGACGAGCAAGGCAGACCGCACGACATGAGAGCTAACTCAGCACGGCAGTTCAAGAGGAGGTCAAAGACAACTCATACCGAGAGGGTGACAAGGAGAGAAGCGACCTTGCCCTTTCCAATTAAGGCCTGTGAAACCTCTGCAAATGGGAGCATAAGGCTGCAGACAATAGCCAGCGTGTGTTGCAGCAGGTGTCAGTGGTACACAAGACCCTCCTCTGCTGATTACCAAGCCGGGGAGAGACGTTTGTCTCTCTGGTACCAACCTTGACTCCAAAAAGAAGGAAAGAGAAGCGGTTCATCACAGCCGGTGAGCTGAGGGGAGAGTCAAACTGTGTTGAACGAAAAAGTAGCAAACAGTGATTTGAACTATAAAATAACTATTGTTGCACAAGGGGAAAACCAGCAACAGAGAAGTCCAGCACCACCTGGGTTCTCAAGTAGGAAACTCTGGGTGATTACACAACGAAAGAAACTACCGTAACCAGGCGGCCTTAGGAAAAGGCGAAAGAGAGTCAAAGTGGTCATACTGGGGTCTTGTCAAATTCTCCATACAATTGAAAGACTTTGACCGACAGATGATTGTGAAGCAAAGGGGAACGAATCTTGCATGGTAAAAGTTTTACATGAAGTGTGTTGTAAAGGTTGGCAACAGTGAACCCGGCGCAGGGATGCTAACAAGAAGGGACGAAGTCTGAAGTCCCATGAACATTGTGTTGACAGGAGTGGACCCGGCGGAGGAATGTCCACAGTAAAATATTTGAAATTACATTGTGATTATGGAATTCAAGTAAAGCCATTGTGAACCCGGAAGGAGGGAGACTGACAATTGAAAACAGAACTTTGTAGAAATGCCATTGTGAACCTGAAGGAGGGAGGCTGACGATTGAAGAGGGGTCCGAACCCGAAGGAGGTGAATCTTAAGTGATTTGGCTGTGGTAGAAACTACTGCGGCCGAAACGTTCGCATGAGAAAGGTGCGAACTACCAAAAGTTTGCACCTTTCTCATGTGAACATACATACATACTCACACCCACACACACAACACACCCATAACACCCCCCACCCACACCCTCATTACACCCCCACCCACACCCCCAACATAAACAAACCCCACTTACCTTCATCTTCACGCTGGATTCCTGCAGCGCCAGTTCACTTTCACTTCCGTGATCGGGAACCAGCGCCACAGGGTCCTTTTCTTTTCTTTTCTTTCTTTTTTTTTTAAACAGAAGGCTGCAGTGGTGTCCCCGCAGCCTCCGCTCACTATACCATAAAGTATAGTGAGCGGGGCGATGCAGATGACACCCCTGCAGCTCCAGTTTTCTTTTTTACAATGCTACCACCAAAGGTTCGAACTTTTGGTGTTCAAACTTTGGTGGTAGCATTTTAAGAACTTTTGGTCATTGCAACCATTTTCTGTCGGTCAAATCGGCCTAGACCAAGGAGGGAGATCCAGGGGTGGAAAGTCATCACCTCTAGTTCGTTGAGAGAGTCTACGCCAGAAGAGGGGGAACCAGAGGTGAAGCTGTCACCCAGAGCAATACGTAAAACAGAACTTTGTGTTTGTGGAAAATATCAGGCCCTCGAAGGAAAGAGACTTTTTAGTAGAAAGAGACTTAACCATCGAAGAACCTAATAGTTGGAACAGAACTGACTGCTCGTGCTGCGGGAAAGCTGGAGTGTGTGCTGTGCTCAGGAGACCCACCTTGTCCTGTGCTCAAAACGTGAGACAAGGGAGACCCCTGGCAATCACATCCTGACTTAATATTTGTGAACACTTCTTTCTTTATTGAGACCCTAACCCACACTCTTTCTGTAATTGGTTGTAAGGATTTGCCAATAGTTTTTTTTTTTCGTATAGGCCTTTTACTTTGACTATACGGCACAAGGACTGCCTTATTTTTCATTGGATGGTCGAACCTTGCTCCCATCTTAGATTTAGGTTTAGGTTAGGCGTTCTTCCACCCTGCATTCATAGTTTAATAAACACCCTTCAACTGTGATCACTTGTGTCTGTTTTTACTGTTGCCACCATGAGTTCCTTACACACCCCACTGAAGTTCTTTTTAAAACGTGGGTTGTCAATACAAATTCGTGGAATATTCTTAACTTGGAGTCCCTCTGGGATGACCGCCGTTTTGTAGTATTTCAAAATGAATTTACTGTGCATGTCAGTTCTAATTCGTTTTTCTTTCTTTTCTGGTTAATCTTTTCTAGTTCATGTGTGCCTGCTGTAAGATCTGTACCACGATTTGTCGTGAACAGAGGTGGAGCATTTTGAGCCTCTGATAGGGTTCATCAGAAAATGAATAAATATTTACATTTTCCATTATTGCTTTTCTATGTGGGGGCTAATTGCTCCCGTTGTTCTTTAACAAAAACCCTTCATCCCCGGGCTGTACAGGTACTACATAATACAATAGGGAACCTGGTACGGTCTTCATCGTCCAGGTTATGCTAACACTTGCATATGAAAAAGCGATCGAGACCTATAGTGACAGACAGAGCTGATTGTAATCTATTTCCAGTCATATATTTCCAATTATCAAAATGTGATCTTTATTTTTTCAATTGATCCAAAACATAGCAAAATACACAAATATTTTGCAAAACATGACACCTCTCTTCACTCCAGTGACTACATGCACACCATACTATTCATACACATTCACTCATTAACACAATACAGAATACAATCACATCTAATACATAGGCTCCTTCTCTAGGCTAGTATACGACTGGAAATAGATTAGTAAGCTCTGTCTGTCACTATAGGATCTTTTAGGAAGTGTTGGTATAACCTGGATGATCAAGACTGTACCAGGTTCCCTATTGTATTTTGTAATATTCTTTTCAAAGCAAGACTTATTCCAGGAGTGGGAAAGCTGCATTGCTCATGCTTTACCTCGTTCACAGTGGTTGAGATTCCGTAGGGCGGGTATGGCACCAGATAGGTGGCTGTCATCAGTACTAGTGGAGTTTTGGCTGCTTAGAAGGAATGTGAAAGTGATGTCCCTGGTGGAATGTTCATGGCGAAATTGACACAGATGTTATATAGAATGGCGTGCAGCGAATTGAAGAAAAGTAGGGCTATGTAGTCGGGTGGATTGGGGACAACAGGTGTGGGGAAATGAGAAAGGACAACTGTCAGATATATATTGTCTCTGAATGAAAAGGGTTTGCCAACTCTGCCGATAGTGAAAAAGCTGGATAGGGTGGCAAGTCAACGGAAATAGTTCTGGGGTTATGACTTTTGTTAGGAGAGCTTTGGGAATGGATAATAGAAATCTGGGCCATGCATAGATGGGCGGAGAAGGATTTGTACAGCCCTGTATTGGCAGTTGTTCTGCAAGAAGTGTCGGTACAGGCCAGGACAGTTTGCTATTCATAATAGGAGACCCGACTGCTCCACTCTTTCTTCACTGTGATATTCTTGAGGGATTTTACAGTTTCAGAGATGGTGGGGAACAAGTGATTACCGGGTCCAGGAGTGGAGGATGTGATATTGTTGTAGTAGTGCGTCATTTGTATAGCACCTGTCACCATTAGTATGGTCACAACATGCTGTAGGTTGAACGCCCTCGGGGGACCAGAGTCTGGGTATGGGAAGAAATTCGAGGAGGTGCTATTGGCCAGTGCTTTAAGATATGAGGGGTGGCCAAGTCCCTCATATCAACCCATGTTGAACTGGCATTTGGATCGGTGGTGCTAAGTAGTCTAGAGGGTGTGAAAGCGGGATAGAAGTTATGTGTGCAACTATGTATCACATTTATGTCATGAATGGTAGCTGCATTCTTATGGCAGAGGTGTTGTGCGAAGTGTCTTCAGATGGTGTATGAGGGCAGATGCGTGCAGGTCTGCGGCTGTGCCTTCGGCTAGTTTCCCTATGCATGGAAATAAAGAGTTTAAATGCATGGTCTACATTCTAAGCAGTGAGCTAGAATTACCATGATGGATGAATTCTAAATCAACTTGCATTAATATAGGGCAAAATTCGACATGCTCCTAGGATCGGTGTGAAGGCTTCAATCAACATTCTTCTAGGTTCAGTAGATGGCTATATTCTACATTCTTCAAGATTCCAAGCCTTGCTAACATTCTTCATTTCGCTCAGTATATGTGCTCGCTTGTGCAATTAGCTTTGATTACATAAAGGACTATACTGCGTAGAACTAATTCAGTGCAATGGCTACTTTCAGAGTTCACCTGGAGGCAATATAATGTCTGCATTCCGCAAAGTTCTGGAATGAAGTGATGACTACTTTATAAGGGTATATAGAATCAATACTTTGGCTGCATTCTTCATTCACCTAGATTCAAGTCTAGCTGCATTCTGCAATCCGCAAAGTCCTAGGAATAAGTGATGTCTACTAACATCAGTTCCCTAGAAGCACTTGATGTATTCTTCAGCCACCTAGTTTCGTGCCTGGCTGCATTCTGTACTCCTATAGCGTCGGTACACTGGTTAGACTATGGCAATTAACTTTAAAGAATGCAGTGTATATACCTTAACAGTCGCCTTACCGACATGCACCCACTGACAATGAGGGTTAGGGGAGTTGTGTCTTACCTGGCCATTGCTGTTGTTTGGTTTTTGCTGTCTGGATGGGGCCTCCCACAGGAGGAGGGGAAAGCTGTGGATGGGAGTTGTCCCTGATAATCTCCGCCATAACCTACCGGTCTCCTGGGTAGAAGCATCCTGGTTGAGCCATCGAGTACAAGTGTTCTCTGATCACGAGACTTGACTCGGGGTAAGAGCGTGGGGTAAGATTGATAGAGGGAAGAGCCACATTTTTAGGGCCTTCCTCAAGGCGAGGTGATCCTCTTGGAGGCAGAGGTTGAGAGGGAGGGAGTTCCAGATTGTGGGTGCTTAAACCGATCCAGGTGTTCCACCTAGTCTGTTGGAATTGAATGCAGGAATCACCAGGAGGTGTTCAGACCCATATCTGATGATTTTGTTGGGTTGGTAGCAGGAGAGTCTGTTTTGGAGGAATTCAAGGCCTTTCTTGTGGAGAGTGCGGTGGGTTATGCACATGGCTTTGAAAGTGGCCCTTCAGCTGATTGGGAGCCAGTGGAGCACCCTGAGTGCAGGGGATATGTGTTGTTTTGGGGAGAGGGCAAGGAGGAGTCTTGCTGCAGAGTTTTGGATCCGTCGGAGCTTTCTGAGCTGTGAGGCAGGGGCGCTAGGTAGAGGGAGTTGGTGTAATCCAGCCGAGAGAGGATTGCGAAGATTCTGTGAGGGTAAGAGAGAAAGGGGAAGATTTGCCTGAGAATGCCAAGGTGTTGATGTGACAAGAGAGAGAGAGTAAGGTTCAAACTGAGGGTGCATCGCAGGCTTGTTACTGAGGTGGATGCTGCGGGAGGGGAACCTATGGAGGATGGGCAGTGGGTAGGTTGGGGGATCAGAGCTGTCTTGCCACAAATCAGGGTTTTGTTTTTGCTCGGATTGAGGAGGAGGTGGTTGGTCGTCATCCAGTAGTTGATATCCGTGAGGCAGGATGCAAAGTCTCTGTGATGGAGGCCGGGGAGTTCGGAATCTTGAAAATAATCTGAGTGTCGTCTGCGTAGTTGTAGCACCTACGGTAGTGGGAGTGGATGAGCCTGCGAAGGGGCTTTGGTAGTGGTTGAAGTGGAGGGGGAGTGAGATGCTCCCTGAGGGACCCCCTGAGAGACAGGGTGGCAGCGCAAGGAGAACAGAGGGAGGATGGTGATTTGCATGCGTTTGTAGAGGCAGGAGGATTTCCATCTTTAAATAGATTCCCTGATGCCTAGGGAGTGGAGTCTTGTCTATGAGGGTGGCATGGTCAATTGTGTCGAATGCTGCCAAGAGGTCAAGGAGGATGAGGGGAAGCACATCCCTCTGAGTCTGCTGTTCTTTTCATGTCATCCGAGATGGACACAAGGGAGGATTTGGTTTCATGGAGCGGTCTGAAGTCAGACTGGGCTGGGATGAGGAGGCCTCAGGATTCTTTGTAAAGGGAGAGTTGGGAGTATGCCGTGCGATCTAAGAGTTTGTCAATGAAGCGGTTGTTGGAGATTGGGCTGTAGTTGGATCGGAAGAGTGGGGGCAGGGATGGGCTTTTTGAGTAAAAGTTTGACATGACAGGTTTTGAAAGCTGCTCAGAAGGTGCTTAATGTTAAAAAAAAAAAGTAAAAAAGGAAATTATTGAAATAGCGATGCTGCCGGTGCAAGTAGAGGAGAGACTGTTTTTTTAGGAGTGAAGGGGCAGGGGCCTCCAGGGGATCCTGAGGGGTGACCACTGGAGAGTAGCTTCAGGAATTCTGGATGGGAGATAGAGGAGAAGGAGTGGAAGAGGGAGTGTGGTGGGCAGGACAGGAGGGTGGCAGAGGATGAGTGGGGTAAAGTTGCTAATCTTGAGCTGATGGAGAGGTTTCTTTCGATTGTGATGTTATACAGGTGGCATGACATGGCATCGGAGGGTGATTGGTAGTGAGGGGCGATGGGGAAGAGCGGATCAGGGCAATGAATTCTGCGATGATCTTGTGGAGTTCCCTGCTAGGGTTGAGGGCATTGGAGATTCAGGAACCATAGAAAGATCTTTTGGCTTTCCTTACTTTGGCCTTATAGGCCCTGATCTGTATGACTAGGTTGGCTTTATTAAGGTGGGACGGATCAGTACACCATTTACGTTCCAGGAGGTGGTTGAGGGTTTTGAGGGATTTAAGGGAGAGTGTGAACCACTTTGGAGAAGGGCTTGCTCTGTAGGAGGGGGATTGGAAAGGAATGAGGGGGTGGAGGGCATCAGAGAGCCATTGGTCGAAGAGTTTGACGGATGGTATTCTTCTTAGGGGAGCGGAAGTGGGAAGGGAAGAGAGCAGGGGGTTAACTAGGTCTGGGGAGACGGAGTGAAGGGTCAGAGGAGGAGGGGCGGGGGTAGAGAAAAGAAGATAGTAGAGTGATCTGTCAATACCACGGGGTAGGTGGAGGGAGGGGAGATCAATTCGGTGGAGCTGAATACAGCATCATGGGTGTACCCTGCTATGTAGGTGGGGCCCACTGATTGTAAAATGGTCTTGTAAACTAGGCGTAAACAAGACTCATGAGAGACAGAGAGACAGCGGGTGCTTTTATGGAGAGGCAGAGTTTTTATGGTCTGGGGATAGGGGAATAGGGTAGTCATTACTGATGCTTTTTGAATTTTATGGGAAGAGAAAATGTGCAGATATGATTTTTATACGCCTAGGTAAAAATTACCTAGCTCAACAAAAGGGTTTGGAATTTATGAATTATGAAGAAGGAGTTAGGAACAATAAGGCAACTATGGTAGACACACAGGCCATGGGGACACAGCTGTGCTTCTGCAAAACGTTTGCCACATGCAGAGAAGCAGGCGCAAATTGACAGGACCAGGAAGGGAATAAACTGAGAAATGGCAGGTTTTTGCAGGCATTGGACATAAGCATGTCAAGACTCAAATTGAGCCAATTTGATTTTCCTGGTTACTTCCACCAGGATGACATACATTTGTCATCCATGGGTAATAAAATGTATTCAACAAACTTGACGGATGTGGTGTACGAGTTAGTTGCAATAGGTGGGACAGCAGAGCACCATCTGGGAAGGGACCCCCCTGAGTGCCGAAGTAAAGCAACAGAAACATGTTGTGGATAAAAATGTTCAGTACAAGTGGGGCTTGTTAAGGCCAGGGGAAAAAAGGGAGAAGTAAGGGTATCTACTGCGAGAAGGGGCAGGAAACCTGAGAAGGAACAAAGGAAAGTGAAGAAAGATTGGCTAAGGGAAGGGAAAAAAGGGACAAGGACTGCCAAGAAAGAAGACCAACTGGGAAGGAGGAGAAGGCAACACATTTTGAGGGAGAGGGGATTGGGAAGAGGGAGGTGAGGAGAGAGTAATTGCAATGGAGTTGGTCAGGGAATTCTTAGTCTGTAGGAAAATATGCAGAAGAGATAACAGACCTTCCATGTAAATAACCCTCCTTTCGTCAAACCTTGTAATAAGGTTCATATCATCACTGGGTGTCGTGCCTTCCAAAGGGGCCCCGCAGGAGGAATGTCAACGGCTAGCGACATGGAGCTGCTTACTCAACCTGAAGGATGAGGGTTGGTGCCTCCCAGGAGAACATGCTACTGGGAAGCAGCATGAGGCAGCAATGGACCAAATGGGAAATAATTTGTGAGGTAAAATAAGGGTCAGGGGACTGTTTGGTCAATGCAGGGCCATTAGGATGTTACGTGGTGGCAAAACAGGGGGAGAGCTAAGGGTACATGGTCCTTGAGTGAGCATTTATGCCTGAGAAAGAACAAAGGAAATGGAAGAAATATTGCCCAAGGGAATGTTAACAAACATTGGCCAATAAATCTGGCTTTGCAAATGTGCAGCATAAGTCTTTTTTTCTCCAATGCGGTTTTACAAAAAACAAATTTGCACATTTACAGAGCCAGCCCTATTGACTTGGCCAATGCTTGTTTAAGTGTGCACTAATGTAGTTTGTCCTGGGTGCTCCTTATGTGTTTATTCTGTCAATGATGCCTGTTTATATTCTATTCATCCTTGTATTGATAAGGAGACGCAGCCGTACTGGGCCCACATCTAATTAAGTAGCTCCTGGATTTCTCGAATTTGCTAAAGTGATCTTTGGAGTTGTTGCTGCAGTTGGTGTATTCAATTAGACTTTATCATGGGAGTATGTTTTAAATGACATATGTGTGTTGTTTCACTGACTTCAGCCAGCATGTGTATCAATCCTCTTTTGACTGGCTAGACTCTCTGGACTGTTTGTTTTTTGGCTCTAAAGTTTGATTCTAGGAGTGCTGACTAAGTGTGGGTCAGGGTATTTTGAGGCTTTGGATGTTGTTGTTTGCTTTAGAGTGTGCTTTGATCACCTCCTCCTAGGTCTCCTTTTCCGTCTTTTCTGCACCAATTACTATGACTTTGTGTATGGCATTCTTTCTATCACTACCATATGCAGGTGTCTCCATTGGACGGTACCCTTGGTGTGACAAGCAAACACCTTTTTATGAGCTGATGTATCGTCTACGCCTCATGACTGATTAGCAGGTTCTGTTGGTTGTGTCAGATCACCAAGTTTGAGCTGAAATGTGTGCAGTATTAAGGGATATGTTGGGCCAGATGACGTTTTTGACTGGGAGTCGAGTCCACAGTGGTAGGGCTTTGCTTTGATTGTTTCAACGTTCTAGTTTTAGCTTTCCCTTTCATCACGATAGTTCTGCTTTCTTTCAATCTGGGTCTTGTCTGACTGTGAAACTGAATGTATACACAAATGTATACACAGATGTTGTATTGAATACCTTGATAAGTATGGGGGTGAAGTGCCTTGAACATGGCAAATCTGCCATTGGGAATGTAAGATTCTTTGTGCTTTTTGCTGCTTCTCTTCATTCATCTGGCTCAGTACCCTGTAACTCACAGCCACTCTCAGCAATTCACTGCTTGGGAAGCCTGCTATTGCCTGTGGTTCAGAGGATGGGCAGAAGCTCTGCAATGATTATGACAGGTGTTGGGTTTGACTGTCTCATCATAGTTCATCTAGTGAAATGTTCTGTGGCACTCCTCCCAGGTAAGATTGTGGTGAATATTATGGGGCCAGATTAGGCCTGGCCTCCACCTGCCAGTTTCCAATAAGCCAGAGATAGGGTGTCAGAACTGGCGCAAAGCGAGCTGACTTTTATTAACTTTTTTTTAACCTTGTGTCGTGACACAACCCACGTCTGAGGCCGGCCATCATGCGCCGGCAGATTTATTGTTGATTCTGTTGGCTGTGTGGAAGCAGTGACTTATGTTTGGATCACCAAAGGCCAGGGAAAAAGAAGGAACCATGCTATGCTTTTTACTGTTATTGTCTCTTATCTATATTAGCACTCTCAGTAGTCCAACCAAAAAGGATGCTTTTGTTTTCACTAAGCAGGCAAAAGAGGTCAGACCCATGCAGCTTTCCTTGCTTTCTTTGCACCATAAAGCCCTTTGGGTGGGAAGACCAATAGGTGATTCTAAATTGCAACCTTATCAGGTCGTTGGCACGTTATAAATGAATGGATGTGAGCTGTGCTTTCTTTTCCAACCAGACCTAAAAAAGGCCAACGGCGGGGTGAAAAAAGGACAAAGTTGGATGAGACCAGCAGGGAAACAGGAGGTGGCAATGCACCTGGGTCATACATTGTATACAGAAGGAGGAGGGAGGCAATAAGAAAATAATGTTATGGGATCCCCACCACATCCTAGCGTTACACCTCTGAATGGAATAACTTTTTTAAAAATCATCTAGCGATGGGTGTTATCATACATAATAAAAAGGAACACGTGATAAAGAGCCAGCCATTTTATGATTTTTAACAAAATATTTTATTTATAAAAAAGGACATATTTAATACAGAAAGGACAACAGATTGTGCATAATCAGGTGACTGCAGAGAGCAACTGTTTTAATGCAACGAAGAAGAAACATGTAAATTCAAACAACCAGCTCTCAGACACCCAGCTAGGACGGGTACATCGCTGTGTGACCTAGATGATTTAAAGGTAGAGACGGCCGTTGCGCAGTGAAATAGTGACAGGGTTGAAACCTACAGGACAATGCTTCACACTTAAAAACTGGTATGGCAACTGACACACCTTAGCAATGCTGGTTGGGGTTCAATAGCTTTCCATGATTGAGCCCTGGTTGTGGCGCTGTCCCAAATGTATAAAACCTTGTGACAACAGAGCAGCGAAATGTGTGGCAGTTCACTGGGCCTGCATCCATAAGCTGAGCCATCCCCCGACACTGATTACAGAGGTCCATTGAGAAATAAATAAAAACAATCTCCATCTTTGAATTGCCCCATCCTTTCACCCATGTTAAAGTGCCACCATAGGTCATTCTGAAACTGTGGCTGACCCCTTCATCCTTGGGTCTTGCAGGCCCCTAAACCAAATGGGACGTGTTGCGTTGATTAATCATTCACCATAAATCCAATGGCTGCCAGTTGCTGGTTGCCACAATCCACATCCAGAGACAACGGCTGTGCCATCCTTCTGTTGGTGTACGCGATGTCACTAAAAATACAAGACAAAATATGATTCAGAATAATGCATCTTTTACACAGTGAGCATTAGCGCCTCACAATATTCCCCAACAATATTGCAACTGTCGCACCGCACAGCGTGTTGCAATGTCAGCTTCAACATATTAATTCCAGTGTTACAGGTACAGGGGCCCTAAGAAACTGTAATTTCAATAAGTTTATAGAGAAGAATCTCGGCTACGCCACTTCATCAAAGGTGTGATCTTTGGCAAAAATGTGAGTCCCACAATGCTTTATCTGCTCAAATTTGGCCTTCACGTTGCACGTATTGTCAAGATTGCACAGAACATTGCAAAAATCAGAACCATATTTTAAATAGCTAGCATACAGTTAACAAAGCTTTGCTTTAAAGATGTAGCAATGCAAGGCAACATTATGCGCTTCCCTTGCATAGACACATTTTGTTTTGTGCCACTCTGCATGTAGAATAAAATAAATTGTAGCCTCTACTTTTTTTTATTGTACATGGTTTATTACAAACCTTTACAAATAAATCAACAAAGAGATAAAAAATAGGATATCAATTGTTCACATAGAATCATATTAAGGAGAAGGAAAAGAAGAGAGAAAAGCAATCTAAGGAAACATAAAAAGAAATCATAATATAATGAAGAGAATAATATTCACATTATATAGAAGCAATATACAATAAATAACAACAATGTCAATGACAATAAAAAAAGAGCACATTAGAACCAGTAGCCCCTGCTTGGAAGTACAAAACAAATCCGACACAATCTAAAACATGCTCTGGCACAGAAGCCAACTTTTAAAAATTCCCCAAACATCACAAGCCGGGTATAGCACCTTGGCACTTGCCACCCTTAAAAACGTCATCAACTCTAGCACTTTGTCCCAATAAATCACGGGTATAAACTCAAATACTAGTGTCACATTGCACGCTAAGAATAGTTCATCAACTTTATCGGCACTGTGAAGCTAAAACACTGCATTGACCGCATCACAAAAAGACAAGTGCCCCAAAGTGCAGTCAGGGTGTTTATTTAATGTTTCATTTAATGTTCAGAACGGCTATAAGGGTGTAGTCCAAGCTTTAATATTGAAGTGTCTGATTGATTGTGTGACTGTCTGATTGATTGTGTGTCTGATGGATTTTGTGAGTGCCTGATTGATTGTGAAGCAGCACTATAAGCACGAAACACTTACAAAACCCTTTGCACATTTTCAACTTCTTGCAAAGCATTGTAGTCAAAATATCACACACACACACACACACACACACACACACTCTCTCTCTCTCTCTCTCTCTCTCTCTCTCTCTCTCTCTCTCTCTCTCTCTCTCTCTCTCTCTCTCTCTCTCTCTCTCTCACGCACACACACACACACACACACACACACACACACACACACACACACACAGAATGTGGTGATACTGACATCTATGCACTATCCTAGCTGACATGCATAACCACAGAGCATTCTAGGTAAACTATACATTTTCAAACACATCATTAAAGGTACACAGCTGTTTAGTTAGAAATGCAAAGCCTGTCTCATGACATGAGTCAGAAAGGTTATACCCCCCAAACTCATATTTTTGCTGTTGTTGAAATAAAACTCTGAATAAACAGCAGGTCCAGCTTCCAAAAAGAAGTCTCTGCAGGGGTTCCCCCAGTGTCCACAAACCCATGATCAAATCCAGCCGAGAGGCAAGGCACCACGCAGAGTTGCAATCAAGTGTCCCAAGTCCATTAGCTGGTATCTGCAGGGGTGCATCAGGCTGGCGCTCTGACACTGTGGTCGACAGTAACCCTGCTGGAGTCAGAAGGGTCCTTTTAAGGGGGTGAAAGCTCAATGTTGTTTCATTATCAACAATGTACATATGTATTTATGTATGTTTAGTTTGCAGAAATGGGTTTCTTATCAACAAAACGCAGCATTCTATTTCATGCATACTGCTTCGTATGTATTATAGCATCATCTAAAACTAACCTCACCCCTGCAAATGCTTCCAGGGGCCAATGGCATTTTTCTTATCAACACAAGCACAGCATTCTATTTCCTCCATACTCGTCAAGAATTAGCGACTGTCACCCTAGATTGTGAATAGTTAGCTTCCTGTATCCTTATAGCAACATCTAAAATTAAGTTCAGCCTGCAGCTGCTTCCTGTGCCGCCCTTCAGTCATACGTTAAAAATAGCCTTGCTAACTACCATTGGTCTTTGTTGGTAAACATGTATTTACATGGGTGGTTTTGTTTATAAAGCTGGCACAACACCCTTTAATCCGGCGAGCTAAATCAAAGCCCATCTGTGCTTTCTGCTGATGTGGATAGAATTCCGCTCTATTTGCCAGCACATTTCTAGGATTCCCCAGTCCTTGTCATACATATAAATCTCCTGCAATACTGAGTCACAGCTGTTTGGTGGGGCGCAGAGGGACACATGTATGCCGCTCACCTGATCTGTAGACCCCTTAGATACAATAGTTTGACTTTTGTACAGGCTCTGGGAAGCACATTTACTTATAAGGTAAACTGCTTTTCATTATTTACACTCTGTATCAAAGCCAGTTCATATGAGATTGTTATACATTTTTGTATCAAAATTGATATGAACATTTTTTTATCAATATTTTCGGGGAAGTTTATATAAAAAATGTAAAAAACGTTTTGTATAAAAAAATATACATTTTTATAGACATTTATATATACAAACATATCATTTTGATATTAATTTGTATATACATTGATCAAAACCTTTTTATGTTTATATAACATGTTTACATCAAACACATATCAAAATTGTTTGATATAATGTTCTGCTTCCTATAAATTTGATATCAAAATTATTGAGGTTCAATAAAATTGCTATCAAAAACGTTGGGGGTGCTTATCAATTTGATATAAAATGTATATCCACTCCCTAACACCCCAAGGCGGAAGCCCTCTGTGACATCAGCAAAGCATCACCATAGACTCACAGTCCCCATCCTCAGAGCTCACTTTGCTCTTGGCGCTCGACCGTGCAACATCGTTGAGTGCTGCTCCCATCTTTATATAGATTTTATATAACATTTTTATTCACTTATATTAAAACCAATATAAATTAGAAAACACTTCCTATAAAAATATACAGTTTATATCAAAGCACATCAAAAGGGGGCAGGAAAAAGACCAGACACAGGGGGTGTGTCCACCTGTCAAAATTTGACATGAGACAAAAGTGGGCTCCTTCTACTACTGTGGAATGCACATTCAATGTAAATAACACAGGCAGGGTTAATGCACTAAGCCATGCACCCATTACTCCCCTAGAAGACAAGTATCTTTTTCAGCCAGATCCTGTCTCCCCATTATATGGAAGGTTGTATTCACCACCAAAATATCAAGGTTGCATCTGCGTTTCACGATCTCATCAAGCATTGCTTCTTATGTAGGTGGTGTGAGTTCTCCAGAACTTTGTAACATGTGACAGTCAGTGTTTCTCTACTGGAGAAACATGCTCCTAACCCTGGTGACTTTGTCAGGTTTCATCAGAGGCAAGCAAGCCTCCGACATTAGCTACCTACTCCTGAAATTTCATGAGTTTGTCTACACATCAGGCAACTCTTCTCTAGTATATCAATGCTACATTTTGCCATCCAACAAAGTTGTAGTAGCCTTCTGGGCTTCAGTGCTCCCAATAACAACAGGTAATGTTGCCTTCTGCTCTGTCAGTACAAATATACAAAATGCTCCAAACTTCAATTTTACAGCAGATCACATTTGTTCAAGGGTTCGAGGCACACTGCATTGTCCATATTTGAGCTTTGTCTGGCAGTTCTTCCAACAATGGGCTATGTGGCAGCACTGGCATGTCCACAAATTCTTGAGGATAAAGTGTGGTATACAAGAAAATATCCAGGCTGCTTACATCTACAATCTTGAAGCAAGCCAATGGGCCTCCTACAAGGTCACCGGTCCGGTAAAAATGCAAGCAATACCGGCACCAGTATTTTTTACTGAATGGGGGAAACCAGAGTTTTCTGCTGGAGGCTCTCATCAACAGGCAGGATGGACCTGCCAGTAGATCAGGCCCCTACCGACAAATAAATGATGGAATCACCAGCACCACTACTACCAGTGCCAGTCATACCGCAAATCCCATCCGATGGAGTTCTATGGGACTCCATGCAATGGGAATTTACCGTCATCACCATAACCCATAATAACTTGGTAATATCAGGATATCAAGCAGTGGAGACGGTCGGGGCAGTTTCCCAGTATCCTGCCGGAATTACCGGTGGGATACCGGGAAACTTGTGATGAGCCCCTTTCTACAGTCTGCGTTCATCAATTTTTTTTTATACAGGATTCTCCTCAAATGGTACACATCAGACGGAGAAATGGCTCTTCAGTGTTGCCAAAGTGGTACAGATGGGTCCATATGCGTACACAGCAAGAATCTTTTCCAGTCTCTTGAAAAATTGCATATCTTTCTGTGACAAAATGAAAGGCGAAAAACTGGGGGTGGGGATGGGGGATTGATTGAGAGCCCATGACTGGCTACAGGGGATGTATGGAGATCTCTGTGGGGTGTCACATCAGAGCTGCAAAACTGCCCGGCTCTGGATGGAGTGCCAAGTGCGGGCCGCAAGGAGCCCGTTGCAGTGTGCACTTGCGTATAGGCGCATTACAAATGCCATATCATATCACTTGAGCGTCTGAGGTCCTGCTAAGAGCAAACAGCAACCAATTGGGAGAGAGGCCTACAGAGAGATGTAATGCTTGGGGAACTTGTGTCTCAGCAGCATTGATGCATCTGCAGCAGCGAGCCCATGCAGATGCTGCACAAAGCATGGAGGAATTAACTGCGAGTAATACGTTTCAGTTGCTCACTTCACGAGGTCCGTGATCATTGATGGGCCCCGTTCCCAGATGAAGACCGAGGAATCGAATACGGGGGAGACCACAGAGTGGGCTGAGGTACAACTAAGAAAGACCCTTGGCGACAGGCCGGAACATAAAGTCATCCAGTGATATTGTATCACTTAGTGTTCTTGGCACTTCACCTTTCTGGAAATCATGAGTGACAGACATGCAGCAAAATAGAAAGAGGAAAAACCTTTACTGACACCCTGGGGGCTGCCTTTGTTACCACAGCTGTTGCATTCCACTTAAACTTCTTAAGAAAACTAAAGTGGGTGGCACTTGGCCAAAACCTAGCCACTGGTCCCAATGACAATGATATGGGAAATATGGATCCATATCTTCAGCTCAATTAACAATAATTTAAAGATCTGCCACATATGCTTGATCCCCTTTTAATGGGTACTCTTCTATCAAATACAGCCATTTATACTGTGATGTGAACCCCAGCCACAGAACTGTCTTTTCATTAGGAAAACAGAGTCCTACACAGGCCAAGGTGATTCAATACTCAGCCTACTTGTCTAGATCTGTAGATGACAAATGCAAGACTTTAAAAGACAAATGCATCATTTTCACTGGAAGCCCTCCAACTTGTTTAGTGGTGGTAATAGCAACCTCAGACAATTTCAAAGCATCACCATCCTGCATTGACAAGGAGTCCTTCGAGGTACAAAGCAGGACAATATGTGAGTATCCTCCACTTACATAAAGGCAATATCATGACCTACATGGCCAACACTATTGCAGCACAAATCCAGCTGGCACCCATCTCCTCCTCAACAGTATCCATAAAAGTGCAAAGTAATGTTCAATCCGATATTGTGGCATCTGAACTGTAACTCATTATAGAAATAGAGTGGCACAGAGAATGTGGACTTCTGGAGGGGAAGGCAGACTTGTCTGACATTTTCAAACCTCAAACAGGAGACATACGTGAATAATAACCTCCTTTTTGATGGAGAGGATCTTTTTGACCCTTCTACCAAATTAGTACATATTTAACCAGTATGCAGTGACCATGATAAGCGCAAGCCTCTCAACTGAATCCAAAAACCTGCCAGACCACTGTCTTTTTTTTTCTGCCCAGCAAAAGCCTTTTCAGTCACTTATGAAAGAAACTCATTTCTGCTCAGAATCACTCAGGTTCTTGTGTGCTTCTCAGTAATGCACACGGAGTATGTGTTCAAGCTCTCGCACCCACCTCCTTAGGAGGCCCCAGGCATCCACTCCAGAATTGATTGCGGAGATAAAGAGACGCTTCCTAACAGAAGCAATAGAAGTTTGGCCGCTCTATAGGGCAGATGAGATATGGGCACCCATTCTAACTTTCTGAAACTAAACGGATTTCTTCTGATTTTAACTTCTTTTCTGACAGTGGTTCTCTCCAAGTCGGTATTAGTCACATTGTTTCACAAAGTGAATACCACTACTCTTGTGTAACATGAAGAAACACGATGGTGCCCACTCTCCAGTTATGTGGAAGCTGTCAATGAATATTTAGAAGTGAACCATTTCTCAAGGAATATTCCTCTTGACCCATCATTAGGAGTCATGTGGACCCTTCCCTGCTATAGCGTAAAAATTAGAAACCCTGTCCCTCCAGCATTGGAAAAACATGTTGTCCTTTTAGTTTTTGAAGTTATGGGTCACACATTTCCTGGGGGACCCTAAGACAGGGTGACAAAGAGGGTATCTCTGATGCCCACCTTCTCACGCCCTTTCATCTGTGTAAATAAAAATATAAATGTTCGTTTGTTAAAAATCTTAAATCTTCGAAAGTTCTTCACCGATTGCTTTGAAATTTTGACACAACGTTGCATTCGAAAAGGTGCATGTTTTTATATACCTACTATACATATATGACAAACCTGTGACAGGAAAAAACATGCTTTTTCTGAAAAACATTGCCATCTATTGGACTTAAAAGCAACACACGTTATACTAAACATTTTACTGCAAACCAGCGCCATCTGTTGGACGTAAAAGCAACAAACGCTGGCTCAAATAAGTGCCGAGGAAGCAGCAGAGCGATGTGCAGCCTGACTTTAGGATGCACGGTTGCGGTCACGGCGATCGCGTTCTGCAGCTTCAGATCTGCTTCGAACGCGACAGGCTGAGAGTGGCTGAAAGACATCAACGAGAAACAGCAGATCAGCATCAAACACGACTCCGTGCTCAGCAATCACGCAAGAACAATCGCCTTGCATTCCGGTACAACCCAGCTGATGATTATAGTTTGAGCCGGCATGTTCTCATCGGCGCCATCACTGAGGTTTGTCCTTATTGCAAGGCTCTGAAATTTAATGGAGCAACAAAAGGAATGTGTTGCGCCGCTGGGAAAATTAAATTGCCTCAACTTGGAGAACCGCCAGAGCCATTAAAACCTACCCACAAGCATTGTGAAATTAAACAGATTAAAAATGTGCGCTTTCTCTTTTCTTTCTTTTCCATTTAACCAGACTGAGCCACAGCAACACAGGCCGGGGACAGCTAGTATTTAATATACAGAATTGTGAATGATTACCCTTTGTGCATTACTACAAAGGTGCAGTACCACTATGCACCCATACTGTATCCAGCCAATTTCCATCATCTAAAGGTGACAGTAAAGCTATAATTAAACACTGACGCCAAGATTACTGCATGCAGTAGCATGAATTACAGGATATGGTAATCCAGGTGCAACATTTGCATGTGTTTTATGCCTCCTTGAAAATCCAAGCAGATACTCAGAGCAGATGCCTCTCAACTCCTCATGGATCAGGGCTTCTTATCAAATAGAAGTCTGTCACCCATTTCAACACTAAGTCACCAGCACTTGCATCATGGAAGTCAACACCAGGACAGATCTCCCTGGTACAAATGATTCAAAAGTCCTCTTCATGTTTCTCAACTCACACAATATCCTGAGGGTCCTTCGGAAGTAGAGGAGCAGCTCCAACTGCATCATAATCCTTATTGCATCAGCTTGGCCTTGCCAGAGCAGCAGCATCTAAGCCACGAACAAAGGTATCTTCTGGTAACTCATGAGCACCTATCCAGAAAAGAAATAAAGGATCAGCTTGAAAACCTGGTACCTAGCAAGCTGAAATAAGTCCACCTTGTCTCTTCTGTGAAACCACTGAAGTCCTGGCAGCTGCCATGAAACTATCTACAAGGTCCTAATACGAGACTGTTGTTTTTATCACTGGGCACTTCAAAAATAGCAAATACTTGGACAGTCCAGCTAATGCTGTCTTCTCTTTTTCCAGACATCTCTCTGAAGCCAAGGTTTAAATCAACTGGTGCAGAATAAATCCGAGAACTATAAATGCCTACAGGAAAGGTCCTGGAGTGTGAGACATGTATCACGCTTGTGAAGCATAATATTTTCAGTCTCATCTGTCATTTTCTTCCTGCGACACAACCCATGATACAGTAGGATGAACATCTGGTTTAGGCTTGTGCAATCCAGGAGACATTTGAACGTAGTGTGCCTCGTGACCTAAAATTCTTTCTTTATTTGACATTACCTCAGCAAGATGGATAGCAGACTTGAAGCTTTAGGTGCCTCAGAGTGATGCACCATATTCCACTGGATTCAAGGACGTATCCCTCTTCATTCTGTAGAATTTTACCAAACAGGCAAATGCATCTACTTTTTAGTCTCTCCGTAAAATGAACGTGCCCTGCACCCTAAAATATATAAACCTAGCATGCTTTAATGTTTTTTGTCCTTTAAGTCTGTGATGCATGTTATGTTATGTTATTTTGCACTTGTATAGCGCCTTATATACTATTGGTATGGTCTGAAGGCGCTAGTAGGTTGAACGCCCTTGGGAACCGAAGTTCAGGTCAGTAGAGATAGTAGGGAGAGTCAACGGCGCGTGTGCGCACCGGGTATGTGTGCAGCTGGTGCGTTATTGGTTAAATAGCTGCTTCTTAGCGGTAGGTGTGGTGGTTGAGATCAGTGGTATGTGTTCGTTCTGGCAGGATTTATCCAGACCGACTGTGGCTGCGTTAGGCCTGAGGAGAACGCCTGGCTGGGGGGTGTGTAACCAGCAGTGTTTACTTAGAGTGATGGGGAGTGAGCAAGAGGTGTTGGTATGAGAACAGTTATACCGAATGGTGTCATAGTATCTCTGTGTTCTAGTTGAGTGGTGGTGTAAAGAAGAGGGTAAGCGTGGGGTGCGATATGATGGGTTACATGCTCATTCATACGTTCTCTGCATTCCAGACTGTACTATGTACGTCGCGCAGTTCTATGCGCTCCAGTCCATTCTCTGGACTTTTATTCATTTCATGCGTCCCCGTCAGTGCTACATACTACAGTCTGCTCGACGCACTTATGCATTCCAGTTCGCCCCGCAAACTCCTGACTGCCCCGCGCATGCACTCATATCTGCCCTTCGCATGCAACCAGTTTCTAAAGCATGATTAGCGAGGTGGTCTCATGTGTCTAGCCATTCTAAATATTCCATGGGGTTCTCCTTCCAGAAAATGTCTGTGCTCATTTCATCAGAGTGAACGCATTAATATAGGGATTTGTGAGACATATACCAGCCTGGCAATGTTTTAGATTAGCTGCTTGGCCTGCTCCACATTAATTTAACAGACCTCTGCCCTGGAAGTAACCCTTGAGGATGTATGCTTATTTTGGCAAAAATGTCCTTCAAAGTGAGTTTGTCTAGGCTCCAGCTGTCCATTGTTTCTCCCTTCCTATTTACTGTCTGACTCTAAGCCTTCTGGGGAATCTTGCAACATGGTAATAATGTTGTAGGAATATGATATAGTCACATTTATGTTAGTTCAGTTACTTCAAAGTCTGTAACTCTTTCCATTCACAACATCATTCTGTGAAGCCCTATGTCATCAGACCAATCTCCTCTGATTGTCAAATTTGAAGGGAACTGGCAAGACTATGCACCCACTGATAGAAAGGGGCAGTGACTGCATAAAGGCCTATGCATGCATGCATGGTGGTTGACTGTGCAGGGGCCTCATTTGAATAGCATTGTGAACATGTTTTCAGTCCCTGCCACCATGTGGGAGGGGCTCTTAGACATCGAGATTAGGAAATACTCATTGATTAAGAACAAACAATGTCACCATAAAGATAAACGTTTTATTTTTTGTATTGCGTTACGACCAAAAGTATGGTCTTTCATATGTTCTTTCAGTAAAAAGAAACCATAATTACATCTTACATCACATATATGGAAAAATAGAATTCCAAAGGACACAAGATTCAAATATTTAAAAAACAAGACTTATATTTATTAACTATTTTAGTAATAAAAACGAAAGTAACATGGAATAAAGGAGTACAAATGGTTTTCAACAATTCTTAACAAAAGGAAGAGCAGAGAGATTCAAAACAATCAACATTGATAAAATACACTATTTTTACAAAGGCCTAATTCATATAGCATTCTAATAAGTTCCGTGGTCAGAAATAGTTCATGTCCTGCATTCACACAGTCCCATATGTTTAGAGTGTGGATTCATGAAGTTGTTTCGCAATCTCTTCCATGACTTAAATTGAGAACCTAACTTACAACCCTGCTCAAACATAATAAAGCTTAAAGGCGCCTTTTGTCGACGCCTAAATACGTTGGACTGGGTTAAAAACTACGACCATCTTCAATCTCGCCGTAGCTATGATCAAGCTTAATTTGTATTTAACAGATTCATGAAACCGCAACTTTATCTTGTCCGTTGTCCAGATCCCGAAGTGCAAAGATTTTGATTGCTTCTATGCACAAACCAATTACCTATTAGATCTATATGAGGTGGACAATGGAAAATCTCTAGAGAAGATAGATTTTGTAGAATCTGTGAGATTTCGATCACAGGGACACGGCAAGGCATGTGATGACTGAATGGCCAAAAATGGGACACATTTATATGACGCTGCTTGGACTATTTACTCATGACTATAATTCGATCAAATCTATCGAGGTCTGGTCCTACTGTTTGAACTCGAACTGTGAAAGACTTAAGTTTGGTGTAATATCAGAAACAAACTCGGTAATGGTCATTGAATGATCAACTGGATTACGTTTTTTCCTTTAGTTGGTTGATATGCTAACTTCTCTGATATAAACTGCCCATAAGCATTCCACAATGTTGCTAGTTTGCACAGGTACCCAAGTCATCGATTTAAATAGTTTGAATATGAAAAATTCTGTTTTAGTATAAAGTTTGTATGTACCAAGTCAAATCTTAATATATTTATATACATATGTTTTAACATAATGTTTTTTATTTATGCTTGAAAAATGAGATATGTTGAATTGTTTTATTGATTGATTCAAATAATTGTGTGTATTTATGAATTGATTTGTTAAAGTTCATCTATGAACAAAATACAAATAAATAAACATATGTTTTCTGCAGATGAACATGGGTATTAGGTAAAAAAAAGCGACCAAGATATTTAGTTCTGATATCTACTACTGATGAACATTCAGTTACCAAGTGTTTCAGATTTTCAACATAACCTGGAAAATTACAATGTTTACAGAACAGTTCCTCCAGATATTAGTCCTGGCTTCGGAGATTAACTATTTCACCTGTGGGAAGTACATGAAGCCTACACCTCAGGAACTGTCCTCTAAGGGAGGGAAACAGATACTGGATAAGGTATTTAAGGAGGGTTTGCAGGGCTTTATCAGTCCTGGAGAAGGTAGACTGAAACTTGTAGCTCTGAGTTATATTGATAGTATCTATCCAGCCCCTTGGTTTTAGAGACTTCTTTACCTTTAACTGGTTTTCAAACCCCATATGTCACTTTTCCATCACTGTATGTTTGTCAAATTCACGTACGCATCCATTTTATTCATGAAGTCAGATGACTTCTCCCAGATTGTATTTTTCAATAATTCATACATGGTACTTCTGTCAGCTAGCTGTATTTTTCCCCATAACAAGATTGCTCTCCTTTGAAACTATGCTTACATAGAGGTAAGTCCATGTTCATAGCGTCGAGATGCCATGGGTACAGAGGAGGGCAGGTTCAGAACCTTCTTCCACACTCTCCCCTCCAATCTGTCCCACAGCAATTCATAGGCAATTTTTCAACCTCTAGACAGTACAGCCCCTTTGGTATTATTTTTCCAACATAGAACTTTATATGTGGTTTTAGATATACTTATCAATATTAAGTGGGGAGGATCAAAGACAAAAAAAAGACTGAATTCAAAGTGAGAGGTGCCAGAATAGTGCCTATTCCTGCTTCATTTGTCATATTTCTTTCATTGTTATTTATTGGATGAACCTGTGGAATTCAGGTGTTCACCTGCACACAAGCGAGATAGCAAGGAACACATGGTATGGATAGTGCCAAAAATGAAACAATTTTAGAAATAATACTGGGCCTTAAATACATTTCGTCCAAAGACTGAATTTCAATAAATTTAAATTGAGAGCAGGAAAGGCTGAAAAGCTCCAAGGCAAAGCACTCTCTGTATTCATGGAGAACTGTGCCTGCTACAAAAGAACAATATTATTGGCAGCAATAATATCTGAAGTATTGGTGAGATACAGATCCTGCTTCATTCACTACCAATCCGGGAAATGCATATCAAAAATGGAACATGGCATGTGTTACAGTAATATTGATTTTGAAGTGAACGTTCCCGGCTGTACACGAAACACAAAGCCAAGCTGAACATTCAATGCATTTGATTTCTTTAATGTAACTGTGCATCAATTTCTCTAACAACTGTCTGATTATTCTACAAAATGTAGTAAAAAAAACATTGCGGATATTGCATTATATATCATAGTGTAAATATGCTGAAAACAATGCTTTCTTTGTTTGGTTTGAATAGCACTTGTGTTCATTTCAGCCCGATATTGTGCTGATATCAAGTTCAGCAGAAATTCAATTCAGAGCAAATTAGCCCCCACTCTTAGGAGTATTTTCCAGATGATTAAAACAAATAATTAAAAAATCTAATAAATTGACGTTTGCAGTATGGCTGGGGCTTAGCCTCTGTTGATCTTAATCTGTTTGTTTAATTTCTGAGCCTCAAAAGGGAATTCTTCCGGGTAATGTGGCACCTTTCAGCTCTGCCTGACATAAAGGCCAGCCATCTGTAAGCTGATGCAGGGCAAAGGAGGCCTATCATCTAAATTTGAATCAATCATTTACTGAACCCGTTACACAGGCTTGTTTATATGAGTCATGTGTTGAAGTATGAGATGCTGTCTATACGGTACATGCAGTGCATGATTCAAATATTCCATTATACCTAGAAACACATTTATATTGCTGATAACTTTGAACCCATACCATGTTTATCAAACATTATTGAAAGGATTACTATAAATAAATGTATGAATGTATTAATAAATATGTTATCCATTTATGTCATATATCCTGACCCGCCTCTGTGATGACAGATTTCAGAAATCCTTATTTCATTGAGGTTACAGCTTGCTATGTGAATTATGGAATAAAAACAATGTATCATTTAAAGTTTTAAGAGCAATTTGGGCCTCTTTTTTCTGGTCACAAATCTAGAAAATATCCTCTAATGATGATCAGGGGGTTATATTCTATAGGAGAATTTACCTTTTGAGGCAAGGCAATGGAAATGTTGGTCCCATCACATAGAGTGGCATAATCATGACATAGGCATGCACATATGTTTCCATTTAAAACTCTGGTAAGGCTGCAGGAAAGAATTCCACCTATTCCTATTGGATGAGTACTGAAGATGGCCAGACCTTGTCCATGAGGTATCCTAAACCACCTAATTTAAGGCAGACCTGTTTTTCCTAAACAATGGTAGAAGGGATCAGGAGTGGCCTGCTGATCGAGACTTCCCTGGGATCACTTGATGTTTTTTGCGGGCTCTGTGCTTTTAAAGATGAATCCAAAGTGAATAGGAGAATATTCCCCAAATGAAACATCATCTCCCCTCTAGCCACCATTTTTATTTTTCTTGTTAAATCCCAGAATGGGATAGTTTAGAAAGGGTGCTACCTAAATGCTTACATGTTGTAATGGGCAATGAAAAGATAGATAAATCAAGTAAGATACCATTTCTGCCCAACCCAAAAATACATTTCTGAAGTGTGTGTGCAATGATACAGCTAGCACTTCTGCAGGCTGCACACAATTCTTTGTAAATTATAATCTCATTAAACTGTACAGTGCGCGTTCTTGACATTTACTGATGAAATTGACTCTGTGCCAGGGTAGATCGAGTTGGTGGAGTCTTTCTACTATTTCCATAATTGGAGCTGGCAGTGGCAGTACCGGACTACAAAAGCCTCAGAGAGGCGCGGAGCACAGCGGTGTGCTGCAGTGTGTTTTTGCTCTTTGTGGTTGCGCGGGTGTGGCTACTGTGCCTACGCTCGTTGTTGGTGCCTGTAGCACGAGTCATGAGCACCACCTTTGAAGAAATTAAATGAAACAGACGTGGTCTGCCGTTGCAAGTAAGGGCTGCGGGGGTCGTGACTCCATGCAGCATCTATTCTTCAAACACTTTCTATCCTGCCTATTTGTAGTTCCCCTTTCCATGCAAGACTGTCATTAATCTTTCTCCACCCTTCCAACTATTTTGAGATAACGCGGATTCACCGCGGTGGTGGTGAAAGTGGGGTTAGGGGGAACATGTGAGGAAGCATTTTTTCGAGCCCCAGGTAGTTGACCTGAACTATGGGTGAAAGAGGGGGTGAGCAGCTGAGTTACGCGGTAGACAGTGTGGAGTAGGGGTTGTCATGCCTGGAAAGGCCCCATATAAACTGCGCGTTTACAACTTGCGCAAATCCAAAAACAAGCAAACAAACAAACCCTAATGGAACAAAAGAACTGGCTTGACTCGTTCGCCAACAACTGTTGATAGTCAGCAAAGTAATGCTGACGACTTGAGAAGGAGGGATCATGTTGAGGAGGTGATAAATGCCCCGTAAAGGGTCCGATTATTAAGTATTTCCCATCAAAAAGTGCTTAAACCATCAGAACGTCAACAGATCCACATAAAGATGTAGCCAGACAACTCCCTACTAAAGCTATGTTATCAGATGTGTTCTGGTGGGGTGATTGGTAGCACGGGGGAAAAAGTTCCAGCAAAGGTTTTGAACTCTACTTGTGATGATGATCATTTTGTCAGTTTGCCATTTTACCCCCCATCCACCCACCTACAGCCCTAACCCCTAGGGTTTTGTTAAAAGCACCTGGATTGTCAGCTCTTCTTTGTTAGTGCCGGCAGAAGAAGCGGGGCAAATCTGGGAGAAAGGTTGTCAACTACCCCAACACTGTTCACTTCACCACTGTCCATATTTCTTGGGAAATGTGGTCGATGACGGGGGTGCAGGGCTAGACCCCCAGGATGAGAGGGACATCGGAAACACGAGTGCAGATTCAAGGGCGCAGATAACCCAGCTTGAAGCGGGAGTGTCAGGGGACGTTTTAAATTTTGCAGTTAAAATACTCCTTAAATGATGTGTTAGCACCCACAAAGAAATTCTTAAACAGGCAGAGCAAATGCTGCTGCTACAGGAGGGGGTGGCAAAATGCATGGGGAAGATCCAGAGGATGGTCGAAGTAAGTATGACTGGTCCCCTAAAGGGGACCACGTGGGTTTTGATCAATGATGACCCTATAACAATCCCTTCACAAAGTTTCGACCAGGATAAAGTATCCTTGGAGACCTCTGTTCAATCTGCTAAAAATTACCCCACGCAAAAGCAGCGACGCTGTTTGAACAAGAACAAGAAAAAGAAGAACATGAAAGAGGCCAAGAGCACAGTATTGATCCCAAGTGAGACTTTAGTGGCAGACTCATAATCAACTTCTACGTTAACATCAGGGAAAGGACTGGAAAACTTGACCAAGCATCGACGTAAATGTGCAGCCTGGCGCCTGAAGCGCACCTCCATGGGTGATGGCACACTGTCTAGTTGGCTCATCAAAGAACAGGCGGAAGTGGAACTGCTTTCACAATCAGTGGTCTATTGAGTGCTACAAGACAGTGTATGTGACGAGTTACCTCAGACTCCAATTCCTTTCTGCGACAGGAGGGCAAGCGCCCTATCAGGGACGGCGAGGGTGTCACAGCAGGGAGGGCACGAGCATGAGTTGGTCCTCTCAAGGACTTCCATGACTACGGCGGATCCTTTGGATTTATGCAAAATGTCTATTGTGAGAAGCAGGGGTGCACAGAAGGGACTCCATATTATCAGAAGTGAGTTTGCAGCAAGCGGTGGTATGCTCTACAGATTTTTACTTTGTGGAGCCCTTGGGGACTCTATAATTTAATGTTGCCTACCGGTAACTGCCTCGCTTTTGCATGCACAGGCCGACTCCCTGGTATTCCTGGGCTACGTTCTGGATAAGACTACAACCCGGGGCAGTGTCAAGTCTGGGTGTTGCTGTAATAAGGACTCTAAAGCCCTTACCAGGAACAGCACAGCAAGTGTAAAGGATTCAGTGGGGCCAAAGTTTGATAATGCTCAGGGGTGGCATTGGTTGAAAGCCATGTTTGCAGGAATCGAAAACCAATCCCAATTATCCCTGGCCACGGTAGTGTGGAACAGCAGAGGCCATTCCCACATCCTGAAAGCGGGCCCTTCCTTAAAGGTCTTGGAACAAAATGAGGTGTTTATGCTTCAGGAAACCTGGCTGGTGGATCAATTTCTACTAGACGGGTTTCAGATACATCAGATTAAGGCAGAGAAGGGTCCAGTGGGGAGGCCCCGTGGGGGTTTGATGATTGGGATAAATAATGCCCTATCTTCAAGACAGATTTCCCCGGTGAAGAAAGGGGGTAATGTGTTGATGGTCGAGGTGACTTGGGGAGGGCAGTCCGGGTTAAAGATGGTGCTTTTTGTTAATGTATGTGATCCTCCAGTAGGGCTGCTCACCGAGTCCATTTTTGTGTGCATTGATGAGGTGCTACCTGAATGGGTGACAGGTAACGCGAACAAAGGTATAATTCGGGGAGTGGGTCTGAACGCTATGCTTGGTGAGCATTCCATAGATGGGCACGGTGAGGGTTGCCCATTGGTCAATTGCATGGAACTAAAAACTGTGAATGCTAAAGGTAAAAAAATGGCTGAAGTTCCTATGCCACTGTGACCTGGTGGTCCTTAATGGTAGATCTTAGGGAGACATACCGGGGAAACCCACTTGGCAGATGGGTAGTAGTCGTGCCACCTTGGAGTATGTTGCATGTAACAATTTGTTGGCAGAGAGAGTGTTGTTAATATCAGTGTCACCACAAGTGGCTAGTGATCATGCCACCCTAACAGTGGAATGGGGGTTCGAATATAAGCGCTCAACAACCAAAGGGCCAGCAAACATGGAGGTCTCATTACCTGGACATTGACTCCAATGGTCAGACAGGAATGTGAGTAAGGCCTGCGAAATGTTAAAAAAGGAGTTTAGCGATCCCAGGCTAAATTTGTATGTATGGAAACCTAATAACATAGAAGGGTGGCTTACATTTCTATCCCACTGCGCAGGTAAAAGTAAATGCAATACACTGACCGCGACAGAGAAGGAACATGAACATGGTTATGACCCTGAGATCAATAGGGCAAAAAGATTACTAAGGAGAAAATGATGTGTAGCCCGAATCTCTAATGTAACCCCATGTATGGTAATATATGAAAGTTCTCAACTGGAGACCCAATTGTATAATTGGGTAAGAAGAAGAACCAGGGAAGGGAAGTGGAGGAACTGGGAGCACCTGATCCAAATCCTGCTGACCTGCGAAGTGGGGTCTATGTGGAGGATTCTGACGAGTGCCAGGAAACCTTTGGGCTCACCGATCTTGAACCCTATTGCGGAGGGGAATTGGATTGCACATTTTGAGAGTAAATTGTTCCCAGCTATGGAGTTTAACCCTTTGACCGAGCATAAGGACCTCAGTTGGCCCATTAACTTTACTGGGTATAACATTGGTTGCCATCTACGTGCTCTAAAGAACTCTAGAGCGCCGGGGCCGAACGGGCTTTCCTCAGCTGTAATGAAGAGCGATTCTACACTATGGGCTGAAGTTTCACATCCAATGTTCATAAAGGTGTGCCAGGGTAAAAGCATCCCTGACTCCTGGACAAAGGCCATTTTGGACCCGGTTCTCAAGGCTGGGGATCGCTTGGTCCCCGACAATTATAGGCTATTGTTGCTTCTTGACGTAACTGGCAAGGTGTTCACTGGAACATCTATAGGCTTGTGTTAACTAAGCCAATATTTTCCATCCATGCCAGACCGGTTTTAGATCTGGATTTGGTACGGTGCAGAATCTTTGAGTTTTGGACATACTCAGTGGTCGAAGTGAGTGGGAGCGTTCGGGAGCGGTGCTCCTATACTTTTGTAAATTACCTTGTACAGCTCCTATACTTTTATTTTAAAAGGAAACCGTTCCGGAATGGTTTTGTTTTAAAATAAAAGTGTAGGAAGAAGTTGAAACCTTCACTTTCAGTGCACTGCACTGAACGTTCCCTTAAACAGCAGGTGCAAGTGTTTGGGGGTTTGTATTGTGTGTGGGAGGGGTTGTGGCAATGGGGTTTGTGGGGAGCAGGGGCAGGCCAGCAGGGAACATAGTTCCACTACTTCTTTTCGTACACTTTGACCACTGGACATACTTATTACCCAAGCCAGAACTAGGGCAGGCCCCATCCATGTATATTGCATTTGTCGATTTTCGATCAGCATTCCATCAGATTGATCGTTGCATTCTGTGGGGAAAGCTGCGTCAGAGGGGGTGCCCCAGCTGGCTCTTGGAGGTCATCAGGGCCTTGCATGAGGACAGCACTGCCTGGATCAGATTGTGTGATCAGGGGACCCTGTTGGATACAATACTCATTAATAAGGGGGTGAGGCAAGGGTGTATGTTGGCCCCGCTACTTTTTAATATCTATGTTGCGGATTTACTGGCCAGAACACTGGCGAGAGCTAGTTGTCCCACAATGATTGGAAACACCAGAATTGGAGGCATGTTATATGCCGATGATCTGGCTATTTTCGACCACGTGGTAACGGGTCTCAAGGCAATGTTGGAGGAATTGGCTCCCTATGCAGAAGAATTTAAGCTGTCAATTAACTTTGGTAAATCCAAGGGGATGTTGATATTCTCCAGAAAAATCTGCAGGGTGAAGATGTCGACCTCTATGGGGACCATTAAGTATGTGGATGGTTACAAGTACTTGGGTCTGGAGATCTCTGGGACTCAAGGGTATGCCGACATTATAGCTGTCAAGGTCAGCAGGGCCAGTCAAATAACTGGGGTATGCAGGAAATTTGTAAAGGATCACTCAGGCTTCACACTATCGGGGGTTCTAATGCTTTACAAGCAATGGTTATGCCTGACAGTATTGTACGGGCTTGACGCTCTAGCGATGAAAGATCTGAAATGGTTGAATGGGGTGGAGGCTAGATTTTGGAGCTCTGTATTATATTTACCCGTATCAACCTCTGTGGAATATATTCATTTGGAACTGGGACTTATATCTCTTAGAGCCCAGTTGTTAATACGAAGATGTTGCCTTATGCTGAAATCTAGAACCTCCCTCTACTGTCCATTATTGAGCATTTTGGGAGCAAAATTATGAGGTGGAATTGGGTGGTACAATTCCTCCCATGCCCTAATATTCCATTAGCTATGTGAAGAGGTGGGATGGCTACCTGATTATGATCGCTGCTCCAATTTTGAACTCTTAAAAGGCGCCGTTAAGCGCAGGGTACAGCAATATGACTGGGTATGTAATCATAACCCTCTCAGTACCCTGAAAAACTATTTGAGTGTTGCGCCTGTGGTGCATCGGTATATTAAGCCCGAGTGTTACCTTGAACTCGGTTCCGACCCGCAGGTTTGCGATTTTTATTTGCGACCGCGTATGAATCAATTGCCGGTATTGTCCATTTGTGGTCCATGGAAAAAGATTCCCCGCGAGGCCAGATATTGCAGGATTTTCCAAACTATTACCAACCTTGATACAGCAAAATATGTCTTGACGAAATGGCCACCTTGTACATAATCTAGATATCATCAAAAGTGACGAGTTCTGGGTGTTCTGTGTAAACACTACATCAATGTCAGCATTGTTGGCCCTTTATAGGGTCTGGAAGACTAAAGTGCAACTGCTGGTTTAGCCTGCTTTGAGTAAGGAGCAATACCGGGCTAATCCTGATTAGTGGCCCGCTCTGGTAAACGCAACCTGTGGGGCTTTCACGTGGGATATTGGGCAATTCTTGAGTAATGATTTGGTTCTTCTTTTTCTTATTTTAATGTGATGTTTTACTATTTTAAGTTGAACAAATATTTCTTAAGTGTTGGAAAAATGTTGTATTATTTGAGATAATATGTGTCATTTGTGTTAAGTATAAGTAATTGTAAATATTGTAAAAGTTCAGTTGTTTTGAACTATTATACAAATAAATAAATAAATAAACTGTACCCAAGTTTTTACAAAGAAATAGTTCACATTAATCTGTGATATGAAGACATCCGTACAATAGCCTAATGAAGATCTGCTTGATAATATGTGTTATGTGAAGGCCCTAGCTATTTAGTGAGGAATGGGAAATGAGACCAAGTTTCATTGGCCCTCATTCCGAGTTTGGAGGTAAATTCCATCCCTTACTGGCATGGCGCAAATAGCGTATCCGAGCTAGCAGAAGCCTGCTAAAAGCGGGCTATTACGACTTCGCGGGCACAAGCTTTGCCCCATGCCGATAAGGTACCTAGCGCCATGCCGCAAAAGGGTCCCCAAAAGCCCTTTCCGGCATGAAGCGCACCGTAGATAACACTACCGCCATAGTCCAAAGTGGCATTAGCGGTGACCGTAAATAGCAGTGACCGCTAATTACAGTCACCGCTATTTACAGTCACCGTTAAATAGCGGAACCGGAAATAGCGTCATCGCACAGGAACGGGAAGGAGCATGGCGGCCATCTTTAAGAACACAATCCATTGCCATCCTCACCACACAGGACCCCTGGGACACTGGTGATCGTCTGGAAAGTTAATCAAACCATCCAGGAATGCCAAAAGCACCCAAGAAGGGTTCTGCCCACCTGGAAATGAGCGCTTCAGCCCAGATGAACTCCAGTTGCTTGTAGACACCCTACACGAGCATGCTGGGACTGTGTTCAGCAGCGACATGAGGAGGGAGGCCGTGTTGCGAAAAAAGGAAATCTGGGAACTAGTATGCAAGAAGGTCAGCGCAGTGGGCAACACCCCCCGCACGGTCAAGGATTGCCGCAAAAGGTGGGATGTGTAACGCTCACCTGGTTCCCACGGGGGCGCTGGTCTAGTCTGGATTGCTGTGGCCTCTTCTAGCGTGATGCGCAGGACCCGGAACACCGATTGGACAGGACCTCCAAATCGTGCTTGCCTGGCCCGTAGGAATATCCTTCTGCAGATGAGAAAGGGGATTAACAGTCTGCAGAATAGTGTGCTAGCTCCCCCCTTCCCCCTTTGTTCCTCTCTAACTTCCTCCAAACCCCGGTTTAAGCTCACCTTATGGTTTGGAAGGATGAACTCTCCATCCTGCTTCTGGTGCAGGGGCGCCTGTTCGTCCAGTTACTTCACTGGTTTTCAGAATGGCGCTGGCAAAATCCACTTGACTTTCCTGAGCGATGCGCCGTAAGTATGAAAGTTCAAAGTTCAAGTGAGGCCCCCTTTGTGTTGTCTTTCTAACCTGTGATCTGTCCTTTATTTCAGGTGCAGAATGAAGGCGATGCGTCGAGGGGTTAAACTGCCGAGGTGAGTAGTGATGAGGGTGATCCCTCTAAATGTCCTTATCATTCCCCAGAAATGTCTCTTGTCCTTTCCCCATAGGGGCCGGGGTACGGTACCTGCCAACGGGGCGGCGCTGACCCGAAATGTGGAAGAAAAGCCAGTAAGTATTATGGCTGTTAATCAGGCTTTCCTTCTGTGTTCCTTCTGCTCACCTTTTGTTTCTTCCTCTCTCCCCTAGGTGCAGAGATGTGGCGTCCGATGCTGACAGCTGCGATGGAGCCGGGAGATCTTCAGGGATGCTGGCGAGAAGATTCCGGATGCAGGTAAGAAGTTTGAAATAGTCCTTGGTTTTCACCTTTCTCTTCTCTTCCTTCCTTGCAGATCTTCCAGGTTCGAGGCGGGCGTGGCTGGAGTCCAGGAGCAGGAGCAGACACGGTGAGTGTTAAGCTGCAGGAAGCAGAACAACGCGAAGCATGAGCTGCTGTCTGGGCGTGGCTTAAATAGCCTCCAAAGAAGTCCCAGGTATGTATCCTTCCCCAACTAGGTATGTATCCTTCCCTGGCCACGCCCGAGTGAAAAAATAGTCCCTATGAAAAAATAGTCCCTTTCAGGTCTCAGGGAGGCCTGAAGCGTGCAGCATGGTCTGCATCAGGTAAGTGCACAAAACACCTCCCTTTATGAGCCTGGCGCCTATGGCACCAGGACTGATGTCCAACATGAGCCTGGCGCCAAAGGCGCCAGGACTGAGTCCAAAGAGCCCCTATAAGGGGCCGCTGGGCTTTTACCCGAGGGCATGATGCCTGCTTCCGGGGTGCTGGGCCTGGCCTGGTGCTCCGGGGGTAGGCATCATGACAGCACTCCCCCCCAAGGCCCCTCCCAAGGTCATTCCTTCTGGAGGTTTCGGTTTGTTTGGGAAATTCCGATGGAACCTCTTTACCAGCCGAGGTGCATGTACGTGATCACTGGGTTCCCAAGACCTTTCCTGAGGCCCGTACCCTTTCCAATCAATTAGATAGAAAAGTTTTGATTTTGAGATCTTAGAATCCAAAATGTTCTTCACCTCAAATTCAGGCTCCCCATCTATCTGAATCGGTTCTGGTGGCTTTGTTAATCTGGTTCCTGGGTGCACTGGTTTCAAAAGTGACACGTGAAAAACGGGGTGAATCCGCATGTTAGCTGGTAGATCGAGCTTGACTGCCACTGGGTTGATTATAGCTTTGATCGAGTAAGGGCCTAAATACCTTGGGTTAAAAGTTCGAGGCCCCTTGAGTGATAGGTGTTTGGTAGCCAACCACACTTGATCCCCTATTTGGTATGGAGGCGCCTCTCTTCGATGCAGATCCGCATTCTTTTTGTATTTCCCTTTCGCATGTTGCAAATGTGCTGTTGCATCGTTGAAGGCTTGAGTAATCGTAGAATGCAAATGGTCCACTGCGGGCATTTCAAGGCTCAGAGGTGAGTCCAAGTCTGAAGTACGAGGGTGATGTCCATATAGGGTATAAAAGGGGCTCTGACCAGTTCCAGAGTGTATCGAGTTATTATATGCATATTCTGCCACCCATAAAATGTCCTTCCAATTACCCTCCGATTGGTGCAACATACATCGTAGATATTGTTCAAGGGTCTGGTTCGTTCTCTCTGTCTGACCATCGGTCTGTGGGTGGTGGCTGGTCGAGAGTCTTACGTCGATTTGTGCCAGTTGACAACACTTTTTCCAAAAATGAGAAATAAACTGGCTTCCCCGATCGGAGACTAGTATGGACGGGAATCCATGCCAACAGATGATATTTTCGAGGAATTCTTCGGCAAGAACAAAGGCTGAAGGTAATCCTTTCAACGGAATAAAGTGGACCATTTTGGAAAATAAATCCACCACGACCAGAATAGTATTGTAACCATTACAAGAGGGCAGGTCCGTGATAAAATCTAGTGACAGGGTGTGCCAAGGTGCTGGTGGAATGTCTAAGGGCTGAAGAAGACCGGCGGGTCTTGTCTTTTGACCTTTGTTTTGGGCACAAACTCCACAGGACATCACGAAAGATTTAATATCCTTTCGCCAGGAAGGCCACCAGAATTGTCGTTTAACCTTTTCCTCTGTTTTGGCAATGCCAGGATGTCCTTCCATCAGGGTATCATGATGACGGGAAATAACCAGTTCTTGCAATTCCTTTTCTGGCAAAAATAAGCGTCCTTGGAAGTAAGGTAAGCCATCCTTGACTGAAAAGTTAGACCCCCTTTTGATCCAATCCTGCAAGGCTGAAGAGTCCAGGAATTGTTTCACTCGTGCTTGAATGTCTTCAAGGGTTTGTAAAGTGGTTATCCCCAAAATTCTTTGTTCGGGAATTATCGGCACAGGTTCTGAGTTTGTGTCTATTTCTTCCATTCCAATTCGGGATAGAGCGTCCGCCTTACCATTCTTATAGCCGGGGCGGTAGGTGATTACAAAATCAAACTCAGCAAAGAACAAAGCCCATCGGAGCTGTCGAGACGATTGAGCCTTGGCAGTTTTTAAATATTGTAAATTTCGGTGATCAGTGATCACGGTGATGGTATGCCGGGCGCCAAGGAGATAATGCCGCCAAGCCTTGAAGGCGGACTTAATGGCTAATAGTTCCTTATCAGTGATCGCATAATTTATCTCCGGCGGCGAGAACTTTCTGGACCAAAATGCTATGGGGTGCAGTTGGTTGGTTTCAGGGTCTCTCTGAGACAGGACAGCTCCCATGGCTAAGCTGGACGCGTCGGTTTTGACTATATATGGGAGATCGGGACGCGGGTGCTTCAAAATAGGTGCGGACGTGAACTTAGCTTTCAACTCCTGAAAGGCCTGTTCGGCTTCCTCGGTCCATTCAAAACGTTTATTTTTTCGCAAGAGTGCAGTGATGGGTTGCACCACACGTGAAAACTCCGGGATAAACCTGCGATAAAAGTTGGCAAAACCAAGCATGCTTTGGACACCTTTCACCGAACTAGGTGATGGCCATTTGAGGATGGCATCCACTTTCCGTGAATCCATTCGGACCCCTTTAGGTATCAGGATGAATCCGAGAAACTCAACCTCGGTGGTATGGAAAACACATTTTTCCAGCTTGGCAAACAGTTTGTGCTGGCGCAGTTTCTCTAGGACGGCCCCGACATGCTTTCTGTGATCAGATTCCAAAGAGGAGTACACAAGAATATCATCGATATACACGACAACACAGACATCGATGAGTTCCCGAAGGACATCGTTCATGAAGAATTGGAAGGCTGCAGGCGCGTTGCACAACCCGAAAGGCATCACCTGGTATTCAAATAGTCCATATTTTGTACGGAAGGCCGTTTTCCATTCGTCGCCTTCTTTTACTCGTACCAGATGATAAGCCCCCCGGAGATCTAACTTGGTGTATACGCAAGCGTCCTTCACCTGGTCAAGGAGTTCAGGGATCAGAGGCAGAGGGTAACGATTTTTAACAGTTATCTGGTTCAATGCGCGGTAATCGATACAAGTTCTAAGGTTGCCTTCTTTTTTAGGCACGAAGAACAAAGCTGAGGATGCCGGGGACTTTGACGGGCGAATGAAACCATTGGCGAGGTATTGATCTAAATATTGTCTCAAATGCAGATTCTCTGGTTCAGTAAGGGCGTAAATCCTGCTACAAGGGGGTTGTGCACCGGGCACCAATTTGGCAATCGTACGGTCTGTGGGGAGGTAACGTGTTGGCCTGTTCCTTTTGGAAGACGTCCTGAAAGTCTTGGTACTCTGGAGGTAGTTGCACGGGGACAGATGTTACTGATGCTAGATTAATCTTTGGATTTTCTGGGTAGCAGGTTTGTGCACAATCCGGGAAGGTTATTCTCTTCGCTCGCCAATCAATTCGAGGATTATGTGTCTCTAACCAAGGGATTCCGAGAATAAGCTGAAACTGTGGAGCCTTGATTACATCAAACACAACTGCCTCCCGATGGCCATCCGGACCTACAAGTGTCACCTCAGCTGTGGAATGTGTTACCGGTCCAGAGGCAATTTCGGTTCCATCTACTGTGTTGATGACATCTTTGTTGGTTTTAGGACGCAGAGGGAGGTTTATCCTAGAGACCAATTCTCAATCCACATAGTTTCCTATAGTCCCGCTATCGATGTATGCCTTTATAGCATGCAACCGTTTAGGCTGTTCCGGATCTACGAGGACCATTGGCACAATGAAATGCGAGGTCTGAGAGTTAGTTTTCAAGCTCGGCAAGCGGACCCCTACGCTTGCCGGGCGTGGTTGTTTCCCGATACAGAGTTTCCATGGATTTTATCAGCGGCTCCTACCACCTTCTTGGGCGGCTTAACCGGGCAATCTCGTAGAAAGTGTCCAGAGGACCCACAATAAAGGCATAATTGCATCTGTCGTCTTCTTTCCCGTTCTTTTTGAGTTAGGGGTCCTTTAACACCTCCGATTTGCATAGGCTCCGAGGCATCAGCCCCCTTGGGGTTAGCGTGGGTCTTGGCCAACACCCGGGTTTCAAACTTGGACCAATCTGCTTTTCTGTTTTGCAGCCTGTGATCCAATTGGACCACTAAGTCTATATATTCAGTGCATTCTTGGGGCGGATTTACAACTTGTGCCAGGACATCTTTAAGTTCTCCGCGTAGACCTCGATAGAATAACGTGATTCTTTTATCCTCTGGCCAACCAGTTTCCACAATTAGTCTATTGAAGGTTGCAATGTAGGATAGAAGGTCTTGATTGCCCTGTCGCAGAGATAGAAGTTCGTCATCCAGAGCCTGTCCCTGGGAGTGTTGAGCAAATAACCTTTCCATGCTTGTTTGAAATCTTTGAAAATCACGAAGAATCGGGTCATCTTGAGTTACCAGTGGGACTGACCAATCGGCAGCAGAGCCGCTGAGATATGACAACACAAAGGCTACCTTGGTCTGATCATTAGGGAAGGCCCCAGGTCTGCATAGGAAGTGCAAACGACACTGATTCATGAATACGGCAAATCGTTTGGGGTCCCCAGCAAAGGGTTCAGGTGGGGCCAGCGGCATGTTTCCAGGTAGATTAATCTGCACCGGGTTACTGGAAACCACAGGAGCGGGGTTCCCCCCGGAACCGGGTAAAGGAGTTTGTCCAGCTTGACCTTGCAAAAGCTGTCTAGCCAGGTCATCAGCTCTATCCTTTATTACAATCACTTCCCTCCTGAGGGCCCTAGTCTCTTGATGAGCGGCGTGTACTTCGGCCCGTAATTCCCCCAGTAATTGGGCCAACTGGTCAGTTTCTGAAGTTTCCATAGCGCCTGGGTGGGAATTTGTAGGAAGGCTTCGCGTTCTGTAGCGCTCACCTGGTTCCCACGGGGGCGCTGGTCTAGTCTGGATTGCTGTGGCCTCTTCTAGCGTGATGCGCAGGACCCGGAACACCGATTGGACAGGACCTCCAAATCGTGCTTGCCTGGCCCGTAGGAATATCCTTCTGCAGATGAGAAAGGGGATTAACAGTCTGCAGAATAGTGTGCTAGCTCCCCCCTTCCCCCTTTGTTCCTCTCTAACTTCCTCCAAACCCCGGTTTAAGCTCACCTTATGGTTTGGAAGGATGAACTCACCATCCTGCTTCTGGTGCAGGGGCGCGTGTTCGTCCAGTTACTTCACTGGTTTTCAGAATGGCGCTGGCAAAATCCACTTGACTTTCCTGAGCGATGCGCCGTAAGTATGAAAGTTCAAAGTTCAAGTGAGGCCCCCTTTATGTTGTCTTTCTAACCTGTGATCTGTCCTTTATTTCAGGTGCAGAATGAAGGCGATGCGTCGAGGGGTTAAACTGCCGAGGTGAGTAGTGATGAGGGCGATCCCTCTAAATGTCCTTATCATTCCCCAGAAATGTCTCTTGTCCTTTCCCCATAGGGGCCGGGGTACGGTACCTGCCAACGGGGCGGCGCCGACCCGAAATGTGGAAGAAAAGCCGGTAAGTATTATGGCTGTTAATCAGGCTTTCCTTCTGTGTTCCTTCTGCTCACCTTTTGTTTCTTCCTCTCTCCCCTAGGTGCAGAGATGTGGCGTCCGATGCTGACAGCTGCGATGGAGCCGGGAGATCTTCAGGGATGCTGGCGAGAAGATTCCGGATGCAGGTAAGAAGTTTGAAATAGTCCTTGGTTTTCACCTTTCTCTTCTCTTCCTTCCTTGCAGATCTTCCAGGTTCGAGGCGGGCGTGGCTGGAGTCCAGGAGCAGGAGCAGACACGGTGAGTGTTAAGCTGCAGGAAGCAGAACAACGCGAAATAGTCCCTTTCAGGTCTCAGGGAGGCCTGAAGCGTGCAGCATGGTCTGCATCAGGTAAGTGCACAAAACACCTCCCTTTATGAGCCTGGCGCCTATGGCACCAGGACTGATGTCCAACATGAGCCTGGCGCCAAAGGCGCCAGGACTGAGTCCAAAGAGCCCCTATAAGGGGCCGCTGGGCTTTTACCCGAGGGCATGATGCCTGCTTCCGGGGGTGCTGGGCCTGGCCTGGTGCTCCGGGGGTAGGCATCATGACAGGATGACCTGCGGCTGAGGGTGCGGAACATTCTTTCTGCAAACCGTGCCCAGGCCTTGGAGACCGGAGGAGGACCAAGTTCTCCAATAAAGCTCACACCGTGGGAGGAAACATGTGCGGGCATGATTGGGGCAGAATCCATAGAAGGGGTCAGAGAGATGGAGTGTGGCGGCACGTCATCAGCTGATGGAGGTGAGTGTCCAAAGCAAAAGTTGCTAATCCAAAAGTGATGAAAGTCAAAGGCAAATGTCTGTCCAAAGAGTGACTCCATGGTCGGCCACAGACACACTCCCTGTAAAGTATGCCGAAGCAAGTGAGACACAAGTCTTTGCCTGGTGCAAGGCCGTAACGTACATGGCACATACCACACAAAGTAGCAAATTCCATGAGGCACACAGCGTCCATGATCTAAATAGTGTGCATGTCAGACAGCACAGTACCTGGCCAACATGAGTGACACCGACATATGCCTGCATGTACCACCCATGTATGGAATGACGTGCCATTCCCTGCACAAATGCCTATTACCCACAATTGTGTTGATGTGCTATCGTACCAATGTATGTATGCTGGCTATCCAAACATCACTCATGCCGTCCCTCTCTTTCACCCCCACAGGCAGTGACCATGACAGTGAGGAGCAGGACAGCAACCGTCCCTCCACATCCAGGGGCCAAGCCAGGGGGCACTGTGTCCCAGCAAGGAGGCCACCACTGGGACATATTCCACCGGAAACAGGAAGGCCCATGGAGGGCACACCACCCCACCCCCACCCCTCACTGCACTGCCTGCAGACACCTGTGCAGCGCCACGTTCGGAGGAGTCCAGTGTGGCTGGGGAGGTGGCAGCCACGGCTCCCCTTGCAGTTGAGGACAGCCCCAATGACATCTGGGGAACCATTGAGGACAACTATATGGAAGTAGTCTACACCCCAGCACAATTGTCCAGCCCCCAGGTATCCATGAGTGATACTGGTGATGCCAACACACCGGAGCAGTCTGGGCAAGAACAGACACAGGGACATATCAGTCCCATATACAGTCCCGGGGAGGATGAGCTGGCAGGACATGGCAGCCCGATCCCCAGCAGGGCCACTGGTGCAGCCACAGGGGCACAGCGGGTTGACCAGCTCTTTGCCCTAATATCGGATTTTCTGCAGGACAATCAGCAGGCCAGGGAGGAGTGGCATACAGATTTGAGGGCACTGGGCCAGTCCATCACCGAAAACACAAACCGCCTCTGCGAGGTGCTCGGCCGCATAGCCGATGCTTTGGAGGCTACTCTTCCCGGCCAACAGCCTCAGCATGAGGACACACCGTCCACAAGCAACTCCACTCAGACCAGCCCGCTCCGGCGGTTGCTCAGTGCGCAGTGCCGACGGGACATGCCTCCCCCTGGATCCGGGAGCGCTAAATGACTGTACTGGCAGCCTCATGTGGGCTCCGTGGACCCCATGAGACTAGTGTGGGGTTGTTGTGGGGGGGGAGGGGGTGAGGGTGTGTGGGGAGTTGTGGGGGGAGGCAGAGGGGGGGTGTGTGGGGGAGTTGTGGGGGGAGTGGGAGGGAGGTGAGGGCGGTGGAGGGTTTGTTATTCACATTCATATTTTTACTTTCAATACACTGGTTGTGTTACAAAAAAATAACCAGAGTGGACATTCATCATTGCGCATGTGTCATTTAATCTTGCACAGTGCATATTGTACATGTATCCCCACACACAGTGCCCTATGTCCTAACATTATGTCACCCTTTGCTGACTTGTGTGTCAGAAATATTGTGCGATCACTGACAGCCGCACAGCACGTCCCTCCTGTGCATCGGCACCATGATGATGTCCTGCCACATCTTCCTCCACCCCTTCATCATCATCAGGTGGTAGCAGTTCCATGTCGGGGCAGGGGCACGTTCTGGTGGATGCACATATTGTGCAGCATTACACATGCTATGGTGATCTTGGCCACCTTCTCATGGCTGTAGAGGAGTGCCCCACCCGACCGGCTGAGGCAGCGGAATCGTGCCTTCAACAGGCCAAAGGTCTGCTCAATTACCACACGTGTACGGGTATGGGAACGATTGTAGTCCTCCTGGTACGCTCACCTGGCTCCCACAGGGGCGTCGATCGGACCAGGACAGCTGCAACCTCCTCCAACGTGAAACGTAGTGCAGAGATGACAGACTGGACTGGACCGCCTAATCTCGTCTGCTTGACCCGTAGAAATATTCTCCTGCAAGTGGAGAAAGGGATTTAGCCACTTGTGGATTTTTGTAATGGCACCCCACTGTTCTCCCCACTAATCACCACCGATATTCACTTTCAGTAAGCTCACCTTATGTTTGAAAATGATGGAGGCTGCGCCGGATCGAAAAATGCTGCGAGGACTGGTGATTATGGCGCGGCGCTGCAGCTGGCGATGCGACGCGTGTAGAATAATGTCCTTTTCAAGTACGAAGACGTGATGGATCCAGAATTCAGGTAAGGATTGAAGTAATATCTGTTTTCTAACCTTTCCTTCTTCTTTCTTCTATTGCTAGGAGTTCTGGATTCGAGACGGGCGTGGCTGAAGACTGGATGCTGACTGCAGGCACGGTGAGCGTTACGCTGCTGGATGCAGAATAACGCGAAGCATTTGCTGCTGTTCGGGCGTGGTTTAAATAGCCTCCAAAGTAGTTCCAGGTAAGAAGTCCCTAGAACCACACCCGAGTAAAAAATAGTCCCTGTAGTAAAATAGTCCCATCCAGGCCTCACATTGGCTTGGATTCATTTGCAGCATGGTCTGCACGAGGTAAATAAAGTCTATGAGCCTGGCGCCTATGGCGCCAGGACTGATTTCTATTATGAGCCTAAGGTGCCAGGACTAAACCCAGACAGCCCCCAGCCGGGGCTGCTGAAGTTTTATTAAATATCTGGATGCCTGCTCCCGGGGCTGATGGGCTTGATCCGGATGCCCGGGGGTAGGCAACATGACAGCACTCCCCCCAAGGCCCCTCCTAAAGTTGCTCTTCCCCTTGGTCCTGGTTTGTCTGGGAAGTTCCGATGGAATTTCTTCACCAACCGAGGTGCATGAACGTGGTCACTAGATTCCCATGACCTTTCTTGTGGTCCGTAACCCTTCCAGTCGATTAAATAAAAAAGACTTGATTTAACCATCTTAGAGTCCAGGATATTCTTTACCTCAAATTCAGGTTCTCCATCTATTAGGATGGGGTCAGGTGGTTTGGTTAATCTTGTCCCAGGTTGAACTGGTTTTAGGAGTGAAACATGAAAGACAGGATGGATCCGCAAATTAGAGGGTAATTCCAATTTGGCGGCCACCGGGTTGATAATGGCCTTAATGGTGTAAGGTCCCAAATATCTAGGATTGAAAGTTCAAGTTCCCTTTAGAGGTATGTGTTTTGTAGCCAGCCAAACTTGATCTCCAATCTGGTATTGTGGAGTTTCACTTCTATGTCGATCAGCATTTTTCTTGTATTTCTCCTTTGCTTGTTTGCTTGTTTCAAGCGTTCTATTGCTTCCTTAAAGGCTTGTGTAATAGTAGAGTGCAGATGAGTCACTGCAGGCATTTCTAAGTGTTGAGGCGAATCGAGTTCTGAGGTTCGAGGTTGATGTCCATATATGGTATAAAAGGGGCTTTGTCCGTTTCCTGAATGTACGGAGTTATTGTATGCGTATTCGAAATCCATAAAATATCTTTCCAATTGCTTTTGGTTTGGTGTAGCATACAACGTAGGTATTGTTCAAGAGTCTGGTTGGTCCTCTCCGTCTGACCATCAGTTTGGGGGTGGTGACTGGTTGATATCCTTACGTCGATTTGCGCCAATTGACAGCATTTCTTCCAAAATTGCGAAATGAATTGACTACCTCGGTCAGAGACCAATACGGAAGGAAATCCATGGATTCGAACAATGTTTTTGAGAAATTCCTTGGCCAAAATGGAAGCGGAAGGTAATCCTTTTAAAGGAATAAAGTGGGCCATTTTGGAAAAAAGATCCACAATGACTAGAATGGTGTTAAATCCATTACACGGAGGTAGATCTGTAATGAAGTCTAAAGACAAGGTGTGCCATGGTGTAGGTGGAATATCCAAAGGTTGTAAAAGGCCAGCTGTTTTTTTTCTTCTGACTTTTGTTTTGGGCGCAGATACCAAAAGACATCACAAATGACTTCACGTCCTTTCGCCAGGTGGGCCACCAGAATTGTCTTTTAATTTTAGCTTCAGTTTTTGAGATACCTGGGTGTCCTTCAATAGGGGCGTCATGATAATTGGAGATGACTAGTTCTTGTAGTTCCTTGTGTGGTAGAAATAGACGTCCTTGATAGTAAGGCAGGTCATTGATGATTGAGTAATCTTGGCCTTTCTTTACCCAGTCCTGCAGGGATGCTGGATCGAAAAGTTGTTGGACTTTTAAATGAATGTCTTCTAGAGTCTGTAGAGTAGTTATGCCAAGAATTCTTTGTTCTGAAATTATAGGCACCGGTTCCGGGTTTGAATATACTTCTCCCATCCCTATTCGGGATAGGGCATCTGCCTTGCCATTTTTACAACCTGGTCGATAAGTGATCACGAAATCGAATTCGGCAAAGAATAATACCCACCGAAGTTGATGCGATGATTGGGCCTTGGCTGTTTTCAAATACTGCAGATTTGTGTGATCGGTGATTACAGTGATGGTATGCCTGGCACCGAGAAGATAAGGCCGCCAAGCCTTGAAGGCAGACTTGATGGCTAATAACGCCTTATCAGTAACCGCATAATTTAATTTGGGTGCTGAGAACTTTCTTGACCAGAATGCTACTGGATGAAGTTGACCGGTTTCGGGATCCTTCTGGGACAGGACAGCTCCCATGGCTAAACTGGATGCATCGGTTTCAACTATGTATGGAGGCTCAGGGCGTGGATGCTTTAAGACAGGTGCAGACGTGAATTTCGATTTTAGCTCTTGGAAGTCTCTTTCAGCCTCTTCAGTCCACAAAAAACGTTTCTTTTTTCGCAAAAGTGCTGTGATGGGGTGTACAATATGTGAGAATTCAGGAATAAATCTGCAATAGAAATTAGCAAATCCAAGCATGATTTTTACCCCTTTAACAGAACTGGGTAATGGCCACTTGAGGATTGCGTCCACCACCTTTCGAGAGTCCATTCGAACTCCTTTTGGAGTCAGGATAAATCCCAGGAATTCAACTTCTGTAGAATGAAAAACACATTTCTCCAATTTTGCGTATAACTTGTGCTGGCGTAGTTTCTCTAGGACTGCACGAACGTGCTTCACATGGTCTGATTCTGAGGAGGAGTACACTAGAATATCATCTATGTATACGACAACACAGACGTCAATGAGTTCACGAAGGACATCGTTCATAAAATACTGGAAGGCTGCTGGTGCATTGCACAATCCGAAGGGCATCACCTGGTTTTCGAATAACCCGTACTTGGTGCGAAAGGCAGTCTTCCATTCATCGCCTTTCTTTACACGTACCAGATGATATGCCCCTCAGAGGTCTAACTTAGTGTAGATAGAAGCATCCTTTACTTCGTCTATTAATTCGGGGATCAGAGGCAATGGGTATCGTTTTTTTTTTACCGTAATCTGATTTAATGCGCGGTAGTCTATGCACGTTCTAAGGTCACCTTCCTTTTTAGGCACGAAGAATAGAGCTGAGGATGCAGGAGATTTGGATGGAAGAATGAAGCCATTAGCAAGGTATTGGTCCAGATATTGTCGTAGGTGAAGATTTTCGGGTTCCGTAAGGGTGTAGATTCTACTGCATGGAGGTTGTGCACCGGGTACTAGGTCAATTTGACAATCGTATGATCTGTGAGGTGGTAAGGTATTTGCCTGTTCTTTTTGAAAAACATCCTGAAATTCTTGATATTCCTGAGGTAACTGCACAACTGGATTAGTAACGGTGGCCAGGCTTTTGTTCAAGGTTTTTTCCGGGTAACAGGTGTGTGCACAATCTGGGAAGGTCACTCTCTTCTCTCGCCAATCAATTCAAGGATTATGTGTTTCCAACCATGGCATTCCCAGAATTATTTGGAATTGCGGGGCTTTGATTAAATCAAACACAATAGTTTCTTGATGCCCATCTTGACCCAACAGTGTCAGCTCAGTAGTGGAATGAGTTACAGGCCCAGAGGCAATTTCAGTTCCATCGACTGTGGTGATAATATCCGAAGCGGTCTTTTTGCAAAGGGGTAGATTCATCCTTGAGGCCAATTTGTGGTCCATGTAGTTTCCTACGGCCCCGCTATCAATGTATGCCCTTACTACGTGCATACATGATGGCTGCCTTGGATCAATTAGGACTATTGGTATAATTAGGTGGGAGGTCTGAGTGTCCTTCTTTAAGCTCGGCAAGCGGACCTCTACACTTGTCGGACGTGGTCGTTTCTAGAATCAGGCTCCATTTGACTTTTGTCAGCAACTCCTACTACTTTCTTGGGTGGTTTTATAGGGCAATCCCGTAGAAAATGTCCTGCGGTTCCACAGTACAGACACAATTGCATCTGCCGTCTCTTTTCTCTTTCCTTTTGAGTTAAGGGTCCTTTAACCCCCCCGATCTGCATAGGTTCTGATGCATCTGTTCCTTTTGGGGGGTAACATTGGGTTTAACCCATACCCGACTCTCGAACTTAGCTCGATCAGCCTTTCTATTCTGAAGTCGGTGGTCTAACTGGACCACTAAGTCTATATATTCTGCGCAATCCTGAGGTGGGTTCACAACTTGAGCCAAAACATCTTTGAGTTCTCCCCGAAGCCCACGATGAAATAATGTAATTCGTTTCTCCTCAGGCCATCCGGTTTCCACCACCAACCTATTGAAGGTTGCGATATAGGTTAGCAGATCCTGATTACCCTGTCGAAGGGATAAACGTTTGTTATCCAGGGCCTGTCCCTGTGAATGTCTGGCGAATAGTCTTTCCATGCTTCTTTGAAAACCCTGAAAATCCCGAAGACGAGGGTCATCCTGGTTGACTAGTGGAATTGACCAGTCAGCTGCGCTGCCACTAAGATATGATAGTACAAAGGCTACTTTGGCTTGGTCATTTGGAAAAGCTCCAGGTCTGCATAAAAAGTGCAAGCGGCATTGGTTCATAAACACTGCAAATCTTTTTGGGTCCCCGGCAAAGCGTTCGGGTGGAGCTAAAGGAATAGCCCCTGGTAGGATTACTTGCACAGGATTGCTCGATGAAACAGGAGATGGGTTTCCCCCCGAGTCCAGGTAGGGGTGTTTGCCCAGCTTGATTTTGTAGCAGTTGTCTAGCAAGATCATCTGTGCGTTCCTTTGACACAATCAGTACTCTCCTGAGGGCATTAGTCTCTTGGCGTGCAGCGTGCACTTCCGCCCTAAGTTCCCCTAATAATTGGGCTAGTTAGTCTGTTTCGGAGGTTTCCATAACGCCCGGGTGGGAATTTGTAGATAGGCTTCGCGTTCTGTTACGCTCACCTGGCTCCCACAGGGGCGTCGATCGGACCAGGACAGCTGCAACCACCTCCAACGTGAAGCGTAGTGCAGAGGTGACAGACTGGATTGGACCGCCTAATCTCGTCTGCTTGACCCGTAGAAGTATTCTCCTGCAAGTGGAGAAAGGGATTTAGCCACCCGTGGATTTTTGTAATGGCACCCCACTGTTCTCCGCACTAATCACCACCGATATTCACTTTCAGTAAGCTCACCTTATGTTTGTAAATGATGAGCTCTCCATCCTGCGTGGAATGCCGGGGCGCGTAGATACCAGTTACTTCACTGGTTTGAAGGCGTTGGAAGAGTTCCTGATGAATATTGACTCCGAGGTTCCAGGCAAGAACCCGTGAGTATAAAGTTCAAAGAGTTCAATATGTCCGATGTTCACTCTTGTACCTTCCTTTCTTGTGTTGCAGCTGGGTCCAAGGGAAGATTGTCTTGTGGCAGCTGATGGTGTTCAGGTAAGAGTCTGTATTACCCAACACTGTCAGGCAAAAGATGCGTGTGTTTAAATTGCTGGTTTCACTCTCCTTAAAGGTGGGGCGTAAGAAGTTGCGGTTTGTTACGGAATAATGCCTGCGGTTGTTAATCTTGTAAGTCTATGGTGGAGAGGTTGTATTTGTTGGCTCTCTCGGCTCACCTTATGTTTCTTTTGTCCCCTAGATGGTGGAATTCGGCGGAGAAAATGATGGAGGCTGTGCCGGATCAAAAAATGCTGTGAGGACTGGTGATTATGGCGTGGCGCTGCAGCTGGCGATGCGACGCTTGTAGAATAATGTCCTTTTCAAGTTCGAAGACGTGATGGATCCGGAATTCAGGTAAGGATTGAAATATCTGTTTTCTAACCTTTCCTTCTTCTTTCTTCTATTGCTAGGAGCTCTGGATTCGAGACGGGCGTGGCTGAAGCCTGGATGCTGACTGCAGGCACGGTGAGCATTACGCTGCTGGATGCAGAATAACGTGAAGCATGTGCTGCTGTTCGGGCGTGGTTTAAATAGCCTCCAAAGTAGTTCCAGGTAAGAAGTCCCTAGAACCACACCCGAGTAAAAAATAGTCCCTGTAGTAAAATAGTCCCATCCAGGTCTCACATTGACTTGGATTCATTTGCAGCATGGTCTGCACGAGGTAAGTAAAGTCTATGAGCCTTGCGCCTATGGCGCCAGGACTGATTTCTATTATGAGCCTGGCGCCTAAGGCGCCAGGACTGAACCCAGACAGCCCCCAGCCGGGGCTGCTGAGGTTTTATTAAATATCTGGATGCCTGCTCCCGGGGCTGATGGGCTTGATCCGGATGCCCGGGGATAGGCATCATGACACCTCCTCGTGCCTGTTCTGTGGGTTTCGGACAGGGGTCAGGAGCCACGGCTTCAAGGAATAGCCACCATCATCTGCATGAGAGGGGAATGAAGGTAAATGTTCGCACATTCATGTTGGACAACTGTACTAGTCTCACATGGCTGCAGGTAATTTGTGCCCACATGCACATGTCCCTGGATGCACTGACCCCATTTCAGGTCCCGCTATGTGTCCTGTGCAATGGACTAATGGTGTGGGTTGCATCTTCAAGATGATTCATGGTGTGCACTGACATCTTGTTGCACGTGCATCGTATATGCATACAGCAGTGTTGGAGTAAAATCAGTGATGTGTTGTGTTCTGTGAGATTTGGTAGTAGGGAGCATTTGCTGTAGTCAGTAAAATATTGGGCATTCTGCACTGATCATTTCCATGGTGACATGCAGCACTCCTATGGGTGTGCCGAACCAGTGACACACTGTGGTATTCCTGGTTGGCTCAGTTCAATGCACTCCCAGGGATGATTGTCCTGTGTGGTGATATGCTGGAGACAGCAACATAGTGCATATTCACTGCATAGTGCAGGATGGCCGTACGGTGTGTGTTACCTGTTAGTCATGTAGTGATAGGTGTCGGCCTTACTTCATCACTATGAGATCTGGGTGTCATGTACCGTTTCAGATCTTTTGGGGCACAGTGTTCGGTGATGTGCACATCGTGCACTGACATCAACATTCCCAACCAGGTGGAGTATGCATTCCCCCTGTGTATTCATCCCCCCATTCCCACCCAGGTGGAGTATGCATTCCCCCCCACTATTCCCACCCAGGTGGAGTATGCATTTCCCCCCCATTCCCACCCAGGTGGAGTATGCATCCCCCCCCATTCCCACCCAGGTGGAGTATGCATTCCCCCCCTTCCCACCCAAGTGGAGTATGCAGCCACCCACCTCACAACCCCGATGCACTGCCATGGCCCAGTTAGGCAACTCACCAAGCAGCCAGGCACGTCGTCCAGCAAGTCGCTCCATGAAGCGTGGTAGCGTGGAGTTCCGCAGGACCAAATAGTCATAAGTTGATTCGGGATATCGGGCACAGTGATGTGTGATGATCTTGCTAGCGCTGCATACCATCTGCACATTGATGGAGTGGTATTGCTTGCGGTTGCGATACACCACCTCCATGGCATGCGGGACCACCAACTCCATGTGGGTGCAGTCGAGGACATCTACACAATTTGGCATGCCTGCCAGTGCATGGAAGGCAACTTTTGTATCGAATATCTCCTGGGGAGTCCGTGGTAGGGATATGTAGTCCCTTGTGTGCTTGAGGAGGGCATCCAGCACTTGGTTCAGTATTCGGGAAAATAAGGGTTGTAATATTGATTGATTGATTGATATTTTATTTCTATCGCGCTCGTACACAAGTGTTTCAGAGCGCGACAAGGCAAGGGAGGGGAATAGGGGAGAACAAAACAGCGATCTTACTAGGCCCAGTGACATTGAGAACGCGCAAGTGCATGGAAGAGGGGGAGGGGAAAAGTGCATGGAAGGGGGGAGAGGTGGAAAGTGTGAAGCAGAGGAGAAACAGATAAATAACAATAAATAAATGATAAAGGCAACAAACAGTGGTAATGCAGCCAGCAATTTGCAAGTGCTAGGTTTAAGGCAGCAGACAAGGTAGGTCTGATAAGTGCAGGAAGAAAAAGGGGGGGCTGTATGGGTACAGATACAGACCCCAGTGCAAGGGGTGGCCCGGAGGCAGTGCGGGAGGGTGACAGGATGAGCAGGTACCTGGGCCCAAAAGACAGAGGGTGGCCAGGTGCACGGTGCCAAGAGAGAACAGATCAGCAGGGGAGAGGGGGAACGAAGGCAGAAGAAAAGAGGAAGGTCTTGAGGTGCTTCCAGAACCATAGATGGTTCTCCTCAAGTTTTAGAGTGGCAGGGAGGCTGTTCCAGAGGGAGGCCCCAGCCGAAGACAGAGATCTACCCCCAGCTCATTTCTTAGAAAAATGACTGACCCTGAGTGAGTTGGAGGTAGAGGAGCGAAGAGCTCGAGAGGGGAGGTGTTTGCGGAGTGATAGCTGAAGGTATATTGGACCCAGGCCCCAGACAGCCTTGTGGACAATGCAGAGGGTTTTGCATTTAATCCTTGCATCCACTGGGAGCCAGTGAAGAGATTTCAGAGCTGGAGAGATACGATCCCAGGGCTTGAGGCCAAGGACAATTCTTGCAGTCCTGTTCTGGATTAGTTGCAGAGGGCGGAGAGTAGAGGCAAGTAGATTTAGAAAGAGGCTGTTACAATAGTCCAAGCTAGAGAGAACCAAAGCTTGAGATACCATGAGCTAATATGCCATGCATGTGCCCCACTGCGTGCTGGTAGGTGCCTGTGGCAAGGAAGTGGAGCACAGACACTACCTTCAGTAGAGGGGGGATGGCGGTGCATATTTCTATGAGGCTCACTATGTCGTCGTGTATCAGGTCCACTATGGTGGTGATGGTGTCCCGGTGCAGCTGGTACAGGGTGTGGATCTGCTCAGGGGTTAGATTGAAAGGACTGGGTCTGATGCGAGGAATTGGGGGCTGCCTGCGTGGTAACGGTGGCTGCACTGGTGGGGCATGCTGGGCCTGTCTCATCCTCCTTCTCCTCCTGCGTCTCCTCTGTGGTGGCGGCTATTGTTGTTGTTGATGTTGAGGCATTGCAAGCAGGGCCTCCAGCTCCAGTAATGCTACTACTATTGGTATCATCTTGGTGTGGGAGGGGGTGTGGTGTATGGGTGTGCTCTTTTTGTACTGGCCCTGAGTCCATTGCCTCCACCTGTGCTGATTGTGTGCACCTGTGGTACTTGGAAACACTGCTCAAGGTTCTTTACGCCTGGTCGGCGATGCCGGTATTTACACCATGCCGGTAAGCACTTTTTCCGCCTTCATGAGGCCGTTATTTGCATGTCCGCCCCACTTGTGATCTTCTCCGGTTTACGGCAAGCCGCTAATGCCAGCATGGTGTGTCGCGTGCGCGCGCCCAGAGCGCTATTTACGGCATTGTACTTTACGATGCCGTTAATAGGGGTCTGGTTGGTCAGAATAGCCCATAGCGGTAAGCGATGCCGGTAATCCTTTAACGGCATTGTTTTTCCCTTATCTCCAAACTCAGAATGAGAGCCATTGTGTTATTTCCAATCCCATAAAATTATGAAATATAAATCATATATACCCCTTTTTCTTGAAATTGTACTGCTGCACTTGGTTAGTGAGATGAGAGAGGAGGGGCACTTTAACCTTTAACGTGTTTAATAAAATCCTAAACACGTTTTCCCAGGTTGGGTGTGTTAACTGAATTTCTGTGCGGAATTCTAATGCAATTTGTTGCAAGCAAACTTTAACTGCACATGCATGCCATGCTAGCAAAGCACAGCACTAGATTTACATTGAAAATGCGAGAGAGGAAACAGTTCTCTGATAACAGCAATTGTTTGTGATATTGGGTAAAGCAAAGTTCCATGTGTCATTTGCAAATATAATATTTTATTTATTCTGGTAATGTTTTGATGGTAAGGAAGAATAATCCAGAATTAAACATATAGAGATTTGATTATGTAACATAATGTTTGCATGTGAGAAAAAGTGTGATTTAAGCAAGCAGTTTATTTTGTTTTTGTGGACAAGCTGCTGCCTGTTATTGTGTAATATTGTGGTGACTTCCCCTACATAAAATGTGGGTACCGCTTTTTAATTTATTTAAAGATATTCACGTTTTGCTCAAACCGCCTGCTTCTGGCCCAGAATTGGGGGATGAGACTGTATTCTGAGCGATATTTGATCAAGGGTGCCTGATTAGTAAATACGCAATGCATTAATCAGAATATATCTGACAAGTCTTCATCACCCCCACTCTTTGAGATACCATCATAATATAACTTATGTATTTATACCATCAATGCACTATTCCACAGTCTCTTTGAAGAAGCCAAAATAACGAGGCACTGATGTCATGGCATGGGGGGGGCCATAGGCTGAGTAGTGTGGGCCCCCCTTTGCTCCTGTCCCCCCAACATTCCCTGGTACCTGCTACTAGGCAAAAATAGCACAGACACTTTTGTACGTGGAAAATTATTGGCCGTAGGCTTGTTTTTATTTTCTACAGAAAATAACAACCACTCACTCATCATAACAAACCAAAATGACATAATTCGCTTTTGGGCACCTCGTGTCCAGGGTTTGTGGATGCCCAGCCTGGTCCTAGGCTGTTCTTCGTTACCCAGGGGCATCAGTTCCCGGACACGTGCCGCCTCCTACGACTTTCTTCTACCATGTACCGAAGAAAGTACTCGGCGTTCTTGCTCCTTGTTCTTGCTTTTTTCTTTGCTTTGTTTTTGCCGGGTGGGCGGGTGTCAAAAACGTTTACTTATCCTTCTTCGCCAGGTCTTTGGAGCCTACCCGAGTGAGGTGAGCTCCTTGGCCTGGTTGTGCTTACCTGCCTAGCGTTGGGGTCTCTTATACCCCCCTGCCTCTTTGTTGTGCCTTGGGGTGGCCGGATTTCCTGCCGCCCCCCTGCTGCTACCACCTCACACCTATCCTCCGCTGCCATTGTCCTTCCCTGGCTGACTCCAAGGGTGGGGGCGCCGTTCGGCTGCCCCTCCCCTTATTTTCGCGCCGTTTGTCCCCCACCCCGCGCCTAACCCCCCAGGCCCTCCATCGTGTCGTGCTTTGCACGCCGCGGGGCCTGGGGCATAGGCTGAGTAGTGTGGGCCCCCCTTTGCTCCTGTCCCCCCAACATTCCCTGGTACCTGCTACTAGGCAAAAATAGCACAGACACTTTTGTACGTGGAATATTATTGGCCGTAGGCTTGTTTTTATTTTCTACAGAAAATAACAACCACTCACTTATCATAACAAACCAAAATGACATAATTCGCTTTTGGGCACCTCGTGTCCAGGGTTTGTGGATGCCCAGCCTGGTCCTAGGCTGTTCTTCGTTACCCAGGGGCATCCGTTCCTGGACACGTGCCACCACACCTGAGTGGGTGTTACCTAGGCCGCTCAGGCCCCCCAAAACGAGACCTATCTACAACCCCGGTCTGCTAGGGCCCTAAAAATGTTAGCTGTAAATACTGCCATCCCTTTGTTGGACAGGTGTATTCCGTCTTGGTGGAACCATTCTGGATTGTTCTGTGACATACTGTGTTTTATAAAAATGGAGGCCGGTGCCTCTACAATACTTTTCTATAGTCTTGTTCAGCTTTTTCCTTGACGTCTCGATGGCGTGCCTCCTATGTGCACCGTACCATACCCTGCGATGTAAAATCTCTGACATAAAAATCTCAGTTTTCCACCAGAAGTGCGCAATGGCCTTTAAAGATTCGCACATGCTACGCATCAACCCCCCTCTGTTGGTCCTGACTAAGTCATTACCCCCCAAATGTATTACCAAATATTCCGGCGGGTCCCTGAACCCGATCAGGTCGGATAGCCTGTCGTGGATGTCCTCCCAGTGCATTCCTGGGAGGCCCCACCATGATGTGATTGTCTTTTTGAATTGCAGCCCCTCTTTGTAGTCTTCAATCCACTTGCCTGCCCTTGTCACGAAGGAATGGCCGACTATCCACGCTGACTTGTAAGGGCCCGTATCTGTGAGGGGTGGGAGGGAGAGGAATCATATTAAGCTTTCACTCACGTATCTTTTGAAGCATTGCGATCTCCACCCTCCAATTTTTTTCACCCGTTCTGTACTTAGGCCTCCTACCCATGCTGATGTGGCTGCCCCTATTCTGAAAGAGTGGGTGCCAATTTCTGCTGCGTCCCACCCTGCTCTTGTGATAGTTTTCTTTAGCACTGCTTGGAATTGATATCTGCTGAGTGCCCTTCCGTCTTTATGAATCAATAGCTGACCCCCAACTACTGGTCTTACCTCCAGGAACTCCTGTGTTATGCATCTGGGACAATGATCCTGCTCTTTGATGCAATTTAGCTCTATTAGTCTCCCTTCCCCTTTCTGGTCCGTTTTTGATTTCCTAAGCAGTATTGACATACCTTTTGACCCGATGCTTATGTCATCTTTTGCCAGCCCGTCCCCTGACACCGTGTTACTGGCTACTAGCTCCCCAATCCTGAATGCCCCATAGTAAGCTAGTGCAAATGCTGCACTAAACAATCGTGTCTCATACCCGTTGCTGCATGTGGCCTGCAACAACTGTAACAGCCTTATCACTTTCCTGAAATTTAGTGGCCTTCTGCTGTCTGCTTTCTTTCCTTCCAATTTCCCCCAACCTTTCATAGCGTATTTTAACCGTGAGCTATCTGTTGGGTCTGGCAGCCCGGCTACCGTTGTTGTGTATGCCACTGCTGTCAAATGTGCAGCAGCCCAGCTCTTCCTTCTACCTTGTGCAAATGCTTTTTCCAAAAATTCACACATGTTAGCAGTTGTAATATCACCAATCATTTGTACCCCCACTTCTTTTAACACATCCATGACATGTTTCTTGTATTGCTTACCAGTCTTATATGTTATGGCGTTTGCTGCCAGCCGTTCAATCACCTGGCCTTGCTTTTCCTCCTCTTTTGAGTCAACCTTGTAGTTGACCGTTTTTTCTCCAGTTTTCTTAATGGGACCCATGCCTTTTTTGGCATAGGCGTTCCTATCCTTCTTGCCTCTGGTCTCAGTTTTCTGAATTTGTCCCACTGGAAACGAGACAAGGCGTCAGCAACCATGTTTGCTTCCCCGGCGATGTGTCTCGCCCTTAGACATACATTATTCCTCAGACAACCCAGCGTTATTGCCCTCATCAACTCCAGCACCAAAGGGCATGATGCGCCTCCCTTATTTATGACCTGCACTACCGCCATGTTGTCTGACCATACGTTCAACTCTTTATCTTTCAGGTCTGCCTCCCACGCGCATAGCGCTACCCCTATGGGGAACAGTTCTAACAATGTTATGTTGTTTGTCCATGCTGCCTCCCGCCATCTTGTTGGCCATTTTTCTGCACACCATTCTCTACCCATGATAGCCCCGAAGCCAAAACCCCCAGCTGCATCCGTGAACAACACCCTCTTGCACTCTTCATTTAACGGTGAGCGCCAGATCACCGACCCATTGAATGACATCAGAAAATTTTCCCACACTTCCAAGTCTTTCTTGATCCCACCACCTAATCTTATTCTGTGGTGTCCTTCTCTGACCCCCCTGGTTTTTAGCTCAATGCTCCTTTGGAATATCCTGCCTTGGGGGATGACTCTACCCGCAAAGTTAAGTTTCCCCGCTAGGGACTGCAACTCTTTTACAGTAGCTTTGTTTCTTCCTTTCATGTTTTTGATTGTTTTTAAAAGATCCACCACCTTGTCCTCTGGGATCCTGCACACTCCCTCTTTCGAGTCGATTTCTATACCCAAAAATTGGATTGTTTGTGTAGGACCTGTGGTCTTTTCCTCTGCTAAGGGAAAACCCCAGTCTTCTGTTACTGCTATGAATTCGTCTAGTGTGGCCTTGCATAGGTTGGATCCCTGTGGTCCCACGAATAGGAAATCGTCCAGGTAGTGGACTACTTGGGCCTCCTCCATCTTTTTTGTGATTGCCCATTGTAAAAAAGAGCTTACTTTCTCAAAGTAAGCACATGATATTGCGCACCCCATCGGGAGACATTTGTCCACAAAATATTCTCCCTCCCAATCACCACATCTTGTGGTATGCCATCGTTCACTGATGCCCCTGGTGGGTATGATAAGTGGTGAATCAATCTGAATTCACCTGCTTCTTTCTTCGGGACCAGCCCCAGTGGTGAGCACATGTATTCGCTAAACGGAGGGGTTTTGTAAGGGCCCCCAATTCTCCCCAGCTCTATTTCCTTCCTGATTTTCATGCTGACTAGCTTTTTGTTTTCTAATGCGGATTTCAGATTTTTTGGGGTGTTTTGAGATCCCTGGCCTTTGAACGGGATGGTGAAGCCTTCCTGGAAGCCTCTCCTGATTGTCTCGGCCCCTTCCTGGTCTGGTAAAAACCGCAGCCACTTCTCCATGTTCCCAATCCTCACTGGTGTGGCCCCTTTCTCTTCACCTCCCTTAATTTCTTTTCTCTGGTCCTCTGGGTGTGCTTGCTCTTGCCCTGGTGCATTTTGCGGTACTATGCTCTCCCTTACAATTCTCACACCTGTGGCTGAATTTACATTTTTTCCCCCAGCTGCATGGTGTCCCGCTCTCAAAATTGCGACATTGCCCTGCCTCTGTTTTTGTTGACCCCTGCGTACCCCTACCTCCCCCCCCCCCCTTGGGCTGTTGGAGGTATGCTGCTCTGACAACTTCTCTGTGAGTCATATTGCTTGCTCCGAAAATTGTGCTCCCTTGTTCTATCATAGCTGTTCTCATATCTCCTGTTGTTGTATTTGTAGTCCCTTCTGTAATCATTTTGCCAGTATTGCCTCCTCTGATACCCTCCCACATTCTGTTCCTTGGTGTCCCATTTCTCCTTCAAAACATTAAATATATACAGATTGTAGTTCTCCTCATCCCATCCTATATCGGGAAAGCAGTCCATCTCTTTCCTAAATTCATGATCATATTCTTTCCATGCATCCCCCCCAAATGCTTTGTACACTTTCAACACCCTCTGCTGGTATGTCACTAATGCTACCCCGTCCTCTGGGAATTTCTGCAAAATGATATTGGACATTATTTGAAAAGCGGCCAACCAGTTGTCAAAGTTCCTTGCTACTGCTGGCCTCTTCAATAAGCTTTTCTCATCTTCTTTTATGTCTTCTATGGCTACATCCTGTCCTCTCTTTTGGCAATCTAGCAAAGTATATACATCAACGAATTCCTTCCTCTATATTTTCTCCTTTACCTTTTCGCTAATATACCATGTTTGTGCCTTCATAGCCCTGCCTGCCGTGTCTTTGCCGATTGTGGGCCTGCCATACTTCGTCATCTCTGTGTCTGTCCCCTGTGTTTTTATTGGACTGTCCTGCCCAGCCTTAGTGCCTTGTGGTGTTCCTTGCGCTAGTGGGACCATATTGTTTGCTGCCCCCGGCCCCCCTTCCCCCTGACCCTCTACCACTTTCTGTTTCTTCTTCTTTATTATCCCTTTCCCTTTTACCCATGCTCTCAAATGCTCCCTCTCCTCGTCCCCACTACTTCCTGACTCGGTTGTCTCCCCTTCCGCTGCCTGTTTCCTGTGCTTGTTTTTCTTTGCTCCACGGGTTCTGGGCGACTTACCCTGAGCCGTGACGCATGTTTTCAACATTTTTAAAATTTTGTTACCCATTGCATTATTGATTTTTACAGTACCTTCATCATTGCTTTTCTTTTGTTTTTTCTTTGGCTCCTCTGTTTGTTGTTGTGATCCTCCTGCCACCTCTCTCGCCCTTTTCTGGCCTGGTGGTAATCTTGCTTCCTCTTCGCTGCCGCTGGAGTCCTCAAGTAGCAGAGGCGACATTGCCCTTGCCTTGCCCTCCTTCTGCATCACCTCCTGCACCCATTTTGCTCCATATTCGCTTGCCGCTTTTTTGGCCCACGTCGCGAATTCCTCTGCCCTTTTCGCCCTTTCTTCCGCCATCCTGCTTCCTTGCAAAAAGGTATTTTCTTATGCACCCACTCTCCGGGTTTTCGTTGGGGGGAATGGTCGCTCGCGGTGCTTCTTTGGGTTTTATATTGTCTTTCCCCACCTTTCGGGTTAATAGGCGGACAAAGTGGCCAATACGGGGATTGAACCGGCGCCCTTGGCGTTATTAGCACCACGCTCTAACCAACTGAGCTAATCCGCCCTTCTTTTTCTGGGCGGTCTGTCCCTTTAACTCAGCGCGCCGCTCCTATCGTTGCAGGCCACGCCCCTTCACCGTCGCGTCTCTCCCGCTCTTCTGCTCCTTTCGCTTTCGCGGGCTTCTGCGACGCCGAACGCCCGCTTCTGTGATCTTTGTTGTCCCCGGCTCTCGGCGGTCCTGCAGCTACTTCCCTGATGTCTTCCGACCGCCTCCACGCCTCCAACTGTTGCTCGCCGAACTCCTGATTACTTGCCAGATGGCTGTCTCCTCGCTTCCCTGGATCGGGTTTTTCATCCGTGGCCGCCGTCCAAAGAAGAGGTGAGTCCTTGTTCTCCTGACGAGCCGCTCCGCTGCTACTGCCTTATCTGAATACAAGAAAGCCCGCAGAGGCAAAATTGTCTCAGTAATAGGAAACAGGATAACGAAAAAGCCTGCAGAGGCAAAAACGTTTCCTTATCCTTCTTCGCCAGGTCTTTGGAGCCTACCCGAGTGAGGTGAGCTCCTTGGCCTGGTTGTGCTTACCTGCCTAGCGTTGGGGTCTCTTATACCCCCCTGCCTCTTTGCTGTGCCTTGGGGTGGCCGGATTTCCTGCCGCCCCTCTGCTGCTACTACCTCACACCTATCCTCCGCTGCCATTGTCCTTCCCTGGCTGACTCTAAGGGTGGGGGCGCCGTTCGGCTGCCCCTCCCCTTATTTTCACGCCGTTTGTCCCCCACCCCGCGCCTAACCCCCCAGGCCCTCCATCATGTCGTGCATGCCGCTGGGCCTGGGGCAGAGGTGCTGGTGCTGCTCGGTGGACAAAAGAGAGAGAGAGAGAGAGAGAGAGAGAGAGAGAGAGAGAGGTTATTAAGTTAAAGCGGTTTCAAAAATGTACTCAGACTGACTTACAACTAAATGTACGCGGACAGACTCTAATTTAGGACCCATTCTCCCAGTGGCCTGCGCTTGAAAAGTTCGAATCCACACACCCCTTCAGCCGCCTGAGGTCGACATATTAAGTACTGTTAAATGGGCAATTATAACTCCTGTTACTACAGCACGTGTGATAGAAACCACTGTATTAGGACACAAAGCAGTGGTAACGTTTTCAGTAGCTATTAAATTATGTCAGTATTAAAAAGAAACCTCACCAACAGGCAGCTTACACCGAGTTCCGTCCAGAGCTGCCCTATTTAATTTTAATGAGTGGTTAAACATCCTTTCTCACGCAGTCACCAAGGTGTCTAACATTTTAGTCCCAAAAGAACAAAACAATTGCTCGTGTGCCTAAACGGGTACATCTTTCACATGGCCCTTGTGACTCGGCGGCCCCTCCCCTCGGACAGCCCTTGGCGCTGAAGATGTTGCTGGAGACAGCGAAGGAGGCAGGCGGCTCTCGGAGACGGTGTGGCGGGCAGTGGGCAGCAGTGGCGCTGGGACAGGGTCACAGGATTATACAACTAGCCCCGGACGCGCCTCTCACACCTGGAGCCATTACTCCGCAGCTGGCCTTCTCCCGCCTCCAACTACCGGCGCCCATCCGCATCTTCGCCTGCCAGTTCTGTCACCTCAGCTGCGCCACATCGTCGCCAGAGTGGCCCGTGCGGTAAGGACCACAAGTCACGTGATTACACATTTTTGCCTGCTCCTTATTGAACATCGAGTCTGTTTTTAGTTTCCAGTTACAAAGTACAGTATTGGATCTTGAGAGTGTGGTAGCGAAATGAAGAATTGCCCTGTTTTTCGGCTCGTGTCATATCCACGAAAAGACACGTGCCCTGAAACGGATTTTCAGTTTGGCAAAGTTTGGTTAAAACTGGACTTCGTTTTATAGCTTGGGGAGATCTCACGCAAACAGAATCTGTAGAAGCGAGACGTGTAATAAAACAATGATCCTGCCAGGTTAGATAGAGAGAGATCGATAGAAAAATAGATAACACAAGGAACGTCCGCAACTAGAGGTGACAATGCAGGAGAGGGAAACGGCATCCAGACAGATGACGCCATAGAGGATTCCTAAATCCCCTCTCCCGTCTCTTATCTTCCCATCTCTCTGTCTAGCTGTCTCTATTTAGTTATGTGTGGGTCTGTCTCTGTGTATGTATCTTTTCTTCTATCTATCGAAGTTTGGGCCTGTTCATCTGTCTATCTATCCCTCTAGTCCATTGCAACCATCCATGTGTGTGCTTCTGAAACTCTCTCGTGATGGGCAGTGCCTGGCTGCCAGTTTCTCTCCCACATACACTGCCAAATCTTCGGGTGTGAACTGTTTTACAGCCAGTAAAGGGAGTGCTGTGTGCTCTGCTACTTACAGCACACTGCCAGAAAATGTGCATTTTGGCGAACAGATGGGTTGCCCGAAGGGCTACATTTTAATTGTAAACGAGGTTAACAGGATTATTGATTTGTTTAAAAAAGCAATTAAAGTAAATGGTTAAAACGATTAGATGTGATGCGGTGTGTGCGCCTATATTAATCATATAGTGTCTTTTATATGGTACTTCAGTTTCCTCAAGATTCTCATCTCTGTTACCATTATTACCAACTCATGGTATTTTCCCATTTGCCAACCTTGGGAGGATGAAAAGCTGAGTCGTCCCGACTGGTGTTTGAGGAATAATAGCCACGGTACTTTTCTGAGTGCATTTAACCTGAGCTCAGTGCTGGTCATTGGGCCGAGATCCGGCACCAGATGTGAAGTCGGATCTCGGGATCCAGCCAGAGTCAGCCGCCCAAACACCAAACACCTCTCCAGCTGGGTTTCGATGAAAAAAAAAAACTCCCGCAATGGCATGGCCTAGGGGGAGGAGCAGCTCATTGCTGCCATGAGCGCTCTTCTGGCTCCGCCCCCTAGGTGTACACAACAGCAGGACACTGGAACAGGCCTTCTTAAGGAAGGCCGCCCTGCACTCTCACTACCTGTTCTTCGCCCAGACACCACAGCCACACAGACTTCACAGCCGGGCCAATGAAGGTGGGGGCTGGGCTGCTCGGAGCAATCTGCTCCGAGCAGCCCAGCCCCCACCCTCATTGGCCCGGCAGATTTAATCTGCCCGTGAGAGGACAGTGCACACAGAGTAGATTACTCTTTGTGCTCGCACAGAGCATTGCTTTTAATGCAAAATTCAGGTTAGAATGAAGTTGAAACTTGCACTTTCAGTGCATTGCACGCAGGGCCGGCCTTAAGGGAAGCAGCGACCTGGGCGAATTGGCGCTCGCCCACCGTGCCCCACTGGTTAACAGGGGGCGGGGCGGAAGGGGGCGGGGCCAGGAGGGGCCACTTTTTTTATTTTTTATTTTTATTTTTTTTTAACCTTCTCGCTTCAGCGAGGAGTTTAAATAGGGCGCGTTAGCACCCCATTACCTATGAATGAGCCCGCCGCCGCGGGTTCATCAATGGCAATGAGACGCCTGCCATGCCTTCTTGCCACCACGCCAGCTCGGGGGAGCCTTGAAAGACTCCCCGGACCTGGCGTGGTGTGGGGCTAGCCTTTTCTTGTGAAAAGTGCCTGTGGCAGAGGGGCGCATTTAAATGCACCCCCCTGCCACGGGCACATTTTACGGTAAAAGGCCACCTGCTGCGCCTTCTGCCACAACGCCAGCTTGGGGGAGCCCTTGAAAGACTCCTCTGAGCTGGCGTGGTGGGGGCAAAAGGCGTCCTGGGGGGCGTGGTGCCCCGGGCGGTCGCCCGTCTCGTCCCCCCTCCCTAAGGCCGGCTCTGACTGCACTGCACTGAACGTTTCCCTAAACAGCAGGCACATGTGTTTTGGGGTTTGAATTGTGCGGGGGAGGGGGCGGCGGTGGGGTTTGTGGAGAGCCGTGCGGGTGCAGGCCAGTAGGGAACATAGTTCCACTATTTATTTCCCTACACTTTCACCACCGATTGCTGGGTGGTTTTACGTTCTGCCAATACTAATGTTAGCCAGGCAGTAAAAAAAGAGAACAAAAATAAAGCTTTTGTAATTGCAGGCAGTGTTCTATTCCAGCCTTATGATTGTCTCCTATTTGCTCCTCAGCACTGACTCCACTGGAGTGCCTGGGAACAGGGCACTTTGCTTACCAGTGCAGGGAAGCAATTGCCAACAGTGGGGCTCCTTGTGTTTGTCCCCAGTGATCCTTCTCTTAGCCCCTTAGGATGGTCCAGGGGCGTGGCAGACTTTCCCCATGCAACGGTGTCTGTCTGGTCCATACACCACCATGGGTTGTCAACTCCCTAACCGTGGCCTCTACTTTTTTGCCTGGCACCAATTTTTCAAATAGTCCGGCACATGGCATCAATGGATCAAGGTAGGTGGTGTTATGGTTAGCCTTCACATAGGTATAGTGGCAGGGCCTTTCAATTCTTTTAGTTGAAAGGGTTTGCGCAGCTCAGTGAGGCTCTGTCCTTAATCCTGACTGGAAGTCCTACCCCAGTGCTTGCTGCTTGCCTTCACATCTCATCAGATGATGGGACCCCAAGTGGTTTTCAAGTGGTAATGATATCCTATTTTGGGTGCACCAGCGCCATGGTTTAAAGTGGAATTGATATATAGCTTGAAAAGAAGCAGCATTAAAGAAATTGTGCTGTTTTAAACTGTTATTTTGGACATTTCCTTTGATCGGAGGTCACCTGCCAGCTCTGCCCCCTCTAAACCCCGCCTCCTCAGACACTGCCCACTCCCAAAACTCTGCCCCATCCCGGGCCTTGTGGGATCCCCCACCAGATTTTTTCCATTTCCACCACTGCCTGAGCTACCCATCCAACAACGAGTTATTACTAGGGGTGTACCCGAATTCCGGCTGAAAATAAGCTAGTTGGCTCCTGACGAATGTTCTCATGTGAATTCAATATAACGACTCAGGGAGGCAAATATGGGGTGCAGATTGCAAGGGGGTGGAATGAAACATTGCCTGGCAGCATTCCTGGGTACATATTAGATCAAGGTGCATATGTTTGTGCATTGGAAATGAGTGGTGACTGAGTGAGAGTGGAGCATGGCTTATTCACAACAGGTCGTGGAGACCAGTACAGCTGGAGGTATGTCAAGCAGAGGGACATGCCCTTGCCTTAGAGGCAGGGGTGTTTCTAGGTCTGGAAAAGTTCTGGGGCTACGGCTAATTTTGGGACTGTCGGGACTGAGGCCTAGCTAGCCTTTTTGGTTGTAACTCTGGAGCTTCTATCCGGGGCTACAACCAAAAGACCAGGGGCTACAGCCCCCTGAGCGCCCCTCCCCCCCACCTCAGCAACACCTCTGCTTAGAGGTCTCTCAGAGGTGCTTCATGTCGGGAAATCACTCCTAGTCCCAGGGACGGCATTTGGGGCCGGGTTTGCGACCCCTGAGGTCTCCCTTACTGCTCCTGTTGTCTGACATGCTACCCCTGAGGTCCCCCTTGCTACTCCAACAAAATAAAAACACATTTTTTTAATGGAAGCTCTTGGGCTGTGGCTGGCTTTCTTGTTCAGCCCTCTTAAAAAACAGGGGGTTCCACAAGTGTAATACTTTGAGAAGTGACCCTAAATAAGAAAGAACAGGAATAACAAATAATTTTTCTTTCTGGAATTCTATACAATCATTGCTAAACTCATGAAAAGGTTATTTCAGGCACACTTCAGGGGGTGAGTCACTGATTTAGTCTGTTCTTTAAAATTCACAATGCAGACAAAAACTTCCAGAAAGCATTTAATGCAGAATAAGCGTTCATTTCGGGCTATGTATTTTGCTTTTCGCAAGTTGCAGTTATAGCATGTTTTTTTCTGCCGTTGTCTGTTATGATCTTTACAAGACATTCCATTGCGGTGTCCTTTGTCACTTGACAAAATCCTTGTGCCTAAAAGATTGTGTACAGTGTAGACATGTTTGACCATACCACATAAAGTGGCTCTTGATTTCATTGTGCCACAATTAATGCTTTGTTGTAACGTGTCTCTCTCCTACCACCCTGGCATGCTGTTCAGGATGTCTGTTTGCATGTATGAAGTAACAAGTGTCCCGAGTATGGCATATGTGAGCACTGCTTTCCCTGCGCTACTCTAAATTCTTTAATACACAGTTATGAACCATCACAGTGGTATGTATTTTGACAACCTCTGATCGTATGAAGTAGATCCATGCAGGCTTGACATGTGGCCAACTTTGCACCAGACCTGCAGATGAACTGGCCTGCTGTTAAATCTCACTTACAAGTTTAATGGTGTCCACTACAGAGTGTAATTTGCTTTCTGACTTTGAGAACATTCAGACATGCAATTGCTCTTTTTACTATAGCTGGTAAGATAGCTCAGTGGGTTGAGTGTTCGATGCTGTGATGTGTGTGTGATCTGCAGGTTACTGGTATGAATCCCGGCAAGACCTACTCAGCCTTTCATCCTTATGAGGTTGATAATGAGTACCAACACATGTTGGGTGCTATTGTATGTGTATTTGTTCTATATAAAACGTTTAAGCGTAAGTGCTATATGATAACACACCATTATCATTTGGCCTTGGGATTTCTGCTTGCATTCAAAGTAATTTGGTAATATGGGTCGATAAACACTGATGTTAACCATACATATGAAGATCCATTATTGTATGAAATGTACATCACATTACAGTGATAGCGTAACCATATTTTCCATAGTGTACTTAGGAACAATGCTATGTGATGCCACTTCCTGTTTTGTCAATGGGTGAAAGGTCGTGTTCTATCCCTTCCTGTGATGTCACTTCAGGGTGGGGTCAAATGACATCACTTCCTGTGATCTCATCAGAGGTCAAGGGTTGTGTGATGTCACTTCCGCTACCCCTGGCATTTTGGTGAAATGACGTTCCTGCTGTCCACTTTGAGCCAGTCCATCAGAGGGAGTATAGAGAGATTGGTGTGAGAATTGGACTGAGCTATGCAATGCTGGTGAAATTGGTAAGGGGTGGATATTTGGAATTTGGAATACTTTCCAACAGGCGTGCTGTCGCTTCGAGGTCAATAGAACTCGGGACAAGTCAATTACATGTCAGGCAGTGCAAGAAGTGGCCGACATTTCCCACCCCTTAGTGGTATCTTGGGATATCTTGCTTATTACAGGCCACTCTGCCACAGCAGGCAATGTGTGAGTCATGAGAGCAATGTTCTCTGTCAGCCGAGATAGGGCGCACTGTATCTGTGGTGTTGTGGGGTGCAGGGTTCAGGCGTGACAGAAATGGAAAAAGCCATAGAGCCTTGCACCCTCTAGTGTGGCGGGAAGAAGGTGGGGTAAGTGGCCGTGGATTCAGATCTGGTGGAATTGAGTGACTGCCAAACAAACAAGTACCTTCTTGGTGCTTGTAGAGGTTGGGCAGGATCAAGCGCTTGTCAGGCGTTCCTTCTTGGGACTGGCACTGCTCCAAACCTATTGGCATCTCTCGGAGAGAACCCTCCCTTGTTTACTTTATTAGGGGGTGAGGATTCTTCAGGAGGAAGAGTCCACTCAACTAACATGTACTCTTGACTTGTGTCCTTCAGATGGACAGAAACCATTTATAAATGTCATTGTAAGGTGCAGGGAAGCTTTGGTAATCCTTTTACACCTAAGATACCTGGAACTCACAAAATATTGCAATGTGTGTGATACACTCTGGCAATTGGACATTGCAGTATCCATTTTGTTCAATGCAACCTGCTACTTTGCATTTGTTAGGCCTGCCAGTTTGAGCAGCACTGGGTTTGCACATGAAACATCCATCCATATACTTGGTGCCTGTTTTCTGTTATTCCATTCCTTTCTGACATTAATGCTCTGCATAGGTTGATTAAAATGAAGAGAAATAAACTAAACATGGGAACACATGTTTCAAAATATTGTATTTTTTTCGAAGCATGTTTTTTTTAATTTTGGAACATGGTTTCTTATGTAAAACAACCATTCGGTTTCACATTCGGCATCGGCTGAATACTTGATGAACTACTCAATGTTTGGCCGAATACTAAACATGCTTCTCCATACACCCCTAGTTCTTATCAGATATTAAAGGCAGCCCCTGTTTCCTAGAGGGAGGTCGGTGCTGTAGCTGGATGTTACAGTAAGCCGCGATGCAGTTTTCAATTACTTAACCACATGCCTTCTGTGTTTTATATGCCAAGAAACTAACAGTAGCGTGTCTTCAGCATTCATGCAACTGGGTGAAATTGTTTGTAGTGACTCGACGCATGTGATCCCCCGTGTAAATATCCAGAGGGAAAGTAACACCATGTGATGGTTTAAAAAAAAAAGTCGAAAAAGCTATTAGTATTATTTTTCAAAATCTTTTCATTTGATAGCTTAGGACAGTAGAGAATGTCGTGATGTAATGAAACATTCTGAAAGCTTCATTCACTCTGGGTAATGCCCGGGGCTGTGCTAGCCATGCAGCTAAGGATTGTGCTGCACGTCAAGACTTCCATTCAATGAAACTGTAGTCTATTATTCACGGCTCAACATATATATCATTCATGGAAGGCACCAATATCTGATTAAAAGTCGGAAATAATGTGCATATTAAATGTGTATTCCCTGGAATAAGGCTTCAAGGTGCCAGGTATACCGCCAATATACGTTATAAAACAAGATGGGGAGGGGTTGTACATACAACTCCAAACAACCGAGAGTGTATAGACAGGCAGAGGGTAGGTAGTATGCCCATGCTGTCACTCATTTCAATATGTTAGAGTTGCATGGAAGAGAAAGCAAGCCTTTTGCTAATTCTTTCCTACATATGTTCAAGGTTCTAGCTGTGCTGTCAAAACAATAATTTTATTGTTTTTTAAAAATGTATTTATTTGCATTTTTTTTTAAAGCACTCACACAGCCTGGGGGCATCGAGGCACTGTTACAATTTTTTTTTGTTGTTTTAGTTGCATATTTTATAACGCACTTAAATACCCAGATGTTTCTGAGCTCGGACCCGGGGATTGAACCTGTGTGGTTTCGTGTCGTCTTACTTCCAAGACGAGCACGTTGCCAGGGAGCTATCCTCCCGGGACATGTGTTAACAGGGTGAGACCGAATAGGTACAGGTAAATTAACTTTTCACAGGCCAAAGCGGGATGGTTCGATGTGAGAAGAAATGGCGGAATAATATTTAAATGTCTTCCCCCGAAAATTGTGACCTCAATGCGACGCCCACACTACACTGACTAATAGGAGTGGGTGTTGCAGGTGTTTCCCCTGCTCCCCTTTGTCGGTGTAGTCGGGTTCGGGGTTTGCAGGGGTGTCCCTCGCTTCCATTAGATGGTAGCGGGGACAATAAAGAAAAAAAAGTAAACAAATACAAAAAGAAAAAAGGACCCTGCGACGACAGCTCAGACACACGTTAGTGAGCGATAACTGACGCTGCAGGGTCGGAGGAGAGACGGCGGCACACTTCATGGTGTGCCGCTGAAAAGGTAAGTGAGTAGGGGGCGAGGCGGTTGTGGGGATGCAGGGTACAGCGATCTATGTGATCACTGTGCCGTGCAATAATGGGAGTCAGCAATTTAATTGTCGACATTATGGGCGGTGCGCCGATCACATAGATTCGAAATGGCTAGAGCAAACTGGAGGCTGTATAAGAGCTATACATTGTAGAGGTACGTACTGAGGATCCTGTGGGTCATGGCTATCAGGGTCAAACAGTACTGTCGCTGAGGAAGGCTTCCAGTTTGCAGGTGATGGTGTGTTTCATATTTCTTTTGAATCTCGTGAGGCTGTGTTCTGTTTTTAGGTTGAGAGGAAAGTTGCTCCAGTGTTTAGGGCCTAACACTACAAGCAATCTACCTCCACCCCTCTTTCTCTTCCTCCTGGGTAGTTGTAGATCATTCTTCTGTCTGTACATCAACACTCTCCTAATGTTTTGTTTTTGTTTAAGTAAAAGTTTAGATAGTTCGGCCCACATGTTCCAAACAAACAAGGAATGAGGCTAAGAACTTTGTAAAGAATTTGGTTCTCCACAGAACCAAACCGAAGGTTTTCAAGCCGGTTGGGATATGAACACAGGGCTTTAGGCCCATTACACACCTTGCTGCTTTTGTTAGGATTAGTGCAAATCTTCTAGTTGACTTTTGTTCGAACCCAGCTAGAGGCTGTTACAGTAGTCAGTGCATGAAAGAACGAGTGCTCTGGTAATTTCATTTTTTTTGAATCATGTCAATTTAGGGCATGATCTTCCGAAGGACGAGGAGATGGAAGTCGGACGTTTGTGGCAATGGGTTAGTTTGAGGTTGTTGTACAACTTTACTGTGAAATATTTGTCCTGGGTTTTTAGCTTGCTCTTAGAGGTGAGGGGTGGTCATTTGAACAGTGGTGGAGTAGAAGGTACCAAAGAAGGTAATCCCTGTTTTTGATGCATTGGGACAGAGATTAACTTCTATGATCCAGACCTGGATTCTATGGAGTAGTTTCATGATACGTAGGTTGGCATTTTCAGCTTCCAAGTTCAGGGGGAACTTCTTGTTGCATGTTGTCGAAAAGACACAGCAAAAGGTTCAATGATGTCTGCGAAAATCTTAATGTACATATTCAGTAACGAAGGGGATAGGATGGATCCTCGAGGGACCCTACACATTATGGGGAAATTGGATGATTTGACATCTCCTATTTTGACCCCTGTGGCACAGCCTTTAAGATAGTTTGTAATCCAGTTGAGCACTATATCTTCAATCCCCACCTACAATTTTAGTTTGGGCTATTAGATGTCGCCTGCGACACCTATAAGCAGAAACTATTGCATTGTAGTACAGATAGGGAGGAATGACATGAAGAGGGACACAGAGTCTGTGGGTGTTGTTTGGTTATATGCCCACCCATTGCCTGCCCATTATCATGCTAATCACTATTGCCATTCCCTCCCACTCCTGCCTCTTCCCACCCAAAACACCTCCTCATGGGAACACTTTCAGCTCGCTTTAATCAAGCCTTACCATCAGGCTTAGCATTCAAAGTGCATGGTAATGTTTGTTCAAAGCAGTCTTCTGAGAGTTAATGACTTAATTGGAGTTGTAAACCTGCTACTGGTGTAATTAAAAGGTCTTACCAAGTCTGCCTTCAGCCACCCGATTTATATGCACTCATCGGGGCTTTCACTGAAGTCCTGTTTAAAACAAGCATTGGCTAAGCCAATAGTTTTGGCTTGTGCATACGTTTTAAGCTTTTGCCAGGCACTGCCTATTAAATGCCCAGGTATTCACAGCATTTTTCACCTGCTATGATCAATGAACAGTTAATACCACTATGGGTGTGCCTGGCAAGTGCCTTTCCCATACCTACACTAAAGCCCAAACTGTTGCCATTGCCAATGCTTGTTAATCTTTGTATTAGTGTGTTGCGGTGGCAGTATCATACGCAGCAAATAAGTCAAGGAGGTAGAGGGCTATTGGTATTTTATTGGAAAGCGGTTTCAGAATGTCCTTGTCCCTGAACAATACACTTGTTACTGTGCCCCTGTTTGGGGGAACCTGATTGGTTTTCATGTAATAGCCGGTTGTCTTTGCTGACACAAATGAGTTGGTGATTGTTATTGTTTCCAGAATTTTCACAATGCAAGGGATCTTGGAGATTAGTCTAAGTTGTCAGGTCTATATGGCTCAGTTTTTCTTTTTTCTTGAACAGACAATCAATGGCAACTGAAGGAGGTTATAGAATTCTGCATTGGTTTGGCTAAATTGACTAAGTGAATCTTGTTCATGTGACTGGACATGGGTCACATTGTTTGTCACAGGCATTTAATTTCTTAGTGATTTTGACAGGTTCTCAGACGTGATAAGCTTACACTCCTAAAAAGTATGGGGTTGGCCTGAGAATATGCGTGGTTACATTATCTGATCTTTTCTCGAGGCTAAAAAATAATGCTTTGAATTTTAGTGACTTTTTACTGGAAGGCCACTGCTAGTATGCTGCCCTTTTCTTCTGATTGTTTGGGTTGGTTGCTGATGTGACAGAGGTGTATTAGCTTTTTGCTTGTTTGTGTGTGGATTGGTTTGGAAGGTTACGGTTGTTCCTGAGTAGTTCGTGGTCTGGTGAAATAAGATGGTATTTGGGTTGGCCGGCTGGTGCAACCAAAGTTTTATACTTCCCATGATGACAGCGGTATTACCAGTGGTTTGAATCCTTGGAAGCAGGACTGCACATTACTGTGAATAGCTGTGGAGGGGTCAGGTAGGCGGTATACCGCAATGATAGACACTGAGATGTTAACGATGATGTAGCATTTGCAAACCTTTTTTAGAAACTGAGTCGAGGTGTATCAACAGGGTTACTTTAAGTCTCTCTGGACATGCACGGGTGGCCCCATCCACTCAGTCCTATTGTGGGAAGTAATTGGAATACAATCAATATTTGTTATGAAGTTATCTGTGTAACATGTTTACATGATTGTTACTAAGTCTGAACTGAAATCTTGCATACACTGGCAGTTGATGTTTAATGGCTGATTTGCTAATGAGTGTACCAATTTTTAATATCGATTCATCTGTATTCGGTAGCCTCAGTCTCGGGAAGATAGCTCAGGGGCAACATGTTCGCCTTGGAAGCAAGATGACACGGATCACCACAGGTTTGATCCCCGGGTCTGTGCTTAGAAACCTCTGGGTATTAAGCGTGTTATAAATAACCTATCATATCATATTTGTGGATTTGATGGGTGTTTCATTGTTGGGCCAGATAAACGGGAATTGCCTTCTGTGACTGTGGGGTTCTGATCTACTGTGCTAATATCTATGATTACTATCATTGTTATTAGGTGGGGCTCTTTTGACATATTGTGGACTGTGAGGGTGGTTGATTGTCACTAGTTATTGTCACTGGGTTAATTGCTCCATGGTTCTTTAGTGGATCAAGTTCCCATTTGAGAGCAGCATTATCCTGGAGTTAATCAATGATATTAGGAAAGATGTGGTCTAGGGTCTTTAGCATAGAGTTTATCGCCTGAAACATGTTGGTTTCATCTTTCTACATTTTAATTGTGTTTGTCATTTTGTCTTGGTTATTTAAGTGGTCTTCCATGAACTAGCATTTGAAGGTGTTTCATACCTCAGATCAAAGAAAGTTTTGGAGTAATCTCCAAATGTTTGAGAGGATTGGAGAAGAAAATAACATCTGTGCAGCATACCATATTCTTTTTTCACTGGTAGCAGCATGCATAAAGGGGTATCTGGGTATCAGGATCCTACCCACCTGCCACCCAGCACTGCTGCATGCGCACATTCATAGACGGTTTATGGCATAATTGCGAAGCTAAAACCTGCAAACTGCCTCTACATTCCTTTACTTGTTTCACAGCTGCAGTTATGGACCAATCTAATTTCATGTTCCATTCCGGGATTGAGGTTAAAGTAGCAGGTGCATTCTGGTACATGTATGCTGTCCAAGGAGTAGAGGGTTGGAGTAGGCAAACTAAGTAAATTTGGTTGCAGCAATCAACAAATAGGTGGAGAGACCCTGATTGCTTTCACCTTTTCCAAGCTACTGCATGCTAGGCTGCGAGAGCTGGAGAGATTTTAATTACAATCCACTGCTGCAGGCTACTGAAGCCGGGACTGGGCTTGATTGAAGACTGCAATCAGCTCCACCCCGTTTGGCTTTGGACTTGGAGGGCTTTCTTAAGTTCACTCTGAACAGCAGCAGCTGTTCTGTCCGCTGCTTCCACTGGGGGTTCGTGCTTTAGTGCTTTTGTGACCAGTTTTATTTTAATCTTTTCTGATTATCCTGCTTTTGGCTTCTGAATCACATTTGTTGTAGCCGCTTTGCAGTACCTTTTCCAGTCTGCTGTTACAGCCTGCCTGTTTTGAACCTTTCCTTGAAATCCTGCTTTTAACTTCTGAACCCTGCCTGACGTAGCTGCTGTGTTGCAACTCCTGTCCTGTTTTGCTGTTAAGAACATCCAGTTCTATATCTGTATCTTTGCTGCCTTTCTGACTTTCTGCAAACACCCTTTTTACTGTGAAGATTTCTGCTTCAAAACTCTTCCTGTTTCTGCCTATGCTATTTTCACTCTTTCTCTCTGCAATCCCAGTGTCTTGATTTACTGTCATTTGCTCCTTTTATTAAATGGCATGAGTTAGAAGCAACTTCCAGTATTAAGTTTTCCTGCTTGGTTGCCTAATTGCTAGACTTCAGTCCATAATCTAAGTGCCTGCTCTTAAGTGCACTGAGTTTCCTGAACCTCTCTTATTTTCTGAGTTGGCATGGACCTGTCTAGTCTGGGCCTATTGCTTTGTGTGTCCTGTTATTCCAGTCGCTGCATTGTATTTTGTTTCTCTACGTGTCTTGTACCTGGTTATTTCTCTCAATGCTGCTTGCTGCATGTATTACATCTTGGTCCACTGTTGTGCCTCTGCTCTGTATCTGTTTACAGTCTGATCCCTGGGTTGGTCTCGCTTCAGATCAGATAAGGGAAAGGCTTCTGTTGCCTTTGTCTAGTCTGCTGGAGTCGTATCTCCCTTAGTATTGTGGTCCCCAGGTTTACCCTTTCACTGGCTACAACAGTCTCTTCGTCACGCCTAACTCATGGCGCTGCTGTATAATGGTTGTTAAGAGTAATCTGCTGGTACCAAGCCCAAGGACTTTCCCTAATCCCTGGATTGCCCCTACCATATTCCAGTACACTCTTTATTCTGATCAATCTGTGTTGCCCAGTATATTTGCGTGCCTTTGCTTTCTCTGTGTCTCTTTGCTTACAGCCAGCTCCTTCCCCCGCAGTTCCTGTGAATCCCTGTTCCAACTCAGATCAGCTTGCTATGTGCCCTGTTTCCGTTATATCCTAGCATTACCTCAGGAATCTCCCCTAATCTACATTTATACTTTGAGGTATAGCCTTTGCCCTGTGCTCTCTGTGAGAAACCTGAAGTGTCTCCCTGACTAGTCCCTGGGGATCTGTCACCCAGGTGGCCAGGCCATTGCTATTGGATCCAGTTTCTGGGGGTGGACCAGTGCCGGAAGATCACCTGGATGAGGGATCCTCAGGGAGTGGAAGTTGGACACCAACGGTTGAGATGTGATACCCCCTTGCCTATAACATCTTTTCCCCATCCTACCCCATAGGATATTCAGAAGTTCTACCCCCCTTTTCCAACACACTTTCCTACACCAAGACAAACAACGTGCCAACACCAGGGCCGTTTACCTGACATGTCCCAATGCAAGGGTCAGCCAGAGTCAGGAAATTAACCATAACTATGCACACCTGACAGCCCTTTCCCTTCCCCACAGGGATAAAAGACAGAGCACGAAAGCACACTTTGAGCAAGGCCAAACACACGAGGAAGCAGCTATTCTGGACCGGCAGTTCAAACTGAGGAGGAACCGTCCTCAACTCCCAAGACAAGAAACTGCAACATTTCAGCACAGGCGGTGAGTCGGAGAAGACAAATAGTGAAATCAAACTGTGCTGGGCCCAAGGTTGCAGGCGGCAACCATGTTGAACAAAGAATTGGTGAAAATGAACTTTAAAGAAACCCTCTCAAAAGGTTCACAAGCAGAGTGGTCAGGCATCGTGGGGGCACTCATTCGAAGGACTCTGACTGAAGCCCTTTTGGGGGTTGTGTTGTTTTTATTGAAACTACGAAGTCCAAGAGGCCTTAGGAGAGACTAGTGTAAAGTGTCAAAGTGGTCCTACGAGGGTCGAGCGAAACCCCTTGTACACTCGAAAGTCTTTGACACATTAGAGAAAACGGATTGACTTGTGAAAGCTGTCAAATGGGAACCTGACCGAGGGATGCCAGTGAATTGAGAGTAACTAGTGCCTGAGAACATTGTGACAACAAGTGTGAACCCGAGGGATGTCCGCAATGGATAGTTGGTAAAAAGAACAGTAAGACTGTTAAGTGATACGTTTTTGAGTGAAACGCCCTAGTGAACCCAATTGAAGGAGGCTATGATTGTAAGAAGGATCAGAGCCCGGCTGAGGGGGATCCAAGAGGCGAAGAGCTGTCGCCCAACGACAAAAGATTGCCAAAGGAACTTTTTTTGTTTATTGTTTTTTGGTACAGCCGGTAAGGCAAGAAACCTTTGTAGGAAGAGACTTGGCCCTGCAAGGTACTGAAATCGTTGAAAGTAACTGTAATCTCATCCTGGCGAGGCCCGGGAGTGTGCTGTGCTCAAAGGTCCTGCCTTGTCCCGTGCTAAAAACGTGGGGAAGGGAGACCCAGCCATACCATCCTGACTTAGATTTAGGTTTAGATTAGGCATTTTTCTCACCCATTATACAGTTTAATAAACACCTGTGAACTGTGATCACTTGTGTCTGTCTTTACTGTTGTCACCATGAGTTCCTTACGTCTCCCGCTTGACTCCTGACACTGGCTTGCTCTGAAAGCAATTCTTTAAGAGTTTTTCTTCCATTCCTTGAGATGGTAGAGTATGGTAAAGTTATGGAGGTGCAATGTTTAAGGATGTTAAGGTGAATATTATCCATATTAAAAGACTCCTGGTGAATGGGTTGCTTAGAAAGTAGGAAGGTTTGGAGCCGGTTTATGTGCTGCTTTGGTTATCTTAGCATGTGATGAATTTTGGTTATCTTAGCATGTGATGAATTTTGGTTATGGTTAGGCAATTAGCAAGAGTCAGATTAGCAGCCTGATTCATGGAATTATTTGCATGAAAAACTCAGATTTGCTTGCCTTTCTGTCCGAAAATCCCCATACTTCAAACAGGGATTTTCGGGCAGAAAGGCGTTCAAATCTGCGTTTTTCACGCAAATAATTCCACGAATCAGGCTTTAGGTCTATTATAAGCTACATAAATACCTAGAAGCTCCTACATCTTTCCGGATTCGCGTGTTGTGGCCTAGAAGAGCGGTTCTAATACAACACACAGGGAGACAACGTGGGTATGCGTTCTTCATGTGCGCAAGAAATATAGATGAAGCTTTAAAATAAACAAAAAAATACAGGGCCTTATGTGCTAGATGTAGCTTTTAAAGGTACCCAGGGGTAAAGCCGCCTGGGAAAAGGTCACTAGGGGCGACATTTCCCCAGATTTGCGCTCCCACAAAAATCAAGTACTTTCCCAAAATATTTTAGCATTGGAGTTAGAATAGTAATTGTGAACCGTCCTAGAATATGTGGGGGAAGGCTTTCAGGGATGTAGGGAAAAAACGCTCACCTGGCAACTTTTTCCCAGCAGGCATTTTTACATAGAACCCTTTTACAGAGCACTAAACAATACAGGACCTCGGGGGCTAGATGTAACTTTGGACAGCACAGGAAATACAGATGTAACTTTTAAATTCACACACAAATATATCGCCTTATGGGCCAGATGTAACTTTTACAACACAATAATTGTGACTTTTAAATGCACACAAAACAAGGCACAGGGGATTATTTAAGTGTACCAGACATTGTAAGCCCCTAGACCAACAATTCAGGGGAGTGTCTTCAGTGGACAGTACATCTGTGTAATGTGCAGGAAAAGCCCAATAGTGGACTTTGTAGATCACAGAGATTGTCACTTACAATGCAGTTCAGTAAGGCTGTGTTGCCATGGTCAAGATGATGGAGGGGAAAGGCAAGGCCTATGGCCAACACAGGCACGAAAAGAATCAAACAGATCCTGCCCTGTCTGCAAAACCTTTTCCTGTTGATTTTAGGCAGTGGAACAACTTTGGATAGGTAATTAATAGGGATGTAATATGGGCTGAAGGCCCAACGCAGGACCTGCAGCTTTTCAAAATGGCAGCTCAAATGGGGACAGACACAATGGTGGTCCGAATGCTTCAGCTGAGGTCCAGCTACACCAGGGAGCAAGCAGAGGTTGCCGGTTCAGAATGCTGGCTTTCAAGCTTGCAATTAGTCTAGTAACGACAACACTACTCACCTATAATAAGAAAATGACATCCCTAAAGGAACTGTGATAATGTATTACAGTTGGATTGTGATGTCACAATGCCTGTTTCCTGAGCCAGTACAGATCACAGTTCCAGCTCAAAGAGGAGCATGTCATGCATGAAGTGACTTGCTTTTCAGGTTCTGTTCTTCTAAAATACTATTCAGTTACACTTTACCCCCATTAATTGATACGGAAAGGTTTATGGTAATATGCTTATTTTGTGTACTGCTGGAGTTTTCCACAGGTAGCAATAATCTATCTGTATATGAGCACTTATTTTAAACCACAAAACGGCTTTTCAGTGGATTGTATTAAACAGCATTTGGCATTTTTTGCAACGCATTCCAATCTGCATGTTAGTGTTTTTTCATTGCAAACTGATTCAAGATTGAGTATATGTACCAACAAGTGGAAACTCTCTTGCATTGTAGTAAGCAAGATAAGCAGGGAGTAATTTTGCACCATTTGTTTGGTAAAAACAATGGGTAAAAAGCATGCACAAAACCTATATGCATGCTTATTATGTATTGTTTGATTTCCTGAATTTGTATGTTAGTGTGCGTGCACTGAATTATAGTTTCCACTGGTTGTAACTGTGGCGTCTCCGCCTGATATGAGCTTCTGGCAGCCCCAATTCTGAAATCCCATTGGACTTCATTGGTGGATGGAGTTATTTACTGCCAGTATTAACACCACCAGTTGTAATATCAGCATATGCAGAGGTAGTACCACCATGCACATATAGGTGGGCTCACTGCTGAAGGGTTTACAAACCCATAATCAGGCAGAATCAAAAACATGTGGTAATACCGTTAACACCTGTTGTTTAGTTAGATTCAAACACACAAGGTCCACTGACATTCCTTTTTTCTTTTAGGTTATTTTTATTAAATATCTCACCCCAGTGGCTTGAGTTTACAAATATATAATCAATCAGAGAAGACCTGACGTGGATTCGGCTCTGAAAGTTGGATGAGCTGGGCTAACTTCCTAGAAGTCCACATTAGCCGCTTGGGGCTAGAGAATGCGGGGAGGGTTGGCAGAAGTAAATGGAACAACCTATACATCATCCTCTTCCAACATTAGGGTATCTAGAGTCCAGGATGGTTCCAATTGCATGTTAAAGTCACCAGTAATTAGTAATATCTATCTATATATATATAAAACGCTTAGGTATGTGTCTGTACTCAGCTGATGCAATTTATCAGTGTTAAGTTGCCTTCCGCTGTCCAAATGGCAAAGTGCACCTGCGTGCCCTTACAATTCAGCAACAGCTATCATTTTAACAAAATGAATGGATCCTTCCTCTGAATGTTATCAAATCAAACTATAGATGTAGAAATTAAGTATTCAGGCACATTAATTAAGATCCCATGATCAGGAACTGCGACAGTGTCAATGAACAGTTAATTACCGGCCCAACGTTTCGGTCTCTAAAGAGCGATTCATTGTAGGATGAATGCCTCCTCATGAGCTAAACTTAAAATTAGGTGGTGTAATTATGCTACTATGCAATCGTATGCCATCACGGGGACTCTGTAATGGAACAAGGTTGATAATTCCACGTCTACAAAGACACATCATAGAGGCCCATGTAATCGATGGAACTTAGATACTGTTCTTATAATGTGCATACCTCTATTTCCATCTGATACAAATATGCCTTTCAAATTCAAAAGAAGACAGTTAGCTATACGTTTAGCCTTTTCAATGACCATTAATAAGTCACAGGAACCTACACCCCCTTCCTGGAAGCGATCGGTGGTGACCATTTATAAGTCACAAGGACCTAAGCCCCCTTCCTGGAAGCGATCAGTGGTAATTCCCATATTTAAGAAGGGGGACAGAAGTAACACTATGAATTACCAACCGATACTGACCTTTAAGCCATGCTAGAATAGCGTATGTTACGCCGGGAACGGATAGTATCATATGAATTCCTGTAAGGAAGCCAAGCTGTAAATCATTTTCAAGTGACTCAGTGATGATGTAATCAGGCCTAAGGTACATATTGATAAGAAAATAACTAAGATTGCATGGGAGGGTGATTCTAATGGCCCACATATCCGAGTGAAGTAGATCCACGCAGTGCATTTAGCTTGAAGAGAAAGCTTAACCCAGATAGGACCCTTCACTTTGATCTTTAGAATTAAATATCTTAAAGCCAAACTGATCGGCTAGGGCCATTTCCCATGTCTCCTGAAAACACATGATTTCATGGTATCCATTGAATTCCCAGCAGTGTGGATCATCTAATTTACCAAGTATAACCCTGTATATTGCATGAGAGAAGAGGCATTTTTTCAGACTGAGTTAAGTCAAAAGCAGGGTGACTTGGAGTTCATTGGAGTCACGTTGTTAGGCTTGTAGGTGGGCAAGGGTAACAGTTGTCAACTGCATTCTGCGGATGTGTGTGTTTTCTGGAACCAGGGTTGAAGGGAACCCACATTTCCATGTGCTAAGAAGAGTGGAAAGTGACCATGATGCCATTTTATGCATATTATCATACCTAGGCAAGAAAGGAACACACTATGCTACAACCAATGCAACCCATCTTAAGAGGATGTAATGGTCAAAATTAAATAGGGATCATGTTATCCCAGTGTTATATAATGGTCTGCTTCCGGGAGTAACTAATTATGCAGTGGCAACACAGTCTCGAGATCCCATTGAGTTTTATAACACGTTTGTAAACATAATAAAGCCTTTCGTTACCTTCCCTGTTACCAAATCTTTCTGCGAACATTCCAAAGTTAATAACACAAATTGACACTATGCGGATTGCTGAGCAGCAAAGAAGGCCCCCCTCAAAGTTGGTAAAATGACCAAAGCAGAGCATAGAGAACTAGTGTCCAGCAAAGGGCGTCATACAAAGGATTTATGGGTGGCCTGGTCTAATTTGATTGTGGCCGCTCTTCCAAACAACAAGAAGACCTTTTGGAAGATGAATTACTGCCAGAAAGGGTATGGTTGTGTTGAGCTATGACCTAATAGTGCGCCGAGGAGTAATAGAATGGACAAGTAATTGTGGTCAAAGTTGTAAATTCCTTTTATTTTTGTGTTTGAGAGCCTTTGTGGATGACACGTGTTTCGGCAAATCTACCTTTTTCAAATCCTGGCTTGTTAAAAGAAGAGAAAATAATAAAAATCAAAAAAAGATATACACACATGAAAGTCTCTATATGTATAATCGTCATACTCAAGTATTCATACATTTAGACTTATTCAAAGTGCACTAATATAAAGTATTGCTAGATACGTTAGGAAAACATTGTCTCTTAGAATGGTATAGTTACCATTGCACCAGAAATAGACCAAAAGAGGAAGTTAGGGGGAGTGATGAGCCTTGTGCTATTAAGCATGCAATTCATTGTGGGAAAAGAAGGATATTAGGGTCAGGTGGGAGTGGTGGAAGAGACAGGGATCTTAGTCTGTATGTTAAAAAATGTGGTAAGCAGGCTAATGGTGAAATGAGCATAATAATTCATGTTAGAAATATGAACACTTGGTCTTACCTAAATAGTTAATACATGAGTCACTGCATAATGCATGTAGAAACTGGGGTTCACAGGGATAAATCCCACCTGTTTGAAAATCACAAAAGAATATATATAATAGGAATGAGTTTCTTGGAAGCGTTTTACACCTTAAATTAGCAAGTATTAAGGTTAATAGCAAACACCTAGTATCGAGCGGGCACGCAGTCTATATGTATAAAATAAACATTTTCGATTTAGAAAAAACTAAATAGAACGTTAGTTTGGGACTAAAAAATTGAAAAAATTGAAAAAACAGAAAGAAAGTATTCTGGTTGCCCATGTTTATTATAAAATTTGAAATTAGATATAAGAATACAGCATGCCTGTATGGACATTATATTGAGTGTAAAATACTGGAACGCATTACCGACTCAGCAACCTGAATGAGGTATTGTGGGAAATGAAGTGTATTCATCTTGATGATGTTTCCAAAGTCCATAAAGAAGTGTATTATGGGAAACGTAGTCAATCTCTAATGCCTAAAAATTGTAGATATTTAGAGAACACAGAGTAAGTGAGAGGCAGTTTGAGCAAGAGAATTAGATAAGAAAAAGATAGGTCAGATTGCATAATAGCATGGCATATGTATAAAAACCACCAAAATATATTAGAATGGTTCGGATGAACAAAAATGAAACTTACGTATTATGGTAAATCAGAAAAACATGACGTTCAAAAAGTACACAAAGTTAAGTATTTCTTAGAGAAAATGGGCCATTTCATTGTCGGAGTTTAGACCCCAGTCCACTGATCGATGGTGCCAAATAAGTCTTGCTTCGGCTCTTCTGAGAAAGAGTTCCTGGTTACCACCTCTTGTGGTAGTCGTGATTTTCTGTAAGCCAATGAACTGGATGTCCAATTTATTATCCATTTGATGCTTCAATTGAATTGTTATTCAAAACTAACCAGCAATCCCACCAATGCAATCATACAGGACCTGAAGATCCAGATCAACAATTGGCATCAGCAAGGACTGATTACTGATGATGAAAAAACCCATCTTTTCATATCAAAACCAACAATACCTACCATTTACTTTCTCCCAAAAGTACATAAACCTTTTCAAACAATTCCAGAGGGGAGACCAATTGTCAGTGGCATTGGATGGGCCACTGAACCAATCGCAGAGTATATAGACAACATACTTAAACCAAAGGTTACTCAGGTACAAGCTTATCTAAAGGACAGTACTTCCATTATTAACACACTGGCACAAATTGAATGGCAAGATCATTTTCTCCTGGCAACATGGGATGTCAAAGCTCTCTATACCTCAGTTGGATATGACTTAGAATTACAAACCATAGATTATGTTTTCCAGGAAGAATCTTCATCACATTTCAATTATGTATGCATGTTAAAAGAAATGTTACTAACTACGTTTTTGCTATTAACCTTAATACTTGCTAATTTAAGGTGTAAAACGCTTCCAAGAAACTCATTCCTATTATATATATTCTTTTGTGATTTTCACACAGGTGGGATTTATCCCTGTGAACCCCAGTTTCTACATGCATTATGCAGTGACTCATATATTAACTATTTAGGTAAGACCAAGTGTTCCTATTTCTAACATGAATTATTATGCTCATTTCACCATTAGCCTGCTTACCACATTTTTTAACATACAGACTAAGATCTCTGTCTCTTCCACGACTCCCACCTGACCCTAATATCCTTCTTTCCCCACAATGAATTGCATGCTTAATAGCACAAGGCTCATCACTCCCCCTAACTTCCTCTTTTGGTCTATTTCTGGTGCAATGGTAACTATACCATTCTAAGAGACAATGTTTTCCTAACGTATCTAGCAATACTTTATATTAGTGCACTTTGAATAAGTCTAAATGTATGAATACTTGAGTATGACGATTATACATATGAGACTTTCATGTGTGTTTATCTTTTTTTGTTTTTTATTATTCTCTCTTCTTTTGACAAACCTGGATTTGAAAAAGGCAGTTTTGCTGAAACACGTGTCATCCGCAAAGGCTCTCAAACACAAAAATAAAAGGAATTTACAACTTTGACCACAATTACTTGTCCATTCTATTACTCCTCAGCGCACTATTAGGTCATAGCTCAACACAACCATACCCATTGTCACAAACGGAGTGGAGGGTCTCAATGTCTCCGTAGTAGCTAAACCTAGTGCGACACAAGTTACTTAACATTACTTCAATTTTCAAGGACAAATCCTTCTAACTTAAAAGGGCGCGCAGGTACCAACGACAGGTGTCATTCTAAAAAGTCCCTCACCAGTAATACTGCCAGAAAGGTGCAGTTAATTATTTAGCAAAAATTTGATAAACGGTATTGCAATTTGAGTTCCCTATATATTTATAAAAGTGAAAATGTGTGGATTTGTGGTTCGGTTTGTGGCTTGGCGAAGCATTGTTCCTTATTCAATTCCACACTGTTTAACCAATCTACACCAAATTAGGCATAGATACCTGCCAGACACTACTGGCTACTTGATATTTGGACACCCCACTCCTTTGCCCGGATTCAAGCAAAACTCTACATTTGTTTGTGGCTTTGTGGCTTGGCGAAGCGTTGTTCCTTATACAATTCCACACCATTTCACCATTCTGCACCACATTTTGCATAGTTATCTGTTAGGACCCTCTGGACATTACTGGCTATTTAACATTTGGACACCTCACCCCTTTCCCCGGATTTCAGCACCTTCACACAGGAGACTGAAATCTGTGAAAAATCAATGTGGTTGTAGAAAGACCGGTCTCGACACGAGGAACATTTTTCAAGGCCCAAGGATGCACGGTTTCTGAGATATTTGCACCACAATGCACCACAATGCACCACAACGAACTGCACCAACCAGGGTGAGTGTCATAAAGCACCAAAGTATTGACTGAAAAGGATACGGTACTCAAAAGGATACAGATGGTAGGGTCTTCCGGATCCCTGTTCACACGATTTGATAGTTGTGAAGTCAAGTTTAGACCTTCCAAATGATACGACACTCTGACTGATGAAACAGGCAGAGAGATGGATCACTGGAAAGGGGGTGGGTAAAGTATAGGAAGTCAGCCTAGAACAAAATAAAGTATCATAAGAAACTGCCCCAAATCGACTCTCTATGATAGAACAGTATTTGGCATTAACTCACACACTGACCTTATGACTGGTGTAGAAGAATCCAGCAGAAGTCTCTTGAGGAAAATCCGGAATTGGAACAAACGACAAGGAAAGGAAGATTAGTAAGGGAGACTTATCCCGAACGGCACGAGGCTCACGCTAGATACCGGGTTGCTGCACCACAGGATAGCGTCCAAAGTACTGTTCACTGTCACCTTCCAACAGTCCTTGAAAAGCTTCCTTCCCACGTAGAGAAAAGTATAGAAATGAATAAATCCACCTGTTAATATCACAGATGCAGGAGTCGGAAATAGCGCCCTTTTGTGGAATAAACAAAGTACACACGGTTCTGAACAGCCGCGAAGAAAATAGAGTGCGCGTGTGGAATTACACGCGAACAGGATTCACGCAGCCCAGGCCAGCCGCGCTTGAAGACAGCGTGCGCTTGTGGAATTGCACGCAAACAGGATTCACGCAGCCCAGGCCAGCCTCGCTTGAAGACAGCGTGCGCTTGTGGAATTGCACGCGAACAGGATTCACGCAGTCCAGGCCAGCCGCGCTTGAAGACAACGTGTGCGTGTGGAATTACACGCGAACAGGATTCACGCAGTCCAGGCCAGCCGCGCTTGAAGACAGCGTGCGCTTGTGGATTTGCACGTGAACAGGATACACGCAGTCCTGATCAACCGCGCTTGAAGACAGCGTGCGCGTGTGGAATTACACGCGAACAGGATTCACGCAGCCCAGGTCCGCCGCACTTGAAGACAATGTGCGCTTGTGGATTTGCACGCTGACAGGATACACGCAGCCCAGGACAGCCGCGCTTGAAGACAGCGTGCGCGTGTGGAATTACACGCGAATAGGATTCACGCAGTCCAGGTCCGCCGCGCTTGAAGACAACGCGCGCTTGTGGATTTGCACGCTGACAGGATACACGCAGCCCAGGACAGCCGCGTTTGAAGACAACGTGCGCGTGTGGAATTACACGCGAACAAACAGCTCCAGGAATCAGCGTGTGGCGGAAAACACACTATAGAAGGCCCAAGAAGCATCTGAGGAAAACTGCAAGGACGCAGATCGGAGGATCAGCTTCACAACGCCAAATGATTCGATCAGAAGCAGCGAGTGAAGTTTCCACGCTACTTATATACGTAATGCCGTAGCTCACGTGACGAAGCAGAATTCACGTGAATTTAGCGACGTGAACAGTGCAGACGTCGCTTTCCCGGCAATGAATCGAACAACCGCCATTTGGAATAGAACGGTCTAGCTGTTCTATGAGCGTAAGAGGTAGAACCACGTCCAGCATGCAAGACAGTGAGGCAACAGGTTGGGAGAGAGCATAGAAGGTCCCAGTATGCAGCTGCACACCAACTCTCGCCTCTCCCCAACATCTGCTCCGTGGTAAGTCAGCCAGCTACACGCTCCCATTCTCAGTGCAATTTACTTCAGGGTGCAATGCACATCAAGCAATAAGCGAATCAGAACAGCGACCTACAGGATCATTGGTTTTTAACAATTGATGAGAATGCTGTCTTGCTTGTCCACAGAACCCGTTCGGAGAACAGGTACTTTTTACGGAATTGTACGATCGGACCGAAAAAAAGGTCAGACCGTACAAAAAGTCAGAAAAATGCTACCACCAAAGGTTTGAACACCAAAAGTTCTAACCTTTGGTGGTAGCATTGTAGGTAAGTATAAAAAATACTTTAAAAATACTTTAAAGTATAGTGAGCAGGGGTTGTGGGGGAAAGCCCTGCAGCTCCCGAAAAAAAAAAGAAAGAAAATGACTGCGCCGCCAGTTCCCGATCACGGAAGTGAAAGGGAACAGGCGTCGCAGGGACACAGCGTGAAGGAAAAGTAAGTAAGGTTTGTTTATGTTGGGGGTGTGGGTGGGGGTGTTTTGAGGGTGTGGTTGGGGGGGTGTTCTGGGTGTGGGTGAGGGTGTTGGTATGTAGGGGTTTTGAACGTGTGTTTGCATGGGAAATGTACAAATCTTTTGTGGTTTGTACATTTCACATGCAAATATTTCGGCAGCAGGAAAATCAGCTGCGGTCGGATCACGTAGATCCACTTTTTGCTAGTAAAAATGTCAACATGTCACTAAGCCCTAAACCTCTTTTCATCAGATCCCCTTGTATCAGGTTAACCCCTTTCACACCCTCTGAGGTCTAGGTTGCTGTGCTATCACAAAAAGCAGATAAGGGTCTGGAGTCTGATTTCGTACCAGCTGATATACATAGTCAAGGAGCAGCTCAAAATGTGGGTACTCTTTCTTACACAGCTTTACAACAAGGACATTCAGGTCGGATCAATCCTATGAAGCTTGCAGGGAGCCACTTTGGTTCTTATTTATAAGAAGGGGGTTAGCAATTTACCACAAAACTATTGGCCAATTTCCTGCTCGATTCTCGGCAAGACTTTCGGCAAACTGCTACAGATAAGGTTGGAAGACTGGTGTGCCGAACATAGGATGCTCTCAGCCCTGCAAGCCGGATTTAGGAAAGGGGTATCAACAACTGATGAGGCATGTTGTTTATTATTGATACTGTACACATGTGTTGTCCTTAAAAAGCAGCCAATCTACCTCGCCTTTGTTGACCTTGAAGCCGCGTTCGATAGTGTTCTCGTCCCAGGCTATGGAGTGCCCTGGGTCAACTAGCTGTCCCGGCACCCCTTCTATCTGCTATAGGTTTATTATAGCATGGGTGAGAGGAAATGCAAATATGTGGCCCAGCGATCCATTCAATATTAACATCGGGGTACGTCAGAGGTGCGTATTGGCACCCCTGCTATTATCAATTTTATAAATGATTTGTAACTGAAATATCAGAATTATCCACAGACGCCCCACAGATGGGTGATGTTAAAATTGCAACACTCGTAAGCTGCTGATGCTATCTAAAACACCAATGGGCTTAAAGCTCAACTGTCATTCTTCCATAAACAGGTAGAGAATAAGGGGCTGAGATTAAGCACATCTAAAACAAAGATGCTTAGATGTCATCCCGCAAGACACGAAAACACCCACCACCGACATTTAGACTTGATATCATGGATTCCTTTGACTAGCTAGGCCTTAGGATCGATTCTGCTATTAATTGGAAGCCACAAGTCATGAAGTTCAATATCATCTTGCGTCATAAGGGAGAAGCAATGTTCAAATTCTCTAGGCACTTTAAGGACAGAATACTATCAAGTGCTCTAGAATTTTATAATACACAGGCAGTTGCGGCAGCTATGGGGCCACATAGACGTTACATCAATACAAATCAGAGAGAAACAAATTGTAAAGAGGCTGCTCTCCCTGCCGAACAGGGCTCCAGCAATACCAACATTGTTGCAACTGGGCTTAAGAGGAATAACCTACAAGTGAAATTAAAACCACTCATGTACAGGTTAAAAATCTGGACCAACGAGTGCCTTGGTGATTATCGGGATACCCTCATTAAATTCCTCGAGTCCCCAGGGGCAGGCGATTTACCTTTGTTTAAATGTGTAAAAGACATGTTGTCTGGTACACAACTCTGTGAACTTTGTCCAGTCCACGCTGTCTAATTAAAACCTATGAAATCTTTATCTACATGGAGATTTGCCATCCCAATGTGTTGGGCAGCATTGCTATTGATTACATGCACATCAAAAGCACCAGTGATTTGGATCCTTATCTTTATAGACTGGGACCCAAGGATCACATGTTTTTGTTACAACATTGCCTGGGGATTTTGCTGGTTAGGGCACTTTCATCAAAATGGGGGTCTCATCAACCAATGTAATGCCAATATTGTAAGGGAATTGATGAGACAATAGTTCATTTTCTTTTGCTTTGCCTGTTACATAAATCATTGAGGTCCCTTTGGCTGAAACTGAAGTTATAAGAAATTTACAAATTGCACAACATTTCTGGAAAAAATGCAATGACCCGTCTAAAGAAAAGGCAATAATTAAATGTATGAGTAGTACCTGGAGGAAGAGAATTGCTTATATAGCAAACAATACCTAATTTAGTATTCATACGTTAATCCAATGCCTTTCAATTTGATTGTTTTATGGTATCTGTTCTACTCTACAGGTTTTAATATGTTTTGACTCACCTAACAGGTGTTTTATTTATTGTTATTATAATTATTTTATATAGTGATTGTCAATGTAATTTAATATTTGATTTGGTGCTGTATCTGCTTTGTTTTATGGTCATGCCGAAAAAAACAATATTTGTTAATAATGATTAAATACAGTGAAACACAGAATATGGTAAATGCGCAAATGGCATCAAGATATTGCATACTACATTGTGTATGTCCCAAATTCAGTCCGCCCTCCCTCCCAACCCCAAAATCTCATTCCCAACCTCAAAACACATGATCACAAACCACAGATCAATAGTCACCGAGGCCAAGGGCTCTCAGACTAGTTGGACATGTGAAGTCTTAATTCTGAGCCTTGACAAAGTCCAAAAAAGGATCCTGAGTGCTATAGAAATCCGGGAGGGAGTCATGCATGGAATGTGCACCTTTCTCATATATGTTATATTATGTTAATATGCTCTACTACTGCGCCAAGTCACCACTGTAGTAGCCTCTATGCGCCTAGGTGTATATATCAACATCCCCCACATTTAAGTAAACCATTCACAGGAGCTAGGGGTGTGGGGGGATCTCCTGTAAGTACCAATCAGAAACTTTGTGACCAGGAGGGCGTTGGTAACCTGGTCGCTATTTTTTCAAAGCCCAAGCATAAGAGCCATATTTTGCTTCCACCAACACGCAGACTCTGGGTGCTGGATATTGAAGAACAGTCCCCTAGCAGCCTGGGAAGAGAATATAAGTTTCTCAAATTGGGTCAATTCTATTGTGGCTCCCCCTTCCACTTCCCTATTCAGCACCCAGTGACAGATTTGAAAATAGTGAAGGCACTTCTCCCCTACCACCTCAAAGAGAGTTTTCTAACTTTCAAACAAATAGTCTTGTAGTGAAAAGATGTGAGACAAATTCACATGCCCCTGTCCTCCAAGATTCGAAACGTCTCTGCCTGTACCCTGGAGTAAAATTGTGATTATGATAAATAGGAATGTCAGAACCCAGAGGATGTATTCGTGAAACACTCTAAAATCTCTCATGGCCCTTTTAAAAAAAAAAACAATTGCCACCTAACCCTCAACTCATAGGAATGACAAAGGATATTCTTTAAAGATTCTACTGAACCTGGGACTTTACAAAATCTACAAACAGCGTCAGGGCACTCAACTGTATTACAGGGCCTGCGGTAGCAGCCTTTTAGTATAGGTTAAGTTGCTCAACTCATAGAAAGAGCACTTTTTGGCCGGCTTATAATTTTGCCCTCCCTGGACGAATCCTCACCAAACTTTGCAGAATGTCCCCTTTGCAACGAATTTGGTGTGGTTTCGTCAGAGGGGGGCAAAGTTATAGGGGGTGTCCCAAAACGTTTAAAATCCTCAGACACAATAGAAAAAGATTTGTGCTCGATCCTACAGCCCAAAACGCTGGACGGAGTTGCAGCAAACTTGCGTGAGGAGTGGCGGCTTGGTCCTGAAAGCGTGCTTTTGAAAAATTTGGTGTAAATCCGTCAAGTAGTTTAAAAAAAAATTACCATAAAGTAGGAAAACAAAATTAGTGATATCTGGGTTCGGTCTGCAGGCTCATTTCTTGATTCATAGTCTGCGGGCCCCCAATGGACCAATCAGAGAGCAGCGTAGCATTCGCAGAGATCGTACGCACCCGCTGATTGGTCATTTAAAAACGTGAGGTGCGTCAAAACGTTTGAAACAGACGCCATGCTGGATTCAGGAACAGCACCCGTAGTCTGCGGGCATCGCAATAAAAACATTAAAAAAACACAACATTGCACTTGTCAAACAAATGAAACAATCTCTGGGAGGTGAGGGGTGATGAGGATGAGATGGGATATGGCCATAAAAAGCCAAAAATCTGGCGTTTTCTTCTACGAAGTCTGCAAACATCCCAGATGTTCAGGGGCATCCATGCATATTTCTGCATTACAGGGTCTGTGAAAAGCAGTTTGGTGATGGCTTATAACTTTGACGCCAATCAATGAAACTGCATGAAAATCTGCATTATCATTTTAGACTGGACCCTGAATGGTTCTGCAAAGATTGGCGCTGTTTCACCAAGAGGGGTGAAAATTAGAGGGGGGTCCCAAAATATTTGAACGGCTTATAAATTTGGTGCCGTTTGACGAATCTGAAAAAAGATTTAGACCCAGATTTGAATGTTTTTGCAAGGTTTGATGGGATTTTGTCAAGAGGGGGCAACATTATAGGGGGTTCTAAAGAATTCTAGATAGCTTATAACTTTGTTGCTGTTTGGCGAATCTGCACCAAAGTTCTTAGAAAGATTATAGACCCAACCTTGAATGTTTGTGCAAAGTCTGAATGAATTCTGTCTAGTGGGGCTAAGTTATATGACTATCTTTTGTACGTACATTTTGACACGTTTCAAAAAATAAAACATGGACGGGTTTGCAAAAGACTCTTTCAAGGAGCATTGGCAAGGACCCGAAAGCATGGTTTTGCAAATGTGCCTGTGTTTTATTTTTTGAAAAGTGTCATAATGTAGGTACAAAAAATAGTGCTATACCTTTGGTGACTGAGTTATGGCCTGTGGCCATAGACAGTGGCCATATACATCCTGGCTGCGGGCCATGACCACAAGGGACCGGCAATGGGGTTAAAGTGGGCATAGCCACCAGGGACCGACTATGTAGTAAAGCTTTTCAAAATCGGGATAGGTTTGAATGGACAAACAAATTCTGCTCATGGCTACAGCCGAAGTGCTGGCCAGGATTGCAGCAAAAATGTGCGAGGAGCAACTGCAAGGACCTCAAATCTGTCCTGTTTTATTTTTTCTAAAGTGTGAGAATGTAAGTACACAAAATTGTGATATAACTTTGGTGCCTGGGCAATGGGCCTGGTCCTGAGCAAGGACAAATGTGTACTCTGATTTACTTATTGGGGCATGTGGCATGGCCGAAGCCTTAGGTTTGAATGGGGAAACAATATTCTACTTGCGGCTACAGCCTGAAGTGCTGGATTACAACAAACCTTTGCGAGGAGCATCAGCAAGGACCTGAATGCATGCTTTTACAAATCTGCAGTGTGTTTTACTTTTTTGAAAGTGTCAAAAAGTAAGTACAAAAAATAGTGTTTTAGGTTTGCTGCCTGGGCAGTGGGCCTGGCCCTCAGCAAGGACAAATGTCTACTCTGATTTGTCTATTGGGGAATGTGTCATGGCCGCAGCCCATGACCCATGGATTGTGTAGACTGGCTATGGCTGCAAGCCATGAGCACTGGCCATTGGTCACATTATGAGGGTATGGTGGACACTGAACTAGGATGCACGGTAGGTGCAGTGGATAACGGGGGTGGTTTGGTGGGGCTGGGGTCATGGTGGAGCCTCATGCCCTAGGCAATTTAACCATGACTTGCATCCCCAGCATGCGCTGCTGATAAAGTCGCACATCAGTATGCATTGCATAAAAATATGCTTGTTAAAGGAGGTTTACAGTTATTTCATATATGTTAAAAGAGGAGTTATTAATAACTTATATACAGTGATGTAACATCATGAAACATTTTTACTCATAAATAGCTATGAAATTCACAGAACAAACTTTGTTAAAGGGACGTTATGGTTAAGTTGCACTAATAAAAAGCTATGAAATTCAGTCACAAAAACTTTGTTAAATGGACGTTATGGTTACAAGTAAAACCGAAAACCCCCAGAAATGTGCCCGTTATGGTAAGCTAAGCAACCATTAATGCGCCACCACCGTGCACTGCTAAGACTAACACCCAGGACATCAAAGATGACATAAAAAATGTGCTGCATTATGGTGGCAAAACTCAGAGTATGGAAGACCATCACAAAGAAAGGGAGGGCCCGAGCCATGCAATCTGGAAAACAGTCTAGGCAAGCCACGATTGATTAGGTGGCCAGAATCAAGAAGGCTGGAGGTGACCCCATGAGCCTTGCCCCCTGCCAATGTGATGCAGATGGGGCGGATGGGGTATTTAAGCTGATTGAGAGGGGGGGACAATGCTACTGATGTTATTGATGCCACTCATGCTAGTGAAGCGATGTCCAACTCTGTGGCACAGATCCGTGAAAGTGGCAGTCTAGCCCCAAGTGAGGGGTCTGACATGGATGAGGTGGTGATGAGGGTGAGTAGGGCACAGAGCCGTCCCCCCCACCACCCCAACCCCCACTCCCAAGAAGGGAAATAACAAATAAGGAATTATTAGGAGTAACTTTAACTCCCGACATGCAAACAAACATGGCACCTGACCTGATACAATATCAAGCGTGTGTATGTGGCTCTGCTGAAATAGACTAGCAAGACAACTTGGTGTCCACCAGGGTGCAGGATCCTGCAGCCGTGGTGGCAGCTGTAGGTGGCTATTCAGATAAGTCAGCTTTGGCAGCACTGGAGTGCTCAATCGATGGTTATTATGCAGAGCATTGTCTGCACAGGGCAATTGGGGATACATTGTAGAGGGTGGGGTGTCAAGCCCAAAGAGCAGGCATGAATGCGTCCAATACTGAGATTGACATGGACATTGACATGGCTGATTTGGAGGTTAGTCCAGCTATGGAGCCAATGTCGACGCTGGTTAATACTCTGGTTTGCCGAACAGGTGATGGGGGAACAAGATGGGAAGTAGTAGATGGAAGAGAAACCACTTTAAAGATCTTCCTTCCATTACCACGATAATTAGGGATCTCTCCTGTAATCACCCTGCATGGGCGCACTCAGAGGATAGAGCGAGACGCCCAATGTCTGGGCAACCTCTTGGCTACCCATCTCGTATGGCGTATGCAGATGGTATAATTGGCTGTTAAAATGGGGGCATAGTAGAGGAGGAGATGTCACGTTCATCTGGTCCATCTCTTCACTCTGCTTCCCAGAATTATATGCCCACAGACTTTCATGATCCTAGTTTAATTCTGGGAGGTGAACAGTGTGAAGAGCTGACTATGAGCACAAACATGGAGAACGTGCTCTACTTCCCACGGCATATAAATAGACTATCTATTGCGTACCTGGAATGGAAAGATGCATATAGACAGCTTTTAGATACGTCCGAAAGGGATACAGAAAAGCTGGGTACACGCTTGGGAGTCATTAGCACCTTGGCAAAATGAATGACAAATATATTGGCAGGGCATAGCACAGCCACCAATTGGTGTCCAATCAATCTGGTGCAAACCCGCCTAAGGCTCCCATGGGCAATTCAAAGAGCCGGGAAGTAGCAGCACCAATGCTGGAGCCAGAGGAGGGTTCATGGAAACCCAGAGGGGATGAAGTAACTACGGTAGGAGTAACTACAGAGAATAAACTCCTGAATGTAAAATAAAACATTAATGTACTACAGCAGCCCATAACATTGGAAGGGGCTAGTAAGAGAACAACCAATCAACAAGAATTGACTGTAATGAAAAGTGCAAGGCCAGCGCAAGTCGGGACTGCGACCCAAACCCATCTTGCACAGCAGGACTTTACCTGTCCTCATGCGGTGAAAAGAGTTACCAAAGAGGACAGTGTGGACACCTTGGCGGGATGGAGGAACATGAACTTAATCTGTTGTTTTAAAGGTCTTACGCATGTTAACAAGAGTGCCTATAAAAGGGCATTAGTGAAGGCCATATCAGAGGCCTTAGGTGTGCGCAACATCTTGTTCAATCGTTTTCCAAATATCCGTATTTCATCGGATTTTATGTTTTGCAAGGAGTGTTTGTTTTGTGAACTTAAATTTTCATTTTTGTATATAAAACTACAGAGATGCACTAGCTATGAAGGGGATTGAGGTGCTTGAGGACACAAAGGCAGAAACATGCCACCTGCATGACTCATGGTATTCATTGTACACAGAGGGTGGCATTTTAGATGAGTTACAACAACCAACTGAGAGTGTGGGGTGGCAGGAGCAAAATAGAAAGCTTGTGGATCCGAATCACCTCATTATTGACTTGACAAGACCAGAGTTAGAGCAAAGGCTAAGGCAGGCCACTATTGTGGACTACCAAGTATCCAAGCAGGCAGGAGAGAACGTCTATGCATTTGTGACACAGAACCCACCACTAAAGTAGCTCTAGGGGAGCATGGGCTCACAGGGAAGAGGGGGATTAGGGCTTGGACAATGGGACCGAATGAGGAAGGGACCTGAGGTTATAATATGAGGGGCCAGATAGCCATATCAAACCAGGAAGTTACTCAGTGGCAGCAACTATTGAAGAGGGCCATTGTCTCTCTATTAGCATGGAATATTGCAGGGGCCATGTCCAAGCTCGTAAGGTAAGACATAAGGGATCTAATGCAGCGGTTTTAATTTATTTTCCAACAGGAGACATGGGCACAAGATACGCTGTCCTTGGATGATATTCAATCATTCAGATTCCATCCTTAAAAAATACACGGGTCGGTCATATGGGGGATGGCAGTCTTTGTTAAGTCCTTGTATGAATGCCATCATGTCGATCTAGATAATTGTTGCTTTCAGGTGGTAAAAGTTAACCTGGAGTTAACATGAAAATCGTCCTAGTTAACTTTTATAATAGCCCACATAAGTCCAACAAGGGGCAGTGCCTGGCTCAACTTCAGCAACTCTTTGTTGACTATATTGGCGACTTGGATCAGGGCACACACATAGTCTTGCTGGCGGGGGACTTTAATGTCAAATCTGGCAGTGGTCCCTCACCAGATCTACTAGATATCACAGAGGATTGTTTGCGAGTGTTAGGCAGAATCCTGTGCAGTTCCCTTAGGGAGCACTACAGAAGATTAAGACTACAGGTATGAGCAATAAATCCCCTTTGGTATCAGTCTGTACCACAAAGATTTAGTTGGTAGCTGTGGCTAAGCAGTCAGACTTATCTCAAGAGGGAGATGGGCAGTATTCAGGGTTTACACAATAGGACTAGAGCACTATGGTACAAGGAAACACTGACCAAATGTTTGTATTAAAAAGAATATATATATTTATTTTACACACTTCTAGTTCAACACCTTAATCACAATTAATAAAGCAAGTTAAAATCAGTCAAGAAAAGTATACACAACACCCTAGTTACATTGTAGACAAGTTTGAGCAAGAGTGAAAACTGAGCAAAACGGCACAGTGAAAACCAAACACAAATGGCACTCTAGCAATTTCTCACAAGGGAGGGAAAACACTAGTTATACAGGAATACCTTCTTACACACCCTAGCAACACTTCCCAGAGGTTTGTGAACAAGTTTAGGCAAGGCAGTACTTTAGCATAGAGAATACTTAAATGAGAACTGAGCATGGCACTTCACAAGTTAAAAAGTGGGAAGGAATAAAGGCGGTTAGAAGAATTAAGTGCATCAACACAGTTCTAGTTGAGAAGCAATCTAGAGAAGGCAGTTCTAACAAATTCAGCCAGAGTCAATAGGCCTGTGCCAGAGTCAGTGGTACAGGACAAAGCTTAGGAGCAAAATGTTCTTGTAGCTGCAGTCAAGTCTTTGGTTAACGATTCGAAAGGGTGGATGCAGGAGACGAAAGACAATGTTAGATGACAGGGGCGGCCAACCCAACAGGTAGGTAAAGGATTTAAAACACCTTTAGCACTACCGCACAAAAAGGGAGGCCTGGCGGAACAAAGTACCTTAAAATGAAGAAGAGGCTCCTGCGGTGGCGGTTGTTCCTGGTAGTTCCTACAGTTCGGGGGATCCAGCAGAGGAAGAGAGGCTCTCGTCGTGGAGGAAGGTTCGAGTTACTGCACTACCCAGGGATGAAACCAGCCGCGGTGCTGCCCAACGAATAAAAGGTACGCTCCTTTAAATCGCCGTCCGGGTGGATGGCTGCCTGGCTATCCGGCCTCTTAGTGCTGGGCACTGGCGATTCGATCAAGGTAGGTCTGTGAAGGCGATTGGCAAACTGGTTGGCCCCACCAGCTCAAGGGAAGAAGGCTCTTTCAGATGAAGATCTCCTTTCGTTGTGTGGAGAAAAGTGGTGAGACGCTGCAGCAGGGCTTCACCGGTGGTTCAGTCATTGCAGATGTCTTTGGCTTCTCTCCTCTTCGGTTCCGTAGTTCCAGTGGCGACGTCTTGCTCTTCCAGTCCTCAGGACCCTGCTTTTATGCAAAAAGATCCCCATTCATACAGCCTAGCTGTCACTCACACAGTGGAGTGGTCACCTTGGCGGGAGACGCTCCAGCCTATCAGGCTAGAGTGCGACATGAGATGCTGCGCCAACCCTGTCCAGGGGTCCTACTCCCCCACCCACACAATGGACCGACCCCAGACTCAGTGGCGCCGAAAGGAGGGCATCTTGGTAGAAGCCCGCTAAAAGGACGAATCTGGGTTAGGAGTTTAGAGAAAGACACAAGAAAGAATTTTTATCAAAGTTCTGGCAAATAAAACCTACCGGAGTAAAGTTAATAATAAAATAAACTGGCGGTATGTTAGAAGCTGTCAATAAAAGTGGTAGCCTCGAACAATGGGAAAATCCCATAGGGAAATATTTGTGGTTGAATATTTTCGGTAGTAACCACTGCCACCAGCCAGAAACTTTTGAGACAGGGACTGTACGGTACCCTCTCGAAAATGAACACCAGGGAAAAACGATTAACCCTTCCCAGTACCTCCATAGTAAGATGGGTTGTACTGGTTTAGATCATAAAAATTGACTAGTAAAGTCAATTGGGACTTTACATGCCCTGGGAGACAGTAGTCAGTGCTAGGGTATGGAGTCTATGTTTGGGGGTCGCTATGACACCCCTGTGTCACTGCACTGAGGGTGCTGTGTAACACATTTGTAAAAAGATGGTTCAAATGAGGGTGATATAACCCCATAGACATTAAACACAAAAAATAGCCTAGAAAACACATAGCAAAAAATGCCTAAGAGTGGGAAAAAGACTCACACTCTTAGCAGGAGAAAAATACCAAACCCTTCAAATCCAGCAAAGCTGCTGGGGGACTCTATTGGTAAGGGAATTAGCCATAGAATGAGAATTCTCCCTAACAGCGAGGAGTACTGGAACCAGAACTGATGGATCCTCCAATATGTGGAGATGTGCTCAGGCTAATATCCTGGTTGTACCAATGGGGCTTGAGAACAACTAATGGCCGCACTAAGGGTGACAAACCAGTAAAAAGAAACTTTAAAGGAACCAATGGAAGCACAACTATCGACTATGGTTGCCTTCCAATACGTTTTTGGAACATGATCAAGGATTTTCATGTTCTGGAGGATGAGTTGAGTGCTCATCCCCCCTCGGTGTTGGAGCTTGTGATCACCAATTTGCAGGAGATCGGTATGACCCTGCACCTTGGTGCAAACGTATTGGAGAGCATCAAACCTACGATAAGGTGGCAACCGAATAATAAAGACAAACTGTTGCAGAGGATCTATAATAATGCTATACCATTCCTTGGCTCTATGCTAGAGGGGGTGATTGAACCCCGGCGAAGAAACAACATGTTGGACGATTTGTTTTTTTTTATGCATGAAACTGACTGCAGGGTGCCACTAAATTTGTCCAGAAAAAACAGGCTTCTTGGTTTAACAAGAAAAGCAAGAAGGCAAAATGATCTCTGCTTGCCCTGCCAAATAGGAAAGAGTCAAATAGAAACCTGATCAGATTAGCAAGAGCAAATTATAAACAGGTAGTAGTAGAGCACAAGCGAGAATTGCATAGAGAAGCATGGGACGGCTTGGTGCTGGCTGCCTAATCCAATGACACCAAGAGGCTTTGGGACTTAGTCTCTTTGGTGCCCAAACATAAAACAATGGGTGATGGGATAGTAATCCATGTTGCGGATGCAGACTGGATTGAACACTTTGCCACCCTTCATAATCTTCCTGAGGTGGCAATGGGCGTCGAAAACACTGACCCTGATGTTGCACCTGAGTCTCTCGAAATAGGCAGTGTAGTGAGAAAGGGAACTCAGTGTTCTTTAGCATAAACGAAGTAGGAGATGTAATTGCCCATCAGAAACTCTGCCATTGGCCAGGATCAGAGAGTATTCCGGCTGACCTATTCAGAGAAGATGGAGGATTGTGGGCACCAGTATTAACAGCCTTTTTCAATGTTATATGTACAAAGGTGCAATTTCTGTAATCATGGGGGAAGGCGATAACCGACCCCATTTAGAAAAAGGGCCCAAGAAACACTCTGGCCTTCTACAGACCGATCTCACTTCTTGACTCTCTGTTTAAGAGCTTTGGAAGAGTGCTGCTGGATAAATTGAATCTTGGATTAATACCAGCACTACTCTTGATGAGACACAACTGGGCTTTCGCCCAGGATTAGGGAAAAATGAGCAAATCCTAAACCTCTAGCTGATTTTGGCTAACTCACTTTATTTAAAGTGTGAGCCAATATATCCTGCCTTTATGGACCTAAGCACAGCCTTTGACAAGGTTAACAGGAAAATGCTGTGAGCTGTGCTTGGGTCACAGGGCTGCCCGGTGGGGATAATGGATTTGTTGATTGGTCTGCATAAAAGTACCCAGGCCTGTGAGAGAAGTTGTTCCTTTGGTCTTTGCACTTCTTACTTTCAGGTACACACAGGAGTACGACAAGGATGCACACTAGCTCCCATCTTGTTTTCTCTCTATATTAATGGGCTAAGGGAAGCATTGATGCAAGCCAATGCTGATGTGCCGATAAGTAATGGGAAGCTATACCCAGGCTTCGCATACGCCGATGACATGGTCTTGATCGCTTGTACACTAAGAGCTTTGCAGGACCTTGTCACTGCATGTACAGATTTTATGACATCGTTGGATCTGAAGGTTAATGCTGCCAAGTCGGCTGTCTTGTCATGTCATCTGAGTAGGAAGAGCCCAAAAATGGCACCAATCTGTATGAATGGTGTCATAATGCCAGGAGTTATGTCTTTTGACTGTCTGGGGATACGTCTAACTACAAATTTGACACCTGCAGCTGGGCAGCAAGGGACCATGTTCAACCAATCTCTTGTGGGGTTAGGAGATTTATGTTGATGTCTAGTTCCAAACCATTGGACCCGATAAAAACGATGTATACAAGCAAAGCAAAGGCAGTTTCAAAATATGGAGCATCGCTTTGGAGCTATGGCAATACACAAAGCATACGTCTCAGAGAAGTTCTTTTTCAAAGTCATCCTTGGCCTCCCTCAATCGACCCCAAATTATGGTGCCCATACTGAGCTAGGGATGCCATTTATGGGCGATGAAATGGAGTTGGAGCCAATCTTGCACTGGGACAGATTATAGGCACATCCAAAAGTTGGGATAACACACTCACTGATTAAAAAATCGATAGATAGAGGTGGCTCTAAGAAAGTCCCATGGCTATCACATGTAAGGAAGTGGTTGGTAAGACTCAACGTTGAACATCATTTGACCAACCCCTATGTTAATTATTAAAGTTGTTGCAACCCAGTTTAAGCACCAAGTGCTATCTATTTCTAGTGCTGAGAGAGGACACATGGAAATACAGAAGGGCAATAACAGAAACCTGTCAATCATTTCAATAGATGCAATACAAAATTACGTATTATGGGCAAACAATCTTGCTGAGAAAAACCTTTTAACTCAAGCTCGATTCAATTGCCTCCCCATAAGATCGACACTGTCCTGATGGTCAAGTGGTATGGGGGCAAAGCATGTCTCTTTGGTTGCGAGGTAGTGGAGGATACCCTGAGCATTGTGCTCTTTTGCTCAGTCTTTAAGGACATTAGAGCAAGAACGCTGGTCCAAATCTTTAGAGACAGACAGTTTGCACAATGCCGACCTGCTTTGTTATATCTTCTGTGGGCAGAGAATCCATTTGTGAGATGGTCGTAACTGTGTTTCTTGAGACAAGCATTAGCCAGCCAGAAGAGCATCTCGGTTGTCTTCTATTTCTACTTGACAGGTGCCCGATACTTGTCTAGCCCATAACAACAAAGAGGGTAGGTGCTGCGGCCCGCTCTAGCTGGGCTGCACGTTATGCATCTGGACGGTTCGGGCTTAGGCCACAGTCAACAGGGAGCCATGTAAGGTTTGCAACCTTCCTTTATTTCCTTCTACATCATACTGACTCTTCCTGGACTCTACTAGCCCCTCTTCTTCCTTCCTACATCCTGTCCTCTTTCTTTTTGATCCTGAAGGTCGGTCATCCCTTAAGGTCGTCCTCCGCCTTTCACCTACAACATCTTCCGCTTGTTCTTCCTTTTGATGGTTTCTGGGTGTCCTCTTCTCAAATGTCCCTTCTGCAGTTCTTCACTTCATCTTCTCCTCTGAGACCTCTGTGTCAATTCTTGAGCGACCCTTTGGAATATGGCATTCACTCATGTGATCTTTTGCCACCTTCCCAAATTCCCGTGACCTGTCGCTATGTCCCGAGCCGAAAAGGGTCATGGTATAAACCACTGCTGTCACCTCTTTGTCCTTGGTTTCATTCTCAACGATGAGCCCACATCCCCAGTTCATCCTTGGCGTGTTGTCCTCTTTTTCCTCCACCTGTCTCTTGGTTGGCACCACTGTTTCTGTGCTCTTTCACTTCCATATTTGTGCAATGTTATTTCCGATTCCCTGATGCTTTAACACATTCTCAACTCCTGCTCTCTCCGTCTGGGCACCGGATCTCATTTGACCTTCCCCAGTTATGGTCTGTATTTTAACAAGCTCTCGTCTTTCTGTTTCTGGGATCGTTCCTCTCTTGCCGCCTGAAATTCCATACGCATGTCTTGTCATTCTTCTTACTTGGGGGCAGGCTATCATTCTTTTTAGCTTCATCCTCATGCATTCTCTCTTCACCCCCTTCTTCCTCCGGCTTTGGGTTTCCACCTGCTCCTCAGGGGTTTGTCTCCTTCCTTCCTGCCACGTCTTTTTGGATGACATGTTCGTCTGTGATGTTCATAGCACATGTCTGTTTCGTTTGTGCCGTCTCTTCCGGTAGTCGCGATTTGCTGTCCTTGACATTAGCTCTCTTTCTCATTTGTTTCACTGTCTCTTGCTCCAGCTGTCGATCCACTGCTACTCTGGTGGTCCCTTTATACTGCTCTTTCCGCACCGTCCACCTTTGTGACTTTGGGTATACCATGAGAATGCGGGCGGTTTCACATCAGAAGGTCTCTTGTTCTTCCCCTCTGCTATTGATTTCCTCCTGTAGTTTACAGTGGTTTCCATGGGTATGCAGGCAGTCTGTGTCCCAGCCACCCCTGTGTGCTATGGTTCCTATTTTTCCTGTCTTGTCGGGATCGTGAGGTGCTTCATCCTCCTTAGTATCGTTGATGTAGATCGGGGTCTTTGAAATTATGTCTGTGTGCCACTGAACAAACAGATATGTCGCATCACCGGGGAACTCGGGTGAACCATGGTCCTCTGGGTTGTAGACCCCACAACCCTCCCCCAGGATACGGCCTTTCTATGCAAACCGGGTCCTCCACTGTGTGCAGCGGTATCTTTCCTGCAGCTTGCAGCGTAGCCACCTTTCAGTGTTTAGTGCGGTCAACCTCCCCTGCCATCCCCTTGTAGGATGTATTTGGCCCCGGCAGCTTTGTGCTGGTGGCCCATTCCTCTGGGATGTACTTCGAGGGGTCGGTTTCAGACCAAGATTGATCATTTCCTGTGTTTAGGTCTGGTCCAGTCATCTTGGCCGTGTAGCCAGCTCCTGATGATGATCTCTTGTTTCCACGATATTTGGCACAGGCCATGCTCAACCTGTGTATGTGGTGTTCTTCCTCTGGCACTGACCGTTCCTCTTTGGGAGTACCATCCCTGCGGGCTGTTTTGGGTTTGTGCAATACGTCCAACCTCTTTCTCATGGGTGTGTCTCTACCAAGCGTTATGGTACAGTGGTCCAGTTTCCCTCTCGTGTCTTGTTCTGTTTCTGTGGTTGGCTGGTGAGCTGCTTTCCATTGACTTTCGCCCGGATGGGTCTGCTTCCTTGTATACTGTTGGTGGATGTCCTTTGCTGTGCACTGCTTCGAGCAAGGGTGGGCCTGTCTTCGGTATTGGTTTGGAGTGTTGTTGGCTTCCTTGTGCTATACCCTACTTGGAGTGACAGTGGATCTACCTTGCGGTGCTGGTTTGGAGCCATGGCTCCATTGAGCATCATTGTGAGGTACCATTGGTGGCTGGCGGGAGTGGAATTTCTGCTGTGTCGGTCCACGTTCAGCGTGCTGGTCTGCAGATTGCCGAGTCGCTGTGAGAATGAGATAGGCTTTGTGACCGCCGATAGATGGATTACTTTTCTCCTCCAGGTATTTGTAGGAGCCATAGGTGCAAGCTCTTGTGTAGTTACCCTGGTTGTTCCCTTTATGAATCTGGCTGGGGAAGGTTGGCTGCCTTGTTTGGATGCGGGCCCCTATGACTGCATCTTGACACTGTTGGTACTTGTGTTGCTGCGCATGCTCTACCCCATGGCGTGAGCCCTTGCCCTCCTAAGGGAGCATGACATGGGCGTGGGCTAGTCGGGATTTTGCTGTGGAGTAACCGGTTTGATGGTCCAGGAAGCTCTGCATATCGCTTAGGTTGGATCCTTTTTGTTGACATATCGGATATTTTTCCGATAACTTAACATTTTCCTCCTTCCTAGCTTTTTGTCTCAATTGGGAAGGTTCTAATTTTATGAGGTGAAGAGATTCAACTACCAGATGTTTAGAATTTATTTGGGCTATTCGTGAAACCCAATGATCAAATTGGGGTATATCTCTCCTCAGGACTAATTGAGATGGTGAATTAGCAATCACTGCTACAATCATATCTAATTTCTTTCCCAAAATGGTGATAGAAATCTGGGTAAACGTGTGTCTTTTGGTATGGCCATGTACATACGTTACTTCCTCTTTCCATCCTTCTTTCCACCCCTGAGGGAGTAGTTCTGGTGTAATGGCTTTCTTTTTACTTCCTGTATCCAATTCTGCCCAAATGATTCTTCTCTCTAGGGTCACAGGGATTTTATAAGTGGATTTTCCCCCAGAATACAAAAAAACAGAAGAATCGTTTTGATTTTTACAATCTTTCTTCTTTCCTTCAGTTTGACCAAGGTCTATAGATGACCAAGGATTGGGAACGTCAACTTTGTTCAGTGGACAACAACTCACAATGTGCCCAAATACTTTTACTGAGTAACACTTTCATTAGGTATCAGTAGAGGGATTTATTACTGAAGGATACTCCCCTTTCTTTGCTGTTTGCCCTGGGGTTGTGAATCCTTTTGCCCCTTTTCCTAAGGTTGTTGTTATCTGGGGAAGATGGATATCAAAGAACTCTGGTGAGAAAGATACAGTATCAGCGGATGATTTATTGGAGTTCTCTAAGATCTCTTCGGAAGTACTATCAACATTTTAATTTTCTTTCACTTCTCTCTCCAGCTTCTGGATTCCCAAATTTACCGGGGAAATAGCTGATGACTTATTTTTCCCCTGGGATCCTGTATTTTCCCAATGTAAAGAGTCAGTCATAAAGCCCTGATTTCTTTAATAACTAAAGACTTAATCTCGACAATTTTTAAGCGAAGTTGAATTACAGGGGGGATTCCATAGGATTTCATATATTAAAATTCCTATTAACTGTACCTGTTGGATCTTAGCAGGCGTATCAGAAAAATTAAAAAGCACAAACTTTAGTTCCTCTTCCCGGGAAAATATAGGGTGTATTTTCAATTCTGTTCTTCTAGGAGGTAATACTTAAATGCCCATGCCATGGGTAAAATGGAGCTGTAGACAAAAGTACATTATTTTATCTCTTTCTGGTACTTGACAATTATAGGGACAAAAAAGATGAAACGCATTTCTTTCCATGGATTTCCTGATGGGAAGCATGGCCTGTGAAGTCAATGCTTGGAAGACTACTCCCACCTTAGGAGATACTGGGTTATGATAGGTATTATCTTCCCAAGGTTTCATTCTTTGTAACGGAAACATGTTAAGCCTGTCTTTAATTCTTAAGATGGCATTGTAGCGGTGATACCTGTTTATGTTGTATAATGACTATTTTCTTGACAGATTATACACATGTATGCATGAATTTATCAATATCGATAAGAATTCCAGGCCAGTAAAAATGTTCCATGAGATCATTCCAAAGTTTAGAGTGTCCTATATGACTCTCATTCAGATGTATTTGGGTTCTTTCTAGAACTACCTTTTTATAACTTTCTGGAATCACTAACTGGCATCTTATCCTGCCTTCTGGAGAAGTGTCTCCCCTATATAGAAACCCATGCTTCACAAGGGAGAAAGGTTCTCCCCTCTTCTGGCCCTCAGTTTCTTGAATTATTTGTAAAAGGACTTAATCAGCTATGTCTGTCATGGTCATGAAGTCAGGGGCACGGGCATGCAGGGTCGCATGCACAGGAGACCTGGGTGGACACTGTCCTGGCACCTTTGGCGCCAGGCTAATGAACAAAAGTAAACAAGAACATCCATTTAACACCAAAAAGCTTTTATTATGGACATAACACTTCAGATGCATTAACCTTGAACATTCCATTCATTAAGCAGTCCCAAGTGTATTCTTGGGTGTGGCTGCTAATGGATTGCCTTTGCATGTGCTCACTCTCTAGGAGTGGCATGGTGTGGCTGGTAAGCCAGCCCTAAAGGGCGTGCCCACGATCGCAGCTATATAAGCTGCCCCGATCCTCAAGACAGACGCTTCATGTTATTCTGCACTTGCAAGCAGCCTAACACTCACCGTCGCCTGCGGTCAGACTTACCTTTGAAGATCCTGCTTCCTGGACATCCTGCTTCCTGCCAGCATACTTACCAACTGGGGGAAGCTGTTCTTACCTGTACATCTCTTTGGCATAACAGCACGACACGCTCCATCGTCGACAGCAGCGCCTGCAAGGAAAAACAGTAGACCAGGTTAGGAATCGAAAAAACGGTCAGTTTAAGGTTGCGCTTCGCCATACTTCGGGCTTTCCCTTAAACCATCACTTACCTGATGTCAAACATTCCACTAGCATCCATCTCCCATCCGGCCATGTCTCGCGTCTCAAAGCTGCATTGAAGCCGCATTTCCACCTAAGGGAAGAAAACAGAAGTGAGACATTATTGCAGGCATAAATAGGAGCAACATATAAAGACTTTAAGAAGAACGAACAGCATCACAAGAGCTCAAGAAAGACTTGCCAATCATAAGGAGAAGCATAGTCGCAGCTGGACTGAATTAATCCTTATCAGGGATCAGTGAAGGAACTAGATCCCATTCGACGCGCCCCTGCCAGAAGTAGCAGGACGGAGAGCTTATTTTCCATAATTCACAGGTGAGCCTTATGGGCCGGTGTATGCTCACAGAAACTGTACGTTGGGGTGAAGGGTTTGAGAGGTACAACAATCACAGATTGGCGCACTCACACACTGTTATCTCCACGCAGGAGCTGTATCACCACGTACTGAGGGAGAGGCCTGAAGGGGGTGATTCAAGTTCAGGGAGGGCTGCAACCGTGCCCCAATGCCTCCGCAGATACCAGGTGAGCGTAACAGGGTCTTTTCTTTGGGCTATGGCTAAACCTGGAAGCATAGTTGGCTCTCCCTCCCAATCTTTCAGGGTTTACGAGTTGGAAGGGCCAACAGAGGTCTCAGTAGCTTCCCCAGAAACCTGGATTCCTCTATTGGTACTCTTCTCCTCTATTCCCTGCTTATATCTGGGAAGTATCACTCTCTCCATTATTCCTTGAGCAATCAATCCTATGACCTTGATAAACCTGAAATGGGTCCGTTACATGATTCTGTAACACCTCCTTGGCATCACCTCGAAGGTTTGGATCCATCACCCCTGACAAAATATCAATCCCAGATTTCCATGCTACATCTAACATGGGTGCCAGCCTAATGTAAGTATCAGGGGGAGGAATCAATATTAAGTTAGTGGGTATCAATCTTCTTTTACCTGGAGGAATATTTTCATCCGTACTGCTACAAATATCAAACCCAATAGAGCCTTTGGTGGCTACTCAGGGGTCTGACGCTTGGCTACTCAACTTTTCAAACTTTAGCGTTCCCAAACTTGTATCAGTTGAGCCATATCCCACCCTGACACCATTTGTGAAGCCATCATGAAGTACGACACAGACAACAGACTACAATTTTAAACAAAAGATGTTTACTTAACTGTAATGTTAGGAAGGTTGAAGGCCTAACTTGCCCTATGCTAATATGGGATTTCCCTACAGGAATAAAACTAAGGAAACTCAGTGTCAAAGAATTCTACTTACAAGTCGGTTTGTGTCCTTGCCCTCACAACTATATTAAACCAATGTGTAGGTATGTCAGACTCAAAAGAAACAGTGTTTAACTTAAAGTTCTGAGTTCACAGCTTTCTCTCAGCTCCCCATCCTGAAGCATAAGAAATTTCCATGAAAGAAAAGTCTCAAAGGTTACCTTCTTCAGTTTGAGGCAATATAGTTCAAGACCAATCCTTGGGCGTCCCTTCCCCAAGTTTTAAGTAGCACAATCTAGAACAAAAAGGGTATCAGGATTCTGTTCCCAAGACAACAAGTATAGTTCAAAAGTGTTGCAGTAGTTTTGTTGAACTTGTTTCGTAATGTCTTTAGTTCTCACCAATTAGGATTTGCTGGTCTAGGCACAGCTGTCAGACCACATGGTCCACCTATTACAGGTCACACAACCAGGATCCCTGCACTCTCATTGGGCTGGTTTTGGAGTGTCCTTGGCTTTCACCATTCAAGCTCCTCTGGTATAGGTGCAGTTGTCAGACCACACCGTCTACCCATCACAGGTCACTCAACCAGGGTCCCTAGACATCTCAGCCCAACGTACAAGTTCTTTGGCACTTGATCCTGTGCGCCAAGTAACCCTTACTTGACTCTGCTGTGCTGGTTTCCTGTCTTTTAGGGTGCAAACTTTTATCGTTTCGGTTTTCCTGGATTGCCTCCTGGCCCTGCCACCATATATCACCCACCCTTCATCAAGTAGTTGTTTTGCCACACTGAATTCATCCAGTAAGGTTCACTGTTCAAGCCTTCTTTAACCTTTACTGTAGTCAATGGTAAGGTTAGCTGTAATGCACTGTGCAACACAGCGTTAGTATGATTTCAGTTTCAATTCAGAGTTCAAAAGTATTCTTATGTTTCTTAATCGAATTCAAGTTTGGAGACACACTTGCATTGTCTCAAGGTAAAGGTGTTTTAGAGTTCGCAATTCAATGTGTTTGTTTATTACAATGAGAAGTTTTCATATAATGCTGTGTTCAAAAGTCAAAGTCTCATATAGGTCAGTATTCAGTATCTCTGCATTTCCTTGTATTGTTAGATTTTCATATAGCTCAGTACAGCGAGTGGAGAGCTCGCTTTGACATCTGTGCAGAGCTTGCTGACGCAGGTTTGAATCCCGGCAGGGCCAAACTCAGCCTTTCATCCTTCTGAGGTTGATAAATTAGCATCACACACAGTGGGTAATAATAAGCAGCGCTCAGATTCCTGAGGGTTCGTAGCACTATTTAAATGCTAAATTATTATTATTATTCAGCATACCTCGGTTTCTTGCAGTGCAAAGGTTTCATGTAATTCAGTATTCAGCATACCTTGGTTTCTTGCAAGATTACGTTTTCATACAGTTCAATATTGAATATGTGGCTAGGCACTTGCCTGTGGTCCTGTTCGGAACTCCTGTGTGTCCCTCTTACACTCACCAGCGGCATGCACCTGTTGCCTGCGGGTCGTCCTGATGCTCACCGGAGTTTGCGTGTCCCTCTGACACTCACCAGCACCCTGCTCTGACTCCCGAAGGCTTCTGCTGCGGGCTCCACTCCACTTCTAGGGTGGGGAACACCGCCAATACGAGCCCTACTTGCCTTGCTGCGTTTCGCGAACACGGACAGCGTTCTGTGAGGCTTGGGTCTCCCGGTATCCTGGTTTGGCATCCAGTTCGATCACAACTGTCCCACAAAGAGCGGATCCCCTGCTGGTCTCTCTGCTTCTCCTTCACAGCTCACTTTGCTGGTTCTCCTTGTGGGCTCTCTCTCCCCTCGTTGGTCGCTCATTTTATGTACCTGCAGCCCTCTAACAGATTGCAGATGTTTCAGGTTAATTAAACCTGCCTGATCATAATTAGGCAGACAGGCCTGACTTTCCCCAGTGTTTAGGATGCAGCTTCCTCGTCTCAGCACCAAAATGGTGAAGAGGAGTAATCTTCATTACTCTCAGTTGCCTCTTCTTCGTCCCAGTACTGTCACGTGTTGTGTGTGGAATATGATTGGGGAATGTTAGGTTGACTGTTATTAGGAAAAGCAGGATACCATGTATCACCTGGGGCATCCCACTCCCAATCCTCAAGGAGCTTCCACCCAGGTGATCCTTCCTCGCTTCTCCACTCCCAGGTTCACTATCCAAAATCGATGGCCTTTCCCTGGCCACCTGCATAGAAGATCCAAAAGGGGGGTAGGAGTGAAAATACCCTCCAGTTTTTCACAGGTGATATACACACATTAAGATAATCAATGGAATGTCCTCACTAAGAGAGTCAAACCTTATAATGAAAGTATTATTAGGTCCTGATTGAATAGCCAATGAGATATATTAATTGCCAAAATCAGTAACCCCCCCACTTTGTCTATCTTTAATTGATATATGTGGCCAACATGTGAAAGCACAATAGTTTGTTCAATTGAATTCCTCTAGCACTCCTTGGCCTCATTATGAATTTGGCTGTGCCAAAAAACGCGGTGGTAATTCCCTTACCGCAACTTTTTTGATCAGTAATGGAATTACTGCTGTTTTTACTGCACCACCAAATTCCGAGTTTGGAGTTAAAACCTCCAATAGTGCGCTCAGAAATATTATTGGCAAAAAAGATGGCCAATAATCAAAAAAAATCTAAAAAAATATATTTTTTAAAGTCCCTATGCAAAGTATTGAGCAAATGAAGCTCAAACTTTAAAATGGGAAGCACTTCGAGGCATCCATTTTGTGAAATGGATGCCGCCTGTGCTTGCCCTTGCAGCACTAATGATGCAAAAGCCAGCCAGCTGTAGTAAACAAAAGCTACCACTGTGTGGCTTTTGCTTCATTGGTGGCTGGGACGGAGACCAGAGACTGCAGGCAGGAAAGCTGCATCTCAGTAAGTGCTAATTTCTTTTTTTTAAAATAAGCACTAGCTGCAGTTTTGGAGGAGCCCGGAAAACTTAGAAAGAAAACTGCAGCTTTTAAAACGTTGTATTTATGTTTGCGGTAGCTTCAGCTTGGAGCCCTCTGGTTTGGTCTGCAAAGGGTAGTAGAATGAAGACATATAGTTCTTTGCATTCCTGAGCCCAAGTCAATGCTACCAGCCATTCTTTTCCACAGCTCTCTTGGCTATCAAGCATGCAATATTCACACATGCCCGATGACTTTTGCTGTGGATTGTCGGCCATTTTCCAAAAAAGTGTTCCCAGGGGGTTCTGTTTCATCAGGATGTCTAACACTTCCGCTAACGTGTCTATCCCTTGGTCCCTCTGAGCTCCAAGCTGAAGCTACCACAAACATAAATACAACGTTGTTGTTTTTAAAAATGCTGCAGGTTTCTTTCTAAGTTTCTCATGCTCCTCCGAGCCGTACAGTCACCTGCCAGGAATTACTACCATAATCCCTTTCTTGGTATACTCACCTGCCAGGAAGAAAACTCCAACAACTACTTTCAACTTTTTTAAAAAAATCTTTATTTAATACTGGCGAAAATGTACATTAGGAACAGTAGGAGCACAGTCATGTATTACATTTCTTGGTATTCACAGTAAAATCAATAAGGAATATTTTGAGATGCATCTTACATGCAGTAGTTATAATACTGCGATTTGTATATATCTTCCATCTCAGAGCAAGTTAGTTACAGCTTTATCACACAGGTAGGAACGGAAACCTGCCCAGGCATCCCGAGGTCTGGAGAGGGTGGTAGAATGAAGACATATAGTTCTTTGCATTCCTGAGCACAAGTCAATGCTACCAGCCATTCTTTCCTACTGGGGGGATTTTTGTCTTTCCACTTTAATAGGACAGCTCTCTTGGCTATCAAGCATGCAATATTCACACATGCCCGATGACTTTTGCTGTGGATTGTCGGCCATTTACCGAAAAAGTGTTCCCAGGGGGTTCTGTTTCATCAGGATGTCTAACACTTCCGCTAACGTGTCTATCTCTTGGTCCCAGAAATCTCCCAACCAGGGGCACGACCAGAACATGTGTAGGTGGTTAGCTGGGGTGTGCTGGCATCCGGGGCAGCAGTGTGGTTGTGAATGGGCCATTATGGACAATCTGGCAGATGTGTAGTAAAGTCTATTTAGAAGCTTAAATTGTATAAATCTAAATCCAAAGTTTATAGAGACTCATTGCTCATCCGTTAGGTCAAAGTCCAGCTGCCGGGACCAACCCTGCCGTGCACGCGAGGCGGCAGGTGAAGTGGTATCCAATAACATCCTATATAGTACAGACACAGTGTGTCTACAGTCCCCAGAATTTGCGATGTAGGCTAGGCATACAGTCTCTGCCGGCTTGGCTGGGTAAGTCCGCCATCTAGTCGAGACGGCTGCCCGCATCCTGTGCTATTGAAGTCGGTCCCCGGCCGTGTTCCCATGATCGGGTTTTCAATTGGAGGGTGTAATAAATGTTCCCTCCGGGAAGTTGTCTACTAGAGCTCCGTAACCCAGGTTTTCTCAATTTGTCTGGATTACCCTATCCCATGTCGATTGAAGCTCTGGGGATTTCCACAGGGGAAGCCAACGGTAATAGGGTCTATCTGCATCCGTGAGGGCAAACACTGTGCACCATGCACGCAGTGTGGAGGCGACCGGGACAATTGGGAAATCATCTCGGTAACGTTGGTATGGCGTTTTTAGGTCTGATTCCGCAGTGGCCAACGCCTCCAGCCTGACACGTGGTGGGGGCCATGTCATAGGGTACTAGAATGTGGCGAACTGTTCCTGTGCCGCTGTCCAGTACAGCTCTAGGTTTGAAGCGGTGAATCCTCCCTTCTCGTATGGGCATGTCATCTCTACCCATTATTTGCGGACTGCACCGAAGTGCCATAGGAACTGCGCAGGTAGTCTGTGTATTTTGGCAAAGTAGGGTTTCTCTGGCCGTACTGGGACATTGGAGAATATGTAGAGCATCTTGGGTAGTAATGTCAACTTGGTCCGTGATAGTTTAGTGGCCCGGAACAATGGGAGGGATTTCCATTTATTCGTTTTCGTTTCGGTGTATGTTCTAAGAGTGGCATAATTGTCTTGCAGTAGGGAGTCCCGGGATTATGTCACCACCACCACCCCTATGTATTTAATTTGGTCAGCGGACCATCGTAGAGAGTCATCAATATGAATAAATGAGAGATTTTATTCTGGACCGTATTAGCAATATAATCTGGGAACCATTCACTCTTTGAACTCATCAACCCAGTTCCCTATATTTATGAGCCTGTTCTTTTCCCACGTCTGGTCTTTGTTTAGAACCCACTGCTGTTGGGGGGTGTTTGGACGATTACAAATAAAGTGGCCTCCCCTTCCACAATAAAGACAGAGATTGTGTTTTCACCTCTTGTCCCTTTAATCCATTGTAAGGGGACCCTGTATGCTACATATCTGCATAGGTTCCCCCTCTGAATGTCGTGTACTTGACTCTCTACTCTTGTCCAACCATAGAAAAGGAATCTCAGGATTTTTCTTTTTTCCCTTTCGTTCAATGAATCGATGATCCCGTCTTCACACCAAGTTAATTAAAGCTGTACATGTGGCCTGATGTGGCTCCACCTCAGTTATGGCATCCTTTAATTCTTCTTTTAGACCTTGATAAAACAGTACTGTTTGTTTGGCCTGCGGCCAATCTGTCTTACTAATGAGCCTGTTAAACTGTGTAATGTAGGTCACCAAATCTCTTGTCCCCTGCCCGAGTGCCAGTAATTCCTAAGCAAGCAATGCATTTTTACAATAAAAAAAATGCCCAAACTTGGTGGTGAACTGGTCCCAATTATACAAAAAAAGGATCATCTTTCTGAACCAACTCAATAGCCCAAGCAGTGGCATCCCTGGATAAATATGAGATGACAAAAGCTGTCCTTGCCCGAGTGGTATCAATGGCCACGGGTTTTCACAGAAAATGTAGTTGACATTGAGCAAGAAAAGTTACATATTTCTGAGGATCTTCAGAGAAACGTTAAGATGCTGCTAGCAGTAAATTCAAAGGCAGGTTCATGACCAAGGTTGCTGGTCTACCTGTGGATGATGAAACTCCTTGCAATGGTGTGCCCTGTGCTACCAACCCATTCACCTGTGCTTTTAGTGCTTGCGTCTCTTGCATGGAATGAGCAGGTAGGACTTGTATGTCCTGTAACACCTTTAGCATATCTGCTAATGGTGTGGAGGGAGACTCCATTTGGCTTTGGTGGCTCACCTTCCCGTTCGGGGACTGATCGTTAGGGCAAGCCTGAAGGGGCAGATCCACACCCGCTCCCCAACCGCGGAAGCTGAATGGAGTACGACCCTCCCACCTTGGTTGGCACGGGTCCCTGATTCTAGAATAACGGGTCACCACGAGACCACCAATGGGGGGAAGAGGGTTAGGGAGAGGTTGTGGATGGGTTGGGGGGAAAAAGGAACACCAGACAGAGGATGCAGGAAAACTTAATGGATAAGTAGGGGTAGTTTAGTGAAAATCTTGCCATGTTTCATACAGTCAAAAATTCCTCTAATAACTGAAATTCAGATACTCTCTTACTTAGCCTCTGGCGGATTACCTATTTTGCAAACGCTCCACCCAATCACCTGCCTTCTTATCATACACTCCTAATGGCCTGGTCTCTAATAGATGAACTAAGCATCACTGTAAACAATGAATGAAAAGAAAACATGATGGAACATATAACAATGGTACACTTGCGACAATGGAGCACATGAGACAAGAATGGTTGCAAACACACAACACTCTAGGCAACTTGGTACTCTCTGTTGCATGTTCGAGAGACAATATGAAGACCCAGCTTGCTCTCCAATCCTGCATTCATGACTGAGCAAGTGCTGTTGCCCTCCAAAACACACGATTCCCCTCTCAGCGTGTTCATTGACATGTACAGTCTGTCTCGAGCCTGGAGCCTACTCTTACCTCACAGTGCCTTCCTGAAATAATCAGATTCCACAACACAGATGTTCTCAATCACCCCCCCGGGCAGCATGGTCCGCTGCTAGCACATAGTTTCAAATACCCCAAACAACAAATGTTAATCCATACAACGTACGTGTGCTTATAATATCAGAAATAACATATTTAGACAAGTGCTGCTAGTGCTTGTGTTTTGGGTTGTGGAAGAGTACTTATCTTATGCTCGGGGAGCCATCCGGCGTCCCCGAGCGCTGATGTGCTGGGCGAGGTTTCACTCTGCTGCCTGCGCTGACCTCACCACCACGCCCACCACGCCACCGGGCCTTGGATTGAAGGATTCACTGACTCAATGCAGGGTTCTTATGAAAGAACAAATCACAGCGGCGCCGCCTGGTTTATGACACGTCCTGCCCATTCCATAGGTTCTTCAACTATCAGCAATGTGGCACAGGCAGGTGCAGTTTATCAAGATCCGGCGGCATGTGTGCCACTGAGCCTCATGGGAAATTAAGTCCCAACTGGAATTTGCGGGCTTAAGTACCTGCAGTGCTGTTGCTTGTTGCCAAAATGAATGTGTCCACACCCAACAGCCCCACAAAGCCTTACAGTGGACACCCCATCCCTTTCCCCAGATTTCAGCACAAGTCAAAACTTGTTTGTGGGCTTGTGGTTTGGCAAACGTTTTTCCTCATACAATTCCACACCGTTTCACCAGATTTTGCATAGTTACCTGTTAGGACCCTCCAGACATTACTGGCTACATGACATTTGGACACCCCACCCCTTGCTCCAGATTCCAGCAAAACTCTAAATTTGCTTGTGGCTTTGTGGCTTGGTGAAGTGTTGTTCCTTATACAATTTCATGCAGTTTCACCAATCTGCACCAAATGTTGCATAGTTACCTTATGCGACCCCCTAGACATTAGTGACTACATAACATTTGGACACCCCACCCCTTTACCAGGATTTCAGCACCTCACACATGAGACAGTTGCCTGAAATCGGTGAAACATCAATGTGGTCGTAGAAGGACTAGTCCTCAACCCTGCAATCCACAGTTCTGGGCCATTTGCACTGCAATGACCCGCAACAAACTGCACCATGCCAGGGTGAGGCAACAGGTGGGGAGTGAGCACAGTAGGTCTCAGTATGCAGCAGCACACCATCTCTTGTCATCCCCCAATGTCTGCTCCGGGGTATGTCAGCCAGCCACACCCTCCTATTCTCAGTGCAGTTTACATCAGAGTGTAAAGCACATCAAACGATAAGCGAATTAGAACATGGACCTACAGGATCATTGATTTTCAACGATTGATGATAGTGTTGTAATGTCTGTCCCCAAAACCCGTTTGCAGATTGGGTACTGTTTGCTAGTTATTTATGAATCAAACGTACATATTGCCTGCCTTGAATCTGTCCCTGTTGCCGTCATGATGTAAGATTCTGACTGTTCAATTAACCATTAATTCTTCAATCAACTACAATCGCCCCCTCGTCATAACCTAATTTCCTTGCAATACTTCTCCAGTCTTATCTCCATTCTATTCTTGACCTCAAATCAATTTCTGCTTGCCCCAGTGTTCACTGACTTCTGTGACAGCATCAATCTTGATATCGTATCCCAAATTCCCTCACAGAAATGCAGCCACAGTCTAGATACTGTCCTTTAATCTGGCTACACTACCTCTGACGTCACCACCACTCCTATCATACAGTCATAATACCATTTACTCAGCCTTTCCCTTGCCACCACATTATCCCAAACCCATGCCAAAGGCCAACCTTACCTAGATGAAATCATGCAAAAGATGCTGTCAAGTAAATTCAAACACCTTATTGAAAAATGTGCCTCTTAGCAATCTTTCCCCACTCTCTTCATCCACAGTGGATCAACTTAATTCTCTCTTCTGGCCATCTCTCAGAGTGTGGCCTCATGTGCCCCCCTCAAGGAAGGCTCATTTAGGCCACCTTCCAAAATCTGGTTCAACTATAAAGTCACAGTTCTCAAAAAGCATTCCAGCAAAATAGAGACTAGCACACATGCCAAGACACCACATATAAAAAAAGCCCTGTCCGATATTCTCACTGCCTACCACAAAACCATCAATGCAGCAAATAGTACCTACTACTTCTCATCTAAGGGAAAATATGTCATTAACCTTCTCTGCAAGTTTGTTACAACCATTCAATATTTTATTGCCCTTCTTGCACTTCATCTTTGCTTTCACCTTTACAATAAGGTCTTTTCTTTCTTTACCAGAAAAACTGAGATAATTAGAGAAAATATGGCCTTCTGCCACCACTCCAACAATCCAACTGAGCACTTTCTTACCATATCAATCGGCTGTGCACCAGCAGCCACTGTCAACTTGCAATTGGTCACCAGGTACTACATCTATCAGCTGGTCGAGACTGGTTAATCCGTCCCTCCTTCAACTGTGACTATCCATACTGATAGTCTCACTTCCCACTATTCTGACTTCATCAGTCTCTGTCCCACACCTCTGAAATATTCCTGATGTTATCTCTGCTAAAACAACCCTTGCTAGACCCCAAATCAATGGCCTAGAAAAAGTAGTATCTTCCCAACTCCAAAAACATGCTGAAGAAAACTCTCTTCTTGATGATTTTACAATCTGGCTTTTTTCTCCCCTCTCACAGCACTTAAATCCACCTTGGTCTCGGTTTGGAATGGTGATCAACAGATGTCTCACTCTGGCAACCTAACCATGCCAATCCTGCTCGACCTTCTACTCCATCAACTATGCCACGTTACTTGAAAGCCTTCAGTCAACTGCAGGGGTTTCTAAAAATTCCATTGAATGGTTGAACTTTTACATTCAAAGCAGGATGTGCGTGACTTGGCAATTGTAATTCGCCTAGTACCCCTGTGCCATGCGAAATAACCAAGGCTTCCCTCTCAGTTTTGTTTTTACACATCTGTGTAAAGCCTTTAATGGACCATATAAGATCACACCATCTCCTTTTTGTATTCCTACATGGATGACTGTCACAATTCTGCTCGCCTGCCTCCCAGCACCTTTACATGCGCCTATTCCTTTATTTCCTTTATTTCCTTGTTTTACCCCTGCAGTTTTGGACTAATCTAATTACATGTTCCATTCCGGATTTTGGATTAAACCAGCAGATGCATTCTGGGACATGTAGGCTGCCCAAAAGGCAGAGGGCTGGAGGAGACATATTAAATACATTTGTTTGCAGCAAGCCACTAAGAGCTGCAGAGGGCCTGATTGCATTCACCTGTTCCAAGCTACTGCAGGCTTGGCTGCAGAGAACTGGAAAGCACTTGATTAGAATCCACTGCTGCTACTGCTGCAGGCTACTGAAGCCAGGGCTGGACTTAATTGAACACAGCTGCCAGAGTCTGCAATCAGCTCCACCCTGCTGGCCTGCTGGCTGGGAGGGCCTTTATAAACTCTCTCTGAACAGAAGCAGTTCTCAGTCAACTGCTTTCTCTGGGAGTTCGTGCTGGTGCTCCTGTTACCAGTTTTTGACCTTTACTGGATTTTCTCTTTTGGCCTTTTGATTCCTGTTGCTGTTGCTGTTGATGCTTGCAGCTCCCTCTCCATTCTGCTGCAGCCTTTTGCCCTGTTCCTCTGGGCTCCTACCTGACGGCTCTGCTGCACTCTGCTGTCTTCCGCCCTGCTCCTCTGGGCTCCCACCTGGCGGCTCTGCCGCACTCCGCTGCTTTCCGCCATGCTCCTCTGGGCTCCCACCTGATGGCTCTGCCGTACTCCGCTGCCTTCTGCCCTGCTCCTCTGGGCCCCCACCTGACGGCTCTGCCGTACACCGCTGCCTTCTGCCCTGCTCCTCTGGGCTCCCACCTGACGGCTCTGCGTATTCCGCTGCCTTCCGCCCTGCTCCTCTGAGCTCCCACCTGACGCCTCTGCTGTACTCCGCTGCCTTCCGCCTTGCTCCTCTGGGCTCCCACCTGACGGCTCTGCTGTACTCCACTGCCTTCCGCCCTGCTCCTCTGGGCTCCCACCTGGCGGCTCTGTCACACTCCGCTGCCTTATGCCCTTCTCCTTTGGGCTCCCGCCTGACGGCTCTACCACACTCCACTACCTTCTGCCATTCTCCTCTGGGCTTCCTTGCCTGGCAGCCTTACCACACTTCTCTGCCTTCTGCTCTGTTCCTCTGGGCTCCTTGCCTTGCTTCCTGCCTGTTCCAACTTATGATATCCTATCCTGTCCTGTACCTGGTCATGTCTTCCAACACTGCTTTCTACTTGTACACATCTTGGTCGACTGTAGTGTCTCCACTTGAATCCGTTTTACAGTGTGACCCTGGGTTGGTCTCCATTCAGATCAGATAAGGGAAGACTTCTGTTGCCTTCAAGTAGTCCGTTGAAGTCGTACCTGCCTCAGTATATGGTCTTTCAGTTTATTCCCCTGCACTGAGTACAACAGTTTCTTCGGCACGCCCAAGTCATGACGTTGCTGTATGACTGTTGTTAAGAGTAATCTGCTGGTACCTATCCCAAGGCTTTCCTTAAGCCTTGGAGACTCCTTATCATATTCCAGTACACCCTTATTTCTGATCAATCCATGTTACCCAGTATACTTGCTTGTCTTTGACTTTTCTCTGTCTCTTTGTTTATAGCCTGCTCCTGCAGTTCCTGTGAATTCCTGTTTCAACTAACAGCTTGGTATGTACCTTTAATCTGATATTTGCTAGCATTGTCTCCAGAATCTTCCTTAAATCTACTTGCATACAGGGAGAGTTGGCCTCTGCCCTGTGCTCTCCGTCTAGACTTCTGAGAATGACACACAGATTTGCCTGGACCTATCTGGTGACAAGGACCAACTATCTACCATTTCCAAAAGACATTAAATCCTAAAACTCATAAAGCTCAACAGGTCCAAGGCTGAAATTCTGATAATGGTCCCTCCTAATCTTCTTAGGCAACTGTAACAATTATGCCTGCCTCCCTCCTTTGGTCAAGCTGTACCCATCAAATCCTCTGTATAAAACCCTGGATGCCATTGTGATGCTATTATGAGCCGTAAATGCTAAATCAACATTGTAGTCTAAAATTCTTTCTTCCATATGAAACCTCTGCACAGGTGCTGTCTAACATTCCCTATGAAAACCGCACCATCATAGTTGGTGCTTTAATCAACTCAAGAATAGATCACAGTAATGCTCTTTTTTATGATCTCCCATCCTATCAAATTCTCTGCCTACAAAAGGTCCAGAAAACAGCCATTGGCTTGAACTTTAAGGTATCATTCGGTTTCTATTGTGGCAATCCAGAACAAAAACTTGGATAGAGGACATGCTTTTCAAGTCACTTTATATAACTTAAAACAAAAACCCTCACTAACCCTACTGCTTAAGTGAAAGTCCCTTCCTATCAAAACTAAACTAAGGTGCTTGTCAATAGTCAAAAGAAAAAATGTCCTTGGTCCAAACCTATCCACTAAACTGGCCCTACCACTTAGAGTAAATGCAAAAGAAAGTTAGCTACAGTGTTCTGCACTCAGGGTTGTTCACCACAATCTCTCTCGGGTGTTCCAGGAGTTCTTCCTGGCTCTGAATCCACTGGTTATCCATAATCAACAGTTCTCCTTATTTAACAGTTCCTAGCGGTCTATCAAAGTTCTTCAAGTTTTCCAAGTTCAATAATAAAAAGTCTTAAGTTCCTCCAAAACAAACTGCCATATTTCTGTAGGTGGAAGGATATTTTCCTGATCCCTCTCCATCCTCTTTCGTATTACAAATGTTGGTTGACTTCCCACCCCTGGGTTCTCCTTTGGTCTACTCGCCACTTTGTTTACGGACCCCGGTGGTTCCGTTGGGTTTTCTGTGCCAAATATCTCCTGGGTTATCTCTCTGGTCCATGGCTGACCCCTCTTTCCATCTGGTACTTTTAGTTCTCGTGATCCCTTTTGTTACTTCTTAAACTTCTTGATACTGTTCAGGTTTATAGGGTCCCACAACCGTCTTCCTTGTCTCCGGTTCTCTTTCTTGTCGTACTCCTGTGACTCTTGTTGGGTGTTTGTGAAGTCCTTTCTTCTTCTCCCTTGTTCTTTCACTTATTCCTCTTAGTTATTGGTGTCACGATCCCAGTAAGGACACAAAGCATATACACTAGGACATAAGGCACACCCTCCTATGACAGTGTAGGGAGAAGCTGGACATGCAGGGTGGATGGCTGGCACAGGCATTTAGTAGGAGCTGCCTTGACCCACACCAACATGGTCGCCAAGACAGAGGCCCTCATTACGACCCTGGCGGAAATCGAAAAACGATGGCGGAAATGTAATACCGCCATCGAATACCGCTCGGTGCGATTATGACCCGTCACCGTAAAGTACGATGCCATCAGCGACACCGTAGGGAACGCCAACGCTAACTGCACCAAGTACGCGCACGCGCGCCATGCAAAACCGTAATTACCACCATGGCGCAACGGTACGCGAATGCTGACCCTAGCGGACATTTACTTAACGCCATCAAGCATGGCGGAAAGTACCATTCCGCCATGGTGAGAATTACGGCATCGTGAACCAACCGTAAATGGCCCTACTGAGTGCCTGTACACCACTCCCTGCCCACATTGCACAACACCTCGTAGGTGCAATGAAGTTACACAATGCAACCAGTGAAATGTATAAGTCACCCATGCATGCCAACGAACAAATGAATGTAGGGGCTCCAAGTGCCTTGTGAGTGGCCATCCATATTTGGCATGGCACCATTGCCGTACTGATGCAGCACAGGCACGTGAAGGTTCAAGTACAGCAATATGAACTGAAACATGAGACAAAACAACAACAGGCCCCCATCGCTTGACACCAGTGTAAGGCAACATTCAAAGCAGTATCCTGAGGGAGACTGCACCAGCCCTGTACCCTTGCCAGTAAACAAACCAACCATCAGCATAAGCATGTACCACACAAGTTGGCAGAGTGACTGAGCAGCCAGGCTCATCTCAAGAGGGGCCAATGGGAGCTGCAGGGCACAGATGGCACGAATACAGAAGCTATTCCAATGGACATGACCTCAGTCTCCCTCCAAGAAACGCACGCAAACACAGGCACCTGTGACCAGCCATTTTCTGATAATCACATCATTCCACCAATCCACCTGGCTGACCGGCATCTGTTACACAAAAGGTAATCCCCCGCCCCTGAGCATGACATCATTAAAACAGTCATAATGGCAGGCCCCATCCCTGACCTTACTGGGCTTCGTAGGCAAACGCGGCCAGTACAGTACCACGCAACTATACTCAGAAGCCGGAACCCAATGCAGATCTCCTCACAATACACTGCTCCACAAATAGGAATATGCTACATTCTCCAGCATGGGGTCTGGCATGGATTCACATGCTCATGAATATTCCCCGTCGTCAGGCTGGGAATCCTCGGTAAAGAAAAAACCAGTATCAGTTTCGTTTCTGATCTGTCTTTCGTAGTAATAACCAATCACTGGTCTCTGCGTCATACTGACCACAGCCAATGACTGCCCTCTACCTAAGCACCGCCTCTGGCAGCCATCTTCAGATTTTTAACGCACGTTCATGTGTTGGGATCCTCGTGCTATTGCTCTCGAGCGTTAGTGCTATTTTTCGCGCTTTTTCACAAAAAACTTCGATTCTTTCGGTCAAAAGAGCCTCAAGCTCCACCGATCCTACATCCGATCAACGGGGACCCGTGTCGGATTCGTCTGTGCCCCTCAAGGGTGAAGATTTCGTCGAGCTACACTTCGGAGGACTCCAGAAGCTTCTCAGGCCCGGTCTCGGAGATGGCCCAGGAGAAGGGAAGCTCGACGCCCGGAAAGCTGTTCAGGGTCTGCCCTGGATGCCAGCTGCAGAACGTCTTTAAGGAGGACGAACACTCTTTCTGCCTTTACTGCCTTCATGAGGACAAGACGCACGTGGAGAAGGACTGTGCGTTTTGCGGCAACATGTCGGAACGGACCATGAAGGACCGCCATCAACGTCTCGCCAACTGGCTGGAGGGTAAGAGCCCGTTTGGCGAGAAGAAGAAGAAATCCGAGCGGTCTTCTAAGACCTTTGAGGGCGCCCCGGCGACGGGGGCCCAACATAAGGCTAAGCACTGCGAGTCCGCTGGCACCGGGAGCGCCGAACGGTCGGGCTCTACGGGCGCCAGGCAGGGCGCACCCTCCCCGGCACCATCAACCACGAGCCAACGCTCTGGGTCGGGTAAGAGGAAGGCCGAGCACCCGGCGAAGCTCCTGGAGAGGCCCCGGTCGAGCTCTAAGGCAGAGGAGGAGCGTGGCAGTGCCCCCTCCCTCAAGGATAAGGCGGTGAGCGCACCTAAGGTGGTGAAGGCCTTGATCCATCCGACCAAGCCCTTTATCGAAACGGTCGCGGCGGCCCTGGCTCAGCCTGTGGAGGCTGCACCAGTGGTGGCGACCTCGGGGCCCAGAATCTCCATGCCTCCTCGGAGGGAGTCTTCTTTTGTGCCCATCGATAGGACCCCCGTGAAACCCTCCGTGGGGAAGAAGAAGGGGGGGCAGGGCGTCGTCGTAGATTCGGCCTCAACCTCAGAAGAGGAGCTGATCGAGGTCTTAAGCCACGGCCTAGGCGTGGAAGAAGGCCAGCCCGTCGGAATGGACCCCGACGCAGGTGACGACGACGACATCGTCGAGGATACCGACGGGGCCCCTGCTCGCCCGTCGGACTCCCCTCTGCCAGCGCCGCAAGACAACTCGGCGGCCATTTTGTTGGCCATACAGTCCTTATGCTCCGAGATAAGGACGAGGCTACCGTTACCGACGGAGGAACCTCTCCCGTCGGGGGATCCAGAACCGGGACCTTCTGGTGTTCCCCCTACCAAGAAAAGAAGGATCCATCCACCACCTCCTTTTCAACCGTCGCGCCCCGTCCAGCCCTCCTCCCCGTCCACCCGAGGGGATGATACGGGGACTGACACGGCAGCGACGGGTACGGACGACGAGGCATACGACGAGGATTTTCCGTCGTCGCCTCCCGCCAGGGCTTCTCCGCCCGACGAGATCGGATCTTTCCACTCCATGATCTCCAGGGCTTCCGAGCTTTTCCAACTCTGCCCTGAGGAGAAGAAAAAGGAAGGCTTCCTTTATCAGCGGCGCGAGGCCAAGAGGAAGACGGTCCTCGCAGTGCCTCTGTTGGACGACATTTGGGATGAGGGCCTTTCCCTCCTCAAGAACCCTTCCACGACGCCAGCTAGAAGAGACCGGTACGAGAAAAAGTACCGGGTCCCGGACACGGCCCCCCTGTGCCTCCGGGCGCAGCCTCCCCGGATTCCGTCGTCTCCGCGGCAGCCAGGAAGAAAGCGGGGGGGGGTGCGGCCTCCACATCGACTTCCCTGCCGGATGGCGAGGGAAGGAAATTGGATGCTATGGGACGTAGAGTCATCTCGTCGGCAGCGACGACGATTAAAGCGGCCAACGCCTTGGCTATCGTGGCTCGCTACGACAGGGAGCTCTGGTACAAGATAGCTCCCCTGCTGGATTTTCTGCCGGACGACAAGAGGGCGGAGGCCCTGGAGATCCTGCAGGAAGGTGAGGTGGCCTCGGACCACGCCATCACCGTGGCGACGGACATCGCCGACACTGGGTTCCGCCAGCTGGGCAACGGCGTTTGCCTTCGACGTCGTGGATGGCTCAAAGCTACGGACTTCCGGCAGGACGTCCAGACCAGAGTCCTGGACATGCCCTTCGACGGGAACAATCTGTTTGGGAAGACAGTGGACGATTCCCTTCAGGCCATCAAGGCGGATACTGAGACGGCCCGGGCCCTTGGAGTTCTGCAGCAACGACGGACGCCCTTTCGGAGCAGCGGAGGCAAGGGCGCCTCCAAAGGTTCCGGCGGCGGTTTCGCTTCCTACCGTCAAGCGGCCCGCTCGTCGTCGCAAGAGGCCTACAGAGGACGAGGCAAGTCTAGCGGACCCCGCCGTCGTCGCCAAGGAGGTCAAGGCGGCAAGGCCGCATCCAAGCAGGATTGAACCGGCCGTGGGGTCGGGCCCCCACCGAAGCACCCCGGTGGGAGGCCGGCTGGCGGGCTTCGTCAGCGTGTGGGAGTCCATCTCCACCGACCGTTGGGTGCTGGACGCCCTGGCCCGGGGCCACGCGCTCGAGTTTCAAAGAAGGTGCCCGCGCGTCCCCCCCGTGGCCAGGAAAGAACTTCACGCCCCTCAACTTCTCCTGGAGGTAAAGGCGATGCTCAGGAAGGGCGCCATCGAACTCGTCCCAAAGGGGCTTCGGGGCTCCGGAGTCTACTCGAGATACTTCCTCGTGAAGAAGAAGACGGGAGGATGGCGCCCCATCCTAGACCTGCGACGTCTGAACAAGTTCATCAAGGCGCAGAAGTTCCGGATGGTCACCCTCCAGCACGTCCTGGGTCAGCTGGAGGAAGGAGACTTCCTATCGTCGTTGGATTTGGAGGATGCCTACTTCCACATTCCCATCCTAAAGGGGCACCGGAAATTCCTCAGGTTCGTGGTCCAAGGGCGTCATTACCAGTTCAAAGCCCTTCCCTTCGGACTACGGTCGGCACCCAGGGTATTCACCAAGTGCCTTGCACCGGTGGAGGGGATTCACGTCTACCCCTACCTGGACGACTGGCTCATCCGCGCCAAGACGAGGGAGCTCGCCGTGGTCCACACGGCAAGGACCGTCCAACTCCTCACGGACCTGGGATTCTCCATGAACTACGCCAAATCCCACCTGGTGCCCGCGCAAGTCGCACTGTTTCTGGGAGCGAGGCTCGACACAGTGTCCCTTCTGGCCTCCCCGTCGGAGGAGAGGACCAGGACCATCTTGGGCAAGGTGCAACGGATGTTGGTGGCCGACGCGGCCAAAGTGAGGTCCATCAAGTCCCTCCTCGGGATGATGTCTTCCTGCATCTACCTCATTCCCATGTGCAGGCTCCGGATGCGCCCGTTGCAAGAATTCCTGGATGCGCGCTGGATCCAGACGACGGGCAGCTTCGAGGAAAGGATCAAGCTCGACGAGAGCTTCCGACGAGCGATACGGTGGTGGGGCACCCGCGCGCATCTGACGGCGGGCATGGACTTCCAGGCCCCAGCCCACCGGGAGACTGTGACCACGGATGCCTCCCTGGAAGGGTGGGGAGCGCACACCGAAAATCTGCACGCAAGGGGACTCTGGCTCCCGACGGAGAAGTCCCTGCATATCAACGTCCTGGAGCTCCGTGCAGTGTTTTGGGCCCTCAGGTCCTTCCTTCCGTCCCTCAAGGGCAAGGTGGTGAGGATCTTCACCGACAACACCACCACCATGTTTTACATCAGGAAACAGGGCGGAACCAGGTCCCCAGCGCTGTCCAAGGAGGCGCAGGACCTGTGGCATTGGGCCGTCGCCCAAGGGATTTTTCTGGTGCCGTTTCATCTGGCAGGGATAAAAAACACCATCGCCGACTCACTCAGCAGGGAGCTGCGCTCGTGCCACGAGTGGGAACTACGGCAGGATCTGGTGGATCGCCTCTTCCGACGGTGGGGCACACCCCAGATCGACCTGTTCGCGACGGCGACGAACACCAAGTGCCGGAGGTTCGCCAGCAGGTTTCCCCAGACGAGGAGCATGGGCGATGCTTTCTCGTTCCCCTGGGAGGGCCTGTTCCTCTACGCGTTCCCTCCTTTGCCTCTGCTAATCCGGCTCATCAACCAGCTCAAGAGGTCACGGTGCAGGATGATCCTCGTCGCACCTGCGTGGCCGAGGCAGATATGGTTCCCGGACTTGCTGGACTTGTCAGCGTCCTCGCCGATCAAGCTGCCGGCGGACGCGGATCTACTCTCCAGGGAAGGAGGCGCCATCCTCCACCACGACCCGAAGTCGCTGAACTTGCAGGCCTGGCTCCTGCAGCGCTAGAGTTTGGAGGATACGACATACCGGCCGATTGCAGAGAGGTTCTTGCAAAGCCAGGGCGTCCTCGACTCTTAAATGCTACGGACACAAATGGAAGAGGTTCTCTGTCTGGTGCCGCGCACAGAAGATTAACCCTCTACGGATTACGGCTCCCCAAGTACTGCCGTACCTGCTGACGCTGGCCAAAGCTGGTCTGGCACACGCGTCCATCAAGATTCATCTTGCTGCGATCTCCCGATACACCAGAACCACGGGGCGGACGTCCTTGTGGTCTCATCGTCTGGTGAAAGAGTTCATGAAGGGACTGTTCAGATCGTTCCCGCCGGTGAAGGCTCCGGCCCCGGCGTGGGAGCTCAACGTGGTGCTGACCAAGCTCATGGGACCTCCGTTCGAGCCTCTGCACTCGGCCCCGTTGAAGTTTCTATCGTGGAAAACAGCTTTTCTTGTGGCCATCACCTCCGCACGACGAGTGGGAGAGATCCAGGCCCTTTCCTGCAAGGCCCCGTACTTGACTTTCCACGACACAAGGGTAGTGCTCAGGACGCACCCCTCCTTCATGCCCAAGGTACCGTCGGACTTCCATCTCAACGAACCCTTGGTGTTACCTGTGTTCTTCCCGTCGCCTTCGTCGCCGGCTGAGAGGACTTTGCACTCGCTGGATGTAGCTAGAGCGCTGAAGTTCTACGTGGACCGCACGAAGGGTTTTCGGAAGACGTCACAACTCTTTGTGAACTTTGGACCTGTCAATCAGGGGAAGGCTCTCTCGAAGGCTTCCATCTCCAGATGGCTCTCCGGCTGTATCATGTGCTGTCACCGGTTGGCAAACCGACCGCTGCCTGGCCGTCCGAGAGCCCATTCCACCAGAGCGATCGCAGCTACCACGGCGTTCCTATCTGGTGTGCCCCTGCTGGACATATGCAGGGCTGCTACGTGGAGGTCGACGCACACCTTCACGAAATTCTACTGCGTCGACCGGGATTCCAGGGAGGAGTCCAGGGTCGGCCAAGCAGTGCTGCGCAACCTGTTCGCCTGAGGTGAGCCTGGTGAGGAGGTAAGATGCTTAATGTTGAGTTGATGTGATGCTTAATGTTGAGCCTTTGCCACCTCCCGTGGTTGTGCATGTGTGTACTGCTATGTATTCTTTATTCATGAGCATGTGAATCCATGCCAGACCCCATGCTGGAGAAGGAACAAGTTACTTACCTGTAACTGTTGTTCTCCAGCATGGGTCTGGCATGGATTCACATGCGAACCCTCCCGCCTACCCCTCTGCGGCTCTTCACTTGGTCATACTGCCACTTCACGTGCTTCCAAATCTGAAGATGGCTGCCAGAGGCGGTGCTTAGGTAGAGGGCAGTCATTGGCTGTGGTCAGTATTACGCAGAGACCAGTGAATGGTTATTACTACGAAAGACAGATCAGAAACGAAACTGATACTGGTTTTTTCTTTACCGAGGATTCCCAGCCTGACGACGGGGAATATTCATGAGCATGTGAATCCATGCCAGACCCATGCTGGAGAACAACAGTTACAGGTAAGTAACTTGTTCCTTACTTGCAAAGAATAACGCTACACAGTTGAAATCAGAATCAAATTTTAATGCACATCAAATTCACCAAGCCCATACAGCTATTAGGTCATAAACTCCAAAATATTTTTCATTACTGTAGGCTGCATCCGCAATAAATGACCAGCTTCTTCTTGTGTGACGCCCTGTTCCTTCATGGTACACAGGGGCTACATTCACGTTCAAAAAGGCAACATGGAAGCGCCGAGAACCGCAGGGCCGTCCCATTAGGTAGGCACTAGTCCAGCTGAAAGGTTGATATGTAGCTCCTAGCCACTAGTACTGCGTAAGGGCATGTGGCCCATTGGCGATCGTCCCATAAGATCGTAATGGTGCTCCACTGATTAACTCGAAGCAGCAGGTGTCGGGAGTAAAAGCCATCTGCAGGAGTGGCATACAGATGGCAGCGGCAAAAGGGGAGGAGATACCTGTCACCCAAATGAAATGAAAAAGAATAGCATGGGCATCAGAACTTCATTTGTATTACTCACTTCAATGATCACACTAAATCTACAGCCATATGCATGCTAGCCCACTCAAAAGGATTATTTCCACCCAAAAATCACTTGCGAATCATAACTATATAAATCGAGGTGAAAACACTATTACAAACGAGTGTTTGTGTGCATGCGTCTGTTAAGACAGAATCCATTAGATGGGATTAGTAACGTGCATAGACACAAGTGTTTGAAGGCGCGTCGAGACAGGGAGGGTTCAACAAGGGCAGATAGACGATGGTCCCACTATGGCAGCTCTGCATCACATAGCACAGGGGAAGGGGATAGATTCCGAAAAGCCATGTACATGGCAAACTCTCAATTAAATCATCTGTCCATGCATCCATACATCATTCCCTCATCCCGGTATGAAAACGCCTGATTATTTACTCACATCACATTTGAAATTTCCATTGAGTCTGTGCGTAATGCAGTCTGCAAAATCCACTGTGCTCCAGCCCGGAATTCTAGTGTTGTGAAGTAACATGTATTTGGGAACGTCCTGCCTTATCGTCCACTACGCTATTGCGCATCCCATACTATTCATATCAATCATTGCATTCTCGCCATGGCCCCTGTCCCAAGGACATTAAACAATCGAACGTTATATTTGCAGTCAGACCTGTGGGCGTCTCCTCGCCGCTAGCTGAAAACCGAAAGCGCTGTCCTTCGAATTCCTCATTTGCAACATCACGTCGATAAGGCATCTGTGACCGCTTAAAATCACAAATTCATCCATGTAGTGCAGCAGTGTGTGAAAATGGCAACTGGCCTCACTCACAAATGGGACGCCCCGCCCGTCGGTGAACCTCGGTACAGTGCTGCATGAGGGTCCACCGTTAATCGAGTACTACATTCCACTGACCCTTCACAAATTTGTTCGCGACTGCAAAGATAGTATGTGAAACAATGGGACCATAGCAGAATGAACATATAAGCCAATATTTCACTGCCATCGGGATTAAATACATGATTGTAATAGCAAGATGCCATGCGTCACATTGCAGCGTTGTGTGCGGGACGTGCTCGCCCAAAGGGGATTGCAGCTGGCACAGGTGGAATGAATCACCACAGGTGGAGGCTATACAGCCTGAAAACACATAAATTGCACACCCAACCCCCTCCCACAACCACACCCACTCCAAAATGCTACCGGCAGGACTAGCGATGTTGGCCCTGGGGGACCTGATAGCACTGCAAGTACTACAACTTCAAGAAGAAGACGAACACCAACTACTACAACAACCGGCCGCACAGAGGAGACGCAGGAGGAGGAGGAGGGCAAGGCAGGGCCAGCAAGGGCCACCAGCACAGCCACTACCACCACGCAGGCAGCCCGCAATCCCACGCCTCCGAGCTCATCCGTTCAACCTCACTGCTGAGCAGATCCACACCCTCTACCGTTTGGACGGGGACACCATAACCGCCATTGTGAACATGACACACGCTGACCTTGTCAGCATGATAGATAGCCCAACCGCCATCCCACCCCTACTGAAGGTGGTGTCTGTACTCCACTTCCTGGCCACAGGCACCTACCAGCACACAGTCGGACAGTTGCATGGCATTTCACAGCCACTGTTGTCACGGACACTATCGCAAGTGCTCGATGCCCTCCTGAAGCACGCAGACGACTACATCTCTTTACCACGCTCGGAGCAGGAGATTACAAACACAAAAGTGGGATTCCATGCACTGGCCGGCATACCGGGTTGCATTGGTGCCATCGACTGCACCCATGTGGAATTGGTTGTCCCACATGCCATGGAGGCCCAGTACCGCAACCGGAAACAATATCATTCTCTTAATGTACAGATGGTGTGTGACTCCAACAGGATCTTTACACATTGTTGTGCCCGATTTCCTGGATCAACCCATGATTCTATGGTCTTGAGGAACTCTACAATACCACGCTACATGGAGCGACACGCAGGGAACAGATCCTGGCTACTCGGTGAGTCTCATTTCATGCATGATAATGTGGGGTATGTGATGCGGCAATGACCTGGCAGGAAGGGGGGGGAATGCGTACGTAGCAATGTCATTCCACAAACATCCTTTATTGTCCACATACAGGTGATGCCGGGTATCCACTGAAGAGATGGCTCCTTACACCACTCCGGAACCCACAGAACCAGCATGAGGAGGACTACAACCATGCCCACTCACGTACCCGTGTAGTCATTGAACAGGCATTCGGCCTACTGAAGGCTCGTTTCCGCTGCCTCAGCAGGTCTGGCGGGGCACTCCTGTACCGCCATGAGAAGGTTGCAAAGATGGTCATGGCATGTGTCATGCTACACAACATGTGCGTACGTAGAAATGTGCCCATGCCCCCTGACGCAGAACTGCAAGCACCTGAAGATGGTCATGATGAGGGTGGGGATGTGGCAGCACCTCAAGGAGTCCGCGAGGCACAGGAGGCCCGTGAAATTCGTCAGAATATCATAGATTCATGCTTCTAGCACTCACGCCTGGTGGCTGATACATGGACACGGGACTTGTGGCACTGTGTGTGTCTGGAACATGCACAATGTGGACTGTACGCCAATAAAGGCCTCGTACACAAAGATCAATGTCCACACATCTCATTGGATGATTATGTAATGTTTATAGCATATGTGAAATTATATTACACACCCCATCGACCCGCCACCCAAGAAAGCCCAACACCCCCCCTCCACCCTCCTACCTCCCCCCCGAACACCAGTGTCCAAAGATGCTCATTGTCAGTGGGCAGACGCTATTGCAAGCCCCCTCTCCGGGTATCAGGGGCACCCCTGCCTGTGGAGCGCAGGTTCCTCCCAGATCTACGTTGGGGGCTGCCCTGGACGGAACTTGCAACGGATGATGTCTCTGCCTGCTCACGTCCATGCATGTCCCTAAGGGTTTGTGAGAGCTCAGTGAGCACACGGCGCACAGCGGCAAGTTCACCACATACGTCTTTGGACGTCGCATGCAGTTCCCCCCTCAGGCTCTCGGTGCTTCTCTCCATTTGTACCCTTAGTGTCTCTGTACTTCTCTCCATTTGTGCCCTAAGTGTCTCAGTAGATGTTTCTATGACTGCCTTAGAACCCCCACATTCATCAGCATGCTCCTTGAGGAGCGTGGCCAGTTGCTGCTGTTGCACGATCACCTGGTCGAGGGACTGTTGCCTCTGCTGGGCCATGGCCATTTGCGGTGGTGTCACAGAGGGGCTGATCACCTCATATTGCCTTGCCACAGGGCTTGTGGGGGATGGCCAGTAGTCGTCTTGTGGGTGCCCCTGCGTGGTATCCTCATGGTGTACGGGATGAAACAAACAGGGGGATTGAGACAGGTCATGGATGGGTCCTACATCGACAGCACCGTTTTCTGTGTCGGAGCATGCTGCCATTAATGCAGTGTCACCTATGGTGCTGCTGTCACCAGAAGCAGTGCCTTCTGTGGCATCCATTGGGGGGACCTGTGGTGCTGCTGTTGTGGGCATGCTGGCTGCTGGGGTGCCTGTTGAAGTCCCCTCCTGTGTGCTGCCACTTGATTTGTGCTGCTGCCGTGTCTTGATCCGTGCAGCTGAGGTGGAGGGTCTTTGGCCGTTGGTCTTGGCCCTCTTTGCAGGTGTGCTGGTAGGGGTGTCCTGGAGCTCGTCATTTGAATCGGACCCTGTGGTGGAGTAAAGGAGGGCGAGCGTTATTTATGGGTCTGTGGAAATTGGAATGGCAATGTATCACATGCATTGGGGTGGTACCTGAGGGTGATTTGGGTCAGGGCCTTGGAGGTGGTTTCATTTTTGTGTGGATTGAGGATGCAGTTGTTTTGCAGCCTGCAGTTAGGGTGTGCATGCTGCACGTGTAGAGGGTGTTTTTAGGATTTTTAATTATTTATGTATTTAATGTGACTTTTAAAGTGCGCTATCAGGCCAATGTATGTGGACGTTCTCCTGGACATGTGTTTCTGTTGCACTATGTGGACACATGGTACTTCACATGATTGGACATTGTGGATTTAGCATTGTTTTATTTGGCCCGCCTACCTGATTCTTCGGATGTCTGCACTCCTTTCTCCATCCCTCCGACTCCCTCTATACTCTCCATTCCAATGGTGGAGGCACAGATTTCTTCCCAGGGGGTCAACTTGATGGGTGATTCCGATCCTCCCCCGGTAGCTGTGGCAATGTTACGGTTGGCTGATAGTATGCTCCGAACGCGTATCCGCAAGTCGTCCCATCGCTTTCTGCATTGCTGTGGGTTGCGGGGTGCGGTCCCCACCGCACTTACCCGCTGTGCCACCAGGGCCCATATGGCCTTCTTGTTCGCAAGTGCCGTCCTGGTCATTTGCGTCGAGAAGACGACGGCAGCCTTCTCCTGGAGGGTCTCTGTGAGCACGGTGAGTTCCTCTTGGGAGAAGTGGACCTGGCGCTTGCGGTCGCACGCTTTTTTAGCAACTTTTCCCATTTTGATTGTTTTAACTAGGGTGGCTTACGGGTTGGGATGTGTCTCAGGGTCGGATTTGTAATGGTTGTGTTGGGATTCTGATTTTGTAGGTGTACGGCGTGCTGTTTCCCGTTCCGGCCCCATGTTTTTACTTCCGTTTCCGTATATTTACGGTCATCGTATTTTGCGATTACCGCTCATTACGGTGACCGCTATGATGGGTGGCGGAATTGCACCTAGGGCGCCGTACGACGGCGGTGAGGGGTGTTTTGGGGACATTTCCGCCATCGCGGACTTTGCACTTCCGCCATGGCGTAATGCTCGTGCCCGATGGGTCGGAATTAGCCGCACTTTACTCCATCGTGCAATGGCGGAAACGCTATTTACGCTATGGCGGTCAGGTCAGTTACTTTCCGCCAGGGTCGTAATGAGGGCCAGAACCTTTTATGAAACTCAAGATGGCCCCCGGCAGACCCGAAGATCTGACATCCCTGGTGGTCTAGTGTTAACAGGGTGCGGGCCAAGGCTATAAAACCACACCCCGGGCCACACCCTGTGCTTAGCATTTCTTCTGCTACCTACCAGAGCAGTGTAATGCTTACCGCTCCTGTTTCCACATGTACAGAGACTGTAGCTTACCGGTGCACGCCCGGACTCACCTGCAGCCGTACTTTCCCAAAGACTTAATCGTAAGAGTTCTGCTTCAGCCTCCATCTTGATACTCACTTGGAAGTGTAGCCGATCAAGTTCTGCAGGAATCACAGCTCCTGAAAACGAGAAAACTAGAGTAAGAGACTGAAGTTAACTGTCAATTCCCACCAGAGTTTCCCATTTAGAACAAACTTAGCTGAACAAGGAATCAGCCGCTTCACTCATTCTTCGCGCAGCGGCCAACCCGAGCAAAAGGCCTTCTGCGAGACCTGCACCTGTGGAAAGGAAGAGAGAGAGACTTGTTAAAGTGCACTGTGCCACCCGACAAGAACAAACAGCACAAAACAAGCTGTGCTCCATGCCGCAAGCTGCTAAAGCCTCCAGGAAGACAAAGCAGCGTTGTACAAAGACTCGCCTCCATACCTTCAGCATCCAGTGCGCCGCAGCTGGCCTGGACCACTACTCACAGTGAAGCAACTGGAGCCAGATGCTTACCTGATATCTCCAGCTCGCCTTCTTCACCTAAATATGGTGAGCACAATCACCTGTGCGCCAGCCAGCCTATCTAAGGGGGATACAAGGGGGAGGTGGGGAGAAAGCTGGTGGGCACATATTGAATATCTGCACTTACTTATCCCTAGGTCTTCACCCAGACCTCCTCGCAGATTTTACCAGAGGCTCAGAGTTCTACCGGGTCCCTTCCAACCTCACTGTTCACTGGGCTTTGGTTCTTCAGCGGGCCAGTGGGGGAAGGGAGTGGCTTGGGCATTCACCATAGCAGTGTTATTCAGTGGGGGCAATGCTTCGGAACAGTCCAGACCATGCACTCCTGCAGGGCACCAGAGGTAAGCGTTACAATTGGTGACACCCTTTTCTATTTGTTTCTTTCAACTCTTGGTTCAGATGTTGAGAACCTCCATCCTCCCCTCGTATTGTTTCTTTGCTTAGCTTATTGGGCCCCTCTGGCTCCCTTCGGATCCTCTGTCCCAATATCCCACTTATCTCTTGGGCATATGGGTAACCCCCTCTTTCCTTATGGCTCTCTTACCCTTGTGAGTTCCTGTGACCCTTCTGGAGGTTGAAACTTCTCGGGTTTCTCAGGCTCTTGTGACCCTTCTCTTTCTGTTCTTCTTTCTCTATCTCTGACCTGGTATCTGGTTAGGGAAATCCTTCCTTCTTACCCACATGCTTTCCTCTCTTCACTTACCTCCGAGCTGGGCAGCCCGCATACCTTGAGTGTTGTAGGGTTTGCTCCAGGGAGTTTGCATCTCTTCGGCAGCAGTGTTTCTCTGCAGCTTACTGCTCCCCAGTACTGGGTACGAGTGGTTCTCGGTTAACTCTCATCTCAGCGTTCTCTCACCCTTTTGCTCTCACATTGAGAGCAGAGCTTTCACTCCTCCTCCGGTTCCTAGTTTGGCGTCAGTTCGCAGGCCCCCGGGCCACCACATCTTTGGTGGGGTAGGGTCTTCAAGTTCGCTTTGTTTTGTGCAGCCTTTGTTTCTCAGGTCCCACATGTCTCTGTCTCGGGCCAGCCGTGTCTCCCTTCATTATTTGCTGTGCTCTGCGCCACAGCCAGCTCTGCTGTTCCACGCGGCTCCACCCTGCACAAGCGTCCCCATGTCGGAGGCTCGGATTCTCTCTCTCTGTTCAAGGGTTGATGGTCCTTGATTCTCATTCCTCAACTTCAAAGGGGCGTGTTGTTCCCTGTCAGCTATCCAGCCTATGGCGAGTTCAGCATTACCTTGAGCCAAGCACATAGAGGTAATATCAGGGTTGCTTTGAGTCCAATATATTGATGCAGTCTCTCTTACTCCCATGTAGGCAGATAATAGTCTAGATATAGGGAGTTCCCCATGGGAAAGGGAGTCCTTGTCCCTCAAGGAAAGTCAATCCCAGTGAGGTCCCACTTTTTGAAACCCCTCGGGGGGGGCAGCAGGGTTTGCTTAGTGGCCTCATCTCTCTAGACTCAGGGGGGTGGCTCCCCCTAGGGAAGAAGGGACAAAGTCTCTAGATTGGTCCCACTACACACCGACACTGGCTCCTGGTTGCTTACAGAATCCAATTGTGTGTCTCATCTTCAAAAGTATTTTTGCACTCTCCCCTCAATACCTGCAAAACAGAATGTACTGCTACCTGGCACGAAAATCTCTCCGCTCACAGAACTCCAACCTCCTTCCCATCCTCCATATGCAGGGTTTTGGAGACAGACACTTCTTGGTTTTTTCCCCTCCGTCTTGAATGCACTTCCACAAGATATCAGAGCCACTGAGTCCCTTATATGATTCAGAGCAGCAATTAAAACCGTTCTTTTCTAACCTGTATATGCTCTCTCCTGTTTCACTGCATACTCTCATCGATTTCTCCTCCTTTTTACCCATCTCATCATCTCATGCTTTCCTCTCTCCTTCAAATTCTTGCTCACACCAAGAGCCAATTCAGTTTGCACGGTGTGCAATGTAAACAAACAATAAAGCAATAAAGAAATAAATCAGTAAATGAAAAAATGTTTCTCTAGGCTTTTTAGTTTTTAGTGTGTCTCCCACACTATGAAATAGTCTCTCCAGGGTTAGTGCCTTGGTCACTCTTGTGGCTTGTGTTCCCTCTGGGTTAGTGCCCAGGCCCCTCCACTTCTTGTCTTTAGGTACTAGTGGCTGGTGTACTCCGCCTGTTTTCCTTGGCCAGTGCCTCTGCCTTCTCTTTCTATGCTTTTTCCTTAGCGGCTTTTCTGTTTTTTTCTCTACTTTCTCTTTGGCTAGGGTGTCTACCTTTTCTCTCTCTGCTCCGTCTTTGGGAAGACGTTCAACCTTTTCTCTCTTGCGCTATTTCATTGTTAATTAAAGTTAATTGTTTTAGTGTTATTAGTATAATTGTTAGGTTTTATTTGACCAAATGTTACATTTCACCGAATTTGGTCAGTTACATTTGATCAATTAAACCCAACAATTAGGCTAATATATACCGAGCATGTGGAGCGGGGGTTGCAGCGGTGTCCCCCGCTCTCTATGTTTGGTATGTATTCGAGTTACGGGGTTGCTGGGGTGTCACCCGCTTCCTTAATATTGGAGGCAGGGGACTGAAAAAAAAAGAAAAAGGGACCCTGCGGCGTCGGATCTGACCCGAGTTAGAGGGACGAATCTGACGCTGCAGGGCTGAAGTGCAGGAAAGAGGTAAGCAGGCAAGGGGGATGGTGGGTGTGGGGTGTGGGGTGGGTTGGTTTGAGTGCATTTGATCATATGAAAAGTGATGAAATGCATGCTGTTTTTTCAATCAGTTTTCCGCAATCACTTTTCATACGATCAAACACCCCCAAACCGTTTTATTTCATTATATTGCCAAAACATGGAAGCTAACATACAACCACCCTTTCCTTTCTACCCACAACAAATGAACCAGCGATTCCATGGTCCCATTGGGAAAAACTGTTTATCACACTTAATCGGAGGCAAGAATTTTGATGGTCAATGTAAACAAGCAATACCTTTAACCCATTAACTGCTGAGGGTTTTCACTGCCAGTGCCCAGCCCTTTTTTGGACATTTCGGTATGTGGCATTCAATCCCTTGTACATTTTTTGCTACAATGGATATCCTGGCCAAATGTGCACCCTTTTCTTCCCACATGTAGGCAGTCATAGCCCCACCATCGATTAGTTGTTTACTGTGGTGGTGTGTGAGAAAGTAACAACAAAGTGACACAATTTTGTGCTTTTTCAGAAAATGCCAATAAAATGATCTACAAAGAAGCCTGTGGTTTTTTCTTGTAAGAGCTATGAACAAATGATTTGCTAATCTGAATTCGCCATTTTCCAAACTTTCAGGAACAGCTTGCGTGGAAACAAAAGAATATATTTTTACTTAGGTTACCATCAGTTTTGTGAGAGGAAGGCTATTTTTCCCTTTTATTTGAATAGGACATGCTTGGACTGAATGGAAGAGCAGGGTAGGCAAGCTCAATGGGAACACAGAAAGGCATGCATTTCTGAAAAATACAAACACATCTAAGTTCGTGAAGGGGTCATTTGTGCATGTCAGGCAACAACTATGTACCTAAAATTCCCATAATTTGGGGACAAATTGGAAAAGTGACAGAAATAAAGTATGTGCTGGACATGCTTGCACTTGTAAGGTAATGGCTTCTGTGAAAATCGGGACAAGCAATGCACTGCTACATTCTCCCCAGTCTTCTAGTTAAGAAATCACACATTTTCCATAATGATTCACAAAACAAGCAGTACCATGAGCCAAAAACTGGGCAATGGTTCTCAGGATGTTTATGCTGACTGCCTAAACAGGTGTACTTAGCATTTGAAAATAAGGAAAACGAATGTGGTGAAGAATGGCAAGCATACATTTTTTTAAAGAGCACAGGCAGACCTTTTAAAGGATAGGTGACTTGCACAGGCTACAAAAGCATGCAGTGCCTAAAGCAGCAACTAAATGTAGGTGACATTTGGGAAATTAAAGGGTTATACAGCAAAGTGCAGTAGGAAATATATGCAAATATTATTAAAACGAAGAGAAAACAACAAATGTCCTATTTTCCCACATTCCCAGAGGTGTCCCAATAAAAGTGGTACCTCACATGTGTGGGTGCACCGACCTGGGCGCAAAGGGAAGACTAAACCACTGGTACATCGAACGCCTTGGGTAAGACTGGATTTGGCTTTCTGGACAACCCACAGATTTGGGCCTGGGATGTCACAGCCACAAAAGAAAACAGGGAACCCCATACATTTCTGAAAAGAAGACACCCGTGGGAATCCAAAGAGGTCTGACTTGCTTGAATTGCACTAGAATGTGTTACCCGCAAGACCAGGCAAAGTCCAAAATGTAGTCCAAAACACAATTTTTAGACATTTGCCTACAGGAAACCACCGAAACACACCAACAACAACATATGTCCTACCTTCCCACGTTTCCACAGGTGACCCGACAAAAACGGTACCTCACATGCGTGGGTGTACTTAACTGGGGGGAAAAGGGTCAAATGTCCCCAAGTCCAGCTGCAGTCCCAGGGAGCCCCGGCAGGGTCAACATCCCTCCCCGGAGGGAAAAGCTATACCGCAGCACGCCCATAGCTCCAGAACAGCTGGGGGTGCTGCCCTCAGCCTTTGGCGCCTGTCTCCTAAGTGGGTCAACCATCCAAAAGTAGTTCCGTGGTCCCAGGGATCCCTGGCAGGGTCCCCATCCCTCCCCAGAGGGAAACACTGTAATGCAGTCCAGCCAGAGCTCCAGGACAGCCGGGGGTGCTGCCAAGTGCGGGAAAACTGTCCACAAGTCCAGCGATGGTCCCAGGGAGCTCCAGCAAGGTCCACATCCCTCCCCTGAGGGAAACACTGTAATGCAATGCAGCCAGAGCTCCAAGATGGCCAGGGATGCTGTCTCCGGCCTTGGGCGTCTGCCTCACACATGGGTCAACCGCCCCTCAGCTCAGCGGCAGTCGCAGGGAGCTCCAGAAGGGTGCACATCCCACCCCAGGGAGGAAAGCCGTAATGCAGCCCATCCAGAGCTCTAGGACAGCCGGGATTGCTGCCCCCGAACTTGGGTGTTTGCCTTGCACGTGGCTCGACCGCCCCCTAGCCCAGCGGCGGTCATGGGACGTGCCGCCAGGGTTCCCATCCCTCCCAGGAGGGAAAAGCTGTAATGCGGCATGGGCAGAGCTCCAGGATGGTCGGGGTGCTCCCACCATGCTTAGGCACTTGTCTTCCATGTGGGTCAACGGTCCCAAAGCCCAACGGTGGTCCCAGGGAGCAACTGCAGGGTCCCCATCTCTCCTCATAGGGAAAAGCTGAAATGCAGCCCAGCCAGAGCTCTAGGATGGCCGGGGGTGTTGCCCCTGGCCTTGGTCATCTGCCTTGCATGTGGATTGACCGTCCCAAAGCCTAGCAGAGTCCCCATACCTCCCGAAAGGAAAAGCTCTAATGTGGTGCGGCCAGAGATACCTTGCTGGGCAGTCAAGTGAAGTCAGGTGTGCATGGTTGTGATTGATTGCCTGATCCTGCCTGGCCTTATTAGAGGGACAGCCTAGTGGTGGTTGGCAGCAGTCTTCCCTCTGTTTCTTAATGTGTTGCTCAGAGGAAATCCTCACTGATCGCAGTCACCTCTTCTCCTTCCCAGCGTTTGTTGGAAATAGGGAGGGGTGTTTTGAGATTCATAGTTTTCCCTAGGGATTAAGGATAAATCAGGTAAATGACTGCCAGGAAAGGGGGATACACATGTTGCTGTAGAACACGGGGTACTATGGTTAATTCCCTTTTCACTGTTCTCAGACACCTCCTCTTTATCTCGTTACATGTTGCAAATGGGGAGGGGGTAATGGGATAGGACTCAAAATAGCCCATGAAGGCAGAGGAAATGTTGGGTAGGGGGTGTTGGAAAAAGGGGGATACCATGTCTCACCTTTGGGTTCCTCCTTCCCAATTCCTGAAGACCCTCTACTCAGGGTATTCTGCCTCGTTTGTCCACCCTCAGGTTCTGGATCCAACAACGATGGCCATCCTGTGGCCACCGGAACAGAGGGTCCGTAGGTAGTAGGCAGGGAAAACCCCTCTGGTTTTTCACACTATAGAGACAATCCAAAATTATGCCAAAGCCAACAAACAATTCAAACTCATTCACCGGGGGGAAGAAGCTAAGAAGGATCAAAAGGAATTTCCCCATTCTCCTTTTCCCCAGGAGACAGGAGACCCACAAGAGACAGGAACCAAGGCAGTTTCCATAAGCCAATATTAAAAGATCTTGAAAGGGGAGCAAGAAAACCCATAGTAGGTAAAGAAAGAGGAGAAATAAATCCAGAAGGAGGACAAGCCCTTAAGCCACCCTCCATCGTGTGTTTCTCCTGTGGACAGTCAGGATATTTAGCTAGGTAAGGTTCATTACATAAGAAAGATGAACCTATGGCAGTTGGATATATGACAAGAAGGGAGTGGGAGAAAAGTAGCCTTCCTGAAGAGAAATTTGTTGAAACAACAAGTAACTTCTTCTTCAGGGTTACGCCATTTAAAACACATGATTCCACAATAGTAAATGAGGTGTGCCGTTAAGGTCTTAATCGATTCAGGCAGCAAGCAGACAGCGGTAAGAGCTGATTTAATCTCCACAAGAGACTTGGGAAGGGGACTTCCTGTAAAAATGTCCTGCGTCCATGGGGATGACGAAGTATATCACAAAACCCCAGTTACCATGTGAGTCTAGGAGAGTCAACCGAAATAAATGATGCTGTTGTTCCCGGATTGCCGCAAGAGACCATAATTGGCACAGACTTTCCAAGTTTTGAAAACCTTCAAAAGAATGCTAATGAGTCCTCCCTTCCATATTCTCCTTTTGATTCCTGGAAAGAAGATCGGTTTATACCTAAAAACCCTGTTTGGAGGTGGTGGGAGAACAAGGTTGAAGAAGAAATCAATTTTCTAGGCACACCACAAACCAAAGCAAAAAGAATGGTCCATGAGTGGAAAGCACGGTATGAAGGGGAAGGGTATGTGATGAATCTGATGGTCTCATCACTTCTTACCTGACCCTGGCCCTGGGGGTTGCTGTATAGGAGGAGACAGCCTCTGGAAGAATATCATGGTGCTGTTGGACAAGACATGGTATCCCCCTTCATCTTTTGTCCACCTAGGAAGGGTAATGAATACCCTTTTACAAGATTTGTATGTAAGCTGTCATAATCTGCCTTGCTTATTCAGACTCATAAAGACACCTTCTCAGGCTCTTTCTACAGATCATCCAGAGCTGACTTGCCCGTAAAGATCTCTGAGAACACTTACCCAGACTTTTGCATACAAGTTGTTAAGATTGAACTTCCATTCCCATAACTACAATAATACTGTGACGAGGAACATGAACCGAGCAATGCAGAGATCAAAGAAGGTCAAGAGCACAAGCTCTGCTGTATTTTTCTGCAAGTGCATACCTGCAGCCAGGAAATTTCAACAAGCGAAGCAGCTGAGTGAAGCGCGCTGCTAGTGGGAGAAGGCTGTTCCTCTTGGCACGGAGTGAGAGACTGTGGGTCTGGAGAGAGTTCTGTGGAGCAGACCGTCTCGAGGACCAGAGAAAGGGAAGCTGACCACAAAAGAGAACACACTGCGGAAAAGCCAGAAGCCAACGGATGGCTCCTGGGCATTTGCAGGTGTTAAGAGGCAGTCTTCACCTTACCAAAGCCCAGAATGAAGCAAAAGAGCCCAGCAGGAACTGCAAGAGGCAGAGAAGCTGAGAAATAGAGGCGGCAAGAAGGAAGCACTGAACAACCATCATCGGCTTGCCGCAGTAGATACAGGGCATGCCAGCAAGAACCAGTGAGTACACCCACAGGAAGTGGGACACCAGGGCATATTGGCGGCCACGTCAGACACAAATAATTGCTATTGAAACACATGAAAAAGAAAGAGCAAAAGAGCATTTGTTTAAAAGAGAAAACGGAACAAAAGAGATAGACTTTCAAGTTTGTAAATGTATGCAATACACCTATGTGAGAAGCCCAGGCAAGATAGTATACCAGGCAAATACATTATCAGATAAAGGTAACATAAGATTCTATCAAGTTTGGAAGTGTGCATAAAGCCCACAGTTGAAAACACCCAGTAGGAGAGTATACCAGACAAACTAAAGGTACAAGGAAAATACATATATAAGAAAGCCCTGGCAGGAGAGCATATCAGGAAGTTACAAGTGTGTTCATATAAGAAAGCCCTCGCAGGAGAGTATACCAAGCAGTTTCAAGTATATCCATATAAGAAAGCCCTGGCAGGGGAGTATACAAGGCAGTTGCAAGTGTGTGTATATAAGAAAGTCCTGGTAGGGAAGCACACCAGGCAAGGACAAGCTGAACAGTGTATAGAAAATACACAATCTAAAGAGATCCTGAGCCGCTTACATCGGGACTAGGAAAAAGGCTGTGTTAAACCATATAGAAGACGAGTGAAACCCTGGCAAAGGAGTACACCAGGTGTCCTCCCAAGATACCACCTCACAGCCCAGTTGTTTTGTGCTCCAGTTGTGTTGCTGATCAAGAGAAGAGAAGTGAAAACCTGGCAAATGAATACACCTGGCCTCTTACCGAGATACAGGCATGCAGCCAAGTTGTTTTGTTTGTTGTTAATCTATAGAAGAGGAGTGAAAACTTGTCAGGAGAATACACAAGGTATCCTAACAAAATAAAGACTAAGAGCCAAGTTGTTTTATTGTATTACTGATCAAGAGACACTGAAGGAACTGATCATTTTGAATATACAACCAAGTGAAGAGAAATCCAGAGGAAGGGAACCACTATATGGAACAGGAAACTCCAGGGATGTCATTTCACCAAAATGCCATTTCACCAAAAGGCCAGAGGTAGTGGAATTGAAATCACATGACCTTTGACCTCTGATGACATCACAGGAAGTCATGTTATTTGACCTCACCCCAAAGTGACATCACGGGAAGCGATGGAACACGACCAGTTACCCCTTGACAAAACAGGAAGTGGCATCACATAGCACTGTTTCCAAGTACACTATGAAAAATATGGTTACAATGTCACTGTAACATGATATACATTTCATGCAAGAATGGATCATCATATGTATCAGCAGAAAAAAAACATGGTATAACTGCAACTTGTGAAAAGCAAAATACATAATCCGAAATGGATGCTTATTCTTCTCTAAATGCTTTTTGGAGGATTTTGTCTTCATTGTGAATTTGAGGTGTTTAAGAACAGACTCAATCAGGGACTCACCCCCTGAAGTGTGGCTGAAATAAACCTTTAATGAGTCTAACAATTATTGTTTAGAATTCCAGAAAGACAAATTATTTAGTACTCCTATTCTTCTTTCATACAATTCCAAATTTAAATTGTTTCCAAGATGATCTATTAGTGTTTTCAGAGAGCCGAGATCTTCATGATAAATATCGGAGACAAGTATGGACTATATTAAGAGAATCAGGGTTAACATTAAAGCATGAAAGTGCCAATTTACGGTACAAGAGGTCACATATCTGGACCACATAATAAGTGGATAAGGGATCAAGCTCAGACCGACTTGACTAGAGGCAGTAAAGGAAGAACCCACTCCCGAAAATAAAGATGCCTTTTTAGGGTTAGCAGAATATTATTCAACATTTGTAGAAAAGTTTGCAACTACAGGTGTGCCTTTAAGAGACTTATTCGAGAAGCATAGTACATTTTAATGGTCAATAGAACATGAAGAATTATTTAAGAATGGTGGCTCTCAAGCGTCCACCTGAGGCATGTTTGACCCTCAAAGCTGCACCATTCTAACTACAGACGCAAGTAGAGTAGGTGTCGCAGAGTCTCTCAGTGAAATGGACTAGAAGTAGTGATATCATTTGCATCATGCACGTTACACAGGGTGGAGAGAAACCATTGCACTGTAGAAAGAGAAGCTCTTGCATGTCATTGGGCAGTAGAACATTTGAGATTTTTATTTTATGGGGATTCCTTTCACAATGAAAACAGATTATAAGCAGCTAGTATATGACTTGACAGGACAAAACAGGTGCATCCTGGAAAATAAACAGAGGGGCACTGGCACTTCAAGAGCCTAACTATACTGTTGTGTATGCACCAGGGCCCAAGAATGTAGTGGCCAATTGATTATCATGCCTCCAACTAACGAAATCAGGATATTTTAAGGGAAACAAACTATGGTCGACCATGGAGAATGCAACAGCAACTTAAGTATTACAATTCTTAAACAGGTTGTTCCATGAACAATCCACATTATTAACAGACAAAGGTGAACAATTCAAATCAGACCAGATAACATTTTTTAAGGAAAGCAGGAGTACAGTATGAAACCACTGCTCTTTATTATCTGAGACAGAATGGCATGGTGGAAAGGTTTAATAAGGTTTAACTGGGTAATAAAGGGACCCTGCAACTAGGTTGCATGTTGAGTCTCAATCCAAAAGCAATGTTAGATGATATGATATGGGCATATCACACCACACCACATTCAAGCACAGAAGTTACACCATTTACAGCTCTTAAGGGGAGGAAACAAATGTGTAATTTAGCCCCAGAGTGGTTAGGCATGTCAGGTTTTATTAAAGTAAATAGGAAAGAGCTGATTAAGAGGACAGCACAAGATCAGACTAGCTACAACAGGTGGTTACAATTGCACATTTGAATTTTGTTTTGCTCTCAGGTTTTAAAAGCAGAGGACATGAGAATTCTACTTTTTTTACCTAACCAACTAGCTTGCGGTAGCAGCCGTGTAGTTATGGTTAAGTTGCTCAACCTATGGGAAGAGCACTTTTTGGGTGGGTATAACTTTGCCCCCCCCGGACGAATCCTCACGGAACTCCGCAAAATAAGTATATGGTCCTGTCAGATTTATTCTGCAAAGTTTGGTGTGGTTTCGTGCAGCGGGGGCAAAGTTATAGGGGGTCCGAAAAGTTGTGGTTTTTCCCATATACGCAATGGAAAAGAAATGTGCTCATGCCTACAGCCTAAACCGCTGGACGGATTTTCACCAAATGTGCAGGAGGAGCGACTGATTGGTCCCAAAAGCGTGCTTTTGCACACTTGTTGTAAATCCGTCCAGTAGTTTTTTTTAAAGTGATCAAAAAGTGGGTAAAATAAATTTTGTGATATCTGGGTTCAGTCCGCTGACTCACTTCCTTTTTCGGTCCGCAGACGGGTCTCCGATTGGTCCAGAAGGCGGTGTGAGGTCTGCCAACATCAGACGAGTCCGTTCATTGGATGGTGAAAAGCGCGAGGGGCGATGGATTTGTGAAAACTCCTGCCATGTTGGATTCATGGACAGCACCTGTTGTCCGCGAACATCGCATTAAAAACATATTAAAAAACACAACATTGCACTTGTCAAACTAATGAAACAATCTCTGGAGAGGTGAGGGGTGATGAAGATGGGATGGTATATGGCCTTAAAAAAACAAAGAAACGGGTGTTTTTTCAACTAAGACGTCCGCAAACAGTCTGAATGTCTGGGGCAGTCCTATGATGTTCGTGAACATCTGAGATGTTCGAGGACATCTATGCCTATTTCTGCATTACAGGGTTGGTGAAAAGCAGTTATTGGATGGCTTCTGACTTTGGCGGCACTCAATGAAACTGTATGAAATTTTGGAATTTCATTCTAGACCTGCCTCTGACTGGTTCTGCAAAGTGTGGTGCTATTTTGTCAAGAGGGAACATCAGAGGGGGGTTCAAACATATTTTAAAGGCTTATACATGTGGTGCCATTTGACAGATCTGCACAAATGTTTTGCAAAAAGATTGTATACCTAGATATGAATGTTTTTGCAAAGTCTTCTGGGATTTTGTCAAGAGGGGGCAAAATGATAGGGGGGGTCTCAACATTTTTAGATGGCTTATAACTTTGTTGCCATTTGACAAATGTGGACAAAACATTTCCGAAAGATTATAGGCCCAGCCTTGAGTGATTGTGCAAAGTCTGAATGGATTCTGTCAAGTGGGGGCTAAGTTATATGACTATTTTATGTATGTACATTTTGACACTTTTGAAAAAGTAAAACATGGGAGGATTTCCTGCAAACTCGTGTAAGGAGCATTGGCAAGGACCTGAAAGCATGGTTTTGCAAATGTGTCCGTGTTTTATTTTTTGAAAAGTGTCATAATATAGGTACAAAAAATAGTGATATACATTTACCTTTAGTAACTGAGGAATAGCCTGAGGCCATGGGCAGTGGCCAGATTGTCCGGGTCATAGTTTAAGGCCATGACCCGGACAATCTGGCTACTGGCCATGACCATGAGGGACCAGCAATGTGGTTAAAGTGAGCATGGCCATCAGGGATCGTCTATGTGGTAACGTTTTTTGAAATTGGAATAGGTTTGAATGGGAAAATCAAATTTGCTGCAGTTGGGTACATGGAGGAGTGTCAGGAAGAACTTGAAAGCATGGTTTTGCAAATATGTCCTGTGTTTTATTTTTTTTAAAGTGTCAAAATGTAAGTACACAACACAGTGATATAACATTGGTGTCTGGGCAATAGGAGAAATGTGTACTGTAATTTGCTTGTTGGGGCATGCAGCAGTTAATGACTAAAATGTATAGAAACATGTCGACAATCTTTCTCTTATTCTTTCTCCTTTCTTCATCTTTTTATGATCATTTAATGTATGTACCTGTTATGACTAATAGCTGAAAGGTTTCAATTGTAAACCGTACGCTAATATAAATGTTTACAAAAAATAAATGTGTACTGTCATTTACTTATTGAGGCATGCAGCATGGCTGAAGCAGTAGGTTGAATGGGAACAAATATTCTGCTTGCGTTTACAGCCTGAAGTGGACTAGATTACAACAAACATGCTCGAAGGGCATTATCAAGGACCGGAAAGCATGCGTTTGGAAATAGGTCTTGTGTTTTATTTATCTAAAGTGTAAGAATCTAATTAGAAAAACCGGTGATATACATTTGGTGTCTGGGTAGTGGGCCGGGCCCTTGGCAAATGCAAATGTGTCCTCTGATTTGCTTATTGGGGAATGCAGCATGCTCGAAGCCCAAGCGCCATGGATTTGGAGACTGGCCATGGCCGCTAGCCATGAGCACTGGCCATTGGTTACATTATTAGGGTATGGTGGGCACTGAGATAGGATGCAGGGTAGGTGCAGTGAAAAATAGGGGTGGTTTGGTTCGGATGGGGTCATGGCTGAGCCTTTTGCCGTAGGCAATTGAACGATGATTTGCATCCACAGCATGCGCTGCTGATAACGACAGACATAAGTATGGCTTGCAAAAAATATGTTTCTTAAAGGAGGTTTATAGTTCGTTCATATATATGAAAAGAGGAATTATTAATAACTTATATACAGTGATGTAACACCATGAAACATTTTCACTTATAAAAACCTATTAAATTGACAGGAAAACTTTGTTAAAGGGATACTACAGTTAAGATGCATCCAACCCTTGGGACTCCTCTCCTCTAGTAGTTAGCCAGTGGTGTCCCATCTTGGCATCCCTTGGCATTTCCCTCCTGGGTTCTCATGAGCACTTGCCCATCCATACTGCCCCTTCTATGTATGCACTTCTCTCACTGAACAAGGCATATGTGCATTTATAGGAGCACTGTGTAAAATGTTTTTGTAAAAGTAAGTGAAATGCAGATGCAAAAGATTTTTAGAAGATTGTTAAGTGGCAGTTGGTGTGTGGAATCTTAATATGGTCCTAAATACAGTTTTTGGAAGTGATTGGTGGATGGATGTGTGACAGTTGGGCATTTATGGAGTGTTACAAATCTAAAATTAAAAAGGGTAGAAGGGCTGCCCTGTGCGATGGTATGCACGTGCCATCGGGGTCTTTATTGATCCATGGCCTGGAAAGGGGAACTTGGAGACTGCGGATAGTTATAAAGGTCCATTGATTATGGTCCTTATTGTATGCTAGAGAAAAGTATTCGGGACAGAAAATTGTTTGTCCTTTTATATTTTTCTCTAGTATACAATTGTCCATTATTCCCTTTAGCATAACCCAAAATGATAATGGAAATGTTGGAGAATCTTATTGAATCTATCTATTTTACTGAGGAATGGAAAGTAGATGGAGTCCATAAGATTATTTTTTTAGTTCTATTTTTTAACTGTGAAAGGTGGTTCCTAAAGGAAAATGAACCTTTTTTGGGTGTTTTTGTTTGTTTTTGTTTTTTGCAGCAGAGGTCAGAAAGTAAGGTGGGGAGGAAAATGAGGGAAGAAGCACCAACCACAAATATGGAGGGGCAGGTGGACAGGGGAAGATGTTGCGCGTGTCTTACATCTATGGTAGTGGGCAGTGTTTCTCATGCTCCTTGATTACAGCTTCAAAAGCACTTCGAAATTGCTACCCCTGTCAGAGAGGTGTGTTGCAGTATATACAGAGTACTGTTGTCTTCAAAACATAGATATGGATCAAAAGCCTCTTTTATCGCTTGCAAGGGAGTTGGTGGGATTTTGTGTCCCACCGAAGTAGGCTGTGTGGTTACAGTGTTGGTTGAGGAAGATGAGGTGGAGGAAGACAGCCCACTCACTAATTGCTAAGAAAGGAACAACCTTTCTGAGAGCATTGCAGTGGTTGGATTTTGTGTGACGGCTCATGGAGCTGGTCCCGTAGGAGTAGTGTACAGGTAGTCCACGACTGATTGCACTCAGTGGATTTCACTTTGGTAGCTTTAGCCTTTGGTAGATTCCCAACAGTGGTAAAGAACTACGACACCAATGATTTTCTCTGGGTGCTAGAGGTAGGCATTTCCTCTACCTTATCATCTTGGTCCTCTTCATTGTCTTTTGAAGTACTATACTTTTTTTGTTGTGTAGGTCCTCCAGCTGGTGGTGGTGGTGTCTCTTGGGGAGGAGGGATTGAAATACCTGATGCCATTTTTAAGATTAATAGCAGTTTTACTAATATTCTTCCAAGTATTTGCTGTGTGCTAGATTATTAATGGATAATGAGTAATAGGTGTAGAAACAGTGCAAGGGTACATTTTGAGCTTCAGAGTTCCTAGATCAGCTAAAAATGCAGTTCTGAACTGTTCGCGAAGTGTGGTCCTGTTCGAGAAGCATGGACCTGTTCGCGGATACGTCACATGCAGCGCGTAAGTGCGTAGTCACGTGACACTGTCTGAAAAGTTCTGCGATGACGTCAGATGTTTGCGAACATCGACAAACACAAAAACAGTGGAAAAAGTTGCAAAAAGTGTATAGAAGTGTTAAAGATTGTGCTGAAAGGTGGGAAATGGCAGAGTTTTAAGGTGAAACTTTGTATATTGGACAGAAATGGTGCTATATTGGGGTATGTATGGTATTAGTAGGTTGTAGGAAATTAGCATGCACTGGTAAAAACCCATGAAATTCAATGAAAAAACTTTGTTAAAGGGACGTTATGGTTACAAGTAAAACAGAAACCCCCCAAGAAATTCACCAGTTATGGTAAAATAAGCAACCATAACTCGCGCAACCACCGTGCACTGCTAAGACTAACACTCAGGACATGAAAGATGACATCACAAATGTCATTGATGGCATCACTGATGACATCACATATTAAATACATTTTTATAAACAGTCCCAACAAGCGGTTGAGTTTATTATGTTGGAAACAAGATGTTAGGGGTGATTGAGAGAACTATCATGAACTACTTAATGTATTAAAGACAGGCCACATGTAAACAAATCATTATATTCTAATGTTGTTGTTAGTAGAGGAACCTAATCATACATACATACAGGCAATGGTTGCAGCATGCACCTTAGAAGTACAATATTTTTAATTTGGTAACTTCCGATAGTAAAATATTAAATGCGACCTTATGAGAGTTTTGAGTAATGTTGAACATGGAATAAATAGGTAACAATTGAAAATGTACCACACATTTGTGTTAGTAGAAAAATACTAATAAAAATGAAGAATGCATACAAATTAGATGCACATCCAGGGAAACTAAAGTAAGGAAGAAAGAAACAACAGCACCAAAAAATGGCAATAACATTAGAGTTAATCATCATGTACGCCAATTGTGTGATTGAGGTGTGCTTATTGCCCGATGTATGTGCACTATGAGCTCAGATTAAACTGTAAGGAAAGTACTTTAAGAACCTATAAAAAGCTTAATGTGTAGATATATAGCATTTTTTTCAATTTTGGAAATTCTCATTGTCAGTAGAAACAAAAAAACTAGCCTAATCATGTCAGTAAACAAAAACAAGTGTCCCATATATGTGATGCCCTTTTCACTCTCCCCCCTCCCTTAAGTTTCCTAATACAATGCCACCCATGGGCTAAATTCATCAAGTACTTACTCCTTGAGGACTTTTTTCATGACAGTCCACACACTAGGGTGAGGATAGTCAAGTGAAATGTGGTTAACCCTGACATAACTCCTCCAAATGTCATCTCCCTCTGTGCTTATTAGATTGTTAATTCCCGCTGCTCTAAATGTGTACATCCTGGGTAAAACTAAGTATTTACAGCGGTACAACAGATATTTAGCAGTCTCTAACTCATTCGTCCCACATTTACGTTCTCCTCTTCATAATCCGCTTCTTCCTCCTGTTACCTCTAGTATGTTCAGTGACAGCAGTGTACCAAAAAAGTAGCGGAACTGTGACTCCGTCAGGGGCCAGATTAGGAAAGAAGATAGTAGCGTGCAACACATTTTTCAAGGGTTGCAGTCATGTCGGTTGACGGCCAATTGAGTTCAAACAGATTTCAGTTGAGCTGTAACTGATATCCGGTGGTAAAATGGAGAAGTGTGCTTTAACTTCACAAAGAACAGTTCTGCAATGGTGAAAATGGCTGCAAAAAGTAGTGCAGCTGTTAACAGTGAAAAATAGAAGTAGTGGAACACCGCTCCCGACCGTTCCCGCTCACTTCGTCCACTGATGTGTTTACTAGGTTCAACTGTACCCACATGTATTCAGTACAAAGGTAGGTATTGGGAAACTCCTTTAGGTATAATGCTGTCTCTTCAATTAGAGTATTCTGTAGCATGGAATTACTGCTGCTGGATTTGACAGTTTCGTCCAGTTCAGGATTCTGTCCAATGATTAAATACCCTCCTTCAGTATCCGTTTTAAACGGAATCGTACCAAAATGTCGCCGTCACAATTATGACGGCCGAAAATGCAGACATTTTTTTTTACCCCCCCTTACACCACATATATATGTGGGGGGTATAGAATATAATATTAATATAGGGGGGGTGCGGGGGTGTCCCCCTGCATATATATGTGGTGTAAAGGGGTTTAAAAAAAAAGTTGGCATTTTCGGTCGTCGCAATAATCACATAGACCCTTTTAAACTAATACATGCAATTCGTCAGACCCATACATATAATGCCTGCCACATTTTCATCCTTGAAATTAGATTTCTTCCTCTCCAAAAAGTTGATTGGAGCACAGCCGGGCGATATTTTCCATAATCACTGAACATGAGTTGTTTGTACAATACATGCTCAATGCCATGCAATACAAAAAGACCGAACTGTATTTTTCCAGCATTTACTTTAAACATTTGGCGTAGAAATGTCTCCCTTGTTCTGGGACACAGCCAGCGTGAAGCAATTATTTCCCAAAAAAGACCCAGGGACATTTCAGAACGTGGCCTAGTTTAGCAGCGATTGGGGGCCCAGGCAGAGCAGGCATTTTAGAGGTCAAACCAAGGTACACTTTTAAAAGCAAACAATGCTTAGGGCTTTTGAGGCATGTTTTTAGAAGATCCAGTGGTGGCTTTAGCTGCTTTAATCCTGACTGACTTTTACTGACAGAAGCACCGGGGTCACTTTTGCACATGACTTCCTTCACCCTCGAGCCTAAAATGAAAGGTTGGTTATTTTGCTGTTCAAAGCCTAGTGCAGCCAGTGATCGAATACAAGGGGGTGGACGAGCTCAACATCTCGCTTATAATATTATGTTTATTTAGCAACCTTACCTGCTTCAAAGAAGCAATGACTCGTGGGTTTAAGGCACCGATTAATGATTATGCTTTGGACCCTGTTGCAACAGCTGTTTCCTAGGCACTCGATGTAGTGCACCCCTAGCTCCCAGTCGCAGCCAAGCGCTTCAAACAAACTATTGATTTGGCCAGCAACATCTCAAAGATGCGCTGGTCTCATTGCATACATTGTTACAGTACCGGCAGCACAGTACTGACACTTGCATTGATGAAAGGTTACAAAATGTTGCCTTGGCGCTTGTCGTTTGGTACACATGTTAGTTTTCCGTTGGGCAGCAGTCACAAATGCGCAAAGGTGTCCTGCAAAAGGCCAATATTTTAAATCTGTTTGCAGATACTGTACATATAACAGTGTGGTATATGGGGCAAGGGTCAGACCACATTACAGTGTACAGGATGTGACCGGGAGTGGGAACAAGATCATGATTGGAAGAGAACCAAGCAGAACATTGTATAGTTATGTTGTTAGTGTTGGCTATTGGGGGGGTTGTTTCAGCACCGCCTATAGGCTGAAACCATGACATTTTACTGCAGAGAGGAGGGTGATGGGTTGTGAGGAGCGGCACGCACAGGAGTGCACTGGTAACTAAAAGAAGACCTGGTTTATTTTCAAAGTGGCCCCAAATTACACTGTGCAAGTGAAAATGTCATCTAATTGTGTGTGCTACATGCAGAAATATAAAACTTTCCGAGTTCTCTCAGAAAAGAGGCCCGCCGGGAAATCTCCAGACTTCCCTGTAGGCCAGTCCATCACTGGACACGCAACCTGTGTGCCTTGTTTGGTCTTTTACCCACCCACTGACTGCCCGTGGCCATGGTAATCCTTATAGCAACTTCCACCCACTATATGCCTCTCCCTGCCCAAAGCACGACCTCTTAGGGTCTCTTTCATGCAGTACATCACACTTTTACTCTGTAAGGCGTGCCCCTTTTATGTCTAAGTAGTCGTCTAAGAGTTGATGGCTTAGTTGCAGTTGTACATGAGCTTCTAGTGTAATAAAAAGGTTTTAATCAAGTGTGCCTTCTGCCACTTGACATATAGGCAATATTTGTGTCCTCATATCTGTTCCCTGAATGGAATTCCTGTTAAAACATCACATTGGCAAAGACTTCGGGTTTGGCTTGTAAACTTGGCATTTGCCAGGCACAGACATCATATGCCAAGGTACTCTCCCATGCCCTGCTGTTTCCCTCTTGTGGCCATGTAATACCATTATGACAGTGCCTGGCAAATTCCTACCCCGGGTATTAGGGCAGAATTGTGGTTTATGCAGTCTCATTTTATGCGCCCCCTACACTTTCTATTTATTCCGCCTTTGGTTTTAATTGAATTTAATTTAATTTAATTAATGTGTTTAATTTATTTAATTTATTTTTTACATTTGAAAAGTTCCCAAAGTGCCCAAACCCTGAGGCACCAGGGCGCTGTTGCCAGACCAGTTACATGATACAATCTCAGCGAACTAAATAGTACAGTGGAGCAAAGCAAGTAAAAATGAACAATGGCCATGCTTATAACAAGACCTTGGTAGGGAAAAGAAGAAACTTGAGAAAATTGAGAAGAAGAACGAGAACTCTTAATACCGAGGACTCCGGCACCGCCTTTCGCGTAGAGTCTAAGAAATACAAGAAATACAAATCATGGCTTAAAAACCATAGGATAACTCTCTACCAGAATGATTGCAGTAAGAAGTCGCGAGATGTCTGGCCACTAATTAAAAAAACAGATTGCCAAATTGATGATCAACTCATTACCTCAGTATCTGAAGCCAACTGGGTAAGTTACTTTTCGACCCTGTTCGACGTTCCCACAACCCGGCCTCCAACATCCAATTTTAAATCAGAAGGCACATGTGTTGATTTAACAGACAAAGACGACACCAAAAGAGTAATACTGAAACTTAAATCTTCGATAGCCCCAGGCCATGATGACCTGACAAACATCGACTTAAAACAGCACCCTGAGGAGTTTGTTTCTTTGTTTGTTTGTTTATTTGTTTGGTAATGCGCACCAAGCCCTTAGGTAGATGGGCGCAACAGAAACAAGAAATCTTAAAACTTAGTTACAGTACAAGATAGAAATACATAGAGCAGTGATTGCAGTAGGAGCAAAAATACAGGTACAAGATACATTAAATACAAAGCAATGGTCTTGGTAAGTCAAGGAGGCATTATCGTGAGTGTCAATATATGCACACGTACATATACAGATATGCATATACAACCTTACATGTCTACGTTGACGTATATCCATGGTGCATACAAATATGACAGAGCAGGCGACCATGTGTGTATAGTTAACGAATCTACACTGTAGTTTGAGGGAACAAAGGGTCGTGTAGGGGCTGGAGAGGTAGAAGTGTAGTTCGGCAGTTAGGTGTCGTTAGTGTGTAGCCAATTCAGTATCTTATGTCTGAATATAGGGTAGGGTTGTACTAGTCTGAGGTCAACTGGTAATTTGTTCCAACATTGTGCCGCTTTAACAGGGAAACTGGTTCCTCCTGCTGTCCAACGTTTGAACCCAGGAATCTCTAACATAAATAAGTTAGCAGATCTCGTAGGGCGGGTAGCTGTTCTCCTGGTAATTTTATCCATAAGGTATGGGGGCGCTAGGTTAGTCAGGCATTTGGAGGTGAGGGATGCTCTTTTGAGGAGAATTCTGTCTGTTATTTTTAGCCAGTTAACCTCCTTCCTGAATTCGGTAATATGCTCTCTGTAAGGGATTTTCAATGCTGCCCTCAGGGCGTTATTCTGCAGTCTTTGGATTTTGTCTGTAATTTATTTGTTGGATCCTGAGTACAGGGCATTACAGTAATCTAATCTTGACATGATAAGAGCGTTGGCTCGTGTGGTGCAGCTCTCGAGAGGTATGGTCTGGAAGCTCTGATGAGTTTGCAAGTGTACGTTGTGGATGAGGCAAGGGAATTGACTTGCTTTTTGAGAGTGAGAGAGGAGTCTAAGTAGAATCCTAAAGTTTTAACTACAGACATCACCTTGATGGGGTTGTTATCAATGTTGAAGGATGTGTAGTTTGGGCTGAGTTTTTGGATATTGGCTTCAGAACCTAAGATTAGTAATTCTGTTTTTTTGTCATTCAGGCAGAGGCCATGGGATGCCTCCATGCCTGAATGAGGGTGTATATTTTGTTCACCAAGGCTGAGTCAGCCTCGAAGTTGCCCGAAAGGAGTATGAGGATCTGGGTGTCATCTGCATAATTAGTGTAGGTGACACCCAGTCTATCCAACTTGTCAAACAGAGGCTTGGTGAAGATATTATATATAGTACGGGAGACGCAGGAACCTTGTGGGACCCCGCTGGTTATTTTAATGGGGTCGGCAGAGGCTGAAGTAGAGAAGACTCTCATGGTCCGGTTAGCTAAGAAGGATTGGACCCAAGCTATAGCATCTTTGGTGAAGTTGGCAGCAGATTGGAGGTGGTTGCATAACACTACATGGTCCACCAAGTCGAACGCTGCCGACAAGTCCAGTAGGAGTAGCAAAGCTATTTTTCCATTATCGTTTAGTTCTTCAATTTGTGTCTTAAGGTCTAACAGCGCTGTTTCAGTGCCATGGAGAGGCGGAAGCCCGATTGTTGTGAGCCAAGTAGGTGGTTGGCTTCTAGATAGTCCTGAATTTGTATGTAAGCAGCTCTATCTAAAATTTTAAGTAGAAATGGCACAGTGGTGATGGGTCTGTAATTGGTAGGGATAGTGGGGTCCAGAGTTTGTTTTTTAAGTAATGGTAGAACCCAGGATTCTTTAAGATTGGCCGGTACTGTATTAGTTTTAAATGAGGTGTTTATCAGCTTGGCGATAAAAGGGGCTAGGTCTCTAGCTGCATCCTTTATTAGAAGGTTTGAGGGAGAGTATTATTTTTTCTGTTTCAATTATGGAGATAGTCTTGAATCTAAAGGGTGTGATTGTCCTAGTCAGCGAAGGTTGACTAGTTTGTTGGTCAGTGAGTGGTAGTGAGGCCTTTTTTTTTTTAGCAATTTTGCATTGTAAGGACAAGATTTATACACCATGCTTTATCCTTTGGGGCATTGTCTACCGGTTGAATTGGGGATTCTAGTTCCCGGAGGATGGAGAATAATTCTTTAGAGTTATATTTAGCTTTCTCAATCCTGTCATTGAAGGTGTTCTTTTTGGCTTTGGTTATTTCTTTTTTGTACATTCAGGCAAATTCCGTTAGGATATTTTTGTTATTTTCAGAGGGGGAGTGACGCCAAATAGACTGGAGTTTCCTTTTTTGTGATCTTAAGGATTTGAGTTGGGGGGTGAACCAGGCATTCAGGTGCGCTACTTGCCTAGCTTTGCGCAGTTTGACAGGAGCAATCATGTCCAGTGTCTTAGTCATAGCATTGTTAAAGGTATTTACCAATGCGTCAGGGTATTTATTTTCCATGGCAGGGAGGAGAAGAGGGATACGTTTTTCAGCAGTGATGTCCTTCTTACTTCTGGTAGGGAGAGGCGGTGCCATATTATTAGGCTTGGGGCTGAGGAGGTCTAATGCGGCAGAAAAATGTATTAAGTGATGATCTGTCCAAGATTGTGGGACAATATCGGTAATGTTGATGCTGCAGTTTAGTTTGGATACCCAGTCAAGGGTCCTTCCTTTGATATGTGTTGGTGAGAGGACTTTTTGCGTAAGACCGTGGTCATTTAGTAAGGCAGCAATAGATTCAGCATGTTTGTTGTCAGTATCATTAAAGCCTAGATTGAAATCTCCCAACAGTAGTGTTTGGGAGTGATCTTTGGTGTTGTCGGCTAAAGACTGGTTAGGTCGTCTTCGAAGGTGCCTAGAGGCCGAGGGGCTCTATATATCAAAGGGATAGTTAGAGTACGGTTGTTAGAGAGGGGCAATTTGGCGGTTAGTACTTCACAGGATGTAAAGGAAGGTGAGGTGGCAAGTCTGATAGGGTGGGTTGTTTTGAAGATGATGGCTAGACCACCACCTCTGGCATTAGGCCAGTCCACTCTAATAATTTGGTAGTTGTCAGGAACTGCTAAAATGAGAGTTGGTCCTGCGGCCTCATGTAGCCAAGTCTCAGTTATGGCCAGTAAGTCGAGATTGTCACTATTAGGAGTGGACAGTCCTTATTAGTAAGACCTTCTTTCAATGCAGGAAAGGAAAGCAAAGCTAATTCCGGACTCTTGGACTCATGCAGTGGTTGTTCCAATCTTCAAAAAGGGCAATAGAGAAGATCCTGTCAACTACCAGCCAATTGCCCTCTTAGACATCATTGGAAAATATTCTTGCAACCTTACTGCTTGCACGATTCCAGAAATAGGCTGGAGCCTCGCCCTGTGCGGACCCTTTTCAAACGGGCTTTCAGAAAAACGCAAGCACGGCGAACATTCTACTGCTGAACATAATAAAAGGTAATATAATGACAGGTGCTCCACAAGTTTTCTTAGCCTTCGTCGACTTGTCGCAGGCATTTGACAAAGTTGACAGACAGAAACTCTGGACAAAACTTAAAGCCTGGAACTGTCCTCTTTCAATCCTTGAGCCGGTGATTGCATTGCACACGAACACTAACCTACGCGTGCGCTTAAGCCAACAAGGCCTATTGTCAGAGGAAATACCTTCTGATTCCTATCAAAAAGCAGTCTGCGAAATGACTGCATACCAAAATACTATGCAACACAACCCTGATTCTGCATTATGTAGTGGTAAGAAGGCGTGGGAAGTCCCAAATTACAAAGAGGTTCTGGGGTCAGTTCAAACCAGACTCAATAAAGGGAATAATCAAAGTGCAAGAAAAAAAAACACCTTTATTATCATCAAAATAAAGCAGAGACAGCATACACGCATTGAATTCTTGGCGCTCTCGCTGGTTACATAACAAACAATGGTTTATATATTCAATATTCGTCATAATTGACATCATACTGTAATCTTAGTTACCAAAAACCTACAGGGAGCGTGGAGTGGCTAATAATGGTGATTACATATACATTCTATAGAGATTAGATTTCTAATTGTTTAACACTTGTCTGATGGCTCCTCCTGTGACCATCTCTATATTGATAAAGACATCATCTCTACAATATGTAATTGGCTGGCACCTTGCTTCATGGCCAGCGTAAGATTAGAGATTTTCATTGGTTGGCTTCTTACTAAGCAACCTTGGACAACTGACAGGTCATAAGGGTATGAGCCAGACAGGAGTAGGGGGAGAGAGGCCCACTGATTGCTTCCCTTTCAATTAAAGAAGATACCATCCCTCATATATGGGCCAAGAGCCAGGGTGATCTCTTTGTATTTGGCCTTGTGTGGCGTCTCCTCCTGCAAGCATCTTTCCATCAAAGACAAAACCCTTTTCCAAATCTTTTGGAAACGGCCTTGAACAAGATAAAATCCTGTCTAAACTCGGCGGAGAACATCTTTCTTTGACTTTTTGCTTTGACTTCTTTTTCTTCTTTTTTTTGGGAGTTTCTTCCAATATCTTACTCTACTTTTGCCCCTTGCGAATATTTGGACTGTGTGAAAACTCGGAGTGGCTCTGAAGATCCTACAAGCTTTGGTTTTGATTTTGATCTTGTGTTTCTGTGACCTCTTAGTTCTTCTTTTTCTGTCTTTTCTCAGACCTTGTAAAAATCTAATTGATTAAACACAAGTAAATAAAAATAAAAAATAGTACATTTCACATTACAGAATAGAACTTGATTACTAGCAGATTAGGGACAGCGAACAGTGTTCAGAGGCCAGAAGGCCAAAGTGGATGCTTATCAGTTAGGTGAAAAGCCATGTTTTTAGAGCTTTGCAGAATGTCCAGTAGGCGCTCTCAGCTCTAAGTTCGGTGGGGAGAGAGTTCCAGCGGTTGACTGCTTTTGTTGGGAAGCTCGCCCCTCCTCCTTTTGCTCTTTTGGTTTTAGGTAGAGTGAGGTGGTGGGCATAGGTGGACCTTACTGGTCTATTGGATTTGGATCTCTCAATTTTCTAGCCTAGGTATTGCGGTGCTGAATTGCTCAGACATTTGTGGGCCATTGACAGCATTTTGAAAATGATCCTTTATTTAATGGGGAGCCAAGGCACTTTTCGTCTGGTGGCTGATATGTGGTCTCTCCTTGGGATTTTTAGGGCCACTCAAAGGGCATTGTTTTGGATTATTTGGAGTTTATTCATGTTCTTTTTTGAAGTTCCTGCAAAGAGAGCATTACAATAGTCCAGTTTTGCTCCTGTCGTTGCTCTGGCGATGGTTAAGCAGCTCTGTGGGGTTAAGAATTGTTTTGCAGCGTTTGATAAGTTTGGCTGTGTAAGCTTCTAAGGAGGCGATGGCATTAACCTTTTTGGTGAGGGAGAGCGGGGAGTCTACGCAGACCCCCAGTGTTTTTACTGCGGCTGATACTGGGATCTGGTGTCCGTCTATGGTGAAGGCAGTGTATTGGAGCCGAGTTTCTGCAGCATTGCAGGTGGGCCTGCCAGTAGGATCTCAGTATTGTCAACGTTTCGACATAGGTAGTTAGCTGCCATCCATGATTGCATCATGAAATAGATTTTGTGAAGCAAGCGTGTGTCTTCTTCGTAGCAGCCTGACAGGGGGAGGAGGATTTGGGTGTCAATGGCATAGTTGGTGTAGGATATGCCGATTTCATCCAGGATGTCAAAAAGAGGTTTTGTGAATATGCTGTAGAGGGAAGGGGAGACACAGGAACCTTGGGGGACGCTGCAGGGGATCCTATAGCAGGAGAAGGATGGCTGGTTTGCCCTTGTCTCTGAAGAAATCAAGTTGGATTTTGAGGTCTAATAGTGCTGTTTCGGTACCATGGGCAGGACGGAAGCCTGATTGCTGCATACCTAGGATGTGGTTAGATTCGAGATGGGCTTGGATCTAGTTGTATGCTGCTCTGTCTAAGATCTTCAGGAGGAAAGGTACTGTCGTTATGGTGCTGTAGTTATTTGGCACTGCAGGGTCCAGTGTTGGTTTCTAAGTAGTGGGCGGACCTAGGATTCCTTGAGGCTCACTGGAACCATGTTGTTGGAGAAGGAAGCATTAATACCTTTGGTGATGAATGCACCTGGTGCTCTGAGCAGTCTTTGATAGTAGCTGCTGGGCAGATGTCAGCCTTACAGTTGGAGGGTTTAAGGTTATTTACGATGTTGGCTGTTTCAGCCTCAGATAATTGCCTGAATTTGAAGGCAGGTGCCGGGTGTACTTTGGGTGGGTGTGGGAGTTCAAGGGGCTTGTTTTTTCTGTTTCTGTTCAATTTATTTCTGTAGTAGGGAGATTTTCTCACGCATAGCATTCTTAATGTTTGTGCACCACGTTTCGTCTTTGTCAATGGGATTAGGGACTGTGGTGGGTGTCTCAAGTTCTCTGAGGATTTTGAACAATTGCTTAGAGTTTGAGTTGGCCTTCTGAATTCTAGTGTTGTATAATTGGGCTTTTGCAGCTGTGATAGCTTGCTGGTATAGTGTGGCAATGTTGTTAAAGGCTGCTTTAAGGGGCTTTGTGGGCTGTTTTTCCTAAGCGCTTCTGCTTATCCTTTCTTGCTGTGCAAGGTTTTAAGGTCTGCAGTGAACCAGGGGTTGAGGTAGCAAGTGAGCTTAGCCTTTCTGGGGATGAGAGGGACAACCAGGTTGATAGCATTAGTGAGGGTGATGGCATATAGGTCAGACAGCGTTTGGAGGTTGGTTATCTCCGGAGGTACTGTGCTAAGGGGCTTGAGTGAGGGGGAGATGGAGTCTTTGGTGATTAGTCTCGAGCTACAGGACAGAATAGGTGGGAGTGTAGGTGGCGGGCCCATGGGTTGTTTAAGGGGTGGTAAGGAGAAGCTGATGATGGTTTTCCGATTTATTTTGGTGGTCAGAGGGACTTGCTGAAGTCCCCTGCCACTACCCTCCTTTTGCAGTCTATGGTCCTATGATAGCCCATATGGCTCATAGGACAGGGGTTCCTTTTATGTCACCCTACATTGATTTTGGGGAGTTGGCTCATGTCTGATACAATTTAATTTTGGCACCTCCATAGGGGCCAGCCAATTTACTGCATTAGTAGTCTAATGTACCTGTGTGGTAGCCATTGGGTACTAATGGGTTTCTCTAATTCCTGCTATCAACCATTTTGTTTCTATGGTCTTTCTTTGTTAAGGTCAACCATGTGATAGGCCTAAAATAGCATTTTTTCACACATGGGCTTTTTGTGAACCTAGCCCTGGACCTTCCATAGTGGTTTAGACAGGTTTCGACTAGCCCCTAGTCCTAAATATGCCATTACACATCCTGTGCAAGTGTACCTGAGCCTTTGGTGGTTTTTAGGGGCCATCCTGATTGCCTGGCAAAACATTATTTGTTTAGGTCCCTGGTGTGTGATTAGATACTGGCTTTGGACAGCCCATGAGTGTAAGGGATTGTCTAGGGGAAGTCCTAACCCTGCACCATTCAGCTGGCTGTTTCTGAGAGTCGTGTTTTGCTCCTCTGCAGTTTTACACATCTGCTGTGTGATTCCCTCTGCAGTGTGGAAGTCATTAAGGAATTTTAAGGGCCAGATATGTTCGTTTTAGCTGGTCTCTGAGCCCTGGGCTTATTTCGGTTTGGATTTCTGGCAGCAGGTCTTCCTTTTTGGGCTGTCCTCATCCTCAGTCTGGTCCTCCATATTGCATGGGCTGGCAACGCTGTGCTGGAGCTGTCACAGGGTTGTTTCTCCGCAGCTTTACGTTTTTACCACCTTGGTTATGCACCGTGGGGTAGGAAGCTGTCACCATCCAGAAGGGTTTTGGGACATCAATACTCCATCTCTCTTGTTCCTCTTGGCTGCCCTGGGTTGCCTCCACCATGCCTTCATCATGGGACCGCGTTCTGATAGATGGCTACCCCATCTTGCCCTCCAAGCTGCCAGAATCTACTTGTTCATGCTTTTATGCTTTCCCAAACCAGCCTCGACACCGGTTTCACTCCTGGCTTGTGAACCCTACTCCTGCGAAGGCTGTTTGTTCTACTTTTCTGCTGTCCTGGTTGCTGTTGTTCTGGGATTCAAGTCCTTGACTGTTTGGATTTGGAAACCTCACCTGGAAAAAAGCCACGTATTCACATGGTTGTTTATGGGCTTATGAACCAAATATTTGGGGACCATCACTCTGAGTACCTACCTATGGACTCTGGTCTTCTAGGTCATTCGCCATACATGCACTCAGGGGTCCCCATGGTCTGTTGTCAAGGCTCCTTGTCTCAGCCACGTTTTAACTTTGACTTTCCTGTGCTTCATCTTCTCCTTGCACTGTTGGTTCTCAACCATGCCTCTGCAGCTCTTCTTTAGGCTCTCCTCTGAGGTCCCCTTAGGTACTCTGTGCCAGAAATGGGACTTACCTGGCTTTTCACTATTACTGTTGGTCTGCCTACTGACTTTGTCCTGTTTCCTATTAAGTGCTTTCTTCAACACTAAAGAACACTAAAGAACTCCTTCAAATTGCATTCTTAGGCACTTATTTGAACATTGACATTTTTCCTGGCCCACTTGTGTCCCTGAAGTTTTTGGCCAAGACTAGGATTTTTAGCAACTACCAGTGATTTATTAGTTTTACAGATATTCACCACCACGCCCGGGCTTGGCAGTGGCAAGCGTCTATGTCTCTATGGAGACGGTACACAGGACGTCGGGCCATTCCAAGATGGCGCCCATGTCCCGTACGATAGCACGCAATGACATTGCAGCGTCACGATCACGATGGCCCAGTACATTCGGGAGCTTCTACAAAAAGAAGGAATGCACGGTATGCATTGCGCCGCAATCCTGTCCTTACTCCGATTGCTACAGCGCTTGTTTCCCTCTCCTGCCCTGACCCCTCTTTGCCTCTGCTTACCCTGGCTACTAGTTTTTCATATATTCCTCTGTCTCTCCCTTCCTTCTTGGGCTCATGTTTTGATACCTTCATTCCTGACTGTGTTTTTCTGCTGTAACCAGTCCTGGCAGAGTGCTTCCATTTATACCACCCATCTGGACCCCATTTCTACATCTCCACTGCTGGGGTTCCGGAACATATTCCTGCTACCAGACTGCTTCATCTTGGAGTTTTTTCTCCTTTCTGTTTTTTTTTCCTCTGCCACTGAGACTTGCCGCAGGGTATCCCCTTGGCTGTTCTGTGGTATAATCAGGCAGTGGCGTGGCTACCTAGGGAGACATGCCTTACCTATTCTACCCAAAAACACAAGTCTTCTAAGGTAAGGCCTATTGCTGACAATTAGTAATTTTTAAAAATGTGTGTTAAACTCCTGACTCTTGAAATATATTGTATCATTCCTTGCTACATATGTTTCCTTCTTTAGAGTGTAATATGTCTTTCTGGACCTGGGTAGTGTGCGTCTAAAATGTATTCTGAACTTTGGTGGCCCTCTTGGCTTTATTGGACATTGTTTTCCCCGTGTTTCCTAACTCTAGGAGTTATGGAACCTTGCAGTGTGCATATGTATCATGTAAATTACTTCTGTTCTAGAATGTAGGAGGAAACCTGTGACTGATTTCTGTGTTGCATCTTTCGTACTGACTATGATGGTAGTACTGTAAGTGAACGTTGCCCATCTTTCTCTTAAAGTCTATATGCATATTGCCATGGGGCTTACATTTTACGGTCAAGAATAATTTAGGTCTTTACCAACCATTTACTGTTTTTATATCTATACGGCAGACTATACTGTGTGTTATATTTAACTTGGGTACAAAATGTGTAACATCTAATAAAAGTGTATATTTTTCAGTATCCAGGTGTATTGTATTTTTTCGGATGACTTTCAGTAATACATTTGCCTCCTTGCCAACCTTTCTCCCTCCTGATGTTAGGCCTGACTGCTCTGCCAGAGCTACCATTGGAGAGTAATGTCTTTCCTTTTGGGTGACACACTGTTTTACCTTTAGGTTAAATGGTTACACAGCCCACACAAGGGGGGCTCCAAAAATCTCCCTAACACCATGTCTACACAAAAAGTGTTGGTTTTGCCAATGATTCTCTTTACACGTTTTCATTACACATACTTGCAATGTCAGTAACGGGAGATCAAGTCATTTTCACAAAAATTCCAAAATATAAAGAAATGTTGGTAAGGTGTATTGCAGTCTGGCAGTACCCGCTCTACACTGCTGTTGCTCCAACCTGCTTTTTATCTGTAACTTTGGATCCTGCCTTCCCACGGCTTGTCATCAACCATGCCCCCTCGTCTTCAAATGCGGGGGTTACATGCGAACGTGTGGTTAAGTGTACTGCGGTCCGACAGTCCTGTGATTGACGTGTGGGGTTTGGCAGTTTAGAGTGAATGCTCCTGTCTTGGGAGTAATCTAGTCTTATATCATCTTCCTTAACCCAAAATGTATGACTTGTCTGTTCTGAATGATTGCACACTGAGTAACATACTTTCTGATGTCGATCACTTTTCCCCGGTCTTGTTCTACTGGTCGTAACTGCTTGCCTGAGCATGAACTTCTAACCACAAATCAATAGCTGCTTCCAATTTAGCCTCTGTTGGCCAGGGGGGGGACTGGCTTTGATTTGACTGTGGTAACCACCACCAATAGCCTTAATAGACGCCCTGTGAGCGTCTCTTCCGTTCCAGAAGAGCAAGAATCTATAGAAGTTATAGAAACAGTGTTCATTGATCTGGAGATACAGACACTCTTCAATCAGAGAGTACAAATAATAGTTGACCCTTGGAGAACCTTAGTTGTTCTGACGACGTACCTGCTGATTCTTCTTTAAATGCCACACAGTCACTTTGAATGATCCCAGGAGTGCGATACCTAGTAAAAATAAACAAATGCAAGGTTGGATACAAAAAGTGATTCATTACTTCTTCCCTGCGGCTGGTACAAGGACAGCATAGTTACCATCTGCCTCTACTATGGTGAATAGAAATGTTGTGCATTCCCCATGGAAAAAAAAGATAATAACACTCAAACCTTGGGCTGGAATGATACCCCTTATTGTGTAAAGTAAGTAAACTGTGGGGATCTCTAATACGGGCCGGCTATTGATGACATTGTTCTGTTATATCAAAGGGCAGCGTCTCAATTGTTGGTCCCTAAAAATACTGTGGAGACATAACCTGGTACCAATGCCGTGGGTCCTCTTTCTACAATGAATGCTATATCGAATCATTGTTTAAAAGTTACACATTTTCATCCACCCCAAAATATTCATCATAGTTTATTTGGAAAAATAGCTCAGGAAGATGGAGACTTTTCAAATGCTCTGACTCGTGAACTCATTGTGCAATCAGAGACAGAAGTTGTTTTAAATCGGTTAAATGTTCTTGGGCTTTTAAATGAGGTTTCCAGAATGCACCTTCTTCCTACAAAGGACATTGACTCAGTTTATTTTAGGACTGACATTGTTGAGATCCATTTCTCTTCTAACTTAGTGGCTGAAGTGGTGTTGAATGAGGCTGAGGCTATATATCAAATAGGTAATGTTATTCCCCCGATAAAAGACTCTGTTGTTTCGAATTATTGACACTCTCAATCACAATCTTACTATGGAAAGAATAAGCACGAGTAAGAGACCTTTAAGATCACACGTGAAACGGGCAGACAGGCCCCGTACTGTATTCATGGAAAAAGCCCTTAGAATTGCTCTGTCCAGTCGTCTGGATGATTGGTGTTGGTTGCCAGAAAGCCTCTGAAATAATTGTAGGACACTGGGTGATTGCGGAACATGGCTTTAGTATATTTGGGTCCTGCTGATGTCTGTGCCTTTTTATCATGGAACTCAGGGGGCTATAATAGTTTTATCAATAACACAGAAATGTTGAAGATTCTGAAGCCCAAACTATTATTTTACTCCAGGAGGTATGGCTCACTAACTGTGTTTCAATTGATGGTTATACGATTGTCTAGCAACTGGTCATGAGATTTAATGGGGGACGCCCATCTGGTGGTTTTGTTAATTGCCATCCACTAACTTATGTAAATATGAAATAATCGCTGATGAAACGCCTGTTATTTTGGTGGTATTGATTACCTTAAAAGGGCTGTCCAACATTAAATCTTTGTTGGCGATTGACATCTATTAGAACCCATTGAGGATGGTTTTATCTTTATCTTTTTGGAGATCATGAATAGTCTACTTGAGACTTTTATGAGCAGCAGGGAGGAACCCAATATACTCTTGTCAGATGTGAGGAAGGCAGTAGAAACAGTGGATACAAGTTTTCGAAAGCCTTTATTCAATGCTTTGCCTGCAATGTTAGAATAAATTCCTAACTGGCACTAGCTCTAAAATGGGAGTAATCTCAACCATTAAACAATAGCAAATACATCCAAGTCAGTCTGGTCAAAATAAAAAAGGCCTATACTAAGAAAACCTAACCTTGCCCTCCCTCTCAAAATAACAAAATGTGCTAAGGGAATACAAAAGGAAAATAGTGTCTCAAAAGGAAATGTCAGAATGGCTTCAGTACCAGCTCCCTTCCGAAGGTTCAACCCCACGGGGTCTAGAGAGTCTCTTAAAAAAAACAAAAGATAGGTGGATAGCACAGTTCTCTCAGTATTGCACACTTTGGCTTACTGGAACAATTTAACATTTTAATCTTAGACTTCTAACTTCTGAAAGTGCAATCACTTTCTTTAGGCTTCGCCTGCCTTACCATCAATACTCAGTTCACACGTTTCTCTTTTTCTCACAGTTCTGCACAGGTTTCCCTCTGCCGGGCTCGAGCCTGTCTTTCCTTTGTGGGGTTCCCTTCCCCATGTTGTATCTAAGGTATCTTTTCCACTGTTGAAGACTTTCAAAACTGCAAGGAATTTACATAGACCTCTGCATGACCACTTCGGCCTCTCTTTCAACAGTCCTTCAATTCACAATCTTCTCTTGCAGCACCAATGCCTCTTGGTACTTGTAGTTTGTATTCTGTTTCACTTGCCTTCTTGGCCTTTTTCAAAGTTCTTATATTTTGGCTTTGCCATCTTGGCATATTCACAGTTCACATATTTCAATCTTTGCCCTTTTGGCACATTCACAGTTCACATCTTTCACTTTCCTCAACTTTCTTTCCTTATCGCGGTTACTTTCTTTCCTTTGATCTCTGCTGTAATGTCTTCCAAAATTCATAACAATTCACAGAGACTTTTGGATGTGCAACTTCACCTCGCAGGACAACTTTGCTACTTTGTATCATTTTCTTTTAATAATTGTTCTCTTCATTTGCGCTTTATCGGCACACACGCAAACTTCAACTTTCAAATTACAGTCACTTTACCTTTAACATCAACCAGACTTATGTTGCCCTCAATAACTCACTGGTCGTGTTAAATGGACTTCTTTGATCTTTTTCCTGCAGCTGAAGGCCGTTACCAAAGCCTCTTCTGGACCTCCCCAACTCTGCCTTTCAACCGGGAGGGTCGTGGGACTTTTTCCGGCAACTTGGAGGTTTATTTCCTCCGCTCGCTCAGCTTTGCTTTTTAAACACTCAGGCATGGAAATCTTGACTCGCTTTCTCTTGATCCTCTTAACTGTTGATCAGCCCGGTGGTCTTCCAGCTTCTACCATGTGGTCCACATCCGCCTCAGAAGAGCTGTCCCTTCTCGTACCCAGCCTTGCTCAAAGTGTGCCTGCGCGTGCCACCTTTCATATTGTTCTGATTTGAGAGTCGTGTAGACCGATGAGACCTCCGTCCCCAAGTGACGCACAGGGGAACTAATAGAAACCCGCTGTGCGACCTTTGAGGCCACAGGTGAGAGATGTCTTCCCAGATCCACGGAACCTCTGGAACACCGATGCTGCTGTCAAAAGGGAACGAGGTTAAGTACCAGGCAATTACAATACAATCAGGTAAACAATAGGATCTAAAGAGTCTTACCTATCTGGTGTTGGGGAAACCCAGGTAACCTAGTAGAGAGGTTCGATACTCAGATGATGCGGCGGTTCCTGGAATAGTAGAACCGCAGGCGAGCGTGGATGTAGGGTTAGCCACATGTAGGAGAGAGGGCTTGACTTGAATCCCAAGAAGGGAAATGGCGTAGAAGTTCAGCAAGGTATCAAGGGAGGATCCAAAGACAAGTCGAAGTGAAGTCCAAAAATCCAGCAACAGGTAAACAGTTCCAAGCAAAGGTACAAAGGGGTGTCCGAAGGAGTCCGAGGTAGAGTTCCGTGATCAAAGTAACAAGGAGCAATTCGTAACGCCAAACAGGGTCTGAAGACAGCTGAGAAGCAATGAGCATTCTGTCTCTCAGACCTTTATACTGTGTGTCTCTGGGTCATGTGACGTCCACCAAGGTCACGTGAGGAACGCCACACCGGATCACGTTACCGATGTGAAGACGTAACGCCGCCCTTTCTGCTAAACGTTCTCCAAGGCAATTGCCAATGCAGAAAGGGTTGCAATCGAGCCCGTACACCAAAGCTGGTACGGTGTTTTCGGTCCTTTGGGTTCACCGAATCACCTGAGCCCCGAACCGTGGGAGGAGATGTTGGGGGAATGTGCGCAGTGTTCTGATGTGGAGTGGACTGGTGTGCAGAGGATCGCCTAACATAGCCCCCCCCCCAACGGCCCACGACCCCGTGGGTAGGATGGATGATCCTTATGGAAGCGGGCCACCAAGCGAGGGGCGTTCAGATCCAAGGCGGAAATCCATGAACGCTCCTCCGGGCCGTAACCTTTCCAATCCACCAGATATTGGAGCCTACCCCTAAACCATCTGGACCCTAAAATAGCCGACACCTCAAAGACATCAGGAGAGGTCAGGGACACCGGCGCAACAGGGGCTCGAAGACGGACAGAATCAGGACAAGGTTTGAGGAGGGAGACATGGAACACAGGATGGATACGCCAAGAACTAGGAAGCACTAGACGAAAAGCCAGCGGATTCACAACCTGAAAGATCACATACGGGCCGACAAAACGAGGTAGCAATTTCCGGCAACCCACTAGGCGAAGATGACGTGAAGACAACCAGACCCTAGAACCCACCACCAGAGGGGGAGCAGCTCGACGTTTGCCATCCACACGGGCCTTCATAGAAGCCTTTGCTTCAGTGAGATGAACCACAGTACTAGCATGTACAGTAGACAGATCCCTAAGACATGTCGCGGCCGCAGGATTCGAAGAACTAGAAGCATCAGAGACCGGCAAGACCTTGGGATGTTGTCCGTAGAGGGCGTAAAAGGGAGAATAACCAGTAGCTGAATGAGCCGCATTATTGTACGCGAACTCAGCAAGCCGTAAAACGGCCAACCAGGAGGTCTGATGTTGCAATATAAGGCAGCGAAGGTACTGCTCCATAGATTGATTCGTCCTTTCGGTCTGCCCATCGGTCTCAGGATGATAGGCCGAAGAATACCTGGTATCAATGCCCAGTAATTTTGTCAACGACCTCCAGAACCGAGAGGTGAACTGTGATCCTCGATCGGATATAATGACCGAAGGAAGGCCGAATAACATGAACACATGTTCAAAAAACAAGTCCGCCAAGACCGGGGCCGAAGGAATGCCTTTACAAGGAACAAAACGAGCCATTTTTGTGAACGTGTCCACCACTACCCAGATGGAATCAAAGCCTTTCGACTTGGGGAGATCGGTAAAGAAATCCATAGTCAACGTATGCCAGGGCCTGGGAGGTACCAGAAGCGGAAGTAACAACCCAACCGGTCGACCCCTTCGATGTTTAGCCTGAGCACATACTGCGCACGAATTGACATAACATTCTACATCGCGCTTCATAGAGGGCCACCAACACCAACGCTTGAGAAGATCTAAAGTGCGCTCTTGACCGGGATGGGCATTAAAGGGAGCATCATGAGACCACTCAAGGGCCAGATTACGAGTGTCAGGTGTGGGAAGGAACAGACGTTCATGTACGAAAGGTAATCCATCAGAATACACTGGGTCCCATTCTCGCAACTGATCGGAATGTTTGCTAGTCCAGGATCGGACCGAGTCTAATAATGACAATGAGGGTGTACAAAGACAAATCACATGACTCTTTCCGAGGACAGTGTCAGGGAAGGTTGGCAACTCGACCCCCCCCCCGGGGAACGTGACAGGGCATCTGCTTTTCCATGGGAAGTGCCAGGACGATGCATAATATGAAAATCAAAAGAGGAAAAGAAAAGATGCCATCGGACCTGTCTGCTATTAATGCACTTCAATGAAGCCAGATCCTGTAAATTCCGATGATCTGAGTATACAGTGATGGGATGTTTGGCCCCTAGAAGATGATGTCGCCAAACACGAAAGGCATCCATGACAGCCAAGAGTTCCTTCTCCGTAACGGTGTAATGAGTCTCAGTGCTGGAAAACTTACGGGAATGGTATGCCACTGGGTGTAACTTGCCCGTTGTAGGACATGTTTGAGACAGTACCGCACCGAGAGCAAAAGAAGAGGCATCCGCCTCAACTATGAACGGAAGATCAGGATTGGGGTGCTGGAGTACCGGTGCGGTAGTAAAGGCGGTTTTCAAAGCCTCAAAAGCCTCCTGATGTTCTCTCTGCCACCGATAGGGTACCTGAGGACTGGTCAGAGCCGTGAGCGGGGCAACAATGGTGGAAAAGGAAGAAATGAAACGTCTATAAAAGTTGGCGAATCCCAAAAAGGCCTGCAAGGACTTGAGTGTTTGAGGTACTGGCCAATCTAATACTGCTTTGACCTTAGATTCGTTCATGGATAACGCCCCAGGGGTAATGTGGAAAGCCAGAAACTCAACAGACCTTTTATGGAACTGACATTTCTCAGGTTTGGCGAATAAGGAATGTACTCTCAGACGGGATAGTACTTCTCGGACATGCTTTACATGGTCATCAAGACTACGAGAAAAGATTAAGATGTCGTCCAAGTACACAACCATGTATACATCCAGAATATCCCTGAATATGTCATTCATGAATCGTTGGAACGTGGCCGGGGCATTACATAGGCCGAAGGGCATGACTAGATATTCATACAAGCCGTAACGAGTACAGAAAGCAGTTTTCCACTCGTCTCCCTCGCGAACTCGCACTAAATTGTATGCGCCGCGTAGGTCAAGCTTGGTGAAAATAGAAGCATGTGATAAGTGATCTAGAAGTGGTGTGATTAACGGGATCGGATATCTGTCCTTTTTTGTGATAGCGTTAAGACGCCGATAATCCACACAAGGACGTAAATCCCCCTCCTTCTTGGGTACAAAGAATATAGGGCTTGCCGCTGGTGAAGTAGAGGGGCGGATATGTCCTAAACGAAGGGCGTTCTGTACATACTCTTTCAATGCTTGTTCTTCCGAAGGGGACAAGGAATAGATCCTGCCCGAAGGAATAGTGGAATCAGGGAGTAATTCGATTGGGCAGTCATATGGTCTATGTGGAGGAAGTACCTCGGAAGAGCCACGATCGAAAACTGATTCGAATGCTTTGTACTCAGGTGGAATCCCAGACACCAAGCCTCCAACAGTATGAGAATGCACAATCTCTGGATCATCAACAGTCAGCGTGAGTTGAGCTAAGGCTCCCAAGGCCCGAGAAGGTGTGTCAGTGGTTTGATGGACCGGGAGACAATAATTCTGACAGACCTCGGACTCGAAGAGCACATTGCTTGTTCACGTAACCATGGAATCCCTAATATGATACCGAATTGAGGTGTGGTAATTAAATCAAAACTTAAGGTCTCTGTGTGAATTTCTTGTATGTTCAACAAGAGAGGTGCAGTTTGGTGTCTAACAGGACCAGAAACTAACGCAGAGCCATCTACGGCTTGGACATGTTCAGGTCGTGTTTTTACCACTAGAGGTAGGTTGAGGGAATGGGCCAAATCAATGTCTATGTAATTACCAGTAGCACCTGAATCAATGATGATATTGACTGCATGAAGAAGGCCTGTAGAGGGACATAGAGTAGCCTTTACAGAGATGGGTTGAACACGAGCAAAGGCAAGAGGGGTACCCGGAGATGATGACGGAACACTCGACCTGTTCTCCGGATCTAAGGTCGAGCTGTCCAAAAAACCTGGCTCTTCTTGGGACGTCGAGGACACTCTTTCACAAAATGTCCAGTGGTGCCACAATAAAAGCATGCATTATCCACCCTCCTACGTTCCCTCTCAGATGTTGTAATAGGACTACGTAAACCTCCCACTTGCATAGGTTCTTCTGTACTGGGAGCAGGAGTACTAGCAAGAGTAGGATGGGAAGAGACCCCCAATTCGGCTCTACGCTCCAATCGCCGTGCATCTATCTGCAGGGCGAGATCAACCAATTCCTGATACTGAGTGGGCACAGAAGGGATCACTGCTAAAGCATCTTTCATAGTGTTACTCAACCCCCTATAAAAGACCACCGCCCGCTTGTTTTCTGGCCATGATGTTTCAGCAACTAGTTGATTGAACCGGGTGATGTAGTCTATCAAAGTCCTTCTACCCTGAGTTAATTCTAACAACTCCAAATCCCGAGACTGTGCCTTGTGTCGGGTATCGAATACTCAAGACATTTCCAGAACCAACAGATCAAAGTCATAAAGGACTGGGCTATTATTCTCCAGCAGGGGATTAGCCCAAGCGGCAGCTGTCCCGGCTAAATGGGAAAGGGCGAAAGCGGCTTTAGCAGTGGAAGTAGGAAAGGCCAAAGGTCTGCATAAGAAATGTAACTTGCACTGATTAACAAAGGTTCTGAATTTCTTGGGGTCACCTTGATAGCGTTCAGGAGCAGCCAGGGGGGAAGGGGTTGGGAGGACCACCGGAGTTGGGACTGTAGTAGTAGCCAAGGGAGGGGGTGTAGTTGAGGGGCTAGCATCTCCAAACTCAGTGTCTGCGGGAAGAGAATGCTGAACACTCTGTATGGAATCCAACCTTTGGTGGATCACCGTGTTCGCGGCGGCCATATCTGCCCTTAATATTGTAATTGCCTGGACTAAGGCAGCTATGGGTTCTTCCGTGGATCCCTGCATCGTCAAAACACGACTAAACGGCTTCTCAGTCTGTTCTGACTTGAGAGTCGTGTAGACCGATGAGACCTCCGTCCCCAAGTGACGCACAGGGGAACTAATAGAAACCCGCTGTGCGACCTTTGAGGCCACAGGTGAGAGATGTCTTCCCAGATCCACGGAACCTCTGGAACACCGATGCTGCTGTCAAAAGGGAACGAGGTTAAGTACCAGGCAATTACAATACAATCAGGTAAACAATAGGATCTAAAGAGTCTTACCTATCTGGTGTTGGGGAAACCCAGGTAACCTAGTAGAGAGGTTCGAGACTCAGATGATGCGGCGGTCCCTGGAATAGTAGAACCGCAGGTGAGCGTGGATGTAGGGTTAGCCACCTGTAGGAGAGAGGGCTTGACTTGAATCCCAAGAAGGGAAATGGCGTAGAAGTTCAGCAAGGTATCAAGGGAGGATCCAAAGACAAGTCGAAGTGAAGTCCAAAAATCCAGCAACAGGTAAACAGTTCCAAGCAAAGGTACAAAGGGGTGTCCGAAGGAGTCCGAGGTAGAGTTCCGTGATCAAAGTAACAAGGAGCAATTCGTAACGCCAAACAGGGTCTGAAGACAGCTGAGAAGCAATGAGCATTCTGTCTCTCAGACCTTTATACTGTGTGTCTCTGGGTCATGTGACGTCTCTGGGTCATGTGACGTCCACCAAGGTCACGTGAGGAACGCCACACTGGATCACGTGACCGATGTGAAGACGTAACGCCGCCCTTTCTGCTAAACGTTCTCCATGGCAATTCCCAATGCAGAAAGGGTTGCAATCGAGCCCGTACACCAAAGCTGGTATGGTGTTTTCGGTCCTTTGGGTTCACCGAATCACCTGAGCCCCGAACCGTGGGAGGAGATGTTGGGGGAATGTGCGCAGTGTTCTGATGTGGAGTGGACTGGTGTGCAGAGGATCACCTAACACATATTCACAGGTAGTGCTAATAAGTTGTAGGTGTAAATTGTTAGAGCTACGTGCCTGACTCTGGCTGGCCTCATTACAGGGACAGGGCCAATGCAAGTCAGCGAAGGTAATATTTCTGACCTTATGCCTCATCTTCCTCGGTGCAGTACTTTTGTCAACATAAAGTGGGAAGGAATTATAGGAGTTGCAGTTTCCAATAAAATAAACAGGAGTTAGGGTTAGATGGGTTGTGGAAAAAGTGGGCTACCAGGTCTCACCATTGGGTACTTCTCCCCCACTCCCTGAGGGCCCGCTACCCATGTGATCCTCCCTCGCTTGTCCACCCCCAGGGTCGGGATCCAAAAGCGATGGCCATTCCCATGCCACCTGAGTACGGCATCCCCGGGGCTAGGTTGTGAAACACCCTCTAGATTTTCACACAGGGGATTTTAATACAGATTGTTTACCCCATTGTAGTGGAAATAGCACTTGTGCAGTTCGATTAAAAAAGGGGAAAGTGTGAATCTCTCTGTTCGATATCTGGGATTTGAGGGTAGCTAATGGCAACTTTGACAGTGTTTCAAGTAATAGTCATACTTGGAAAAATTGTACCTTGACTTCACTACTGATTATTTAGTCCTTTTGGCTGGATTATTCGATCAATGTTGAATGTTTAAAATAGAGAACTGTAATCTAAGTGATCATAACATCCTCATTGCTCAGTTTAACTTTGAGTTGGGGACTGTATTTCCCTATGGACATAAACATCTATTAGTATCACAGTGGGGCATGGGATTGTGAAATATGTACATGATGTGAAGGGTTCTAATGATTGGTTAAACTGTTTCCTGCGCTCTTCCTCTTATTTAGAAAAGAGGGAAGTGATCCCTGCCACTAACTTTATGCATTTTATATGTCAAACTAGCCTAAATGATAGATACTCTGAGCAAGTACCTAGGAGGCATCTCTTTGATCCTCTTGTCCAAGAAAAGAAAGAAGATTTGAGAAGGTACTTGAGATGCTTAAAGAATAATTCAAAGACAGAGGCTATGTACACCCTTAAGGCAAAGGCTTTGAGGAAAAAATACAAGAACTGGCAAAAAGCTCATAGGTTCATGGTTTTCACACAGCGAAGGGGGAATGTATGCTCCATAAAGTTATAACTAAGAACACACGTAACTTCTGGGCATTGATGAATTAACGTTCTACTTCCCAGAGGGTCCTCCAAAGCAACCCAGTCTCCATAGAATTATGGGCAACTCATTTTCAGAAACCGTATAGACTTCCTGATTCCAACTGGCCCAATATTAGTACAGATACAGATTGGGCCTTAGTTTTCAAAGCATTAGATCTTGAGTGGCATATAGGGAACATCTCTGGGTACAGGGCCGCAGGCTTAATGGTCTGACAAATCACATCTATAAGAGTGATTTAGCACTGTGAGCTAATGTTTTGTTTTTACTATTTACAGATATTTTGGCTGCAAGGTGCACTCCTACTTCGTGGAAATTATTGATAAATATTCCAATTAGAAAAAGGGCAATCATTCCTTACCTGTAAATTATATGCTGATAACCCTTCTTGATGCAGATAGCAAGAGATTTGTTTTTGTAGTTTTAAAAGCATTGGAAGAATAGGCTGTGTCAGTAGGTAGATCGGGTCTTCCTCAACCTGGTTTCCGAAGAGGTATGGGGACGCCATTGAATGGGTGTATCATGTGTCGTCTCCATGAAAAGACACTCCACCTTTGTTTGCAGTACTAATTGATTTTAGCCAAGCATTTGACACTGTCAACCAGAGTCTTTTGTGGTATAAATTGAATAAATGGGGAATTCCGGCTGTCCTTTTAGCCATCATTAGGTGCCTTCATGAAGACACAAGCCCTCAGGTTAGGTTAAATGGACACATTGATTTATCCAAGGGGTTTATTACTTTTAGGGGATTGTGCCAGGGTTGTGTGTCTTGGCCCTGTGTCTATTCAACTCTACCTATCGGATCGGGGTGATTATTTAGCTCCTGCAGTCATTGCCAGTCCTAAGATTGGTAATTTGAGCGTGTCTTGGTTGGCGTATGCTGACCACGTGCTCCTTGTGGACCTCAATCCGCGAAGCCTGCAGCATCATATTGATTCTGTGCTTGCATATGCTTCTATTAATGAGTTAGTGAATAGTGAGGCAAAATCATATATGATTAGATTCAATGGGAATCACAATAAGCCATATGGATATGCATGGACTATAGGAAAGACTACATTCCACTTAAGAATGTAATCTATTTAGGAGTTCAACATAATGCAACGTCAAATAAGAGTCTAATTGTGAATAGGCTTAAAGTTAGAACTACCCAACTTGCCACATAAATGAAGAAGATCAATAACAAGTATTGCAGTCCACTGTTATCCAACTTTTCTATAAACTTAAGGTAGTGCCTACTATCTTAGATAGCTTGTAAATAACTTATCTAGTGAGAGAATGTAATGGAAATCTAATCGAAGCATGGACTTGGAAGAATGTCCTTCACCTCCCACCCTCGCTACCTATCACAGCCCTCAGAGTTGAGATGGGTTTGCTGTCGCTTAGAGGATGGTTTTACTGGAAGGTGCTTTCTTTGTACCGGCAGTTGTTAATTCCCCCCGCAGCCTCACTTTTTGTGGAGTTGAATGAAGTGATACTTTGTGATAAATCTATTGTTGTAACTGAATTCAGAAGGTTTGCTGATACGCTCTTATCTAATAGTCACCAGGCAAGGTCTTCATTGATGGAAACCTCCATCCTTTCCAATAACATCTGTTCCAAGTGGTTTGGTTGACAACTATAGAGTAGATGCTTAGTTATTCCCTGTTCCAGAGTTTTATAAAAGTGGACAAGAAGTTAGGAACTGTTCTTACGCACGACTGAAAATGTCCCAGTGTGTATTAGTGGTCTCTGATTTTACATTTTAGACTTAATATCTTAGCCACAGTTAAAACACAATCAGCGCGTTCATTGAATGATGACATTTCTAACACCTGTCCACTTTGTGAACCAGTTGGTACAATTCAAACTATAGAGCACCTTTTAATTGATTGTATAGCCATACAGAATGTAAGACTTTTGTACTTGGGAAAGTATTTGATGAACTCTGAGTGGCTAATGATGGAGGACTTTTGGAATCACCTGTCTAGTGGGCATGAGATTTCCTTGTCAATTGCAGTTTTAACATTTTTAAATAAACTAAATTTGATGTAATACTTTAAGCCTGATTGATGAATTGTTATTAGTTTATGGTGTCTCTCGCTGATATTTTGTAACATTAATATGTTCTAGCTTTGACTTTTTTGATGTTTTAATTGTTATCTTTTATATTTTAACTAGACTGTGATTATGTTTTTATGTCTCCTAGCACTATATGTGAAAGGTTGATCTGTAAAACCATATTATATTACAATTAAAAAAAGAAACACCCCTATTTTTTCAAGTGCCGGAGCCATGACCAGAATCTAGGTCTCCATGTTTGTCATGATGTCAGTAACTTAGAGAGTAGCCACATCAGCCTACTCAAATTCTTTACAAAACACAAGGGACCTGATTCACAAACACTGTTTTCAACTTGTTTGTGGTGCAAAATGCCTCTAAAGCTGAAAAAAGTGTAATGTGCATTTATATCATTTGTGCCACATGTACAATTTACTTAGAGCATATTCTGCAGGGCACATGACAATTGTAAATAAAAGACCAAGGGCCTGTTTTAACATGGGAAAGTCCCATTGATTTTTTTTTTGTAAATTAAAAAGGTTATCGCTTACTAATAAGACACTACAAATTCACAAAAGGATTTTTATATAGGTAGACGTTCTGGCGGAAGTTACTCACAGTTGTGTAACTTACACCAATACTAGAAAAAGTGGTCTTTCCCAGGGGTGTATTACAGAGTTGTGGGTGTGTCAAGGGATGGCTGAAGGGAGAAGAGGTATCTGCCAACTCAACATGCTGTTGCGAAAATGTATAGTTGTTGTTATTTTGGGGCTCCATCAAATTAATATAAACAATCACAATCAGACTGTCAGTAGCTAACTAACAATATATGATCACAATAAAAACAACAAAGGCAGAGCACATTGATAAAATGTAAGATTCTTTAAAATTGGTCTGAGTGTACTCTTACTAATGTTCGTATACTTCTGCCAAAAAAACAAGACATACTTTAAAGTTTCAATGACCGAAGAACAAAGTAGACAGCACACACAGTCAGACAAAGACAAGTGTGTGAATATGCTTAGGTTGCACTTAGATGTCCTAGTTATTATGTGTTGGATGAGTTGGACGATATTTGTTTTGTTTCTGTCATATAAATATTCTGCTCTCTAAGCATTTTTATTATTTACATTCATATGTCACATTAATCATTTATGTCCAGCTAATATAAATATATATATATATATATATATATATATTCAGGGAAAAAACTGGAGTTAAAGTGCAGTTAGTGTGAGTAAACATAATGCAAAAAAAACCCTGAAATTCAGCTAAAGCCACCTTAACTTCACACCCCTGTTGCGCAACCTATGACCACCATGATGACATCGCTGGTGCCATCAATAATTACATCATATATGATATCAATGATTATTTAACTAATGGTATCAAACATAAGATCTTGCTAGATATTTGCACATATTTAGACCACCCTTACATTTCTACATATGTGATATTAGCATTTTAGAATAGTTCATAACAATGAGTACATTGTTTAAAACAGTAAACAGCTACAGATGCATCATATCACTACTTGTGAACCTTTCCTTTGTAGTACTTTTGTAAAAGATCGTATCTGAATTATGAATATGTAATATTTAACAAATATGTTTACTTTATTTTAATAGCAATAAAGTAAAAAAGAAGTATACTGCTTAGAATGTTCCTTTGTGTGCCAAATATATGTAAGACATGTTCACTATAATATAATATGTAGATACAATTACAGAAAAATGTGTAGCAATAAATAGAGACATGTTGAATCCTAATTATTTACTACATTTTAAAATAAACATATTTAAATACTAATTTTGTTTTATTGTAAGGCAGATTTGTATACGTATCATTTTCTAAATGGCATGAGAGTGCTTTAAAATAAGGAACAACTATGTATTAGAATATATTTTAAGATGTTCATACATGGGTATTTAAAAAAGTGATTATTACTCACAATTTATATATTTATAGAAAATAAGTGAAGTTTTAAATTCAACATTTGCTTGAAAACATGTACGTAGTAGATATGTATTTCTTTCTGTGTGTCTTTTGTAAGTGATTGAAATAAAACACATACTGTACAAAGTAAAAATAATCTTTAAATAGTATCCAAATGTTTAATACCTTGACTTTTGTGCATGTCATAGATGATGGCATTATTGAAGTAATCAGTGATGTCATCAGTGATGCCATCTGTGATGTCATCATTGTGGTCATTGGCTGCACACCAGGTGACGCGAAGTTAAGGTGGCCTTAGCTGAATTTCAGGGGTTTTGTTGCTTATGTTTATTCACCTTAACTGCACTTTGACTAAAGTTTTTTCCTTGAATTTCAAGGGTTTTGTTATTCGATTGTTTTTTCCATACCACCGGCCACTGTATATTATATTTGAAAACACAAACAGGCCGTACCTACTGTATATTTAAAAACACAAACAGACCACTAGCCTTGGCATTGGGCTGTGCCCTCTGCATATTTTAAAACACTTGCAGTGGTTTTGGCTGTGTGGTAAAGCATACATTGATCTTTTTTGCCTATGGGAAAATGAATGGGGAGTAGGGCGAAACTGCGTTTTGAGTTTTTCTTAATAACTTTTTACATTTTTAACAACTGTTTCCCAAAATTGGCAGTCTTAGGGGGTGTGGGGGAAAGGGTTGCGTACAAAATTGTGTGCATAATTTCAGCCAAATTCATCATACAAGTAAAAAATGTGTAGCAATTCATGTTTTCGGGTTTCCTATGTAAGTCTGGCTCACCTTAACTAAAAACCTTTTTAATTACTTTTTTGCCATGACCTATAATTAGGGATTCCTGTTTTCAGTGTTTATTGTATTTACTTCTGGCAGTGCTTTTCAAGTGTTTTAAAAACATTCAAAATCTGTGTTTATCAGTGTTTTCCTGTGTGCCCCTTCAAACAATCATGGATAACTGTTCTTTCCAGTGTAAACACACGAATATTCTTTCATTGTTTCAGTGTCCATAAGTAGGGTAATATCTCTCAAGAATAACATATGCTCAGGTTTTAGAGGTTAACCTCGAAAGCCACCCTAATTCAACCATTGATCAAAGATGTTCATCAATCACAGACTTATTTCGACCTGTTTTGACATTGGTATTGTTATTTATAAAAGATGCCAGGCTTTGAGAACTCACCCTTTTTTTTGGCAATGCGCAGTGAGATTAAAGTATTTGCCAAGGATCACACACTTTGGTTAAGCAGTGTGCTACACAACGCTTGTTTTATGGCCGGTCTCTTGGTGACTGTTGTGATACATTGTACAACCACAACTAACCGCTTTTAAGCAGCACAGAAGAGGGAAAAAATAACTGGCTTCAAGAATAACATATGTTCAGGTACTTTTGCCCCTATAACGAAAATCAAAAGCTGGTAGACATGACTATACGCCCAGTAAGAGAACATATATCTTAAAGTGAAATATGCAAATGTAGTTCAATTGACCTTGAATGCTTTTCCTCATCTGTGCCATCTTCCCCCACTCCCCTGATCGCCTCCTCACCTGCCCTCTCCAATTCCCCCCACAACACTGTGTGTTTCTGTGATGCAGTTTGCTTTGAGATGTTGGCTTTTAGCAGCTATACGTCAGGTTATAGATAAGGGTGTCCAACAAATATTTGAGCCTCATGTTGAAAACTTGGTCCCTAGCCCCCCTACAAATCTCAAATTTTACTGGGTATCCTCTTGCCTCAGCCCACCTCTAGCCTGATGGCATTTGCATGTTTTTTGACCTGCTGCGTTTCATTTTCCAATACCCTTGGCTAGCGGCTGTCTCTTGCATCACCAAAAAAAAGATGGATCCTGTTTCATTTATAAACACCTGGATTCTTCTCAATTTACCCTATATATAGCTATTTATTTTGGAGAAGGGGGCATCTCCTCCTCCGTCAAATATTTTAAAAAGTGCTGAACAGAATAACCCCAAACCACAAAATGACCGTTAATCAACGCTTCGTGCCCAAGTTGTTTCAAACCTAGTCCAAATCCGTCCAGCGGTTTGTCCTGTGCGGTCCGGTAAAAATGTCCAGTCTGGGGGGCTGATTCCATTTTACGTTAAACATAGGGCAGCGACCGCCACCCGATAGTTAAGGTGAGTCGGAGTTCAAGGTGAGTCTGAGTTCCATTTGAAATTCCAAAAATGAATTGCTAATAGTGTTTGACTCGTTCGATGGATTTGGCTGAAAGTTTTCAAACAATTTTGTATGCCATGCAGTCACGCCAACCCTGTTAAAAAATTAAAAAGTTATTTTTAAAATAAATGTACTTTCGGCCTACTCCCCATTAATTTTCCCATAGACAAAATAAGCAAATTTGTTCTTGACACCACAGGCAAATCCACTCCACAGATTTGAACCAGGTTTGAAACAACTTGGGCACGAAACGCTGACCCGCGATCCTTTGGTGGTTTGGGGTTATTCCATCCAGGACTTTTAAACATTTTTACTGAGAAAGGGGTGCCCCCTTCTCCCCAAAACAATTGCTATATGTCCCATGGTGCTTTTCAGCAGAAAGGCATTACAAAAATGGAAAAGCAGACATTTTCTCCAAGAGTTCTATTACTATTAACATTTGACTTGCTGGATGGATTTGGATGACATTTTCATACCCCTCGGCTATAACCTGGGTTATAACCGCTGCTATCTCTCACATTGAGAACAAAAGAAAGATGGCACTGTTTCATTTATAAACACCTGAATTCTTCTCAATTTACCCTAGATTTTTTTTTTTTTTGGAATAATTTTTATTAAATTCAACTAAACAATACACACCAAACAACCAAAACATAAATCATCAAAAACAACATACACTTAGCATCAATATGCTGCTTCCCCCACCCCACCCCCGGTCCGAGCCTAACCAACTTCATTCTCCGTTACTGCATCCTGTGACAGATGCTCCATCCCCGTGGAGTCAACTGGGTCCGGAAGTGGCCCAAACAGTTCCGCTATTAGTGACTTCCAGGCCATCAGGGACTCCATACCCTCCAATCCCCCGACATTGCTAGCCTCCTGCCATACCATAGTTTCTGCCTCCGCCCATTTCTGCAAGTCCCTCCACCACACCTCCACCCGTCGTCTATGACATGTCTTCCATCCTATGGCTATTCTTCTTTTTGCCAGCACATATGCTAAGTCTTTCAGTTTGCTGACATGTTTTAGTTTATCAGACCTCGGGAACACCCCTAAAATTTACCCTAGATATAGCTATTTATTTTGCAGAAGGGGGCACCCCCTTCTCCGTCAAATAGTTTAGAAAGTACTGGACGGAATAACCCCAACCGTGGCCACAGAACACTGTTTTCAGATTACTTGCTTTCATTTTCCCATAGAGAAAAAGTGCAGTTTTTGAACAGCCGTAGCTTGAAAACAGCTTGGCAGATATGGACCAAATAAGAAACAATTTTGGCACAATACGTTGACTTAATTTTCTTGACTGATTTGGGGTAAATCCATCCGCTAGTTTTTAAAATATTTGACAGAGAACGGGGTGCCCCCTGCACCTTAAATCTTTTATATCGGTCTTGGTGCTCTGCAGCTGAAAGGTTGAGAGAGGCTAATAACTTTTTGACTTACTGGATGGATTTGGATGACATTTTTTAAGGCAGAGTTTTGTCAAGTGCCCCCCAAACTGGGAATTATGGGAACAATTTATAAAAAAATTAAAAAAAGTGATTAAGAAAACAAAAACTCTGTTTTCATCCTATTCGCATTAATTTTCCCATAGAGAAAATGTGCAGTTTTTGAACAGCCGTAGCGCGAAAACCGCTAGACAGATTTGGACCAAATAAGAAACAATTCGGGCACAAAGCATTGACTCAATTTCCTTGACTGGTTTGGGGGAATTCCATCCAGTAGATTTTTAAAATATTCCATAGAGACATGGGCGTACGCCCCTATTGCTTAAAACTTTTATGCATATCGGCATTCCACCTCGGAGAACAAAAATGTGTCACACGAATGAAACAGTGATAAGGGGTAATGTCCAGGAGAGGGCCAGGAAGGAAATAAGCAATGGAGAGGAGTGGGGGGGGCATTGAAAGAGGAGGGGGTACTTACTTGTTGACTGCATGTGAGGCAGGGAAGAGTATGGGATTTTCAAGCATTGTCAGGGGAATGCTGGGGAAATGCCACGGGCATGGGTAGTTCGTGGCCACCTAGTGGGTTCTAAAAAAACATATTGGGGGAACATATACACTGGACATGGCCAAAGGCGCATCTTTTATTACGCGCTTAATGCAAGGCCAGTCTCTAAGCACAGCACAGGGGTTCAAATGTCTGCTGCTCTGCACTGTCTTGCTGCAAAGACAACGGTGTTGCCCCTGAGCTATCCTTTCAGCCATCAATAGTGCATTTTAGAGATTATAGTTACGCGTAGCGCACATGAGCTATGGGAGTAGGACTACAGTAGGTACTGTACAGATGAAAGCTAAAAATATAAATTACAGAGAAATAGGCTAGAGCAGGGCTTGCAGATTATGCACATACAAAAAGCAGAGATGAGGCTAGCATCAAAATGACATTTTAGTGATACACTGAGCCAAACATACATTGTTTAATACGTGTTTGAAAAACACTGCTTTATTCTCATAAGTGAGATGGGTGCAGTTGAGGTTCCTCTGTCTTTGACCTAAAGATGCTTGCAGCTCATTCTTTGATGGAGTAGGTCATGGGTTTGCCTCCTTAATGGTATCTTATTGTCCTTCATGATTTGTGACACCCAATGACCTGTTTGGATACGGCAGGGTTCCTTTCCAAGCATCGGTTGTGTCTCTTGCAGCTCATCATAAATGTGACTCGTTGCCCAATAAGTGTAATGTTCTGACAACTCGTTTTGATTGATTCCTTAATTTTAGACATTGCTTTTCTGGCGACACTATTGTTTTGTAGCCAAAGCTGTTTTTTTTAAATGTATTTTTTATGGCAGCGGGAGTGATGCGACAGTACAAAAGCATTCATATTAATATAGTGTGATCATAACGGGAAAATGGACAAGATGTGCTTTAACTTCGCTAATGTATGGTTAAAATGAAAGGATCCCATCGAAGAGTACACCTGGGTTGCAGATCAGAAGTATCAAGTTAAGCTTCGTTTTAGAGACTGCGTCCAGGTCAAAGACTATCAGACTTCCGCAGTGATTGGCAACTGGGCCATATTATCATCCATTTGCACAAGTGCAAATGCTGTTCTCGTCTGCATAAGCAGTGTTTGCGTGAATGTGCAATTGCATTAGCAACATTACAGATGGTTTTGCAGCGCATTTGCACTAGCCGCAATGCAATCGTGCATGCGTAAATTGCGTATGTACACACGGAAAGGCTTGGTGATCTGGCCTCTGCTGCATTTCTGTTTTCAGCATCCATGGTTGGGGGGAACAAAGGCAATATGATATGATAAGTCATTTATAACGTGCCTGTACACAAGTGTTTCTAGGCGCGACACGACAAGGAGGGGGAAACAGAAGGAGGACAAACAACTATCTTACTAGGCCTTGTGTCATTCAGATCGCGCAAGTGCAGGGAAGAGGGGAGAAGTGCCAAGAGGATGTGGGGGATGAGGAGAAGTGCAGGTGACTTAATAACTGCTGCCAGAGGGTGGCTTTTCAGTGCAAAGAGAAGGGACTGTAGGGTTACAGTTACAGGCCTTTAAGTGCTGAGGGAGCCTGTAGGCAGTGCAAGGGCAGGAGCCTGGGCCCGAGTTCAGGGGTGGCCAGGTGACCAGTGTGTGGAGCTATCAGAGACATTAGTAAGGGAGAGGAAGAGAGAAAGCTGAGGCGAAAAGGAAGGTCTTGAGTTGCTTCCGGAACCGGAGGTGGTTCTGCTCAAGTTTGAGAGAGGCAGGGAGGCAGTTCCAGAAGGTGGACCCAGCCGACGAAAGAGATCTGCCCTCCATTCTCTGCTTGGAAATGCATCTGATCCTCAGGGAATTGGAGGTGGATGAGCAGAGAGCTCGAGAGGGAAGATGTTTAGGAAGAGAAAGTTGGAGGTAGTGCGGTCCCAGGCCGCAGACATCCTTGTGGGTGATGCACAGGGTCTTGAATTTGATCTTTGCAGCCACAGGGAGCCAGTGCAGAGATTTCAGAGCTGGAGAGATATGATACCTGGGCTTGAGGCCAAGGACAAGTCTCGCAGTCCTGTTCTGGATGTGTTGTAAAGGTTGAAGGGTAGAGGCAGGCAGATTTAGAAAGAGGCTGTTGCAATATTCCAGTCTGGAGAGGAGGACCAGGGCTCTGGAGACAGTGAAATTCTGGGGGAAAGTGAGAAAAGGAAGAATACCTCTGAGGAGGTACAGCTGAAAGTGTGACTTCTTAAAGATGTCGGAGATGTGAGGAGAGAAGGAGAGGGTGGATTTCGAAGGTGACACCAAGGTTCTTAGCCTCACAGGAAGGAGCAGGAATACGGCCCAGGGTGGGCGGCCAGAGTTTAAATGTGGATTAATTTGATTGTGGTTCCCTAGATCCTTCCTCGATGAAGGGGATTTGAGTTCATCTTTCCATACGGGTTATATCTGTGATGTATAAAGCAGCTCAGACTTCTGTTTATAGTTTTCAAGACAGTTGTTATCCAAAAGCAATCACCAGGGAGTGACCAGATACTGCACCATATATTCCAGTTAAGAATATTTCCAAGCATGCGCTGTGCTACAGCATGTCCATGAAAAGGTCCTCTGCATTCGCAACACAGTCCTGAACATCTGCCCAGCATGCACATACGCTTCCACTCACTCTCAGAGGTGGTCTGGCCGACATGGAGATTTCCCGAAGGCGCTCTGCATTTGCAACTGGAAAGGGGTTGGGCTTGCTCAAAAGATGTAATATGGGGCCATATCACCCCATTATTTCGAATCCGAAAATCCAGCAGCTGAAAAATGCCAAAGTTCAAAATGCGCATTTCAATGCATTTATATGTGGGGGGCGGGTAGGCATAAAGAATATATTATGGGGAGTAGGGTGGGGGCTCCAGGGGGACCCCCCTCAACATAAGTGGGTTGAAATGTGCGAAAACAAAAATAATTCTAGAATAAATCACATAGATCCATGTGGGGCCACTTGGAACATTATTTCCAGGGCGTCCTTTTGGTTTCCAGTCCACCCCTGCTCACTATTACCAAATATGGATGGTAATTTGACTCGCAGAAATTGAGCAAATATCGTTGTCATGTGAACATAGCAGCAGTTTTGCTAGATGTTAGGTGTGTTGCCACTGTGATGACAATCATCCTCGCATCACTATAGCAGACTTCTGATGCTACAATTGCTTATTTTTATTTTTTTGAAGTGTGGTTCTTGAGAATGGGGACTTGGACATCATTGTATAGATGGGAGGCCAATAGGCAGCGGTTCATTCTAGGGGAAAGCGCCACGTGATCTATCAGCGTCCGGTCTTCGGACTGTATTTCCTGTACTGCCTCTGGAAGAGACCGCCCAGAGAAGACCACGCCAGGAAGTGGGAGGTGGGGCCCAGCGCACCCAGAAGAAGTAAGGGCTGCTGCATGTAAGTGGTTTGTTGGAGATTGAGGGGATTGGGAAAATGGGTAGGCCTGGATTGAGTCAGGAAAGGGGGTGTCTTGGAGGAGTTAGGGGGCTTAACAAGGGCGGTTGTGAGGGGGCCTGGAACTAAGAGTCAAGGAGAGCAAGTTGCTGTCAGGAGGTAGGGCAAGGTGGGGGTGCATGGCTTGGCGGATCTAGGGTGTGATACCCCAGATGGAGGCAAAATCCCGCTCCTTGAAGGCTACTCCTAGCCACAGTAAAAAAGGTGGTCTTTTGTAGGAGTGGCTTCCACCGGGCAGGATAATGACGTGGAACTGATCTATCATGCAATATATTGATGGAGAGGACAAATACTGTATTTGTCCTCTTATAATTTAATAACATCCATTGCTCCTGTATTTGACCATTTCTCCTTTCTTTTCTTCTCATGGCATTTCACAAATGCAGAATCAATGATTTTCTATATTTTTCTCATCATTTTTGGCTTGCTGTCCTGGACATTTAGCAGTAATGTTGGCACTGCTTCGGATGGCCCTCGGTCTTGACCAAACCAGCTCCCTTTCCTGTTACTGGATGGAAGCCATTGGTAGCTGGTAGAGCAGCCACTGCCACAAATCTAACACTGATAAGCCCAGGGTTGCTGTGGTAGCTACCAGGCAGGACCTATGGAGCTCTGCCTGATGGACCCCCCAAACCCCCATCATGGATGCCTCGCTCTCCCAACTCCTGCCTTCTTTGTTCGTATATAGGGTTGCTTCTCGACTCTTGATTGACCATTGCATCTCAGGTCCATGTGGCCCCCTTTTTCCTACTGAACTTCACAAGTCAGTAGTTGCTGCCATCATCTCATCATACCTGGACTGCGATGATACTCGCTATCTTGGTGTTCTGTTCATACAGCTGGTGCAGATTCTGTCAGCCCACCTCCTTATCCTGGCATTTGCTCTCTCTGTGGTCTTCCTGCCAGAGATAGGATTTCCTAATAATGTCCTCTGCCGCCTGTCGATGTGATCCCCTCTTCATCTAGACAAAGTGGTGCCTTGCAGCCCTCCATGGATGCTGCGCTCATCCTCTGAATCTTCTCCATGTTCCCCCTTTCGGCGTCAATGTTTTGCTTTCTGTGCTCTCTCTGTTCTGGCCTCTAAGCTCTGGAACTTGCTTCCCCACCAAATCTGCTCTTTTTCTGTAAAGATGTGGCTGTTCTGAAAGTCAAGTGAATTCCTCTCTTTTCTTTTCTCACTCTCTCAGCTTTGCACCAATCCCAAGATGCCGCTCTTAACGATCCCTTATTACCCGGACAATCAATACACTTGGTGTTCCTAAATTGTACACAACCTGTTTATGCATTTATTCTATTTTTATTTGCAATGCACTTTCCTACTTTTACTGTTAATATGTCACTTCCTCAATTCATTTGGACTTCTTTTATTTCATTGTATGTCTTCTTTTTGCAGACACGTAAAGCAAATCACCTGCTCCGCTAATGACTGCGTACATTGTGAGCAAACATTTTAACTACACAACATTCGTCTAAGAACAAACGATATCCTCTTTTTTGTCAGACCCACTTAAATGATTGTCATATGAATTTCCATTAACTCCGCACCTAATTATGAAATGCCTCTGGGATTAACATAATTATAATGAGAACATATTTCTACAGAAACACTTTGATGTGAAGCTGCTCAAAAGTATTTGAACAAAAGTTGCCTCAGATTAAATATACATTTTTTTAATGTTGAAATATCCACGTGCATTCAATGTGCACCACAATTCGCGTTTCCCATAGGTTGTGCGTAGGAAGGAAAAACATCAACTCCAAATATTTTTATAGAAGAAAAAAATATTTCAGTACAAGATGTTTGATTTCCATAAATTCCCTATACCTGTGTATATGTGTTGTAAGCATGGGCTGACTGGCCTATAGGGAACTCTGCAGATTTCCAGGTAGGCCTCTGCACCCTGGGCCTCTTTTGTGTTTTATTTCCAAATGTTCTGATAGGAAAAGGGTTGGGCTTGCTGGAAATGTGGAATATGGGGCCACTTGGAGCATTCTTTCCAGGGCCTTTTATGGTTCTCAGTCGACCCCTGGCTGCAAGACATGCCTATACCACACACAACTAGGTAAGTCAACAAAGAATCACCCCTTACTTCATAGATCTGTAATGCGTGCCAATCATCCCAACAAACATAGGCATTCCTCATACATGTCGTCATTTTAAATCGTAAATGGCCTATCCTTGTTTTTGATGTGACCTTGCAATTGCTTTTGGCATCGACTCCCATCCATAGCTAGACATGCCTGTTTTTTTACTGCGTCAGAGCTTCACACTGAAGTGACTGTTTTCTCAGATCAGGGGAATGTAGGAGCATTGATTTTTTTTTATTTTCAGGAGCAGATTTTCGGAGTTCCTCAGCATAATACGCCAGTGAAGCAATGGTCGTTACTACATGCAGCAACACGGAGAGCATCTAAACTCCGTCACAAGTTCTCTGCAAGAGTCTTAGGAAGAGTGGGAAATGCAATGAACCCGAAAGACTGCATGCAGTAGCAACTGCAGTTGGTAATGACTGTTACCACATGCACACAATGAAGCAAACACGGAGGTGGCCATTTGAAAAGTCACACCTCAAGTAATGTTGAAGCCACCACTCGCCATAGGCATCCAGAGAATGCGGCAGCTGCTTCTTGGGGCCGGAGGGATAGCAGGCAGCTGTGGAAGCTGATGGCATTTTACTTTAGGTCTGTGGACACACATGAGCCGCAGACGGTGCAGCACAGCAGCCGTCATTGTGGCAGTGACGTAGAAACCGCAGTCATGCTAAGGGCTGTTGGTGCGGACTAAAAGCCACTTGGCCGGCATGCGCACGAGTGCCTGTAAGGCTGAGCACAGATGGAGTAAATCACAATCCGGTGCCAAGGTACACCTAACTTCACTCCCCATATTATATCAGGAAGTTGGGTTCAGCTGCCTGAGAATCAGACTGATAATCACGAAACTGCTGTGCCTGCAGTTTTGGTACCATTAGTTGTAGTTGTGATGGACAGCTCCAGGGGAGGAGGTGGTCATTGTTGCGTGGTTGGACTGATCAGTATTACATCAAGCTCAGATGGTCAGGTAAAGCCATTGCCCAAGAGGTAATTCTAGGAGGTTTATTGTTAATGCACCCTCATATTTCTGTGTGAGGTCCATTGTGTAAAACTGTATAGCAACCTTGAGGTTTCTGTGCTCGGATGCCCAATTTTGGGATGGGGATATTATGCCAGTTTCACGACACAATTCTCCACAGCTGCATGGAATCAAACCTTTTTCTGCCTTTGCTGCCTGTCTCCCTATTGGATTATTTGGTGATGAGCTGTGGGTCTCTGCACACTGCAAAGGCTCACTGACAAAGTGCTTCTGGTGTTCCACAAAAATTTGAAATCGATACCTTTCATCCGGGTAGGTTTCATCATGGCCATATGATCTTTTTTCTTTGAATGGGGGCAACTCCCTGAAATGTCCACCCTCTCTACCCCCTTACGCATCCCTTTCCCACCTTTTGCCACCCGTGCATATCCCGAGTCCCTCTATATAATTCATGTAATTTACCACCACAATGAAACGTACAACTTTCTCCTTTTTGGGGATTAAACCACTGAATATGGGTTGAAGAGTTTGCCAAGTGGTGTCAAGATTGATCGCAACCTCAGTGCAAAAGCTGCTTCCTGCTTTCATGCAATCCCCTGGCGGAACATCCAGGACTGTGTCGCTTCAGCCTCTCATACCCCAGGACAATTGAGGCAGTAAAGAGAGGACGGAATGAAACAAGCAGCAAATGTGGGGGATCGCCAGCCGATCATCTATGCTGGGCCACAGCTGCTGGAGGTGGAAGTGTGCCTGACCTACTTAAGAAGTAGCCATGTCAGGGTAAGACAGCCACAGTCCCTGATCCCGTGGCCTGGAGGGCTTCTGGAGCCAGGATGTAAGCAGGGACAATACCACTGCCAGAGCTTGACGCTTTATTCAACCAAGGAACATAAAGGTTTGCAAACAAGTGCACGCCCGACCATATTCCGTGTGGAGATGAGCATACTGGTCTCAGAAAAATGTTCACCAGAGACATTTAAAAAAAGGACCTCTCCACAACTATTAAAAGCTTGTCCACTTGTACATAGAGCAATGAAGACCCCAGTTACCATATGACTATGTTATGCCATCATGGATCTCATATGTACATCGCAAGATGGCACTACCTTGCATCATACACTGCATATCTATGTTCTAGTACCCAATGACCAAGATTTACTGATGTCTCTCCAATGACATGCAGTGTGCAGTACTCCCGGACCTTCTTAGTGGATCTTCAGAATATCTGCTCACTCTGTCCTGCATAGGGGCTGGGATGTTAGAAGAGGAGGATGGTGAGGAATACGGCAAGAAGAAAGAAGACTCAGGAGGGTGGAATTAGCACTAATTCGCCACATCAATGCATCATTTGTGTCCACGCCCCCCCTCTGCTCCGCTTCGACCAAGACAGCCATCACCTCAGCAGCGGCCAATACAGCTAGAAACTACTGGCCTCTTTTGAGAGCAAACCACAAGGCATCTGTGAATGTTGGCCTGGCAACATGCCATAATACATTGGGTATCCATGGCCAGCCGCACATCACTGAACATCTCTGAGCAGGTTGTTGCTCCCTTGCTGCCTTTATAAGCAGTTCCTATGGAGATCCAAGGCCTGTAGACATCACTGTGTGCTCAGTGGGACATCATGATGCCAGGGGCCGCGGCATACGTCATTATCACCTTGATGATGATGATACTGATGGGAACCTTGCCCGAGACACTAAGGATTGCACTGACATAGCCGGGGACATTCCAGCAGGTGGTTACCAGGGTAAACCTTCTGGAAACGTACCCGCCACCTGTGATCATGCCCATCTGTCGATCATGCACTCCATTCAGGGAAGCCAGACTGAACAAGAGTACTCTGAGACACAGCCAGTGGCTAGTATATGCAGTAATGCCCATTTATTTATTTATTCACAATTGTAGAGCGGCAGACAGCCAGGGGGCATCGAGGCAATGCCACTGGCAGTGCAGAAAATATGCCAAGGGAAGTCTGCAAGCTAAAGAGGAATGGTGAGACCGGTAATGACCCACTCTAAATGGCAATGAGCTGTTTCGATGCCTCAAACACAGTCCAGAATTGGTGAATGCGGGAGTCCACAGAGGAGGCCACAGGCAAGAATTTCGAGACCTTTGGAACTCCTTCCACTGAAAGCTCCTTCTTGATCTCCCTCATAGACCTACCTGTTGGGAGAAAACCCAGCAGGCATTTCTTCCAAGATAACCAGACAACCGCTCTCATCCCAAGTGACTATGTAACACATCAACATAGAAAACGAGATGTGTGTTTTTTTGTTGTTTTGTTGATTTGTTCAGCGCTTGCTCCAAGTGGGTTGCTTCACGGCGCTCCAAGGAGGGTGAAGCAATGGAGAGGAAGAAGGCGAGAATGAGAGTTCACAGCCTTGGACATTCTGAGTCAGTTAATTGTGCGAAAAGGGCACGAGGGAAGTGCAACACAGACATAGAAGTGCAGTAGTGGAGCAAGCAAAAATCTGAGTAAAGGGGGTAAGGTCCTCCTCGATGGTTTGAGTGGCATATCTGCACAGGAGATCCACAGAAAGGGCGAGGCCGAGAAGACAGGGTGGCGACAGCATCCAAATAAGAAGGGTGGCATGTCAGTGCCTGATTGGCGGTCAGGATTGTGTTAGGGGTTCCAAATCTTTTGAACAAACGGGTCTTGGTAATTTTCTGAAAAGGTTTGTGTTGGTTTTCTGATAGATCTCTCTGTAGGAATGATATATATTTGTGTGAGCAAAACTAGGCCAGAGTTGGGCCCATGGGTACGTTTTTAAAGAAAATGTTGAAGTGCTGGTTTAAGATTGAGGCAGAGGTTATAGGACTGTTAGGGGTTTCAGGTTAGGGATATGTAGGGCCATATGGGTATTTAACAACTACATTTTATGACCCACATAATCATGGTGTATATTTTTCTTAACAGGTGTTGTAAATAAAAAGGAGAAAAGAGAAATAATATAGTGCCATCTATACCCTGACGAATTGTCTATCAAGTCCTATCAAATGGCTCACCCATCGTCAGCATCAAGAATCCCAATTTGATTTTGCCCCTTAGCGTCATCCTTGTCACTGTCCAAACACTTGTCTACAGGCGCGTTATACATGACTTATCATATCATAGCACATCAATTGACAGCCTCGAGGCTTGGCATAGTCACCAGATACCTTAAAGCAACATTATACAACATGCTGCACACTACAATCCTGTAGACCTTCTCTGGGCTGGACAGCGCAGAAGCACATCTCTTGTTCGGTTTAGGCACTGGGAACTGGTCTTCAGGATGCCAGCTGCCTGTTTCATCGGTGCCTCAGGTCCTAACATGTGTGCATAATTGTAATGCTTTTCCCAGATGGGAATTAGGAGGGCATATACCGGTGCATAATGTGTTGCAGTGTGAGCTGTACATTGGACATTGCGTGGCAGAGATGTCCTCGTTGCTTCTCGCCTTTGGCCCAGGCTAGGAACACGCATTCTGCTTCTGATACCAGTGGGCACCGTGGGAGGTGTTAGAAGGGAAAGGTACTGAGTGTAAGGGGCAAGGGTGAGGAAAGGGGTAGAAATGGAGGCAAGGGAAGACAAGTGGATGAAGAGGATGTGGCACAAAGTGAGGAAGTTATGTCACGTGCAGTGCTTTGGAGCAACAGTTTTATCTATCGCATTTATTACCAGCCAAATCTAGTACCTCCTCACCAACACATCTCTGCACAATTATGGGATAATTGTAACCCAAATAGATGCTGGACAAAGCCTTCTGAGATGCTGTTTATCATTTCACCACTTGTTGGCTCCTTGCCATTCAACAGGGGTCGAGGAGCCTGTAACTGTAGGCCCTGGCCTTGGCGACAGGTGCATTGCAAGGAGGAGGAGAGTGCGATGTGGGCATCTTTACCAGCGCATAAGCATTCAGGCACCTCTAACAACATTGGAGACTTGGTTGAGCACCTACCTTGTGTTCTCCTCATAGATTGGAGGCCTGGGTGACTCCTAGGTCATCACAGTCTGAGATTTCGATTCACACCAAGAATGTTGTTTTGAAAGACTTCAGTAAACAGTACATTTAACACCTGGGGTGTTTATTATTTATGTGGCTTATGATTTGCATGTATTTCTATGCGCTGTAATGTTTTTGGGGGGGACAGGCAATACGTTCCATAAAAAAGCACCAGCGATTGTGTGCAGTATGTATTGTTTATTATTTATGATTTGTCTTTATCCCCTTCTGTTTCTACAGTAGATATTGTTGATAGCTTAATCTATGAGCTACAGACTCTCATACATGCTTTTTTATCATTGCTGTTAGAGAGCTACATGCCTCCTAATGCATTGGGCATGCAGGTATGTGCTATCTACACACAACAGACATAGAAACAATCTCCACATTTTGATGACCCCCTTCCTCAACATCAACATCTTGTTCAATAGTGCTGTTCCACTGAAGTTGCCCTCCCCTTTGCTCGCCTCCCCACCCGTTCACCGGAGGGTGTGACGTAGGCAGTCCTTTCAGGCACATAGGGGTTCAGGCTTGTGTTTAGTGTGTTTAGCATTTCCTGTTTGAGATACAGCCTCTTTCAGATGCATTTCTGTTTTTACTAATAGAGGGTGACATGTCCCAAAATGCATGATGCACTACCGCACCACACACATCCTGAGCTTGCTCGCTCCACTTCTTGATAAACCCTCCCTCCCCTCAGCATCTGCTTTGTGGACAACATTCAAATATCTTGGTCTCCTTCCCAACTTTTACCCTTGATTTCTCTGCTCACGTTTCTGTTTGCCTCACAGCAATCATACACTGTATGTGACTTCACTGTCTAATGCTCAACGTCAGATAGCTTGCCTCCTCCAATGCCGGCCTCCTTCTTTTATCCATCTCCTTTGCACCTGACTTTCCCTCCTGCTCGCCTAAAGAGCACGACCATGGGGTAACCTGCTCTACAGAGCTTTATTACCTTGACCTCAACTGTAGCCAGGATTAGCCTGCATAGTATAAGTAAGATCCCCCCCTTCACTTTCAACTCTACTAAAACCCTACTACTATCCCTAGGATTTGGTCTCCCTGGTGACTGTGCTATGCTCCTTCCTTCCCTCCCCTCTGCTCCTTCCTCCCCGTGGACAAAGTCATTAACTTCACTCCCTGTATCTTTTACAATATGTACTGCTCTTCCCCCCCAACTACAAGCACAGCCTCCATTCTGATTGAATTTCCATTAAAACCCTGTCCCTCTATACATTCCTTCTGCTGGTTTTCAAGCCTGATTATGAGCTGGCATAGCCCTACTTATAGATGACCCCATTTCCTGCCACTCTCTTCCACTCAACCTTGATTCTATCTTACTCCACATTTCTTACATTCCCCAAATAATCTGTGCTTCATCTCACTTCCAGACTTTTCCCTTGCTTGCCCTGCACCACTGCAGCTCCGCTCCTGCACCCCTCTTCCATTACCAATACACACCTGAGAGCCCAAAGCCTACAGTACAGCTCTTGTGCTGTCAGTGGTCACGAGGGACCATATAGGCCACCTGTCTTTGAGGGCGAAGTGTGAATTGGTGCCTTCAAGCTGAATCCGCACAGTAGCATGCCAGCACCACAAAAAGAAAGGTGCAAGGCATTTGCACGATAGAACGTCTGCTGCCATGGCAATGCCCCTGTAGCCCTTAAAGCCAATGTGTAAATGCTATTAGAGCACAGGGTCCTCTTCTTTGTTTATGAGGGGCGTGTGGATGAGGCGAAATACATAGTAGTATAGAGTTCTACAGAAGCTACCCCACTCTTATACACAAGGGCCGGGACAGTTGTAGTGTGTCCCGTGTGGGTGTACCAAATCTTACTAGCTAAAGCCAAGGGGTCAGGCTCAATTTTAACAAATTTTTTTCATAAAGCAAGGTATAAACACTAAAAATCATAATACGAAACTCTAGCAATGTATACAATCCAAAGTGTACAGAACACCAAAAACCGAATTTTCATATCAACTGACTGCAACAGTTTGAAGCAGTAATGTTTTAAGTGTTGTTAGTAGCACACGTGACAGAGCTATTTACAATGTCAATCAGAAAACAGCATTCTCTAATGACTTTCCACTCATTAGAGACTGTTGTTTTTTGATTGTTGGAGGCATATTCATAAGCAAGGTAAAAATCATAATCCAAAACTCTGGCAATGTATCAAATCGAAAATGTACAGAACACCAAAAAAACGAATTTTCATATCAACTTTCTCCAACAATCAGAAAACAACAGTCTCTAATGAGTGGAAACTGATTGTCATTGTAAATAGCTCTCGCATGTGTGCTACTAACAACACTTAAAACATAACTGCTTCAAACCAAACACTGAACACACTACAACTGTCCCCGCCCTTGTGTGTAAGAGTGGGGTAGCTTCTGTGGAACTCTATATTGTTACACCCTTAAAGCCAAGGCAGAGTTTGAGAAGAGAACCTTTGCTACTTTTTAATTTCTGAACACAGTATTTGCCATTAGCCAAATCCATTGCAGTTGCACAGCAAGTGGCAGACCATGCCGCGCAACCTTGACTTTGTCAATAAGTCCCAGTTGGGAAGTCAGCAGCCACCCATTAAATGAAAGAGACATCAGACGGTGAAAAAGTTTGTGACCCTAAAGGCCAAGAATTTCCGAGTGCCTAAAGAGGAGAACAAGGTCCTCTACAGTGGCCCCAGTAAGTTGCTGGACTTTGTAATTGTCAAGTTACTTTTCCAATGATTACTACCATTTGAAGAGTATAATACAGTATTGTGTTACAGTACTGTCTGCTTCCCATTAAAAGTTCATCATTAACTGCTCTGTTCAACCCATTAGAGTCCATTACAGTATTTGCCATTGCAAGTGTCTCATTTTGTCACATACAGTATCACCTCGCAGGAGTAGATGGTAACAACTATCCTTCCAAGGATTGACAAATGCCTCAAATTATGTTTTACTGGTTGACAATGTCACTGCAGGGGGCAATGAGGATTAATGAGAAGTTGTCGCTAGCAAAGGGGTTTTAGGGAAACTGGAAAGAGTTTAAGGGAGAGGTTGTGGATGGATATGAGTAAGCACAGGGTAATCTTGTCCTGCTCCTCCGTGCTTGGAATTACAGCACTCACTAACAGTCTAAATGAGTTGCAACTCTCACCAATACGTTTTCACTGGGCCTGGGTTTCTGTACTCTCACTCATTCATACCAGGTCCTTGCCTCCTTAAGTAAACCTGGTATATTGGGGCTCATTTAAGTCTGGTGGTATCCTGCCGGTAAATCCAGCGGGATACCACTAGACCGTAATACCATTACCGGCACCTGGTCTGCCGGAATTACCGGCAGATTACAAGTGCCAGCAAGAGTAGGTAAATCCCCATTCCATGGAGTCCCATAGCACTCCATGAGGGGATTGCCAGTATTACCGGCACTGGTAGTACCAGTGCCGGTCATACCAGCTTTTATTTGCCGGTGGGGTGCCTGACTTACCTCCAGCTCTTTGCTCTTTGCTTGAGGTAAGTCAGTCACCCCACCAGTAAATGTGTAGTTTGCCGGTCCGGAAACGTGCTGGTAAAAGTTATTTCCGGCATGTTGATTCCGGACCGGCAAACTTAGAATGAGCCCCATTATCTTCTGCATCACTCTATTAACTTTGAGCAGTAGTTTTGAGAAACTGAAAAATGCATTAACCTTAGTATGGGTAAGCAAAGAAATAAAAACATGAGAAAACATGCAGCCTTCGTAACCACCATAAGAAAATTCACCCCAAAATGAAAACATGTCTTATCTTTGAACCTTTGTTGAGTTTTGATTAACCCTTTCACGTTCATATCTGGTTGGTTTTATCTGAAAGATAAATATTTAATTATGGTTGTGCATTTATGTTCCCTCACAACTGCGACACTTAATGACACTTAATGGCACTGCCAGTCCTAGTCCATGTGGATGATTCTGTGCTAATAGCCCGGACCCCAAGAGCTTTGCAGTGTCTGATTAACAGTTATGTAGACTTTATGGGAGATTTAGACCTGCAGGTGAAATCTAAAAAAATCTGCAGTAATGTACTGTGGTCCAACCAAGAAGAAGCGGAAGTTTAGGACCATGTGGTGTGGGATGGGTCCAATTCCTCGGGTTGACTCATTGGACGATCTGGGGGTATGTTTTTCAGAGGCTTTTTCTCCTGAGGCTCATTTTAAAAAACAACTGTGCAAAATGAGGCAGTCAATGGGGAGCATTTTGCGCTTTATGGGGCTACACGGCAGCAGCCATTGAAGATAGATAGAATGATTTAAATAACTAGGACCAGAGGAATCTTAAAATATGGTGCTGCGATTTGGGGTTATGCGAACCAGAAGGAAATTCAATATGAATACAATGGGCCTCATTACGAGGAAGGCGGTAGAGGGTTAACTGCGCCGGTAGAGCTGCTGGCGCCGTTAACCCTCTACCGCCTCATTACGCGGTCTGCTCGCGGGCCCTGCAAAGGACGTCTGGTAAAACCAGGCCTCCTTAGCGGGACCCGCCAGCAGACCAGGATGCTAACAACGGGCCCGTCATTAACAGGCCCGTTGTTAGCATCCTCACCATTCAAATTGAGCCCTCTGGGGGCTCAAATGGGAATGGGGATGTACCGGGTCCGGGTCCCGGCAAAGGGATTTACCGGGCCCTCCAAGGTCGGAATGGCCCAGTAATTCCTCATTCCTGGAACCGGTACCCGGTATGGGGGTAGCCATGCAGCTAAAAACGGCATGGCTACCTCCATACTCGTAATGAGGCCCAATGCCTTTCTGAAAAAAGTTGTTGGCCCTACCACTGTTGACAGAACGTTGTGGTCCACAATGAACGTTGTGGTCCACAATGAACTGGGCATGCGCTATATCGTGGCTAATCTGGCAAGAGAACAGATTTCACTGTGGCTTAGGGTCTGGGAAAACCCTAATGCTTCCTTGTGCCAGCATTTTATAAGAAACATTTCTAAGCATAATGGGATGAATCAAATTAAATGGCTCTGTTATATAAAACAAAAATTACAGAACTTAAATCTGGAGGGGCACTTTGATACGCCAAGCCTATTGACTAGGGCGAGGAGTCATGACATGGGAAAGAGAGTGACAGCCTGGATTTATGGCAAAAGAGAAATTTTAGAGACAGTAAAACCATCAAATAGACATTTTATGTTATTATCAACAAATGAAATAAAAGACTATTTGGTCTGGTCCCATAAGAAATCACAAAGAAGCCACATCACCAGAGCCCATATTAATGGTCTACTATTGGGGAAGTAATAGCAATGAGAACGGGATTGAGTATTCATGCTGTCTGTCCTGTATGTGGTGCGGGTTTGGAGGATTTGGCACACTTTCTGTTTTTTTTGCCCCAACTACGCCGAGCTAAGAAGGTGGTTACTGGTCCCTGTTTTAAGAGGGGAAAACTTTATTCAGTATGGTCCAGCGCTTCTCTTCCTGTTGAAGGCAGGAGCCCCTCTGGCAGCTTGGGCATTGTCGATCCTTGTAAGTAGGGCCTTATAAATGCGCCAGAAGATCATGCAGGACAAAGAGGCCTTTTTTATTAACAAACTAAAGTACATTTCCCCTTCAAGTAGGTGGGTAGAGGTTGGATGTTTTTATGCTATTTTTTAACTTGTAGGGGTCAGCTGAATTTTAATGTTTTAATGCATAGATTTTTAATAACTGTGTTTTATATCTGTGTTTTGTACTTTTATGGATATTGGTAGCCGAATAAAGTTTATTACTTACTTACTTAATGACAATATCAAACTGGGACCAACTTCGTACATAGAGAATGCACTCACTTCCTTCTAATGCACTTAGTCCTAAAAGTTCCTGATTTGATTTGATCTGATGCATTTGTATAGCGCACTGGATAGACTTAACCGTACTTAGGTGTACATATTTGAATAACCACGATGAAGGGGGGCAGCTAAATTAGAAAACCAGAGAACAGCTAGCTCCTGTCCTCATCAAGATCTTTTTACTTGGATAGATATGTTTTAAGGACTTTCCGGAACTGAGGGAAAGATTCTAGTGCCTAATCTCCCGTGGGGGGCTGTTCCATAGTCTAAGGCCATATACCGCAAATCTACTGCCTGCTCTGAAAACACAGGAGGAGGGTGGAACTGTCAAAAGTAGTTTAGCCCTTGAACAAAGCTCCCTAGAAGGTAGATATCTACTGATTGTATCCACCAAATAAGAAGATGCAAGGTTATTCCACCATTTGTATTGCAAACATAGGACCTTAAAATCAATTCTGTCTCCCATGGCCATTCAGTGGAGGGAAGGCTGCCGTGCTGAAATAGAAGACTTCCTCACTCTGAAAAACAATCTGACTGCAGCGTTTTGTGTTCTCTGTAGCCACTAACGTTGTTTGAGCGGAATACTTGCAAGAATGCTATTACAATAATCTACGTATGAGTTCACAAGAGCTCCTACTACTACAACATGGTCGGCATTCAGAACAAACAGGAGGGCTTGCCTCTAAGCATATCAAATCTCCTATTGGTTCAAAAGGATTTGTGTCAATGTTTTTGTATCTGTATTTGTTTGAAAAACAGGGATGTCAATTTCAACGAGAAATGACTTACAATGACACAGTTACAGATGGTGGAGGCATTCCCCAAAAGGGTGACAAAGATGAGAACAATTGGTGAGCCAGTTTGTAAGGGTGTGAAAGAAGTGGGGCATAGGCCAGGGATTAAACAAAACAAAGCAAAGAAAAACAGGAGACCTTAACTGGTGAGAGGGATTGAGGGGAGGCAAGTGCTTCAAACTAAAGAGTGCTGCACAAATAAACAAAATTCCATTATTGCGTGGAACTGGAGGCAGTGGTGGGGACCCGCAGGTAGGATGGGGGAGATGGCAAGGGGGCTCCCTCTTTGGAAAGCAAGCCAACTTTAAGATAAGCTTTATTGTGATGTTTTACATCAATATAGAAATGGTGAGTGTATGTTTTAAATAATTTGACAATGATAATTACAGAAACAATATATTACATTGTTATTTAGTATTACATTTAGTATTTTCCTATCCATTTCAGATATATCCCTAATTTTCTGTGCTGAACATCACTGGCCTTGTATGATAAACACAACGTTTTTGCCCCGTTGACCTTAAAGGTAATTAATAATTGGGAACTATAGACATCCTTCTTTTCTTGAAATAATTCAGTAAAGTCATTGGGCCTCATTACGACCCTGGCGCTAAGTGAAAAACGATGGCGGTAAATGGTTACCGCCATCGTTTTCTGCTAGGTCCGATCATGACCCGTGACCGTTAACTACGATGCCATTAGCGGCATCGTAGTTAACGCTGCCGCTAACTGCGCCAAGGACGCGCGCACGCGACTTCCCACACCGTACTTAACGCCATGGCGGAAAGGTACGCGAATGCCGACCCAAACGGACATGCACCTAACGCCATCACCCAGCCCGTTAAGTACCTTACCGCCATGGTGCTAATTACGCCATCGCAAACCAACCGTAAATGGCCATGTAAAGTGAATGCAGCTGCCACAGTTGCACAGAAACAGCACAGGTGAAGGCAATACAGACTCAGGAAGTACAAAAAGAGCACACCCCACCCCTTCCCACACCCAGTCACACTCCACAATGATACCAATACGACTAACAATGTTGGGGCTGGAGGACCTGATAGCAATGCAAGTGCTACAACAGCAACAACAACAACAGGCAGCACAGAGGAGACGCAGGAGGAGAAGGAGGGCAAGGCAGGCCCAGCAAGCCCCACCAGCACAGCCAGTGCCACCACGCAGGCAGCCCCCAATCCCACGCATCAGAGCCAATCCATTCAACCTCACTGCTGAGCAGATCCACACCCTGTACCGTTTGGACCGGGACACCATCACCGCCATCGTAGACATGACACACAAAGACATCGTCAGCATGATAGAAACTCCAACCGCCATCCCACCCCGACTGAAGGTAGTGTCTGTACTCCACTTCCTGGCCACAGGCACCTACCAGCACACAGTGGGGCACTTGCATGGCATTTCACAACCATTATTCTCACGAACACTCATCCAAGTGCTCGATGCCCTCCTCAAGCACACAGACGACCACATCTCATTACCACGGACTGCCCAGGAGATTGCAAACACCAAAGTGGGTTTCCATGCACTAGCCGGCATACCTGGTTGCATTGGTGCCATCGACTGCACCCATGTGGAATTGGTGGTTCCACGTGCCATGGAGGTACCGTACCGCAACCGGAAACAGTTCCACTCAATCAACGTGCAAATGGTCTGTGACTCCAACAAGATCATCACACATTGTTGTGCCCGATTCCCCGATCAACCCATGATTCTATGGTCCTGAGGAACTCCACAATACCACGCTACATGGAGCAACATGCAGCCCCAAGATCCTGGCTACTCGGTGAGTCCAATGTCATGACCATGGAAATGTGAAGTGGGTAGGTGAATGACGTACCAATGCATACTCCACCTGGCTGAAAGGGGGGGGGGGAATGATGCATACTCCACCTGGCTGAAAGGGGGGGAATGATGCATACTCCACCTGGCTGAAAGGGGGGTGAATGATGCATACTCCACCTGGCTGAAAGGGGGGGGAATGATGCATACTCCACCTGGCTGAAAGGGGAGGGGGAATGATGCATACTCCACCTGGCTGAAAGGGGGGGGGAATGATGCATACTCCACCTGGCTGAAAGGGGGGGGGGAATGATGCATACTCCACCTGGCTGAAAGGGGGGGGGAATGATGCATACTCCAATTGGCTGTGAGTAGCAGAGAAAACGGAGACAGATGATACCCTAAAGCAACCCAAACTCCACCCAACACCAGTAAAGCCAATACCCAATGTATGCAGCCCTACCATGTGAATGAGGTTGTGTCCCAACCATGACACAACCATCTGCAAGTGCATTCTACCAATTCAGACCACATTGTTAACAATGAAAAGCACCTACATGCACGTCACCAAACACCATCAACCGATAGGCCTGTCCCCCATAACTGCCCACGAAGGAGGCACATGACGGACAGAAACATCAACACACCATTACACAGACAGCAGGGCCCCCAAAATGTCCCTGTCTACATCAGCATTGCTCACTGGGGTCATGATGAGGCCCACAGCAATGTTGCAATGATGTGCGCATTGCCATCACAGGACATGTGCCAGGCCAACTAACCAAACGGCATGAACGGACACAGTGGATGGGCACTCACAATGCACTCCACCCCTCTGCATACATTGGGTGATGGCATGCAAAACAGGCCATGGGAGCCATGAGCATATACTGGTTGCATTGTGTGAATCAATTAGTGCATGTAGAAGTGAGCCAAAGTAACAGTTGGATGCAAGCCAAGGTGGCACATCATGTTCTTGATCAGACGTCATGACTGACACATACATTCTCGCCTACATACAGGTGATGCAGGCTATCCCCTGAAGAGGTGGCTCCTTACACCAGTCCGGAACCCGCAGAACCAGCACAAGGAGAACTTCAACCGTGCACATACACGTACCCGTGTGGTCATAGAGCAGACATTCGGCCTATTGAAGGCACGGTTCCGATGCCTCAGCAGGTCTGGTGGGGCACTCCTGTACCGCCATGAGAAGGTGGCAAAGATCGTCATGGCATGTGTCATGCTACACAATATGTGCATCAGACGGAATGTGCCCCTGCCCCCTGACGCAGAACTGCAACCACCTGACGATGAGGATGAGGAGGGTGGAGATGGGGCGGCACCCCATGGAGGAGGCGATGCACAGGAGGGGCGTGAAATGCGTCAAAATATCATCGACCACTGCTTCTAGCACACACGGCTGGTGTGTATCTTATGGAGACTGCACTTGGGGCACTGTGTGTCTCTGGGACATGCACACTGTGGACTGTACACCAATAAAGCACACATATGCAATGAAAATGTCCACACATTTCATTTAGGAAAAGGAAAAAGTGTATTTCAATCATAAAACGTCGAGACACACCCCCTTCCACCTCCCCCCTCCCCCCTGCACACCCCAACACACCCACTCCCACCTCCCCCCTCCCCCTGCACACCCCAACACACCCCCTTCCACCTCCCCCTCCCCCCTGCACACCCCAACACACCCCATGTAAGTGTCAACAGATGCCTGTGACAGTGGCCACAGGCTGTTACAAGCCCCCTCTCCTGGCCCCCGGGGCACCCCTGGCTGTGGAGCGCAGGTTCCGTCCGGAATGTCGGACGGGGCTGCTCTGTGCAGAACTGGCAGCGGAGGATGTCCCTGCCTGCTCCCGTGCATGCACGTCCTGTAGGGTGTGGGTGAGCTCAGTGAGCGCACGACGCAACCCGGCAAGTTCACCACAAATGTCCCTAGACATGGCCTGCATAGCATCCCTCGGGGTGGCAGTGCTCTGCGCAATTTCGGCCCTTAGGGTCTCCGTGGCCTGTTCAATGGTTGCCCTAGCCCCCACACATTCCGCAGCATGCTCAGTCAGCATCGTGGACAGATGTTGCTGCTGTTGTATGATGTCCTCGAGGGACTGCTGCCCCTGCTGGGCAATGCCCAGTGCTGGTGGTGTGATGGAGGGGCTGCTCCCCTCCTGTGGACTGAGAACTGGGCATGGGGTAGAAGGCCACTCCTCTTCCTCTGTGTGCCCCTGTGTGTGATCCTCATGGGGGCTGGCATTTGACAAACAGGGGGAATGTAGAAGGTCAGTGGGGCTTCTGACTTCGTGCTCCTCAATGTCAGAGTCTGTACATGCAGCAATTGCAGCTGTTTCACCCATGTTGCTGCTGGCCGCAGACCCGGTGCCTTCTGTGGCAGGCAATGTTGGTACAGGTGGTGCTGCTGCTGCTGGCCTGCTGCCTACTGGGGTGCTTGCCGGTGTGCCGTCCGGTTTGCTTGCAGTGGATTCTGCTTGTTGTGGGGTCTGCCTCACTGCAGCTGAGGTTGAGGGTGCGGGGATGGTATTATTGGCCTTCTTGGCTCTCTTCGTCGCAGGGGTGTCCTGGTCCTCGGGGTGTGATTCTGTGCCTGTGGTGGAGCAAAGGAGGGAGGGCGTTATTGATGGGTCTGCTGACTTTGGAATGACAATGATTGACGTGATTCTGGTCAGTAGATGAGGCAGATTTCAGGCAGGGCCATGCAGGTTGTCTCCTTTTAGTGTGGAATGTGGATGGAGGTATGTGGGTGCCAGCAGTGTATACAGGGTGAGCTTGCATGTGGCTATGGGCAGTGTCGAGCTAATGTGTTGCATTTACACTCTAGGGCAACATTGTGCTACACATGAATGGACTGCAGTGACTATGGCATGTCTTGTTTGAGGCACCTACCTTCATCGCCTGATGTCGGAACTCCCCTTTCCATCCCTCCGACGCCTTCAATGCCTTCCATGGCAATCGTGGTTGCACATATTTCCTCCCACGGTTGGAGTTTCAGTGGGGATTCCGAACCTCCACCGGTACCCAGGGCAAGGTTGCGGTTCGCAGAGATGACGGCTCTGACCCGTATGCGAAGGTCATCCCAACGCTTCCTGCACTGCTGTGGGGTGCGGGTACGGTCCCGACCGCGCTGACGCGCTCGGCCACCAGGGCCCATATGGCCTTCTTTTTTGCTATCGCCGGCCTGGTCATTTCCGGCGAGAAAACGACAGCTGCATTGTCTTGCAGGGTCTCCGCAAGCATGCAGAGTTCCTCCCGGGTAAATCTTTCCTGGCGCTGGTGGTCACATGCCTTCTTAACAACTTTAGGCATTTTTGGGTGGTTGAATGGGTGGGTGTCAGGGTTGGATCTGGTGTTGTTCGGAAGGATGGCAATGGATTGTGTTTTTAAAGATGGCCGACGTGCTGTTTCCCGTTCCGCCGCGATGACGCTATTTCCGGTTCTGCTTTTTACGGTGACCGCTAATTGCGGCCACCGCTAATTACGGTGGCCGCTACTTACGGTGGCGGAAGTGCACCTTGCTCGCCCTACGATGCCGGTAGGGGCCCTTTCCGCCATGGCTTTATTTACATTACCGCCATGGCGTAATGCTTGTGCGCGATGGGTCGTAATGTGGCGCTGTTTACGCCATCGGCCCACGGCGTAAACGCTCATTACGCCATGGCGGTAATGTCGGCAGATTACCGCCTGGGTCGTAAGGATGCCCATTATGTATAATTTTTATTCTATGGAACTAATGATTATACTATCTCACTCCTGAGGAAGGGGAAAACCTGCAACACATTGCATATCATGAATATGTCACAACCACCTCGGGACAACTAGCATCAATGGATATGTTGGTTAATTCTAGTTGTTGGGCTATTTAAAGATATTGCCCCGAGTTTGAACATCTGTAATACATATAATAATGACTTTCTGTATACAAGTGTACTAAATTGACATACTTTTTACTTTAATTGAATGTAATGTCTACACATTTCTTTTGAAATTATATGTTGCGAAAAACCAACATTTTGTTTTATTGTAAACAATCTATAAACTCTGCTTTGATTTGAATGAACTTGCAATCTGACTTTGTCATTGGATTACTCTTTTTCCATGTGCGGTATCGCGTACATAAATGTGGTGAGTGTAACAACTTGAAGATTTTGTTCCATTCATCCAGAGGTGAACAAAAACAGCAAACCAGCAAACTAAAATACAAAGCACAAGGAAATTTCAAGGAAGATTTGGAGGAATTTGTTTTCGAACCCAACTCACATGACGGCTCCTCATGCATAGGCCTATGTGCTAACCACTTCACAACAAATGCAGCACCCAAGAAGCCACTAGAAGCATATAGATGATCATTAACGACCCCTCATATGTAACCATTTCCCCACAACCTTACACATAAGAAGTGATTTGTAGGCAGCAGAGAACTTTCTCTTTAGACCTATTGACAATGGGAAAAAAGAAATAAATCAGCCAAAGGGCTCTCACCGAGACAACAGTGTTTTGATGTTACAGCACCGCATTTATTAAATCGGCTTCCTCTTGAATTAAGGCTTATTACAGAGCTACCAAACTTTATGAAGAGACTCAAAACGTTACTAGTTGGTTGTTAGTATTCTCTTCACATTGACACAATATGTTTTCATCACTTGACTTCTGATCTTGTTTTGAATTTTCTGCCCTTTGGCGCCTTTAGAGATTTTCAGCGCATTACAAATAAATTAATAATAATAACAATAACCAGCTGGTTTCGCATCGGGCCAAAGAGGACGTTGTCTGTCAGGGGATACCTCAAATGAATTGACAAGTACAGTAAGTAGCAGCCAGTTTCGTGTTGCCCTGTGCGACACCGTATATTTGGGTGGACTGCTATTCTGCAGCATCATGGAGTTGTGGGTGGATCCTGTGAGCCGGGATACAGCCTTGGGTGCTGCAGAGCCTTGCACTGCATTGATTCTGGGCTTCTGCTTCAGGTTATGGAAGATTTGGTTCTCTGTCTGGAGGTGCAATGGATTTTAAGTACAATCAAAGGCACTCTAACGATGAATAGAGCTTTATTCGATTTCTTATATTGCGCCATACACCCATGGGCCTCAAGGCCCTCACAAGCCAGTTACAACAAGAAACAATAACGGTCATAACAGAAGGAAGAGTCTAGGCAGACTTGGTGCATAGAAATCTAGCCTGGACCTAGATCAAACAGACGCGTCTTTAGTTGTTTTTTAAATGGGGCTGTTGAATCACAGCCCTTTAGGGCAGAAGGAAGCTGATTCCAGAGATTCAGGCCCCAGGCATGCAAGCCTGAGCCACCAAATCTCTTCAACAGGACTCGATGTTGCTGTAGGAGGATGTCCTTATTGGAGTGGAGAGTTTGTCTAAAGGGAACTCTGGGAATTCTGCTGAAAGATAGTTAGGCAGTTATGGACTAACACGCTACCTTTAAATCGAATTCTTTGACTGACAGGTAGCCAGTGTAATTTTCTTCGTGCTTTAGTAACATGAGTGCATCGACCAAGGCCACAGACAGCTGGAACTGCTCTGTTTTGGATCACCTGTAGACTTTTTACATTTGCCTGGGAGGATCCGATAAGGAGGCTATTGCAATAATCCAGTTTAATATTAATGAAAGCAGCCGCGTTCAGAGCCCTTTTGGTCTTGCAGAGGTAAGGGCGGATTTGCCACAGCAGGCAAATGTAATAGGAGCAGGAGGAGTTGAGGTGCAGAACATGTTTCTTGAAGGAAAGATAAGGATGATCAAAATAGACCCCCAATGTTTTCACATAATCAGAAACCTTGATAATATTTCCTGCAATAGAGAAGCTGCTGTAGGATGAGTCAAGATAATTGAGTTTTGGCTGTGTGCCTAAGATGAGTAATTCAGTTTTCTTATTATTCAGAGCCAAAGAATTTCTGGCCATCCAAGATTGTATAGCGTTAAAGATTGAATTTACTATTTCTTGGTCTTTATTAGTCCTGATAATTCAATCACAATCTGGGTGTCATATGCGTAGGTTGTGACCGTACGCCCAGGGAGGATAGCGGGTCGCACAAAGGTTTTATATAAATGTTAAACAAGAGCAGTGACAGGCAGGATCCCTACGGAACCCCACAAGTCAAAACCGCTTTTTGAGATTGTGCATTGTTCTTGGTTACATAAACGGTACAAGGGCAAGTGAGTGGAAGGGTTTGAGCACCTACCCACCTTGACTAGTCTGTCAGCCAGAATGGCATGATCGACAAGATCAAAGGTGGCCGAAAGATCCAAGAGAAGTAGCAGAGCATGGCCACCTCTATAAATTAGCTCAGTAATGTTGGATTTAAGATCCAAAAGGAACGTTTCGGTTCTGTGATTCACGCGAAACCCAGACTGACCCGTGGCGAGAATGTTATTTTGTTGCACAAAGCTTTGATGCTGATTTGGTGCCATTTTGTCCAGAATTTTCAATAAACAAGGGACATTGGTGCGCGGCCGGAAATTTCCACGATCGCCGGCATCAAGATTCTCCTTTTTCAATAATGGAGCATTCCAAGCTTCCTTAATGCTATATGGAACAGAGGCTTCGGTGAAGGACCGATTGACAAGAGTGGCTACCCAGGGCACTAGGGAACTCTGAAATTCTTGAAAGAGCTGTGTGGGGGGATTATCTCCTTTACATGATATTGGTTTCAACTTGAGTATAGCTTACTGAATCTCACTTTCTGATACCTTGCGAAAGGGGAAGCAAGAGGAAGCTGAGACATGTGGAGGACAAACGGGAATTCTGTGAAGTAGTTTAAGTACATCCAGTATATTTTGTTGGTGTGATTTGATTTTCTGAGTAAAACAATCGTGGATGTATTGACACCATGCACTATATCTGCCTCAGGGATAGAAACCACTGGACTGCCCTTTAATTCTGAAAGCACTTTAAACAGTTCCCTTGGCTTGGATTTGGCTGTTTCAATCATAGTATTGAGTTTTTCTTGTTTGGCTTTCAGCAAATGATTCTTGAAGACCTTCACAGAGGACTTATAGACACCAAGAGAGACATCAGAGTGGTGTTTGCGCCACTGACGTTCTGCTGTTCTTTTTGCTACCCTAGCAGTAATCATATCGGAAGAAAGCCACATTTATTCTCCCCTTATTTTTCATATAGACCGATACACAGCATGAGTAACCAGACCGAGTTTTTCAGACTGCATGTGCACAGGAAATGACGAACCATATTTTGTTTTTGTCTTAGAAACAACTCCAGATTCAGGATCTCTCCCAGTGTTGCAGCATTCTTTGAGGATAACTATTAATAACGATTTCGGAAGTGGGCCGGCAGACAGGGGAGTTTTGAGTAGAATGATAATTCCAGCTGTCATTTTTGACCTATCATTTTGAAGGCTGGCTCTAGACACACAGGGCCAGAATATCAAAGCTTTTTTTGGTGCAAGTGATGGGATGTGCAAGCGCACCCCATCGCTTGTGGCAAAAACAGTTCTGCAGAGGGCATCTGAATGTGTGCAATTGCACACATCAGGGGGCATTACTATGTATTTTAAATTCACAAACAGGATGTAATTTAAAATGGCAAGGGCCATTGGTGTGCCAAATGCACTTCTATCCCTCAAACACGGATAGAAATGCTTTTTTTCTATTTTTACCATTTAAAAATGAAAAGCGCAATGAGCAACCACCTGGGTGCTGGGAACCTGTAATGCTTTAGTGTCTTGAGCATGCTCCCACCACTGACGTATGCAAGGGGGTCTAGCTAGGTGAGTCAGGTGACCTGTGCATTTCCCAAATGGTCATCTCAGAAAAAAGCACATCCTCTGCGCTATTTTCAGAAGCCCCGTTTTTTGAGCGTCTGGCTCACAGAGGCAGATTCTAAAACTATATTTCTGGTGCAAATCTTGAGAAGCGCTGCAAATGGATAACATATGGGTAACAAATAGATTTGTTGATTTACAGAAATGAGCATCTTAGAGATGTGCTAGCCGAAAGAAAATGACAAGCATGGGCATAGGGCAGACAAATCATGCAAATTAAGCCTTCAAGAATGGTTCGCCTCATAAAAAAATGTGCATAATGCTCCAAAATACATTCTAAAAAGACACATCTTTTACTTACCTCCGTTGGCTCCCGTCTTCATTGAGGGACATCACCACAATATCCTCTCCAAGGGCAGCAGCTACACAAATAGTCAGACCCATGGTTTTGCAATGTTGGTGTATTTGGAGTTGGATTGGCCTATGGTCTGTGCATTGCATGCCATTGCATATTTTGGCCAACTCGTCCATGTATATACCCTGACATGCCCTGGGGCTATTAGCACTCCGTACATTTCCCTGGATGTTAGGCTCTCCTCCCCAGCGACCCTTGTCTGTGTGTTGGCAGTTTGTGTGGGACATCCTTGCTCTACAGTGGTGTGTACAACAATATGTGAGAGGGCAGTGAGATTGGGGTCCCCTTGGATACTGTCCACCTACCTGTGGCAGGGGTTTCATTTCTGCCTCACCGATGGTTTGGACCGCTTCCAGTCCCTGGGTGAGTAACTGTTCCATGGCCACCTCCACAACTTCTTCATCACCCTCAACTGGCAGCATGTCTGGATCATCGGATACAGTCTGGTCTTCGTGGTGAACTGCATCTGTTGGGTATAAGGCATATGGAATGTCAGGAGACACACTCATCTAGCCATCAGCTGAATGTCAACAGAGGTCTATGGCAGCATGTGCTTCTGGAATGGGGATCTCCTGGGGTGCGCTTGACCAGTCGATATCCCATGTTGTCCTCAATTTACATTAACCACATTTGCACATAAGTCCTTCACTCGTATTTCTACTTTGCCATTACATATCTGGGGCATTACATGTGTAGCCTGTACATGTGTAGCCAATGTGAGTTTTGATTGGGATACATGAAGGGTGACGAAGAGGCCGACTTGTGTACCCACATCTTTTTTTACGGAACTGCTCTAGAGGGCTTTGCATATACAGGAACACACAGACAGATAGTTACGATATTGCTGTGACTCACCTGACTGTTGTAATGATGTGTTTGGTCCCTCAATGCCCCCTATGGCAACAATTGGGACCTTACCTGCAACTGCCTCCCTCTGCTGGTGTCATGTTGTTGTCTGCAGGTGGACCTCCCCCCTGTGTCGCTGTCGTGGGCATGCAGGAGGTCTGTGATCTTTTCTTTGGCCCACCTCCTCATGTAGCCCCCCCGCTTCTTTATGTCCTTGGTGTTGCAATTTGCAACATCCATTGAATTCACATGTGAGGTCAGCACTTCCCAAAGTTAATTTTTGGCCGCAGGCCTTGCCCATTGGCGATGTAGTTTGAGTTAAGTATCCTTGTTGTCAGTCATGTGTTTCATTATGACATCATCCTCTGCATCACTTAAGTTTATGCCACTGTGCCCTTTCTCTGCCCCATATCCATCCTGATTGCACTGGCGTCACGGGGGCCCCAGCAGTGGAGGTCCCCGTGTTGCCCATCCACGGCCCCCCCATAAAACCTAAAGTATGAGTCAAGCTGTTGGGTTTCTTTAAAAAAGAAAAGAAACGGGCCTGTTCCATTTTTCCCATTGGGGAAGCTTGCTCTGTTGGTTGCTTAGCAACCTAGAGCCCACCCATGCGCCAAACAACGGGAGAAGAGCACCTTTGACATTATTTTCCCACCATGGGACCAGACCAGAGACCAGAAGCAGCGTTGTGTGAAGTTTATGCACAATGGACAGGCGACGGGTAGGTTTAAAAAGTGTTGGAATCGTTTGTGAATGTTTCAGACAGTGTATGTTTCTGTGTCTGTGTTTGTAAGATTTGCAATGTTTCTATATGTATTTTTGTAAAGTATCACATATGTAATTTGTGCATGGTGCAGGCCGGTGGCGTAACACAAAATGTGCGAGGCCCCCTGCAAGATCTGCTGAGGGCTCCACCAAGCTTCTCAAAGAAGCGACGGCGTGCCAAAGACTCCAGGGGCCGACCTCAGCCGCCAGGCATGGCAAAGTACAGATGACCGCGCTGCTGATGGGAGGCACCGGCACTGCACTATATAAAAGATGTAAACATTTTAATCAAACCCTACATCATTCACCCAGTTTAAGAACAAGGGAGTGGCGCAGAGTCTGTCCCTGAGTGTCCAAAAGTACCGGCCACCAGTGTGCGCAAACCAGTACAATTATTATGTACTTGCTAATGGTAGAGTCAGCTTTTTGGTGCTGGGAGGGTGGGTAGATCCTGGGGGGACACTGGCATTCTAAACAATTTGAGGTCAGTGCTGAAAGCTGAATATTTTTAGTGGAGGGCCACAAATTGGTGTGAGCCACCAAGCGTAGCGAGGGAACCCTAGTAATGGAGGAGGTATGGTTGGTGCTCTCTCTGAGAAACTGTTTAAAGTAATGTTTTGAAATGGTCCAACATATGGCAACATTGTTGAGAAAAATGGGGTAAAAAGCCATGCAATCTAATATTCTATAGGATAATACACGAAAAACAATTGAGTAGATGCTATTTCATCAACAGTACACGGGAAGTATTTTAAATTTTCATGATGCCTGTGTCCACAACATATGCCAACATTGGCACTGTAAGTCACTTTTATGAAGCTGAGGACACAATCTATCTATGCCAGTATCTGTCACTATGAATACATTTCAGAAAGCTGAAGACACAATCTAAGCCAGTATAGTGACTGTATGTCAAGTTCATGAAATAGTGGCCACTAATTATGCCACTATAATGACTGCAAAATCCCTTTTCCATGAACATGTGGACACAATACATGCCAGTGTAGGGACTGTAAATCTCTCCTAAAGCTGCAAACAGAATGTATTTCAGAACCAGTAAAGTAAAATCTTTTCTTTTTTCACCCTCCTCATAAAAAAACATGCATGTATCTCTCCTGCATATATGGGTGACATCCGGGCATTTAAACCTTTGCATTTGATATGGGCTATGAGTAGCTGCCCCATGTTGACAGCCAAAAGACATTGCAGCATACACCTTTAATTCAGGACATTACATGTGTGCTTTGCAGTGTGCACGTTCCAGACTGCCTTTGCTGGTATCCTAAGGCCATCATCACTCTCAGGCCTCTTGCAATATCGAGCAACGATTTTAGCACATTGTTGCCTTTTTATTCTGGTATCCTCTACATTGGTGCCCAGCTGTCAAAAAGTGATTAATACCTATTCATTGAACATTTATTATTTCAGCTCTCCAGTGGCAGTCTGTACCTTTATAATTTGGAGCAATGAACCCCCTTGCTGCATTTATTTCACTCCATAATAATAAGCAGGTGCCTTGGACGTTTTTTTTCCAGCTGCAGGGAAGGAGCCCCCAAAGCTAAAATGCAGCTTACTCCTAGGCCACTAAAATTCAAGCCATGGCAAAATAATGAACAGGGCCCAACCGTAGTTTCCTGATTAGTGGACTTGATAAGGTAGACAACCCCTCTCAAGTCTGCAGAGGCTTAACTTAACAATAGGACACGATCTAATGTATCAAGTAAAAGCAAGAAAGCTCTGTGTATATGCGGGGGCGCAGGCACGCACACGCTCATTAACATATATTCATGCAAATAGCCTTCTAGTTCCAGAAACATTTTGTTTTGCCGATGTTAATTTAGCTGCTAATTGTTGACAGAAATTGTGAAACAGGTGACAGGTACAGACTGTGGGAGATTATGCCCAGAAAAGTTAGGTTCTGTAGTTGAAGTACCGCGTTAAGAACACATGCTAAACCCCCTCCTTATATTTAATATTGGGACAACATGAGGAACCTTTTGTAAACTCAACTCTAATATAAAGAACATAAATGAATTCTGTAATCCCTAGAACCTCTACAAATGTTCTCTTGGGTTTGTCTCCTTTTCTATCTCTACAAATTTGATTTTGTAATCTATGGAAAATGTTGACCATACTGTTCTTCAACCCCCATTTCCTTTACTCAGCCAATTTGTTCTTAAAAAAAGAGGAGCCTTAACCAAACACCAAAATGGCCTTTTCTTTATCTCCAACACTAAATTAGTTATCGATTTTATGTGTAATCGATATTCATGTTTTAAATTTAAAAAAAGTGTACATCATTTTTAAAGTTATTTAATGCGTCAATCACCAACAGAAAGCCATTCTCAAAGCTTTCTAAATTGATGTCGGATACACGAACTGTGCGATTCTCCCAGAACATTCGACAAACAGAAACATTGTTCTTCTTTTTCACTTCGATTTCTTTTAGCATGAAGCCCGACATATTTCTGTATAGTATTCAAATTAAACATTGGCCATTCGACCCATTACGTTTAATGGAAATCACTGTTAATTTAGATATTTATCTGAGCAATCAAACATAGCAGAAGCAGCCTTTATACATTTTATAATAACTGTACAAACGTTCTCAAACTATCAATTCCAGTTGAATTTGACACTCGACCATCAAAACAGACAAGTTGGTACACCGTGAATTTTTAGTCTTCATCTTTATATTGCTCGAAGAAATAAGTCTCTGTTTTCAAATTACCTTATGAGTCACCCCATATTTCCTATGAATAAAAAGATTACATTTACAAACTGTATTTTGCAGTCAGCACTACAATGCAATTTCCTGATATCCCGCTAGAGCAAGAAATATGATGCTTTTTCATATATTTGATCTCCTATTTTCAGGACCAAGTTCATAGATAGGAAGTAATCCACTTGCTTTGATTCTGGACAGCCAGGCTATATGCAAACAATGCAAGTCTACATTTTCAAGTGAGTTTGTGGGAGGCACCGTGCATGCCCTGCGAAAGATACCACGAAGGCCCGCCACTAGTCAGGGAAAAAGAGCTGCTGCCTGAGCCAGAATCAGGAAAAAGAGCCCTGCCTCTCCTGCAGTGGTAAGAAGAAGAGCCGGGTCTCTCTTTCAAAAGATGTGAGGGACATCCCTCCCCCTCTGTTGGCTTCAGGGAATAAGAGTTGTGTCTCTCATTTCAGAGTAACACCAAGAAGAGAACCCAAAGCTCTTTAACTCATCCTCTTTTATGCACCCTTCCCTTCCATCAATACCTATGGGCAAGGTAACTCTTGAAACTGACCAAGGAACTTAATTAATACCTCTCATGGCATTCTAACACACGGAACAATGATGCTCTAAAGATAGCTAGAACACCTCATGAAAACAATATTCAAAAAGCTAAACGTGACTCTTTTACCAACCCGATCGGTAGCGCAGTAAACTCGACCAAAGGGCTTAACAACCCATGCACCAATCCTAGCTTATTTCATCCACCGGAGAGCTGGTGCAAGGACATTCAGCAATCTTTCGGTAAAAAGATCGAAGTATAAGAGAGAGAATTGTTTAATTCACCCAAAACGTTCCCACATTCGCCGACATGGACATTAATATTCCCATCTTTCCCGGTTCCGGTGCAGACATGCACTCCACTACTACACAGTCATTCACTATTAAAATCATTTGTGCTCAAGATCACAGGAAAATTATTTCTCCCTTCGCCTCCAATTGTGCCCAGGAGACTCATGCCCTTCCTTTGTTATCAGAAACTGTGCCAATTCTTTAAATCCCATCATTACCAACTTTTTTAACACCTAATTTTGGCAATGTTCCCTACCGCCTGTGCTAAAAAGGGTTCGGTCACCCCTCTATTAAAGAAACCCACACTAGACCCTGCTACTCCTACAAATTATAGGCCAGTTACGAACCATCTTTTTTTACTGACAATCCTCGACAAAATTGCCACATACACCTCTGCTCACATGTCGAAGAACACAAAATTCTGGGGAATTGCCAATCTGCCTTTCACCCTCACAGGAGAGCTGAGACAGCCCTCATAAACATAAAAGAATCCCTGCTCCAGATCACGGATCAAGGCGATACTTGCCTATTGGTGTCCTTGGACCTGTCCGCTGCCTTCGACACCTTGGATCATTTCATTGTTTTCCGACATAATGAAGAAACGATGAAAACATCCAAATCTAGCACGTACTGGTTCAAAGAATTCCTAACTAATCGTACAACTAGAGTCAAACTAGGTCAGTATGTTTCAACACCTCTATCTGATAAATGGGGAGTTCCACAGGGATCTTGTCTATCCCCTTTACTATTTAAAATCCACATTAAGCCCTTTCGTGACCACCTGACTTATTTGGATGCGTTTTTCAAAACTGTGCAGACCGCAACCAAATCATTTTCAGGTTTAAGGAAGACTTGCCTTCAAACATCTGCAGCATTCAATTTGTATTGGCCCCGATTGAAGAATGGATGGCTGACAGCTGGCTGGGACTTAATCCAGATAAAACAGAAATCCTGGTAGATTCCCCCCCAGCTCACCTGAAAACCATGCAACACATATATGCGAACATCCCTTCATCTGGGGAAAAAAAATCATAACTCAGACGAAAATAGTAACCTTGTGTGTGACATTTGATTCCCCTCTCTGTGTGACTCCTCATGCAAATCGAGTTATTAGTTCATGTAATTACTATCTTATGATATTGAGACTAATTCAAATACTTGCTTATATTGCTCGCTCCATGCTAGGAGGCAAACATGACCATTCCAACAAGCCATATGCCGGCACCACTAAATAAAGCCTGCAGCGACTGCAGGTTCTTGGAAATGTAGCAGCATGCATAGTTACTGGTTTCCCGATAGATGCCCACATTACAATGATTTGACGCAAACTTCACTGGTGGCCAGTTGAGTCCAAGGTACCCTTTACACTTTTAGCCATCGCACATCTTTCTATTCATGGTAGTATGCCAGATTATCACAAACCAAGAGTTAAGCTTCTCACTTCTAGCCACCCACAAAGATAAGCTATAAGACACACTTTATTTGTCGATCTCTTTAAAAGATCAGGGGCTGTCAGAAAACATTGCGCCGCCCGTTCTGCCAAACCTTGGATTGCCTTTCTGAGTCCTTCTGCACCATCAAGGACTTAAATGATTTTAGATGGAAAGTGAAGACATTCCTCTTTTAGGACATGCTCTCAAGCCTTCCTCTATTTTCCCTTGGGTGGATTGCTGAAATACCTTGGTGTGGTAGCACCGCATCCCCACACCACAAAATGCACCACATTCTGCACATGACGGGACGCATGAAGCAAAGTCTGTTTCAATTGAAGTAAATGAAGTGCTTTCCCAGGACACAACACAATAGAGTACATACAGATGTATGTCTTTGCTCTGAAGACATGCATACATGTTGCCATAGACAAATCCTGAAAGGATGAGAACTCAAGTTGTCCTCCATCTTTTATAAAATGCAGTTAGAACATGTTCCTTGTTTTATATTTCTGATAGATAAGTAGAGAGATGAATAGTTTATCAGTTTATTCGACGTTGTTTTCGCTCTGCACTGATTTCCCCATTAATGCAAATACAGGGCTAGAGTCATGTTTAACTCCTTTTTAAAACCCCTAGATGCTCGTCACCCCAGTAGCCTGGCCCAGCTCTCCAACGGAAGGTATACATAGCTCCAGGGTCTACACAACTGCCCTTCGGAGCCCCCTGAAAAAAGATCTTTCGCCTATCTGCTAGACCTCCAACCAGAAGACCTCTCGAGGCTTGACTTGTACCTCATTTTTTATTGCCTTTCTCCCATTATCCCCAACTGGAATGGTCATTCCCATGCTCACATAGGAGGGGTGTACTAGGATTACACCAAGTGCTTCATTCCAAAACTTGGTGCTTCCCATGAAATCAGCGTAAAATGTTTCCTGGGCATTTGACATATGATACAGAAGGAACTAGTAACATCATCTTCCCAGGCTTAGACAATGGCAGTACACACCTGTATTTGTGTATCTGTCAGCTGTGCTTTATATAGCTGTGTAGCAAAGGAGAACTGTGCAACAAGGGAATGCAGTGATTGGTTGCAAGAATATGAACATAATTAGAAGGGTAGTGTATCAAGGGTGCTGTTGAAGGGCGTTGAGAGCGGGTGTACAGACAGGGGATGCAGATCAGGGAAGCAAAGGCGGATCCAGTATTAATTATATGAACAATACTGGACGCATGGCCATCAAGCCATGGGAAGGTATTCAACTCTCAGTTTTGTAAATCTTTCCATCGCTAGATAGAAATTAAACATGATTCCTCTTGTGCTTAAGCACTGCGGCTTGTTGTGTTTTAAAATTAAAAGGTTTCTGTGAATCATCTTTACATAGCTGGCGTATTTGTAGAGCGCACATTCACCCCCATAGGAGAATCTTGGCGCTATTGACAGATGTGTTTATTGTTACCCAACTTAATGGTATTTATTTTATGTTTATTTTATGGACCTTGGAAGGATGAAGGGTTGAGTGAACCTGCTGGGATTCGAACCTGTGACCAAGAGATCAATCAGCAGTCCCTGTAGTGGATGTATTAGTCCACTGAGCTACAGACCCAGCTGCGTGAATCATAGAATTCCCATTTTGTACATCAATTGCTCGAATGAATCAACAGCATGTATATTTGAAGCGCATTTCCTTTGTTTTATGTCCAAAGCTGTACGAGAAGATATGCCTGCCAGGAAGAGCTTGGAGCACATCAGTCTGCCATGTCGAATATGTTAAGCTCCACCATGATTCGACTGGTGTGCCGAGGCCACACCGGCAATGCAGGCCAAGTGCCAGCCCACATGGGGTAGCTCGTTGCTAAAACCCAATGTTTGAGGATAACTCCCAGAATGATCCAATCAAGGCATGACGTTTGTGCCCCGATCATATTTAAACCCCCAGGTTTACTGTGGAACTCACAGCTTACTAGGAATTTCCAACTAACTATGGGCCCAGGCCCCTTACAGCCCACTTTGGGAAGTGCATATGTAGTCTTCCTCTTTGGAATTAATTTAAAAGGAATGGATGAATATCCCACCCGGGCCCTGTGGGTATGTGTAGCTTAGCAACAGTAGTATAAGCAATATACCTAACCGCTCAATGAGGGACACATCATTTAATACCATGAGATGAAGCAACCAAAGCAATTAACTGGCAGGTGACCATTAATACACTTGAAACCTGCTCACACCCCAACACATCAGGATCTTAAGTTGCAGGTAAGTACCTTTATTGACTGTTTATTTTGCCCATTTGTAACACGACCTAGAACAATAAAGCCTTTCAACTTTTTTTTCTGAAAACAGGAGGCCACACCGGATCTACCTTCTAGTTTCTCAAATACCATGAGAGGCTTCCAAAGAACAAACAAGTGAATTGCACAGCAGCGTCGCACCTTGGCAAAGTTGCATGGACCACGACAAATACCACGACAAATGCAATAGGAGTGATGGACTCAAACAAACACGAAGGTAATACTCACGTGTCTGCAGTAGTGACCCTCAGCCTGAGTGGACACTGCATTTACTGCTTCATTAAAACAAGCGTAACAGGTGAATGAAGAGGTGCATATGGCTATGGAACAGCTGGGGCAAAAACCTCATGGTTGCAAAATGCTAGACATATATTAGTGAAGCACAATTCCAAGGAAGCCCCCTGCCTTTACCAATTACCCACATACGATGCACCTGACTGCTCCGCGTACTGGTCACCCTCTGAACTCGGGTCCAGGCTCCTGCATGTCCAGTTGCCCTCGCACTGCTTCCGGGCTCTCCCGGCACTTTAGGGTCTGTTTCTGCAACCCTACAATCCCTTCTCTCTGCACTTATGAGCCACCCGCTGGCTGCACTTGTGAGTTAACTGCACTTTCCCCTTCCCCTCCACCTCCCCCTGGCACTTCTCCCCTTCCCTCTTCCCCACACTTGCGCGATCTGAATGACACAAGGCCTAGTAAGATCGTTATTGTGTCCTCCCTTTGTTTCCCCCTCCTTGTCGCGCCTAGAAACACTTGTGTACAGTGCGTTATAAATGCCACATCACATCATATCATATCATATGATGCAGTATGATATTTACACTTATTGACCTTTTGAAAATGTAATATATCAGTTATCTTATCGCTGATATTTTGTTATAGGCTGCAAAAATTGATGCAGATGTGTATGAAAGTGTATTTATGTACCTTCAACCCTTAGGCTGTGATCTAGTCATTTTGGGGACTTTGCTATAGTGTTGTTGGAGATCCAGACAAATTCAGTATGGGGCTCCCGTAAATGAAATTCGTAAATCTTTGCCCTCCTTGTAGCTGTTTTCCAGTTAAGTGCATGTGTGATGAGCGACACATTCAAGAGTCTCCTTAAGTGCAGGCAGCATGTGCTCTTGGGTTAGCATCCTGCCATTTCGCAGTCTGGGGCCTCAGAATTCTCAGGGTCCTTCCTCTATGTGGAATTTAGTTCAACACCTGGTGGTGGATCATACTAAGGCTGGCAGATCAGGGTCAAGTTTGAGATGAAATGAGACACAACTTTCTGAAGGATAACCCTTTCCTTGCCACCCATAGGTCTTGTAGGTGGTGTACTTTATCTTGAATTTAATGCTGGACTCCTTCCAATATAGTGCTTTCAAGACATATTTAACATGCTTGTGTTACAAGAGGTTGCAGCATATTCTGTTCTTAGCAAAAAGTACCTGTACTCTGCACGGGTTCTGTAGGCAGACATGATACCATTCTCATCAATTGTTGAAAATCGAGATCCTGTAGGTCGCTGTTCCGAGTCGCTTATCGCTTGATGTGCTTCGCACTCTTCAGTAAACTGCACTGAGACTGGGTGCGTTTATCTGGCTGACATAACCCGGAGCAGACGTGGAGAGGAGCAAGAGTTGGTGTGCTGCAGTATACTGTGAATTTCTGTGCGCTCTCCCCACCTGTTGTCTCATTCCGGCGCAATGCAATGCGTTGCAGTGCAAATATCTAGGAAATGGTGCATCGTAGTTTTCAGGGACCTTTTGAGTTTAGTCCTCGTTTCAAGACGCTTAAAATGAGCTTTGTCTGGTCCTTCTAGGACCACATTGATGTTTTGCTGATTTCAGGCAACCGTCTCATTTTTGAAAAGGCTGAAATCTGGGGAAAGAGGTTGGTTGTCCAAATGTCATGTAGCCAGTAATGTCCGGAGGGTCTTAATGGGTTACTGTGCAGATTGGTGGAATGGTGTGGAATTGTATGAGAAACAAACTAACAGATCTTCTGCTTTATATAAATAGAGAGCGAGATAGAGATCGACAAGAGATTTTTGGTTCTGGACTCTCTGCAAGCTGATGATGAGTTTCATGGCCTACTTCATTTACACTATTGTACAGCAATTCGGACGGGCCATCGCACAGGTTCTGGTTAGCTTCACAAAATACTAATTTTGAAAGAGTAGGAGTATTGCTTTAAAGTGAAGATTGCTTAACATGTATGTTAGGGGTAGACCTGTGTGAATATGTGCAATGTTTGGAGGAGCCGCCATTAATGCTCTGTCACGTTTGTGCCAGAGCGTCTTTCATTGGTCTAGTGTTTCCTTTGAAGCTATCGGTTGCATTTAATGATTTCCGGCTACGCAGACTGTTGCTTTGCAAGCGTTCTACTACAGTTAATGGGTAAGAAGCTAAGTCCCTGCCTGCTGCTCTTTGCTGACTTGTTTCTTTTCTTTGTTCCCAGCTCTGTGGCACCCTCCTTCTTTCCGTCCCCGCCTCCGTTGTCCGCACCTCACAGAAATCCTTTTCCAGAGCTCTCACTACTTTTCAAATCTCCAGAATCTCTACCGTCCGAATTCGCCTTTCGGGTTGGCGGTAGTTTTTTCTCTTAGTATTCTCCTTTACTGGCCTCATAGAAAGCTCAAGTATTGTTTTCCTGCGGTCGCATTTGCATTGTGGACTTCATAGTCTCTTTTCCGACCTACCTTGCAGATGGAACTAATTTACCAGAACCTATCAAGTAGAAACATCATTGTTATCATGAACTACAGGATTTGTTCTGCCTATTGGGCTTTTGCCCCGCACTGGGCTACCTCTGGGGAGGGGGGGGGCATGGGATACCAAGGGGGTTGCCCCTTGCCTTCAACTTGGTTATTAGTTGAGCATAGTGACTTCCTCTCGGGGTAGAAATCTTCAAGGAAGAAGACAGTTGGTATGCCAGAACAACAGCCTTTCACCCCTGAAACCAGTGATTCAGGTGAGGAGGATATTGCTGATTTGGAGAACCTGAGGCATGCAGGGATGGACTGAGCTAAAGAGGTTTGAATGTGCCTCTGATGTTCCTGGGAGACCTTTCAGTTTTTTTGTCCAGGTGAAGTGGGATTGTGTTGGGTATAACTTTTCCCAGTACCAGAATCCCAGACTCAGTGTCCACCAAACAGAGCTATCAGTATTCATCCACTGGTAGAGATGGCCCCGATATTTGATGGTTTTGTGGTGCCCCGAGAACTTGTACAGTTGGATTAAAAATAATTCTTGGTATTACTCTGTGGTGCCAACAGTGCATGTAGATGTTGAGCACCAGAGCTGAAATGGAGAAGGCTTGTGGTGTGCGGCATGGTACCGTCTAAGAGGGGAAATATGGCATAGTGAGTCCAATTCGCAATTCTCCGTCGTAGCCTGGAACCTGGCTGTAGATCATGAAGAAACACATTTTGTTCTAAGTGCTCTTTGCATCTGGCTTGTGACGTCTTTACAATTGGACTACTGGAACGTAATCATTTGGAGATTGGCTGATAGTTTGCTTGAATTTGTGGATCGGCCAGAGGAGCTTTCAAAAGGGTTGCGATAATAGCATTTTTCAATTGGGTGGGAACAATGTCATTTACAAGTGATGTATTGACCAAACCTTTGATGTAGGCTATTAGCGTTGGGAGAGATGACTTTCATAAATGATGTTGGGTATCTTTCAACTGGCATGTTGGATTCATTGGGTTTTAGAGCCAACTTCATCATATCTTCCGTTGGCTTGAAGAAATAAATGTGTACTTGCCTGATTTGTAACAATCACATGAAGCTGTTCTGTTATGCTATGCTATTTTATTTTGTAATGCTTTGTTGTTTTGTCATGTAAGGCTATAGTCTCATGCTTCCCTGTAATTTGTCATCCTATGATATGATATGCTATTTTATGCTGTGTCATGCAATCCTATGTTGTTTTGCTAAGTGCTACCTCACACACTTGGCTTTAGGTATTGAGTGAAGGGGGATGTTTTAGATGTTTAATGCTGGCCCTATGTTCTAATGTATGTTTAGAAATGGCTCCTCTCAAGATCAGCCTGGCTCCATCTCCTGGCTAAACCACTGAGGCCTGCCTTAAGATCTGATACCGAAGCAGGGTCTGAGGGTTGATTACAAATAGGACAAAAGACCCATACAATGAGTTCTTATTGATGTGAACACAAACTGTGACAAAATGACTACCGCTCAGCAGGATTACAAGGATGAATAGTGGCTAAACCGCCTACTCAGCCCCACACTACTTATAACCCAGCATTTATCCCAGTCATCAAGGTGAAACAGACACAGCCTGAAAGGTATACCTCCTTGCCTTGTTTGATAGGACAGGCGGATGGCAGGCTAAGTTGTGAGACTCAGGGGCAGAGAAACAGAGACCTGCTTTCAGCAGCAAGCAGGCTCCACTGACTAAACAGGGTGTAGGGACACTGCAGTTGTGTAGGCTGAAAGCTTGAAAAGGCTTTCTGACCAGGTGGCGGTGTTGAGTTGGGAAGCCTAAAATGCTTGTTGGCCTTAAGAACAAGAATGACTCCAACGGTCCCCTTGAAGCATCTTGCGTGACATAGAAAGCGCCCAAAATGGCAACTAGGCCATTTGGATATGCAGGGAAAGGCAGGGGATGCTGCAATGGGTCTGTGGTTGCTAGGAGTCCCAATCCATGAGCTGCAGGACACAGTGAGCCCTTCTGTTAAACTCCCAAACGAGGGAGCTTGGCTGGCTCCTACAGGGGTTCTTTCACCTCCAGTACAGCCACAGTGATACCTTGATCCGACAGTAGTTAGCCCCACTGTTCCTAGGGAATGGTTAGGGGTCAGAGGTTTACTGTGTCTTGGATGTCCTTTATCTTCACCTCCCGGGCAGAGGACCAAAAGCGGTCCAAAAGTGTATTTCTCTTATTCTTCTTAGAGCTCAGGAATGATTCAAAGAATGAAGGTGTGCCCCTCTCCTTTTGTAGGCAGAATGTCACCAGGGATTGGCCCAAAGCAGACCTGCTGTAAGAGGTGCAATCCCTGTTGTAACGAGTGCCCTTTGCCTTATGACATCACACCCAGAGTGCCTTGCTACCTGGAAAAGGAAGGGACAGGAGAGGTAAGAGAACATACCACAAAGCAAGATGGTGGGTTATTTCTTCAGGTCCTTCTTCCCTCTCTGATTACTCTAACCCCCTCCCCTTCAAAAGCCTGCTGGCTTTAAGGTATTCCAGTGATCGGCACCCTGAAGGAGGCTGGCCCTGTCATGTCAGTGCTGGTTGGGAAGCACTGTTCCGTGGAGACCTCCTGGGGGAGGTTTGTGTGCTTTCGGGGATGGTGTGCCCTCCCTACCAGAGAATCAATGGAGGCAGCATTCTGGATATACTTTCACAAGCAGCCTAGACACCAAATCAAATTAGTCCTGAACATCTGCCCTGGGTAGAGCTTACACTGATTGCTGTGGCTTCATAATTGTGTGCTCTTATCATTCACCATGTCAAAGGTTTAATTGCTACTTCTGCTACTTCTGCCTGCAGTGATGTTGTGTCCCAGAGAATGTCAGGGTGCACATGTGATCTTTGAACTTGCACTGTGCCACAGCAGTTCTGGTACTGTCATGTTAGTTGGCAAGGCAGCATTGTACACTCATTTTGGAATGGAACATTTTGAAAAGGGGGTCGGGTTAGCACACCTCCCTTTCAGAAACAGTATTATCTACTTCATTTTAAATTATTACAAATCAAAAAAGCTAGCACTATCACAACCATGCCAGATATCATTCTGCCACAGGCACCATAGGAAAGAAATAGCGAGGACAAGCTGCATTTAAATATGCACTTGCTTTTGCCTTTAATAACTTGTCTATACGTCCAAAAACAAAATGGGCCACTTAGCAGCAGGCTCGACTGGCCTAAATGGCAATACCCAAAGGGCCAGCAATTATTCAAGGATAGGCCAGTTTTATTGACACAATGGACCACTTTTGTGCCAGAGCAAACCAGTTTCATAAGTTACTACACTAGTTTTAACCAATGTTACTGTGCAAGTAGGTTTTTCAAATACGTTGTTTGCAAGATATTTTACCAAAAACACCCCCTTGAAACAGTCTGTTCTGGGAAGTAATGAATTGTAATGTGTGATTGTGGGCACATTTTTATTGGTGCCTGGACGGATTGTATGCCTCAGTCTGACCCTGAGTAGCAGAAGGTTTTAAGGATATAGATTTTGGTGGATCAAGAGCGTCTGCTGGGACAACGGCTGCCAAGAACTGAGACAATCGAGAAGATAATCAGCATTTGGTATTGTTGCACACCGCATAGCTGTGCTAGAAAGGTAGGCCACAAAGTCCAGGGAGCAGATGAGTGGACAGGAACATAAAATCCACAGTAAGATATTTGGAGGCAAATTATGGCTCACGACATCATGAGGGACACGTGATGTCACTTCATAAACTTTGAGCTCAACTAATTGAGATCAGCCAGGTAGCAGAGGAAGGGTGCAGGCACCTGACAGCCTCTACCCCCGATGGCGTAGAACTTATGCGTGGCTTGCAGCCATTCTGGAAATGTTAATGAGATTTCTCCTCTGCTTCCCACATGTAATGCCAGCGTCTTTCTTTGTTATCATCTGATACCTGTCTATACTATTGTATTCAATACTGTTGTACTACCTATGCAAGCTAAGCACTCTGTAACAGCGTTACGATGCCCCAGGGCCGTTTGTGCGCTCTATAAATGCAAATAAATAAATAAATCAAGAAACCTGATTTTTGTGTCACCCAAAAGATTTGTGAAAGTTGTCAGGAAGTGCTTTATCATCCCCTAACTTGTCTCCACATCGTTTCTATCGCCATGGTTGAGGCCGACCAATTTTTCAAGCATTAAAAGGAAGTCCATTAATACTTGACCACACTGGAATGGCGGTCTACGTGCACGTGGCGTGTAGACGCTCATGCATGTAATGTTCGTGTACATGGCAAGTATGCTCCTATGCCTGATGATTGCATATTAGGTCTTCTTGACTTGCTCTTTCAGTTGAACCATCGGACAATGCCCCTGCACAGCCTGATGTTGCCTGGCAGCGTTACCCCACTCTGTGTCCTACTGTGTAGTCTATCATGCATGCAAAAGAATACTATCTCCATGCCAACCCACCTGGATAACTGACTATTCGGGTGTGGTTGATCTGATGGGGTGATACGCTGTGCCATACTGATGCCTGTTTTGACTCATTTCCGGTGCTCTGGACACGTAACCCTGCATGTTATTAGATCACCACCCTGCCGTCAGATGGTTGATTGCTCCCGGATCATGCATGTGCTCTACTACTACGTTATCGGAGAGTCCTGGTGCTCAGGCACTCATCCCAGTTATCCAAGCCATCTTCGGCATGCACAATGATTGCTACGCCTGCCTGATGACGCGTGCTGCATGAATGCTGTGTCACAGATGCATATGTGTAATTACATGCTACTATATTCTTGGGTGTGAGAGCTCGTATTTATGTGTCACCTTCAAATGTACACCTGTGATGCCATTACTGCCTCTGTGGAGCTACAAAAGGTTTGATGCATTTGACTGTCCCTTTACAGGTGGTCCTATGTCAGGGACACGTGCGAAGTAAGTGTACTTGTCCATTAGGAAAATTATGGTGGCCGAAGCCCACTTCCAGCACAGAAGGAAAGGATCAGTTCTGAAGAGACTCCCTAGCGTGGTTGAAGAAAATGCCTTTCCCATCATTCGCTAGTATCACACGAGCCATTTGTGTGGATTTTCTTTCCTAGAACTGATCATCAGGCCTGTTATCGAGGTGTAGCTCCCCATTACTAGCATGGCAGTGCAAGCGAAAGGTGGCGGCAACACATTTTCTGCCACTTTTACTTGGTTGGCGGTTTTCCCACCACTTTACCCCCAAAGTAACGGTATCAATGCCACCAGCCTCATAATGAAGGCCTTAGAATTTGAAACAAAATATGAAGGGGGTGGAGATTCTGCATGCATCCCTGCCTAATTCACATCCACCAGTTCATGACATGTCGCAAGAGATACCTGATGATCAAGGCGCATATATGAAGGGGGTGGAGATTCTGCTTGCATCCCTGCCTAATTCACATCCACCAGTTCATGACATGTCGCGAGAGATACCTGATGATCAAGGCGCATATATGAAGGGGGTGGAGATTCTGCATGCATCCCTGCCTAATTCACATCCACCAGTTCATGACATGTCACGAGAGATACCTGAGGATCAAGGCGCACATATGAAGGGGTTGGAGATTATGCATGCATCCCTGCCTAATTCACATCCACCAGTTCATGACATGTCGCGAGAGATACCTGATGATCAAGGCGCACATATGAAGGGGGTGGAGATTCTGCATGCTTCCCTGCCTAATTCACATCCACCAGTTCATGACATGTCGCGAGAGATACCTGATGATCAAGGCGCACATATGAAGGGGGTGGAGATTCTGCATGCATCCCTGCCTAATTCACATCCACCAGTTCATGACATGTCACGAGAGATACCTGAGGATCAAGGCGCACATATGAAGGGGTTGGAGATTATGCATGCATCCCTGCCTAATTCACATCCACCAGTTCATGACATGTCGCGAGAGATACCTGATGATCAAGGCGCACATATGAAGGGGGTGGAGATTCTGCATGCTTCCCTGCCTAATTCACATCCACCAGTTCATGACATGTCGCGAGAGATACCTGATGATCAAGGCGCACATATGAAGGGGGTGGAGATTCTGCATGCATCCCTGCCTAATTCACATCCACCAGTTCATGACATGTCACGAGAGATACCTGAGGATCAAGGCGCACATATGAAGGGGTTGGAGATTATGCATGCATCCCTGCCTAATTCACATCCACCAGTTCATGACATGTCGCGAGAGATACCTGATGATCAAGGCGCATATATGAAGGGGGTGGAGATTCTGCATGCATCCCTGCCTAATTCACATCCACCAGTTCATGACATGTCACGAGAGATACCTGAGGATCAAGGCGCACATATGAAGGGGGTGGAGATTCTGCATGCATCCTTGCCTAATTCACATCCACCAGTTCATGACATGTCGGGAGAGATACCTGATGATCAAGGCGCATAAATGAAGGGGGTGGAGATTCTGCTTGCATCCCTGCCTAATTCACATCCACCAGTTTATGACATGTCACGAGAGACACCTGAGGATCAAGGTGCACATATGAAGGGGGTGGAGATTATGCATGCGTGCCTGCCTAATTCACATCCACCAGTTCATGACATGTCGCGAGAGATACCTGATGATCAAGGCGCATATATGAAGGGGGTGGAGATTCTGCATGCATCCCTGCCTAATTCACATCCACCAGTTCATGACATGTCGCGAGAGATACCTGATGATCAAGGCGCATATATGAAGGGGGTGGAGATTCTGCATGCATCCCTGCCTAATTCACATCCACCAGTTCGTGACATTACGCGAGAGATACCTGATGATCAAGGCGCATATATGAAGGTGGTGGAGATTCTGCATGCATCCCTACCTAATTCACATCCACCAGTTCATGACATGTCAAGAGAGATACCTGAGGATCAAGGCGCACATATGAAGGGGGTGGAGATTATGCATGCGTGCCTGCCTAATTGACATCCACCAGTTCATGACATGTCGCGAGAGATACCTGATGATCAAGGCGCATATATGAAGGTGGTGGAGATTCTGCATGCATCCCTACCTAATTCACATCCACCAGTTCATGACATGTCAAGAGAGATACCTGAGGATCAAGGCGCACATATGAAGGGGGTGGAGATTATGCATGCGTGCCTGCCTAATTGACATCCACCAGTTCATGACATGTCGCGAGAGATACCTGATGATCAAGGCGCATATATGAAGGGGGTGGAGATTCTGCATGCATCCCTGCCTAATTCACATCCACCAGTTCATGACATGTCGCGAGAGATACCTGATGATCAAGGCGCATATATGAAGGGGGTGGAGATTCTGCATGCATCCCTGCCTAATTCACATCCACCAGTTCATGACATGTCACAAGAGATACCGGAGGATCAAGGTGCACATATGAAGGGGGTGGAGATTATGCATGTGTGCCTGCGTAATTCACATCCACCAGTTCATGACATGTCGCGAGAGATACCTGATGATCAAGGCGCATATATGAAGGGGGTGGAGATTCTGCATGCATCCCTGCCTAATTCACATCCACCAGTTCATGACATGTCGCGAGAGATACCATCATGATCAAGGCGCATATATGAAGGGGGTGGAGATTCTGCTTGCATCCCTGCCTAATTCACATCCACCAGTTCATGACATGTCACGAGAGATACCTGATGATCAAGGCGCATATATGAAGGGGGTGGAGATTATGCATGCGTGCCTGCCTAATTCACATCCACCAGTTCATGACATGTCACGAGAGATACCTGAGGATTAAGGCGCACATATGAAGGGGGTGGAGATTATGCATGCGTGCCTGCCTAATTCACATCCACCAGTTCAGTTCATGACATGTCACGAGAGATACCTGATGATCAAGGCGCACATATTAAGGGGGTGGAGATTCTGCATGCATCCCTGCCTAATTCACATCCACTAGTTCATGAAATGTCGCGAGAGATGCCTGATGATCAAGGCGCACATATGAAGGGGGTGGAGATTATGCATGCGTGCCTGCCTAATTCACATCCACCAGTTCATGACATGTCGCGAGAGATGCCTGATGATCAAGGTGCACATATGAAGGGGGTGGATATTCTGCATGCGTGCCTGCCTAATTCACATCCACCAGTTCATGACATGTCGTGACAGATACCTGATGATCAAGGCGCACATATGAAGGGGGTGGAGATTCTGCTTGCATCCCTGCCTAATTCACATCCACCAGTTCATGGCATGACGTGACAGATACCTGATGATCAAGGCGCACATATGAAGGGGGTGGAGATTATGCATGCATCCCTGCCTAATTCCCCATCCACCAGTTCATGACATGTCGCGAGAGATACCTGATGATCAAGGCGCACATATGAAGGGGGTGGAGATTCTGCTTGCATCCCTGCCTAATTCACATCCACCAGTTCATGACATGTCGCGAGAGATACCTGATGATCAAGGCGCACATATGAAGGAGGTGGAGATTCTGCATGCATCCCTGCCTGATCCACATCCACCAGTTCATGGCATGTCGCGAGAGACACCTGATGATCAAGGTGCACATATTTGTGTGACATGGGCGTTGGATCTGTTCTCGCATTTTATTGGATAATAAGTAGTGAATAGTGCACTGCCGAACATAAAACACCAGTGAGAATTTCGTCTTAGAGAGGTAGAAAAAGCAGCACGGTATAACACTCATGTGGGCTCTGACTCATGAACGCACTTCCGGACTATAGTATGCCATTTGCAGGTGGAAGCAAGGAGTCAAAACCCAATTCTATGCTTGACATATTTCACAAAAGCAAATCTGCCCGAGCAAATTGGTTTGAGCTGCTACATTTGTTTTATGCGCAGAATGTGCACGCGGCGGGGTCGCCAGGAAGTGTCTGTCTATCACATCTCTGATTTATGAAGGGATTAAAGTTAATGGGCCTTATTACAAGTTTGGCAGAGCAGGAAAAAAGTGGCATCAATTCTATTGACGCCTTTTTTCTGTGGTAACGGAATTACTGCCAGTTTTCACGCACCGCCAAATTATAATATTTGGCGCATTTAACAATGGTGTAGTTACCATGCTGTATAGACACTCGAATTTTGGAGAAAACGTGGAGGATTCACCTCCAGCTTGTCGCTGGAGGTAAATCCTTCCGTTACCTCCACGCGGTAATTCCATCAGTGGTAAATCCACCAAAAATCCCCAGGGAGCCCTATGGACTCCAAAGATGGGGTGATACCACCACTTGTAATCCTGTAGTAACCCCACGCCACCGAGTGGCAGTAACGGTAATCGAATTTGCCAGTTATTTGGCAGAATTACTGCTGAATTACCACCAAACTCGCAGTAAGGGCTGATGTGTGGGGTTCCTTGCAGCTCTTTCTCCTATACCTGATTTCCCCACTTGGAAACCAAGGGTGCGGTAACATACAGTGCTGAGAGGCCCTCGCCAGCATTACTAAGCCCTAAATAGAAACCCCTATTAAACAAGTACAAATGCGAAAATAGCATTTGCAGAGACAGGCTCTTAAAACCGCCTCACTCAATGGCGCTCTGTGAACCCACTCGTGTAGGGTACTGATCGCAGCCTCCCACCAACCTGGGTTCATTTACTCAATGCATATCTAGGTGTTGGGGACACACTATACACTTAGATAATGCATGGCACGGCTGGCTGTAAGGCACGGACATCCGCGTAAGGAGATGGGGGGCAGGATGAGAAGGGAGCTTTGATTTCAAGTCAATCTGTTATTCTCCTTTCGGGAGGCCATAGGACTCCATTGGAGGCATGCAGTATTTATGCATGTGGTAATACTGCACGCGTTAACTAACGCCTTTGGCTAGAGGAAATGGCCTCCACACAAAAGAAGGCGGAAAAAAAGAGATTGATTACTGAAACCTGTGATTTGGAGGAGTGGTAAAACATCTGACTATCTTAAATTTTGAATATTTAACCACTGCCACCAACTTTGTAATCAGTCCCTAAGACTAAAATCCCCATTAAGTAATCAGCTATGCGTGCACAGAAATGCACATGTGTAACTAACTGGAGTATTTTATTCCAACAGGTGAAAATGAAAACGTGCAAGTGATCAACCTGCCCTCACAGATTTACCAGGTAAATATTGCTGAATGTTTAATATGCTTCTTTTCTCTCTTCTTTCAATTTCTCTTTTCATTTGAATCCTCACCCATGTGCATTGGCGGGCTTCTTTTGAATATCATCTTTTTCATCATGCGTACAATGGCCAATCAGCGCTTGCTGAGCAGCAAGCCCAGCTGTATGTACCTTTCACTCCACAATATGTTTAGTGAATGAGAAATAAGAGGCGCGAGGCTATCTTCTCTGATCTTCTGAAATATGTACAACCTCCACCCAGGCGTTAATCGTGATAGTCTTTGCCTAGTACTTGAAGCAGGTTTTGGGCATGAAGTGTTTGGCCAACTCAAAAAATATACATCAACTTAAAGTGAGTATTTGTGAGAGGTTCATCCCGCCTCGATGTTGAATGTTATGTGTGTTTCCAGTTTCTTTGCATAAAGGAGGCAATAACCTGGGCAACGACCAGGCGGCACATTCCATACAATATTGCCCGGGGCAAACAATGAAGCAATCTACAGTTAACATCAATTTTACGGATTGCACATTGACAAGTAGTAGAAACACATTCTGGTCAAACTTAGCTACATCTTCGAAATGGAAATGGTGTGGTAAAAGGCCCTACTCCATTTTCTTCCATTTATTGATTTTTTTTTTATACAAAATTCTGGTAAGCAATATTATCTGCTGTCAAAGACCCCACAGCCTTTGTAACCCCACTAGGATCTTATTGCTACATGTGGATGCTGTTTGGCTTCATCTCATCCTCTGCCGTATTTCAAAGATTGATGAAAAATGTATTTGGCAAATGTGTGCTTCCAAGACGATATCCTTACACATGCTGAATCTGAAAGAGAACATGACCGACTGTACATTGACATCTGGGCATTATCCTTTATAAGGTTATTCATCCTTTCAACCAACATCTGGGATTAAACATTATATTATATTATATTATATTATATTATATTATATTATATTATATTATATTATTGCCCTCAAACAACAATCCATCAGAAACTATTTCATCGCCCTAGATCGGAGCTGAAGATCTCCATTACGATTGACAATTTCATACGGCAATCCCTACCGATAGAACACTGACTGAAGAAACTGAGTTTACAGAGGAGCACAATTTTGGAGAGCAGATATGAAGGCACAAATGAGGGAGCCAACTGTGGATCATCTGTGTTCTTGCATTAGGAGTACTTAGTTGACCAAGGCTAATGAGACCTAGAATATGCGACGGTGAAGGTTTTATCATCGCTGACTTCACCGAGATAAAGAAAGTGAGCGTTGGTCCTGGTTTCACTCTTGGCATGTGCAAGCCTTCTACCCAAGGCAACAGACAGAGTTCAACATTAGGAGGTCTAATAAGACTTCTGGAATCCATAGCAACGTTTCTAACTCTGTTTCATGCCAGGCTTATTCCTCCATACCGTTTTTGATGTAATGGAAGTCTGCCCTCCATATTCATGGAATTGGGGGTCATAGAGTGAAGATACAAATTCTGTAGTGTTGATGTTTGCAGGCCGGAAGTAGAGGAGTCCTGAGTGTTGGTGTGTTTCTAGATGGGTAGTGGCAGAGAAATGTAAGTGTGTGTTTCATCCAGAGTGGTGGACCCAGTAGTAGTTGAAGCCAATGCTGCGAGTATCTAAGTAGTCATGATATGGGAGGGCGTGATAAGGCTGAAGAGGTGAAAAGTGGGATTACTGCATTAATACAGTATTTTTGTAGGCAACTTGCTGCAGTGTGCGATGGTTGATTGTGTGAGTGGTATAACATGTAGAGGGATGATGATGTGACTTGGTTACTGGAGAAAGGAGAGGTAATATTTTGGTCCAAGATAGTTGGCGTAGTGTTGTTAGAATATTTATTTGTCTCTGTTGATGACTGGCTGTTGCCATTCCAGTTTAATTTAAAGGGCACAATGGGATGGACCAAAATGACTCTGATCTCCCATGTTCCGTTGCTATTGCATTGTGTGCAGGCCTATAGCATCTTTCAAGAGTATTGTTCTGATGTTATCTAATGATTGCAGGGTATAGCACAAGAAGTGAGTCTGTCCTTACATAATCCTTGTCAAAAACACTGGCCGCACCAGAGAAAGCAGAGCAGTGCCCGTGGAACTTGAACGACAGTCAGTGGGAAGCACGGCAAGAAGGCAGTAGCCTGGCTTATCCATAACCACGCACACGGGCGGGGAGATGAAAAGAACTGGAGAGTAGGAAATTACAGACCCTGGAAGATACAGATACCTGAATTACACGTTTTGGGAAAAGCACACATAAGATCATCTGTACAAAAGAGAAGACAAGAAAGAAGCACATTATGGAAGACAACAACTGAAAAACGAATGCCCTTTGCATCCAACACAGAGGCTGCTCAGAACGCTGCTGGACTCAACTGAAAGGAATGCTGCTGAACACGAGTCGGCAAGGTGAAGGAAAGGATTTTCTTATGAGCACATGCGGCAAAATTTTGCGAGCCGCTTGGATTCAATGCATCAATTCAATTAGGCTCAAGAAGAAGAGGAAATGACCTCGAAACGTGTCAGCCAAGAACATTGAACTGACGGATGTTTTTCTTTTCTTTGCATTGAATGCCGAAATACTTACAATCTACTGTAATAAGGAAAACATTTTTGTTTTGTTCTTCCTTTATTAAATGCTTCTACTTTTTTTCTAAATTGAGACTGTCATTAGTTATAATTGAATGTGCTTTAATGAGTAATTCTATTTTGAACATTTGAATGTCTTTTTGACAACATTACATGGTGTGCAGGGGACGGGGGGGCTCCCAATCTGGATTCTCTTACTCTTCCAAAAACAGTGGTGAACCACTTAGTGAAATCCCCCCAAAAATGCAAGCATAGCTCTGCCGAACTGCAGTTTAGGAGTATCAGTGTCACCATCCCTCCTCAATGCAGATCTGTGATCTCCATTCACCTACCATCTGGCCTGCAATATGTTGCATTATAGATGGGCAGCTATAAAATACAGGCATATATTACATCTAGGCATTGTGAGTTTCATTTCATAGATGAGAGACAAGCTGGAGTTATCTATGATGTCACTCAGAGCCCTGTGATGGAATATACCCTGTAGTTGCAAGCTACCCAGCCATACATGTATGTTGTGTATGGGCATTGGGGAACCTTTTTCCACCACCTGTATTATCCCTTGTGGAAGAGTGTTGTCGGGGTTTTAAAGTGGAGGCATGTGGGAACTGTAAACAACATAAAGAAGTACCAAGGCCTCATTATGAGTTTGGTGTACTAAGTGTGGAAATACTGCCTTACTTGTCTACAATTCCCGCCACTTGCAACTGCAGTAAATCTGCCTGAGTATAAGTGGCAGAATGGCAATGTTAGGCCCTTTTATGGAGCCCATGAGGCAGGCAGTAATTCCATTTGGGATATATTCTCAACTTATGGGTGATTTTATGGGGGGGGGACTACCTGGAAAGTGTTGGAGGTCTACCCCCATACTACCATCAAAATCAGTATTTGGCAGTACATCAAAAGTAGTTGTAATTGTGTTACCGCCACTCTTTTACAGCACAACAAAACTCACAAGGAGGCCTCTAATTCCACCACTCCCCCAGACATAGGAGCATAAAAAAAAGAGCACCTGCCAGTGAAAATGCTATATCCTCGTGACCCTACGTGAGCGCCATCTCAGGAAGTGCCTCAAGGGCATCCTTAGCCCTGGGCGTCCCATTCAAAGGGCGACCTTTTAAAGGCTTTCACTATTTCTGCTTACCCCTGCTTGTGTTGGATCATGTACCCAATAGTCACCTAGTCACCTACTCATCTATTTATTATATTCCTCTGTGTCTTCATGTCATGTCCTATTCCATCGCGGATAACCCATCACATGTTCCCCCTGCTGACCTCTGCTCGCAACGCAATATTTCTATTTTCTCCGCTCCCTCCATTACTTCTCACGCTCTCCCCCAATTTCTTTTTGGTCTTCTGAATGCTTGTTCAGTTTGCAATAAATCTGTTTCTATTCTTGATCTATTTATTTGCTCCCATTTTCATTTTCTCTGTTGAACACAAATCTGGATCACCCCTGACAACTCTTTTACTCCATAATAAACTACAGAGATGGTGCCTCGCGGAATTAACACAAATATTCCATATGGGGCTCAAGGAGCGACAGGGGGTTGCGGCAGGCAAAAGCACAATTACAAGTCATGTATTCATATATTTTATTTAAAATGTGTTTTATAAACTACAATTAAACAATTCATATAAAATCATCAACAATGTTTGCAAAACCAATGGATTAGCATAATGTGCAAAGAAGCAACCTACATTGTGCAAATCCGCAATAAGAATTTTGCAAATCCGCAAGTCATATATGCCACTAGTCTTTAAATTATAACAAGTAAAGGCATCATATGCATTCAACTAATATACAAACATCGTTGCAAACATCACTGTTAAGTGAACTATTCATCTAAAGTGCAAACAGAACCCATTCTAATCATGCGGTTTTGCACACATTGTTGAGGATTTTATATGATTTGTGGATTAATAAAATATATTAATACATTAATTTTAATTGTGCTCTTGCTTGCCACAACCCCCTGTCATTCCTTGAGCCCCAATTGGAATAATTTGTGTTCATTCTGCGAGGCACCATCTCTGTAGTTTATTAGTATTGCTCCCCAGATGCCTGTGAGGAAGGGGATACCCATCAATTGGTTCTAACTCTTTCCCTTCATACTGCTTCCAGTTCGTTCTCTCATACTCCTCGCCCACATAGGTGTGGTGGGTGCACAGGTATTCTGTATAATTCCTCCTGGACTCTTCTAACTCCTCCATCTAGTCTCCCAAGCTTTCCCTCCTTTGAATATATTTGTTCATCCTTTCCTAAACCTTTCCCTTTCTCTCTTCTTGTTTTCTAGTATCCTCCTGGTCCACTTTTGGATTATCTTGAACATCTTGATCTTGTTTTATCTCACCTTCTCCCATCTTCTTTGCCTCTTTTTCTTCTTGGGGATTTCAACCTCACCTCTTCTAATTCATCGTTCTCTTTGCTGCTTTTACTCTATGACTCATCATTTGCACCCTCTTGTCATCAGTCTGGTTCCTTTCTTGATTTATTTTTCCCCTCACTTCCTTCTCCCTCTCCTGTATCATCTTCTTGCCCCTTTTATGCTTCTGATCACCTTCTACTTTCTTTCTCTGTTTCCCCTCCTGATCTACCTACTTCTTCCTCGTCGACAATCTTTACTCGCCGTAATCTTTCCTCATTTAACTCTATCTTTTCTTTCTTCTTTGCACTCTTCTCCTCCAACAATCCTGCTTTTCTCTTCCCTCTCCCCCAATACAGCTGCTCGTACTTTACATTCTTCTGTGCTATCTTTGCTTGATTCTACTTTTCCTGTGCGCTCTTTTTCTCCTACTTGTAAAACTTTACAGCCCGGCTCTCTTCCTGCAGCTTGCGCAAAGCCGAATAGCAATCGAAACATTCTAGAGTCCCCTTTGACCTTGTCATGCTCTCAACATTGCACTCCTTCTTCGATTCTGCTTTACTTACTGCAAAAAAGCTTATTTTTCGGAGCTCACACTTTCTCTATCTCAGCACCCTTGCCGTCCCTATCAGCTTCTTCACAGCATTCTATCTCCTAAACCACTTGATCCATCTGCTTTTTGTCTCTCTCTTCCTCTGACTTTGCAAACTACTCCACATCTAAAGTAGCATATCTCCACTCAGCTTTCACTTCTTCTGTTACTCCTTCCTCGTCTGCCTGTCCCGTCCTACCTGTACATTCTTTCTCTTCATGTTCTCCTCTTGCTGACTTTGACACCTCTGCTCTTTTAGCTTGTGCACACTCTACTGCCTATCCTTCTGATCCTCTTTCTTCTTCTCTTATCCCTCAAGTATATCCTAATTTCTCCCCTATGATACCTCTCTAATTTACCCCTCCTTTGCAAATTCATGCTTTCCAACCATGTTTAAGCATGCACTCATTCTTCCCATTCAAAACACTCTTGACTCATCTTTTTCTGCCAATTTCGGTCCTATCTCTCTTCTCCATTTTCTTTCTAAAATTCTTGAGCAGGCTGCCTATACTCTGGTAACCCACTATTGGAATCTTCATTCCCTCCTCCCGCCTCTTTAGTCTGGCTTTCGTCCTTTTCACTCTACAGAGACTGCTCGTCTACATGTCTCAAATTCTCGCCTCTCTGCTCTTCACTCCAAGCTCTCTTCTTTTCTTATCTTCTTGTCTTGTCCACAGCGCTTGTACTGTTGATCACTCTCTTCTTATTTCCTCTCTTTCTACCTTGGATATTTCAAGGTCTGTTCTTGAATGGTTCTGTTCCTATATTTCCCGATGGTTGTACTCTGTAGCTTGGGATGGGGTACTCTTCTCCTTTACTCCCTCTTTTATATGGTGTCTCTGAAGGTTCAGTACTTTGTTCTCTTCTCGCTTTATACTGCTCCTTTATCTACCCTTATCTCCTCTTTCCATCTTTCTTTAAATCTATACGCCAATTGCACTCAGATTTTTTTCTCTTTTTCATCCTTTGATTCTGGTCTCCACTATATTGTTTCAAACTGTCTTTCTGCGATTCAAAACTGGATGTCCTCTCATTTTTTACATCTCAACCCTTCTAAAACTGAGGTTTTGTTGTTTCCTGCTTCTACTATTCCTCCTAGTCTTCCCCCTCCATCTCTCTCTCTTTTCCTCCATCTTCTCTTTTATTTTCCTTTTCACATTTCTTCCATTGCTCGCTCTTGTCATTATGCACTTTTCAACATCGGTCGTTCTCACTCTATCTCTCTTTTCATGCCACGAAACATCTTTTTTGTTCTATTGTCTTTTCCCATATTGATTACTGCTCCTCTCTAATGCTCGGTCCTCCTGCCTTACATCTTCTCCCTCTTCACTCAGTTTATAGTTCCTCGACTCGCCTCCTTTACTCTTTACCCATTTGGTTTTCTATTACACCTTCCTTACTTTCTATTTCATTGCTTCCTTTTGAATACCATCTTCTCTATCATTTTCTCTCATTTGTTTTAAAATGTACCTGTGGTCTCCTCCCCCACCCCAGTTATCTCTCTACTTTGCTTTCGATGTATATGCCATCTGGCCCTCTAAGATCACAGAATGTATTCCATTTAACTGTTCCCAAACCTCCCTGTGCTTCCAGCGGCACAGCACGAAATTAGGGGCCCCCTCTGTGAGCGATTCTGAGGGCTCCCCTCCACCCCCCAGTTTGGAAACAAATCACAGGTTGCGCCACACTCTGGGCCGGTCTAGATTACCACACTTGCGCAATACACACAACTATGCTGTGGGACTAGGAGTAATGAACATTGCAGGTAACTAAGCCAGACATTGCCTCCATGTCCCTCATACACAAGTACTGGGGTGAGGAAGAATAGGAGTAGGAGTAATGAAGATTACCAATAATTAATCAGGGCATTGAACACAAGCAGTGGTGCAACCCCATTGAGCTGACTGGGCTGCAGACCTCCCCCCTGAAATGTTGGGCTATGTTGACCCGACCTGGCTGACCTACAGAGCTGTTGCTGGACAGAACAGGACACAGATGTTAAACGACACCTGGGTTTCACTGCTAACAAAGGCCCAGCAATTACTAACCTAAAGCATTACACTGTTAGTACCTGCATTCAAATAATACATTTTTTAGGCAATTGAAATCGTGATGTGGGTTTAGTACTTGCACACCACAGGAGTGATTTGACGGGAAGGGAGGGACAGGAGACCACACATTCGAACAGGAAGTTCACTAGTGGGTGCTTTTAGACTTAAAGGAGAGAGTTAACTGCTTGTAACATTGAAGCTGCACGAGAATGCTTTTAGAAAATGGGTTTTCCGGGGAGCGTTGGTGGGGAAAAAACTGATTTTGAGAAACTGGAAAACGTCTGCTCCTGTTACAATTGAGATGTGGGCGGCCAAAATGCATGATCTGGCGGAAATAGAGAGAGTGTTGTATCATAGGGAGAAGAAAAGTGCTTTATTCAACAAGATTTGGAGTAAATTTCGTTTATTGTACTGAACTTGATCTTTTGGATATGTTGTGACTCTGGGGGGATTAAGAGGGGGTATCTTTCACTGTACATAGTTTGTTGTTCCTTACTGTGTTTGATGGATATTGTTTTGCCATTGTCTATGTATCTTGTTATTGTTGAAATTTTTGAAAATAACAATGTAAAAAAAAAAAAAAGAAGCTGCACGAGAATAGTCTCATTAGAATGCGTAAAGAAGTTAGATGCCCCCACACAAATAAAGGTGCCCCTCCCCCACCGCCCGTGAAGTTAGCGCCTCTCCCAACATTTGAAGGGTTAGCCCAGGAATCCACCCATGCATTTAAGTGTCCACACTTTCACCATACAGGCACACCCAGGCAGCCACACATACATGTAAGTGCGCACCCTTTCGCCATACAGGCATACCCAGGCAGTCACCCATACATTTAAGTGTGCACCCTTTCACCATACAGGAACAAATGCACACCCAGCCAGCCATACATTTAAGTGTGCACCCTTTCACCATACAGGAACAAATCCACACCCAGCCAGCCATACATTTAAGTGTGCACCCTTTCACCATACACTCACGCATGCACACCCAGCCGCCCATACATTTAAGTGTGCACCCTTTCACCATACACTCACACAGGCACACCCTGGCAGCCACCCATACATCATGCACTCCATCATTCATGCACTCCCTCATTCATTCACATTACATTATATACCTATATATATATATATATATATACACACACACACTTACATGCACGCACACACATTTAAAGAAAATACATTTTCTTACCTTTAACTTGTTGGTCCAGGGAACAAGACCTTCAGCTCCCTGCAGCAGCAAGGAATGCTTGTTCCCGTCATCTACAGAGGATCTTGAGGCCTCCATGTCATGGGGTATTGGGGAGCCCTATTACTTCAAAACGAAATTATTTATTTTTTTACAACACTCTGACTTCATAAAGAAATGATTTCCGTTAAAGGACTGAACCGTAACAGAAATAATGTCTTTATAAAGGCAGAGTGACTTCAAAAAGAGACTATTTCTTTTTTAAGTCATATGGCTCCCCCCACCCTGAGACACGGAGGCCTCCAGCCTGGAGGCTTCCATGTCATGGGGTGGGTGCAGCCTCGGACTTCAAAAAGAAATTGTTTCTTTTTGAAGTCGCTCTGCCTTCATAAAGAAATTAGAAAATGTATTTTTGAAGGTAGAGTGACATTCTTTTTTTTCTCGAGGGGGGCGCCCTCCCAGGACATGTACTGGAGGGGAACCCCGCACCACGGGGGCTGCGAGGGCCACCACTAAGCCAGTGTGTGCTTCTTCTCGTTTCCGTTCTTTTGCTCTCCTAGCCCTCAAACATTGGAACTCCCTTCTACTCTCACTTCGTTCTGCCTCATCTCTCCTTACCTTCCATTCAAACCTCAAAATTCATCTTTTAACTTCTCTTGTCTCCTAATCCTCTGGCTTTTCCCTCGTCTCTTTTTAGCCATGTTTACATTTGATCATGATTGTACCGTTTTTTTAAATATATTTTGTTCAGTGCCTTTGGAGATGGGCACTCTATAAATTCAATAACATGAAATGAAATCCTACTGCTATGATGTCATAGCAATTGATTATGAATTCCGCAATCCTCTGCTATGATGTCATAGCAGTTGATTATGAATTCCACAATCCTCTGCTATGATGTCATAGCAGTTGGTTATGAAGTCTGCAATCCTCCTGCTATGATGTCATAGCAGTTGATTATGAATTCCGCAATCCTCTGCTATGATGTCATTGTAGAAGAATACAACATTCAGAAAGGGAAATATAATTTGCTAGTGACTGCCTATGAAAGCCATACACAAGTTCTGGTTTTTCTACCTTATTTGAACAAATAAGCTCCTATAAATTGATATTATGACTTTTCGATCTTCTTAATTCCTTTTTTCTATTTCATTTCTCTTTAACTCTTGCTGAAACCCATTGCCATGTAAAATTAGAGGTGCTGCTATCTGAGCCCTACTGCATAAGTGAAAGTTTGTACCATTTTTATAACAATTTCCAAAATTATGGCAGTCTAACAAAATATGATCTTAAGTGCATGAAAGCTGTCCAAGGTAGAACAGTGCCAGAAGACTTACTAGTATACAGGATGTGTTGTAGCACAACCAATGTTTTGAAAAATGATCAAAAATTTCCAAGTGCTGTATACACTTTAACCATCTCCATTGTATGCTGCAATCAGCTGCTATTCAATTTCTTAATTTGGAGCTAATGTTTCTACAATTTCCGTGTATGCACACGTTTACCACAAGAACGGTACGACCACATATTGTACTCTATTAAAGGGATGGTCTAGTAAAAAATTTTATTTAAAAAATAGATAGGCCACATAAAAAAAATACTAGCATCCTCCGTTTTAAAACTTCCTATGTAAAATTTTGAGCTATTCAAGCTCAAAATTTGAAAAAGCAAGCACAGGGGCGCAGCCATTTTGTGAAATGGAGGCCCTCCTGTGCTGGCTTTTGCTTTTGCGGCACTAATGAAGGAAAAGCCAGCCAGCTGTAGTAAACAAAGTCTACCGCTGGGTGGCTTTCCCTTCATTAGTGCCGGGACTCGGAGGACGCGGACCGGAGACCAGAGCAGGAAAGCTGCAGCTGAATCTCGGTAAGTGCTATTTATTTTTTTTACAAAAAATAAGCACTAGCTGCGTTTTTTTTTCTAAGTTTTCCGGGCTGGAGGAGCCCGGAAAACTTAGAAATAAAACCGCAGCTTTAAAAACGTTGTATTTATGTTTGCGGTCGCTTTTGAAGCGACCGCAAACATAAATACAACGTTATTGTGTTGGAAAACTCTGCGGTTTTAAAACCGCAGCGTTTTCCAACACAACCGCGTTGTGTCTGCCTGAATCTGCTTTACCATTTGGGGCTCTCGGGCTCCCCAGCCCGAGAGCCCCAAATGGAAAAGCAGATTCAGGCAGACACAACGCGGCATTGCGGAAAACAATAGATATGTGGCCTATCTATTTTTTAAATAAACATTTTTACTAGACCATCCCTTTAAGTTGAGGCTTGCTCCCTAACCTAAGTGCAGATATAATGAATTTAAGCCACTACACTTGTACATGTACACCCCTTACTAGGGAGCCAATTAACATACATTGAGCCTCATTACAACCTTGCCGGTATCCTGGCGGTATACCGGCGAAGGCTGTTACCGTTTATGGCACTCGGTGTGATGGCTTGCCGGTGTCGGTAATGAGGGCTTTGTTTGCCAGTAGGGCGCCTGCCTTACCTCCAGCCCTTAGCTGGTGGTAAGCCAAGGTACAACACCGGCAAACCCGTAGTCGTGCATTCCGGTAAAGTGCTGGTTCTGCTAATGCCGGTACTTTTTGACCAGACCGCCTGACTTGAAATGAGGCCCATTGTGTTTTGGGAAAATACTCAAAGAAATCAGCTGATTCACAAAAATGCCACACTTATGCCCAACATGTTTTCGCTTGACGTAACCTAACTCTGGAGTAAGCTTACGTCGTGTCAGGAAGAATAAAAAATAGAGTATAAAAAAAAAAGTTGACTTCTCAATCCAAGATAGGTTTACACAACGTGTCCTTTCTTGCTCCGCATAACCCCCACATATGCATCCATTTTCATTCACTTTCTTCTAGTGCAACTACATGTATAGTGTGTTCACGAAAGACAACTTTCAACATAGCAAATAGAGGTTAAACCTGTCTTGTGTGGGCATGTACCTATTTCCCATTCACACGCCCCCTTGAAACACCAACAATACTCAGACAAGCCCCTGCGAGCCCCCACCTGCCCAATTCTGTCTTTAAACAGTGCAGTGTTACGTACCTGAGCAGAACCTTACGCCAAACATATGTTATGTTATCTTATTTTATGTTGATTTATAACGCACAATACCACCCGAGGCCAGTCTCCAGGCGCTCATGTCAATGGTTGAAACGAGTACCCTTCTGTGTGATTCTGTAATAAGTACTTTCATGAATAGATTTAAACCCTGCTGTCATAAGAAACCACTTTTCCAAGACGTATGTGTCACGTAAGCATGCAAAACACTTCCGTGAGAAAGTCCCCAGATGTTGGATTGTTTCTCTTGTGCTTATTCCGCCATGGCATGCACTTTGATTAGTGCGTAGGCTTGTGTGTTGACCTTTTCAATAGTCCATGGATATCATTCCCATCCTAATTGCTAAATATACAGCCTCTTGTCTACAAAGTTACTGTATGGATTGACTTCCCTCCCCCCCTAGTCCATCTTCCTTGCTCACGTCATCACTATGTGAAGGCTGTCTACATCCTTAGGAGACTACCCAAGTATTTCATGGATAAAATCTTTCTGGCAGTGTGTCTAGTAGACTCCTCCTCCTCCCTTACCTCCTGGGCCACATGACAAGAGACCTATTGTACAGGCAGGGTCTGCATAGAATTCCAAATGAGAGGTGGCCCAGCAGGGTTGGCAGGCATGACGTGGCAGGGCTATGCTTCCCAGGCTTACATTGGCAATGCCGTAAGGAAGAAAGGACACTCACCGGTATAACTGTGTGTTATGCAAGGCTGCTGCAACCACTTCTTCCCAAGAACATGGCAGAGGAGGAACGGACGGTCGCCGGTGCCCGGCCTTGCTGCGGAAAGGCTGCAACAGCGTGAGAGCTCTTCCACCCTGGAATCTGCGTCACTGTGGACGAAAGCAGAAAATGGGAGCACTCCATGTTACAGCATTTTCTGAAGGTAGCAAAAGCGATCTACTGAGAGATTAACGTGGAGGGGAGAGGGTTAAGAATTGTGTGGCTAAAAGGCACTGAGAAGGATGGCAAGAGAGACCGCAATCACCGGTTTGTGGACAAGTCTCACGGGTCCAGAGAGCATGAGGCGCAGGTTTCCCAGAGACAGTGTGATCACATTTTGCAAACATTGGGCAGACGCACCAAAATGAAGAGGAAATCCAGCAGGAAAGATGCCTCTGCTCCACCATCCATATCTTCTTCCTCCTTATATTCATCCACCACCTCTGCAGAAGATATGAAGGGGAATGAAGTTAGGGGAAAATGTGTTCCCAAAGATTTGGTGCCGATATCTTTACTAACATTCCTCCAGCAGCCTTGTTACCCTCCAGCTTCTGCAACAACCATCACAGAAGCATACCCACATCGCTCTCCATAGACGATCAAATCCAGGAGCATTTGAGGAAAATGTGTGGCTAGGTGTTAAATGACCCCATTATGATAGCCTCAGTCCATGTGGGCCCAACGTGCTAGGTCTGATTGGGTGCCGCATGGCATGGTCTGATGATGTCAATCTGCTGTACAGTGTGGACCCTAAAATAGAGGCTGTACTGAAAAAAACATTCGTAGGGTCAAGCCTGGTGATTCCCTCAGCATCATACATAGCATGCACAGTGAAGTCAGTACTAAAGGAATCCGACTCCCTCCTTAAAGCATCAGAGGAAGGAAACAGCTGATGCCAGATGATTGAATGAATGCAGAAGCAGGTCAAATGGATATCTTACCTTGACCTCAACAATACTGCGATTACAACAGTTGCCGCTGGAGCCGTAGTCGTTGGCACACACAATTAATAGAGAAGAAAGTGGAAGGCAAAGCCATCACTAAGAACCCGTCCCATCGAACATCCTTCCTTCAGGAAAGACATGTTCGACCAACACTTCAAAGATATTCTAACATGGGCATATGTGGAATGTCAGAGGGCTACCACATTTCAGGCTAAGCCAAAACCTTCCTCATCACGCATGCAGCCATTGGGCTCAGTGTTAGAAGTCACTTTCATCAAACCAGCAAGCCGCAAATATCAGCTACAGGCCAACCAGGTTGGTTCTAACAGGCCACCTGCAACAGCTATTCATCACATCTGGTTCATGCAGTTGTGGGACACCGGCCTCATTTCCGTGGTGTTTGGGAGTCCGAAGTCAATAAATAATTCATGGGCTATCTGGAGGCCTGAGGAGGATAGTGGATAGACTTTGTGACTGTTGGAGCATCCTCAAAATGTCAAGAGATACGTCAACCCAGAAACCCAGAAAAACAAAAGGCAATGCTAATTAAGACTTAATCTCGTCTGAGAAAGAACGCAATAGAAGAGAGTCCAACCTCAAATGGAATGGAAGGCTTCTTTTCAATCCTAGTTCTGGGAGAAAAACAAGCAAACAGATACGTCTCCCAGTGTGGTTTCGGCACATGCTTACTAGTTGCATTCATCAAAATGGCAACTCCACTCATTTTGTGTCAAAATTTAATTTAAACTAGTCCTGAAGCCCATCAGTTAGGATGTAGATACCCATTCCTTGTCCATTTTGTTCCACACAGAGATTCCTCAATATTGATTAGTTAAAGGCATGAAAAGTTCTTCTCAATTCTGAAAAAGGTTTAAAAAGTAAAACAGCAGTTCATGTATATTATGGTCATGTTGGCTGTATCATTGTGTGGCCTCCTCTGGTTCCACTACATGACAGATAACGTCTCCACATGTGGTCAGAGCTGTAGACGTGCAAGAAGATGAGGCTAGCCCAGTATCTCAGTTGACTTCTCTCACCAATAATGATTTTTAAATGCATGATTTTTAATGTTTATTCAACAATTGTCTATAAGCCCCATTATAGGATATACTGTCTTGTTGTACCTTGATCTACTTTCATGTGGTGGAAGTGGCATGGGATGGCCATGTAGCACTAAAGTGTAAGAAAGCGAGGGTCTTTGATTCTTTCCCTTTTACAATAAGTGCTGCATATCATCGCATCTAGAGATAGACTCCATAAATAAGGAAAGAACAGTTATTTTTTTATAAACAGAACTAGAGTTTTTATACTTTAAACATGCCTCTTATCTTATTGTGGTATTGATACAAGGCCAGGATAAGTAGGTACCATTGTAAGGCCCCTTCTTGGGGCAGTAGCCTTCAGAAAATTACAGATCCTTCAATTAGAAGGATCAGTTTGGATAAATTTGGCTCAGATTAGCAGCTGTTCTCGCAAAACCTTCCAGTACACCCCAAAGGGGGAGGCAGTGAAAGTACGGCCAGCAGAATGCACCAGTGACAGACTTGGGCCAGTGGGCATGATCTGCTCTCCACATTCGAGAGGTCACGAATCAAACATAAGACTCCCTAAGCAGAATCATCTCATCCTCACAAATGCTGTCCAAGTCTCGCTTGATATGCCACAATCTATGCCAGGAAGTCGGCACCCCTAGCATGGACCTCTTTGAATCAGGCAGCAATGCAAAGGTCTCATTGATTGTAATGCTGGAAGTCCCTGGAACCAAAGGCCAGCGCAGTGGGTGTTATGGTAATTCTATGGCTGCTGTTCCTTCTGTATGCCCCCCGCCCCCTTAAGTATCCAGTGATTCACTCAGATATTGTGAAAATCATGAGGGAGGAGAGACGGATGAGCATGTGGGACCATTTTGAGTACAGATGACATGGGGGGTCATTACGAGGTAGGTGGTAAGGGGTTAACGGCGCCGGTAAAGTTGCCGGAGCCGTCAACCCCTTACCGCCCCATTACGAGTCTTCTCGTGGGACCCGCTAGCAGACGCGGATGCTAACAACGGGCCCGTTATTAACAGGCCCGTTGTTAGCATCATCCCCATTGAGCCCTATGGGGGCACGAATGGGAATGGGGATGTACCGGGTCCGGGTTCCTTGAATGAGGAATTACTGGGCCCTCCAAGGTCTGAATGGCCCGGTAATTCCTCATTCAAGGAACCCGGACCCGGTACCCGGTAAGGGGGTAGGCATGCCGCTAATAGCGGCATGGTAACCTCCTACCTCGTAATGACCTCCAAGGTTTATATTATTCCAGAACATGATGCAGTCCCTCAAATGGTTTCTCCACTTGGATACCTGTCGCTTGTGCTCTCAACTACAATGGGAAGCACTAGTTTGAATAGGCATTTTTGCCTGGAGGTTGAAATGAAGGGGTAACAGAAAAGGGATATTTCCAGGGACTTAGCTACCGTAGTATATAATTCAAATCCCCCATCCACACTTCATTCTTATTTGCAACATTGGATGACCTTTCACCCCACGTTCAAAAACATCTCCCTGTGTACTCTACAAGGTAACCCTACCGTAGTCTGGCCTTTATTTGCAAGCTGTCCTTGCTGGGAATAGCATTTTCATCCTTACAAGTGCAACAGGCTGCCATCAATGTCTTTCGGGTGAACTCTCTCATATCTTCTCTCATGCCTCATGTCTTATTCACAACGTCGAGCTGATTAGGCCACAAGTCATGGTAATACTCCTCACCCCACTACCCCGGGCTCCTTCCTTTTGTCCTCAAATCCATAGAGAGAAAGCCATTTGAGCCACTAGAAGTTCCTCTTTTTTTCCCCTCATGGAAGGGTAGGTTCCGGATATAGGTTACCTCTGCCCAATGTCTAGATCACACTTTGATCTTTGGTGGCTTCCCAACTTTGTCTACAAAGTCTTAAAACATGTTGATCCTGAGAACAGGTCTTTCCTTTTACCCTTTTTTGGTCCCTTTTTCATATTATTCTGGAAAGCTGCCTCCAAACATTTATCCCTTCTCAGTCCTCTAAGGGTGATGTCCGGGTGTATCTTGTGATGTACACAGGGAGGTTTTGATTCATTGCTAGTAACTTTCAGTGGAGCCAGCTAGCGAGCTCTGCCATCAGCAGCCACTCTGAGCAGGTGAGTGAAGGCTACGGTTGTTGAAGCTTTCGCTAAAAATGACATTTCATACGTTAATCACACAGCACAGATCAAGAGTGGACAGGGGTGAATGTGACCCATCTTGTGGTGAAGGAGAGTTATTAGCAGCTATAGTTTGATCAAGTTTACGGGAATATCACTGGGTTTACGCAATATAAATGTGTCTATTTTTGCAGCAACTGAGTTTAATTGCTGTTCTATTGCATTGCAATTTGTCGTCTTTGCTTTGGTGTTCCTTCACATAGTTATGAAGGGGACGAGAAAGAGGGCCAAGGGAATAATGCCACAATTATGTAGGGTTCACCCATATATTCTAGACCTACACTTCCTTGTAACATTCATAATGCCCTCTCCCACCCAGCACTGAATAAAAATGAACTGCTTTTGTCAAATGCTTTGCTATCCATCGGTAGACCAAGAGGTTGAGTTGCTTACTATGTCCCAGGAGGCGGAGTGGAGTCTACTACAGACTACACCAAAACGTTTAAAGGAGACGTAAACAAGGGATACCGGAATATATCAGTCGAACATACAGACATCCTTCACAAAGTTATGAATGTGATTAAGACGAGTAGGCTTCAAAGTGGTAGGGATTGCTATACACAATAAGGGCATTGCAGTCCTCCCACAAATGCATGCTGATTCCTAAAATATATTAGCACATGGAAATCGTTATTGACCTCCTCTCAGCAAATCAGAATGTTTAGAGTGCAGTCAATAACTACAGTTATTGAATGGATTCTGAGCATTCTGTTTTCAGAAGCACACAGTAAAGCAACAATGCAATTTCCAGGCAAGAATTTGTTTCAACAAGAAACGTCCTCTCTGAGAGGACCTTTTTTTGCTGCAATGTGCTCATTAACAAACGAAAGTAAAAGATAAAAACATTGGAAAATGCTGTCACTTTCGTATAGAGAAACCATTTACTTTTGAATGAGACCTCATGCAAGGTCATTCTAAACCTGTTTCAGTTCACTGAAGTTGCAATTAAAATGCTTAAATAGAAGATTACTGTGTTATTTAAATACTACAAAATAAAACCACATTTAACTTACTAACACAGTTTGTCTGTTTACACGCTCTTAAAGCACCACTTTTTACTTTGCATGAAAACTCCAAAACATGGAGGCTCCCGCAACTCCCCCACACTCTACAACATCTTCACTAGACCCCTTTTCAACATTCTTGACTACCTCGGCATAGCCTACACCAACTATGCCGATGACACACAAATACTCCTCCCCCTCTCTGGCAACTATGAAGAAGACTCTAACACCGTCAACCTGCCTACTCTACCATCCAGAACTGGATGACAACTAACCACCTCTGCCTTAACGGGGAAAAAACAGAGATCCTTCTGATAGGTCAGCCCTCGGAGCTTAATAAGCTCAACCCCCAATACACTGCATTCAAAATTGAGGACATCAGGATCCTCATTTCCAAGTCAGTGAAGACATTAGGCACCCATCTCGACGCTGCACTCTCACTGACCCGCTAAGTAAACAATGTTGCCTCTTCTGCTGCCTACACAACCAAAATGATAAATGACCCCAGACCCTTTTTATCCCAAGACATCTGCCTAACCATTGCATGTGCAGTCTATTGTAGTTCAAATTAGCCACTTCTCTGACAGGTCAACAGAGCCTTTATTAAGAGCTCATGACAGGCTGCAGCTCCCTTCTTTGGTGAGCCACTCAACTTACAACAGATTCTTACATGAACATTCTTCACCCTCCAAGTTCTTATGACAACCAAGTGCAGTGTTCCATTTGGAATTATGTTGTATCACTGGCACCTAGAACAAATATGAACTATGTACAAGGTAAGATATTTACAATATAACACACCTCCTTCCCTTTGGCAGGAAAGGAGTTCTGTGGGTAATCTGGGGAACATCTTTATAGGGGGTTGCACAATTCACAACTTCACCAAACGCCCTTTATTCCAAATTTCTCCTCCCTCCAACCGGACTGCATTACCAAGATCTTCACTCACTCTCCTGGCTTTAGAATATTTATTAACTGTGCAAAAGTATCAAAGTCCTGTTCTGCGATGATCGTCTGATTAAATTCTGAAAGAAATAATGTATTGTAAAATCTTATTTTGATAAAACAATAAAACAAAAAAAATTATCAGTTTTCCTGGTCCACCTCGGAAGTTTTATCTCAATCTCATCTCATTTCTTGACACTCAACAAACTACATCCATGTTTCTCATCATACCATCTCTTGCAATCCTCACCATTTAGTCTCTACTTCTCTTTCTTCACTTGAAGATCCACATCCACCGTTTTGGCACGTCCCATCAACACAGGTAACAGCATGGTGTTGGGTTTGTGACCATGCATCAACTCAAATGGAGTGACACAACTAACGAGGTATGGAGTGCTCCTATACTGGAACACTCTCCAACTCATCTCCCTTTTACAGTCACATCCAAATTGTACATCCATGTGTATTACATCCATAAGCATCCTATTGAATCTTTCCACAACCTGTTACTCTGTGGGTGATAAAGTGCTGTTCTTTTGTGTTTGATACCATTCTTGACTGTCCACCTTTGAAACTCACCAGAAACAAATTGGGGACCATTGTCTGACAGACCCACAGCAGACCAACCTTCCCTCGAAAATATGTTTTCAAGAAACGCAATCACATTCTTTGAGGTAATGTCTCTGATCACTCCAACCTCCGGCCACTTTGTGAGTAAGTCCATTATCACCACAACAAAGGCATCTTGTGTGCCATGAAAATCTAAAGGCCCAACAAATCAATGGCTATGGTATCCCACACCATTTTGGGACTTTCTGGTATCATCATGCGAGGTACTCTCGTTCCTAACGCCTTGTTACTGTCTCTAGATTGTTCACACTCCTTTAACTTTGTTTCGATAAACGTGTCCATCCATGGCCACCAGAAATCCATTCTAATGAGTGCTTTGGTCCTACTGATGCCCATATGAGATCTATGTGCAAGATCCACAACTTTCTCACACATATGCTCTGGCCTCTGCACAGCCTCCCACCTATTACACACAACTCATCTTTGACTCTTCTATACTCCTTAATCTTTTCTCCTGCACCACCATCTGCACTACAACTCCATCTCATGAGCATCTTCCTCCTAGCTTTTTGATACCCTGCATCCTCCTGACATGCCTCAAGCCACGCCTCCTCCTGAAGAGACTCCTTGATAGCAAAAATGTCTTCGATTTTTTCATCACACAGGACTTCTACATCATCACTTAGCAATACTGGTCTCCTGGATAAAGCATCTGCCACTACATTGTCCTTGCCATTCACATGTTCCACAACAAACTCCAACCCCTGCGGTCTTGTGATCCACTTTGAGATGCACCTAGACACGCCTCCCAAACCTTTCCTGTTAAATATCGCAACAAGAGGCTTATGATCAGTGCGGACTACAAACCTCCTTCCATATAGATATACTCTGATCTGAATTTCATGATAGCCCATAGAATAGCCACCACCTCTTAATCGATAACTGAATAGTGACTTTCAACCTCTTTAAGAGACCTTGAAGCGTAAGACGCAACAGTATATTGCACCGACCCTACCTCCTGCAGCAATACTCCACCAAGTCCACACTCCGATGCATCGGTGTAAACCACTGTGTTGGCCTCTTCCCTGAAGCCTTGCAAAATTGGAGCCTTTATTATGTCCTTCTTTCCCAATTCAAACTCTTTCCCACACTTTTCACTCCACTCAAATGTGACACCTTTTCTTGTTAATCTCCTCAAGTTCATGGTCTTGCTTGCCAAACCGCTCACAAACTTTCCATAATATGCTATCAGTCCAAGAAACAAAGACACCTCATTCTTATTAGTTGTAGAAGGCATATCTGTGATGGCTTGTAGCATGCTCCCTTTTGGTTTCACACCCTCACCCGATATGCTGTAACCTAGATAGATTACCTGTTTCATCTTTAACTTGCATTTCTCCAAGGTTAACGTCAAACCTGCAACTTCTAGCTTCCTTAATACCTGCATGAGTCTATCATTATGCTGCTTGACATCTTCTCCCCACACCAAGATGTCATCCTGATAGCGCTTAATACCACTCATACCTCCCAGAATGCTAGGCCACAGAAATGAGACCAAAAGGCATTCTAACACCCCTAAACAGACCCATATGAGTTGTGAATGTGAGGATATCATAAGATGCACAAAGCATTTTTACTTGATGATATGCAGAGCACAAATCTAATAGGTAATACATTTTGGAACCATTGAGATCAGTGATCATCTCATCTATCTTTGGCAGCAGTAATCTTCCTATAGTGACATTTCTATTAACCTCTCTGAGGTCTATGCACAACTGAATTGTAGCGTTGGCCTTTTTAACAATGAAAATGGGGCTAACCCACTATGAAGCCTCTGGCTTTTCAATTGTACCATCATTCAACATCCTCTCAATCTCTGTTTCAACTTCCTTTTTACATGCCAAGCGTAATGGCCTAACCTTATCAGCAAACCGCATTGCATTCTTTTTTAGTCTTATTTTATGAACAAACTTATTTAAACACCCTACACCGCACTGAAAAACCTTGGGCGCCCAGTTCTCTATTTCATCTTTTTCACACTCTTCTCCATTCCCATCAATCCCATCCTTGTCGCCACTATTGTAGTTCTAATAACCCACTCCTCTGCAGGTCAACAGAGCCTTTATCCAGAGCTCAGGAAAGAATGCTGCTCCCTTCTTTGGTGAGCCACTCAACTGACAACAGATTCTTACATAAACATTCTTCACCCTCCAAGTTCTTATGACAACCAAGTGCAGTGTTCAATTTGGAATGATGTTGCATCACTGGCACATAGTACAAACATGTACTATGTACAAGGTAAGCTATTTACAATATAACACAGTCATAGGCTCCAGGTGTGACTATTGCAATGTCCTATTTGCCGACACCTCATTACAAAACATAAAAAAGCTTGAAACGGTTTAAAACAATGCGCCCCGAGCAGCGCTTAACATTCACAATCGGGAACACATCATTGATGCCAGGAAGCTGGTACACTTGCGGCCCGTCTGTGAGCGGATCATCTTCAAAACCTTGTCCATTACTCAGAGGTGCTTGCCCAATACTGTGCCACCCTACCTATCCCCGAAAATCACACAAATTCCCACAACAAGACCCACTAGAACCCCATATGCACATCGACTTCATTTACCTACAACTAGACACGTTAAAGCAGGAGGCTCCAGCTTCCCTTCCATTCCAGACAAAAAGTGGAACTCTGCCACCTCCCCTGAGAGTGGAACGTCATACTCGGTATCCCGGAAAGCCCTCAAAACCTGTCTGTTTTAGAGCTCCCACCTACTGTACCTTGATGTTTTGTTTTTGTCTGCTCTAACTGTCTCCGTACTTACCATATGTTTCTGTTCATCTGCAAATAACTGGTCTCTGTAACAGCACCTCAATTCCTAAAGGTTGCTGTGCACTTTATAAATGAAATACTATACTATACTTTATTATTGAAACTCATAGAGCGCATCTGTCCTATGTGGAGCATAGATCCTTTCCACATGCTGCTCCACGTATATGGAACTCCCTACCTTTAGATTTGAGGTTATGTACTAATCTGCAGCTTTTTAAGAGCAGGCTAAAACCCATCTATTTGAGTAACCCTGTTTAAGCAATTTGACTCTGTGCTTCTGTATGATCGTTTCTTCTCTCTCTCTCTACCCCCTTTGGATACTTTTTTTGATATGTTTGTTGGTCATGTTGGCGCTATCATGACTCTGGGCTCGTTCACGCACGGTATAAACAATATAAATAAATAAATAGATGTAGTGCTACTACCATCATCTGCTAATAGCCTTATAGACCTTCGCTTGGGATAATTACCCTTCTCCAACTTATGGTGGTGGTGGTGGGTCATTATCCCTCCTCAGTCTATAAGGCTATATCACAGTCATGGAGCTCCCACTTTTAGGTATCTGGTTTTCTGGATCTGCCCACACCTAAAATAAAAATGTCCACCTTCTCTAAAGAATGTTTGTTAAAAGTGTGGAGATTAATTAATACATGTGGCAACATCATAACTTAAAGCATCATGCTGTCACTGGCTATTCTCACGTTCTACGGCTCCTGATTAGCTTGTGCCTTCCTCAAGTGTAATAATGTTTAATAAAGCAGGTCTTAGGTATTACATTCATGTAGAACACGTTTGCCTTTTTAAAGCACTATAGCTTCTTCTGCACTGGACCTCAAAAATGTTTCTGCCTCTTTCATTCGACTCCACGATTATTAAGCTGCAGCGAAACACATCTGTCCACTGCTTAAAATGAAGTGTGAGATTTGTTAGATCACCATCCAAATCATTCACCCGGGTCAGTGCATGTTTAAAAACAATCTAGGCTCAATCAGCATTTCAATAGAGGAGTGTTGCAACAGGTTGGGAGGTATTCATTTGCTATACCCCATCTTGCTTTCCGTGACCTGATATGTGAAATACACCTGCTCAGGCTGAGACCTACCACAACTGCCGGCCTGACATGAGCTGGCTGTTCCCCAGCTCTACCAGTCTGACAGGAGCAATAGTCATTTCTATGACCCATTCTGCTCTGCTCCAGCCTTACTTGCTTTTTGATAAACCACTGTAATGTACAGTAAAGCTTCAATAAACGCTTGCTTATAAAAACCAAATATGTTCTAAATTAATTTTCTGTTATGTACATTTTTATTCACACAGGTAGAATATCTTGAAGCTTGGCATAAATTATCTAGGATACCAAAATCACATGAGTTTTAGGGTTCCCCATACATCAAGCCCAACATTAGCCCTTCACATATTTGCTTTTCTCCCTATTTATTTCATTTTCCATACTGAAGACTATTATTCAGATACAGTTCTTTTTTCTTGGCTATCATCGTATGTCTGCTGTCTTACAAAATGTTTACACAATGATTTCCATTAAAATATCACATCTGCTAAATAACTAAAAAGTAAACCAGGACAGTTTCAGTTTATTAAGGTAGTGCTCTATGTCCATGATATGCCATGCTGGAGTTGATTTTCCTATTTTTATTCTGTATTCAATTATACTGTACTATTTTTCTTGTTTTTTTGTCATTGCTTGTTTCTGCCAACTTTTACACACCATAAGGACATTTCAAATAAAATACAAATATAGGTACAGCTAGTTTTTTTTTTTTTAAAAAAAAGCTTGAAATAAATAGGTGGATGTGCTGGAGGGTATAGCACATTTCCTAGCCATGATAATGCTTGAAATACAGTTGTAAATTTAAGGGCGCATTTCATTTTGTTGGCTGCAGTTGATATGATTTCAGCTTCTGTCAATTTCATTGTGTAGTCAGAAGATTTCACAAATTCTGGAAATGCAACTAAAGTGTGTTGAACATTCAGTTGTACTGCTCTTAATTAAATAATTGCAACTTCTACGTGCAATGGTATTTTAAAATATTGTGATCCCATTTGTTACCCTTACTCATTTCCATACTCATATTATAAACAGCTGTTGTTTCTATATAAACCACAATGAAATGTGGTTAGTGGTGATAACAGCAAGCTACAACTGGCTCCTCGTCTGAATCTTTTCTTTTTTCGAATTCAATGTGATGCCAGCAGATTGATTGATATTTAAAACTTCCACCCAAGACACGATTTGTTTAGGGAAATACATGCTGTCAATGAAAAATCACACAACTTATCAATAACTCTGTTAAGGGATTTCTGTGTAGAGATAAATATTAATGAACAGTTGTGTGTGTACTAAACTTACACATATTCCAGCATTTCTCTTTTTAAATCAGTTTTATTGATCAAGTTCCTACTTTGATTTTCATCCACTACGGTAAAAATGTCTGGATTGATTCATCCTGCCCAAAATAGTTTGCAATCTATGCTTCAAAATTATATGTCGTGATGATAAAGGGAGAAAACGCAAATAATATTGTTCACTTCATAAGGTCATGGACTGGTGATTTTGCTGGGACCTTCCAGTGCTGCTAACTTTGCTACTGGGTCGGCCGTTGGTGACATCATCAGAGGACACCTTGTACAGGCTTAGATTTTGTGTTCCTTGTTTGTGAACTTACTGAACCATGGAGAATACTGGAAAGAGCTGAAGACAATATGGATCCAGTGATATACCGGATTATAATAGTAGGGACGAAGATTTTATTGACATGGTCAGAATCCGCTGGTAGGCCTGCTGTCTGCTGCTGTAGACACAGAGAAGGTGAATCAGAGTATTTTGAAGAGTGATCAATTGGCGCTCACAGACCCTGTACCACTGCACTCAAAGCCCCCTGCAAACTCACACCTGATGCCAATTTTTAGGGGTAGTTTCATGACTCCATTTCCCTTTCAATGCCATCTAGACTCTAGTGTGGGCAAACTGACGGTCCACACCATAACGTTAGAGAGTAATGCCGGCATGCATTTATACCCGCTTATCACTTCAGGAGGCTCCTAGATACTAATGTATGCTGTGAAAAAGGAGTGAGCTGCTGGACAGCGTGACAAATGGGAGAAAGAGATGTGTAAACCACAGAAGATGTGAAAGCCCTGGATACATGCATAAGGAAGTTACAATTGGGCCCAACACGGAAGGGCACAAGAGATGAAACCTGAGACTAAGGCCGGGACCATCTGAGGCTAGAAGAGACTGACCGCAGAGACTTTGATTCCTTTATATTTTAAACCATCTGATGGTTTTATTATTGAGCATGGTAGGCTGATGTACATAATGAAGAGTTATTAAGCGAGATCTTATTGTACATGATTTTTTATTAAAACCATCAATATTCAAAAGGAAAGATGAGTTCTCACCAGAATTGTTGACATAATCCAAGAGAAATATATGTTGCCATTGCCATCATTGATTAGGTAAATAACTTAATTCTTGAGGGGAAGACTGTACTGGTAAAACTCTCTGGCAAAACTAATACAACTGTTAAATCTAAGCAATCTAAGCTGCCTTTGAAAGCTGATCAACCAAATATGAATACCAGTGCTGACATTCCCTCAAAAGGACTGGAATTGACCACGATGTGATTGTCGGGATGCAATGCTACAGCCCATTTAGACTGTTGCATTCCTTGGAAAAGCCAAGCACATAGCGAGAAGCATATTGTGTTCCTCAGACCATTGTGAGTGAAGTCTGCATGCTTTGCCTGTTGTCGACTGAATGACTCTAAAAGAGTCTCTGTGATTTGGTTCGGGCCAATCACTCCCCGTTCCATTATGACCACTTTGACCAATTCTGTGGTCGCTGTCTCACTAAACAAAAGTAGTGATTCACAAATGGATGCCATTTTCGATCAGTCCCCTGTTTGTACTAAACACCCTTAAGTAAGAATGAAGAACATTCATGAAACACAGACTACAATTATGAATTGAGGAGTATCCCCCTCTATGTTTCATACATTGACCTACAGACAGCTTTTGACTCAGCCCCTAGGAACCGACTATAGGTATTATTATGGCGTTGGCACCCCGTTCCAAGAGCTGGAACGGGGAAGTTATAAGCCCAAGTGAAGCGAGGGCCTATAACGAGGGCACTGGGACGTTACCACGAGTTTGATCCCTTGGAACGAGGTGCTAATGTCATTAGCACCCCGGGTTACCAAAGCGGTGGCGGGTGCTACCACTGTAACATTCAGGTAAGTGGGACAGTGGTGGGGTAATGAGGGCGGAAGATGGTGGCCCTGGGCGGGTGAGGCAGCCTGTGGGTTCTAATAGCTGAACCTGATTGGCTGAGCGCCCCCAGCCCTGGCGCTAATAGCTGATCTGACTTTTCCTATGTGGTTAATACACGTAGTCCAACAACTTTATTCTGATAATATTGGAGTGGTCTATTGGGGGCCCGGTGCTGCCTGTGCAAAATTATTTAAGATTGATAGACAGTCAGGCAAAGCTGTGGGGTGCCCCTTGTTATTTTCAATATTTTTTATGAGATTGCAGTCCTTTTAAACGGCATGGAAGCTGATGCCCCTCTGTCGGGAGGACACCAATGGTGGCTTCTCTTTGCTGACAAAGCATTATTAACATCTAAAACCCCAAAAGTACTCCAATGTCAATTCAATGCTTTTGCCTCTAGGTGTCAGGAAAAATAACTAATTATTAATATTCTTAAAACAAAAACTATGATTTGTTTACCCCGGAAAAGGTGCCCAAACCTAGCAAATACACATTATCTATAGGAGAGATAGGTTTAGAACAGGTGGTGTTTGGGTAAACGTTTCCATAATACAAGTAAATGACAAAACCAATTAGAAAAATGTGTGACCAATTTGGCTAGGAGAGGCATGGTAGTTACAATCCTCTCTTATCACTATGGAGGCCACATATGTGTATAAAATGCAGGCTATTCCAGCTGCCACCTTTAGCGCAGATCTGTGGGGACCTGCTAATATCAGTCGGCTAGTGAATGAAGAAAGTAAAATGTCTGTTGTGATTACCAAGTAGTGCACCAAATGTTCCAACACATTTGGAACTGGTATCAAATGGCTTACAATGTTGAGTAACATTGAAACTATTTCTTTACTGGCTGAAGTTCTGGAATGTGCCAAAACTCTATGGGCCTCAGTACGAGGCTGGCGCCAGTATTTTATTGTGTCCAGCGCCCAGAAATGGGCAATTACCAGGTCATTACAGCCTTGCCGGACCCGGTATTTGCCCATTCCTGGGCGCCGGGAAAAATTCTTCCCCATTCGAGCCCCATAGGGCACAATGGGAATGGGGAAGCCAGACGCACTGGCACCGTTAAGAACGGTGCCGGTGCATTCAACATGCTATGCTCGCGGGTGCTGCTCTGCCCACCAGATCTGACCTGGTGGGCAGAAAGGCACCCACAAGCTCAACTCGTAGTTTGCCAGTCCGGGAACTACGGTACCGGCAAGCTTACCAGTACCGTAGTTCCCGGACCAGCAAACTTGTCTATCTTGAATGACAGTGGGATGTTTTAAACCAGCAAATGGTAATGAAACCGCCATGGTTTCTATAAATCAAAGAAATGTCTATGAAATTAGATATACCACATCTCTGGAGCAATCCTAGTGAGTTTGACTCATATTACAAAACTAAACTGAGATGGGTTTTTGAGCACCGGTTTATGAAAGATAACTGGAATTTGAGTGCAAACAAGAAATCATTAGCGTATGAGAAGTATTTGAACATACCATGTTTCAAAAATCTGTAATGGTCTAAATAAGACTACGTATTCTAACATTGACCATTTTTAAATCCTGCGGGAATAAGGGTGCCTCGGGTAGCTGTACCTATTGCAAAATTTGGGGAAAGAATATTTACAACTAGATAATATTTGTCCTTTGTAGAGCAGCCCTAGACACTGGTTTTTAGGGCCACTGTTTACATATTATAATGTAAGAACGATCAAAGATGCACTGTGGATGTTTACAACCATCTCTGAAGAACAAGGACTCAATGCAATACTGAATCTTCTTGAGAAAGCCTGGATTATCCACATGACACCGTAAGTCAAAATTCTGGAGTGCTTAAGTACTTCTGTGATATAGATACTTGTTAGAGCTGTCAACGTAAATTTCTAAGTGATATTGTGTTCCAATGTTCCTTTTTTATCGGTCTTAAAAATGTCAATGATTTTAATATTGATAATTTATCTGATGATTTATTGTTGCTGGATTAATTTATGTTAAGATGGCTTTGCTGCGGCTTGGGGTTCAGGAGGGTCGTGTTGGCAGCTGTTGTCCTTTGGCAATCCCAAAGTTTGCCTGCTGCTGCTGGGGGCAAGGCATTGCTGGTTGCTTGTCGTGGAAGTGCCTTCTGCTGTCTCCGGGCTCCATTGTTGCTGCCCTTGTTTCCTTGTGACGGTTGCAGGTTTTCTGCCTTCTCAGTTGGTGCAGCTCCTGTGGTGGCTGCCAGCTGGTTGTCTGTGCCACTGACTCTACCAAGGAGGGTTGGTGGACTGGGGTATGATCTCGCTGCCTCCCCCATGTAGCCTGGATGTTGGCGTTTGAGTTTGACTTAGCAGGTTGGGATAGTGCTTGGACTATTTTATTTCCTAAAGCCTTTCTTTTAATTTGTTGCTGGGACTCGATTTTTAATATCTGCCTCCCCATAGATTTTTCTGGTTGGGGGTTGGGAGGTGGCCGTTTTTGTTTTGCAACAATACATTTTGCTGCTGGATCCTCAAACTTGACTGCATTTCTGGCTTATCATTGTGTTTCATCTTGTTGGTTGATATTTGTTTATTTTCTTTCTTTTGTATCCTGTTTTTGTATGCCACCTTTTCTATTTATTGTACCATCTCATTAATGTTGTAAAGCGCCTTCGGGGAAGGTGCTCTAGAAATGAAACGATCAAACAAACAAACAAACAAAAAAACAAATAAAGAGACAGCAACGATGCTGAGATTGAGTCAGGAGGAGAGCGAGTACAGAGAATGCGTATAGAAGCGGTGTCCGGACAAATGGTTGAAAATAAAAGATCGAATGACCATTTGATCGAAAGTCAAATGGTCGGAAAAAAAACGGGTCGAATGTTTTTATTTATTTATTTATATATTTTTTTAGTTTTGTTTGGTAAAAAAAATGAATATAGAAAAAGGGTGGTTGGGGGGAACCCCCCCCCATAAAAAATAATAATTAAAATAAAAAAATCGACCATTTTTTCGACCATTTGACCCTCGATCAAATGGCATTCGATCATTTGTTTTTCGACCAAATGACTGGTAACCTATAGAAGCATGATAGATAGAGTGAAGAGGGGCAAGCTGATATGCAAGAAGACAAGAAGGAGACTAGAACAATAGAGCAGACATGAGAAAACTAAGAAAGAACTGAGGAGCTCAGTAGCATCAATATAAAGAAAGCGACAGGCCTTGCAGATGTTATAAAGCTGGAAGCGACAGGACCGAGAGATGGAAACAATATGGGAGGTAAAGTAGGGAGAGGTCTCAAAATTGATGCCCAGATTACGGGCAGAAGTAGAAATTGGAAGAAGAGAAGGAAATAGGCAAAGAGGCAGGACAAGGGGGGATAGTGGAAACAGGAAAGAAGAGTAGTGACAAGGTAGCAGAGCCATTTCAGTGGAGTGATGAACTCCGTAAACCGGACTGACAAGAAGGGAGAAGTGTGTTCCTAGAGACAAAGCTAGAGACCTGAGAACAGACAATCCCCTCAAGTAATTCTGAGAGAAAAGGAAGAAGGGAAATCCGGCAGAAATTAGAAGGTAGGGAAGGTACAAGAGTGGGCTTTTTAAGGGTAGGGTGAAAGGCAGCAGGCTTAACAAGAGAGGGAACATTAGAAGAACCAAGAGAAGAATTAAACAAGGCGGCAGGATATGGGAGAAGTGAGGCATAGACCACTGGGATGCGAGAGGGTCGGTGGGAGCAGCAGTGGGATGGGCTTTCCACAGGGAGATGGAAATGTCAGAAAGAGGAGAGAAGGAGCCCATGAGAGAACCGGGAGAGGAAGAAGCGGAGGGGAGATGTCAAGTACGTGGACAGAATAGAGGAGCAAGGAAGAGACAAGTTTGCTCAGAAGTAGTTAGCAAAGTCCGAGGTGGCGAGAGAGATGCTGGATCGGGAAAAGCAGGTGAAAGGATGCGGTTAAGGTTCAGAAACAAACATTGATGGTGACGGGCAAGAGAAGCAAATAGATCATTGCAGTGTTTTAACGCATTAGAAATGGAACACTGTTAGCTACCAATTACTATTTTAATGACACATAAATGCCACAAAATGTATAGAAATGTGCAGCAAAATTTTCTTTTTGTGCCGCAAAATGTGTAAATAAATGCCTTGCGAGAGGGGATCTGTCTTCTGATTTGCTATAATACACGCAGGTTTGCAGTATACGTGTATCATGTCTGGAAGATATAAATGCATTTTCTGAAGCCTAAAACATTTGTTACATCCTAAATAAGGCAATATCTGTTGTCAGACTATCCAACATTTGCACCAACACTAAAAAGGAAGCAAATTCATTTAGAGCCAGTTTTGCTGCTTCAATACATTTTGACCCATTCTACATTATCTAAAAACGTTTGCTCTGGGGCACACATTAATTAGACTGTGTTCTTGCTATGATTGCAGCGTAATCTAAACAGGTATGCTTTTACTTCTTTTCCTTTTAGGTTACACAGTGAACACAGTGAAACCTTCTTCATGTGGGTCATGGGGAAAATATTTCTAGATAATATGGATTGGGGGAAACCCTGTTTGCTCCATTTCCTGTTACGCAAGCAGTAAAATCGAAGCGAACGGAATTTGCTCCATTTTTGCAATCATAGCCCCGGGTTATCATTTGTTCATATCGTTTCATGCACTTTCTACCAGGATGTACTACATCACAGCAAAGGGGGAAACAGGAATACTGGCATACTATTGAGACCCGGGACTCTAACTTATTGGTTTCATGACCCATATCTTTTCCTATGAAATGGATTCCTTTATTATACATTTTTTTATAATTAGTTATTTATAACGTGCTTAATACCCAGAGATTTCTAAGCGCGGACCCGGGGATCGAACCTGTGTTGCTCTGCATTGTTGCCCCTGAGCTATCCTCTCGAGACAGGGGGGAACCCATATGCAAGGAGATACTAATAATTGTCTAGATGTATTGTTCATTTGCAGTCAGGTACACGCAGGAGCCCTTTTTCACTAGACATGTTGTGACCTGCCTCCTCCAGCTACAATTATTTTTGTGCATGTCATTTTCACAATCAACACTTTTTTTTTGTTCTCTATGAATTCGGGTAGTTTTATTGATTAATCATAGTGTTGTTTGTACATCTGATTTTTGCAGGGGCTTTGTCCAGGAAATAGACAGGGTGATATTATGTACAATATCTTTGCTGCATTTCAGAAATATTACTGTATTAGCTTCAGCAGATGAGTTGGAGACTTGTCTGGCTATAGTAAATGCTTTCTGTCTAACATAAGCATTTTAGAAGCAGGCTCTAAGTTGCCAGATTTGAAAAGCAGTCCTTTGAGGCGGGTGGTGAGCAGCAGAAAGGATTGAGGCTGTAATCGTGAAAAGACACTCTCAGTAGGCAACTGATTCAAGGCTGCCCAGTGTGGCTGCACCGGGTAAACTCGCATGCCTGTTTTCTGTCTAATATGAGACTCAGCCTGTCATAAGAGTCATAGAGAGCAGGGAAATGTGAGTAATGCCAAGCAGGAATTTGAACATAATGAATATATTACGTTGGAGAAGATTGGATGTAGGAAATCAAGACATCCACAAGTAGGCAGTATTCTAGGACTAAATTAATTGGTACGGCCCGTGTGTCATTTAACATATTTATATATTTATTTGTTTGATTATTTGTATGACGAGTTATCGGTGGTTGCTGCCGCATTGTGCCGCCACAAGTGGAGGGTGAGAGGGGGAGAAACTGATCGCAGACTTGTCACATTCAGATCAGATAAGTGCAGTGGTAGTAGAAAAGAATAAGTGCAGAACACACGCAGGAACACATGACACACATGAAAACGCAGAATAAGTGCCGCCACACAAAGGGCGGAGGCAGTTCATTGGAACAGTGTCTCGCAGAACAAGGGGATCAGGGCTCCAAGATAACAACTCAGCAAAGGAGCGTGCACTGAAGGAGCAATTCCCCAAGTATCACAATGCAGGGGGCCTGGGAACAGTGGCAGAGCCATCTGGTAAATCCCAGAAGGAAGGAGGCCCAGGAGTAGACACACTACTGGGCCTGCTAATAGGAGGCAGTGGGTTGGCCCCCATAAGTGTAAGAGAGCTCTATAAGAGGGAAGTCTTTAGTCCTTCCCCGAAACAGATGTGCCTTCCTTGTTCCCTGGATGTTCCCAGGGAACAAATGTTCCCTGGAAGAGTGTTCCAGAGACAGGCTCCGGCAGAGCTGATGTTGCTGCCACCATGCTTCCATTCCATTGGGACACAATACCACAAGTGACCTGGAAGAAGATGATTTTATGGGCATGGGACATGCTTCCAATTCCATTCAAGCTGGGCCAGGTGGCCTCAGCTGCACTGCCAGATCTTTTAAACAAATGCACACGCAATCATGCTGAAGAAGAGGTCTTCCTGCGTCGGCCACTCGAGACAGTACATTTACATGGTTTGGGTCAGTTACGGTGGAGGTGACGACCAGAGGGCTCTTGGGCGTCCAGATGTTGTTGCTTTGGTGCACCTTTTTATGAAATACAAGTGAAAAGGGCCAGCATTTTTAATGTGGCCATACATATCAATGAAAACATTCAAAAGGTAATCCATCTTATGTCCTTAGTTGATGTATTTGCTCAACTTTGTGTACAAATCTAGTTCTTGATACCAAAGAGTATTTGAAAAGCCTTTTCCATTTGGTGATCAATGATTGCATCCATTGTAATGTGAACTGCATGAAGGTTCTTTTACATACATTTTCTGAATAATGGTGCACTCTTCTCAATAACACCTGTCCCTGCTTTGCTTAGCTGCAGGCCCTGGCCTCTGAACTGAAATCTGGTTTCACAGAAGCAATGCAGGAACTGTCCAGGATTCAACATGGCGAGGATGCGTTGGAAGAAAAGGTCAAGAGCTGCCGCTGCACCATGGAAGAGAAAGTCACAGAATTAAAGAACTCACTGAATTATTTAAAGGTATTCCTGTAAACATACTATGTTTCCCAACCATTAATGAGAAAATCTAAGCCTTAAATTAGATCATAGAAATCATGCTGTGGATTTATCAGTTTGGACAGGGGCATAAACCGTTCCATGTAATAATGTCGCCACAAAAATCTCGCCATGCAAAAATATCGCCGAAAAATGGCCGTTTTTTGTGGCGACATTATTGCATTTTTAATAAAAAATAATTTTTTGACCCTGTCCCCATATATATGGTCACCCAAATAATATCGCCACGACATTTTCCCGGCGATATTATTTACGGCGACCATATATATGGCGATATTATTACCTGATACCGCATAAACATCTCGATGCCGCAGGGAAATGTGCAACTTCCAAATAGACAAACCATCCCGCAAAGGGAACATGGATTTGATGCTCCTTGACACTTTGCGGGAATTATTTTCATGGGAGAGAGTTCTACATAAAACCTTTGCCCACACACTCTGTGCACTCTGTAGGCCTTCACCGCTACGGCCCCTGCAGACCGACTTGTAGTGTGGCGGTCCGGAAACAAGGGTGCCGTTGAGCTTACCAGCTTACACACGGAATGAGGTGTCATTGCACTGAATTGTTGAGACTGGGGAGCCCTGTAGGCCTTCCCATTTCGCATCTGTGTGGAGGTCGGTTTGTTACTACTCTAAAGTGTCTTTCCTTTCGAAATAAGCTGAATAATGTCTTAGATTCTTAGATTCTTCTAAAACTGTCTGTGGAGGTGTGTGTGTCTATTAGAATGTTGTGAACTACAGTGCTGAAGGATGCATCCACGTCCGGTCAGACTAGATGGGTTCAGGCACTCTTATCTGTTGTGTCTATTAAGTCTTTTCACACGGTATCCGTAGAAAAAAACGAATCCGCAAAAAATCGAGGAAGTAATTACTAATTACTTTTTTCGAAATTTTGGTTCAGTTTTATTAAAATATCGGTGTGGGGTTGGAAAGGGTATTAGTTAAGGTAGAGGGGGAGGGGGATGTGTGGGGGGTTTCCCTGCGCATTATTAAAAAAGAAAGAGCAAAAAGCAAGTAGGAATTTAGTTTTTTCAACCAAAGAAATGCAGTAATTTTTCCATTCGTTTTATTAAAATTTGTTTTTTTCATGGACAACCTTCTCAGACTAAGATTGAAAGTGTTTCTGCTGTGTAGCATCAGGAACCAGATTGCATAGGGAATAGCTGGCCTATTTTTCTAGGTAATGCTGCGGCATTTGTACCTTCCTTATTCTTCTAGACCTTTTTGTGCTGTTGCAGGACTTCGCTCGCATTGGTTTGGCGACGTATGCAATGTTTGCTGCTGTCCTATAGCTATGTGGAGTTTCTGGTTCTTACGTTGGTTTCTGCAGCATTTAGTTTACACAGGACTTTTCTAGGTGTGGGTGAGCCATAACTGTTTTAAATCTGGCCTCCATTAGTTTGGTCAGTATTAATGTCTGCGAGTTCAGCTAGGGACCGCTGAACTCGCCTTGCCTACGCCTTCCTGTCAGAGTTCTACAGTACTGAGCCATTGTTAGCGTGAGAACTCTGTCAAGCGACAGGCTTTTGTGGGGCTGAGTTTATGGTTTGTTCCTTCTCACAATTGTTTTTTGGGCATACTTTTTCGATGAAGACATCTTTGTTTTTTGTGTGCCATTCGCTACACCATGCAGCCCTCTTTTTGGGGTATTCTATGGCTTATTCGCATACCCTCCATGCTATGCTTCTAGTGTCTCTATGGGGGTCACATTTTCCATTCACAGAAATGAAAATAGTTCCTGAATCAGGGTATGAGGAAAATGCTTTGTCCCACTGTTGTGGCAGATAGCTGTCGGTTAAGTTATTATTGCATCCCCTTTCTAGGCAGAATGTTAAGATGTGCATCAAGGTGTTTTAAATACTCTTGTTCCCCTAATAATGTTGGCCCTTTCCTGTTCCTCGTTTTGATAGACTTTTATTGCATCTATAGATATTTCATAATTGTCCCTATCCTGATGCAAACGGTTTAATATTCACTGGCAACATATCTTTCTCTAAGTCCAACTAGATTGATAGCTTTCCATTTGCTGCAATAGCTCATCGCATAACGACTACTTTTTTATCAATTACTAAATGGATCTGTACATGTGTCTAGCTTCAGTGCTTTCATTGTTTCTTTATTTCTTCAGTGATTTAGTGCTGGCAGAAAGAGGTGCAAATGTACCAGGCTTGCTGTTTGTCTATATATAACTCCTCTGTCATAAACATGCTGCCATTCAGAATGACACTGCCTGTAGCTCTGCATGGTAGAATCAGGAGGCTTCTCTTTTTTATGGGCTTTAAGAATACTCTGCAGTGTGCAGTGTGCTGCCCACTATTTTGGACTGCCACAATTATTCTATGATTGCTTAGTTTAAATGCTATTTCCTATGGCCGTCCTGGTGATCATTTGTAATAAAAGTGGGGGCTTCTGGCTGCTTTGGATCTTTTAGATACCTATACTGTTTCTTGGCTGGTCCATTTGTATTTTCTTTTCTGTTAGCACCCTCTGCGGATGCATGTGCCCCTCAGGTTGCTCCAAACCGGGGCTGAATCTATCGATGCATCCCCGGGTTCGGAGCAACCCGAGTGCTCTGCGCAACCGCCCTCCACCAGCGCTATGGTTTTCGCCCCACCCCTGCCGCCCACCCCCAAATCCAGACCATCACCACCTCTTCCCCAATCTAACTTACTTAAATGGGCTCCCGCGCCCAGTTCCCCGGCTCCGCTCTGCTCTGCTCTGTCACCTTGGCTTCCTGGTAATCCATGGAAATGGAAGAGGGGGCCAGAGCAGAGCCCCGCCCTCTATTTCTATGGCAACCCTGACACTTCCCGGCCGCTGCTGCGAACAAGGCAGCGTGGCCGTTTTTTTTTTCATTACTGTTAGCACCTCGAGAGTTTGTTTTACTCAAGCCTGTAATTTGGTGCTTCTGGCTGTTATTTGGCAGTGAAGCCTGCAGAACGTTTGATTATTGCTATATTATCAAGAATACAAATATTAGATCATTCCACTCCCCTCCACTTGCAATTTGGTGGAGCATTTCTTGCCTCTCAGTTTTGAAGGATCAAATTAAATTCCAGCATTACAAACAAATTTGTAATGCAAATGTTTACAGAAATATTGAAAACAAAATTATTTTTCAGTTAATTATCATTTAGTAAATGTTATTCATAATTTGCGTTACGTTGACGTTTTTTCAAGTGACATTTCTGCAGCTTCAATACATTTCAGTGACCACATAAGCCAATATAGTTATTAAACTTGATTTCCCAGTTGTAACTCCTTTGCAACATGTTTGTAGTGGCCCCCCTTCATGAGGCAGCCTGCTTAGAAACAATTACATCAACAACATATCCTTACAATCACCCTCATTACAACATTACCGGTATCTTGGCAGTAATTCTGCCAGGATACCAGCAAATGGTAATACCGTTACCGGCACTCAATCTGGCGGTATTACCGCCGGATTATGAGTGCCGGCGACGGTGGTAAGACCCCATTCCATTGAGTCCCATTGGATTCCAGGGGTGGATTTTCCAGTGTATTACGGGCACTGGTAATACCAGCTATTTTTTGCCAGTAAGGTGCTTAGCTGGATGTAATTCAGACACCTCACCTGCAAACTTGTGTTTGGCCGGTGCAGAAACGCGCGGTAATAACAGGTTGTTAATTCTGCACCGGCCAACTCATAATGTGGGCCATCTTATTTGACAATCAGTTGAAAATCTCAGAATGGAACTGCTGCACTATTGCCTGGTATTACATTATCACACACAACACAACATGTGAATCAATTTCTATGTTGTGTTGTGTGTGATAACGTAAGACCAAATAACAATGCAGTGCATTCATATTTGAACGAACAAATTGCATTGAAATGATATGCAACCTTTTCAACTTCTGGATCAGTTCATGTGGGTGAAAATGTATGACCAGTGAAACAATAGATCAGGTGTCTGCAACCTTTTGCTCTCTGCTCTGAATGTTTTGGAACACATCTCCTACCAGCTCTCACCAGTAAAGGCAATGGTGAGGGATCATGGGAGCAGTAGTAAAATAAATATCTTGAGAACTGCAGTTTGCAGACCCCTTGGAACATAAGTCTCAGAGTAGGCATTCATTACGAGTATGGTGGTATCTCGTCGATAAATCCGCCAAGATACCACCAAACTCTAATACCATTACCACCACTTGGTCCGGCGGTATTACCACCAGATTAGAAGTGCTGGTGGTGGTGTTAGGCTACATTTAATTGGAGTCCATTGGAGTTCCATGAGGGAATTCGGCAGAATTACTGCAGGGGTAATTCTGACTTGTAATTCCGCCAAAATTTGTCAGAAAGTGGCAGATTTAGCTTCAGCTCATAGCTGTAGGTGAATCCTCCAACTTTCCACTAAACTCATAGTTGGGCGGTGCAGTAATGCGGAGTTAATAGTATTACTGCCCATTTTTACTGCACCGTCCAACGCGATATGAGCCCACTAGGACTCAGAATAACAGTACATCAGCAGTGCAAGGGGCAAGGCATGGACCAGCTGTATTGAAGTGTCAAATGTTAGAACAGATTTCAATGTGCCCAAGAAGGGAGAATGGAGACTGAGATAAAACACCTGAGAAGCATTCTGCATTTTTTATTTGTCTGCTTTCAATCTTTAAGGACAAAATGAAACATATGGCCTACATTGGTTTGTGAAATAATTGCTTACATATTTTTTGTGTGATTGTTCATGACAGATGTCTTCTGAATTATTAATGGTGGGGTGGGATATCATGGAGAAGACATGCTAGTGTCTAGTAAAAGATGACAAAGGTCATGTGTCATGAAGATTACCCATAATGCCCCCCTACAGGATTTTGGAAGGGGGACATTGTTACCCATGAAATTAGTAGAATTGCATCCATGTTTTTAAAAGGACTCTCCAACAAGATGTATGGAAGAAGTATGTTGCTGATGTAATTGTTGAAGAATTAGTTGTAGGAACGGCTACTGCTAAGATTTTGATTTACTTTCTTTGATCGTGCACAAGCTGAGGGTAGAAAACCTCAAAACCTATTGTGTGGAGTTACATGTAGGAAAACAAGATGAATGATTATTGTATTATATGAAATGGAGTTACAAATGGTTTATGTGCCCACAGAAATTGATTGAAGTTGTTCTTTTCTTTTGCTCCCAATTTTTTAATTGATGACTGTTGCTGTTCCTGCACTTTACTTCCCTGCCTAGTTCTAAAACCAGCATGTCTGGCTTGTGATTGCCTCTCCCCTAACCATACCAGTGTTTCAGAAGCACAAGATTATGTGGAAGAATTACTTGACAGTGAGGGGCTGTGAAAGGCTTCTAGGTCTTCAGCAGTTCAGTCACATGTCAGGGCAGTCATGGTGACAGGTGTGATGAATCCAATGGAGTCATCACGGATCCCTCAGTCCTAACCTCCTCCCATGTGGCCAGGGGATTGCAGCTGCTACCTGATCCTGACCTTGCGGGCAGATACATGAGGGAGGATCACGTAGGAGGAGACAGCCTCTGGGGAGATGTCATGAATTCATTGGATGAGGTATGGTACCCCCCCATTTTCCCATGAAGAAGACCCCTTGATGCCCAATACCCTAATGGCCTATTGCCATGCATCTATACCTCCCTTTAGGGAAAGTAGAAAAACATTTTCCCAAAACCCTTTAAGCCAAACCTCCATTGCTGAACTAAAGGGTAAAAGCTCCAAGACTGTCTTTTCCAGTTCTAATTGTCATCCATGTAGCTTCATCATTTGAAATAATTGCAAGTAATCCCCCAAGTAATCTGCATCAGTTCAGATCAGTGCACTCCATCTCCATCAATTACTCATATACTGAGACGAGGAAGAAGACGGGAATGATGCATAGTGAACAGAGTCTCAAGCTCAATAAACGTGCTAATTGTTTTGAAAATGCACCTGGTCACAGGACCTTTAAAAATCGAATAGCAACTGGAAGGGGAGACTGCTGCATCAGCTGCTGCTGCTTGGGAGAAGTCGTTGAGCCTCTCTGCTAGACTTGGAAGCATGAACTGGTGTGGCGGAGCCAAAGGGCTTCCAGAAAGAGAGGCAGAGGAACAATGCGCAGGCAGAACATGCCGCAGACATGTCAGGAGCCAAGGGAAGACTCCTGGGCGTTCAGCAGCATTTCAACTATCAGGATCGGAAGCAAAACAGGCATGCTGGAGCAGAGCAACCTGAGAAGCCAGAAAGACGTGAAAGCAGTACAGAGTGGAAACCGGGTGACAAAGCTTGGCCCTGTAAGTGCGTGGAGGACCGAAGACACCACACAGAGCCGGTGAGTCTACCCGGCAAAGTGGGGACCCCGGGGCATTTCAGCAACCACGCCAATTACAAAAAGAACATTGAAGCTTCAGAGAAAGAGGCATTAAAGAGACTGATTGTAAATCAAGGAAACCGACTATGAATACAGTCCCCAACCATATATGAATGTATGCAATACAAATATGGGGGCAACCCAGAACGAGTGGTGAATCAATCACAAAATCTGAGAAGAAATATGATTGTGGAAGTGAAAGAGGAACTGTTACCTGTGACTATAAGAAGTCCTGGCAGGCGAGTAAAACAGGCAAATCATCGGTGCATAAGAAGTCCTGGTAGGGGAGTATACCAGGCAAATCACAAGTGCATAAGAAGTCCTGGCAGGAGAGTACACCCAGGCAGCTGCAAATCTACAAGAAGTCCAAATAAAGGATATGAACTATGTTTTTATGAATGAGAAGGAACTTTTTAAATGAAAAGGAACTTTTGAAAGAAGGAACTACAGAACTGAGTATCCTTTCAACTAACATGATTTTTGTCAACTACCACAAAGATAAAGCGCTGTTAGATCAAGAATTGTTTGCTATGAATGAGGAATCCAGGGGAAGGGAATCACCTTCTCGGAACAAGGGCTGTTTAACCCTGGAGAACTTTTATGTTGGAGCTGTTCTATTTTTCTTAATTAACTATTTTTGCAATCACTAGGTTAAACACATTCCTCTTTTCACCTTATAGTTTGATCTGTAGTGTGAGGGCCAGGATAGAACATTTGGACACAAGGACGGTTTATAATGTTGACATCCTGACGCAGACAGATCCTTAATTTTTGTATTTATGTAGGGAAACCCTCTTAGAGCACGGACAGGAGGCCTTTTCTTAACCTTCTTTGGGTTAATAAAAGTAGAACTGGTTAATCATTTGAAATCATTGCAAGTAATTCCACAAGTAATCTGCATCAGTTTACATCGTGGACTCCATCTCCCACAACTACTCAAATACTGGGACGTGGAAAAAGGGAATGATGCATAGCGGACAGAGCCTCAAGCTCAATAAACTTTCTAGTTGTTTTGAAAATGCCAAAGGAGTGTGGGAGCCCTGCTACTGAGAATGAACATGGGTCAAATACCCTGTTCTATCGAATGCCTTCCACTCAGATGGGTCTACAACCACGTTTTAGCTCACTGCACCCTTCACAGAGGATAAATAACCATTTCCATATCAGTCACAAAGGCAGTCCGGCACCAAAATGCTAGGCAATTCTCCTCTGAACAAGAGTACCATGAGCAACCCCAGACATGTGTTTCGGCCATGGACAATGCTCTTTTGTTGTCTGGCTTTTTCTGGCGCTCTATGGACTGGGTACAGCAAATCCAAAGCTTAGCACGGGTCACTTTGCAGGAGGTTAACACATGACTCCATATACTGAACAATCACACATGGCATGGTGCTTGGTTGGAGGATGGCTCAGAGAGTAGAGCACAGGCCAAACGGATCATAGCTGCTTGCTATATACTGCTGCTGGTCCCGGAATGGCCCAGCCCAGGTTTCTCTCCTAAGTGCATTATGGGACGTGTAGTCCTAAATAATTTACACAAATGAAATATAAATATCAGCACCGTGAGAGTAATTGCTGTCAATACACTACCCCTTCCCTATCAATGCCTTTGGGGGAAACGTGGCATCTGTTAGAGAACGCCCCCTCCCCTGATTGTTGCCACGGACCAGCATTGCAGGAGCTGTAGAGGGAAGGCAGTACATGCACCATAAAAAGTCCCAGGTCTCCTGACCCCACAAGAACACAACATTCAAAAGAAAGAAATTACAAGTGTCATCTCAAACAGAAGCACCCATTTCAGTGAAGCTGAATGTTTTAAAAAAAAATCTTCTAGGAAATAAAAAGTTAAAACACTGTTTGAAGTGAAGAACACATTGACGTTAGTTGTGAAGGGACTCTAATCTGCACTGCATAGTCACATTGATGACCACCAGTACATATACACGGTCAGACACATCCCCATTGACTACGAAGGCTAATTGCTGCCCCAAGTGTGCAGAGGCAATGGCGAAGCAAATGCAATACAATCAAATAAAAGACAAGGCCAATTCAAAAAAGGAAATCGGAGGAGGTGAGAGTCATGACATCTCCCTTTTCAGAGGCAAGCAGGCATTCCATTGGACTACCATTCGCATTACCCTAGAAGCATACATAGGCTTTATCATAGCCAGCCTTGTTATCAGATCCTTGCTCCAGGCTGTGGAGAGAGTACATAGGTTCAGTTAGTTTCTGTTTAGGTTCAACTGCAATGGGACAAAGTGGCATTTTCTGGGCAAAGGGGTGCCTCACCTATGAGCCGATATTACAAAGGCCAATTACGAGTACTGTATTACAATCACTTCTGATGCCATATGCTGGTAATCTAGAACCCCACCTTCCCATTCCAGCAATCTAGCTCAGTGTCCTGCATACCATAGACATCTACTAAGCGAGTAACCTCAACATAGCAGGTTCATACTCCATTGTGGCAGAAGAGTGTTTTAGCTTGGCCTCACTTGCTACTACAGACGGGGCACTCACACCTAATATTCACTCAGTTGTACACCTACCATTTGCTTCTTCTTAGCTCGAGTTGCGATCTACCGGGATGCTCAAAGCCTCCACGCGGGTGATGCTCCAGCAATTGTTTTCCTCGTCCTGTTTTATTGGAGGGTTAAGGGGAGCTGCCCTACGACTCATTTTAACTTTGCTGTAACTTTCTCAGTGCTGTTATTTTGTAGTACATATAATGGTTGCATGTGGAGAAATTAAGAATGCATGTGAAGGGCTGTTATGTGAATAAAAAAAGGGGAAGTTATAGAACTATGGAATTATTCTGGGCATCAACTATTTGCAATATAAATAAACTGGGAATCTAAATGATCTTTTTTATTTGATCTTCGTATGGTATCGCACACACGTGTGATATTTCTAAGGCTAGCATCTTGGGAACATGGGCTGAACATCACAGGTATATGAAACACTGTCTATGCAAATGTGCAGACCAGTGCTGACTCCCTCCCCACTAAAAACCTGCAGACTTTCCCAGGTGTAAGGCCAGCAGGGAAAGGAAGGCTGCATAAGCCCTGATATGTTGGTTGTTCTGGTTGATGTTAACGTTCACTATTCCCAACACTTTTTAGGAGGAGGTGAACAATGCCATGGAGATGATACGCACCATCGTTGCAAAGCAAGAAGAGATGCAACAGAAAATTGAACAGCTTCAGCAGGAAAAAAGAAGAGAGTCCCGAAAAGCTAAAGCTAAGTAAGTGGCAAAGTGGAATATCAATGCATTGGACAACAATCATACATCTATGAATCCTGCCATAGACCACCCATGAGTGCAGTAGCATGAAGCTGCCCAGATGCCACCAAGCATTCTAGAGATCATTCACCCATAAAAAGCAAGGAATCTCATTCTGCAGAGCATACCACAGATTCTTCCATGTTGTGGTCTATGCTGACTAATTCAGGTGACTACATAGTGCCTTAGTGAGATTCATTCCCAAGAAGACTTACCAGTCAAAAAGAGATAAAAGAAACACGCAAAAAGGTCGCGAGAAGAAACATGAGATCTTCAAGCAAGAAACCATCGGCGAAACCAAGCTCAGTTGGCACTTCTCTGCCGCATTATAACTAAGTGCTGAGTGCATAGACAGCCACCTGAGCAGTTCCTCTTTCCCATCACATGGATACATTGCAGATACCCTGTGTACTGCTGTACTGATTCATAGGGATTCTTTTCAGTTTGCCCGGCTCCTCATAAATAGATGACCATGAAAATGCAACGATGAAGGAGGTCAAATTCGCTATCCAGCTAAATGAACACTGGTCTAATAGTCTTTCTTGGTTTCCGTTGTAGCATTAATAGAATCTTCCAAAATGAACGTTTTACCATCAAATTTGTTTTGAGTCTGGACCCACTTGAAGGGCACTCGGACAAGCAGAAGAACAGGGCGCAAGTTATTTTGCTGTAAGGGCTGTTTAACTTAGGATGTCTGATTGCATGCGCCCATTGAGAAATGACAAACAGCCTCTGAGGAGCATACCATACAAATGCTGGGAAATCAAATGAATGAATGTCACTGCATTATCTCCGTCAGCTCCTTCAGACAGGCCATACACATGCATATTGTGCCTGCTCCTATAGGGTAAACCAAAAGCTCACAGACAGTGCTTCGGCTTACCTGGGCTCAGCAGATTCTGTGGTTACAAACGTGGTCCACCTAGAGGTGTGGTCATCTTGTTCTGAGTCGACATGAGAAAGTGGGTCTTTAGCAAAGGACTGGCTGATTCATCGAGTTGAGAATGGTTATGATCATGATTGTCAGTGTAAGGAATCCATGGACGAGAAGAAGGATGTGGGGAGTGTGGTAAAAGGGAACTGGTACAAGAAGGGAAACACTCTCTTCAAATATGGCTGCCAGAGTAACTAAAGAATGACAGAGATTTAAAAAGGGCAATGTGTTTCCTTGTGGTTCCTGGTTCTAGAACTACCTTTGCTTTGACATTTTTTAAAATGTTGTTCTTGAATTTCTTTTTGTTCTCTTTGTGTTCCTGTCTCCAGGCCCTCCTTCTTTCTTCCACCCTTAGATGAGAGTGGTTGTTGTCTAGATGGTTGGTTTAGCCTGTTTTTCTGGATAGTATAGCACTGGACCTATCATTTTTCTGTGTACAGTGGGCTTCCCTTGAACAAGAAAAAAAGTGTCTAAGACTAAAGACACTCCCGTCCCCTGCACACCAATAAATCTGACACAAAATCAGTCAAATATCTTCATAATTTGTATTTTTACTTCAAAATGATGAATATTTAAAGAGGCAAACAAATTATCGAGATTCAAAAAGGCCATCATATAACAAAGAAATATACAAATACAATCTTCTTGTAGTAGCTGAGAAGGAATAGCCGGGCACAATATTCTTGTGTTGAACTAAAAGGCTCTACGCGTTTCGGGGAACATCCCCTTCTTCAGGAGCAAACATAATCTGTAATAATATATATTCGGAGACCATCAGTTTCAAAATTACAATGTTTCATTTTCAACTAACACAGAGAGAGTCTCAAAGATATTTAAATCGAATAATACACGTTCTGGGCTGTACATAAGCACCCCTACTGATTCCAATAGAGAATGTACAAACGCAGTGGAGAAATGCAAATGCATATTGTGACTGTTAAGCATGCAACAGGTGTGACTCCAAAAAGGAAAGAAGGCTCACTTAGGATAACCACTAAATTAAATAATATGCAAAGGCCAAGTGAACCAGATCAATCGAAAGAAAGAGGTCAGCAAAACTGAATTCACAACGGTCGTCTAACTCTTCTAGTTTGAATTGATGTCCCACAAGGGTATATGACACATGTTTTGGCAGATTAATATTGGGACGAATACCCAGCTGGATAAACAAAATGGAAAGCAAAGGATAATTATCAAACACCAAACCTGGGGCAAAGTTAAGGAACAATAATTTCAGATTGGCTGCAATATTTACCAAATGTAAGTCTATGAACAGTAGGCAATCTGTCCCACGTCACTCGTGTACTAAACGAAGTGCTTTCAATCTTGGAATATCAACCTACTGGTATCAACATTGTATGTCCACCTTCACTCTAAAGAAGTTTTCACCATGCACAATATGGACCACTAAAGGAAAGAAATAAATATAGATAGACTCAGCAGTCTAAAAAACATAAACCCCTCCACACAGAAGGGACTGTCGATACAGCAAATCTAACGCAGACCTCGGGCTCCTGCTAAACCCCCTAATAGTCCTAGCAATGCAATACTTCCAAAACCTCACGGTACACCCACTGCAGGGGCAGAATAAATGTACCATCTAAGTTGGCATACAGATGTAAACAAAACTTCTAACATACAATGTCCTCTTGTTAAAAGATCAAAAAAATGTTCCAAAGTCCCAAAGTACCCACTAAAGCTCACCTTAACAAAGATGTCACTGCCTGAAAGGATCGTAACAAACTGGACGGCATAGCCTTTCCAAGGATTCATCTCCTTTTAACGTCCCTTTCTTTTCATGTGACTAAGTCACATGATAGGGAACTGAAACGGCATCACACAACGGCGTATAGAATGCGGTGCCAGGGCCTGTATTCCTCCCCAGCACCCTGAATCCTCAAGTTTTCATCTATTAGGAAATATATGTTCTTTAATTTGGTGTGCACCTATTGAACTCTACTTTACAGTGGGCTTCCCCTCTCTATCCCACTGTGGCCCTTTCCCTAGTTTTTTTGTCCCTCTTGATGGACAGAAACTATCATGTCGGTCTTGCTCTCTTCCCTTTGCTTGTTCTGGGGATTCCTCCTTCCTTCTTGTCTGTTCCCTATTCCTTGACACTTGTTCCTCCTCCTAGGGAACAGGAATCCCTTTTCCTGCAATGAGTCCATCAGCCTTTTGGCTTACTGTTTGTGTGTGCTCTCCCCGTCCTACACTGTCTAGGCTATGGGTAGACAATGCTCCTCTCTCCACTGTGGTGAGCCGACACTTCTACTTCTCTTGTACCTCATACTCCTCCCATTTTGTTGACATCTATGGAGGACCGTGGACCCCTCCAATCACCTTAGCCTGGATAGGCAATCCCTCCTCGGCTTTTATCTTTTACATAATTTCATTCTTTTAACTACTATGTCTCAGCTGTAAAAGCTACCCAGTCTTTCCCTCTCTAGACTCAGTCCATCCCTTTTCCTGCTGTTCTCAGAGCCCTGTTGTTCTCTGCTTTTGTGGACCCATGGTTTTGTTCTGTGGACCCTGCTCACGAGACTAGCCTAGCAGCACCTAGAGGGAAACGGCCAGCAACTCTGAGGTTTGTAAGCAGTGTTCTTAGCACAACTTGGTACAAGGAAGTGCTGGCAATTTCTCTGATGGTTTTGTGACCGGTCTTTGAATCTAGAGCTCTTACTTTGCCAAGCCTAACACTGGGTTGATTAGAATGGAGTCTAAAGGCAGCACACATGGTCAGGTGTTTAGGTTTCTATTCAGTCCCTTTCTCCAGTAGCTCTTATGATCAGGTTCCTCATGCTGCTGTGGCGCGGGTCGGTCAGCGGCCAAAGGTTAGTGCTTGGGCCATAGATATCTTGTTTGAGTTGTTCTACCAATCCAACAATGTTGTTGGTCCCTCTTGGTTATGGAACTTTGGCTGTTACCATACAGAGCAGTAAAATGCCCAGCTCCATGTGGGGTTATGGACTACAGGAGAGGTTTTGGAAGGTCCATGCAAGGCCTTTTGTGTCAGGTCAGTTTGTGGGTGCATGGAAAAGACTTGCAGGAGTACAAGGTTGAGAAGTAGTGAAACCACTTACTCGGCCCTCACCCTTCTACAAACCACCAGCGATCCCAATCATGAAGGTAAAACAGACGCAGCTAAGAAATATATCTCCGTTGTCTTTTGTGGTAAAATGGGCCGAGGGAAGGCTTTACTTTCAGAAGGGTTGTGAATCCGATCCAGAAGCAACTAAAAGTAAAACAGTCCAAAATAAAAGAAAAGGTCCAATCAAGTTCCTATGACAATATATATAATTTGATTACCACACCAATGTATAAATAACTATGAAAACACTATAAAACCCACTCCTGCGAAAGAAAGACAGAGAAATGCAAAATGCAATGGTGCAGCTCTCTGCGTTTTCAGTAGGGAGGAACAATAGGCAAGAAATGTAATAGGAATTCAAAATATATTGGGCCTCATTATGAGGTCGGCGGTAAGGGGTTAACGGCGCCGGTAAGGATGCCGGTGCCGTTAACCCCTTAACGCCGCATTACGAGGTCCTTTAGCGGGTCCCGCTAAGGGCGGCTGGTTTTACCAGGCGGCCTTAGTGGGAGCCACTAAAAGACCAGGGAGCTAATAACGGGCCCATTATTAGCTCCGTCCCCATTCCCATTGAGCCCTATGGGGGCTCGAATGGGAATGGCGATGGGTATTTTGAATGAGGAATTACTGGGTCCTCCAAGGTTGGAATGAGCCGGTAATTCCTTATTCAAGGAACCCGGTATGCGGTATGGGGGTAGCCATGGCGCTAATGGCACCATGGCTACCTCCATACTCGTAATGAGGCCCAATTGTCTTATTGGGAAAATGTGCAAAAGGGACATAGGCTGTCTGTAGAGTCCTAACAGGCGTACCAGGGGGACAGGGCCAGTTCAAAGTGCCTTAATCCAAGCTAAGATGATTCCACAGTGTCGAGCCGGGATTCGAGCTTGTGGGGTTGTGGGATGAATCGGGTTTGAAGGCAGCAAGTCATGCTGATGCCCAATGTCAAGTTGGCATCGAGTCGGGTTCGAGCGGGTGCTCCATGCTGTTCAACACGGCATCAACAGAAAATGGCAAATGTTGAGAGTGGACAAGATGTGCACTGTGAGCTTCCCACCAGAGGTTGCGACAAGAATACATTGATGTGGACAGGGTGGGTTAGTATTCCCTTAGTCACAGGGTCTGCAGTTTGCAGAGTCATGCCTATTTACAGATCAAGGACGAATTTGATCTGTGTCCTGATGACCATGAGGCATGGATTGTCAGTGATGGGATGTGCCTCCAGGCAAGGTGGTGTGGCTTCCTCGCCTCACATTGACACAGATCCTTGCATTGTGTTGATGTCCATGCTCCTTCAGTTTTCACGCGTTCATTGTGTTGGTTATCATATTCGTGTTTGGGGCATGCCTTTGTGGGTGCACTATGTCCGTTCACAAGGTCATTCAGCAACAGGAGCCAAAAGGTAGCTGCACACATGGAATCTCTGAGTTGGAATGCAGGAAATTAGTCAGTCATCCACAATGACTGTTGCTGTAATGGTTGTACAACTGTAGCAAATATCTGCATAAGATAACATGTGACAATCAGACCAGATAGGCACTAAATCAGAAGGAGTGTGAAATAAGGTTGACAAGCTAATAGGGTTACCAACAATCTGAGATTTTATTTATGGGATTTTGGAAGAGAAATGTGAAATCTTTCACAAGCTTTTTTAGCTGGTAAATCATGAACAGGATTTGTGCCTTCCTGGTTACTTAAAAAAATGGTTCTCTTGGTATGTTTAGAGAGTTTGCAGATACATTAATCTGAATATCCACATAAGAAGTTTTTGAATTCAAGATCTGCATTGAAATGTGCAGAATCGCCCCCTGTCAAACTGGGTGGAAAACAGCATTTTTGGTGCCAGTGTTAAGTGATGAGTGATGAGATACAGTAGTATCACATCTTGGGTATCATAACAAGTTGGGCGGAGTGGTAAAAAAGCAGTGGTAATGCTATTATCGCTGCTTTACCATTCCGCCCAACTCATCTCCTTCTGTGAGCTGGAGGTAAATCTGCTGACTTTCCGCCCATTTTCAGTGCAATTACCGATGATAATCCCTACTCTCCTAAAATGTCCTGATCTGTAGTCTTTCACTTTGCTTTGGACTGTTCCCTGAGAAAATCACTTCTCCTTAGGCAATATTTCAAAATAAAATGCAACCAATTCATTCCAAAAGAATAGGATTTTGTGTGATTAGGAGTGAAACCTGTCTAATCCTGCATAATTGATTGAAGAGAAGGTGGAATTGGAGCTGGAGGTAAATCTGCTGACTTTCCGCCCATTTTCAGTGCAATTACCGATGATAATCCCTACTCTCTTAAAATGTCCTGATCTGTAGTCTTTCACTTTGCTTTGCACTGTTCCCTGAGAAAATCACTTCTCCTTAGGCAATATTTCAAAATAAAATGCAACCAATTCATTCCAAAAGAATATGATTTTGTGTGATTAGGAGTGAAACCTGTCTAATCCTGCATAATTGATTGAAGAGAAGGTGGAATTGGAGTGTGCCTATTTCATATCCACACATTACATATTCTGTTTTGGACCATTACTTTTGTTTTCTCCACAGACGAGCACAAAAAGAAGAACATGGGTCCCAAACCATCCCTAACCCACAGCAGGCCATCCCATACCAGCCATCAAACATACCAGAGCCAATTCTGATCAACCAACACTTTCCACATCTTTTACAGACGGCCGACTTTGAGAAAGGTATGACTTAGCATTACATTAAAGGCAGACCATCTGTTAGTGATTGGAAATATCCCTGCGAGTGATTCATTATTGAATACACTGCGCATGTGCATGCCACACATTTCTGCTGGTTGGAAATGTTATTTCATGCTCTCACCTTCTGCTTTACCCATGCTCAGTGGATGCGCGTGCCACGGGGCCGCTACCACAAATATTGGGTAAGAAGGATTGCCAAAAGGTGAGTGAACGGTAGCAATAGCTAAACGTTTCGTTGGATATAAAATGGTTCCCTGATGTTATCTACAAAAGGCACACTAGGCTGTATATTTAAAGAGAAATTTATGTTGTGTACTAGGGTGGCCAGTTTTCCAAATTTCTAGAATGTGACAAGCAAAGTAAGTACTGCTTCCTTCGACCAACAAGGTTTTTTTTTGTTGTTGTTGCATTCACAGTTTTTATTTTCAAGGAGCAAATAAGAGCAGGATGATGAGGAAAATACATGGGTGCAGCATTCAGAGCCAGTGCCGCGATAACAATGGCACCATCACAAACATTTCCCAATTCGATATTCAGCTCTTGTCCCAGTTCTAAAAATTCCAACAGCCCGTCACTAATCACGTCCCTCCAAAAACTTCAGGTGACCAAATCCCCCAACCTGTTTTGGTCTACGTGGGCATTGATAAGACTCCCCCAAACGCTATGAGACATTCCGAATAGTTTCTCCAGTGGGTCCCCCAACGTTGTCTTTTCATTAAGTTTCACTTTCACAATTAAGGATGTCGACGGTTGCTCGCCCCGCCACTCTTTCATGGGCAGGGGCAGGTTCCCTGATTCACATATGGAAGCAACCAACATGCTGGAAACCCTTCCCTATAAGTTTAAAGAGTAGTAGGCAGAAAATAGGCGCCCCTTTCTCTTTAGCCCTCCATGGCCCCATGTGGATTAGGCAGCTTTTACTGTTTATTGTATGGATTTCTAAAGTGCCTCACAGCGCCCTTTTCACTGCCTCAGATAACCTTGTGGAGGAGTGTGGAGATGGAAAATAATCAGAATCCGTGCAGAAGCTGGAGTTCTCCTGATTGGCTAGGCGTGTCGTGAGTTGGATTGGCTATCCGCTAGATATGCGAAGAATCGATAGGCTAGATGGAAAGCCATGGTAGGAAAAGATAGACATTTGTTAATGCAGGGAAGTGTGGGGCTGGCCCTGGGGATCTAATAGGGTTAGGCAAGATGGGGAGCCAGTAAACAAAAAGGTGTGCTTGTGCAACAGCCATTTTATAAAAAAATAAACATTCTTTCAATCCCTCCCTCATTCAGGCATTCCCATCCTCTCATTGAAGTTTTTGACAGCCCAGCCCCCAAAACATTCTGCAGTCTTCTGCAAGCTCTCTTACCACCTTCCATTGTGAAATTGTGCTCCTTTGTGTGTAAGAACTCTTATGTCTGTTGAAGCCCAATCTTTCGTATAAACACTTGCACATACTTTGCATGCTTACTGGGCCAGTTATTTGATCAAGTCTTTACACTGAATGATAGGGCCTTAGCCCAAGCTCTTAGTGCACAATTGTTAAACACTTGAACTGTACCCAAGGGGCTAGAAAAACAAGTGTTCTTAGTCTTAAGCCCTGGTACTCAAAGATTAGAGTACACCCCAAGCAATTAACTAAGTTGCAGCAAAAGAATACTTGGTCTGTAGCCCAAGTGTGTATCTGAATGGATTTGGCTACATACAGTTAAACGTTTGGGGCATGGTCCAAACACTTTGCACAAGGTGCCCTGAATGGCAGTCCTGCTCCAAAAAAGGAAGATTGAAGCCTTGCATTCATGCACATACATAGGCATGGACATGCATGTATATGCTGCACATGATCACATACACTCGTTCACCTACTTGCTTACTTGCAATCACAGTGTCATACTCACACACACACTACCATACGCCCATGCCCTTATTACCCAGTCACTGAAATGAGTGGATACTGCTTGAACACTTATTCAAGAGGGGGTGAATGAGCGGAGTAGGGTAGAGGGTAATGTGTGCAGGTGCATGCACGATTTGGGTGGCGAGAGTGTGGTGAGTGAGTGTAAGAATGGAATGACACCCACACACCTACTGACCCACACACCACTCACTCACTAGTAAATGAGCCTGTGCAGAGTAGTCGGCTAAACGCATGAGAGGAGTACTTAACCTGAACGTGGTAAGTATCTATAGTGGGGCAATTGGTGAGAGTGGTGTGGGTGAGTGAGGTCAATAAGTGCTTGGTGGGACTCAATCACTCAGCAACACACAAATGTGCTTACTAGTAAGGAATGTGAGTGAGGTAAGTGGGAGAATTGAGTGCATTTGAAGTGGCCTCAGTGTATGAGTCTGTAGGTGTGTGTGCGCGCGGTTGTGTTTTAGCATTTTTAACCTTGCAGGGATATGACCTCTATCACTCTGACCCAAAACCATGTCACTTATATTTTGTACCAGCTAATGCACATCTTCAGAATCCACACAGCGAAGAGAGGAGATACCGAAATTAGACCAGGCAATGGTCTCACACAAGTCCTGCGTTTTCCCACCTCTCTGAACACCCATTTTTTTTTCAACATTTTTTTATTGGCATTTTTTAAAGGAAGAGTCAACATTGCAAACGTCTCGCCCTGCCCCCCTTCTGTTCCATTCCACCCCTTTCCCCTTGATCCTGGAGTCAGATATACAGTCTTTCTCTCTCTGCTCGGCTATCTTTGTGGCGGCCAGAGGCCCTATTCCATTCGTTGCTGGCATATAGGCAAAGTCTTGTATCTCCACTCGCTCCCGTTCATGGATCTGAGTCCTCTTGTGAGTCAATGATTCCTAGCAGGGTTGCAGCTTTAGGACACCATGCTCTGGTCTTTCCCCCTCCCCCAAGGTATGCCAGGAGGGCGGTCCAGTCTGGTGTAAACTTCGAATGATTTCCCTGTATGAAGTATGTGAGCCACTCCATGGCAACCACTGACCATATTTTGGCAATCCACTCATGTTCCTGGGGGGGTGCTTTCAACTTCCACTTGCGAGACAATACCATCGCCGCCGACATCATCATGATTACGTATAATTTACAGAGTGGTTTCGTAGGTATATCGGCCAGGATCCCATTTAGACATAGCATGTCCAGCCCCCTATTCTCCCCTCTCGGCCTCCCCAGGGCCTGCGTTATAGCCTGTTGTATGTATCCCCAATATGTGTCCAGCTTTGGGCATTCCAACCAAATATGGGCCCACGTGCCAATTCCCCCACAGTCTCTCCAACAAAGTTGGGAAGAATGTGGGTACATTTGAACACCCATTTTTGATATGCGAGGGCACTCCCCATGCATAATCTGGGATTGCATGCACCTAAACTGGCACTTGACAGGAATATGATACTGCCAGGGCAAATGATGGTACTTCAGTGACAGGGCATGTTATTGTAATTTAAATGCAAGTGATGCCAATGATGGGGCGTATGATGGGACAACTGCATTGGCCTAAGATAGCAGTAAAAGTGTATAGTATTCCCTTCGTAGGCATATGTTTCAGTGTCAGGGTATACAGAGGCGCATCACAGGTAACAGGTGGCAGGGCAAATTATGGAACTTCACATGCATATGATGATGGCACTGACACATCCCAGGCCTAACATTGCAAAGTCAGGGCACATATTGGAGTTCCAAGGTAGATGCTAGCACTTCACAGGCATACACCAGCATCGACAGGGTATTTGATGGCACTTCATAAACATAAACTGGCAGCACCATAAAATATGATGGCCCTTCGCAGGCCTATGATGGCAATGCTAAGAAACATGATGGCAATATACAAGCAAACCTGCCAGGCATATGATAGCAATACATCTGCATCCAAGGGCAACACCCGGAGATATGATTGCACTTTGGCAAACACTTGCAGTAACCAGGCATATGATCACACTAAATGAGCATAGTTCTGCCTTGCCAGGACTTATTATGTAACTCTGCAGGCAGATATTGCCGATGGCTGGGAATATATCGGTATTTCATGAGGATATAGTGCCAGGACTTGGCATAAGGTAGCAGAACATGTGTATATAGGTGTTGAACTAAGCCATATGGAGACAGTTTTTACTAGATGAAGGGCATATATGTGATTATGATGGCACTTTGTGGCAATATGATGGGAGACCATTTGCATGCATTGGCAGTACTTGGGCATAAAGAGGTAATGCCAGGGCATATACCAACATTACCTAGCCAGTAGTAGTAGTAGTAGTAGTAGTGGTAGTAGTAGTAGTAGTAATATTGTTACAATATCTAATATTTAGCCTTCTTTGTCCTGCCTGAAGGTATTCGTTTTCAACAAATTCAGCATGGCCTGTGTATGTCAATACAGTCCCCAAATGTCCAGAGCCAGGGCCAGCAGCGGCTCAATGCTTAGCCATATACAGACACTTCTAAGGCATATGGGGGTCATCAATGGGCATATGATGGAACATATTGAACATGTGGTCTAAGCATCTGAGCACGTGGTGTCAGCACTAGGACATCAGCTTGCAGGGCCATGCCATATAATGCTTGAACCTGGCCAAATAAAGCCTTTGGCTGCAGCTCTTGTGACGTGCCTGCACATGTTACACTGATTGTTAGCAACAGGATGCAAACTATGTGTACCCCCTCTGCATACTAAACATGGGCCCAACCCCTTCTCTGTTTGCAATGTTAGTACACATGTTTGGTACATGTCGACTAGAGCTTGGCTGCAGGTCATGAACTATGTGTATACGAATCATGCAGGAACCACGGGGCATATCCAAATAGTTCTGACCATGTTAGAGGTACTCGGGAGGAGCACACAGAGCGTGGTGGTAGGCTGCATGGCTGATGAAACCAACAACACCTGCAGCCAAAAGATATAGACTGTGTTGTCAATATTGGAGCGGTACACACAGTGCTTGACTGCAGGCCATTAGCTGTGTGAAAAACCCAGTCTCAGTTTAAAAAACGCACAGCCTGTGGGTGTATCCCTTTAATGTTGTATGTGCCTGGCCCATAATGCATTTAACTTTAAGCTTCAAATACATGGGTCCTAGCCATAGGCTGTAGGGAAAAGCCACACTCCATGCACTGAGTGGGCACCTCAGACTTAATACACAATGCCCACAACCTTTCTCTGCATCACTTCTGATGTGAATGTGTGGTTAACAAATTGTATGTTAGCAGGGACATATCGGGAACTCTGGAGTATTCCAAGTAGGCCTCTGCACCCTGGCCCACTTTTGTTTGGTAACCTATTTTATTTTCAAATCTTCTCATACGAAAAGGTTTGGGCTTGCTGAAAATATGTTGTGCTCTAGCACCTTGAAGCGTCTCTCATTTTAGATGGAATTAACAATAAAGATCTAAGACCGAATAACCAGACAGACTCATAAAATATGGCAAAATACTACTTTAATCTCAATTTAATATATGCGTCATCTATGATATCCTATGTGGCAAACTGTAAAGCATATTAGTGAGAGCGATTGGTTAGGGGAACATATCCACTTATAGAATACATAGTGGTTAGTACACCATTGGCTGTCTCTTATCTGTGAGGCACGCCTCCAACTACCTCTGAATATATGTAATACTGATAATAGTGAACAAAATGGCAGCAGATTGGTATATGCAACATTGTATAGCAGGTTGTCCCATAGACCCACTGATTGATTGGCATTCTTACCCAATCTTGGACTTTCGGCTCAGCTAGCAGCATGTAAGCAAAACGAAACCCAGGTGCTTGAATCACGTCAGATTACCCCCAACTTTCCCAATTGGTCCATCATCTCTCATCAGTCTGGCCATGAGCCAAAGTTTCCCATCTGAAGTTGACCTTGTAGCCTGCTCTCTGTTCTGGGACATTCAAGGCAGTGTAAGCACATCACTATCTTCATCTGAGGGGCTTAATGAATAGCCCTTGTTTTTGACTTCTGAGTCACATGTAAAGAGACCATTAATGTGTCCATTACGACCTCTTATTTACTGCTATTGGTCATTGCCCTTCTTGTCCTCTAGAGACTCGTTCACTCTAACTTGTATTGACTTTATACAGTTTTAATTTTCCAATACTTGGCTCTTGCAGATGTTTTCTTCTTCTTTAATCTAAGAGAAATATGTCTCGTCCATGGCTTATCCATCTGCCTCCCTTTGTGCTTTGCAGCTATTCCTTAAAAATAGCATCTTTGATCCCAAGCCAACATAGATGCCTCTTTGTTTTGCACACAAAGCTGTTCTTCCAGCGTCTCCTGACTCTTCAACTCTGATCTGTTTCTGAGGTAGCTGAATTGAATCTTGACACGAGCCGGTATCCATTTTCCAATTATAGTCGTCCTAGCCACATTATATATTCCTCTATATCAAGCTTCTATATGTCTTTTCTACTTTGCGTTACTATGTATTTACACTTATTGGTAGCAAGTTATTTTTTCTTTTTTTGTATTCATGATTACTTTATCATTTTGTATATGTTTCTCTCTTGTTACTCCAGTTACATCGTCTCTCTTAAGTATTTTCATATCATTTCAGTATGGCTTTGTATATTTGCTCCATGGCATCACTCTGCCCTCATCAGGTTTCATTTAGCGCTCCATGATGTCCAATGGGGCATGCTGGCATCCTTCGACACAGCATCCTTTCACACTTTCAGTGCAAGGGTAAATTCAGTACGGCTGTCTGAGTGCATATCATCTCTCGTACACTCGATGCTTTATAGGAACAACACATGGGGTCCCATACAGAGCTCTTCTACTGTTCCAATATGACGACGGTGAGGCGGCGGGTGTTAGGGATAACGTGTCCAACTGCTCCTCTACAGTGTAATATGAGGCCACTTTGAAAATGATTTCGTGGGGCTCTTTTGGTTCCTCCTCCACCCCTGTATGTTAGCCACGCATGCACTAAACATGGGACAACGCCATCATCTATGAACGTTTAGGGTACATATGCCTAACACTTGAAGTGTTGCCACAATCTGTGCACTGGGTGCATACAACACATGCAGTAAACAGGACCCCAGTGGCGATTTCAGACCATTCTACCTGTGTATCAGAGTGTTAACACAATGTCCATCCTCTAGTCGTCAATTGCGTGTGTGTCACACAGTTGTACATAACTAGGCACACAGACAATTACACCAGTGAATTAGTGCATGTATTGCAGGGTGTGAACTACGTTCACTCCTCAAATAACGATAGCATGGCCCACACAGGAAACACTACATTCCATGTGCCCTCAAGGTATGATATCATAATGCATCTTCATTTGTAAACACGTAAAATGCAACCAAAAAAACCCTTGGGTTAACATGAAAGTAAATGTGTCTTTTTAGCAAAATCCTTTGTTATATTTGTGTAAAACAGTTGGGAACAGGCGCAGTAGGGGGGGAGGTGGGGGCCAGATCCTGGCAGGGTATTTTCTGATTCAGATATTTTCTTTAAGTGCGACAGCCGCGGTTTAAACCACGGCTGTCACACTTGCATTTCCATCCCCTAAACAGGGATGGACATACTTTTGTATTAATAGCATTTTAAGAGCGCTGCTCGGTGAAATGCACTACCAGCAACAATGCCCTCCCGACACTAATGTATGCAAGAGGCTAGGACAGTGCATCTTTACGCTACTGTTCAGGCCCTCATGAAATGCACAGGTCATCTATAAGAATGAGGTGACCTGTGCATTTCTAAAAGTAGCACAACTGAAATGAGCGCATTCTCTGTGCTGCTTTCATTTGCACTACTTTTTGAGAATCTGGCTCATAGGCTGTATCATTTCTCTGCGGAGTATATTAGGTACATGTGTGGAGTGCACGTAGGATGCTGCATTTACACCAAACATGTAGTAAACGTGGGCCACAGCCAAAGGTTGCATACCACACTAAGGGCCTGATTCATGGAATTTTTTACGTGGTAAATAGGGACTTTGCAGGTCAACCCGCGTGCGAAACCCCCTCCGTCTGTTCATGGAATCGGCTTTGAGGGACATTTTCGTACTTTGCAGGGACTTCGCGCAGGTCCGGCAAGCCTCTGCGAGCAGTCGAGCGACTTGCGCGAGACTCCACGTAGAGTGTGGGCCGGGCCTGCGCAGAGAGTTAAATAGGTGGCAGAACATGCATATTACCCATAATCCGCGCAGAATGAGGAAGAAGAGGGCATGACCCATGCCTCCTTAAGGTTGTTGGGTACCGTACTGGTCTCGAAGGAGGAGTTAATTAATGCCGAAATGAATGGGGCCAAGTCCTTGGCGCCTTCCTGAATGATTGCCGCTGGGCAAAGATCGCCTTGGCATCTGGAAGGTTTGAGGCTTTTCATGATCTTTTCCACTTCTTTGGGCTATACTGGTGAGAAGGAGAAGGGTGGGCAGTCGGGGGTGCTGATAGGCAGAGTGGGGGTAGGGTCTGCGTTCTTGGCTAAGCAGTTTTTTTGCTCAATTTTAGATTGGAGCATAGCCATTTTGTCTGCAAGCGCTTTCTGTATATTGGCGCACCAAACAGCATCTTTCACGCAGGTTTCCGATGGTGGTGCTGGGGACTCAAGTTCCCAGAGAATACTGAAGAGCTCTTTAGTTTTGGATTTGGCATTGAGGATTCAGTTGTCATAAGTTTCCTTTTTAGCATTGAGGATAGCAGATTTGTACGATGCGGCCGCTGAGGTGAATAGCGCCTTATTGGAGGGGTTAGGCGATTCTTTCCAATTGGATTCTGCCGCTCTTTTGGCGTTACGAAGGATTTTTAGTTCTGGGGTAAACCATTTGTTGAGGTGGCCAATTGGTTTAGCTTTGGATAGTTGAATGGGGGCGATGCTGTTCACAGTAGCCTCAAGAGTGTTATTGTAGAGGTCAATAGGAATAGCAACTGCCAAGACACCAGTCATTTATTTCTTTGCTCAATGAATTGGATGTTGCTGGATTATGGGTTGGTAGCATGTCTTTATATAGGCTTCCGTGCTCCCTTGCTTCCGTAGTGTCCTAGTTCTCTACCTGAATCATATTCTGAACCTCAGGTGACTATTTAAGGATACATCTCTTAGACTGCTTGATTACGTGACTGTGCGGACATTAGTTTAGGCATTTTCTCCATTAGCTCCAGGCGTTGACCACTAAAAAAACCTGTATCTGTCACACTCTCCTGGGAACTGTTGTGTAGCAAAGACTTAAGAGCAGCAACAACCAGCAATAAGTGGATGTGAGTCGAGTTTATCGGGGACAAAGAGAGATTTTGTCTGATGACTCTGTATGGTGCCCTAGCTTGGGTAAAAAGCCTAATGGTGCAAGAGGGTGGGACAGGGTGGGGAGTGAAAGTGTCTATTTTGTTTACTCGAAAATAAAAAAGACTGATATAGAAAGACTGCTCTGAGACTGCTCAGAGAGGTCTTTCTAAATTGAACTGTCATGCCCCTGGACACACACGAGTGCGTACAGGGACTGATGGGCGCCGCTGGTGCGGGCTGCAAGACAGAAGCTGTGGCTGTATCAGGTGAGTGCGTGTGTGTGTGTGTGTGTGTATGTGTCTGTGTGTATTTTAAGAGGGAATGGTTGTAGTGTGATGGGGAGGGGACTGGAGCAAAGCTAAGTGTAAGTGTATTTGTGTGAGTCAAGGAGGAGTGTGTGTTGCATGGAAGAGAGGGGGCAGGTGGGAGAGTACGTATGTGTGTTTCTGCTTGTGTGTGTGTTTCTGTTTGTAAGTGTTTGTCAGTGAGGGGAGGGTGTTTGGGTAGGAATGGTTATGGTGGAGGGGGTAAACTGTCAGAGTGGGCAGGGGATTGGTTTTCAGGGCGGTTGGGGGTGAAGCCCCCAAAAAAACTGATATTAGCAAATATTAAAGGCTGCACCAAATAGGCTCAAATAAATCTGTCTTTTTTGCATGTACCCTTTAATATTCAAAAATATAACAAAGAACCCAGGCCAGTGAGTTTTTTTTCCATGTTTGGAGTTTTGAGAGGTAGCTATTCAGTGGTGATATATACCTCTGCAACCCTCGGCTTCGGTCTAGTGGGCAAAGGCTTGACAGGAGCCAGTGATAGGTGAGGAGAATGCAGAGAGGCCACATTCATAGCTAAGGTCTGGCCAGCTAGAAAACCTGCTTCCATTTTAAGAGCTGCTGACAGTAAGGAAGTCACCACTAGAACTATTAGGAAGACCCAGGACTGGTGATCACCACCTACCCACCGTTGGGGGCCCATTTGGTGTTGAGGAGATGGTGAGTGGGGACACCATGGTTAAGATGGATGGCAACCAGAGTGTCAGAAAGAACAGTGTCTATAGAGATAAGGCAAGGCTGAGAAGTGGAGTATGTGGCTCTCATGAAACCTTCTCTCACAAGCAGGTGGGTTTGGGGCCATGATCGCTGCGCCAGTGTGAAGGAGGATCGATTCAGGGTGGAAGGATACAGTGGCTGGCTGGCCCAGGTCATGTCAACTAATGAGCACAGTGTGGCCAAACAGTTCATACGTAATACCCAGGGATGTCATTTAGAGACACCAGAGGTCGCAGTTGCGACCCCTGGCAATCCTTTTGAAACACCTGTCCATGCCTCTGCGACCCCTGCTACTGACACATACATTAAACAGCCGGACTGGTGGCGGGGCTGGCAGCAGAGCAGGTGGAGTCATGGCAGAGCGCAGAAGCACTCTCCCATACACTCCCCACAAACATGGTACCTTCCTCCAGGACATACATAAATCATTGAGTAAATAGAAGAGGCTTGGAGTGTCATCAAACGAGCTGACATGACAGGCAGGAGTGAATAGCCTGCTCATGCATATGTTCTTAGTGAGAGGGCTGACTGGAGGCCCCATGCCGACAGGTCTGAGTGATTTGCATGGACCTGGCAGTTGACCCCGGGGATTATTTCTACACCTGTGGTGGTATCGGCTGCACTCGGTCATCCATGGCCCCTGTCCCTTACCAGCTATGGTTACTTTAGACACCACGAGGTGAGTGCCCCCTGCAGCCGGTAGTGCCAGACTAGCTCTTCTTCCTTCACAGACAGTGATATGTCTCTGCCAGTTATCGGTTCTTTGGCACCACTACCATCTGGCCTGTGTCTTCACAAAGATAAGTCACACTTTGCTGCGCATTTCAGAAGGCCTCCTTGTTCTCATCCCATGTCAGTTTATCTTTGGAACATCTTCTCCCTGTCGTGCCTGTTCTCATCTCGGCTGAGGCCTGCAGTCAATCAGATAAATGCCATTTTAGGAGCAGTCAGCAAGTCAGGGGCTTTGAATCACACTCATTTGGCTCATGAAATTCGACCACAGCACAGGTGAATCCCTGAGCGCTCTTATACCTGCCCAATATTCTCAAGGAACACAGTGACATGTTTACTTCTTTACTAGCCTCAGGCATATATGAGGTTTGCATCTTCTGTAGGCATGTTGATCTGTTCCTTTCATGTCAGCCAAAGCATGCCATTAAATGCTCAAGCTGATGCTGAATTAAATGTCCACTTTTTATGTTTATCTAGCTTATGAATGCTGTTTGGCCGCATCGAAGCATTTCAGATTTTGCAGAAAAGGTGCCCGCTAGATATGTGTTTATTCAGTCCATCGTTGTAGTGATACATGTTACACAAAACAGCAACCCCTATAAAACATATTGTTCTTATATATTATTTTGTCAGGCAATGATTTGACGAATGTGCATAAATGTTAATCAACAAGTCATTAATAGCTTCTATAAAGGCATATTCCTTTGAGGAACTACAGCTACACTGTCTCTCTACTTTCAACGAAAATTGCATTTGAGCACACAGTTCCATGATGTATGATATTGATATGTGATACGTATGATGTTAATACGACATGCAAAGGCTTACCTTGGACTATGATGGCACTACATGCATGGGCATGCTAGGCTGTATCGGGCAGGTGACCACAAGAATACAAGGCCATAACTGTAATATGGATGTAGCACCTTCACATACCATGCACCAATTATCTTATAGTGGCTGTTGCAGGACACACACATCTGTATAGCATAACAGCCCCTGTTAAATGTGTCTATATCTGATATAGATTGGCCATACCTAGATGCTGATGTGTCATACCAAGAAAATGTCAGTGTTTTGTGGTAGAAATCTTAGTAAGCAGCAAAACATAAGATGGCCATGGCCGGGCACATGAGACTACACTTTTCTTTTGGTGCCAGCACCCAGGCATGTGAGCAAGCATTTGGTGTCAATACCAGATATGTGAGAATGTAACTGGCATAAGAGGGCAGTAGTCTCATAATGGCAGGAGCTCAAAATTAAATTAATGAAATGTGATGACTGATGAAGCAAAATGGTATTTTAAAAGTACTTTTTAGCCATTTGAGGCTGCAACTGCACTTGGCATACAATAGCAGCACATGGATGTTGAGGCTGTACCTTGCATTAAGTGCAAAACCTAGGCATATCATGGAAATACGATTGCCACATTAAGACACTGCATGGGCCAGCGAGGATGTACCATGAATGGCCTTTCCAGCCTTATCTGGCTTAACATACGTTTACATGGTCATTTGATGTTGAACATGACCTATGATAGCAACATCAGCATTTATTAGAGGGGACCATGCATTTGATGTCAATACCTGGCAGTACTTGGACATTTGATGATGGACTTGATATAGAAGGCCAGTAATTGAGCCTTTAAGGCTCGACCTTGCATATGATGACTACACCTATATTATTCTTTGCATGTGATTATTCTTTGCATGTGATGATTGTAATCCATCACCCCCTGTGTGGGGAAACTGCTGGAGAAGTTGGCCTCGACCCAACTCAACTCTAACACTAATTCCAAACATCCAGAAGCACGGAAACTGCTCTTCTGAACACCCGTGAAGAACTGCTTGCATCCCTGGATTCCAACTCCTGAGCTGTCCTCATCCTTCTTGATCTCTCCTCTGCATTTGACATGGTCAGCCACTCCACCCTCATACAAAGGCTCCACGACACCTTTGGTACTGGACTGGCTGACCTCCTTCCTTACTGACTGCTCCTCTCAAGTCCTCTTGAGCTCCTTCTCCTCTCCTACTTCCTTATCCACGTGTGGTGTCCCCCATGGCTCTATCCCCTCACCTTGGCTCTTTAACATCTACTTCGCTCAGTTGACACTCCTCATCTCCTCCTTCTCCCCCAACTTCCAGTGATATGCTTACAAAACGCAACTCTTCTTCAAACTTCCTGCTGACCCTCTTGCACCTTCCATCATCCCTGACTGCCTTGCCATCCAGGCGTGTGCACTTCCAAGATCTCTGCCTCAATGCCAGCAAAACAGAGATCCTTCCCATTGGGACCCCTGCCCACGACTTCTTCCCTTCACTCTGGCCTTCCTCCATGGGCTCTCCCCCTGCTCCCTCTTCTGAAGCCAGAAACTTTGGCGTCATCTTCGACTCCTCTCTATCTTTCCAGCCTCGCACTCAGGAAATTGCCAAGAATTCCCACTTCTAGCTCTTCCTTCTCAAAGGAATTCTACCTTTTCTCACCTTCCCCAGAAGCTCAATGTTACCAGAGCCCTGGTTCTCTTTATGCTTGGCTGTTGCCTCCTTCTGAATCTTCCTTCTTCCACTCTGCAACCTCTCCAGCTAATCCAGAATAGGGTAGCGATACTTATCCTTGGCCTGAAGCCCAGGGGACCGCATCTCTCCTGCCTTAAAAAGTCTTCACTGGCTGCCGGTTGCTTCATGGATTAAATTCATATCCCTCTGTATCGTCCACAAGGCTGTCTGGGACCAGGGACCACACTATCTGCAACTCTCTCTTACTAAATATTCTCCTGCTAGACCCCCACGCTCCTCTGGCACCAACTCTTTGTGTGTAAAGCATTTTGCTAAACAGAGGGTAGGTGGTCAATCGCTCCCTTCTTTGCAACAGACTGCCCCACCCCGACCCCTTCTTCGTCTTGGACTTTCCTCTTTGACTCCTCCTTCCCCACAACTCTCCTATGCTAATCTCACAGTTGCTTGTTGGTGTGCAGGGCCCATATTCATCCTCAGGGCCCTAACCTCCCACACCAAACCGCCCCCAGATTCTGTCTATCCTCAGCACTTGCCTCGGCTCACCCTCTTCCCTGGAGTCTAGCACTTACCCTTCATTGAACTTCGCCTGTTGCTTCACCCATGAGCACCACAGCACCTAGCCCATTCCCCCTCCCTTATGCACTTTGCACGTTCTGAAAACTCACAAGGCATAGAAGATTCGTCTCCCCCCTCCCCCCACCATATTTAATATTTCTTTATGTATTTAATTGTTTAAAAGTTTCACATCCCATTGTTCCCTCCCTGTGGGCGCTTTGAAAAAGTATTTACTTCCTGTATAAGCGCTTAGCAAGCAAACAATAAATAAATAAATACATAAATAAATAATATTAAGTACCTGGTTATCATGGCTGTTACTGCAATGAGATTTCAGTTCTTTGGCCATTGATGCTGCATGACACAGGACTGTAGCACCTAGGCCCAAAAGGTCATATGATAATTACAATTGGCACGTGAGGGTATAAGTAGTATAAGAAGTCAGTTATCACATGCTGTTCCTACTATACTATGGACCTTTGTGGGCATTACTCAACATAGATTGTCTTTACCGTGTATATGAAACTACAATTGGCATAAGATGGAGTTAACTGACGTGGCTCTGGTGGGTGTGCTCCTAACAAATATAAAAACATCACCCAAATGAACCTGCGACTTGTTACTAAAATAACATTTTGTCTGCATTAGAATTTGCTTAACAATTTATATCAATCTTACACAAATAGTAGTTTTTTTCTTTACGTCAATGCTTTCACTTACTGTAATGTCATCCAGGCCAAAAGTAATGCACCATACGTTCCTGTGACTTTTTAGGGTCAAACGGTCATGCGATATCACTACATGTGATGTAATCTGGCATGTGATGTCACTTCCGCTACCCTGGTGTTTTGGTGAATTGACGTCCCTGGTAATACCTATAAAGACTGGAAGGCCAATCAACTCCCACCTATGAATTGAGGAAAGACAATCCTTTTATAGAGAACTGTAAATGAAACACCAGAAAACCAAACTGATAGGCTTTGGTGAACAGTGCATTGGCTCACTGGCACCTGGAATACCAGCTAATAGGATTGACACGCTACATTACACATCTTGGATGGCGAGTCCAGAAGACTGGTAATAAGACTAAAGAGACAGAAGCAAAAGGCGATGAGATCCTGAATGGTGATCAGACTCTGAGATGCGAGATGCTCAAACTATCACTCAAAAGAAGGATCTAGATGAGGCAGACATCAGAGATTATAGTTCAACAAAGGCATAGTTCATCTAGTTAGTAGGTTGGGCCAAATCAAGAAAAATATATCATAGAATTTCATTGATGGCAGCAGGCTGAGTTCTGTGTACTTTTTCAAGTCTTAAAGGTTGCAAATACCAGTCCAGGTTTGCTGCCCGGTGTAAATAATCAGTTTACAGTCACTCACAGTCCTGAAGGTTGTAATTTTTCATCACCCTTTTCTCTTGCCTCTGGTTGCCTGTTTCTTCTCCACAGTTCTGGGTGTTCCCTCTTCTGGGGTCTCTAGGCCCTAAATGCACCTGCACCCTAGGCCTGGTCATGGGCAAATGTTGAGGTATGAAAGTAAAGAACAAAACCCCAGAACCTCCACCATGAAGCCAGTTTTCTGAGTGGGTTGGAAGCTTTGCCTCTATTCTTTTGCCATTCCTCTATCTCATGGTCCTGGTACTGTTCTCTAATGGCCTGCCCTTACTCTCCTCCTCAATGAGTTGCCACATGTTCATGCCTAGTGGATTCTTTCTTAAACCTACTCTCTTATCCTCTCCAGTCTGCTCTCCACATACACCTATGCAATGCTCCGCACATGCTTGTAGCTCCCTTCAGAGGCTCACCCTTGGTACGGTAGGATGGACCTACTCTGGATCTTCGAGCAGCTATGCTTTAGGGGTTCTCGTAACCTTCTCCTGAAACCTCCTTCCAGCCGCCTTCCTCTTTCAAGTATTTAGTTAATCATCCTCCTAATCCCTCCTCCTTCTAGCCTCTTTTCTTTCTGTAAGATCTCTTCCACCCTTCTCCTGGTGTTTCCCCTCCCTTTCAGATCTCCTCCAAACTCCTCTTGATGGTTACTTCCAACCTCTTCTCTTGCTTCAATCCCTCTTCCAGCTTCTCCTATCCTATTTCCTCCTTCTTTCTTTAGCTACCCTTCTGCTTCTGCTCTTCTTTAGCCTCCTATGTTGTCCTGCATCCAAATTCATCATTCTCCTCTGCCCTCCTTCCAAACTCATCCTTCTTTCTCCATGCATCGCATGTGTCTCACTTTACCATCAACTGATTCTGCAGCTCAGTCTCCGACTCCTTACACCCTCACAATTCCCTAGCCCTTTTCACAGGTCTATTCTCTGTGAAAGTGCCTCCATTAGTGTGTAATAATTTTTGTTTCATTCTAATTGCTGTATCAGGGATAATGGATTCAATGCACCAATTAGAAATCTTGTGTTGCCATGCTATGTCGAATAAGCCTTCTTTAGGATGATCCGCCATCTTGGTTTTCATATCTGTAACTCTGCTGTGTGAATAACTTTCACATAGTAAAACTCTCTTGGGCTCCTGCATCATCCATGCTAGGCAGAACATCACCGGCCGGGCACTGCCTGCACCCAGAGGTTATGTGAGACTTACAGATACCTTCCCCATGTAGGGCAGCTTTGTTTGGTTGGGTAAATGTTGGCCAACCTCAGGGCTCTGGCACTCTGCATAGGCAGGAAGACATCTTGAAGGTAAAGACAACAGGTATATAAATATGGCTTTGGTGATAATTCCCTGCTACGGTCCTAGAGAAATGTTAGGAGGCCCAGGGGATTCCCATTACACCAGCTCAAAGTCCAGCATTAAGGCGCAGGTGGAGGGGGAAGTTGGCCTTCGGTTCAATTCCACCCACACGGCTCCCAGGCACAGGCAGAGCACTTAGTAACAGTACCCACTGTCAGCTGTGTGCAAGAGACTGATTTGCATACTTCCTGTGCTGTGTGAGCTACCCTAAGAAAGTTAAACTAGTAATGGTTTTCTGACAATGGACAATAGGAAAACAGGGTGGGCAACCTAAAAAAACAGGAGGGGCACACACATATGAAACAGACTCTAAGGCCAGAAAGTGAACAGAAAAGCAACCAAAATAAGTAAAAAGCATTCCTGATAGGGGAAGGTCTCCCTAATTAGGAATTTACTTCGATTGATGGACAATCAACCAAAGGCAATCCGAGACGCCTTCTCAGAGAAATCAAGTCTGCAACATGGAGGGTGATGTACAAGAATCTATTTCTGAGGTCAACAGAGACACTCAACAGTGCATGGCCAAGTGGTAGAGGTATGCATTTTCAACAGAGATTTTGCATGAGGCCAGGCCGAGATTGGCATTAACATTAACAAGGACAATACGATTTTATAAAAATAAAATATGTTCTTACATATAATTTTCATTTTAATGGCTGAATATTGGCAAGCTACTTTTCAACCTAATTGTAAGCATTGTTCACATTGTTTGAACTGCCCTCAACCTCTGAAAGAAAAAGGAAATTACATTAAAAGAGGAGATGACGTCCATCATGCAGAACTAGTATTTCAGCAACCATTTTTGGATTTTCTTGTACATGCCACCACAAATGTTGACCTGCCCCACCTCATAGACCCAAATACTAAGTATTTCTGCACTTTCTCAGACTTATTAATACACCTTGTGATTCTGTATGCTCAACTCCATAGCTACAAGCACGGGAAAGTAGCCCCTCTTCACCACTGACAAATATCCCGGAAGAACCTATTCCCCAATGCCCTTACTTTCACTACTGGCCAGAGAACCCCTAATACCACTCCTCCTCGCACTACTATTAGTACACTACTACTGATAGTACTAGTACTGTAACCTGTACTGCTATTGGTTTTCTTGGTACTGTTGTAAGTAATGTTAGCACTAGCGTGTTGGCTTCTACTGTGAGTAAACCAAGTGCTACTATTATTATTACTATTGCCACCAACACTGGCCCTACTACTATTAGAGGTATACATTCAGCTACTAATCCAAGTACAATTACTAATGTGTCTGGTGGTAACATTAGTGCACTATTACCAGTAGTAATAGTGGCACTAGTACTAAGAGCAGTACCAATAGAGCTACCAATAGCAAAAGTATTAATAGTAGTAATAATTAATAGTGCTACTAGTAGCAATAATTATAGTAGTTGTAGTGGTAACAATACATTAATTAATTTGTTCGAGTGCTACCAGTGGTTGTACTAGTGCTATCAGTAGTTGGTTCGTGTAGTACTAGTACCGGCAGTAGTAATAATGATAGTACTGCCAGTAGGTGTAGTATTAATAGACATGATAGTAGTGCTACTAGTAGTGTTAACATAATTAGTGTAATTCTACAAAACAGGTTTGCCTTTGGGAAGGTAACTCATCATTTTGTAGACAGATATCAGATGTTTATTGTTACGCAGGTCCATGGTAGTGATTGTATCAACCTCAGAAGGATGAATGGTTGAGTAGATCTGCTGGGCCTCTAACCTGTGACCAATCGGTCAAATGCAGTTCCTTGTAGTGGATGCCTTAGTCTACTGAGTCAGAGACGCATCCTGCAACTATCAGTAATATTGGCTGTGCCAATATAGTAGCAGCACTATTGTAGTAGTGCAACTACCAGTAGCAGTAATGGAAGTAGTAGCAGTACCAACAATAGTAGCAGTGGTAGTAGTGTCAGCTGCAGTATCGGTACTGCTACCTCCAGTAAAAGTACAATGACCACTTCTAGTATTGGTACAGAAAGTAGTAGTAATACTATTATTTCTTCTCTGTGAAAAGAACAGTGAGCTAAAGACTTGGTTGAGACTCTCCCAGGGGCCATCCACCCAAGAACAAGTCAATGGGCTGTGTTCGTGCTGGTAGAGAGTTTTCCAGACCCCCCATTGTTTTGCATAAATTAACTTTGGGTCTCACCCTAAGTTACCAGGGCGATCCAGACGTGGACCCCTTGCTAACTGTTGTTAGAGAGGCGCAGCTTCACCTCACTGATGATGCCCAACAAGGCTGAAACACGTGTATGGGGTTGCTGTGGTACTCTTGTTCAGAGGAGAATTTCCTAGCATTTCGGTGCTGGACTGCCCCTGGGAAGGACAAAGACTGATATGTGGGGAAATGTCTTCTCTGTGAAAAGAACAATGAGCTAAAGACTTGGTTGAGACTCTCCAAGGGGCCATCCACCCAAGAACAAGTCAATGGGCTGTGTTAGTGCTGGTAGAGAGTTTCCCAGACCCCCCTTGTTTTGCATAAATTAACTTTGGGTCTCACCCTAAGTTACCAGGGCGATCCTGACGTGGACCCCTTGCTCACTTTCTTAGAGAGGCGCAGCTTCACCTCACTGATGATGCCCAACAAGGCTGAAACACGTGTATGGGGTTGCTGTGGTACTCTTGTTCAGAAGAGAATTGCCTAGCATTACGGTGCTGGACTGCCCCTGGGCAGGACAAAGACTGATATGTGGGGAAATGTCTTCTCTGTGAAAAGAACAGTGAGCTAAAGACTTGGTTGAGACTCTCCAAGGGGCCATCCACCCAAGAACAAGTCAATGGGCTGTGTTAGTGCTGGTAGAGAGTTTCCCAGACCCCCCTTGTTTTGCATAAATTAACTTTGGGTCTCACCCTAAGTTACCAGGGCGATCCTGACGTGGACCCCTTGCTCACTTTCTTAGAGAGGCGCAGCTTCACCTCACTGATGATGCCCAACAAGGCTGAAACACGTGTATGGGGTTGCTGTGGTACTCTTGTTCAGAAGAGAATTGCCTAGCATTACGGTGCTGGACTGCCCCTGGGCAGGACAAAGACTGATATGTGGGGAAATGTCTTCTCTGTGAAAAGAACAGTGAGCTAAAGACTTGTTTGAGACTCTCCCATGGGCCATCCACCCAAGAACAAGTCAATGGGCTGTGTTCGTGCTGGTAGAGAGTTTCCCAGACCCCCCTTGTTTTGCATACTATTATAGTAGTTCTAACAATATTGCCCCTATCTGAGGTAGTAGTATAGGTTCTACAACCAATAGCAGTAAACGTAATAGCAATACAAGCAGTACTAAAATAAGCTGCTGAGCTCTGTGCTGTAGCTGTAACAGTACAGATACTACTAACAGTCCTAACACCAGAAGTATAATGTGTCGTATTAGCAGCAGAATTCATAGCAGGGAAACTGGTGGCAGTAGCATCCATGGCAGTAAAAGCACTCTTAATTAGTAGATGGTGTAATACGACTAGTAGTAGAGGAACTTGTAGAACAATTAGTACTTGTAGCACTGCCAGTAAAAGAAAAAGAGGGCCAGGACTTGTGGCACCCTCAGAAGTGCTAGTAGTGGTTGGCTTTAAGATAAACTGATGATATCATCCCAGCCTCCATCATTAAATGATTGATGGTTTCAGCGCTCAACACACTCCTCAACATTGTTAATGTCTCCCTCACAGAAGGGTCATTACCAGAGTCCCTCAAGATTGTTCTCATATGACTTCTTTTGAAAAAATGACCCTAGACCCAATTGGCCTGGCCAACATCGGGCCATTACGAACCTCACGTTTATTGGCAAAATCTTCAAAAATGTAGTCACTACACAACTAATCGCCAGAATGGAACAACTACACCTCTCTATGAGTATCAGTTGGGGTTTTGATCCAAGTGTGGCATTGAGACAGCCACCATCTCGGTGGTAGATGATGTCCTCCAAATCATGGATAAGGATGACTCATGCCTCTCCGTCCTCTTTGACCTCTCGGCTGCATTCAACACCATCAACCACCACACCCTCCTATCATTCTTCATCCACATGTTGGGATTCTCTGGCACTGCTTTACTGCCTACCTCTCTGGCAAACACCATGCCGTCCCGATGAACATGTTGCATTCTAACCGACTTCCAGTCTCTTGCACAGACCTGCACAGACACCCAAGGCTCCATCTTCTTACTAATCCTTTCAACCTCACAGATCCCATTACAGTCATCCATCAATACACAGACGACTCTCAGTCATATATGACAGTAAAAAACCCACAGGACAACAGTCACCTCTGTGATTACCTACTCACCGTCCAGTCCTGGATGTCGAACGCGTACCTCAAACTTAACCCAACTAAGACCAAATTCATCCACATTGGTCCCCCCACTAAACAACAAATTGCCCAACAGTGGTTCGATGATAGGCACCTAGAAGGATTTGATCTGCAACTCTTGGGTTCAGCAAAATAATTAGGCTTCACAATTGACAGCAGACTGTCCTTTCAGAAACATATAGCCAAGAAGGCCCAAATGGCCTGGTTCCAAATCTCCACCCTCCACCAAATCAAACCCTTCATTCCACTGCAGATCTTGCCGACCGTAGTGTACGCCATTTTGGTCTTGCACATCGATGGGGTAAATGCCCTCCTGACGGGACTACCAGCTGCTCGCCTGGCTCCTCTAAAAACAGTCGACCATGCTACAGCACTTGTTATTACAGGTAAACAGAAATTTGACCGAATAACCCCATCCTACAAAAACTACATTGGGACCCTCTGCAGGCCAATATATTGTTCAATACTCCATGTATCATCTAGAAAGGAGTCACAAGTAACACACCAGCGTACCTGCCGGCTACGCTCCACATATCTGGTGGAACGCGGTCCTCATGCAGCACATCGACAAACCGGTTTGAATCACAACTCTCCCAAAAAGAGAGGACCCGCAAATAATCTGTCTCTTGTCACACAGCCAGCCCTGGGAACTTGATCCCAGTATTGGCTCAGAAGGCCCCCACAATTCTCCAGTTTCGCAAATCTCTCAAAACAGGGCTTTTTCAAGAACACTTGACAAAGGACATTCCAACACATTGACGAACAGACTGTAACTCACAGTACTGTGCTACTGTTAAAAGATGCCAGTCCATACAATGGCCACCCACACTCTGTACAGCACTCCACTGCTCTCCACACGCCCACACATTAAACAATAAAATACATACAAATACAAAATAAGTTGATACTAAGTATTGAAATAACTGTACATAAGTGTTGGGCTATGCAAGATATGGTTAATTTAATTACAAAAACAATACAAGCAAGTTGCACTCCTTCCAATTCCTAGTATCCTTGTTTTAATTAAGTTATTAATGCATGTTCACATTTGTAGGTATGTGTCCCTTAGCTTGCAGGACGTATTGTCCAATCAAAAAGGTTACCCATCATCTTGCACTGTTGGTCAGTATGGAGAGTGGTAGTACTAAAGGTACTAAACAAATCAGGTGTAATTGTATTGCACACATTTGTTTACATCCTGTGAGGTATCGTAGCAATATAGACAGATAAAATGGTTATTGTTTACAAAAGTCAATTGTGATGATTTTATTGACCTTGGTAGGATGAAGGGCTTATTTTAACCCACTGTGATGCAAGCCTGTGACCATGAAGCCAAAACCTGTAGAGGACTAATGTGGTGCATTGGTCCACTGGACCACAGCTATATACTCCTAAAACCAGTATTAGTGATTGTACAATGGCTGTAGCAGTAATACTGCTGATAGTAGTGTAACTATCAGTAGTAGGGGTACCACCAGTATAAGTAGTTACAGCAGCGGCAGAGGAATCAGAAATAGCATTAATACTACAACCAGTAAAAGGGCAATTACTGTGTCTAGTATTGGTACCAATAGTAGTAGTAGTGCTGGTTGCAGTACTGCCAGCACAGGTGGTAGTAGTACTCATAACAGTATTAGCATGTCTAATACCAGTAGATGATCTAGTACCTCTAGTATAAGTATGGGTCGTAGACCTAGTACTAGGAAATGGAGGACCAATACTTGTGGTAACCACATTAGCACTAGTAGTAGTAACATTACAAGTTACACTGCTAAGTATTGTAGCAACTGTTCATACGTGTTGCACTGCACATTATATGATTTATTTAACTACAAAAATGATACAGGTAATGCACACTCCCTCAAGTTACGAGTGTCTATCCTTTTTGAAAGATGTATTATACAGATTAGAAAGGTTGCCCTTCTTCTCGCACTGTAATTCAGCATGCAGAGTAATAACAGAATATATCTTAAATTCCATTGCAAAATCTTCCAATTGTTATCACCATTATTTCCACTGCTACATTCATGCAGTCAGTATCTCCACTGCTTGCATCACAAAATAGCATTTTGGTTTTTATCACACTATGAAAAGGGCTACTTCTACCATTAGGGAAATATACTGCTGTGTTCCATGCAGTTAGCATTACCATTAAATTAAATCACATGTTTCCTTTCTATTTTTAACACCCTATGATGAATTACACAGGCCAATGAAGGTCACAAATTAGTTAACACAATGGACAGCAACAAGTGTATCACTGAAGTTGAGAAGATAGCAGCATATATGTAATGCTGATTGAAAATACTATTAAATCCAATCCTTCAACTTCAAAAACATTTAAAGCAGCACATGGAACAATGGGAGAAACAGGGAGCACCTTAATGAGGACGAGAAGAAACATCTTATAGTTGCTCATCCCTTAACAGCAGTTTTTTATCTTGTGCACAAAATACATGGGGTCTCATTACAAGTCCGGCGGTAACCCTTAAAACTGGCAATAACGGTATTGGCGCCTCCAACACCGCTCCGCCGGATCATGAGCCGGCGCAAATACTGCTGACAGTACAACCAGCCAGCACTATTACAGCTGGCAACACGATCACACACACAGCCGTATCACAAGTCCATGTACGGTGGTATTTGTGCCGAAAACTGGCACTAATACAGCAGGAAACATGGCACAATCACCTTCACCTTATAGCTGGAGGTAAATGAACACATGTGCCTGAAATGAAGGCACAGATGATCCCAATCCACTCCAGGCGGCTACATAAGGCACACCCTTACCCCAAACACTGTTTCCAACACCATGCTGCCACTAGCCACTGTGACCTGGGACAGGCAGCTGCTTATGCTGCGCCTGGAAGCAGAGAGGCAGGACAACTAGACCAGGGCACAAGCAGTACAGGGGCTGGGGAGGAGGAGGAGTGCCCAAGCAAGGCATGCACCAATCCCCAGGGTTGGGCCCTCACCCTAAACCCTCACCGACAGCCAGTTGTTCATCCTGTACCTGCTCAACACGGAGACCATTACAGAGCTGCTCACTACAATACAGAACGACATAGAGAGCAGGATCAACATCCGGACAGCTGTGCCCCCACTGCTGAAGCTAGTGTCTGTCCTACAATTACTTGGAACTAGCACCTTCCAGCACTCTGTGGACATGATGCACTGCATGGCACAGCCAACATTCTGTGCAGTGTTGGGCCAGGTGCTTGAAGCCCTCCCGTGGCAAGTGAAACGCCACATCTGACTGCCTACCACCCCAGCCTAGGTCAATGCCAGCAAGGCACAGTTCTATGCTTTTGCCAAAATGCAAAATGTGATTGCTGCCTGGACTGTACTAATGTTGCATTGGTGCCCCCCCAACCCCGCAAAGCAGTGTACCGTAACCACAAGCACTACCACTCCCTGAATGTGCAGGTGACCAGCGACCCCAACCTGTACATCACCCACTGTTGTGCCCGCTATCCTGGTTCCACCCACAATGCCATTGTCCTATTGAACAGCACACTGCCAGGATACATGGAGAGGCACAGCGGACTACGGACCTGGATAGTGGGTGAGGAGAAATGCAAGCATTCATGCACTCAGAAGAACATGTCCAAGGTGGTGAGGGGGGTGCAAATAACTACACAAAGCATGGCATGACAAATAAATGCAAAATCTGTACTTGACCACCTCCCACACCAACGTCACAGTGCAGGCCAGGGAGCAGGCAAATGCCGGACTGACCTGGATGCAGTAGCTGACTGACACATACAATAGCAACTATAAACACCAACATGACTACAGCTACCACAATGCAACATGCACTAACCAAAGCAATTCTGACAAATGGCCACATCGCCTCACACAACAACAACCCAACCTGCCAGTACCACAGCCATGCACCCATGTGCGACCAACCCATAATGCCCACCGTTTGGCACCAGATGCTCAGGGAGGGCCCATGGGGAATCCAGCATGCCACATGCACAGTGGAAATAATTGCCACATGACAGCTACCATGTCAGCTGCACATGTCACCGACAGACACCTTACGTAAAATATGCTGCAAGGGAACAGGGTAAATGTGAATCAAAAACAATCGAGTGTATCTTCCGCCTCCTGAACGCACGTTTCTGCTGCCTCGACTGTACCGGTAGAGCCTTGATGTACGCTCCAGAGAAAGTGGGTAAAATTGTGCTTGTGTGTGCCATGCTGCGCATTAGCTGCCTGAAGAGAATTGCTCTGCTACACCCTGACGTGGACCTGCCACCAACCGAGGATGAGGATGCAGTGTCTGTGGCAGAGGAAAATGCGCATTGGCAGAGATGATGTGAGGGATGGGAGATTGGCCTGCCCATGACTGATGAACCATTTTCTTAAGACACTTTCATGTGCTATTTACCTCTATCAATAAACACGACAATGACACAATCAGGAATTTTCCTGATGATGTTTAACAGATTTAATGATATGAAGTGCCCAACTATCCCCCTCCCTCCGCCCATCACCAACTCCTCAGCACACTGTCTCCCCTCCTCCCACCACTAACTCCCCAGCACACTAGCCCCCACCCTCCTACCATCACCAACTCCCCAGCACACTATCCCCCTCCCTCCTCCCACAACTAACTCCCCAGCACACTATCCCCCCTCCCTCCTCCCACTACCAACTCCCAGGAACACTATCCCCCCTTCCTCCTCCAACCACCATCTCCCCAGCACACTATCACCCCTCCTTCCTCCCACCAACATCTCCCCAGCATGGCCACTCAGGGCAATAAGTATCTTGGTTTGGATTGGTTTTTTATTTGTATAGCGCACAATGCCCTCAGGCATCTTGGCGCTGAACTTGAGAATATGGTTACAGTAAGTGCAGTACAGTGATTACAGACCTGGTATACATTAGTCCGGGTGAGTGCAGGACCAAAGCTTCTTATGCACTAGCAGCAATTACATACATGTGAGGTCCTAGCAGGTATAAGGAAGATATGTTGGAACCATCTCCCACATATACGGAGGGCCAGGCCAGCAAAGAAAACAGCTCTGGAAAGTGGCACAGCCATTTTAGGATGGCCCTGAGGCAAAAACAGAAATGCAGCATAAATCAGGAAGCAGGCAGAACAGAGAATGGATGGATGTAGTAGAATTCTCCCGCTGCCTTAGTAGATTGCTCATAATTATTTCAGAAGAAAATTGAAACCCACGCCACGAGCGCAGTGCAGGCAGCAACATATGAAAGGCTTACCCTTTCAAGGTGCATACTCCGCGCACGTAAAGATGAAGGTGAGAGTGCTCCAGCATCTCGCGAAGCATGGCTCCCTCCAGGAATGCAGGAGAAGAAGTTGATGTTGATTGGCCTCTTTCCCCCCCTGCCAGCCCCTGGTGATCTTGGCCGCAAATGGCGCTAGGACTGACACCTTGGTGTGTCTCGCTGAGACTCCTCTGTGGGAGTCGTGGAACTGGAATGGATGGAGACTGGTCCCCGGACATGTTGATGTGTCACCTCCGTGCACTGTTGGATGGCCTCTGCGAGTGCAGAGACCCCTTCGGTCATCTCCTTGACCGTCTGGCGGTATAATGTCAGGGCAGCTGTTCTGGCAATTGTCGGCCCAGTTCATGGTGGCCCCTTGTATGCTGTCACGTATGGACTGCAGGTGCTCCGAGTGCGTGCAGCCTATCGCCTCCATCTCCCTCTGTCTCTGCTCCATCTCCTCCAGCCTCTGCATCCCAGTGTTGCTTGGTGGTGTGTGCCGTATGAGAGGGGGCTGTGCAGTGGCTCTAGGCTGTTGTCAGGAGTGCCATACAAGGGTGTATCAATGTCTGGCTCAGGTGTCTGAGCACGATGGTGGCTTTAAGGGCGCACATGGCTTGTTGAATGCTGGCAGCAGTGAGGGCTTTCTGGGGACTGAGCACGCTAGAGGTGGTGAGGGCTTTCTGGTGTTGTTGTACGCTGATGGTGGCGAGTGCGCCCAGGGGGTTGTGACCCTTCTGTATGTGGTGACACCGGGCTGGTGCCCCCCTGTGTTTCCACAGTCGCCCTGTCTGGAGGTGTAGGCTCTCCAGCTGCGGAAGTGGGTACAGTGGGCCTTGCAGTGGTTCTTATGGGCTGTGGAGTCAACGTCGGATTGGCCTTGCTGGGTTGCAGTGTCTCACGGTGGGACATCCACTTTGGCGTAGCCTGTCTGCAGCTTTGCAGGGTGGTGGTGGTGGACCATGAAGGCCTGGATGCGCCACTCCCAGATGGGCCTGCCCCCATGTCCTCCTCAGATGCGTCTGGCAATGTGTGAAGACGCATTTTTCACAGGCGCTGATAGCGTAAGAGTAATGAGTCATTTGTACTAGCCATAATCAAATGATAATTCAGATGCTAAAACTAACATTAGGGAATAAGTATTTTAAGGGCCTCATTACGAGCTTGGCGGTGCAGGAAAAAAGTTGCAGTCATTCTGTTACCGCCACTTTTCCTGCACTGCCAAATTGCACGCTACCGCCGGCGGTTATGAGTAGTAATTCCGCCAAAAAGGAATCCTATGGACTCCATAAATCCACAGGGCCAAGTGACGGTAAAGGTAATTCTGTTTAGCCAAACTCGATGGCCCAATCTCTTTAACAGGAACATATACCACCAGATCCCAGGCACATTGTTGGGGGCACAATATACCCACTGATGGCAATTTATTTATGGCAAATTGGGAACAATACCATGCACTGAATCAAAATATAATACAACGCAATAAGCCTCATTCCAAGTCGGGTGGTCCGGTAAGAAAGTGTATTTGTGGATACTGGCACTTTACCGGACTGCCTGACTACGGGTTGGCCGGTGGGGCACCTGGTTTACGTCCAGCTAAAATCTGGAGGTTAGACAGGTGCCCTACCGGCAATAAAAGCCATTACAGTAATGATGGCAAGTCCCTTCTTGGAGTCCAATGGGACTCCATGAATGGAGATGAACACCCTCCTGCCGGCACTCGTAATCTGGCGGCAGTGCCGCCAGACCAAGTGCCAGTAATGGTAAGTACCAAATGCCAGTATCCTGCCGGCTTTACCGCCAGGGTACCGGCATGCTCAGAATGTGGACCATTATATTTTGGAAGCACTCTAAGGACAATAGTATTTCGATCTCAAACAATACCTCCAACAGATTACAACAATGTGTGGAACACCTCAATGGTATTGATTACAATGTTGGACTTTGATGGAGCACAAGGGGAAATAACTTTCTGGATATTCACATTCATGCAGTGGTCAACCAGTTAAAAACACAATTATATAGAAAAAAACCAGCAACCAATTCAACTGTTAACACCACTATTGCACACACAAAAAGCTTTATTCAAAATCCACTATAGAATGAGCTAATTAGTATATGCCGGGCATGACTCTAAATCATGATGAATCCGATATGCACCAGAGGATATTGCCCAAGATATCCAGGGTCAAAAAAAGAAAAAGTATGCGACATGCAAAGACATAATACTACAGACTGAGTTCCTGAAAAGGAATGACTGACATCCACATCCAAAATAGTGAGGACACACAGAAAAACATCTGAATCCATGGTTCATAGTGACTGTTTCGACAGTCAAAGTTTTGACTGGTGAAAGTTCCGACACAAAAGTTTTTAGTTTTATTTTTCTATTTTTCATGGGGGATAGCAGCTATCTGCTGGAAGGGCTGCCTCTGAATACTGACCCGACAATTGTGTATTTGTGGCAGCATTTGCTCTCAAACTGAAGAATATGTATTCGTGCAAAACTACCGCATGATGAAAAAAACTTTGTTTTGGCACACGCTACTTTAAAGTTGTGATATTTTTGTATCTAGGTGAATTCGTAGCTGCACGCTTTTTCTTGGAAAGTTGATTAAAAAGACCTACATTTGTTGATTTGCAGATGTGCTGTACTCACTGTGCAAGCAATGCTGAACCACACTGGTCTGGGCTTGCTCGAATATAAGAGGGTATGTTTATCCAGTATAAGCAATATAATCAAGATAAACAAGCAAGCAAGGAATATGTACATATTGCGGGTAAATACATAATGCTATACCTAGCAAGGTTTTATGTGGGTCGTCTGATTTTAAAAAGGCTGGTGCAACATTCAATTTACAGTGAAAGATCTTAGATTCATTGATTTTTGGGGGGTCGTTGTAGAAAAGTGGCACTTTAAAGATAACATTTAGGTCACTAAAAGCAAGGCCGCAGCTACTAATAATCCAGTAGGGGGGACATTCAACACAGGGGACAGTAATGTCCTTGTGCTCCACGGGCTACCTATGCTCTGGCTTAGTGGCATTGCCCTATGGTTTAGGACTTACCCCCTGGCCGCCCCCTTCTAGGACAGCCTGACAATGGCTAGCAGGCATAGCAAGCAGAATTTAGAGTGGGGTCTTTCTATGTTGGACAATGGCCAAAACCCCTTTTACCCCGTGAGAATCTTAATAGGAGTGTGCCTGTGTGCATGTGAGTGTGTGTGTGTGTGTGTGTGTGTGCTTTCCACCCCATCCTCCTCACCTGGCCCTTCCACTCCCACACAAGAAGTGTGCCCGGCAGCAGGATATTGATGGAAAAAGTGTAGAAAGTAGGCATGTCCATACAGTGCACCCCCTGTGCCCGCCCCTCTTCACAGTCAGCGCATTGTAACTGGTAAGAGCTGTTGATTGGGGGATATGGTCATGTAAAAGCAGAGAACTCTGCATGCATGTTAGCTGGCAGACTGCATGAAGTGAACGACCACTGTGTACCTTTTCTTTGAAAATTTAACTTGCACTTCTGCTGTCCAAACTGTGCCAGTTGTGTCTGTGAGGGGAGCTTACCCTGGCACTGCCCATGCTTTGCATGTACCAATTTTTACCTTTGACTGGAAGTTGTCAAAGCCAATTTTGTCAAAGTGTTGCGATGTTTATGGGCTTTTTCGGATCCTTGTAAGGATACAACTTTTTTTTAAATTGCTGTTTTCTTCCTGCTGAGCATTTGTCGAATCAGGTTTGTGCTTGACCGCTGAAAAAACACATCAGACATATTCTCGTTGAATGGATGCTCTTGTCAATCCGACCAGCCTGGTCTGTCTTCCCACTCAGAGCCCATTCTTGAAGAACTTAAATCCCAGCCAATTTTTCTTCTAGTACTTGGTACTAGTCCTTCTTCTTCGGCATAGTCCGTCTCCATTGTAGTCCTTCAGCAAGTTATTCTTCTTCATCACAGTCATTCTACTTCGTCACAGCCCTTTTTCGACACAGTCCTTCTTCATCATAGTCCTTCTTAGCCACATTCCTTCTTTTCATCACAGCCCTTCCCTTTTGTCACAGTCCTTCCCCTTTGTTACAGTTCTTCTACATCATCAAATGTCTTTATCACACCTCTTCGTCATAGTCCTTCTCCTTTGTCATCAGTCACTTCTCCTTCGGCACAGTCCTCCTTCAACACAGTCCTTCTCCCTTGTAATAGACATACCTCCCTCTCTTCCTCTTTTTTCAGACTCCTTCTACTTCACCACACTCTTTCTCTGTCTTCATAATCCTAAATTCGCACATCCTTCCTTGCCCCTTTGCTAATCATTCCTCACAACCATTTCAACTCATCCACCTCTCCTGCTCCTCTCTTCAATCGGTCTGCTTTTTGTACAATATTTTGTGTGCATTTATGTCTAGACTTTTACCAGTGCCTGTGTGGGAATTTGGCACGGCTGTTGCACATGATGCACCTGTTTGTTGATTGTTTATTTATAAGTAACACGCTTAATACCCAGAGGTTTCTCAGCACGGTTTGTTATGTTATGTTATAGGAATTTGTAGAGCACAGCGTTGACCCGAGTGCATCTTGATGCTGACCAGAAAGGAGAACCGAAAGGGAGCAGACTAAGTAGCAGAAAGTTTAGAAAAGATAGGTTTTAACGCAAGACGAAAAAAAAAAATGATCCTCCCTTTCGCGTAAAACATAAGGTAGGGCGTTCCAAGCATTTGATGCAGCCACATAGAAGGCGCGTCCACCAACACGGGAGAGCTTGGTCTAGGGAATTTGGATGGTCAGAGAGGTTTGAGAGCAGAGTGCTCTAGATGGAGTGTAGGGAAGAAATGTATCCTGAAGATATTCAGCTCCCTGTTTGTAGAAGACTTTATGCACAATACAGAGAGACTTGAACAACACCCTCTTCTCAACCGGAAGCCAGTGCAGTTGACGAAGAATAGGAGACATGTGCGCACCATAGGGAGGGTGGGTGACAGCTCTAGCAGCCATGTTTTGTAGTAACTGAAGTCGGCATGATAGATAGGCAGGTTGTGCCTAATAAAACCAGTTTCACTAAGTATTTGTGGCACAGTTGTATTGTATTGTATTGTTTATTTATTTATAGAGCGCACCTGGCTGTTAAGCAACTGGGCGCTTGCAGAAAATAAATCTTAGGTTACAGGTACATAAATAAGTTACATTTCTTATGTTACAGGATCATATATCAAGCATTTCTTATGTTACAGTGTCGGAAGACTTACAAGTGAGATATTTTACAAATGTCAAGCATTTCTTATGTTACAATGTCGGATGACTTACATGTAGGGTATGTTACAGTTACACGTATATTACAATAAATGTACAGAGTGTTAGGTGCAGTTAGGGCCTTTAGCAGTCGTTGGTGTTAAGCCAGAGTTTGACGTTAGCTTTGAACACATGGAATGAAGGGGTGGCTCTGAGTGCATCTGGGATGGAGTTCCAGAGATGAGCTGCTAGAAGTTGGGGACTTTGATGCTGTTTGAGAGGGCCTTTCTGATGGGTCATTCAGAAGTGTGCTTTGTGAATTTTTCTGTGAGTTATGCAGGTGCTTTGTTGTTCAGACAATTGTCTGAACAACAATTCTTTCTTCTCAAGATTTTCAAGGATAACAAGAACAAGCACTTTCCCAAGAAAAAACCAGTCCCAATGATAGAGCCAATACGAGTTTACTATACAATGTTCTATAGCAATTATCAGGCCCGTAGATCAGGAAGACTGCCTGAACGATGCCCAAGCCACTTCACACATCGACGCAACAAGTGCAGGGGTACACTGTTTTCAAGAACCTAGCCTGATGGCACAAGGACGCACTAAGGCTCCAAAAAGCATGAGTAACAGATTCCAGTTTGATCACAATGATAAAGTTGGAGAAAAAAGGCTGACTTTCAAAAAACGGATTCCCAATAAACCAACAATAGGACATATAAAGGATTATAGTCATCCAAGGTGCTAAATGGCCGGAGTCCAGGAGCAAGCTTCAGAAGACAGAAAACCGGCAAGAAGCAGAGCCAACAAAACAAAAACAAGAGATGTCACAGAATCGAGCAAACGTCACTAAACGTACAAAATTCGGTATTCCATGCCATTGAATCAATGTAAGGTTGCAGTGCTGACGTCACATACTGCCGCAGTGCATCAGGATCCATGCATCCGCAATACGTCGGCATGAAACAGTCCACAGGGTAACTATCAATGCCGACCCCAGGCGGAAACACTGCAACGATGGACCGTGGGCCGCAATTTCCGGGTGTAGCGCTGACGGTTCCTGACAGTTGCTTGCAAATTGTCTGTAAATAAAAACATAAATAGTAAGGGAAACACATATCATTTACGAGCTTGAAGATCAGATATGTATTGCTAGAAGACAAGCAAGAACACAATGGAAATAGGCCCAGGATCTCCCGGGTGCACTTGTACAGATGTGGACGGCTACTTTGAGAAGCTATTTAAGGAAAAGGTTTGGGGCAGTGGGCGAGCAGACTTTCAGTTATACTGATTGTGCCATTTATTTGCTAAAGGATTCAAGAAGACAGACCTTCAACAGATACACAAAGTACAATTATTTAAAAGAGATCTGAAAAAATCATTTAGGTCTAGGACTACAGTAGTCCTTACCTCAAAGAAAAGAAAGGCAAATGACAATTGATATCCAAAGCAGGAGTATAATAAACTGTAGATGAAACCAACCTCTCAAAGTTATTTTCAGCAACGGTCATCCTACCACTATGCCCAGCATCCTGGGAAAGGCTCAGGGGATTTGTGCAAAAGCACGTACCTCTCAGAAAGAAATGGAACAAGAAGAGAAAAGAAAAAATATCTGACAGAGATTGAAGTCATGCAGCACCGGATCTGCAAGGAGCCCCAGCTCGAGGACGATTTAAGGGTGGAGTTTCTTCATGGAAGCCAACAGTGGGAGAGCCCCTGCTCAATATCACAAGAATCATCTTCGAACGGGTCAATCAGACCATTAGGACTCACCAAAACAAAATGTGTTAGATGTTTTATTGCATGGTAATACATATATGGGACCAGAGCAGGGTTTCAGTGGCTCAGAGACAAACATAAACACTAAAATTTTGGATTTTCATGTAAAATGACTTTGTCAAATATGATTTCATACATAGAAAGGCTGTGCTTGTTACCTTGAATCCTAAATGGAAGTGTCATGCCTGTGCCACTGGCGCACACATTGGCAACCATCATGGACTATTTGGAACTCATTTATCTTCATAAAACTTTGAACAACCCCTATTCACACTTTGGTCCTTAATTCCCCTTTGCACGACTTTTGTACTTTCTTATTTAATTGCGCTAACTACATGTACCATAATGCACCTTGCTACAGTTATCAATTCCTGGATATTCCCATTCAGCAGTATTTGAACCACAATCCCCAGAAGCCCTAGCGATTAGTGCTGCTTCCACCTTCTCAGGACCAGAGAGGGAGGAGGCAGTTTACCTTCAGGTGTGCTGCTCCAGGTGCTGCCAATTAGCCTGCCTAAGTACAGGGCAGGGCCGTATTTAAGCAGCTGCCTGCAGTAGCTCAGTCTCTTGCATCAAGAGTTCTCCCAGCCCCTTTTTGCTTTGAGCCATGGATTGTATGCTGTTCCTGTTGCCGTATTATCCTGCTTCTGATCAGTGCCCTGATCCTCTGGGCTCCCTGCCTTACAGCCTGCTACACTCCCCTGCCTTCAGCCCTGGTCCTCTGGACTCTCTGCCTTTCTGCCCTGCTCCTGTGGGCTCGCTCCTTGCTGCCCTGCTCCTCTGGGCTCCCTGCCTTGCAGCCTGCTACACTCATCTGCCTTCAGCCCTGGTCCTCCGGACTCCCTGCCTCGCTGCCCTGCTCCTGTGGGCTCGCTCCTTGCTGACCTGCTCCTCTGGACTCCCTGCCTTGCAGCCTACTACAGTCCTCTGCAGTCCACTACAGTTTGCCTGCACCTTGTGCCATCCGTCACTGCAGTCCTGCTTCCTTGTTTGCAGACCCCCTGCTTCCTGGCTACTGCTCCCTTCCTCTCTTCCTTGTTTGCAACCCCGTGTTCTTGATCCCTGTCCTTATCTTCCTTGAGTCTTCTTTCCTCCCCTTAGGTTATCCATTTCAGTTATACTGTTTCATTCATTTCCTTCTGCTAGCTTTCTCTTGTCTTTCCAGCCCTGAGTTACTGTTCTACTATTCCGTGTACAGTTTCCGGTCACCATTCCCTACAGTTAGATACTAGGTTTCTGCCCTTCCTTCCTTTCTTCCGGATTCTGTTCTTAACTTTGTTCTCTTTGACTTCCTTTTCCCTGGATATTTCTGTTCTTGTCTTCACTTGTGTCTTATATAAATCCTTTGTACAGAGCTTGACTGTTGGTTTCCTGCAGGCAACCTCTGCCCCTTCCCTTGTCGCGTTTTCAGTGTTGTACTTCGTGTCATTGTTTGGTTCCTGCTGGACCCGTACAGGCTTCAGTCTTGTGAAGTACTCTTACCTTGTCCGTGCCTTAGGGTTCAGGTACAGACACCCACTGCTGTTTTTCCCAGCCATGAGCATACAGAGTGGGCCCCTGTAATAGCAATCTGTGCAGAAGGCTGGAGTTTCCAAAGGTCCGTGGAACACTCTTTCCCATTTCTGCATACACCCCAAGAGGGAATCCAGTTTGTTTGTACCTTTGTATACCCTGCCCCTTTTTGTTCACAGCTATTGTTGTCTATTCTGCTTTCGTGTTGAGCTTCCTGCTGTGTGTGCTTATCTGTCACCTTACATCAGCACAGCCACCCAAAACCTTCCTGGGTGCCCGGTGCAACTCTTGACAGAGTGCCATCCTTGACAGGAAGGCAGAGGCAGACAATAGTAAATGAAACACTGGCTACATTTGATGATGGCGGCATAGAAGCATGCGACCTTGAAAATTAAGAGGATTAAATTCCCTGGTGAACAGGAAGTTGTTGTTCAACACAGAATTTGAGATGGGAGCATGTATCCCCTACCACGGGAAACCCATCTAAAGTAGGAGTATGCGGGTAGACTCATCAATTTCAAGGTGATCCTTCTCCTTGTACACACTGAGAAACAGAGAGAAGATTGATTTTTCTCACTGGTGGAGTCTCATCAAAGAGGATATGAAGCACAATATATGCTACAATCATTGAAGTTAAGAGTAAACTGAACAGTCTGTATAGAGGTTTTCTGTTTGTAAATGCCAAATGGGAACCAGAGATCATGTTTAGAGATAGCTTCAGAATCGTTGTCCAGGTGCAATGAAAGAGTTGGTCTTGGTTTTTGAGCTGAGATGCAAAGGCTACAATTCTCCCTAACATTGATCAGGCTGGAGGGTGAGGTTTTAGAGCCGTCGTTTGTGCAAAAGCATTGCAGGATCTTGGGCTCTCCAACTGTTGGCCAGTCAAACAGCCACCAGAAAGGAATTGTACATTGTCTCATGCAAACATATAATCAATCCCCTTATAAAATGTATTTTGGGAAACAAGATGATAGGGAATAGAATGCATGAAGCTCATATTGGTTTTGAGTTAGCTCAGATCATGGCCAAGTCCCCTCATCATTTGCGAAAGAAAACAAAAGGGGAAGGAGGTCATGGGAACTGAATGACCAGCTTCTAAAAGCTTTGAAGTGGCCACATCCCGGAAGTAGATAATGGGGACGTAACCTGGGAATATATGATCAGGTATTTGAAGCAAAACTGAAACCAGAGAAATCAGAGAACATTGGTTTGAGTTTTTTCCACACTAAAAAGGCTAAAGCTGAAAAACAAACGAAATAGGATGTGTAAATGGTGGATGAAGAACTTAAAGAACCTACATATATCTAATCTCGGTCATTGGAAACTGGAGACCCAAATCAGCATATATAAATGATTTGGCACTATTGCATACTAAATACATCTATTGAGAGAGTGGCAACAGGGCTAACCATCCGTTGAATGCCAAAGTAAAGGCTAGAACTTTACTGCCCACTGAAAGATTACACGGGCTACCCCATCATAAGGGAGCCACAAAATGACAGATTAGGTGACAGTGGCCAGCTGTCCACCAAGATGGTCGCACTTTATCAGACTCTGTGATGTGAAGAGGAAGATGCAAGCTCAAGCTACACACCAACCCTGAAACCAACTATTGAATCCTTGGCCCTTGAAGGTAAAGCAGTGTGGATCAAATGAGATTGGAATGGTGCATAAGAACCCACCATTTAATGTTGAAGAAGGGGGGAACCCCCACCTGAATGCACAGGCTGTGCAGATTGTGGCAGGAAATCCACCTGGTGATCGGTCAGGCTGTTGCTTATTCAGCTGAGAGTTGCATGAGGAGTCTCTCATAAGCGTGGTGAAAGCTGCCTTTCAGTCAGTCAGTTTCAGATTTGCGTAATCCATAAAACATACAATAAAACAATACAATGCTTAAAATTACAATAATGAAATCCATAGTGCGCTTCAACCATTATCAAACCATAGTGCAAATAAAGATTTATCAAAATCTGAAACTCAATGACCCAAAACAGCCAGGCCCCATAAACCAAATTATGCATTCATTTTGAAGCACTTTCCAACATCCCAAGTCTTTTATTTCAGGATCCTTTTAAGTAGCTAGCCAAACCATAGGCAGCCTTAAAATCTGGAAAAGACAATAACAACACTAAAGTCAATCTCCATTCAATAAATAAACAGATATCTCTTCCATATATGATTATATACAAGACAGAATAACACAAAATGGGATCATGTTTCATCCTTTACCCAGAAGCAAATTGCATCTGGTGCGCTTCGATTCCTTGTCCAGCTGCGTATAATTGTTTTAAGGGGAAGAACATTAAATCGAACTTTGGTTTGAAAAATCAGTTGACGGGTCTTAGTAACTGCCGAAAGATAACCTGCAGTTCCCTCTAACAGAGAGAGAGAGGCAAATACGCCCTTGCAGTAGTATTCAGTGAATTAGCTCCTTCCTTGGCTGCTTTTCTCGTAGTGGGGTGACTTCTGCATGAGTCAGATCACACAGGAGAAGGAATGACTTGTGGGGTCGCATGGCCTTCAGACACACAATAAGACATCTGACATGTTAAGTGGACCTGTGGGATGAGGTACACCATCACTTAGCTGACGTATGCAACTAGGAAGTGTAAAGGTATACAATGATGGGGAAATCTTGGGTACAGTGTGCTGTAGACACAAAGGAAGGACTGTGGGCAATAAAAGCACGGAGGCCATGAAAGGATAATGCAAGCAGGAATTTGGACAGTGCGGACAGAACCCTCAACTGGAGCAGCTGTTGCTTTCTAACACTGACATCAATCAACACTAAAAAACTAAATGTAGCATTGTAATGTAGCAAATTCTTCAACTGGTGAAATCAAAAACACAAAATTTGAGGAAAAAAAAGGAAGTGAACTGATGCCCATTTTTTCATTCTCTGCAGGGTAATATCTAAGCAGAAAAAAGGGGGGGCAAGTTAAACAGACTAAAGGGTATGGTGTCCCAACTGTAAGGGAAAACAAACTGCCTAGAAGGAAAAGTGGATGTGACGAACTGACAGAAGATGCTAAGAATCATAAAAGAGAATAGGGACCTGTCTTCCCCTAAATTCATAAAACAAACCCAATTAGGGTACTGGGTCTTTCAGGTGGAATTGTGGGAAGAGACTATATCATTCAGAAAAAAAAATGGATTGTGGCTGCACTGGGGCACGAACAGGAAGGGGACCCAAAGTTTGTCGACCAATGTCATAGAGTTAAAATCGACAGAGGGGCCAGGATACAGGAGCGTAGAGGTGGTCCGCAAATGATTTTACAGGTAACGGATTTAAGGGACACGGAGAAGCTCTTGAAAACTGTTAAAAAAAGTTGTTCCCTAAAATGAAGTTCAATAGCACTATTGTTCCCTGACTTGCCACCAAAGACAATGATGAAGATGAAAGGGCCTGGGACCTCGCTACATCTAGCTTTCTCTCCCTAAATACCTCCCTGCAAGAGTTCTGCGGTCCTCTAGCTCCAACTCTCTGCAGATCAGTCATTTCTCCAAGCAGAGAGTGGGAGGTAGATCTCTCTCTTTGGCAGGAGCGTGCCTCTGGAATTGCCTCCCTGTCTCCCTCAGACCTGAGCCGGATCTCCTAAAGTGCCAGAAACTTCAAAACACTTTCCTTTTCTCCTCCTCCTTCCCTCTCCCCCTTCTGTACTAACGTTCCCCTGCTGCTGCGACTGGTGCCTGATCCCTTATGAGTTCTTACAGTGGCCTGGCCCTCTTTGGCCAGTCCTCATCAGCACCCCTTACAAGCACTTGCCCTTGGGCACCCTTTTCCTTCCCTGACTAGCATTAATCTGGTCCACCCCGTCCACCACACTATTTCCCCACCCCTTTGATTTTTCCCCTTGCACTTTCCCTCTGTGGCTGCCCTTAGCACTTCCTCTGCCCCAGCGCCCCTCCACTTGCACTCCCCCTTTACCACTCCACCCTGCCCAACCTCCCTGTCCTGCACCCTCCACCTACAGTATTGTTTCACTGCACTTGCACGGTCAGAATGCTCCAAGGCCTAGAATAACCGTTACTGTTGTCTTTTTTCCTCTGTACCCACTCCCATTTTTTGTCTTGTGGCACCTGGAAACACTTATGTATAGGCACCACACAAATGTCCAATAAATAAATAAAATATATAAATGGATCCTGAATACCATATTAAAGGGTAAATGTGAGTCTTTTCCAATCCATGAATTTCAGGGTGACACTGAGAGAAATGAAGTATATTTTCTGGCACCATGTGAGAGCTGAGGAGCTCAAGCAGTCGTTGGCGAAGGGAGAGGAGGGAAGGCAATGCATGGGGACAAGTGATGAGGTGCTAAGTGTTTTTGAAAGGGAAATGCCCATTGGAAAATGCTTTGTAAACCAGGCCAAGGTGTTATATACTGTTTTGCATTCTACCAGAAAGGGGAAGTTGGAATTGTCTCACATGGCTGTACAAGTAAGAACAGCAAGTGAATGCTTCACCAGATTTTTCATGTTTTCGGCAATTCTTTTGCAAATTCTTAGTGATGAGGACTACCGAAGAGCCTCCTGCAGACAATTCTGTTTAAGACGTATGATGTTGAACCTATGTGTGTTCTGTGAACTCTAAATGTTAGGGTAAATTCTCAAGTAGGCTTCATTGCTATTTGAACTCAAAATAATGTATGAAAAAGACGAATTGCAATGAATTAAGCGTTGGACTTGAGGGTGCCCATTAGAAGTTTGTCATCAGGATGCCGGCAAACCATAATACTGTTACCGGCGCCTGATCTGTCGGTATTCCGGGCAGATTACAGGTGCAGGCAACAGTAAATTAATCCCCATTCCATGGAGTCGATAGGACTCCGTGGGGGATTGCTGGTACTACCGGGGCCAGTAATACCGGCTGTTTTCTGCTGGTGGGGTGCCTGACATTCCTCCAGCTCTTGGCTGGAGGTAAATCAGGCCACCCCACCGGCATACTTGCAGTTTGGCGGTGTGGGAAAAGTGGCGGTAACGGAATTACAGCCACATTAATTCCTGCACCGCCAAACTTGTAATCAGCCCAAAGTTAAGGGGCTCCTGGCACGGAGGAACAAAAAGCATGCTTTCAGGGAACGGATCTGCCTAGCCTATGTTCGGGAAAGATGAGCAGGAAGGGGTTGGAGCAACCCATCACAGGAAAAGAGTCAAACAACACTTTCAGTTCCTTCGCACTGAATAACATTCATTTCACAGCGGGCTTTCAGACAGCTTATTAAAACATTTGTAGGCATCCTTAAAGCCTCATTCTTCACAAACTGGGTTATGGTATCCCTGGAAAAATGGAGAAGGCACACATATCACTAAAGCCTATAAAGGACTGCGATCACCAAAATTGAAGCTCTTACATCCAATTTCATTGCTTCATTGAGATGTTGAAATTATCTTGAAAAAAATTCCGGAAGCATTGAGTAATTTGCTCCTGCAACTGTTCATCTGGACCATGTGTGAATTATAGAAAAGACGTAAAAATAGCAAACTTTCTGCAGTATGGGTAGGGTAGTGAATGGGATACAGCTGGTCAGGGCTTAAGGGCTCCCTTGCACAAGTGCATTAGTGTTTGCGTTTCTTTCCTCGAATATTGGGAAAGAATTGAAAGATATCTAGCCAGCTTAAACCACATGCTTATGTACTGACACCTGCACCTAATCAGGGGACAGCTGAAAGGGCACGACCATACATGATCCTGAGTGAACAGGCTCCAAGAGCTGTGAACAAGGGCAGGAGGGAAAGGGAGAAGAAAGGTGTTAATATCCATGTTGAATCTTCACAATCACCAGAAATGTGAAAAAGTGCATTGGAAAAAAAAAATAACAATGACCATTGATAACAAATTAAAGAAAATATGGACCTGAAAGATCAAACATTATCGCTGACTGGCGCTATTTTGTTACAAGAGTAAACAAACTGAAAATCATTGGATATTGAAGCAACATCATGGTATAGCAGGGAGTAATGTCGAATAAAATGGCTGCTCTAATTCATAGACATCTGTCCATTCATATCTACATCAACAATACATTCATGTTACCAAGAAGTAAGTGTGTATTTTTACAGAATGTTTTTTCACTGCATTTCTTTTACCGCACTCTTTTTCTTTCCACAAAATACTGCAGGAGAGATCCACTTAACTTCATATGCTACCCCCGCCCTCTTCGCATCCCATGTTGCCTTACCCATAACTACCCCTTGCATTTTGTTGGAAAGTGCATTAAAAAATAAAATGCACAGTAAAAAAATGTCGCAATGAAAATACTGTTGTAGAAACACTGGGTAACAAAGAAAGGAATGAGGATATGCAAATCTCCAAAAATATACAGGTTATCATGTGTAGAATGCACAAGTATTGATGTTTGCAGACATTTGCCCCACAATGTTAAACTTTTAATAACTGTTTAGAGACCAATGCATGACACTATAGAGCCTAATTCATAGAAGCGTTTTATAATGGCAAAACCCGATTGGAAAAAGCTCTGTGAATAAGGGCCTATGTGACGCGGAAATTGTGGATTTTCTTCTGTTTTGTTGAAACACCTCAAGGCGTAATGTATGCAGTGGATGTTCTTTGATTTTGTTCAAGCACTGCAAGGCATAATGAATTCAATAGTTTGCAGTGGATGTTCTTGGATTTTGTTCAAACACTGCAAGATGTAATGTGTTCATTAGTACCTGGCGAGCAGTGTGTGGCAGCCTCCCAGCCAATGAGGAGGCTCGGAACGGGGTCCTTACCACACAGGGAAAGACCCTGCTTTTAGCCTCCTCAGAACGGGAGGCTGCCATCTTCCCTGGCCGGGGCCGAAGGTAAGTGCGCGCCCCGCATCCTCCCTCCACACACATTTTCCACATATCTACTCCCCTCCCTACACCAACCCCACTTACCTGCACTGCTCTGTTCATCGATGGCGTGGGAACAGTACTGTCCCCGGCGCATCTCTGCCGCGTGATTAGCCGCCATGGAAAAAGGTAGAAGAGACTACGTGTAGTCCCTTCTCCCCAATTCATTGCAGCCATTTTTTTTTGCTTTTTTTCCCTCAAGTTGAGAAACGATTTACACACTGTTTTTTGAACTCGAGAAAAATACTATTAGTACCCTGGTACAATGTGCCAGGGTAATAATAGCAATAGAACCCTGAAAGGGGGGCTTAGCAGTCAGTTAATGCCCCCGGGGCTACGTTAAAGCCCTCGCGAATAGTTTGCAGTGGATGTTCTGTGATTGTGTTCAAACACTGTAAGGCGTAATGTATTCAATAGTTTGCAGTGGATGTTCTTTGATTTTGTTCAAACACTGCAAGGTGTAATGTATTCAATAGTTTGCAGCGGGTGTTCTTTGATTCCTCAGGGTCCTGCAAAGCGGAGACAGTAGACATTGGATGGAAAACAGTGGCCACCAGAAGATCAACACTTGGTTAGTTGTCTGTACTGTCTTCTCGTGCTATAGACCTGTTTACCTTTATCTCAAAATTGTATTTGTGAATAAGTGAGTCAGAAATAGACTCTAAATGTAAGTATTTCCTGTTGAGTTTATCAGGAATGATGGCCACATATTCATAATCGCATAAGCCACTCAAACACACTTTTAGCACTCCTGTGAAGCAATACCAGTACTTCTTCCAAGGTATGTGTGTCTGTATGAAACCAGCTCAGTTTTCAGAAATATTCTCTTATGGTAGTGTACCTGAGCAGCCTGGTGCTGGCCTCCGGGATGCGGTGCAGGCAGGTAAGCACAACACCGGCACATACACAGACAATTACATCCCACGGTATCATCAGACCACAGCAACGTAGTACGAAAGGTGAACAAAATGCTTTTCTAAACCTCTTGCACAATTGTAAAAGCAAGGAAATATCGAGGCTGAGTACCACAAAAGAAAATACACCAAAAACGGGCTATAAAGATTCACAGATCTTTATTCTACTGCACAGTTACAAAGAAACAGAAATTCAGATAGCTATCTGGCTCTCAATACATCACAATGAGTACCAGCCCTTCAGAGTGAGGAGTGAGACATACTGGACATCTAGACATTCGCATATTTATACAATTCAGCAATAATGTCCAGCCCCTCTACAAGTTAATAATCTGTGGTCTAGAGTTCGTGGCGAGTTCACTTATGGCTCATACAACAATATGCACATGGATTACTTCGGTGTGCATTTCGAACAAGTTACAATGGCACAGTGTATTCCTGGATTTAGCAGTAAGCCTTAGCACATATCCCTTTACAATGCAGTTCTGCCAGTGTCCACGCTCGACATTTACATTACATTGTCCTCGATGTGTGTTCGTGGATGAGGCTTGTTAGTGCAGACAATCCTTAGACCACAAGTCATGTTTGGGACAAGGTCTTGTTACCCAGTCTAAACATTTGGCCCTCGGACAATCTAACCATTAACTACATTCAAAGGTCAGGAAGGCTCAGTTACAATGTGAACGTGCACTTCTGAACTAAGGACATGCAGATTTTGTATAGCCTTAAAGATGGTTTGGGAGGAATCTGGTATGAAAACGCAACAAGCGCCCCCACTAATTTACATACTCCACCACACTCAGCCAGGATGACGTCTAATGCAATCCGGTTCCATAGGGCCACTAAACTTATCACTTTTTGTTCTAAAGTCATGTTATAGAGTATGTCAGTGGTCCGGTTGATGGTTCTCTCCAGTACTCTCGCTAGTCTTCTGATATCCTCAGAGTTTAATATTTGTCCCCAAAAGGGTACCAAGGATTTTGCTACGTCACCCAGAACTTGTGATGAAGTATCGCCATTCTCATCCCACCTTGGACGAGCTTTGAGATTTCTATGATGCTTGCTATGAATACCCCTGGTAACTGAATTCCTAAATAACAGGTTCCCTGCCAATCCCTAGGTAGCCATGGGAAAGCTTCATTACCGCAAACAAAGTAGACAGGTTTGCCTACATACAAAGGTCTGTCCTCACTGGTCAAGTTTGCAACGTTGGTGCAACCCTTGAAATCACCCATTGAGTACCATTCCTCTGTATGCAGAAATAAACTGAATCAGGACTGTGGTTACCAGTGTAGGAAGGTGGTGTGGCATCCCTATTGCCTATAGGAGCCATCTTGAAAGAGATCAGAGATTGAAAAGGTTGGGACAGTCTATCAGAAGGCCTAATGGAAGCAACATTAAGCTTGCTCCTATTCGCAAAAAAAGTGAGCACCCCAGGGCCGTTAGAACTCGTTTCTCAAATTCATTCAAATGTATTCCATCAAAGTTCCCCGAGATGCTATCGTTCCATCGGCCAAATAATAGTGCCATTAAAGAAGCATAGCATGCAGTAGTCCGAGGCAAAGGATGAATATACCAGCCCAACCCCTTGTCTCCATGTTGCGGTAAATGAGAGCAGACTCAGCAATTAGACCTGGTAAATATGGCATGTGTTGCATTCATGATAAGCAGTAGTGTGTTGTTGTGGTAACTCTGTCTGTGCTGAGAGTCTCTAGGAGATAGAGTGTGCAGATGCACAAAAGGTGTAGAAACATTTTCAGTGGGCAAAAGAGTTTCAAGAGGACGTACTTCTTCTAAATACCAAAATCCTAAAGCAATTACTATTGTGAAGCCGGTTAACATGATTACAAGAAAACAGTACGTTTTAAGAGACCATGTATTTGATTGTCCATTGATTCGATTGGCCACACAGTCACTTATTTGTTCCGTACGAGTGAGAGCGATAACAGCCATTTTTTTTTCAAAACGAAAAACGGCGGAGTTCATTTGCTGGCGATCTCCTGATCGCACGTTTTCTTAGTCCTTCCCTACCCCTAGCCAACAGCTTTTCTCTGTATGCAAAAAGACAGTGCCAAAAGACAAGCCCTATGATGGTTTTCCCGTTGGCACAGCCGAACTGTGCAGTAAGTCTAGCTCCGTGGACGCAGATTGTACCTTTTGACTCCTGGTACGATGTGATCTGCAAACAACGTGTCGTTGCTTCCTGATGGAAGTGGTGGATTCGCAACAGAACCTAACAGTGGTGAAAAAGGATCTGTAGGAGAGTGTGGGGATGAAGCGGCTGTTTCCCCAGGCCCCACGGGCTCAGTGAGCGTCTACGAAGCACTCTCAATACTGCTCAATGCTGAGTGATCGTTGGGAGCAGCACAGGTAAGATTTTCTATATCTTCTGTATCGTGTGGCAAAGGGAAGGGAATCCTCTTGACATGCGATGCGTGGATCCAGTGCTTTCATCCAGTCACTCGTACAGCGGTCTGTGTGGCCAGTAGGACCTGGTGAGGGCCCCTCCAACGCGGTGCGAGACAGGATGCTCTTTCGAATGCTTTTACACGCACCCAGCTACCAGGTCGGATACTGTGACCTGGCCCCTCGTATTTGACTGGGAGGGCTTCTCGCACCTGTTGATGAATCAAATACAGATTATTTTTAGTTAACCGGTCACAGTAATCAGAAAGAAGTACATGTTCAATGTCCCTCAGGACCTCTGGCTTAGGCAAATTCCAAATGTTAGCTGGCCTACCCATAACCACTTCAAAAGGGGAGAGCCCAGTCCTAGTCTCTGGGGTTGTTCTCATCGATAGTAACACGATCGGTAAGGCGTCCGGCCATTTCATTTTAGTGCCGGCACACGTCTTAACGATCTTGTTCTTCAAAATTCCATTATGTCTCTCTACCAATCCAGCACTTTGAGCATGTCTAGCCGAATGGAACCCTTTATCGATCTGTAATCCCGCACATATCTGCAGAATTACAGCAGCGATAAAATGTGGACCATTGTCCGACCAGATGACCCTTGGCAAACCAAACCTAGGAAAATATTCCTTAAGCATGGTTTTCGCCGTTGTCATTGCTGCAGCATCTTTCACAGGAAAGGCTTCAACCCATTTACTAAAGGCGCAAATAACAAATAGTGCATACTTAAAGGTATTACAACGCTCCATTTCAATAAAATCAAAGGGTATAACTTTGAAGGGAACAGAAGGTGGACCAAAACTACCCCTTGGTGTCGATGTTTTCGAGATTTTATCATTCACCCAGACATTTTGTAACATTTTGGAAACCTTCCTTGCACAGATGTGGGTGGGCCCATGAGCCATTGAGACCATCATTGCAATGTACGCATCTGCCAGCATCCATTTTCCCTCTAACTTATCCACCCAACACCCGTCATCATCCAATTTTGCCAAACCCTCAGCCCATTGCTTAGTCTCTTCTGATGTGGCATTGGCTTGAATATTCTTTACAGATTCAATACCTTAATCTATAGTACAAACATTTGTGGCTTCCCTTGCAGTGTACATTTCTGAATAGAGATCAGTAGCAGTTTGTTTGGCTATCTGGTCAGCAAAAGCGTTCCCTTTACCTACATCATTTATGATTTTCTGATGCACTGAGCATTTCACGATCGCTAACTGAGTGGGGAGTGCAAGCGCTGAAAGTAACCGTACTATCAAGGAGCCATATTGGATCTTTGTTCCATGTGAGGTCTAGAAACCTTGTTCTGCCCAAAATCTACCGAAGTTGTGAACTACCCCAAAAGCATACTATCAGTATATATATTTACTGTAAGCGCTTCGGAAAGTTCACAAGCTCGGGTCAATGCAATCATTTCAGCGGCCTGCGCGGAATTATGCGTAATTCTCTTGGTTTCCACAACCGTGCTTAGTGTGGTGATGGCATAAGCAGCCGTGGATATACCATCCGGAAGTTTGAAACGGGAGCCATCACAAAACAGCTCCCCTTGTGGGTTGTTCAAAGGAGTATCTTTCAGGTCGATTCTGCCTTTAGTCTCTTGCTCTGTGGTGTAGAGGCAGTTATGTGACATTTCGTCACTGCAAGCAGTATCTTGTGGGGAAGGTAATAATTCAGCCGGATTCAATACACAACACCTCTGAATTTTGATGTGCAGTGTGAACAAGACCAATTCGTATCTCGTTAATCGTGCGGAGGTGAGGTGTTGCGTTTGTGTTCTGTTTAATAGAACTTCTACAGAGTGAGGTACCATCAGGGTTAAAGCATGGCCTAGGACCATACCCTCGTTCTGTTTTACAGACGCAACAGCAGCAGCGACAGCTCTCAAACGTCTTGGCAAAGCGCATGCAACAGGATCAAGGGCAGAAGAAAAGTAGCCGCATGGCCTATTCTTCCCTCCATGTTCTTGTATTAATACAGCCAAAGCACATCCATCACGTTCATGCACATACAACTCGAAGGCCTTTTCATAATTCGGTGTGCCCAAAACTTGTGCTGAACACAGTGCAGTCTTGAGCAGATCATATGCTTTCTGGTATTCCAAGTTCCACGGCAATGGCAATGAAATGCCCTTCTTTGTCAAAGCCAACATTGGCTTAATCACTATGAGAAAGTTCGGGATCCACTGTCTACAGTAAGAAGCCATTCCTATCAAAGCTCTGACTTCCTTCTGTGTATTTGGGACAGACATGCTAGGAATGATTTTAATCCATTCAGGCGTCAACCTTCTTCCCTCCTTTGACAGGAGATAGCCTAAATAGGCGACCTCTTTTCGACAATATTGAAACTTTTTGAGTGAAGCTTTATGTCCATGTTTTGCTAGGTGAATAAGCAACAACACGGTGCCCTTCTTACAGGCACTTTCGGAGTCAGCAGCTAAAAGAAGATCATCTACATACTGAAGCAGTGTACAAGTGGTAGGCAACTCGAGTGTATCAAGCTGCTCTTTCAAAGCCGTACTATAAATGCTGGGACTTTCCGTGTACCCCTGGGGCGCACGGGGGAATGTAAATGAGCGCCCCCCTAAGGCGAACAGGTATCTGCTATCCTTGTGTATAAGAATGCTAAAGAAAGCATTCTTAAGGTCTACAACACTAAAGTGAGTAGCAGAAGCCGGGATCATGGTTAGTATCATCGTCACATCAGGCACAATAGGAAATTGTGGAGCAACAATCTTATTGATAGCGCATGAGTCAATGATAAAACGAAAAGGAATTGCATTATCGCCTTCCTTATACAAAGGCAAAATCGGACTATTGCACAAACTACCTGCAATTTCCTCAATTACCCCACGATGTACAAAATCGGAGTCTATGCACTTCAAAGCTTGCTCACCATCAACCGGAATCTTATACTGAGGAATACGTGGCAACTTTACTCTGTGTTTCAAAATGATTTTAACAGGCTCAATTTGTAGAATACCGACATCATTCTCATCAATCGCCCATAAATACTCCGGAACATCACTAAATTCTGCCGGCAATGGTCTAGTCAGGAACTGAGAAACAGAAAGTTGCTGTGGTGAAATCGTCAAACGCACTCCATCCAAAGAACAATGAATTACCGCATTTAATTCTTTCAACAAATTCAACCCCAACAAATTCTCTCCACAGTTCGTTGTCAAAAGAAATGGACAGTGGTCCGTGAATGGACCAAGTGTAATCGGTACCGGCGAAGAAACTGGACAAACTACTGGTGTACCAGAAACCCCTACAGAAACATTGGTTTGCCCCGACAGTGGAATGTTTGGAACCCGTGAATGGTCAATGGAACACTTCTGCGCTCCTGTATCTATCAAGAATAGATGTTTCCTATTTCCCACTATAATTTCAACGTAGGGACCTTTCTGATTAACGGGAATATGCGTCGGTTCCAAACCCCAGCTTCGGGCAATCCTAGCGAAACAGAATGTCATTAAAAGGAAGGTCTTCACAGAGATATGCAGTAGAAGGATGATCAAAAATGTTTCTATCATCCACACTTGGAGACTGATTATCCTGTGAAAAAGGTTGTGAATTCTGAGAAAACTGACTTCTAGCAGGACCCCCTACCCCAGGGCGGCCTCTGGATCGTCTACTCATGGTACCAAATGTGTTATTGGACCTCTGGTGGAGGATCGGGCATTGTGCTCGCCAATGACCCTCTTGTCTGCAATAAGCACATTGGTTCGCGTGTACAGGACCCAACGGCACATTACCCTGTAGAGCATATTGTCCCCTAAATTGTGAATTACCCCCTCTAGGGCCTCTAACAATTTGTTGCAATAGAACTTTCGTTTTCAAGTCTCCCTTTCTCTTTTCGATTCTCTCTTTTTCATTATTGATTCGGTTTTCATAGTACTGAGCCATATGCAATACTTCAGACTGAGACTTAGCTTGCCAAGCGCTCTCAGAAGTCATAATTTGCGACTGGATGTCAGGCAACAATCCACGCACAAATTTGTCTACAAACAGTCGTTTTCCAGACTCTGTGCTCAAATCTTGTCCACTGAAATCTGAAAACACTTGATCAAACCGATTAAAGAATTTGGTACCACCCTCAGAATTCCCTTGGACACAAGCAGTAAGTTTGTCCGAAATAATCCTTCTCTCAGGAATTATGGCTTTTAGTTTTGTGACTATTCTATCAGGCAAAGTCAGTATTACCTGTGGCAGTCTCTCGCCAGCTGGCCTATCTCTATCTTGTCTAACCATATTATCCCATGTGTCCCCTAACCCTAGTACATCGTCTACAGTCCCAATCTGTTTCCACAAATCAAAAGGTAGGAGCACGGGAAATAACAAATCTATATCACTCAGAGTAAATACTGACAACTGCAAGACAGATTCTATCTCTTTATAGAACTCTGTTGGATTCTTTCTAATATCAGGGATGGATTGTTTGATGGTGTTCACTTCCTGTCTTCAGAACGGGATGTGAACAAATGGCGATACATAATGTGCAGGAATGTCATAGGCAGCCGTACCTGCTCTGGCTGTAGCTGGAACCTCAACTTTTGGGACAAATGTCAGAGGAACCTCTCTCATAGGCAACTGAGAGATAGGAAACTCTGAATGCTTACTGAGCAACAGAGCTAAATCGAGCGCTAAGGCAGCTGACGAAGTGTCAGACAAAAAAGCTCTCTTATAGATAATCAATAATTCTGTGGGACAACAAATCTTTCTTTTTATACATTCATCCTGCAGGTATTCTACCATAACCTGTATCACTTTCCTCTGCATTTCTGGCGTATAATGACTATATGTGTCATATACTTCTACGGGAGATATCGACATGTCTGAAATCCATCTAATCGCATCTTTTGTGCAAATTCGTGTTTCCTCACTCATCCATTTACTAAGAGAAAGGAACCGTTTCTGTACAAAAATAGCATTCAAACTATTACCATCAATTTCTTCATTCCGTAACTTTTCCAACTCCCTTCTATACTCACAAACCCTATCGACGTGCTCATATACTTTCTCCGCAGTTTCTCTTGAATATGCTAAAACATTCAGATCCCTTAACCCTTGTGGGAGACGTATATCATCTAGTCTGTTCCTGTGATGCTGGAAATGCATCGGAGGGACAGGGCCTCCGTATCCTTGTCCTTTACTGCTTTTTATCGTGTGTTCTGTCGTGTTTTCCGCGCAGGAGTTCATGTGGGACTCCTGGCGGTGCAGCTCTCTTTCTTTTGGTTTGGTGAACGGACCCGTGGGATACCCTTATGGCACCCATGGGTGGGGGTACAACCCTGTGCCCCTAGTGTATGTTTTTGGGCACCTGTGGGTGCCCCACAGAGCAGGGTATGGGCTGGTGGCAGCTCCATGCTGAATTTGACAGGTGTGCGGAGTATCCTCCATTTTGGGATACCCCGGCCCTGCCATTGGGATCAGTTGATTCCTGATGGAAAACAAGATGGCCCCGGTGGCCTCTTGCTTTCTATTATCCATTACCTTGTTTTTCCCAAAGTCCTGGGAAGCCCCTACTCTGTCCCTTCCCCCTGACTGGCTGTTCGATGGAAGTGCCATATATGGTGTTGTTGTGAAGGCCCAGTCAGACTAGCTGGAGCCTTCCCGGTGATGTATGTTGTGGGTACCTCCTGTGGGTGGGACCTGGGTGAATAGAGTGTGTGACAAATATACATTCTGTGTTGTGGGTGTCTAGTATTTGGTGGTTGACACAATGACTGAGACAACCCTGCCCGAAACCGGTATGAATTCAGCTTGGAGTGTTGAATGGCTCGGTACTTGTCCCAATACACATAACTTGTTGTGAGTGTCTGGAGAGAAGTGAATGGCCTGAATACCTCGTGTGCCTGATTGGCTGCCTGCCTGCATGAATGCCCGTAGTCGTGATTGGATGCTTGAGTGTGACCCAGCGGAATGAATGGGAGATTAGCAGTATATCTGGGGACCTCTCACTGCTAGGAATCGTGTTCAGAAGCTGAAGTCCACTACGACGAGTAACTGGATTAACTGACGCTTGACCTTGAAGCCCTGCTGGACGAGAAGAATTGCTGTTGCTCTCCTTCACAATCTGAAAGCTGCTGTGCCTCCAAGGACTGACCCAGAGAGGACCTGGTAAGGCGCCCTCTTCCCGAGCTATGAGGGACCATCGTGAACAGCTGATCTTTGCCAACGCTCCCTGGTAGACAGACCTTCGACAGGCTGCCGACCCAATACGGGGACTGCTGCGGAACTCCAAGGAGAAGCCTTAGGACTGTTGTCCGCCACTGTCGACGACCGCCGTCGCTCCCGTTTGCCTAAGAACTTTCCTTGATCATCGGACGCTCTCGTCTGCATCGCTATCCGCTTGTCTCCCGCTGGAGAAGGCCCGACCGTCGACGCGCTGAGGAGTATCCACCGGTGGGTTTCCCGCCACCTACAGACAGCAGAGACGCCGACGACTCGACGCCCTTGCTGGGCCACAGTTCCTCATCATCTCTTTGCGGTCCAGAACTATTGTCACCGAGGTGCCCTGCATGCCTCTTCCTTGCAGGACGCCAACGCTCTGTCGTCGACGAGCACCGCTAGGAATGAAGCTGCCACTTCCCTACCATAGTTCACCCTGTTCACCGTCAGACGTTCGACGACCCGTGACTCCCGCCTTAAAGGGAGGGCACTCAAGAAGGGCCATCGATTCCCCGACACCTCTCGACGATCCCTGGCTCCCGCCTGAAAGGGAGGCACTCAAGAAGGATCGGTCGGTGCATGGTCGGAGAACTCTACTCCACCAAGTACATTGGGGGGGTAAAACCTTAATAGGAAGAAGTAAGACTATCGGACAATATATGGACTGGGCTTTTGCTATATATCTTTATTTACAGGTTGCCCAGGTGGGGGGATCTCCACACAGAACTGTGCCTAGTGGTAGGGGTCAGCATTCTGCCTATTGTTTCAACCATCTTACGTTCCTTCCTATCTCTATTGCTGGTTTACTCGTTATTAATCTGTGTGACATTTTAACCGTACAGTTGATGCACTTTAATGAGATTCGATAACATTAGTGGTACCACTCTAGACGTGTATATATTTATCAGTATTGATTTCCAAGTACAAAGTGCATTATTGTGATCGTGTACCTACCTTTGAATATTAATTATATAAAGACTGTGTTTTCAGTAATACAGTGTGTGGACATTCCTTTGTGGGGGTTCGGGGACTACACTGTACTTAAGAACCAGCCCGCATCACCTCCTGAGAAGCTAGGCCTTGATTGCTTGTCCATTGCTACCCTATAGAGAATCTTGGCTGGGGTCTGCTGTGCCTCTCCTCTACCATATAGAGAGCGGAAGTACAGACACCCCCTACCGGTCTTTACACTGGTGGTAGCGGTGGGATGCTTATGGTTTTAAGACTCAGTGTATAACCGTGCCACTTACAAAATATCCGCACTTTATTCGATTAAGGTTTGGGTGTGTACAAAATAACTGCATTACAAGCAATGGAGTCTATTGCGAATGGTAAATTGACTCGGATGAGCTTAGAGGCTCTCCAGAGTGCTTGTGAAGCCAGGGAGTTAGACTTTGTGGATAAGTCTAGGGCTGAGCTGATAGCTGCCCTGGTGGACTACCAGACCGATGGTGAAACTCATGATGAGGGGGGGAATGCGACCAATGAGGACTCTGCCCCTGGGGTTGCTACTGAATCTGTTTCTGGGAATGCCGCCATTCCTGCTGCCTCTGTTCCGAACCCCAGCATTTCCTTGGAGCTTGAGTTATTAAGGATGAAATTGGCCTTTGAATATCACAAGTTGGAAATAGATGCTGAGCTTAAGAAAGAGGAGCTGGCGCAACAAGTGGAACTCAAGAATAGGGATCTTGAACTCAAATACAAGGACACTGAATGTCAGAGAATCCAGCTAGAGAAAGCTCGAGTGGAGACTTCAGCGAACCCAGTGAGAGTGTCAGGTCCCCAGCCACTAAATTTATGAAGGATTTGGTAGGTGTGTTTTCGGAGGGTTCTGATATCCTCCAATGGATTGATGCGTTTGAAATGGCTTGTGCAATTCATGATGTTGACAAAAGAGATTGGGCTAAGTGTTTGCTAAGCAGAGTGCCTCAAACTGGATATGACTGTATTCTGAAGCTGAGTGTGGAAGAAAAGGGTCAGTATGAGTGTATGAAATCTGCTTTGATTGCCAAGTTTGGCAAGACACCTACCCAATACCTTAAAAGGTTTAGGGATTTTAAGAAAAGAGAGAATGTGTCTTAGGTTGACTGGCTGAGTGCTGCGCACATGAATATGATGGGGTGGATTGACGGTTACAAGGTGAAAACTTTTGTTGAATTGTCCCACCTGTTTTTTTAGCATTTTTCTGAAGCCTGTTCACCGGAGCTACGTCAGTATATTGCTCACCAGAACCTTTTGGATCCCTTTAAGCTGGCTAGGTTGGCTGACAAGTGGGTCTCCCACCGGGTGTCCCCTAAGGACTCCAGTGGGAAGGACAAGGACAAAGAAAAGGGGGCCTCTCAGAAAGCTGAGGAGTCCCAAAAGCAGCCACAGTCGAATAAACCTAAACCCTCCTCTCCTAAGACCCAAAAATCTAGTGGGGATAAGTCATCTGTGGGTGGAAATAAGAGTAGTGGTCCACCTGCTGCAAAGCAGGCTCCCGGTGGTTCCAGTACCGTACACCGCACTCCCGGCACTTGCTGGGACTGTGGGGCTCTGGACCACAAAAGGGGTGACTCCAAGTGTAAAGGTAAGGCACTCGGAGTACAGGCTGTCAGCCTGACCTACCCTTACCCCATGTCTGAGGTGGAGGCCACTGTCCTCCCCTCCTCTACAGGGATCACCTTTGGTGCTCCCGTAGAGATTTCCTTAGTGTCCCTTGGGGCCTAGGACCAGTACGCGGAAGTACTGGTGACTATCGCACAGAACACCCGTAGATTTTTGAGAAGTGTCCTCCTGAATGGCCAGCCTTCTATTGGTTTGAGAGACACTGGGGCAAGCATGACAGTGGTGGACAGGACCCTGCTCAAGCCAGAGGACTATGTAGATGCTCCTCTGAGAACCACCAGGTTAGCTGGTGGGCCTCCCAAATTATCACCTGTAGCCCGAGTCACACTCGTAATTGGAGACAAGACAGCAAAGCTTCCTGTCCTGGTTCAGGACAACGTCCCTGCTAACATTCTGTTAGGTAACGATCTAGTCGAGTTGGGATTGATCGCGGATGGTCTTCCCAAGACTGCTGCTGCGGTCACTAGGTCACAGGTGACACCGGGTCTGGCTGTGAGTCAGGTACCCGAGCCAAAGGCACGGCCTAAGGCACGACGAAGGAAGAGCAAGAAGTCCACCTCTGTGGAGGGAGCCCCTTCTCTTCCTGCTGTTCCTACAGCACCCATTGGGATCCATGCTCTGGACGGGCTGGGTCCAGTGGTAAACCCCATCTCAACTCCTGTGGGAGAAGAGCCAGAAGACTCTCCTGTGGGAGAGGTTCTCAACCCGGAAGATCATCCCGATCTTCAATGCTTGTTAGCTGAAGGGGGACCCTCCCGGGCAGACTTCTGTAAAGGACAGAGAGAGTGTCCCTCTCTCTCGGGTCTGAGGAAACAGGCCCTGTCCCAGGCACAAGGCGAAGTGCCTAGGACGTTCCGGATTTATTGGGAGGGTGAGCTCCTTGTTAGTGAGCCCACTAAGCCCGAACCTGGTGCCCTCAAGAGGTTGGTGGTACCCCAGGTTTACAGGCCCTTCCTACTGCAGTTGGCGCATGAGGTGCCCTTGGCTGGTCATCTTGGTACCAAGAAGACTAAGCAGAGGCTCTCTGCCCATTTCTACTGGCCCCGGATGGGAGTAGAAGTGGAGTTTCACTGCAGGACCTGCCCAACTTGTCAGTTGTCTGGCAAGACTGGAGGCAGTGTCATTGCCCCCACTGCAGCCATTGCCAGTGGTTGGCACACCATTTGAGAGGGTGGGCATCGACATCGTCAGTCCCCTTGACCCTCCCACGTCAGATGGACATCGGTTCATCCTGGTTTTGGTAGATCATGCCACCACCCTGAGGCGATACCCCTTCGGACTGTTACTGGCAAGGTGGTTGCCCTTGCCCTCCTGGGCATTTTCACCCGCGTTGGATTCCCCAAGGAGGTTGTCTCTGACCGAGGATCCAACTTCATGTCTAGTTACATGAAAACCATGTGGAAAGAATGCGGGGTAACCTACAAGTTCTCCACTTCTTACCACCCCCAGACCAATGGTCTGGTTGAGAGATTTAATAAAACTCTCAAGGGCATGCTAGGTGCTTTGTAAGAGCCCCTAAGGAGGAAATGGGATCTCCTCCTGCCATGCCTGCTGTTTGCTTACCGAGAGGTACCTCAAGAGGGTGTTGGTTTCAGCCCCTTTGAGTTGCTCTTTGGACATCCCGTGAGGGGGCCCCTCGCCTTGATCAGAGAAGGCTTGGAAGCCACCCCTCCCGGTCCCGCCAAGCAAGTGGGGGACTATGTGTTAGGCCTCAGACGGAGGATGACACAGATGATGGGACAAGCAACAGCGAATCTCAAGGCCAGCCAGGAATTGAACAAATACTGGCATGACCTTAAAGCATCGCAAGTGGAGTGGACTCCGGGACAGGAGGTCCTCGTGATGGAGCCTACCAAGCCTCGGGCATTGGCACATAAATGGACTGGACCCTTCCGGATAGTCTCCATGATGGGCGAGGTCAATTATCTGGTTGACATGGGAATCCCAGGGGTAGCCCCTCAGGTATTCCATGTTAATAGGCTCAAGCTGTTCCACAGGCGAGCAGAAGCCTCATGTCTCTTGCTGGCTTCAGAGCAAGAGGAGGATGAGAGTGAGCCCCTTCCTGATTTGCTGCACAGCAACCCTCAGGATGGCTCAGTGGAGGGAGTACAGCTCTCTCCAGATTTGACAACCGAGCAGCAGAGGGCCTGCAGGACTTTGCTCCAGCAGTATGCCTCTCTGTTTTCGCTGACGCCAGGCCTTACACCGTGGTGTAAGCACGAGATTGACACTGGTGACAGCGTGCCTGTCAAGAGCAGGAGCTACCAAATGTCAGATACGGTTAAGAACCACATCCAGGCTGAGGTCGCCAAGATGTTGGATCTGGGTGTTATTGAACCCTCAACCAGTCCCTGGTCCAGTCCAGTGGTCCTTGTCCCCAAGGCAAGTTCCCAGGCCGGTATCAAGGATTGGAGGTTCTGTGTGGACTACCGGGGAGTCAATGCCGTCACCAAAACTAACGCGCACCCATTTCCCAGGGCTGATGAGCTTGTGGACACCATAGGTGCTGCCAAATTTGTGAGCACCTTTGACCTCACCTCAGGCTATTGGCAAATAGCTCTGACGGACCATGCCAAGGAAAAGACGGCGTTCTCTACACCTGAGGGACTCTACCAGTTTAGGGTCATGCCTTTTGGGTTGAAGGATGCCCCTGCCACCTTCCAGAGATTGGTCAATCCTGCTCTCAGTGGGCTGGAAGCCTTTTGTGTGGCTTATTTAGACGACATTGCCGTCTACAGTTCCACTTGGGAAGAGCACTTGACACATCTGGGTAGAGTATTGCAGGCCTTAAAGAGGGCTAACCTCACTATCAATGCCACAAAATGCCAGATAGCTCAGGGGAAAGTCACATATCTTGGTCATGAGGTAGGAGGGGGTCAAATCCAACCTCTCCCCAGTAAGGTACAGGATGTACAGGACTGGGAGACTCCCACTACTCAAACCCAGGTGAGAGCCTTTTTGGGTCTCACTGGGTACTATCACAATTTCATGGCGGACTATGGAACCATAGCTGCACCACTGACAGCTCTGACTTCACCCAAACAGCCTAGGAAGGTTAATTGGACTGAAGACTGTCAGAGGGCCTTTGATGGCTTGAAAGAAAGTCTGTGTCGGCACCCGTGTTGTGTGCGCCTGACTACAGCCGACCCTTTATCGTCCAGACGGATGCCTGCGACACCGGAATTGGAGCTGTCTTGTCCCAGTTAGATGACAAAGGGAGAGAACATCCTATCATATTCATCAGTAGACAACTCAAGGGTAGAGAACTTAGGTGGGCTTCTGTTGAAAAGGAATGTTTCAGTATAGTTTGGAGCCTTAGGCGTTTTAGGCCCTACCTTACGGGGTCAACCTTCAAGGTCCAAACAGATCATAAGCCCCTGAAGTGGCTTATGCAGATGAAGGGTGAGAACCCGAAATTGCTCAGGTGGTCCATTAGCCTGCAAGGGCTAGACTTCACCATATGGCACAGACCAGGGAAGAGTCACGATAATGCAGATGGCCCTTCCAGAAGGTATGTTGACCGTCTGGATGAGGGTGTCTATCTCGTGGGAGATTAGGCACCCTCCACCTCAGTCTGGGGTGGCGACTGTGATGCTGGAAATGCATCGGAGGGACAGGGCCTCCGTATCCTTGTCCTTTACTGCTTTTTATCGTGTGTTCTGTCGTGTTTTCCACGCAGGAGTTCATGTGGGACTCCTGGCGGTGCAGCTCTCTTTCTTTTGGTTTGGTGAACAGACCCGTGGGATACCCTTATGGCACCCATGGGTGGGGGTACAACCCTGTGCCCCTAGTGTATGTTTTTGGGCACCTGTGGGTGCCCCACAGAGCAGGGTATGGGCTGGTGGCAGCTCCATGCTGAATTTGACAGGTGTGCGGAGTATCCTCCATTTTGGGATACCCCGGCCCTGCCATTGGGATCAGTTGATTCCTGATGGAAAACAAGATGGCCCCGGTGGCCTCTTGCTTTCTATTATCCATTACCTTGTTTTTCCCAAAGTCCTGGGAAGCCCTGACTCTGTCCCTTCCCCCTGACTGGCTGTTGGATGGAAGTGCCATATATGGTGTTGTTATGAAGGCCCAGTCAGACTAGCTGGCGCCTTCCCGGTTATGTATGTTGTGGGTACCTCCTGTGGGTGGGACCTGGGTGAATAGAGTGTGTGACGAATATATACATTCTGTGTTGTGGGTGTCTAGTATCTGGTGGTTGACACAATGACTGAGACAACCCTGCCCGAAACCGGTATGAATGCAGCTTGGAGTGTTGAATGGCTCGATACTTGTCCCAATACACATAACTTGTTGTGAGTGTCTGGAGAGAAGTGAATGGCCTGAATACTGTAACGCTCACCTGACTCCCACAGAGGCGCTGGCCAGGACTGGAATGAAGTTGCTTCTTCCGGTGAGGCGCTGGACTCAGAGTATGGCAGGGCCGGTTCTTCTGTATGTGAAAAGGGAGGGGCGTTAATGATCTGCGGGGCAATGTGCAGCTTCCCACTCCCTTCACCTCCTGAACGAACCCCCTTTCTGTAATTCCCCTAGAATCTCACCTTTGGTTTTGTGATGGCGAGCTCTCCTTCCTGCTTCTGGTGCAGGGGCGCGTTGAAACCCAGTTAATTCACTGGATTCACTCTCATACATCCATGTTGGCTCTGCTAATGTCCGAGAATAAAAAGTCTCTATTGTCTTTCTTTCAGGTGCAGAACGTGGATCCCGAGAAGAGCGATGAAAACGATGAAGAATGCTCAGGTTAGTGTTCAAAGAATGTTTTTCCTCTGAGTGCAATATTAAACGCTAATGCAGTTGTCTTTTTCCCCATAGGGGCCGGGGTCAGAATGCTGAATGAGCATAGACCCGAAACGAGAGGTAAGTTCCGGTAAGTCTTTAATGAGAGTCTTTATTATGTCTTTTCATTCTCTCATTAATTCCGCTGTCTTTCTTTTCCCCTTAGGGGCCGGGGTCTGCAGGTGCCTGTATGCGGCAGAGACCCGAAATGAAGTATGACCCAAACAGGTAAGTCTAAATGGAAGCTCTGGCTTTCCTTATGCTCTTCTCACTCTCACCTTTGATTTCTGTCTTTTTTCCCCGGGTGCCGGGTTGATGCAGCGAATCCGGACGAGCGCCGCTAGCAATGGAGGCTGGCAGCAAGGTGAGTGAAATGCGGCGCGGCAGCGACGGGTGAGTTGACCTTTTAAAATGAAAGTCTTTCCTTTTCAGGATCGCCGACGGGACGACTCTTGGACGAGGTTGAAACAGGTAAGGGCTCTTCTTTTGTCCAATTCTTTCTCCTTCTCCACATGCAGGTGTTTCAGGATGCAGGCGGGCATGGCAGAAGTCTAGAAGCAGGAGCAGGCACGGTGAGTGTCCAGCTGCTAGATGCAGAACAACGCGAAGCGTGAGTTACTGATCGGGCGTGGTTTAAATAGCCTTTCAAGAAGTCCCAGGTATGTATCCTTCCACTCAGGTATGTATTCTTCCTCAGGCCACACCCGTGTGGTTAAGTAGTTCTAGAGACAAAATAGTCCCATCCAGGCCTCAAGGGGGCCTGGATGTTGCAGCAAGGTCTGCATCAGGTAAGTGTACACCCAAGCACTTAAACACATGTCCTCGATTATGAGCCTGGCGCCTAAGGCGCCAGGACTGGGGTCCAATATGAGCCTGGCGCCTAAGGTGCCAGGATTCAGTCCAAAGGGCCCCGACTTGGGCCCGCTGAGACCTTCCTGGGGGAAATGATGCCTGCCTCTGGGGTTGCTGGGCCCGGCCTGGTTCCTTAGAGGTAGGCATCATGACAAATACCTCGTGTGCCTGATTGGCTGCCTGCCTGCATGAATGCCCGTAGTCGTGATTGGATGCTTGAGTGTGACCCAGCGGAATGAATGGGAGATCAACAGTATATCTGGGGACCTCTCACTGCTAGGAATCGTGTTCAGAAGCTGAAGTCCACTACGACGAGTAACTGGATTAACTGACGCCTGACCTTGAAGCCCTGCTGGACGCAAAGAATTGCTGTTGCTCTCCTTCACAATCTGAAAGCTGCTGTGCCTCCAAGGACTGACCCAGAGAGGACCTGGTAAGGCGCCCTCTTCCCGAGCTACGAGGGACCATCGTGATCAGGGACAGCTGATCTTTGCCAACGCTCCCTGGTAGACAGACCTTCAACAGGCTGCCGACCCAATACGGGGACTGCTGCGGAACTCCAAGGAGAAGCCCTAGGACTGTTGTCTGCCACTGTCGACGACCGCCGTCGCCGACCGGAGCTGCCGTGCTCCTGTTTGCCTAAGAACTTTCCTTGATCATCGGACGCTCTCGTCTGCATCGCCATCCGCTTGTCTCTCGCTGGAGAAGGCCCGACCGTCGACGCGCCGAGGAGTATCCACCGGTGGGTTTCCCGCCACCTACAGACCGCAGAGACGCCGAAGACTGGACGCCCTTGCTGGGCCACAGTTCCTCATCATCTCTTTGCGGTCCAGAACTATTGTCACCGAGGTGCCCCGCACGCCTCTTCCTTGCAGGACGCCAATGCTCTGTCGTCGACGAGCACCGCTAGGAACAAAGCTGCCACTTCCCTGCCATAGTTCACCCTGTTCACCGTCGGACGTTCGACGACCCGTGACTCCCGCCTTAAAGGGAGGGCACTCAAGAAGGGCCGTCGATTCCCCGACACCGATGCCAAGTTCCCCGACACCTCTCGACGATCCGTGGCTCCCGCCTGAAAGGGAGGCACTCAAGAAGGATCGGTCGGTGCATCGTCGGAGAACTCTACTCCACCAGGTACATTGGGGGGGTAAAACCTTAATAGGAAGAAGTAAGACTATTGGACAATATATGGACTGGGCTTGTGCTATATATCTTTATTTACAGGTTGCCCAGGTGGGGGATCTCCACACAGAACTGTGCCTAGTGGTAGGGGTCAGCATTCTGCCTATTGGTTCAACCATCTTACGTTCCTTCCTATCTCTATTGCTGGTTTACTCGTTATTGATCTGTGTGACATTTTAACCGTACAGTTGATGCAGTTTAATGAGATTCGATAACATTAGTGGTACCCCTCTAGACGTGTATATATTTATCATTATTGACTTCCAAGTACAAAGTGCGTTATTGTGATCGTGTACATATTAATTATATAAAGACTGTGTTTTCAGTAATACAGTGTGTGGACATTCCTTTGTGGGGGTTCGGGGACTACACTGTACTTAAGAACCAGCCCGCATCGCCTCCTGAGAAGCTAGGCCTTGATTGCTCGTCTATTGCTACCATATAGAGAATCTTAGCTGGGGTCCGCTGTGCCTCTCCTCTACCATATAGAGAGCGGAAGTACAGACACCCCCTACCGGTTTTTACAGTTCCACATTACACACAAATGAATTCCCAGCCCTTCGATAAAAACATTTTTCTCAGGAAAACTTTCTATATTAGAGAGTGTGGCAAAAACATCAGATTGTTCACTCCTCTCCATGCATTGTCTAGCCCATGCAGTCAAATCGCGCTTTCTCTCTTTAGACACAGTATTGCGAGTTACAATCTTTGATTCCGCTCCCTTATCAACTACAAGCGGAACAGAATCCCTCGGAAGAGGAAGAGTAGACGAATCTTGTACAATCGGTAACAAAGGTGCTGTCACTGGTGCAGGAGGCAAATTTACCAGACCCGTAACAGTAGGCAAAGGCGGAGGTGCAGGTGGAGGAGCAACGAGAGGAGGAGGAACAATAGCCGGAGGAAGAGGAACAATAGGAGGAGCGATAGGAGGAACAGGAATTACTACGGAAGGAAGAACGACAGCAGGAAGAGGTAAAGCAGCAGGAATAGGTACATCCAGAGGTGGCGCAGTGGCACCAGGCCTTCATTCATTTAGAAGCTTGTCACTAAATTCATCAGACACATGAAAATCTTTAGACGGATACATTTTCTGAATACCAAGTTGAAAAGCCCTATACATATTTCTAACTGACTCAGACTGTTTATTTTGATCATACAACAACGCTTTTTCGGCGTTGGACATGTGACGGCGTGCATTTTTCTCTCTACTTTTAAGTTGCTGCATAGCTTCTTTCTTCCAATTTTGTAATACGTCAAATGCTGCAGGTCTAGCCTTTTTCTTTAACAATATAGACTCTAAATATTCCATACGAGGAATTTCAAAACTACCATTTATAGGCCACTGAAGTTTGGAAGCATGTCTAGTTTGTCTGTGCCAAATATTATTAAACACTATACTACCAACACCGTGCTTGTACACGCCGGAGACCCTCCTGTGGCACCGGACGGCTAAATTCCAAAGATTGTCTGTCCTTGCGGAATAATGCCCTGAAGAAGGCAGACAATTTCTCAGGCATATCAGATTCTTGGTGTTACCTGGTCAATAATTGTGCTCGCGAGTACAATACGCCAAAACAAATTATCAGGATACTTAAGAGTCGGGTCACGACTCACTTGATCAACGGACAAAGGAGGTCCGATCGGATAACTAAGGACAACTAAGGGCCCACGTGGTTGGTGATTTCGGCAAAACTGCCCGCCTCGATATATGAACCCTCTTCAAGATGCCGTCTCGGACCACGGGCTCACCGTCCAGGGATCGGGTTGTGCAGTACTGTTGAGGTATCGCGTCTCAGCCAAGAAAGGGGCCCCCTTTTTCACCGTAGGATCCCGGTCCGATTGCCGCATCAACCTTCAACGAGATGGCATCAATCTTGAGGGTCCTCATTCGGGCGCCATCTGTAAAAGCAAGGAAATATCGAGGCTGAGTACCAAAAAAGGAAATGCACCAAACACGGGCTATAAAGATTCACAGATCTTTATTCTACTGTGCAGTTACAAAGAAACAGAAATTCAGATAGCTATCTGGCTCTCAATACATCACAATGAGTACCAGCCCTTCAGAGTGAGGAGTGAGAGGTACTGGACATCTAGACATTTGCATATTTATACAATTCAGTAATAATGTCCAGCCCCTCTACAATTTAATAATCTGTGGTCTAGAGTTCATGCCGAGTTCACTTATGGCTCATACAACAATATGCACATTGATTACTTCGGTTTGCTTTCGAACAAGTTACAATGGCAAAGTGTATTCCTGGATTTAGCAGTAAGCCTTAGCACATATCCCTTTACAATGCAGTTCTGCCAGTGTCCACGCTCGACATTTACATTACATTGTCCTCGATGTGTGTTCGTGGATGAGGCTTGTTAGTGCAGACAATCCTTAGACCACAAGTCATGTTTGGTACAAGGTCTCGTTAACCAGTCTAAACATTGGGCCCTCAGACAATCTAACCATTAACTACATTCATAGGTCGGGAAGGCTCAGTTACAAGTTGGAAACACAGTCCACCATCTTAGAACACAGACTCACATATAAACAGAAATCAAAATGGCGGATGATCCTAAAATGGCGGCGAAGTTGATCTAAAATAGGAATTTTGGAACGCGGTTTTCTACGCAAAGCGACTAGGCTTAGGCCAATATATATTAGAAAGGAGACACAATATGATTTCCCGTTTAACACAATAACCTAAATAGATAATGAAGTTGAGAAAACCTCTGATATGCAGTTATCTGTGAAAGATCTTACTTTCAACCACTAATGTTTAAATGTTATATTCACAGTGAATCAGACTTACAAGTTAATATCTAAATACAACCGCCTCCCCGTAGCAAACTAATAAGTCAATACTTACACATGGGGTCTGTTCAAACACAGAACGAGAACGTCAACTGTTTCACCCTCATAAACTGGCTCACCACTTGTTCCCATCTTTGCGATATTATAGAGGCACCCTCGGACAACTGTAATTGTGTTGCTGTAAGACATTTCTGATCGAAATTGGCGTCCCTGTTCCTTATAGATACAATACAAAATGTCTGTGTTTTGTCAGGATCCTTCAATAGGACAGATGGGTTTGCAAAAGGTCAACAAAACAGTGCTGTTCTTCATGTCTGAGGAGGGGATGGCTACCTAACAGAACGTACCAGTTTTATCTTTTACATTGAACATTTATCAACAGCAGAATAATGATTATATCAACAAAAATTGCATGCGACCACAGTCCATTACATTAATGTCTGTTCTCTGTTTATGTTCTAGAGGAGTGACACTATTCAAAATCCACCTTCCACTCTCCCCAACCTTCCCTCGACCTCTTGTCAAAAACCAATTAAATTAAATACTAGCATTTAAGGTTTGAGGCAACTTAGTAAAGTGCACCATAATATTTGGTGAGGAGCCCTAACGAGCAAAGGCTCATGAGCCAAATTCATTGTAAATTGCTCTTGCCAACATATTCTAATGAGCATTGGCAATGACAACAGTTTGGGCTTTTATGTAGGCTTGGAAATCCATTTTCCAGACACTGCTGTAGTGGTATTAACTAGCCATCAATGGTAGCAGCTGCAAAATGGTGTGAGTACCTGGGCATATTACCAACTGCCTAATACCTATATACAAGCCAAAACTGTTGGCTTTACCAATGCATGTTTTTAACAGGACTTCAGTGTTTGGTTGAAGGCAGACCTGGGTAAGACATTTATATTGCACCAGTAGCATATTCACAGCTTCAATTAAGTTATTAACTCTCAGAAGACTGCTTTGAGAAATACTGCCAGGCACTTCAAGCACAACGTTTTATAGTAAGGCTTGACAAACCCAGCTCGAAGGTTGTGTTTTGGCTGGAGAGGGGCAGGAAGTGGGTGGGAATGGTCATAGGGATTAGCTTTAGTGCCACCTCATAGCCAAAACTAAAAAGGCACTTCAGATTTCCTGGAATTTCAACAATCCGGACAGTAAAAGAAAAAACAGATGTAGTTCACAACGGTATTGACCCAACCTGTTACCACCAATGTAGGTCACTGTAGGGTGAAGCCTCTTCCGGAATGTTACTTGGGCCTGTTTACTAGCCGGCAAAAGTAGCGTTACCTTTTGGCCATTCGGAGCTCCTGGTTGATGTACAGACATCAGAACTAGTAGGAAAAGCTCTGGAACTTCAGGCACTGAAACTCCCAAGGCCTCTCCAATTTAATTAGCCCGAGTATGGATTTCTGGAAACATTGTCAGGAGAATACGTGTCATGGGATCCTGCCCACCGCAGTATTGCCAGCAGAGTGAAGAAATGCCAAGGTCCATTTTAAGTAGCTGAGTTGGGTGTAATACCAACTAAATAACAGGTCCCATTCACTATCAACTAGTTTCCTTCCCAGTTTCAGTACCCGACTCATATTACAAGGTAATTTCCTCATTTTGGTTCCTACTCCACTGAGTTATCTGTGCACTTCACAGGTCAGTTTGTTATTTTCAATGTTCGAACAGCTAGCATCCGCGTGCTACTTACTCCTCCTGCATTCAAACCTATCTGGGAGCTTGACTGCACATTCGTGTGCCCTCTTCTTCGACAGGCCGTAACATTCATATTTTCACAAGATAGTACAGGAACTGTGTGGTACAAGAACATGGTTTAACTCAAGAGAAAGGAAAGTAAGAAAAGAGCCAAGTTTGACTCTGGCATTCGATTGTCCTGCTGATGATATTTTGGTGTTGCAGACAATAGGCTCATTTAAATAGTGTGTCTCTTTACTCAGTAGTTATTACGGTTGTCACCGAAAAATGTAATTGCACTGTATATCAGAAATGTAATTGCCGTGCTCGTCGATAGATCGCTTAGTATTGTATCCCAGTCTGTAAACTCGATTGTTGCAATGGGTCTTTTTACATTCAAGTTGTGTCCGCACACGTATTTATAGATCTTAATAGTTCACCCAGAGTGTTGAAAATCCATGTGCATTCAGCTGTTTTGTCTCTTTTTCCCAATCAACTCAGTACAGAAAGTTGTGCTTAGAAGGTTGTGGTTTAACTGTAAAGTTTTGAGTCTCACACAGAATGCTGTGTCTCTTTTTCCAAGTTAGCTCTTGGAGGATTAAGTCTTGCATATTAGGTACCAGTTGGTTCCGGGTAATGTTCAGTAGTAACAGCACATGTTTTGCTCTACAGGGTCTTTATCAAGACTCTCCTATTGTTGCTGCTTGTTTGGCTTATTGAAAAGTTGATGTTGGTCCGCGGACTCTCCTATTGGTGCTCAGTTATTCTGACAGTGTCATGAACCGCCGATTATGTCCGTTCTGGACTTCATGGTCCCTGACCCATAGAGGACCGAATTAAGTGATCCTTCCAACATAGCCGTTGGATACGAAACGTAACTTACCAGCCTTTACGCGATATGTTCAACTTCCTACAAAACAGTCACGCCCCCGCGGCTCTGCACGTCTCAACGCTACCGCTTTGTGTGTTCAGATGTGTGTTGTAGGAGTTTGCTCGGGTCTCCTTCCGAGTCCCGTTGTTCCATATTCTTGATTACCTCCTTTTTCCATTCCCATTCCTTGAACTACCCCTTCCGTGCCTTTCTTCCTGGAATCCTACGGTGCTCGGGTCACGGCGTTCCGTGCCTCCGACCTTAGATACTGTTTATTTCCTGGTTCCCAGTCCTGGATATTTGAACGCTACTTGGCGTAGGAATTGCAACCCTCATGCTGGAATCCGAAGACCTGCACACGGGCTTATACAAATCCCGGACCGTGCGAAAGAACACATCCAAGAAGGTCGCAAGCAAAGAGAAACAGGTGAGAAGGGAAGAGACTTGTGACAGACAGGACTGCCATTTAAAACTAAGTTGACATTCCCAGGTCAAGTGCGCATTTATTGTGATAATTCTTCCTTATGATTACTACTTAAAAGAAAAGAAAATTGAACATATTTACTATTGGTGGCCTCACGTGGCTCCATTGAGCTCTGTTAGTCTGTTTATTGCTATTGATGTTCACCATCAAAATACATTTCTTTCTGCATGCATTATACCATAAAAGCACATACAAAGAATAACACATTAATGCATCATGAAATTAGTCTCTGAGCAGTAAAGTGCGGTATCAGTTTCATTGCAGGCAGATATACATAAATACACAGTGGCATTTAATCTGATGATTAAAAACGCTTTGCTAATCCTTTTCCTCCTTAGAGACCATGCCTGCTTTAAAGACTGTGAATTACCCCAAAGAGTTAACATATTTTCAGACTGGAAACAAGTCGTCAGTGCATGGCTCACGTTTCTGATGTTAAATATCTTGAAGATTGGCAAAAGCTATTTTGCTTTTAACGACGCATGAGCAGAATAGCATGAAAGGTTGTTTGTTTTCATCCTGACTAGTACCTAATTTACATGCCTTTCTGCCTCCACTTTCCCATATGCTAACAAATCTTCCCTGGGGAATTCTCCCTAGTCAACATTTAATAACCAACAATTGTGCTTCGCTGTCTTCCAGTTAAGACAGATAGGGTTCTTGACTCAGGGTAGCTTTGCTTTCTAGATAGCCTTTGGCTAAAACAAACATTGTGATTGCTGCTTGGTTACAAAAGAGGGACCACTCGTCATAGACTCCTCAGACAATTAGTTTATTTGCAATATTACTGTACAGATTCCCATAATTGGTCCGCTCTAAGACTCCTTGAGATGTTCTTTATGTATCTGAATCATGGGAGGCTATGGGAACCTAATTGTGAAAGACGATCACAACAGCCTGCTCTATAGAAATCTAAAATATTTCTTGTCCAGACTAGTAAAGTTCTTAGTCTTGCTTTGTATGTCATACCTACGCTCCAGCATCAACAGTGGGTTGGGACTGCTCATTGGAAGTTTGAGTAAGGTTTCTATTATATGTAACTCCCTTCTTTGTAGGTTTTTGAGATTATTTTTATGTGCCTAGATTTCGACCCTTCGAGGGATGCTCTCTAGGCTTTTGCTGCAAACATTTCTAAAGACTGGGGTACAGCTTCCCCCCTAAAGGTTTCAGAAATCTTGTATCACCCCTTCTTGCTTTTCCAGTGTTAACTCACTCGTCATGATTTGTTTGGCCAAGGAGCCTTTTTCATCAACTCATCCCTGGGTAATCATAATAATCTAACCCATCTAGCTGTGCATCACTTGACACACATTTGATCTTTTTTGTGTTTGGCCTTTTCTCCATGCAGCTGGTTTGAGCATGTGAGGCATATAACATCATTGGGAGCCGGGAGGAAAGCTCAGGGGCAACGTGCTCGCCTTGGAAGCAAGACAATGTGGAGCAACACTGGTTTTGGTCCCCAGGTCCTCGCTTAGAAACCTCTGGGTATTAAGTGTGTTATATATAACCAATTACAATCCTTGTCGGCCAAATATGAGACAGTCTCATGAGTATTTTCTGAAACATTTACTCCCATTCTTTGGCATTTAACCCAGGAGAGTTAGCCACTAGGCCACCCTTGATCATTCTAAGAGGTCAGAACGGCAATTCATTCTACCTTTACTTTTCATTTTCACTCCATTTTGTTAAGATGGCATTTAAGGATTTGCAAAATAGAATGGATATGGAGTTTTCCAATGTATTTTATGTAAACAGTCTCTTTCTGTGGCCCCAAATAGAAAAAGGAGAGTGTATTCCTATTAAGCTCCGGGACTAACTATATGAAACTTAGGAAATTGATCAATAATGCCAAATAATTGTAAATATTGGTAACACACACTTTGTAGACGAAACATCTGGGATATACTGTAATGCACTGATTTAAAGGGGTATGTTTTTTTAAATCACTTTACACATGTTATTCTCACACTTACTGAGACCAAAATGATCCAATCTCTCTTTCATAGAGACTCATCAGCAGCTCCCAAACATCTAATTTCAACTCTAGCCATGAACTCATTACATTTGAAAAGCACAATATGCAGAACATATTCTATTTAAAGATGAGATCCTATAACATGCATAAACTTCTCTTAGGATTTCTGTGCATTGGAAACTGTGCATGTGCATAGCTATCCTTAATCTCGCAGCCAGCTGAAATTCAGTTTGACGAAAAGAAACATTATCACCAGACAGCACTTAAACCCCATTAGGGTGTGTGATGTCATAGCCTCGCTATCCCTAATCCAAATCTGAAGGGGGTCAGAATCAGTAATTATGGTTCAAAGTTACACACACACATTTTAATGTTAGGGTGAGTTTTGTGAAAAATTAAATGAGCATCAAACCCAGTGGTCATTATGTACTTAGTGATTCAAGCATAAACCATTTTATCAAAGAAATATTTCTCAAATAACAAGATCGCTGTTCATTCTGATTTTCCCAAAATGTTCTTTGATTATATGCAAAGCAGACAGCAACCCTCTCTGGTGTTATTTGCCCCCTTTCTTTTTCTCGTAGTTTTTTGGGGGAAAGAGTACTGTATACCAAGCCCTCCATTTTGGAATGATAACCGCCTGTCAATAACAATGTACATGCTTATTTTAGGTTTTGATAATGTGATTTTCTCAATAAGACAATTGTAAAGTACTCATTTTGACTAGAATATTTACTGAAAGTGATGATCAGAAATTAACATCATACCATTTTAAAAATAGCCAAATTACAATCTTAATACATTTAAATAATGCCCTTTATTCTAAAAGCTGCTTTTGCAAAAAGGAAAAAGAAAATAAACACATCAAACCCAAAAAATATCATTTTTTTCTCTCTGGCTGTAAAGCTATCAGACAAGTCTGGGGTGGTTCTAGCAAACGCCCAACCTTACAACGTGTCTCTCGCCCACAAAGAATGAGACAGAGACATAGAGTGAATCAGAGAGAGAGAGAGGCAAGCAGATAAAGAAAGAGAGTGTCTGAGAGAGAGAGAACATTAAAAAAGAGAGAGAACAAGCACTAGATCAGCATATGATTATGATATGCTGTGAATAGCTACTAAAGGTATATTATCAGTATCTTCCCTGCAGTGAATGTCGAGTATGAGACACAGGGAAACAATATTCAAGAGCTGACAAAACATATGGAGCAGATTTCTGGGAGCAAATAATATGAAGGCCATTGTCACGTCGAGTTTCCTGAAGCTCACCCTGTTCATCCTTGGAATTGCCTAGATTTATGACGTGTTGACTTTTTTCCTGGACATTTTAATTAAAGTAATGTACATTTGCTATACTTTTGTGTAAGTCCTGTAAATGTTGAATGATCTTTTCCACGTATAGTAACTCAAAAAGTATATTGAGGGCGAATCAACATCATTTTATATGACTCATCAACATTTTGAAATGTAATCATCAGACATTGGGGAGAATATTTATGACAAAGTTCCATCTAGGGGTTGGAAATAAGCTTATTGTGGATGATTTAACGTACAGATATAAATTAAATTATGAGTATTTCATTTTTTAGTGGAAGAATTTATTAGGTTTTAAATTTGCTAGGAATTAAATGTTAATCAGATTTATGTTCAATATTCTGTTTTGTTTTATTATAGGTTACACACTGTATAGTGTAAAAGTTTTAACAAATTATAAACACTGATAAAACAATAAACACATTTAAAAAAGTAACTAAAAAACTGCTGTGCCTTTAATCTCCTCAGAGCCCAGGACTGGAGACATAAATATGCAAGGACTTTTAAGTGCAGGTGAGTGTTAAACTGGCATGAGAATACTGAGCATCTTGCCATCTACCCTGCCAAATCTGCAAGGTGTGGAATTCCAATTGTCCTCCTGTGTCAACCGTTGATGCTCACATTAAATGTATTGTATTGCAAAGATATATTGTGCAGACCAGAAATACTTTAATGAGCAAACATTGTAGCGATAGGAGCAGCCCCCCATTAATAACAGAAAATTAGCAATTTGGGAATGTTCATTTGAGGATGGGGCAGAGTGGAACGTGAAATGGATACAGACAGGCAGAGGACAAAGAGGAGTAGGCACATAGCAGCATTCAGAGTATATGCATACTTCTGTGTACAAAGGGTGTAGTCAATCTATACACTTGCTGGGAGGAGCTTGTGATGGGTCAGGGGAGTGATAATGTGCTGGGATAGTACAAACTTCCTCCCAAGGAGCGGAGATTGAATTTGAGGGCATCCATGAAAAAAAAGACACTGATGGTGTTCTTGACTTCTGGGGGTAGGGTGCTCTATTGAGGGTGGACGAGGAGGAAAGAGGAATGAAAGCAGTAGAACGCACAGGGTGGGTGACTGTGAAGGGCATTAGACTGGAGGACACAAGAAGGGGAATAGTGGGTGATGTAGGTAGCCGGATAATGGGGGGTGGAGGAAAGCCCCTGAATTGATTTAACGATCATTTGCCAAGAAGGTGATTTTTGGGTGGATCCACAAATCATATCTTATGCTTTAATGTTGGTAAAGGGCTAAATCAAAATCTTTGGTTTGTCTGGAAAAATAGGTTATGCCAGAAATGCATGGGAACAATTACAGGCAGTGGTTCCCAGAAAGACCGCACACACTTTGAAGATGGTTGACCAAATTATCTAAACATATTTTAGCATCCCAGAACCTAATATAAGTGAAAAAGATTGCTTAGTCAATAAAAAATATATTTCAAAGTTACTAGATCACTATGCCGCCTAAACCAAAATACCCATGGACGGAACATCTAGACCAAGTAATCCTATTCCAAATCTGACTGTACAGGTCTTATTTCAATTTGAGAGTGAGGATGGGATTGCAAGTAGGGAGTGAGATGCAGTGGCAAATTTGTGGGTGAGGAATGGGAAATGCCACTGGGTGAGTAAGAGTGTGGATTCAGGTTGGCCATGATAAAGGTTTGAGGGACAAAACTATGTGGAGAGTTTGAGACTAAGGAACAGAAACTAGAGTGAACTACAGAAGGGGCCAGGTGTGATGTGGGGTCACAGGCCTATCTACTGAGCTGCAATCACAGCAGGCACACATTAGAACGTTGAATGAGTCACTAAAAGAAGTACATTGTGTTTGCATTGTACCAATGTGTACCACTAGCTGATTTTTCATTTGCTAGAAACAAAAACTCTAAATTGAACTTGAATTTACTGCACACAGGTTCACTTAGCCAAAATACGAATCCTAGTCGAGACAGGAGAATCATGGACCTGTATACATTCTTGCCAAATATATTGATACCAAAAGTATTACATGGAATTGTTGGATCAAGAAGCCCATTAGGACTAGCAGACATATATGGACCTCATTACGAGTATGGCGGTAGGGGGTTAACGGCACCGGTAAGGATGCCGGTGCTGTTAACCCCCTACCGCCGCATTCCAAGGTCCCTTAGCGGGTCCCACTAAGGCCGGCTGGTTTTACCAGCTGCCCTTAGCGGGAGCCGCTAAGGAACCAGGGAGCTAATAACGGGCCCGCTATTTGCGGGCCCGTTATTAGCTCCTTCCCCATTTCCATTGAGCCCTATGGGGGCTCGAATGGGAATGGGGAATGGTTTTCAGAATGGGGAGTTACCGGGTTCTCCAAGGTTGGAATGACCTGGTAAGTCCCCATTCCGACTACCCGGACCCGAGTTTGGAGGCAGCCATGGTGCTAACAGCACCTGTTTGCAAACTCGGAATGAGGCCCATAGTTCTTGTTTTTTTAAAGCTAATGTTAAATTCATAAAGGGCTTTTTTTTGCACAATGTAGACAATCTGCCGAAAAGAACCCAACCACAACCACGTTGCAGTCTCTTCCTGACAGGCTTTGATCATTCACTGCATGATGCATTGTGTGAGGAGGTCCCCTGCCTGTCTCTGGTGTTGTTGGGTGGGGTGATCACAGAGGCTGGTGTCGTCACCCGCAGTGTGATTCTAGTCCTGGAAGCAGCATACGAGGGAGCCCCTATATGACCTACCCAAACCCTTGTTCACTTGCTGGGTACTGTTTTAGAGTGTCTGCTCACACAGAGGCTGAACATTTAAAGGATTTCCTAGGTTGTGGAGTGTGGCATTGTTTCACTATTAAAATATTGTGTCCTAACTACCTGAGAAGACTTACTATGACTGATAAATTGATTAACTGCAGCCTGGTCATCCACAAAGCCGCGTGGACACTACAGCATGCTGACATTGGAGTTCTGTGCAAGGTTCTGATCCATGAGAGCTCTTGCACTGGCATATCAAATTCAGGATGGCGGACAAGGCTTATAAAGCCTTGTTCACTGATATGCCATGACCGCAGCGATCCGCTGCTTTCACACCTGTACCCAGACTGGGCCTGCAAGTAAATCAAACGGAAGCCCCAACTCATTACTCCTCCACAGTGCACCCAGTTAGGACACCCTAGGGGGAGGAGCAGAGTCCCTATACAAACCTCAAGCTACTTAGTCAGGTGATGGGCATTTAAAACTTGGGAGAAAAGCACATAGGTGGTGCAGGTGGTGTAGAGAAGGCTGGAGATGGAAGTGGAATGGTGGCAGAAAGCTGGCTGGAACACAGGGCACGATGCAGGAAAGAGAACCAAGAGCAGGGTTGGAGGGAATATCCAGCATGTAGGCAGAGTTTGGGAGGAAGAGGTTAATCGGGATCGTGAGAAGGAGATAGATCAACGCTGGAAGAAGGAGGTGGTCAGAAGGAGTGAAGATGAGGTAGTTGGTCAAGGTGATAAGAATGAGATTGGCTGAAATTGGAAAACAGAGGTGGGGAGGAGTAAGGTGGAGGAGGTGGGACAAAGTTGTGAGAAGGAGGGTGGCCAAAGTGAGGAGGGGTGGTTGATCAAGGTGCCTGAAGGGGGACTGGCATAAGCAGGGAGAAGGAGGCAGATAGAAGCCATGATAAGGAAGTTAGGTGCAGTTACAAGAAGGCTGATGGAAGAAATACCAGAGAGGAGACTGGTGAAGGTGATAAAAAGGGAATTGTGAGGAGTTGTTAGGAGGAAAGAAGAGAGGACACTGAGGAGGTGCCGAAATGTAGGTGTAGGAGAAAGGGCCTAGTGTACAGTGAAGGAGGTGGTACAGAAACAAGGGAAGACACCCATAGAATTTTACAGGAGTACAGAAGGAGGGACAGGAGGATGGGAAAGTTAAAATGGAGGAGCTCAGAGAGACTCCATTGGGAATAACACTGCCATGGAAAATGGTCCAGGAGAAAGACGAAGTCAGAGATTTGAGGAACAAAGATAGGATCTGGGCTCAGAAGGAAGTGAACAATAGATAGTAGAGTGCTTCAGAATCAGGGCTAGGGAAACACAAGACAAGTGATCACACAGTAGAAAAAGAAAAGTGACGGAGGCTCTTGAGACGCATGCAGAGGTTTTTCAGGTTCTGGGGAGCAGAGTAATTTCACTCAGCAGAAAGGTATTGCACAAGTGAAGGAAAGGGAAGCCAGGCTAGCCATTCCCCGGTGGCACCTTTGAAAAATCCCCAGCTGGCCCTAACCCCAATGCCAGACCATAACAGGCCTAGGGTCTAGGCGTATCTGGTCATTACGGACTCTTGGAAGGATCTTTCTCAGAAACCAGGATAAGTAGCTGATGAAGAGAGTCCTCAGAAGCAGAAGTCAAGAATGAAATCTTAAGGACACTTACAAATCCCTGGACAGTGAGGGACTACGAAACTGCAGCATTCTGGGAAGAGGCCTGGATTGGGATTTGTAAAACAAAAGACTGATGACTACGAGGAAAACACACTATGTAGAATTTGGGATTTTGTAATATTGAGACCAACCCGCGTCTGTAGGGATCCCGGCCTCTCCACCTGCTTCAAAACACTGATGCAGACAGGGACATGTGGTCCCTGATGAGGGTGTGGAAACACACAGATCAGATGCTTTGTTATGTTTACAGGAACATGCAGGGTATCAGAATCAAAATAATGTTAATGTGGCATGAACCCCTGAAAGTTTGTCTCTAGGTTTTCAGGCATTTTGTACCATTTTTGGTATGCAAACGTATGAGTCTGCAAGTGTTGGTGGCCATTAGAGAATAAACAATTCATGCAATGCACATTTCTATTAAGGATAGGCCCAATTTGAAATCATAGGGCCTTTTATCTATATACTAGCATATCTACATAGAGAAAAGGAGTGCGGAGTCAACGTGTACGTTGATATTTGATAAAAACAGCAAACACACATTTGTAAAACAGTTTTTTTTTTTTTTTAAGGAATTCATTGTTTTGAGTTTTGTTAGCCAACATATAACAAGGAAAAGCAAAATCAACGGAAAAGAACTCCTGGTGTAACAAAACCTGACAAGTATTTAAACAGCCTCATTACGAGTTTGGTGGAATCTCTGAGGTAATACCACTGAGATACCACAAAATGGTATTACCGTTACCACCACTTGGTCCAGCAGTATTACCACTGGTGGTATTAACACCGGATTACAAGTGGTAGACGACGATGTTAGTCCTCATGTATTCAAGTCCATAGGACTCCATGGGGATTTCGGCAGTATTACCACTGGCGGATTCGTAATGAGGCCACAGTCCCCAGCCTCCCCTCTCACATCCATCATAAGAGAATGTACATGCAATACATAGATTACTATGCCAAGAGGTCTAACACTTTTAATCTAAAAAGACAAGGAAAATCCTTGGACCTCATCAGGGGTTGCGCGGTATCCCAACGCTAATTGCGCCTTGACACTGCCCAATGCTATTAGAGTTACTGCAACTCGGTCCGCTGCAATTTGCGCCGGATCACAAGTTGTGGGGGGGCGATAAGTCCCCATTCCCATTGGACCCAATGGGGATGGTTGGCATAAATACCGTCGGCAATAATACTGACAGCGGTAATAGCACCAAAAATGCCCATACCGCTGGCGCATTCACCTCCAGCTAAAAGCTAAAAGCTGGAGGTGAATGGGTCAAGGTAGGGCAATACTCGGGATTGGGCAGAGCGGTAAATGCGGCAGTAATAGCATTAGAGCCGCATTTTCCTGTCGGTCCAACTACTGATGAGGCCCCTAGTTATGGGATTTAACAACGTTTAATAATGGACCCCATAAACCGTAAATGTCTAGGAGGTGGTTCCTCAACGAGTATGTGAGATTTTCATGCATTAGCATCCCCCACAATTTTGTAAGTGATTCAGTAGAGCCAGGGTCATATGTGGACTGCCAGTGAGATGCATGTTCTCGCCTAGCTAGTAAAAGGGCCTTTGATTACAAGGCACTGCCTTCAGGGCCCATGGGTGGATTTACTTGTCTGCCATCCCCAGTAGACATATTTTGAATGTTCTGTGGAGAGGCAGACCAATGATTGATTGGATATCTGAGACTCCCTCCCTCCCAAAATCCGACCACCTTCGGGCATGTTTGCCAAATATGCCAATAGGTGCAAGCCACCCCTCAACCCCTCCAGCAAAAGTTTGATTTATTGTGGAATATTGCTTAGTGCGGTCCATGGTGAGACACCATAGTGCAACCATTTTGCATGTTTTTTCTGAATATTGAACACTATACAAAGCCTTTTCGGTGCAGTGTCATATCACCTTCCAGGCTTTAACTACAAGTTATTTCCCCAAATCACTGTAGCATGCTTTCACATGCTGGAATGTCTGCCTCTTAAGATCTTTTGGAGACTAGGCCCTTGCGTCCCGAAGAAGAGAAGATACAGTTATCAAATGATGTTACTTGCCACAAAGCCCCATTTCTCATGTCCCGTTAAATAACCCAATACCACATTTGACAATAACAAAGACGTTCATCCTGAAACGCCCAAAAGATCAATGTAATCTGTTCATCAATTCCCCTCATCGAACAAATGTGAGATACATTGCACATGCCTTTCTCTATGCCTCAACTCCTCTCTGCCCGTGGACATAGAAGAAGCCTGGATTGAAGAGTATGTGAGTGGCACTGAAAGTGGTTGAAACAGATATAGAAGGCGTTGCATTATATGGATCTTAATTACATCTAGATGACCAAACCGTGGGACAGCTAGGTTGCTCCATGAACAAAGGTCTCCCTATTTTAATGCAACAAATGCAGTGATTTGCTGTGCAAAGAGTTTTTGGGGATTTGGGATTTTCAAATGCCCAGGTACTCAAGTTTAGGAAATTCCCACTAGAACAGCGTGTTGGATTGTACTTTCCTTGGTAGACCCAGACTTATATTATAGCCTTATAGACCAAGGGAGGGGTCATTATTGTGGGATAATGACCCGCCACCATGTAGGACCTTAAATTGAGGAAGGGTCCTAATCCCAAGCGAGAAAGACTCCATCCGAGGTCTATACGGCCATTAGCACATAGTAGTTATAGCATTAGGTGTTTGGGAGTTTTGGTGGTGAAGTAAAAGCGTTGCTTTAATAGTGCGTAAAGTAAATAGGCAAACTGAGTTAGAAAATTAAATCTTTTTTTTATTTTGTAGTATTTAAATAACAAGGTTGTCTTCAGAAGTTACGTTTTAATTACATACTTGATTAAACTAGAGCGGGTTTAACATGAGCATGCATTAGATGTTTTGTACAAGTAAATAATTGCTCAATAAGAAAGTGAAAGCATTTTCCCATGCTGCATCTTTCTCTTTGGTCTGTTAATTGGGATGTTGCAAAGAGAAAAAGGTCACTAGAGAGAAGAGGTGGCTTGTTTGAAATAAATCTTGCCTGAAATGTGATTTATTTTTCCCTATTTATCGTTGTAGACATAGGGCCTCATCGCAAGTGTGGCCGTATTCCGGCGGTAAATTCGCTGGGATACCGTCAACACAAATAGGGTTACTGCAACTCGGTCCGTCACTATTAGACTTAGTAAGGATATTACTCCCCATTTTGTTAAGAGTCCATAGGACTCTATTGGGCAATATTGGCGTAATTACCTCCGCAGATATTTTTCAAAAGAACAGTCAAAAAACATTCATACATCAAAGAATGTAGGTCCTTCACAGTCACTTTTACATTAAAAAATCCAAATAATTATTAACCTGATGTTTTCAAAGTCTTGCAAAATCAAAGATAATCCATTTTCTAAATACAAATTAGTGTGTAGATTCAAATTTAAACAGACAGTATTACACAATGATGTGAGTGAACAGTTAAACATCTAACAAGATGGATCTTATTTGGGCTACTCCTATAATCATTACGCGTTTCAGTAACAAATATCCCTTTAGCAGGGAAATTGTGAACTGTCTTCTATAATCTGTATCGTCATGTGACACAATCTGCCAATCTAAGAAGCTAAAAGAAACCAACAAATCAGTTGGAATGATTCATCAGCTCTGTATATTATTCAAGTGAGTGAGATCTATGTTAAAAACTGCTCTCATTAACCTGTGTCTTCATGGAGCTCAAGCTGCCATGAAAGAACTGTGAATAAAGAAAATTCTGTCACCTCAAAGAAAACTGCCAGCCAGTAAAAGGGCAGTGGGTGTAGGGCATCTCATATTATTTGAGGCTTGTCATGCTTTTAAAATCCTGGCTGGTCCAATAGCACAATCCCAGGAAGCATATTGTTCATGCTGTTAGCTAAGATCCTGTTGTAGAGCTTAGCATCAAGATTCAGCATGGCGAGGGGACGAAACAAGGCACACAGGTAGTTGTCTTTCCCCTGCTATGGGGATATTGTGAGCCTGCTCCCCCCACCCATGGTCCTCATCGCTGCCCAATCACGCACAATATAATTAGTAGCAATGGATGGTAGTAAGGCCTGGCTTGCCGTATGCTAAGTTGGGATTTCCCTACCTAAAGTAAACTAAGGAAAGTCTACGTCAGAAAGTCCAAATCAAATGTCTGTCTGTGTCCAACACCTATACTTGCCCCCTCAACCCCCCCCCCCAATTAACTGTATACAATGTGTAGGGATGTCAGCATCAACATGAGTAGTGTACACAATGAAGTTCAGAGCTTCTTCCAGCTCTTGGCTTGTAATCAGCTTCCCCTTCCCCAAGAAGACAAAACAATTCACAAGGCACCGGGCTTCCCTTCCCCAAGATTTCAAATCTTCCAGCTTTTAAAAAACACATGTCCTTGGGATACTTTACAGCTCTTTTGTTCTTGGTACTTTTCACTAGTTCAAATAGGTGGTTCAGTTTCTTGACGTCAAAATCACTTAAGAGGTTGTTGTAAAACACAAGCTTCTTTATGGATACTTTAAGTGGCTTTTTCACAAAGGGGAGCACTCGGTCTAGGCACAGTTGTTGAACCTTTGTAAGGGTAGCTCAATTTACAAGGGTACCCCTTAATTATATGGGTACCCCTAATCACGCTGACACCGGAGTAAAGAACACCCCTCTAGGGAAGAAAGGCCAAGAGTCTATCTTGCAAGGATAACACATGTATTCTTTACAGAAATGAGGATGGGGCAAAGAACTCTGCTTCCTGAACGGCCTTCTGACCCTCTTCCGTTCCTTGCTCCTCCAGACCGGAGCCAGGCAGGAGCTTATATACTCTTAACTTGCTGTAGTGGCTTTCTCTGGATATGGACATGGCTTTACCCCACCTCGTCCTGCTTCCATACAAGGGATGCTCCAGTCTTCCTCTCTTCATGGTCAGATTTCTGTTTAGGACATGCTACTTAACATATTGCTAGCCTATGCAAGAATACACTGTAGCTCATGTTTTTTATCATGTTACTACCTATGAACATTTATATATAAAAACATTTTCATAATGAACCCTCCATCCCACAAACCTTCATGAAAAGGAAATGGGGGATACCATGTCTCACCTAAGGGCAGCCTCTCCCTGCTCCCCAAGTTCCCTCCACCCAGGTTATCCTCCCTCACATAGCCACCCATAGGGTCAGGATCCAAGAGCAATGGCCTTTCGCTGGCCACCCAAAAGGAGGATACCGGAGGAAAAGAATTGAGGACGCCCTTGGGTTCCTCACAAATGGGCAAAAATGAATAACATTCAAAAGCACAAAATACATAACAGACTACAATCTTCGAACCACTGAAGACCAATAAGGTTTACTCTGAATATGTAATGTAAGTTTTGACATATTCAATTTCTAAACTATGAATAATAGCAAGGACACCTTTACTGGATTTATCGGCTGGTGTATGTACACCAGATGAAAACATGCAGTATTGACCAACACAGCAGCGGTGTTCATGAGGGTGGGAGAGGAAACCCATATGTCACACCCTCAGGGACAAGGAGGGGAGCCAAATACGACAGTGAGTTTGCTGAGGGGGACAACCTAGGAGCATGGAAAACATTGGAGGCACACAATCTGGATAACTTTCCAAATTTGAGCCTGGTCTTTAAATGCACCCACGTATCTCTAGTTGAAAATCAAACCATATCTTACTGCACATTCTCTCCGGTCCACACATCAATGTTTATTGTGTATTCTTCCCTCATGTTGTTGAACCAGAGGAGAAGGGTACCCCCATCTTTGGAACAAGCTTCCCCTACAGCTTAATTCCCTGAACTCCCTGACGACCATCTGCAAAAGCTGAAAACTCACCTTTCCTTATAATAGTTTTTTCTTAGTGTTTTTTTCTATACCAGCATATACCAGGACCCCCTTCCATCTGCGCCCAGATGCAGCCAATATCTGCTCTGTAACCTGCAATATTCACCTTAGAAATAATCATAATCATTATCATAATCATCCGGCTGCCATTTGAACTCAGACAACAGATTAAAAGCACAAGGTGGCAGAATTCCAACTGCAGCGTTAAGTACAGTCACCATGGATCCTCTGGCAGAATCGAAGAAACCCATGCCTTCCTGGCGTGAACCATAATACTAAATCTGCATACCATCAACATAAGACTGGAAGCTGATGTGATTTCCCAGCACATCTAAACACCTGCACAGTGGCAGAGCTGGGGGGTTTCCTCCAGGTTGCCCCCTGGAGCACACTGCACCCCCCCCAGCCTCCCGCTGGTGCCCTATTATCTGTCCCCCGGCACCAAAAGATGCCTCCGTTGCTGCATCTGCATGAGCCTCTGCATTAAAATACTAGCCAAGAGAGGATGCAATTGGGAACCATGAGGAAGTTTTGAGGATCACACTCACAGTGAAAGTGTACTCATGCCTCACTGTTACCTGATGTTCAGAACATAAGGCCACCGGTATAAGATTGCCATGTTACTATAACAATGCCCCAAAAGTAGTGACAGAAAATCCATTTGAAAATACTGTGCAAGACAAGTGTTTTGATCAGAATTTGGTGTCAATAGAGTTATGCTCTAGGTCTCTGACACATGTTGCCATGCGATTATGTTCCCAAAACAATAAGGACGTCAGCATACTAACCCTGAAGAAGGGCCACAATCTGCTTGTTACCCCAAAGAGCAGTTTTGTGTCCAGCCTGCAGTACCAATAAAGTATCCCCTCTACACCAGTGCTGTGCCGTGTCAAGTATGACATTAGAAATAACTCAAAGGGGCCGTCTTACTAAAGGGTGTCCCTCGCTCCACAGTAATAGGGTGTTCACTCTACATGTTTCTGTACTGCAAGTGCTCCAATCCTCTCAAGGCATTGCTATTGCAACATACTGTAGCAGGCTGTGCAGGTGCACACAGTGTTGAGTCTTTCATCTCACAAAGAGGGTTGCAGCAATCTACTGCCGCTGTTTATAGATGAACATTGATGTAGTGTTCTGTGGCAAGCTAAAAGCAAGCAACTTAAGGTTCTGATGAAGCGACGGGATGAAAAGGTGCGAGTACGAGACTCCGAAAGAGTGTTATATCCCACCTGAGAAGCAAGCTGGAATGTTGGGATTGCATGAGACGCATATAGACAATGAATGATTGGTTGCGGCCAAGTCTGGAGATGTGAAGGCAGGGAGACGATGAGCAACGTGTTGCGTTACAGTTATTAATGGCATGCAATGTAATAAGTATGGCGCCAGTTTCAGAAGTCAGGGATGGGCAGAATGTCTTGTTATTTAGAAATGGCTCCCCGTGAGATTTCTGAATAGCAGTGGCAAAAGAGGAACATCTTAGTTGTCCATCAAAAGCTATTATTTGTAGCAGGTGAACAACGGTATTACCCAAATTGACCTTTTACAATTGACCTTTTGCTCAATTGACCTAATTATAGTGGTCCTAATTGACCTTCTGCACAATTGCCCTTTATATTATTTTAGTTATTTTATATATGTATTGGGTTGGTTTTGGATTATAAATAATATAAGGGGTTTGGGTGGGGGGTTTCAGGGGTTTTTGGATTGGGTGGGGGATTGCAGGGGCTTTCCCCCCGGATATATGTCCTAATTGACCTTCTAAATTAGGTAAATTCTCCCGAGGTCAATTCTCCCGAGGTCAATTGTGAAAAGGTCAATTAATATACAACCGAACAACACATGTGCTACAGATAAAGTAGACAGGGAGCCTGGATGATTGGAAGCATAGAAACAAAATGAAGCATCTCAATTTTGGATACAACCTGCATGAGGAAATGAGTGGCCATCCAAATGCAGATGGCGGGAAGACATCAGGAGCTTTTAGCCTGCAATGGAAAATACAACAGCCGGAATGAGACGATGACCCGAGATTTAGGTATAAAGATACGAAAGGATAATCCTAAATATAAATGCCTGATTCAATCACAATCAAACAGGGAGGGAAAAGTAGGCTATCTGAGCTAGAGCCTTTGGAGCACTGACAATAACAGTGCATAGTCCTTTCTTTAATCTAGAAGCCAGAATCACTATAGAGCTAGTCATGATCTTCCAGTTACTTAATGCATAATCAGAAAATATCTAAGTATGGAAGACCTAATGCTTACATTCCCTTTTAATCCCATTAGAATCCATGATCCTGACTGGTACCTGCATTTCATTTGCCGATTGAAAGTACTACCATTGTCATTGTTGAATCACACTTCCGGAGTAATTGTTTCCAAGTGTGGATTGTAATGTCTCATCTATGGTTGTTGATTTCTTTTTGCAGTGCCCAGCAGCCAACCAGACGCCGAAGAAAATTATAAGTCTTCCTTAACAGCGGACGCTCAGCCCAGGGTTCAATTCACGTCTTTAATGTGGAGGCAACCCAAAGAGAGCAGCGAGTGGGAGGAGGAGCATATCATTAATGACCAAGGTGACTGCCCGAAGGACAGCGGCCAAAGCAGGACCGGCTCGCTTGAGAATATGCTCAGCGAAATGTCTTCCACTGGTGAGTGTACATAATAAGTGCCTTCTGATCGGTATTAAAGGTGCAAAAGATTGGGAAATCATTGCGAATGTGGTTCAGTAATATCACAAGCACTTCCCTTACAATGGTCTGCACTTGGCCTCACTTTCAAGCAACTTCTATGTCATGGGAGAGGTGACAAAAGCAAAACAAAAGAAATGAGTTGTCTGGAGCCAAAGATTTTCTTTTTTTTTAATTGTTTTTATTTATCTATTTATACAGTTTCACAAGTAGATAGACGATAAAATCAGTCAGAACAAATAGTACAATACAGTAAAAATATACAGAACAGCAGAACATTATATATTCATAACTAGCAATAAATTTAGTAGAAACTCAGGAAGTCATTCCAAATTTTCTGTAATGTGAGTAATATTAACACTTCTATATTCTTTTATGAATCGGGTACATTTTAGTTAAGTTGTGAATTTCACATTTTAGTCGGCTCTAAGGACAATAGAGAGTAAACTTTTCTCTTGTACACCGGTCTTATTATTTGATCTGTTGAACATTCGTTCTGAGCTAGTGCTTTTGCATTGATTATTTCTTTAACCAATTAAGCAAGGTCTTCAGTGCCACGAGCGGTAGTAAATAGGTACTTTCCTTGATGACTTACGCCCATTGTAGATTCTGGTGAACATATTCAGGTAGGCACAACTCTACGTAATTTCCAATATATGTTATCCTTTTTTTCTGGACTAATCATTTTGGATGTATTCGTAAGCAAATAAGCATACAAGTTACTTATCAGTTTTGGCAATGTTGATTGCACTGTTGATTTCTGGATGTGCGTACATGGTGACAATATTTGTCATATGTCTCACTGATGTATGTGGTTCCTTAGAATCCTATCACATTGGACATGCTTTCGGTATAATGGATTATAGTTCTTATAACTTACATTTGTTTGGATAGTACTTTTGTCATGCAGTTATGTTATTGTACACATGCTCCTCATTTACTTGCCATTAGTGCATTTAATAGTCCAAAATAATCCCTGAGTTGAGTTCTTGAGGGCCAATGTCCACCCAAAAGCATGGAGGTGATATTGTTTTTGCAAATCGTAGTGTGTGCACTGTCGGAGACTGGGTCCTCAAACAGCTCTTAAAAGATCCACAAAAGCTCATCAACTCCCCAGCCTCCCTACACACTGGGCAATCAGGCCAACACATTTCACCGAAGAGGTCAGACGAAACTTGGGGGCCCCTAGCCACAGCACATTAAGGCATCCCAGACAACAGACTCCCATGTACATCTTCAGGTTATCAGACAGTTACCCAAGGACCTGTTTTATGGGTCAAGCATGCTAGCTTGAACTATATCCAAGACCCTATAGAGAGCCAGTAAAACTGATTACAGATGTGGGTAACATGGTCCGACGTATGGGCTCCCAGTGACGAACACGTTAAACGTTTCACATTGAATCATGTATCATTGCATGAAATCTGACAGTTCAATTGATCCCTTACCCCTTTCCTTTTCCTCTGCCTCCCCCTTCACTTGCTTTGACAGTGGTGTGCCTCTGTTGTCTTCGGCTAGCCCCCCGTCTTCTAAGTTAACAGTCGCTCCTCCTTCACTCATCCCCTTAAGGTGTAACACTCCTCCTCCAGATTGCTTACATAATCATTTTGGGATATCTGTATATCTGAGTTTGGGATACCTACCTCTACCATCATAGCTGCTCAGTTTGTCTGCTCATAGGACCTGATGCAGTTTGTTGGTGTGAGCTGGTCTCTCCATTTCTCTTCTTGCCACAATTCTCCTCCCCTAGTTTCTCACTGTGGGTGGGTGGGTCTCTTTTCATTCTGTTAGATGCTGTACCTACATTCCTTGCCTCCACCATTACATTCAGTTTGCATCTGTTTTATCGCAATCAACTAGGTGTGGGGTAGTTTGCCCACAAAGGAAAGAAACTGGCAAGCTAAGTATTCTAACGCCTTTTGCTTATTTTAATGATGTCTTTTATTTCATTGTTTGGAACAGTGATAATGCAGCAAGAAAGGGATATGGGGATAACAAATTCAGAAGGATGAGCGATCAAATGTTCAGCACCAGAGCAGTTATCTTTAGCCAGGTCCACAAGCTTGGAGTAAAAGACCCCTTTTTATTCATTTGTGCTACTTTTTCAAGTCAGCTTCACATGGATGACCAAATGGAGACAGTTCCAATGAAACCCCCTCACCCAAAACATATGTGTCGTATTCTCTGGCATGATATCTTGGTTTGAGAGGATGCGCTTAGGCTACTTGTCAGGGCACAGTCTGTTTATGCTGCTGTAATGTTAAGCTGTAAGAGTGCTAGCACAGAAGCAATCCTGAGCCAAATGAAGGCTACATGCATGCAGCTGAGTACTGACCGCATCTATTTAAGTCTCAAAACCGATCCGGGCTTTGAATTGTATCTGGATGTAATTGCCCTAGGGTACATGCGATCATTGTACATCCAGCTTCACAACAATATGCTAAGAGTGTAAACATTTACATCAAAATGGGGCCCGTCTGACAACAACAGCTGTCCGGCATACGGTGCTGCAGAAGAACCGGTCACCCACTTGTTGTTGGATACAGAGACCTGAGGGTGAGTTATTTGTTCCCACTCCTAAGACTGAACAACATTAGGAGAACAGATCTGGCATTGAGATTCTGTAAAGATCCAAGAGATCTCAATGCAGCATATTTTCTGTCAAAATTATTGCGCCAGGGGTGGATTAAGAGGACAAAAACTATTGAATCAGTGTTGTCCAACTGAGTTTATACCCTGTTGCCTCTAGCCGAATACCTTATCCAACAGGATGCCATGTACACATGTTGCACTTTATGATTACAATCAGCTGTGGCTCCAATGCATGTTATGGCTACATGAGGTTTTATCAGATATTTTATCACTTACCAAACCTTTTCGGTCATGATGTGTAATAGATAATCAGTTTGAATGTATTTTATCGTATTGGTGATAATGTTGTAAACATGTTATGCTTTTATAGCCGAATAAAGTTTTGTATCAACAACAACATTAGGCTGTAACAGTGTAGAGCAGAGGAAGAGCCTACTACATATGTCTACAATTGGGACTAAGGGAGCGTGGATGGAACAAGTAGAAGAGAAGAGCAGAGCTGTGGAGGCTGGGTGGATGAGTCACTACTGAGGAGCTGGAAGTCAAGCAGTCACTATTTGAGAGGGCAGAGGGGGCAAGCGAAAGGTCATTGGTGTGGTCCATAGTAACCACTTAGTGGTGGGCCAGTGGGCCCACTGAATTCTTTCATTAAACACCCAGACCTGGAGGTTGAAAGTCATCAGGTTCGTCCGTTTCGCTTGAGGAGTAAATGGGCCAATAGTAAGTTCAGATGAGGTAAGAGAGCAAGAAGGGAAAACAAGGCCGAGAGTTGCCCAGAATGTGAGCATGAGGTTAGTTAAGGCGATGATGGTGATAAGGTGTACCTGCATCTCATATTCTTTATAGAAATGTCTTAATAATAAGCAGACCCAAGATATATGACTGGTCCAAGCCACCAGACATAACTGTAGTACCTCTAACCAGATCCGCACTGGCTGGACCTCATTCTATCACGAAGCAGCGCCCCAATACACCAGCGACTTTCCCTATGACTTCCAGGTCTTCCAGGGATGGAGAAGGCTACAGGCAGGGCATCACTCAACCTCACCTTCACATCCCATAAACAATCCATTGTTGATCACTCTATGAGGCCGTCACACCTGACTGCCCTTCACTTCCTCATACTCATCCCAAAATGTTGTCTAACTCGCCAGGAAGTCCGGAGAAGGGCAACTATGTAGGGGGTCCCACAAGTTAGAGCGATCACCTTAGTAGCCTTCCTCATCCCCTGCCCAAAAGGGCCATACTTCAGGCTTTCTTGTTCTCCCAACCAAGGTAGCCCATCCTGTAACCCCAGTCTCCTCGCACTACAAACCGTTACTGCAGTTTCGGTTGCTAGGGGCTTGTTAGGCAGAAACCTGTGCAGTTCCCTTGGGGAACACTGCAAAAGATTTAAGACTACAGGTAGAGCAGTAAACCCCTTTGGTAGCAGTCTGTACCACCCAGATTTACCTGGTAGCTGTGGCTGAGCAGTCAGACTTCTCTCAAGAAGAGTTAGGCAGTATGTAAAGTATACACAATATGTACCAAAACACAATAGCACAAGCAAACACTGACCAGAGCTTGGTTTCAAAAGTATATAGTTATTTATTTAAAATACACATAAGTTAAAAACACTCTAGCAAAATATATAGTAAAAGCACTTCAACACAGTTATAATGAAAGTAGATTCAATCCTTTCTCCTATCTAGACAACTCTAAGTAAACACCACTTAATTAAAACAGAGGTGAGTGCTTAACGTTAGATGACACTCTAGTAGTTTCCAAGAAAGGGAGAGAAAAAGCAGAAATGGGTTAGACACACCACTCTAAGGTCCAGAGCACTTGCAATAGGCTTAAAGAAGAATAAAGTCACAGGTGAGCAAAAGTCACTAGGCAGGGCCCACTCTTAGAGTAGCCGGAGCGAAAATGTGCCCAAGATCACACTGTTAGTTAGAGATTCAAAGTCTTGCAAAGAGTCAAAAAGAGGTTAGAGTGGCTCAGAAAGTTTAGCCAAAGTGTCCCAGGCACTCCCAGGTTCGAAAGCCGGGGACTAAATCTACCCCGTACAGTCGGTAGCAAGGGAAGCCAGGCAGAACACAGTACCTTAAGCGGAAAGGATCCTCCAGCGGTGGCAGTTGTTCCAGGCAGTGGCAGCAGGGCTCGACGTCGGTCAGGGGAGAAGAAGTTCTCGCTGAAGAGCAGAAGAAGAGGGTCGTTGCACTGCCCGGGAAGAAACCAGCCGCGGAGTCCTCCGGTTAAAGGGTTGGTGCCGACTTTCGCGGTATGGGGGTAAAGTGTGGTATTCCGGTTGCCGGGGTGCTTGGCACAGGCAAGGCGGCCACGAGATACCTCAAAGAACGGAAAGAAGGCGAAAACTGGTTGTCCCCACCAGTCAAGGGAAGGAGCCACTCCGTTAAGAGTTCTCCTCGGTCGTCGGGAAAAAGTGGTGAGACGGTTCAGCAGGGCTCCACCGGGTGGTGTCGTCGAAGCAGGTCGGCTCAGCTCTTCCCTCGTCGGATTCTTGGTCCTGTGGCGACTTCTGAAGTCCCAGTCCCCAAAGCCCTGCTTTTATGCAGCAAACCCCCATTCACCCAGCCTAGCTGTCACTCAACCATGCTAAGTGGTGAGCCGGGCGGCTCACCACTTGGGCCAATCAGGACGGAGTGCGACTTGAGTTACCAAGGTAACTCAGTCCAGGGTGCCTAAATCCCCCTCCACCCCTCCTAAGTACCCCAGACAGAGTGGCACCACTTTGGAGGGCTTCTGTGGAGAAGCCCGCCAAAAGTGGAACAAAGGGCTCCACTTTGGGTCAGAGTTACAGAGGCGAACACCAACGCCATTTTAGAATCAAGTTTTGGCAAAAAGTCCCAACCGGAGTTATAAAAATAAATATATAAACCGGCGGTATGTTTAAGGCTACCGTAAATAAATAATTAAATGTGTTAGCCTAAAACAATGGGAAATCCCATAGGGAAATATTCGCGGTCGAATATAAAAAGTAGTTTCCACTGCCACCAGCCAAAACTCGATCAGGGGGGACGGAGACGTGCCCCCTCGACTAACAGACCCTGGGGCAATCGAATTGCCCCAGCCAGTACGTCCACAATATGATGGTTTGTACTGGTTCTGTTCAGGATTCAAGACTAGCAAAGTCTTTGGTGACTTTACATGCCCTGGGAGACAGTAGTCAGTCCCAGGGTATGGAGTCTATGTTGGGGAGTCCCTAGGACACCCCTGGGTCACGGCACAGAGGGTGCTGTGTGACCCACATCACAAAAATACATGAGGCCCTATGGAGTAAGAGACCCCATAGCCCATTCAACACAAGGTTTAACCAAGAAAACACACTTCAACATGTCCAAGAGTGAGGGTAAAAGAGTCTCACTCTTGGCAGGAGAAAAAAATTAAACCCCAGAAATCCAGCAAAGCTGCTGGGGGACTCACTAGGTAGGGAAATTCAGCCTAAACAGAGAATTCTCCCTAACACTCGCCCCCCCCAGACTAAGGGACAGGAGGATTTAATCCACTCCTGGATGAACCTCATACCTCTAGTCGATGATATACATCCTAGAGAGTCCATCAGCATTTTGATGGTGACACCCTGACCTGTGCTCAATGGTGAAATCAAACCCTTGCAGGCAGATTGACCATCTCAATAGTTTTGGATTTTCCCCTTTCATTTGCATTAACCATCTCAAGGGTTGGTGGTCAGTCTGAATAACAAAAGTAGAACCATACAAGTATGGCCTAAACTTCTTCAGTGCCCACACAATAGCAAAGCATTCTCTTTCGATAGTTGCCCACCTTGTCTCAGGATCCTTCAGTTTCCTACTGATGAAGCAAATGGGGTGCTCCCTACCCTTCTCATCCAGTTGGCTTAGAACTGCACCTATACCTACATTGGAAGCATCAGTTTGTACAATGAAAGGTTGGTGGTAGTCAGGAGCTCTCAATACTGGAGCCTGGCAAAGAGCTCTCTTCAGTTTTTCAAAGGCCTGATTGCACTCCTCATTCCATTTTACCTTTTTAGGGAATTTGGGAGAGGAGATTACATTCAGTGGAGAAGCTATGGTCCCATAGTTCTCAATGAAATTCCTGTAATACCCAGTGAGGCCTAGAAAAGCTCTCACTTGGGTTTGAGTAGTTGGTGTTGTCCAATTTTGCACAGCTTCAATCTTGCTGGGCAAAGGCCTTATTTCTCCACCTCCTACCTCATGTCCAAGGTAGACCACTTTACTTTGACCAATCTGGCACTTACTGGCTTTGATTGTCAAATGGGCCTGTTTCAGAGCCTGCAACACATGGCCTAGGTGGTTCACATGTTCTTCCCAGGAGTGGCTGAAGACTGCAATGTCATCCAAGTATGCCATGCAGAAATCTTCCATCCCAGCCAGAACTTGGTTCACCATCCTTTGGAATGTGGCAGGTGCGTTTTTCAGTCCAAAAGGCATGACCTTAAACTGGTACAAGCCAACTGGGGTTGAAAATGCAGTTTTCTCCTTGGCATGGTCTGTCAGGGCTATTTGCCAATAGCCTGACGTCAGGTCAAATGTGCTGAGGTACTTGGCTGCACCAAGTTTATCCACCAACTCATCTGTCCTGGGCAAAGGGTGGGCATCAGTCTTGGTGACTGCATTTAGAGCTCTATAGTCCACACAGAATCTCAAGTCTTTGGATCCTGCCTTTGGTACTAACACAACTGGGCTAGACCATGGACTAGTAGAGGGTTCTATTACCCCGAGATCAAGCATCTTCTTGACCTCTCCTTTGATGTGGGCTCTGATATGTTCTGACATTCTGTATCCTCTGCTTTTGACTGGCAGACAGTCACCAGTGAGTATCTCATGCTGGCCCCAAGGGGTCAAGCCTGGTGACAGTGAGAACAGGGAGGCAAACTGATTTAACATAGATTTGCACTCCTCTTGTTGCTCAGGTGTCAGGTCTGAAGAGAGATTGACTCCTTCAACTTTTTCATCTAAAGGTACACCTCTGAGGAGATCAGGGAGAGATTCACTCTCTTCCTCCTCTGCAGCTGAAGCTAGGAGCAAGGCTCCTACATCAGGTCTGGAGATGTAGGCTTTTAGTCGGTTGGTGTGGAAGACTCTAGGAGCTTCCCTGGGTCTGCCCAGATCCACCAGATAGTTGACCTCTCCAAGTTTTCCCACAACCTTGAAGGGTCCCATCCATTTGTCTTGCAAGGCCCTCTGCCTTGTGGGGAGCATAACTAGAACAAGCTGGTCTTGAGTAAACTCAACCATGTTAGCCTTCTGGTCGTGCCAATGTTTGACCAGGGCTTGACCAGCTTTCAAGTTGTCACTTGCTTCTGCCATCATGTGTGACATTCTCCTCCGGAGACCTATCACATAGTCAGTCACTCTGACTGGCTTGAGGGGAGGAGCACCTTCCAACCCCTCCTTAATCAGGGCCAATGGACCTCTGACTGGATGGCCATAGAGAAGCTCAAAGGGAGAATAACCTACTCCCTCCTGAGGGACTTCTCTATAAGCAAAGAGAAGGCATGGCAGTAGAAGGTCCCACTTTTTCTTAAGGGGTTCTTCCAAAGCACCTATCATGCTCTTCATGGTTCTGTTAAACCTTTCAACCAACCCGTTTGTCTGAGGGTGGTAGGCGGTTGAGAACTTGTAGGTAACTCCACAGGTTTTCCACATGGCCTTCATGTAGTGGGACATAAAGTTTGACCCCCTGTCAGAGATTACCTCCTTAGGAAACCCAACCCTGGTAAAAATACCAAGGAGGGCCTTAGCCACAGCCGGAGCTGTAACAGTCCTCATAGGAATGGCCTCCGGGTACCTAGTAGCATGGTCTACTACAACAAGGATAAACCTGTTGCCTGAGGAGGTTGGAGGATCAAGGGGACCAACAATGTCAATCCCTACCCTCTCAAATGGGACTCCCACAACTGGGAGAGGCACTAAAGGTGCCACATTCTTGGAACCAACCTTACCAGAAGTCTGGCAGGTATGGCAGCTCTTACAATATCTATCTACTTCGGCCCCCATCTTTGGCCAATAAAAGTAGAGTGAGAGCCTTTCCTTGGTCTTCTTGAAACTCAAGTGGCCAGCCAAAGGTATCTCATGGGCTAGTTGTAAGAACTGTTGTCTGTTTTCCTGTGGGACTACAAGGCGTTTGTAGTCTCCAGGTTCAGACTCAGTGGGTTCACTGTAGAAGAGGCCATCTTCCCAGTGCAACCTATACTTCCCAGGCTCTTGCCCATCAGCTTGAGAAGCTGCCTGGTGGCGGAGACCCTCCAGAGTTGGACATTCTCTTTGCCCCTTACGAAAAGCTGCCCTGCTAGGCCCACCTTCTGCCAGTAAAGACTGCAGCTCAGGATGGTCCTCAGGGTCCAAATCTCCAATAAGGTTGGGGCCTCCTTCTAGCTCTTCCTCAGAGTCTAGCTCAACCACACAGGGTTGTACCTCCCTCTCAGCCTCAGCTGGAGGTGGAGTTACAGGTGTAACTTTGGACAACCTAGGGGAAGTCCTTGTTGGAAGCACTGGAGTGCTTGCTGCTGGCTTTTTCCTAGGAGTCTTGGGTTGCCCCTTTGCTCCTGATCTGGTAGTTACTGCAGTAAGTTGCTCCAGTGGTAGAGGAGTGATTTCTGTCATCATCTCCTGAGATAACCCTCTCAGGGTTTTCTCCCTTGCAGGTTTTGTGAGTTCCTGAAACCTTTTGCTAGGAGGTCTGGGGGTATGAGATACAACTCCAAGAGCTTTGAGGTCATTACCCAACAGAACCCTACCTGGCACTTCACATTGTACACTGACAGGTATTTTTACAGCCATATCATTACATTGGATGAGAACTGGTAACTGGGGACACATCTGCACAGGCCCACCAGCTAACTTGGTGAGGCATTTGGGTGCCTTAGCAACATCCTCTGCCTTGAAAAATGATTCATCCACCACAGTTATGCTGGCTCCAGTGTCCCTAATGGCAGGAGTCTCCTGACCATTCACCTGGACACTGTCCTTATAATACTCTTTAGTATTATCTGGGATAGAGTTATAGACATCTAAATTCTGTTGCTCCCACAACCCCAGAGAGACTAAAGAAACACTAGCTGAGACTCCAGTGGGTTCATCAGCTAGTAATAGAAAGTTTCCACTTGCCATGGGTACTTCCTCTTCGGGAGCGAAGGCTAAGGAGGCAAGCTGGACCCCTGAAGGTTTACCCTTACATCTGGGATCTCCTTTCACATGGTCAGTAGCCTTACAAACAAAGCATGAGCCAAAGGCTCGCTGGAATGGAGGCTTGTTCTGACCTCCTTCTGGTCTGGGACCAGAAGGTACACTAGCCTGATTTGGTTTCCCTTGTGGCTTACCCTTATAGTTTTGTTTGGGGCCCTCTTTGGAATTTGTAGTATTAGAATTCTCTTTGGAGTCCTTCTTAGACTGTTTTTCCCCATCCTTCTTCTGAGTTACCCCAGAATCCTTGTGAGTGGCCCTGTTGGCAACCCACAAGTCAGCAGCCTTAGCTAGCTTCCGGGAATCTAATTCCCTGGAATCAGCCAAGTGCTGTCTGAGCTCAGGAGAGCAGGCATCATAAATAGTCTCCAACATAAACAAATTCTTCATACCTTCATAAGTGTTCACCTTGTAACCCTTAATCCATCCCTCTAAGTTTTTCAAACATTCATTCACCCAGGTAGCCCAAGGGGTACCATCATGCTTTTTGAGGCTCCTAAACCTCTTAAGATACTGGGAAGGGGTCTTCCCAAACCTAGCTATCAAAGCTAGTTTCACACATTCATAGTCCTTCCTATCCTCCTCCCCCATCTCCATTACCACATCAGTTGCAACAGGGGGAAGCCTAGAGAACAACCAGGTGAGTAAGTCATTTCCTGTGATGTTCTGGAGCCCATGATTATATTCAAACAGAGACAACCAATCCAACACATCCAACTTAGGCTCATACATACCAACCAATTCTTTAGGCATCCGGGGTCTTTTAGGACTGGAACTTCTAGAGGAGCCAGAGAGAGAAACATTCTCAACAGATAATTTCTTCATTTCTAAGTCATACTTGAGCTCCATTTCCCTTAGCCTTAGTTCTTTGTCAGTTTGAGCATTAAGTTTCTTATACTCCAATTCTAGCTTCATTTTCTCCAGTTCAAAGTACTGAGGACTAAATGTGGGACCTGGTAAAGGTCCAGTAGGTACAGCAGGTAGAGCAGGCAGAGGCCTAGGGGGGACAGTTACAACAGCCTCACCCTCCTCTTCTGACTCTTCCTCAGAAACATCAACATTTTGCTCCATGTTAACTTCAACACTGTCATCTACAGTCGCTGGAGTGGTAGGTTCCTCTGAACCATCACCCAGACTTTGGTTAGCTAACAATCTTTCAATCAGCTCCATTTTCTTGCCCTTAGTCAGGAGATCCTTATGTTTACAGAGCACTCTTAAACAATCAGCAGTTTTGGCTGCAAGGGACTCTTGACTATAGCTTTCTATAACTGACATGTTAGAGGTTTTACTTTTTCAGTGCTAAGCTTTGTGGTTAGTTGCACTAAGGTATCTAAAGCACAATAAAATGTATACTCAATACAAATCCCACCGCTGTACACCAGTGTTAGGCAGAAACCTGTGCAGTTCCCTTGGGGAACACTGCAAAAGATTTAAGACTACAGGTAGAGCAGTAAACCCCTTTGGTAGCAGTCTGTACCACCCAGATTTACCTGGTAGCTGTGGCTGAGCAGTCAGACTTCTCTCAAGAAGAGTTAGGCAGTATGTAAAGTATACACAATATGTACCAAAACACAATAGCACAAGCAAACACTGACCAGAGCTTGGTTTCAAAAGTATATAGTTATTTATTTAAAATACACATAAGTTAAAAACACTCTAGCAAAATATATAGTAAAAGCACTTCAACACAGTTATAATGAAAGTAGATTCAATCCTTTCTCCTATCTAGACAACTCTAAGTAAACACCACTTAATTAAAACAGAGGTGAGTGCTTAACGTTAGATGACACTCTAGTAGTTTCCAAGAAAGGGAGAGAAAAAGCAGAAATGGGTTAGACACACCACTCTAAGGTCCAGAGCACTTGCAATAGGCTTAAAGAAGAATAAAGTCACAGGTGAGCAAAAGTCACTAGGCAGGGCCCACTCTTAGAGTAGCCGGAGCGAAAATGTGCCCAAGATCACACTGTTAGTTAGAGATTCAAAGTCTTGCAAAGAGTCAAAAAGAGGTTAGAGTGGCTCAGAAAGTTTAGCCAAAGTGTCCCAGGCACTCCCAGGTTCGAAAGCCGGGGACTAAATCTACCCCGTACAGTCGGTAGCAAGGGAAGCCAGGCAGAACACAGTACCTTAAGCGGAAAGGATCCTCCAGCGGTGGCAGTTGTTCCAGGCAGTGGCAGCAGGGCTCGACGTCGGTCAGGGGAGAAGAAGTTCTCGCTGAAGAGCAGAAGAAGAGGGTCGTTGCACTGCCCGGGAAGAAACCAGCCGCGGAGTCCTCCGGTTAAAGGGTTGGTGCCGACTTTCGCGGTATGGGGGTAAAGTGTGGTATTCCGGTTGCCGGGGTGCTTGGCACAGGCAAGGCGGCCACGAGATACCTCAAAGAACGGAAAGAAGGCGAAAACTGGTTGTCCCCACCAGTCAAGGGAAGGAGCCACTCCGTTAAGAGTTCTCCTCGGTCGTCGGGAAAAAGTGGTGAGACGGTTCAGCAGGGCTCCACCGGGTGGTGTCGTCGAAGCAGGTCGGCTCAGCTCTTCCCTCGTCGGATTCTTGGTCCTGTGGCGACTTCTGAAGTCCCAGTCCCCAAAGCCCTGCTTTTATGCAGCAAACCCCCATTCACCCAGCCTAGCTGTCACTCAACCATGCTAAGTGGTGAGCCGGGCGGCTCACCACTTGGGCCAATCAGGACGGAGTGCGACTTGAGTTACCAAGGTAACTCAGTCCAGGGTGCCTAAATCCCCCTCCACCCCTCCTAAGTACCCCAGACAGAGTGGCACCACTTTGGAGGGCTTCTGTGGAGAAGCCCGCCAAAAGTGGAACAAAGGGCTCCACTTTGGGTCAGAGTTACAGAGGCGAACACCAACGCCATTTTAGAATCAAGTTTTGGCAAAAAGTCCCAACCGGAGTTATAAAAATAAATATATAAACCGGCGGTATGTTTAAGGCTACCGTAAATAAATAATTAAATGTGTTAGCCTAAAACAATGGGAAATCCCATAGGGAAATATTCGCGGTCGAATATAAAAAGTAGTTTCCACTGCCACCAGCCAAAACTCGATCAGGGGGGACGGAGACGTGCCCCCTCGACTAACAGACCCTGGGGCAATCGAATTGCCCCAGCCAGTACGTCCACAATATGATGGTTTGTACTGGTTCTGTTCAGGATTCAAGACTAGCAAAGTCTTTGGTGACTTTACATGCCCTGGGAGACAGTAGTCAGTCCCAGGGTATGGAGTCTATGTTGGGGAGTCCCTAGGACACCCCTGGGTCACGGCACAGAGGGTGCTGTGTGACCCACATCACAAAAATACATGAGGCCCTATGGAGTAAGAGACCCCATAGCCCATTCAACACAAGGTTTAACCAAGAAAACACACTTCAACATGTCCAAGAGTGAGGGTAAAAGAGTCTCACTCTTGGCAGGAGAAAAAAATTAAACCCCAGAAATCCAGCAAAGCTGCTGGGGGACTCACTAGGTAGGGAAATTCAGCCTAAACAGAGAATTCTCCCTAACAGGGCTGAAATCTACAATCGCCTCATCAGGTTTTCTTACGAGTGCTATTCTTTTTTTTTATTCTCTTCTTTAGGCAAAAGGCAAAATGCAGCTGCAGACTTGCTTGAATCAGAACGAAAGTATGTTCTTAACCTGTCATTAATTCTTAAGATCAAAGCTGCACTGCACGATGCAGATCTGAAGAGGAGTACCAAAGAGAAAAGGTACCTTATCATTAATACTTGGTTTCTGTTTCATGTCGGACATCATTTCATTACTTCTGATTTTCCAAGAGTAGACAAAAGCATCACATTCTGAAGAAATGTGCCTATGTTGAAAGATCTCTTTTATTTTCGAAACCCTGCTCAACTATGTTCATAATGTTGTCTTCTGCGATGTAGTACTAATTGCTATTAGACCAATTTCTGTACTATGATCAGCTTTGGTGTATGGAAAAGTCCTACACTCCTAAACCCCCATTTACACATCAGCCACCTCCGCTCACCTCCAGCGTTGGTCTTGTAACCACTACACAGTGTAAACATTGGCAGAGGTAGTACATATGGGAAGGGCACAACTGACAGCTGCATCACTGTTTTCTTCCGCAGTCCCATGGTGGAGAGTCCCCTCTAGCGAATCCGAGAGGCCTAACTGTGAATGGCTTTCAGCTAAAGCCAAATTACTCTTGGGTTTGACCCATTTTGCAAACTGCGTTGAGTGTATTTTTGTGGCAAACACAAACATAGGCCTGTTCTGCGGCCAACTGTTGGCCTGATTTCTTTTCTGTGTTGCATTGCAACGTCCATGCCTGCCATGCACACCACACACACGGCCTATGGTTTCATTTGCCAGTGCTGATATGTTTTCACATTGTGAAATGCAGCCTAGCATTAAAAGCTTGGTTTGTGCTAAAATATAATTCTACCATAAAAGCACATTGTTTTCTTTTACAGGTGAAGCTATGCTCCATTTTCAATAGAGCAAAGTCACAAAGAAGTGAAAGGAATCCTGTTTACATTTCTGGAAGTACAAAATATATTCTTATCAGCACTGTGGGGCTCATTTTAAATGAGCTGCAATGTAAATAAAATATGTAAAAGCATTGTGTATGTTTTTTACGCATTTCACTTATGCTATGGCTTATTTTCAACTATTTGCATGGTCGAGAAGAGGGGCGGATTGTAAGTTACGATTCCGCTCCCCACTTCCTCTCCACCATTCAAACACTCCAGCATTCATACCAGAATGGCATTTATATGCTGGGGATTCCTATGGAATACGCCAGCTTTTTTCCCCAGCAAAAAGCCGGCAGACTCCATAGGAATCTATTGGAAACCCTGGCTGCCATGCACTTTTTACACTCCCCTTTTACACTCCATCGAGTAAATGAGGAAAATTACGTGGCGGGGAACTGTTTACAAAAAAGTGTAAATGTAACAGGTCCCTGCCATGTAATTACACAAGACCTCGATTGAATATGAGCTCCTGTATGTTTTAACAGTGCATTAGACCATTGATCAATATCATGTTTATAGTTTCCCTAGAACCTCTCATTGAGATAAAGTAAACGTTAATTGAATAAGCAGAATAACTCATCCCACTCATAGATAATCATATCTCATTTAAAGCATAGATGATCACACAATTCAACTCTAGGTTTGCAGTGCATGAACCTAGGAGGAAATCTAAACTTTGAACTGTTACACAAAACACTATAACCAAACCCATGTCACAAGACACTCTGATCCTTACCTGAAGGCCCTGTACCACTTGAACCCTGAACTGCACTATGCTTTCTGATGTTGTAGGAAAGGAAGGTCAGCACTGGCTATTAGTAATCATGTGATTTAGATAAGGCCTACATCAAGAACTCAAAAAGGGGAGTGGAAATACAAATCTTGTAACCCTTCCTTTGTCTTCAATGGTATTGAAATTAGGTCGTGTGCTGTATTTTTGTGAGGTGTAGATCACTGTCTTTTCACTTGAGTTTGGGAAAGCACTGAGCTGAGGGGTGATACAAATGTTGCCGTAGCACATTTCAAAACCGTTGATCCTCCTTGTACTTTTTCGCGCTAGGAAAACATGCACCAGTGAATGCAAGAGGGGATGAACCTATGGAATTCTACTGTTTACATGTTCCATTATCCATGGATTTTGATAGTGTTTAGCCTTCCTTTTATTGGTTTACAGTGGCAGAAATAGCAAATATGCCTACTTGCTTGCCTATCCTGACAGCACTACCATAGGTATATCCTTAGCATTACTATGCCATACTTTGGATGGCTGCACAATTGTTAATTTGCTGTAGGCGTTCAGATTCATAGAAGTTAATAGGTGATTAGTAGCATGCTATGACTATATTCAAGTAAACGATTGGTGATATTAGGAATTGCTCGTTGTTTCTCTATACTATTTTTAATGCTCATGTATCATCTTTACAAGATAATAAATTGGCATAAATGTCAAATGTTTGTGTGAGCATTCTTTGTGTTTCTGTTTATGAATCTAAAGAGTTGCTATTTTACAAGTCTGATTGCTTCTTTTTTTGTCATAAAACTGTTTGCGGCAGTCTTATGACATTAAATGCTAATATTTCTCAAAATTGTAATAGGAATTGGTTTCTAGATGTTCTGGGTGTTTGCACATGACAGTTTTTCTGTTCAATAGTAAACCTGTCGGGTGCTCAAGTATAGAGGGGTCCCTTGCCATAAAGTAGAGACACAACACTTTCTGCACTTTTGCAGTAAGTATATCACTATTTTCTACCACAAACCCTGCCACAGCCCCAGCAGGCCTTCTGGCTGCCTCTGGGGTGGAGGTTAGGCTCTGTCTGGTAAGCGAAATATAATCAGAACCACCACATACTGATGTTCGAATAACTGCAAAATGTCATATATGAGTAAATGGATGGTTAGCAATGGAGGACGTTAGTATACATTTTACTGTTGGTGTGGCACAACCAAGGGACTTGATTGCAGAAACACTTTCACATACATGAAAACACCTGCTGGTAAGGCAGGTGAGAGAGATTGAAGTCTCTCTGGAGCCTCACATCAAGTATGGCAATATTCTTTACAGCACAAGCCGACACAGCCCCGTTAGGGCATTCAGACTGTCTCTAGAGTCGAAGTTATGCTCTGACAAGAAGAGCCTGATAAAAAACCATGACATTCTGCCCTTCGGAAATACCCCAAAAGACCAAAATTTGACTGAATTTAGGCTGTACGAAAAGTTTGTACAACCAAAGATTCAATCAAATATGCCATTGGAACCCATTATAGCAAACAAGGGGAACGGGGGTTGCGGGAGTGTCCCCCGCTCCCCTTGTTTGCTATAATGGGAACGGGGTTGCATGGGTATCCTCCGCATAAATCAATAAAAAGATGTTAAAAGAAAAAAAGGAAAGGACCCTGCAGTGCTGGTTCCCAAGCACGTAAGTGCAGAAAACCAGTGTCGAAGGGAGTCAGGGGAGTCGGCGTCTGCACCCAAGGAGGTGTGCCACAAATATGTAAGTGGTGGGGTATGAGGGGTGGGGGGAGTGTATTCCTAATGTATGGGTTGTTTGACCATAACAGTCAAGTTCGCTACGGTCTTTTCGGCCGCAAATCTTTGTGTTACGGGCAAACAACCCAAATCCTACCCTTCTACACATGCCAAGAACAGAACTGCTGAGGGAGTCAGTCATCTGGGCACAGCATGTCCTTGACAGCCCCAAGGTGACAGTGCAGTGCCAGGCACTCAGAGGGGTGATGAGGGTTGCCTAGCACATACCATCTCCTTGACAAAAGAGCTGCAACTAGGCAGACACATTTCTCGGGGACACAAAGGTCAGCCTAATCATTGAATGTGGAGGCATCATTGCATCCTAGCCTCTACTTGAGGGAGACCCTTTTAATTGTGGATTTTATTTTTTGTGTGCTTCTTTTTCATAGTTGTGTTAGTCATGTGAACACAGACGCCTTCAGCAACAAACCTCTTGTATTAGTCTTCATTACAGAATATTAAAACTTATATTACATTAGAGCTCACATTCATTATTTTTGCTGTAAACAGAGCTTAGTATTACATCCTAAGGGCCTCGTTTAGAGTTTGGCAGTATTTCCTTTGGCAATACTTCCAAATCCCAAAGACCACTACCACATTCATGTGGTAACAGAAAGGGTCTGCATGGTTTATAGAAAAGGAGACACGTCAATTTTTCCACATTTTGGATTCCCATTGGAATACATTGGGGATTGCCAAATTACTGCGTGTGGTGTTTACAGCATGTGTTTTTTACAGCATGTGGTAATATAGCATGCAGTAATGGTTTTGGGAGGTGGAAGCTTCCTCCACACAAAACCAGGCGGTATTATCAAGTTTAAATGTGGAAACTCTGAATTTGGCGGTGCAGTAAAAGTGGTGGTAATTTCAGTTCCGCCACCATTTACTGCACCCCCAAGCTCAAAATTGAGGCCCTAAATCTGTACTTATCAGTACAGAGCACGTTATGACCATCAACGGGACAATTTGACTCATTGCTTAGATAGGCAGCCAGGGACTGTCTGTGCGACCTATCACAGACCCAGACAATATCCACAGATTTAGTATTTCTATTCTGTATTTTTATCTTTGCAAGATTAGCCATCTCTGTTTATGCAGGAAACCCCTAATCCCACATGCCTGAATCCAGGTTTGCAACATTTTAGTACATTTCATATGTATCATTGATTTGGTGCTGGGAACATGATTTTCTTCATAATTTTAGTCTGTAGGAAGCACACCCTCCTTTTTTCCCCACATGACACACAAACCCAACAGGAACAGCTGGCTCGCCTTCTGCATAGCTATTAAGGAATTTGTGTACATGTGACAAAGAAACTGGTGGACAATGAATGGAAAGGGGATTGTATTGAATAGGGATAAAGTGGAAAAAGTGACCTCTAGCTTAAAGGAGTTTATCCACCAGAAGACTGGACTGGGCACTTAAAGATCAAGTGATAACGCTAGCATTGCCCTATCCTGCTTTCAAGGGATCCTCATAATGAAACTCATAGCACATGGACTTTAACAGAAGACGTCAAGGGGACCAAAGATCAAGAAATATAAAGGCTTCCCGGGAGTGATCTTAAAATGAAGAAACATCAGTTCTGAAAGTCGATAAGGACTGTTGGTTGGAAATGGCGTAAGATATAACTAACAGTTGAAGAAGGTGACCATTAGTAAAAGAAAACATAAGCGGGATCAGTGACTCGGGTTAATATTCTCAAAGTGAGAGCAGAAACTCTATAACGGGTAGAAACTGTTAAGAGCTATTATTGATCAAACTGTCACCTCCTGCTGGAAACTTCTAAGAATGGCTTTTACTAAGGTAATCAAAAGTCAGGAGTTAGATCGGAAATTATATGGATCTACCACCTGTTTAATCAATAATTGGATCATGTACATTTCCTTGGTAAATACATAGAGAGTTGTATTAGATCTTTGAAACCATCATGTGCCCCGGGACCTAATGCGCTATGTAATTTATTACTTGGAAACGACCCGGAGCTGTAGGCTCAGCTGCGCCAAGCCTTGTTTCATTAAATTAATTGAGCATAAAAATACCAGAGTCTTGTGATTAGAGAATCTTGATACCGGTAATTAAAAAGGTTTTCACATCTGTCGCCACTATCAGATAAAAGCCATGACTAATGTGTATGGAAAGGTTTTCACCAAACACCTATCTGCTGAATTAACAGCATTGGTCAGGAATATCCTTCCCATCACTGAAACTGGCTTTCGAATGGTTCGGTCCACCTATGTCAATACTTTTGTCTAAGTCCAGTTGGCAGCTGTAGGAAAACGTGATAAACCAGAAGCACCCTACACATGTTCTGGAAAATTCACCAGCTTTCGACATGGTGGGCAGAGGTCTTTTTTGGAAAAAGTTGCAGCCTTTCCTCTCAAAGCGAGGCAAGTATCAAACCCTAAGCCTAACATATGCTGATAGCAAAACAATAACAATTTGATGATCTATATAGTCCTTCATGCGGACGGACTGATTCTAAGTTCCGGAATATTCTATCTATTTCTTACTCTCAGTACTTGATTTTTGGGTGATTGGCTCAGTCATGCCCCAACCACGGTTTCTAAACCTTGTCCCACATTGTCCTTTTGCTATTGTGCTGTCCATCATATTTGTTTCATGTTGTGCGCCAATACTCAGCGGCAAATGGTTTCAAGAGAAAGTCCAACGTCATTCATGTAATTTGAAATACAAAAGGTGACAAAAGAATCCTGGCAGTTGGGCTGGGAACTATTAGTATTCATAAATCAAAATCAAATACTTGGAAACAAAAATTGCTCTACAGTTTAATTTTAAGACATTACGTGAAGAGTGAGCAAACCACTGTTGGTGTCTATGTCATAATTGACGGGTTTTGACATTAATATGGGGACTTAAATTGCCACTACTACTCTAAGTTTACAGCGCTTCTGAGGATGTTGTACGCGCCATGGAATCCGAGTCTACCGCAATCATTTATCAGTGATTCGTGGCAGTGGTTTTGAGGATGACAGCAAGAGTCAGGGGGGGTCATTGAGATGTTTTAATTCGAGCCACCTTTTTAAAACAATTTTAAACCCTCCTTTTAGGAACACCTCTTTAATAATCCTAATTTTCTTTATCCCTATATGAGCAGAGAGCTGGTGAGCAGCGACACGCATAGCATGGGTCGCCTGCGCGGCTGGCCAGGGCTTTCTCCCCCTCCGTCCCACCATTCACCTCCAGAGATGCAATTAAGAGTTTGATTTGTCCCAAAAAAACACTCACCCAGCATCTGGCATTGGGCCTTGTGAGTGCCTTAACACGTCTCTGCGCAAAAGCAAAAGGTAATGGCTGGAAGGTTTAGAATTAATCTTAACCATGGACAACACTGCAGACCATCTTTTTCAGCCTGCCAAGCCACTATAGTAGGGGAAAGAACGTGTGTAAACATGGCTTGGTCCCACCCCAAAAGGGGCTTTCCAGCCCAAACCTCTAGGTCACATCCCTTCTGCATGAGACCACAAGCATCCTCAGACATGTTTCGCCTCAATGGGCATCAACAATGAGGGGTAGCTTGGGTCTCTAGGCCCAGAAGGCACGTGATCCATGTCTGGTCATACCCGTCCCACTCTGGGTGACTACAGCAACACAAAAGAGGTGATGGCTGGAAGGTTTAGAATGAATCTTAACCTCTGGCATTGCTCTGGGCAACCCTCCAGAGCATCGTTCTTCGCCTGCCAAGCCATTACAGAAAGGGGAAAGATGGAAGCCAGGCAATCAGGCACAAACATCAGGACAAGAGACAAGCAACTTGCTACACTCCACGCATCCTTTGTACAAAAACCACACTCTGCTAGACAAACTGACAGCAAATTTTATCGTGTTTTCAAAATTCCAAGAGAGAACCTGCTGCAATATAGAGAAATCAGTACTACAGAACGAGTATTCCCGAGTTGTCATCTGGCTCCGATCAGTAACACAACTAAACAGAATTGTTAAGGACCTTCTAAGGAGGATGCAGGCGGCAACAGTGCATGGTATAAAAACCTTTAACATAACATAACAGATCATAAGCAAACAAAAAATCTAGCATATTCCCTGATCAGAAGCACATTTCCAATGGCTAAAGAACAAATGAGGCCTGGAATGGACCACTGCAATGCAAGGAGATGCAACACCTGAGAACACTTCTGCACTGAGTCTTCTGTAACAGCCCCACAGGACTGTACAACACAGATGCAGGGGACACACTTACAAATCACCCAGCACTGTGTACCTTATCCAATGCAAAAAGTGCCGGCAAGCAAAGTGCATACGTGAAGTCTGCCAGGAACTCTGAAAGAATGAACCTACACAGGCATAGCATCTTGAACTAAAGAAACAGAAGTAGGACACATGCACTAAAGGACCCGATGGTTTTGGTTTTGAAGGGAGGTCTCCCGAATAAAATACACAGAAGAACATGGAGCCTCTACTTTTTTATAAAAAAAAAGTTTGAACAGAGATGCATGTTTCCTGTGTCCCTGATAGGGAACTTTGAAGTCTTGCCACATACCATACAAACTCTAGTAATGTACCCCTCGGTCTCATGTGTATGCTAGCAATTATTCCCTTGCCAAGACATAGGAGTTGCACATTTGCCGCATCTAAAGAAACTGACAGATCTCAATGCATTGCAGTGCAAAGGGCTGTTGGCAAAGTATAAGTAAATGTTCGAACCACTGCAGTCAGTCAGTATTGGACCTCGTGAACAAGCAATCCGGATTTTAAAACGTACATTTTTGGCGCAGGGATATTTCAGGAATGCAGTTGTACTTGTGAAAGGAATACACTACAACACATGGTTCCTCTGGCTCTTTTTAACCCTGCACTTTGAGCCATTTTTACCATGAACAGAAATATACATGTTTTCAAATTCACTAGGCCCGCTCTTTAGAAAGCACTTTTCACATGTGTGGCAATGCACAAACAAGTTGACTGTGTTAACTAGGTGAAGGCAAGCATCTGTGTAAACAGTGCAATGTTTCTACCTGAGTGGTATCATTTGGAGGCATAGCCTGCAGTGCTATTAGTATGCTGATGACAGCCAGATATGTATATCTATGTAACTCTTCCCATAGTTTCCCAGAGACCTGACATGCTGTGCCCCGGAGTCACAAGATGAATGGGGGCTAACTAGCTGACCCGGATTTCAGAAATTAATGAAATAATAATTGTAGATTTCAGAAAGGCAACTGTTATATCTTCTCTTGTTTCTGCTAGTAGGGCTGTGATAGGACATACACAACAAACTGTCACAACAAGCTTTCACCTGCACCAAGGCACGTGAGCGATGTGCTGCATGATGGGGCATATGCATAGGTTCATATTTACTGTGAGTGGACAATGGGGCTCGATACAAGTTTGCTGACGTGCCGGCAGTAAATCTGCTGGAATACTGGCAAACGGAAGTACCAATACCACCAGTCTGGCAGGCAGTATTACCACTGGAGGTATTACCTCCAAAGGTAATACCGCCAGATTACAAGTGGTGGTTTGGCGGTGTAAACCCCCATTTCACGTATTCCATAGGACTTCATTGGGGATTGTTGCTGGTATTGCTGCCAGCGCAATTACCGGATGGTAATATCACTGATTTTTGGAGGTAACTCCTTCACTTTACCCCCACAAATCACCGGTATTACCATACAGTAATACCGCCGGAGGTAATACCAGTAAACTTGTAGTTTGGCGGTGCAGGAAAAATAGAGGTAAACAGAATTACCTCCACTTTTTTCTTGCACCGACAAAATCGTAATGAGCCCCACTGTGTCTGTACTTGTGTCTTCGCATACAACTGTACACATCACTGGCATCCAAGATTTTTTTTGGTTTATTATTAGTTTTCTATTAAGCAAAAGGTCCAGGGGTAGTAAAGCACTCCCATGTGACCAACAAGGGGACATTAATCGCTGCCAGGAAAGGGAAAACGGAGTCCCTTTTCCCTTTCCATGGTGGCCATCGGGAGAAGATGCAAAAACAAAGACGTGATGGCTGGAAGGTTTAGAATGAATCTTAACCACTGGCATTGCTCTGGGCAACCCTCCAGACTATCAGGAGAAGATGTGCTGGGGCCAGAAGTGTTCCTAGCGCAGGGGTGCACAGCTAGTTTTGCCGGAGGGCCGAATGTACCTTACAAGCTGTCTACAGGGGGCCAGATTGCCAGGCGGGGCATGTGGTGAATTTACGACCCCCCTGAGACATTTCTTTTAAGCATATGGGGGAAAGAGCAGGCATTTTGAGGTGTACTTCTTGTCTTTACATTATTACCAAGCCAGAAGAAAAACTGATTTGCCCTTGGGCTACAACATGTTATCAATAGTGGGAGAACAAAATCATCCCTGCACCCGCAGCAGCAATAACCTAACAGAAGTAGCTGTCCTACAGGTGAAAAAGAGCTGTGCAGATATGGCTGAAGAGTGATCTGTCCACATTAATGACTGCATGAGAAAGCTTTGCCTCTGGATCTTAATAGAGAATGCAGCCTCCAACCCTTTGCACTTTACAAAATTGCAGTATGGGCAGACTGGTAGGCCACCAGCATCATAGAACGCCATCACATTTAAAGAAAAACCTTTACATTTTCATCCTCCACACGCCACCACAAAACACTTTTGCATTCAGAAGTAGTGCCACAAAAGACTCCAATGCCCGCTGTCAACATTGCTTTGTCACCAGGGGAATTAATGAATGTTCTCTGTCCAATACTTTTCTCTGACACATCATACAAAGGTGGTGTGTACAGGCCATGGAAAGAAAATATAACCGATATAGTTTGTTTTCTATACTGCTTATAACCATGCTTTACAACACTGGTGTTGGTAAAATTGTGTACTTAATTGGAGGAGCATAAATGTTTGCCCCAAATATGCCAGTGTGATGGAGCATAGCAAGGGAGCCCGAACAAATCAAGAGGTGTTGGGGGGGGGGGGCTTCCTCCCCACCTCCCTGAGTAAATTTTTAAAACGCAAGCATACACACCGACAGACACATATTTAAATTAAAGTACCTTCTGCCCTGGTCCTGGGGTTTCCTCACAGTGCTACAACTCCCGCGTAGCACGAACAGGAAGCAAAGAGCACTTACAGGTTCATGCGCATGCGTGCAAGTGCCGGATCACTGATAGCGAAGAGCCCCACTCTGTTTGTATGTGGGAGGAGGCGCAGGAGCCCCTCCCTTGCACATACAAACATGCAGTTCCTCAGCCAGAATCCCCAATGGGCCAGGCAAGCTTAGAGAAGCAAAATGCCCCCGGTTTTGCATGGCTCATTGGATATGGAAGGCTGAGGGACAGAACTGTCAAACGGAAACAGCGTTTCCCTTTGACAGATCAAGCCAGCCGAGGAGCGCGCCCTCGGCCGCATAAAGCAGCTGCGTGAGTACTCAGTGTTTACAATGGGCTGGTTCCTCCATTATGGGCAAAGGTGCCCTTAGGTCAGCGCAACCTTGCCCATTATGGAGAAGCGCCACTAGAATGCCGTCAAAGAATGTATGCACAGGGTCTGTGTGGCTGAAGATGAAATACTGTTGACTTTGAAGTAATGTACACAAACTGCACTGTTGGTAATAAAGTGATTTTGAACACATGAATGGGCTCATAGACATGCCCTACAGTAGAAAGCTACCATGGTAGCTCAGCAGGTTGAGTGACTGTTGCTAAGATGTTATATATTTAAAACTGGCTGCAAATTGTATGACTTTTTCCAATTCCTTATACAAACAAGTGCTATAAAATGTGTTCGGCCAGGGGATGTGCTGGGCTGGCCTATTGCTTATATTCAGGGTGAGGGTGGGGGAATGCCTGCCCCCATAGTGAAAAATCAAAAGTTGGCACCCATGAACCCACAGTTTAATTTCCTGATAACTGCTGCCAGCGCAATAGAAGCATGTATTTGTAATGAAGCAGTTTGACAAGCATATAAGAGCTTTAGAAATATATCCTGTCAAAAAACACAAGGAAGGGACACAGAAATCACTGGGTATTAGTGTGGCAGTCCGAGAAAAAGAGAAACACACATCAAAGAAAATAGAATAATTTAAGTTAAAGAAGCATGTTTGTTTGGAAATGTCTTTTGTTTTTCTTCTAGACAAGCGTAAGCTGCACATTTGGAAAACAAAAGTGTGACACCCATGTAGGTGGCCTGCTTAAATCAGTGATGCCCCCCAGTGATATACATGGCCCATTGCTTCCCGGGGTGTCCCTTTCAGGCCAGTAAAAAGAACACAGGCTGTGCAAACAGGTGCAAATAGAGCCTGCTAATGTGTGAATGATGGCTTGGCTGATTAGTGCCTTTAGGTCCCCTGCAAAGAATTCTTTGCCAGAGAGGGAGTGGGGGGCAGGCATCAATTAGGGGTGCAATTACCCACTTCCACGGACACCTGTGCCAGCAATGTGCAGGCTTCAAAGACTTTCGTAATGAAGTGCGGGAGGATGGCAGCCTCCAGCCGTGTGGAGGCTCAGAGCAGGGATTGCCCCATTTCGAGCCTCCTCATTGGCTGAGGGGCTGGCAGACCCACCCTGCCGGGGATGAAGATTCGAGGGATTCTTCGTGGGGTATGGACCGGGCGAGAGCCAATCGGATTGCGTCTAACAATCTGATTGTCTCTCGCCGGGTACTAATCTGTTTTATTGTGGTTGAGAACGGGGAAGTTCCACGATATCCAGAAATGGATCCTCTTCAGGCAGGATTGCAGAATATAACTGCCTTCTAAGCTTGAGGTTATTCAATGACATTGGGATTCATCTGCAATCTGGTGGATAAATAGATCCATTTGGGGGACCAGTGGCTTCCTGCACAGGTTGAAAAGAATGGGAAGAATAGCAGATCCTTGTTGAACTCTGAATGCAATTCTGGTTGTGTTTGACTTTGCACGCCTGCTCCTGAGTTCCTTCATCAAATACAAAGGAGTCAGCCTAAGGCCCACCCATCTAAACTATACAATTGCCATTTGTGGCAACAATAACTTGAGATCCAATTTAGAAATAGATATTTCCACATCTATTGCCATATATTGGCAATATTATGGCCATGTGCATTTCTCAGGATTTCATTTATTTAAATATCCAACACATAAGAATTCAAAAGCAGTGTTTTCCTCTATAGAGAAAGCGCATTTTCTTTCTCTTGCATTTCGTTAGAACATTGCTTACTTTGCTACTTGTGTGTGTTATAAGTGTTAGTAAATCACCACATTTGGGTGACGGTCCCAGTCCTATAGAGCCGAATCACAAAGAAATTACTCTGATTTACCCTTGACATAAAACTGGAGAGCGTTTTTTGGTTAACAAAGAAGTTACTCTCAATGAGACTGACTTACTCCTGACTTACGACTGGTAAGTCAAGAGTTATGCATAGTCACTTCTTTTGGAATCGACCCCTATGAGTACCTATAAAAAGGGCTGCCCACGGCTGCCCAGTTACTACCTGTCTCCACTGTTTGCAGTTGAAGGGGTTTAGATGTGCATGTCTTACACGGTTAGGTTGGAGTCTGCAGTTAATACTTATAAGGCGTATTCAAAATATTTCCATAAAACACATGAAAAAAAATACAGTTGCTTAATAAGCATAAGAAAAAATCATAAATGCTTATAATGACAAACGGCAATGAACACAGAGAAAAACACATGTGATTCAATGTTCATTATGCATCGCATTTTTAAATGTACCCTTTAATGAAAGAGTGCTACTGTGCATTTGTAAGTCAATCACATTTACCAACACAAAATTGAGAACAACAGAGCTAAAAAACTGCATCAAATTATAATTTTCAAAAATAGACTTCTGATAAATGAAACATATTCCATATTAGGAATAAAACACGATTAATCAAGATGGTGGTCCTCCCTCGCCTATTATATTATTTCAGTAATGCACCGTTCGGTATTCCAAGGTCCTTTTTCAGGGAGTTAAACGCCATGTTGAGCGGGTTCATGTGGGCTGCGGGTAGACGTAGAGTAGCATTAAGTACCACCATATCTAATGAAAGAAGTGTTGTGGCTAGAAGATGTGAGGATCCCAGATACCCCGCACATATTGAAGCTAGGGAAGGGAATTTGGGCACGCACCAGAAAATTGCTGGAATTGGGGGAAGCATATTCCTCCAACATCCCCCTTTCAGCAGTATACGGGAAGGACAATGGGGACCTTAAACTAATACATCTCAATGGGAAGGAAAGGGGGTAACGATATGGGGAGATCTGTTCTTAGACAGGGAGCTCCAGGAGTTCCATGAATTAGCACAAAGTATGGGAGTGAGCATTGGTCAATTTCTGGCATATGCTAGATTATGACATGACGCCAGGATTAAAAGGAAGGGTTTCCCAGAAGAACTGGAGGAGGACAACATTTTAGGGTTATCATACAACATATAGTAGGGTTGCCACTGGGTTTCCAGACTATATCGAAAGCTCATGTCAATGCTACCAATAGACACACAGAGGGTTAAACTCAAATGAGAGGAAGATCTGGGCAGGGAATTCACTGATCAGGAATGGACAAATACATTATTATACACCAAGACAATATCCAGAAACGCCAGGTTCAAACTCATTCAATTCTACGTATTACACGGAGCATATATTGCACAGGATAGCAAAATTCCCGTGAACGGAGGAGACAGGCTGCCCTAGATACACAGCGGAGTGGGCAGGCATTATGCACATGTTCTAGTAATTCATAGTGATAAAGCGGTTTTGGAGGGGAGGTTGAGAGGAGAGTGGAATCAGGTGGCGTTACAAAATTTAATTGAACGACAGAGGCTTGTCTTCTTGGGGTGTTCCCACGACCAAGAGCGGCTAGGCCGACTACTAAGATGATAGATCTATTTTGTATGCTGGCAAAAAGAGTCATTGCCATGGCCTGAAAGTCCAACAGTGACTGGCATATAGACAACTAGTGGAGAGATGTGAACTGCTGGTCCATGGCAGAATAAGTGGTTTGGCACAGGGCTTTGCAGAAAGGGATGAGGGAAGGAAGCGAGGACGTGGGAGCCTGGCATGCGCTGGTGCAATTGATGTTTCTCTCGCAAACCCCCTTGAGGCACTCTAACGCATAGAAGAACGTGTTTGATACCCGGGATGGGGCACTGGATGGTGGGATGCAGGATTGGGGGAGGGGAAGGAGAACCTAATACGATTGATAAACAAAATGCAGTCCTATCAGACACCTGACGATGTTACACCTCCACAGAGCCCTGGAAGTAAGTTGCATAAGATGCTAGTTCAACGGGTTATGCTATGTGTGTCGTTATTATGCCATCATTGTAATGTGATGAGATTGTTATGCTGTTTGACCAAGTGGTCATATTATTGGAAATAAAATTAAAATAAAGATTTAAAAAAAAGGAATAATACATGGTTGGTGCTAAGCAGCCATTTCACATGACATTTAAAATTATCACTCATCCATAAACAGGCTACTTGAAAATCTTGAATATACTAAAGAAAAACTGGGTACTAGGGGAAAAAATAAACCGCTCAACCTTCCGACTAAAGAGCCTATTACTGAAAAAGAAATTGCCCGATCCTCATAGAATTTAGGGTTGATCTCTGAGAGCAAAAAAAACACATGCTCAATTGTTTTCTTGGAAATGAAATGTGACCAGAAAATCCATCAAGTGACCTCTAATCTGAAAATCGAGCAACCAGGGGAGTAAGTTCATTCAGAAATGTGTCAAAGCACATTGGGCAGGTTTTCAAAATCAAACGGAAATGATAAAAGTGGAGAGGATCTGCTTTTTTTCATTTACGTTAGTTTTACAAATGAGCAGGTCCCCTTATTCTCAAACCTGACCTGCACATTTCAGGAGAGGTCGACAGTAGTGCCAAAGACGTGCTGGCCAGCCCCTTTGAAATATTAGTGACGTAAATGCGCTCCCAACACTAATGTATTGCAGGCTCCCAGCACCCACGTGCTCCACATGACCCCCACCTTATTGATGTGAGGCCGATAAGCATTACATATATTGCAGCCTATAGATTTCTTCAAAGAAATATGTTAAAGAAAATAAAGAGTTGATGAATTTGATATATCTGAAATGTTAATTGTTTTTTTAGTAATCCTGTAATGGAAATAATATATGAAGTTTTATGTAAACCATGCATAAATAATATTAGCACCTGGAGCGGGGGGACGTAACTAATCAGGTTGCTTGGATCACAGGCTGAATCTACCGATCCAAGCCTGCTGCCCCCACCCTGCCATCTTCCCCCACCCTCCCTTCCCTTCATTTCAATTTCCCATCCCGCCCAGCCCCACTTACCTTATTACTGCTGCTCCGTGTCGCTCCTGGCCACCATGGAAATGGAAGAGGGGCTCCGTACGGAGCCCCGCCTTCCTGATCCATGGTGGCTATCTTAAGAAAGTATTTTATTTCATTAAGTGGACATCGCAAGGAGTCCCATTCATTGAAACAAAATGCATTGGTTTTAGCACCCTGGGTTTCTGGATTGCAAACCCTGAGTGCTAATAGGGATAACCACCCGTTCCACGGGCTGGAACAGGTGGTAATGGCACCATAACCCTTGTTAAAGGCCCGCCCTCGCATAGGGCATATTAATTTCGGCCATGGGCCGTTATCACCCGTTCCAGCTCATGAAACGGTTGGTTATGCCTTAAAAATAAAACAGTACAACTCACCAACTCACTTGTGGTGAGATGGATTGTAATAGAGTCTCTTTTGCGGGGACCCAGAGGGCAACTGATTCCGTGATACTTTGTTGGCACGCTCTTCATCCAACATAATGAAGCCAAAGTGAAGTAGCCAGTCTTGTGTTATGTGGTTAGTGCAGTACAAGATTATGTGGCATTTTCAACCTTCGATCTGAAACAAACGTCATTGGGGTTCTTGCTCCAAGTCTGCATAAATAGCCCAGAGTGGATCTGTTACATTTGCACTTAGGTGTGAATAGGTCCCCTCCAGGCAATTCTTTCGTCATTTACATTGCAAAGTGCAAAAGAGAGTCATCCATTTAATAGAGAAGGTCAACAGAAAGCAGATTCATCAGTGCTTGTGTCGTTGGATGCCGAGAAGGCATTTGACCATGTGGAGTGGCCCTTTGTGTTTGCCGCTATGGAGCAAATGGGAATGGGAACTAAATGTATATGGATGGTACAGGTAAATTACTAGGCTCTCAAGATACGTTTGGCAATAAGCAAATGTCCCGCAGCATAACAGCAGGTCGGGGAATGAGGCAGGGATGCCCTTTGTCACCCCGTCTATACGCAATATATCTGGAGCCATTTTTGGTAAAAATTAGACAGAGGTCAGCGATACAGGGCACACCTTTTGGTGGGGAAGAGCATAAGATAGTGGCCTTTGCAGATGATATGCTAATAACACGGACAAATCAGGAACTGTCCATACCGACGCTTGTGGCAAAATTGACAGAAATAGAATAAGTGGCATTCCTCAGGGTTGACATGGGGAAGTCAGAGTTGTTAGATTTGGGTCTTTCTCCAGAGCAGAAGGAAATGTTAACTTCCTATTCTCCGTTTGGAGTCGCTGACAACTGCATTAGATACTTAGGGGTAAATATAACCAAGGTGGTATCGCAGATGTTTGATAGTAATTACCTGCGAGAGCTCCAACAGATTTGGGGAGGTGGGCCCCACTCCGTATTTCATGGATAGGAACGGTGGCCACCATAAAGATAGTGACCCTTCCATGAGTACTTTACATTTTCCAGCCTCGCCCGATACCGTTCCCACGCTCGTTCTTTGTGGCATTGAACAAAGTGGTCACGAGATTTTTATGGCACAATAAAACCCAGAGAGTGGCATTACGTACTTTAATGGCAACGAGAGGTGGGGGCTGGGTGGGCCTTCTGAATTTTATAAAATATTATGAAGCTGCACAGTTGCAGGTGCTTCAGGAATGGTTTACAGGAGATACCTCGAAAGCCCTGGGTAAGGAAGGATAGGGTGGTGGCAGGATGACCATTGGAGGGGGTTCTTTGGCTACATCGACAGGATAAGCCCCAGAACACACGGATCAGTCCGGTTCTGGCAGTGGTATGTGCTGTATGGGACCAATTATTAGAGAAAGGATCTCTATCCACATGCCCCCCTCCGTTTATCCCACTCTTTGGGAATCTGCAGTTTCAACCAGGGATTATACAGGGAGTGTTTAGGCAATGGCTGAAAGTAGGGTGTGCATAGTTGCGAGATATGATGCAGGGAACTGATATTTGTACATTTGAAGAATGTAAACGGCTTGTGGGTCTGTCTGAGAAGGATAGATTGGAGTATTATCAAGTAAGATATTGGATAGCTAATTTAGGGGGGAAAGCAGTAGCGGGAGAGATCTTACAGTGTTTCAAAAATGTATAACCACATTCAAACAAATTGTGTCGAAAATATATTTGATTTTGATGGAAGGGGAGCTGGGACAGGTTTGGGGATATATGCGCAGATGGGAAAAAACCTTGGGGATGGACCTCCCGAAGGAACACTGGGAACATTTATGGGCGAATATCCCCAAATTGACTCGGTCGGTCCAGGTTAGGGAAGCGTGGTATAACATAATGGTTCAGTGGCATTATACCCCGGAGAGATTGTATAAAATGTTTCCTGCGTCCATAGAAGAGTGCTTGAGGGGATGTGGCATGGAAGGGGAATGGAGGCATATTTGGGGGTAGTGCACTAATTTGGGGAAATTCTGGGAAGAAGTCACTGCCCAGATAAAGACAATGGTAACCCCTGATGTAAATTTGATACCTAGGGAATGGCTGTGCGGTTTGTTTGACCCAGAGATTCGGCTTGCCCACTAGGGTACATATCAAAGCCTTCATGTTAATGGTAATTTGGGCATGGCTGGTGATAGCGTATTGCTGGAAACAGAGGCGGCCACCCACGAAACAGGACTGGCTTTTTAAATTGTGGGGGTTTATGGCAATGGAAGGGATGACTTACAAGGGGAAATGCTGAGATTCCAAAGTGACTGGGCAATGGTTCTGGACTTTCTCAAAGGGGACTGCGTACAGCAGTGGTGCCCTCACAACTTAAGAATATTGAATATTTTGTAAATTGTATAATGTTGTATTGATGTCCTGCGATGTGGAATTTATGGTAACATAATCCTGGTTGGGGGGAGGGGACAGAGGAGTATTGGGAGGGGGGTCAAAGGGGGAACATGTTTCATTTAAAAATGCCAATAAAAATACCTTTAAAAAATAGTGCAAAAGAGTGGTGTAAAATGATGGCAAAATCAACTTTAAGCCTCTCTTTTGCACTTCTCAGTGCAAATTAAGTAAATGCTGCCTGCCACGCTGCCTGCCATTAATGCGTGGCAGGCAGCATTTACAATAGATTCCTATGGAATCTGTTTGTGATTAGCTGGTATAAAAAGCAAGCAGATTCCACAGGAATCCACATTATTTACAGCAGCCTGAATGTGTCATGCTGGTGTAAATTCTTTTTTTTATTTGTAATGCACAGGATGGGGGTTGTCGAAATGCAAATGGTGTTCTATGCACCCGCTCCATCATGCAAAATAAAGAAATTTGGCGTGGCGTAAAATTGATGCTTAAACTTTTTGCGTGTGCATTTTAGTCTACACCATGCCCAATAAGAGCTCCAGTGGAGCTAATTTTGCTCCATTTCATAATTTGGTGGCGGGGAGCCGTTACGTGTAGACATACACATAGTCGGCTCCCTGCTGCCAAAATTTGATCAATTGCCGGGCCCTTCGAATTGGCACTCAGCCATGCAAATGGCATGCAGCATTTACAATTACAAACAAAACGCGGCCTACCATATTTGTATGGTAGGCAGTGTCTAATTGTACATGCTACCGGCCATGTGAGCATGGAAGGCAGCATGTACAATGGATCCCCAAGCAGTCCATCTGCTTTATGCGGGCGCTTAAAGCTTGCAAGCTCAATAGATATCCCAGTATTTGTGCCAGCATTATAATGCATGCCTGCGCAAATGCTGGGGCATTTGACTGCCAGAGGATAAGGTAGGCGGTGGAAATGCAAGGTGCGTTTCCCTCCTCTCTACCACACAAATGGTTGAAAATGATTTGCAAAGCAAATCACACACATAAAAGTCTTGAGCAAGAATTGAACGCGTGTGATTGACTTTCCAACTCATGGAAAAGGAGCTCTCTTGCATTCAACCAAAAAGCTGAGGAGGGTGGGTGCTGGCTACAGGCGGCCGTCATTCATGAAACAAACGGAGTCCAACACAGATGCAGCCACAGGACCACTGCACATTTCGTAATGAGCTCCACGTGACCACCCCCTTCTGACTCATTGGCGCTGCCACGCAGCTGCCAAGCCGTGTGTACAGCCCAGTACCTCAGTCTGGGAAGATCCTGGCCCATTTATCCCATGAGCATGTTCTGTGTCTTGTGACTCGGGCGGAATATTACAAGGAATTTCCCATGCTCGTTTCTATAGCATATGACCGGGTCACGAGTGGGTGCGTTTGGAAAAGATCGTTATGTTACACTTATACAAGGCAGTCGACTTTCATAGCGGGATACAATGGCGTCGGTGTTACCGGCCCGCCGCTCAGACTGTAGAATTGTACAGTGAATGGTTTTAGTGTGTACGTCTTACATACCATTCACACCCATATCAGTGGGGTCCTGAACCAAGACGGCAAAGGGTACATATTCTGTCTCCTGGAAGCCCTGATGTTGTGCTATGGCCATGGGTGTCATTTGGAGGTAGCAGGGGCGGCCAGCTGCTACCCCTGGCAATCATTTTGGTAGTCCTGTCACTTCCCCTGTGTCCCCTGGCCTACTGGCCATCACACTAAGATGTCAGTGTGATGTGTTGCCCTGCGGAAAAAAACAGTGTTTCTCTGAAATAAATAACTTTGGTTTCCGCACTGTAAGTGTGTTTAGTCGCGTTTACCTTTTCAATGTGATGTCTAAATGTGCAGTGGGAACCACAGCCACAAGGCATTCCTGAATGTGTGTATGCTTTGTCCATTTGTGTCCGGAAATGTATTATTTCCCACAATATCACTTCTATGGCTTCTTTAGAATCATTATTGTGTGGGTAGCTTTATTCCTAGTTATTCAGAGAGAGAGAGAGAGAGAGAGAGACAGAGAGAGAGAGAGGGTGTGTGTGAGAGAGAAAGAGAGAGAGAGAGAGAGAGGGAGAGAGAGAGAGAGCGCGCGCGCCATCTGCGTTTGCACTTTGCTCGCATGTGATGTTTTGTGTCTTATGTGTAGCACATCATTGTAAACGGTGCAACCAGTTTTTTTTTTCTCAAAGTGAACTGTTTTACTCAGTATGTAGAAATGGGCAGGGATAGTACCGGAACGTGACTACCATTAGTTACCGCATCCCATCACAATACGTCACACTTGTTTTGCTGAACAGATTTAGATAAAGACATTTCATATTTTCAGATCCATTTAGATTGGGGTGTAGTCACTAACACACTTGCTTTATTAAACACAAACAACGGTATGCTCATGAAAGAACGCATTGCAAAAACTCTTTAACATAGGAAAGTCCCATTGAACATGTTTTTGTACATCAGGCCCTTGGTATGTTAGTGTAACATTAAGGAAGGGATGGTAGCGGATGTGGTCCACTGGGTAAATAGAAGGCAGAGAAATAGGCAACATCCACCCCCCCTATCCACTTGAAAAACACGTGTGATTATGGGCAAATCACTTTACCTCACTGGGCCTAATTTCCCCTAATTTCTCAATCGGATTTCACCAAAAGTGATTCAGCTATCTAAAAACAACCAAGCTGTCCCCTCTATCTAGCATTCCAGCCTTTATGAGCGTGCGTACACTGAGGCCTATGTGGGCGATTAAGTCTGCATTTGACAATAATCACACAAGGCTTGTGAGGCACGAGCTTCCATATGACTCTACATGGCATATTAGGCTTAACGTGGTATATGATATCACAAGACGGTGAATGGGGTTGCACCTCGCATTTTAAGGCACGGCCTGGCATTTGCGGGCGGCCGTATTTAGCATAGGATGGTTATACCTGGCAGGAGTGTCTTTTTGCGGATGGCAGCGACTGGCCATGTTAGGCAGCAATGCCATAAGAAAGCAGTGCTCCTGGCCTATGAAGGTTCTATTGCCTATGAACCAGGCTTAACATGACTGCGCGTATTACTTTTTGGAATAGCACTGTAGTTAATATAGGCTTGATGCCTTTTGTCCACTTTAGTACTATGTGTTGTTTTATTAAGCATAGACTTACAGTATTTTGGTTTACGTTTGGGATGTCACTTCCTGATATCACCGGACCAAAGCATCATATGGCACTAGTTCCTGTGAGGTTAATGTCACAGCTATCAATGTCATCTGGAATGTGATGTCACTTCTGCTACCCCTGGCATTTTGGTGAATTGATATCCCTGGCTATGGCCCAGCAAGGAGGAAAAGGATCTTATCACTGCAGGCCCTCTTTCTGATAGAGGACCATCACAACTTCCCGGTTCCTGTACTACCTGCTTGCACAACTCTAAAGAGCACTTACACAAATATCTTCATATGGCATTTCCTTGAATCAATTCACCAACTACAGTAATTGTATCATTAAGGCATGCATAAGAATAGTATTATTTTGATAGGTACAGGGTTGAAGTGTGTGTTTGACAGCGTTCTTTATGTCAGCATACTGCATAGATTTTCTTAATCCATTGCTCGGAGTGGTTTTGTTGCTGGTTTAGCACTTTCTGCCCAAAACATTTTAAACTAGAATTGCTGTTAGAAGGACAGCTGCACATCGTATGAGCTGCACCCAGGGGCCGGATTATCTAACATTTGCACTTGTGCTAAAAAGTGAGAAAATGCTTTCATAATGCAAAATGAAGCAAACAGATCTGATCACAATCCCTGTTATCTAAAAATGTTTGCACTTGGGCAGAACATTTTCAGGCTGCTTTTTTTGCATGAGTTCTGCTGCATAACATACCACTGAAGGTGTTTACTACAATTTTCATGTTACAAAGAAAACATAGTAAATGAAACAATCTGCTCCAATGTTCCCCTGCTGAATTTCTTTCAGATAATATCAATTGGGGCTAAAGCTCCATTCCCTATTATCAAAGCAGCAAAACTGGTGCTAAATGCATTTGCACCACTTTTTTGCACCAGTGGAAATCTTTGATAATCTGGCCCCAGGATGTGACATTACTAAAAATGATTTTAAAAGATGATAAATGTTAAAATTGTGCAGCAGCAACACCAATACTGTTTGACCCTAAAGTTATAAAAGAAATGTTTGAAATCAATGTGAAAATCTTTGATATTAAGAGTTAAAGTGACTGTGAAAGAACATGATACAGACACACATACTGGAAACACAGGAATTAGTTAATAATGCATAACAAGAAACACAAACTCTATATAATCTGACTATACGGACTGTGGAACATTGACTTAAAGGTGCTCAAAGTGCCCCATCCGTACTGATAACATTTGTTAGGCTGGTGTGCATACAAGGAAACCTCTCCCATCACCACTGACATGTTTAGAAATCTGTAGCTTTTACTGGATAACATTTTGACAGACCTCTCCGTGGCTACACTCTGGGGCCAGGAAGCTGTCATTAAGGCTTTCCTTTGAATTTGGCAACGTGTTCATCAGCTTGAATCCCAGTGTTACCAAACGTCTACATAGCTTTGCACGTAAGTGCCCAGTATTCCAATACTTGGTTCCTCCTTGGATTCGTGGCTGGTTTTGTGGGCTGCTGTCTGCCAAGGTTTCAGAGTTCTGAGCTGTGGACATTTTCTCCTCTGATGAGTCATTGGGCCTCATTACGACCCTGGTGGTACGGTGACAAGGGTGCCGGTAAGCTTACCGGCACTGTTGTCTCCGTACTGCCATACTACGAGTTGTGCTCGCGGGTCTCGCTCTGCCCGCCAGGTCGGACCTGGCGGGCAGAGCGAGTGCCGGACCCGGATGCAAGTTTGGGGGTAGCTCCAATCTCGTAATGAGGCCCATTGTGTGTTGAGAGACATTAAAGTCCAGTACAGTCTGAAGCTGCAGTGACACAATGCCTGCCAGAAGAGCAGGTGACAAAGGAGCCATTTATGTAGGCAGTAACAGCTGTGTTTTTACATTAAAAGAGTGATAAGAAATAGTGTGTTTTAAATGTACATTGATTTATATGGAAAGCCATGTCTCATCCCAACTCTGAAACCCCTCTGAGCAATCAAGTCTCCTCAGCCCCCACCTTTGCCCTGAGTTTGCTTACTTTTCAGCTAAAATTGGAATCTTCATATTGCAAAAAAAACATGGGGGACCTGGTTCTATGTACTGTGTGGTCTGTCAAAAGTACTTCATATAACACCCAAAAGGGACAGACCAATCTACACAGCAGTCAATCATCACACAGACGTAGTACTTTCATAGCTCATATACTGGACCAGGACTACCAATCCCAAAGAGAGGGATTGGGCAAAAAGAAAGGGACAGAACACACCTCTATCTGTCCCTACACCCCGCCCCTAATCCTAGGAGCCCCATTTTGAAAGCCATCTGGAAGAGGGAGCTGATTCCCCCTCCTTTGACCTGATAGTGCTCTGGAGATGCACCTGGCATGTAGGGCTGTTTTAATGAATGTATTCACTCTATTTTATCATTACACTTTGTGTTAGCCATGCTCGAATTCACATCTTTTTAAGTTCAGTCTCACTGTTTTTTCACTAGCTTTCCATTCATATTATCTGTTTGTGTCACAAATGTACAGTTATTGCACTCTCACACAGGGTTTTGGACTTGGTATATTTTTTTCTGAACCCCTGTACCTGTTGTTGGGATGTTCCCAAATCAGTGAGACAATGCACCAGGCCCTGGTGTGGCATGCCTATTTTGCCCCTTCCATAGGAGGTTGTGCTTTCCAGACACGCTTCCAGGGATCCTGGTCCTGCACCCACTTGTGCTCCGAGCTAGACCTTGTCCTAAGGCCTCGCTGCTGGGTGCTTTGGCCCTGTGTCCGGTCCTATCCTGCACCCAGAATTGATTGCTGTTCTTTGGGATTTGTGCTTCAGCTCCAGTGACTGAGAACTAAAGAGTTGAGGGGTAGAAGATCTGCAAGACTGCTCCTACAGCTGCCTGTCCTCGGAAGCAAAACCCTTACGCCCTGGTTACTGTAAGTAAAAGGAAGATTGCCATTGCTGCCCATTGCCATCCCCTTCCAGCAGCAGTGTCCTAAGACCAAAGGAGAAAGAAAAGATCTCCTGATCACTGGGGCCACAGGAAGTTCCTTCCCCACTGTGCAGAATGGACCTATGGTACAACCCGGCTCCCGCTTGCCCTACAGCCCCTATGTCAACCCCTGCCTTACCCTAACCATTGGCGCAGCCAGTATTCCCACCTTAAGTACAGTTCAGATGAGCCCAATCACTAAAAACAGTGCACATAATTGGCCTTATTGCAGACAAGACCCCAGTGATGAGGATCAATATTCAAGTTATAGGTGAATAATAAGAGGTTATTGGGGGGATGATTCACTCACTCCCTGTTCCTTTTGGAAAATGTTTATGCAGTTAATCCCCAGCATAATCATTTTACATTGCATACATTTGTACGCTGGGTTTTCCTTCTGTAAAATAGAGAAAGCAGTGTATAGTTAACAGTGACACGATATTGATGTTTGTCCTTTTGTGTAAATGTTTCTACGCCCCAATGCCTGTGGGCTTTCGGCACATTACAAATACATAAATAAATAAATAATGCATTAAAGTGTGCTCTTTTAAGAATGATCTTGTGTGAGAAGAAAAGTGTACAGTGTTTCATTTGAACAGTTGCAGTTGGTTGCCTCTGTGTACAGACTATCCCCTGTGTATGTTGAACTATCTGCATTTATTCCACCTGTGTAATATTCAGCCTAATTTAAAGTTTTCCCATTTGAACTAGGTAAATACTGCCTTCATCTCTCTCATGTCAGGGCAAGCTGCTATCATTCTGCCCTGCTGCCCATCATTTGCTTTTTCCTTGCATATTAGTCTCCCTTGTTGCTTTTATCTGCCAGGCTGCATAATAGGTGCATATGTATCTTGCATTGCGATCTTCCAATTAATTTACACTCAAACTATGTTCCAACTGGCCCCCCTGGTCTCAGTAATCATTGCCTTCTGTCTGCAGTCATCCTTGAGTGCACATTAAGGGCCTGATTCACAGCGGGTTTTCTAATGGGATTGCGCCATTATAAAACGCTCCTGTGAGTCAGGACCTAAGTGTCCAGTTACTTGGCTTCATTGTGAATGTGTTTCATTTGCTGCACTGATTTTGCCTTTCCTCTACATTGCCCATTCTATTCTAGGTTATGCACCGAGATCCCAATCCAGTTTTCCCCTCCATTAGCCGTCCCCATTGGCAAGGTTTGCATACCAGCTACACCACCACCGCTCTCCATTCGAACTCAAGAACGTTTACCATGTTAGCCCTTTTTCACTCAATACTAATTTCGTGGAGACACTCATTAATAAAAACCCTGGTGGGCCCACGCCCTAACACAGTGAGTGACCCTCAAGCAATCTACAACCTTTACATAAACCTGTTCCATTTATTTATATAAAACTTTGTTGAATAGGATGCGCAAGAAAGTAATGTCAACATTAGTGACAAGTACTCATGTTGCTTTGGGTCTTCCTCCTCACAGTCCTTGGTTTAGCGCCCTACCCACACTGCTCTGATTTTCCAGATACTGATCATCATAGAAATAGAAATAGGGGATCATTGAAATAGAAATAGGGGTGGCCTGGGCTCCCTGGTAGTCCTACTTCTAGTTTCTAAAAAAGGTCAGTAGCAATGGCCTGTCTAGAGAAGAATTTGATTGCACCTAAATAAAGACTTCAAGGAGGACAACCTGGACTGAGCTTGAGCATTTGAAAACATGCTACAAAATGTGTACACAACATGCAATCCATGTCTAGTACCACATACACGCAGCTACTACTGTTCCCTTTCATGTTTCAGCTCATCCGTGTTGCAATGTGACTTCTGACGTAAACACAAATGTGTGTTATGAATAAGAAGAGGGGGGAATTGCTTCCTTAGATTAATACATTGGTACTAGTGCTTTAGCCATGTATCCACCCTCTCTGCACTCATGCCATCCAGCAGAGGCGTTGCTAGGGGGGGGGGGGGTTGGCGGGGGTAAGGGGATTATAGCATCCAGGCAGTGCTTGCCCACGTCCCAACAGGATATCTAGTTGACTCTTTTATGATGTCACTCGAACCTAGAGAGTGCAATTATTGAAATTCAGAGCTTGTTTCTCAATAGCTGACTTATCTTGCTCTCTTGATTGATGTCTGTCTAATAGACCACAGTGATAGGAAGTGGACTGATGCGTGATTGAGAAAGGTCTCAGGCAGATTCTTTCTTTGTGTTGCCTAATTGTGTTGCTCTTAATGGCTTCTGCTCGGCCAGCGTTTAGTGAAAAGAACACAGGGTTATCAGAAAAAAAGTAGACAACGTATTGCACTGTCCAAAGTTGTAAACGTTCGAGTGCAGGGATCTGCAACGGGCTGCTCTCCAGAAGATTGAGACTGCTGCTCCTGTGAACCCCTCGCCATTGTGTATGCTGGCTAGCGCTGATATGATATGATAGGTTATTTATAATGCGCTTAATACCCAAAGGTTTCTAAGCGCGGACCCGGGGATTGAACCTGTGTTGGTCCATGTCGTCTTGCTTCCAAGGTGAGCACATTGCCCCTGAGGTATTCCCCCGAGCCAAAGTGGAAGTTGTAGTGCAAAATGGCTGATGATGCAATGGTTACAGACCCCTGTTCGACTATCCATGAAAGTATAGAATCTCATGAGCGTGACCTACTTTCTTAAATTGCTTTACAATGATTTACAGTGCAGAGAAAATATTTGTTGATGTTCAATTATGGATGAGAAAATTACAGCGTGTATTACTTCTAGGTTGCTATGGCCCATATATCTTGAAATAGAGCAGCATGAGAGTTTTAGTTACAAATGATGTCATCGATGAGGCCATAAGTTATCTCATAAGTGATGCCATATGTGATTTGATCAGTGATGTCATCTGTGATGTTTTGAGTGTGTTCTAGTTTTCAATGATGATATTGCTGATGTCATATGTGATGTCATCAGTGCTGTCATCAATGGCTGTGCAATGGAGGGCTCATAAAGTGGCATAGCATCCAACACTTGCCAAATTTAAGGGGGTTTGGTACCCATAACCGACACCCTAGCGTCACTTCAGCTAAAGATTTTCGCTGAAGTGCAAAGGTGTTTTTGCACTGAACTAATACACTTCAACTTATACTAAGTTGGCATTTAAGTATTCTAATAGGATTCCATATACATTAGGAATGTTCAAATACCAGCATCATCATTGCAACATTTCAGGCCATGCTGTGAATATAGCTATCTCTTTTGCCTCATCCTCTTCATATCCAATCCTCTTCCTCTATTCCGCCCCCCTATCCTTGGCCCTCTTTTTCAAACAGAACACTTCAGCCTGCCTACTCATGCACCTAGCATGCTTTGAGCATGCCTCTCCTGCACCGCTCTCACTACAATGGCTATTAATTACTTGTTTAAATGATTATAGTTATTTGGCAAAATTGCCTTTAACAAGTTATTACAGAAGACTAAAAATAAACATATACATACTTAAAAAATGTAAGTAAAAGATTACAAGATAAATATCACAATTGATTCCTCATAAAATATAATTTCTACAACATTCCTAATTAAATTCCACATTCCTACTTAGTAAGGGATATCAGCACTCAAATTCATTTAACCACATTTCCAACCAAAAGGGAAGAAACAAGGCCATCTCAACGTATTGAAAAGAAAAGAAACTCAATTATTCAATTCTAAAGAGTTTAAAAACCCTACCACTGCTATTATGGTTGATGTAGTCCACAAATCTTCTCCATTTACATTCAATTGGACGTAATCAAAGTTTCTAAAGTGCTAAGTGTGTTTACCGGCCAGTGCAGGACAGGTTAACAACAAATGATTAAGGTCCTCAACTGATTCCTGATGGAGACAATTGAACCTCATCACGAGTGGGCGATCTCCCGGCGATAAATCTGCCGGGATGCCACCCAACTCAAGTAGCGTTTTTTTTTTTATTGAAAAAACTACAGTTTCAACTCAACGTAAACCTTTTGTTTCAACTTCATCCAACACAATATACAATACTTCATCATTTCCAAAAAACATATTAGCCCAGGACAAGATTTCAAATGAATTAGGCGAGACAGGTAACTCAATCCCACGTTACTTCAATTTACATACCATGTTCTGCTCAAGGAGTAATTTTTAGCAGCAGATCCATATAGTTTACAATAGCGCAAACAGGTTTCACATTATTTCCAGAGGTAATTCTCAGCCACCACTCTGTCATATCATCATCAATAGGTGCAAACTGTCCAAGATGTGTAGCGCGCTGATTACAAGTTTCTTCACACTCAATTACTAGATGTTTTAGCGCTTTAGACAGACACACTGCAAAAACGACAAAAGATTATCCCTTATCATTTTATCTTTTCTTTGCCACAAGATTTCTTTTGTTTTCAGTGTGTTTGTACGAAATCTCAGAAATTGATCCTGACAATAGCGAGATGGGCAGTGCAACAAGTAACATGACTGGCTATTTAATTTTTTTTGTTCAGCACACAAACCGTGTGAAGAGGGCATCTTTTTTCGTTTATCAGTATTCACTATCCATAGCATTACTGCAACTCGGTCGATGCTATTAGCGCCGGATCCCGAGTTGTGGTGGGACAATAAGTCCCCATTTATATTGGGTCACAATTACTGCAGCGCTAATACCGCAACAGTAATTGTGCCAAAAAGGGGCAGAAAGTCAGCAAATTTACCTCCAGCTCTGAGCTGGGGGTAAATCTGCCGACTTTCCGCCGAACTATGAATTAGGCGGAGCGGTAATGTGACAGTAGTAGCATTACCGCTGCATTCTTACCACTCCGCCCAACTTGTGATGAGGCCTGATATCTACAAATTAAAGATTCTGCAGAACACTGCCATATCTTTTCATAATTTTCTTAGTATTTAGAAAAGACCTCCTAGCTCAGTGACTCAGATAAATAGATGGGTACAGGGCTAACATTCCTCTTTTTGTATGATCATTAGCTATGTGGACAAGAGATTAATAGCCATGCATTTCGTCTAATATATTTCTCCAATCTCATTGATACAACAATAGTTTGGTCTTTACATAATTTGGAATCAAGTCTTCAGTAGTTGTATCAGCCACCCTCAACACATTCGCACTATAATCAGTTAGTTCTTTCAGTAACTGTAGATTCTCATCTCTAATCATTCTTGCAAGATTGACATAAAGGGACTCTGATACAGGATTAATAAAATTCCTGTTTACATTTAGGAGTCTCCAATTGGCTCTACTGGTCAGAGAATTATTACCCAACTCATACAGAATCACAGCCACAAGCATTGATGTCTGGATATTCAAGACTTGCCGCCAGCCTTCAATATCGGTAGGATCTCCAGTACCCAGAATAAATAGATCTCGATCCATATAACATTTTTGGGATAACCTTACGCTCAAAGATCTTAAAAATCAGTATTAATGAGAATCTGGAAAACCAGGCATCTAACCTGATTGTTTGATTCGCCTGTGCACATAACCAATTTCTTATTTATGATTTGTGGGGTTTCGGATATAATGGGAAAACCGAGGTAGATAAAACGATGAACTTGTTCAAGCAAATAATTTTGAACTGGCCAGTTAAAAGAGGACAAACGCTTCTTTAAGGTGCAGTGCATAACTTTTCTTTTAAATGGATTGATTTGTATGTAGGCGTTGGTTGCAAAACCACTCATTGCAATTTAAAAGTGTTTTAATCCAATCTCTGAGCAGTCAAATAACACAAAGTCATCTGCATAATTTAGCCATACAACCTTCAGGTTATCTAGTTTAGGAGAGGCTACAGCTGCTGGTATAAGACAGTCTCCTGTGTCTGGCATATCTAAATTAAACCAAGAGGGGGCAAGGACGCACCCCTGTCTGATACCCCTGGAAGTTAAGATTTTTTCCGATAGGCATTTAACCTGATTTTTACTACTGTTCGTTCAGTGAGACCGATTATTAGTCGCAGGAGACATTTTGAAAGGGCACATTTTTGCAGTTTTACCCAAAGTAGGTCTCTATTTACCCCATCAAATGTGGCCAACCAATTGATGGTAGGAACAAAGACAGACTTGTATTTTCGAGACCATGCTAACGTTTGGACACAGTTCAGCACTACTCCATTCAGGAGGGTGTTCCGATGCTTATGAAAATCAGTCTGACATTTTTGAATTCTACCAGACTGTGCTGCCCATGACTCTAGGTCACCAAGAATCAGGGCAGCAAAGACGTTTCTGTCTGCATACAATATTGATATTGGTTGATACTTCTTTTTTGGGTCGCACCTTGTGCCCTTTTTGTATATGTGTGACCCCCCATGATTCAGGAACTTGATTACTTATTAAAACCTGCTCATATAAAATAGATAAAATAACTAACCACTCCCGAATCGCGCCTTTAGATAATAGATTAGATAGTTTACTAAGGCCGGCAGCTCTAGAAGGGCTTATCTTAGTGAGAATTTCCTCTACGATCTCTTGATTTATTGGAATATAATAAGGTGCTGCAAAGTTCCAGGCAATAGGTGTTACAACAGCATCCAGAGCATTCGCTGAGAATATGCTTGAATAATGAGATACTGAGCCTGCTTCAGATACTGAATTGGTTTGTATTTCAGACTGGCTTATCACATCATTATTAATCATCATCCTCCAGAAAGCTGAGGAGTTTTTATTTCTCAATGTCAATAGCATATTCACTTCATCTTTTTGATACAGCAAAGGGTTTTCACTTTTAAAATTTCTACTGAAGTAATTGACAGAGATGAATCTTTACTTCTTTTTTAAAAAACATTTTGGATTTGTCATTTCCCGTTTTCTGTCCATACCCTCTTTGTCGAAGATATGAATATGTTGAAGTTTTGACCCATTTTTCTTGAAAGCTTTACCTAAAGTGAAATCAAGAAAATAATTTATGGAAGGTTCACAGGTGTTGACTGAAAATGTGTTAATTGTTCATTGGGCTCTTTGAAACACAATTTCTTGATGTATAAGCACCTTACAAATGCCCAATAAAATAAAAAATAAATTGAAGCGAGGCCTCAACCAAACACCTTGATATAGCATCATTGACTTGCCCAATATTATTAGGGTTCCAAGACATTTTGTTTCCAACAGAATTAACCATGGATCCATCAAATGTTACATTTATGACGTCAAGGCCAATTTCTGCGAGCAACATGCACTGATCACTTAAATTAGTTGATGTCACATTCAAGCAATTACATATGTTGAGTACCCAGTCTGGTGTAAATATATAGTCAATGGTGAAAAAAAAAGTAATTACTCCATGTATACTTTGTGGAATATCTCCCACGACTGAGCCATTTAACATTCTAGCCCTAAACCTTGAAGGGCTCTCACCCATTTCCCAGACCCCTATTAGAGTTGCCCAACCTTGGGATAACAATTACTACGGGATCAAAATCTACACAGTGAGCATTAAGATCACCTAAAGCAATTGGTGATCCACGTCTAAATGTATTACACCAGCAACTAACTAATTCGTCCAATGCTTCGTCCAGAACATTTCAAAACAAAAAATCATATTGTAATGACCCATCCTTCAATATTATGTGAGATGCTAAAAAACCTTGCAAAACCTCTGTAATGCTCACAATTGTTATCCCCGGAAAAGATTTTATCAGAGTAAACAGACCCCCAGAAGGACGGCCCTGTACACCTTTCTGAGCTGCTCGAAAGTGAGACACATTACAATCAAACAATGATTTTTCCGTGAGCCAAACTTCTTGTAGACAAGCAATACGATATTTCTGAACAAGTTGGCCTAACTCATTATTTGCCAATAACTGTCGATGTCCCTTAGAGTTCCAACTCAGTAATGAAAAAGCATTCACATTAGGCTACGACTGGTCACCTTTCCCAGACTGGAAAAAGGATCCATTTAACCAAGACCAGTCATAAGTAGGGGCTACATTCTCCGAGTCCTTTTTTGTGATGGAGACCCCTCTTCTCGTCTCGTGTGATCTCTACAATCTGTGGATACCAAGATCTCACAAGGGAGGGGGGGCTGACTCTTTATTTCAGTTATTATGCTGATTCCCTCCACCCGAACACAGTCATACATCAAAACCTAATTGTCTAAATAAATGACCTTCTCTCAGTATAATATCAATAACCACTTGCGAGATAATGTACATAAAACCACTTGCGAGATAATGTACATAATATCTCGATCGGTTCGATGCAAGTCAATGCAATCAACTCTGTTTATGTCACTGAAGATAGGGCCAGTAGATTGGGAATTGTATTCATGAGCAGCATTATGTTTGATCTGTTTAATAAGATTTCACAGTTCTCAGGCAAAAGACTTTAAACCAGAATTGAAAAAGGACCATGTCTTATGGAGGCTCCTCCCTCTTTATTGCTAGTCAATTGATCATTTGCTCTGTAAATTTCAGACATAGTAGGAAGTTCCCATTCATAATTCCTTTTTCTGGGCCTTTAAAATGTCTCAAAACACTCTGAGATGGTTTACAGTAGCATCTCGGAATTATACCGAATTCTTAGAGGTATAGGTTCCTTGTCTTGCTAAGGGGTCAAGTGTGGATTGCATAACAGAGGGAATAATTCCTTGTTCCACCAGTCTCACTTGTGGTGAATTCGCTGAGCCGAGATCCAAACTACAGTCAGTGGACACTTCGGGCCTGCCCGCAACAGATGTTCTCATGCAAACGTCTGCATTTTACCCCGGCAAGTTTTTGGCACAGATTACAGATATTATACCGGTAGGCAAAATTGTAGTCTGAGATTCTGCAGTTCTCATCATTACCCTTATTGCTGTTGGGACTTCAGTTAAGGTATAGGCTTCTTTTATAAGATCCCGACAGTTTGTGCAATTTGTGGTTTGCGCCCTTCTCTCCCCAGCCAACTTTTTAAGAATTGTGGCAATCGAGGGCTGGTACACCAGATGCCGGAAAAACGTATGCGATGACTTCCTCAAAGCCTTTTGCCTTGCTTTATTTTTAGATTTGTTTTGTAGGGGCTGTGTTTGATCTATTAGCAGCTCTGGTTTTCGCTCTACATCTTTTAGACGTTTGTTCAGGTGAGCACACCAAGCCCAGGTAGATGATGTCATCCTCGATTGGCTCATTATTAGCGGCTCTTACCTCCTTAATATTCTGGCGGTCCAATTCCTTCTGTATCTGAGGTTCGTTTTGCTCACAACAGGATGTACTCGCGAGGACCATCATAGTTAATTCCTTCTGCCTCCCTTGAGTGTCAGTTTCTGGGGGAGTGATCATTTCGTCAATACTCCCCTCACCCCAGAAACCAACATCCTCATCACTTTATTTCATACTCCTTCACATTTAAATGTTATTGCCACCCTTTTGTTTTAGCATAGAAATACCTGATGCTTGAGGTTCACCTTTGCGAGGAGAGGGGAGTCTGATCCAAAAACTCTTAACTTATTTGGCACCCCGACATGTTCAAATTTGCACAGCAATGATTACATTAAGGTCGATTGGATACAGGACTCTGTTTTCCACCCTTCTTATACAGATACCGGGGTACACAAAACCTGATCTATTTCAGTCAGTAAGCCTTCCTCCACCTCAATTGCTTACTTGCACATTTTGGTGTCCACTCTTTTGAGCAGAGTGGACAGTCATCTCGGGGGCTCTGGGCATGAAGTTGAAGAGTAAGAAGTTATTGTTGAGTCTGAGTCATGAGTAGACATATTCATCAGTATAGGGGTGTTATCCTGAGAATTTCTCTCAGATAGGGAGCCCTGGTAATCTGGAACACTCAATAAGATTTCATCCGACAATGGGCAACTCCTGGGCGGACTTGAGACAGGCACTACAGCTATTGTCAATTGTAAAGATGAGCCCTCTGTGTTTGATGAACTTATAGGATTAATAACCAATGCAATCTTAGAAGTGTAGGTTTTCCCTTCTGTTATTGAAGTTACTGGGTTAGTCAGAGTAGTTGTATCACACATTTTGGAGAGAGAGGGAGCGGTAGTTTGGTTGCCATATTAATTATACATGTTGACATTTGAGCTATGTTTTTTATTTTGGGCATCTTTCATGATTTCTCCCCGCTGCACAAATCGCACATAGAGGCAGTCTAACTGGGTTTGGAACACTGGTCACAATAGTGCTTTTTTCAGCTGCCTCGCATAATAAGTACATCTTGCCTAGACCTATCCAGGACAGCAACCCACATCGGACCCTGTTTTTGAAAGCCAACAGGCTTATTTAGGACCCAAAACTGGGACCTTACAAATCAAGCTCATCCTTAACAGGAACACCTTACGGCAACACAGATCCCCCCAACTCGAACCATAGTCTTGATAAAGACTCTAGAGGTCGAAACACGTGTCGCCTGACCACTACATTGATGAAATGACACCACCTTAATAAACTGACACTGTACATACCCAATACCGTGTGGATATTCATCCTTTTCATTATAACAGTGTGAGGTAGCCAGGATCTTATCTCTAACTATATCAAAGAGGTGTGGGCATCACCTCCACCAACCTGTGACCTTGCAGTATACAAAACACTAGAGCAACATAAACTCGAGCACAGCGAACAAGTGTTTGCATCCTACGACCCACCGTTCTCCTATAGTCACGTAATAAGTATACAGGTAGATTGGGAGAAGGCTGATCCCAGAACCAAAACTCACTCCCTCTTTAACCTCTCAACCTCTATAAATGAGGACAGTAATATGCAGTTGGATGCTTGGGAGCAACTACCTTGTAAGCTCTAAGCACTCTGAATCATACTTCAATAAGTCAGCTTACAGGCAAAGGCATACCGGCTTCTTTCTGCTTTGCTCTGCGGCAAACTGTGGGAAACTGCATTCTGTCTCACAGTGCTCAGCGCAGTTTCTCCAATTAGGTAGCCTTGGCTTCACAGGCCAGTACGAACAAAACCCATGCTCCGCCATGATGGCCTCAATTCCTAGAATCATGAAAAGCAGATCAGGAGCCGGCTTATTCTCAGTGCTGACCTAAAAGCTGTGGAATGCGTTGACATATAGACTTAGTACTTTTGGAAGATTACCTCCAAATTAGGAAGACCTTGAAAACCTACCTCTACAATAGGCATTGTCATCCTTTCACTGCCTTGCTGAGTTCTCCGGTGCCAAGATTAGAGGCCACCTCTGTGAAGGTTTGCACTTTATAAGATTGGTTATCATGTTAAACGGGATATCATATCGTGCCTCCTTTATTGTATATATTGGCCTAAAGCCAGTTGCTCTGCGAAGAAAACCGCGTAGCAAAGTTCTGATCTTAGATCGTCTTAGCCACCATTTTAGGTCCATCCGCCATTTTGATTTCCACTCCAAAGTAGTTCTGTGTTCTAAAATGGTAGACATTGTTTCCGGCTTGTAACTGAGCCGTCCTGCACTTTGTTCGTTAGTTAATGTCTAAACTGTCTGTTGGCTGAATGTTTGGGTCAAGTAAAGAGACCTTGTCCCATGCCTGACTTGTAGACAGAGGATTACCTGCACCAACAAGTCCGATCCGCGGACATACATCAACTACAATGCTGTCTAAATACTAAACGTGGACACTTGTTGAACTACATTGTATAGGACGTGTGTTAAGACTTACTGTTAAATGCGAGAATACACTGTTGCCATTGTGACTTGTTGTTGTACAAACTGAAGATAATCCGCATGCATATAGTTGGACAAACTAGAAGTGAACTCGGCACGAACCCTAGACCGAGAATCATTAGCCTGTAGGGTGGGCTGGACATTATGATCAAAACTGTATAAAATGTGTAAATGTTTAGACGTCCAGTACTTCTCACTTCTCACACCGAAAGGGCTGGTATTCGCTGTGATGTATTGAGGGCCAGATGGCTATCTGATACTTTGTTTCTTTGTAAAACTGTACAGTTATAGAATAAAGATCTGTGAATCTTTATAAGCCAGTGTTTGGTGCATTTCCTTTTGGGGTACTCAGCCTCAATATTTCCTTTTGCTTTTAGAATCATGGAATAAGAGCCCTCAAACAGATTCTTTCTGTCTGTTGCATTGGGCAAAACACAAGAAAAAAAATGGCAGGTGGGCTCTGTTGAATCATGGATTATGTTGGGCATTTGATGAGAAGCAAAATACTTTGTTGCACATATTGCAGCAGACGCAAAAGTGAATCATGCTTTTGGAAAGAGGTTTTCGCAGAATCAAACATGCTATTTTTGAAAAATTGAAGCTTTTAAACAGAAGGTATTTGCTGTATAAGTACCTACAAGCAAACAATAAATAAATAAGTTGCTCTGTTATATGGGAATCTAATGACCTGAGGATTTCTTTGCCAAGAATTTCTGATTTTGGTCATTTCTATTTACTTTTTTCCTCCTCATCTTTTCCTTCATGTCTGGATTCCCCAATTTCGCCCTTGGCATCGCCTACTCGATCCCTAACATAATTGCCTGCAACACCCATGTACGCTGTCGGAGGGTCTTGTCAAAATGTTCCCGAAAATGTTCACTTTTAGGGAATAAGAAGTGTTGCTCTTTTTCTCCATTTTTTACCAAAATAGAGAGCTAGCCTTTGTTGGCCATATTCTTTAGTTATGACCTATCATTATTGGAACCGAAAATCACGTGAGAGAGAGTTTACTTGCGTAGTTTTCTTGGTCGATGTCAAAATTCATTGGCAAATTCCTTATTATACTGCCATAATAAACTTACACATTTGTAAAGTTGTTATGTTAAATTTGTGTGTTTAATTTAATTTTTCTTAAATATGAAATCATAAATTGAAAGAATTTACTTAGAACTGATCGAAACAGGTTTTTAACTCATATGGGAAATGTATTAGTTATAGGAGGCACGTCATTTTATCGTAAGAGACCAATATCCAGAAAAAGATCAGCACAACCTTTATCCCTTAGAAAATGGTAACATGGCGCCCACATTTGGAAGGTGGTGTGACATGTTGGAAAGTGACTTCAGGACCTCTTTCAAGAAGTACGTTTGGTGGTGATACTAACACTAATGGTATCCTATGTACATTGGCCATGTCAACCTTTGGATTATTTTATGTTTGGATGTCTGCTTTGGTATTGATTTAAACTCTCTTCCACCTGTAGTTTCTTCCCAAACTCTTTGCGACACCTGACCCAGCTGCACCTAGACTTGCTCCACACGCTGCAGGAGAGAGTGCTGAAGTGGTCGCGGCAAGGAATTCTGGGCGATATATTCCTGAAACTCACCAACGACGAGGTAGGTTTTGCCTTCCAATAAAGCTTATGAGAGAGTGACCAAAGATACTAATAAGCAATGAAATGACATGAGGTCATTTCAAGCGCAATTGGAATGGAGTGCAGCTAAGTGGGGTGCGTGTATATGTCAGTGTGGATTGCCATCACAAGCCACCTGGCATGGAATGTCACGCATACTAACATCGTTCAAAGGTTATTTCTCTATAGACAAATGCCCCAAATTACCAACTACCATTTTGGAATAGCATTCAACTTTTTCCCAATTCTTTTTTTTTCATAAGACCGTAATGCAAAAATAAAGGAGGTTATTTTAATTGCAGAGTAAATAGCAAAGAGGGGACGATTGTGGGAGACATTTTTGGAGGTCATTTTCCAAGTTCCAGGAGCGTAAAAGTAAGGTGTAAAACAAAGTTGTAAAAGCAAGGTGTACACCTTGTTTTTATGCCCAGGCGATTTCAAACCTACTTGGAGCCGAGTGGCTGAGCACAAAACAAGATATATACGTTTCCGCCATGAATTGCGGCTCCACCTTTAAATAGCACATATTTGTACGCCAGAATGACATTTTCGTTCTGGTGTAAAAACAAAGGATTTCTGTAATTAAGTAACTTTATTGAATCGGATTACTCCATTAGCAAATACAAATATTACCCAAAAAAATCATAAACACAGCAGCTCACAAATAATCAGAAAACAGAAATCAACAACAAAATCACCCTTACAAAATCACCCTGAGAACAGTTAAAAAAATAAGCACGTCTCAAAAGAGCCTTCTTCACAAATTCATATAGGCTGTAGATAACATGTATGTCTTTGTAATTCCATATAAAAGATAACGCATCACAGTAAAACCTGGCATTAAAATTGCTAAAATAGGAAAGTGTTTTCTTCGTATGTCTGAAAACGTTATGCAGAACAATCAAACATGGGGGAGATTCTGAAGGTCACCTTTATTACATTAGAGTTGTTTATCCCGCACATACCTGTCCCCCTTTATCCGCTCATTTAGGGGGAAGTACATTCAGTCTGGTCATTAACAACAGTCTTCTGCACTGTGGGGACTTCTCGTCACATATTTCGCCTCCATCCGCTGGAATTGCACGGCAGCTAGTGTAAAGGTTCAACGAAGATAAAGTATTTGCTTTTTGCCTGCTCAGGACTTTATCCTCACACAGAGCATTCATTCTGCTTCACTATGTTTCTAAACTGTGACAGAGAGGAATACTGCGTGATATTCAAGTTGTGGATCCCCCAGCCTAATATTAGTTTGCGATCCTCCCTATAATAAACATATGTATTAAGTGAGGGGGACCTTTCTATTTCCTCCATTATTTTCTTTATGTTCAGATTCTCTCAGAGTCCCCAATAGGCCTTCAGGAAATAACAAAAAACAAAGGATTTCTATCAGTTTTCACTACAAGCTTTTTGCTGGTAACACTCAAACCTTGTCCTACTTTCCCTACTCCATCCTAACCCTCTCAGAAGAGATTACTGACTGTCTGACTGCAATCCATCACTGATGGCTCTTCACTGCCTAATGCTGAACACTTCAAGAATGAAAGTCAATATTTTCCGGGCTTTCCAACACCATCCACATCCTCCCCTCTCCCATTTCTTTCCCACCTGAACTTAATGCTCCCTTGGCCGAAGCTCACAACCTTTGGGTCCCTTTAGATAGTGACCTCTAACTGCAACAGTTCATCACTACCACCACCTATGAAGTTCATATTAACCTTCCCAACATTAAAAGATGTGTCAATATCTTAGTCACCCCTCTACAAAAACTCTACTCTCTACCCCTGAGCTCTGCAAGCTTGACTGCTGCCTGTGCCTACTTAGCCTTCCTGTCTACTCCTTCCTCCCTCTAGACAAAGTATTAAACTTCGCTACCCTCACATTCTACAATCTAGCCAGGGCCCCCGTCTGTCCTACCTACCAACATCATAATGGGTGGCTCTCCATGCACAAACACTTCCTTTTCAAGTTCCTTCTCCTATTTACAAAGCTATCACTGCTCATTTCCTCAATACTTGGCTGAATGTATCTCTAGCTACAAACCATCTCATTTTCTCCGTTCCTCCTCTGCACTCAGCCTTACTGTCCCTGGTCCCCCTTCAGCCTACTCTCGCTTTGTACCATTCTCCCTGCTCGCTACACTCCATTTGACCTGCTATCCGTCCCAATCAAAGTCTGACTGTGGATCTCTTCATAACTCAGCTTAAACTTCACCTACTAGCCAAACAGCAAGCTCCCCCATCACCTCCCCATCTGACCCCACCACGTCCAGTGCAATGTATTCATGTAATTTTGCATATTCGTACAGTACCCATCTTTATTTTTCATCCCTTGACATCCTAGGTTAATTTGTAAGTCACAAGCTTTTTTGTTTTTTGTTTTGTTTCGTGCATGCTCTATGCCCCACTTTGTTCACACCTTCATAAACTGGCTCACAACTTGTTCTCATCTTTAAACTACTGTACGGGTACCCTTTCAGGGAATGCCACTGCCATCTGTAAAAGTGTTGTTTTGTTTCTGATCGAAATTGACATCTCTGTTCTCAAAATAAATACAAATGCAAAAAAATACAAAACTAAAATATTGTTACATAATAACTGCATGGGTGGAAAATGTGTTGTTGGTGCCCCTGGCTCACGGATCTTTTCAACAAGTGTATGTAGTTCCTGCTGGAGGAAATAAGTATTTGATAAGGTTTGAAGACAGTGCTGTTTTTTTTTCCTTGTAAGAGCAGATTTTTATAAACTCAAAATTGTCTGAAAAATGCCAACCTGTTCTCATGAGAATATTTTGGAAAAATGTTCATTGTAAAATTATCTTTTGTCTTTTACCTTCTCTGAGTTCCAGTGTAAATGGATTTTTTAGATATTCTTTTTAAAGGGGATGGGTTTAGTCTTGTTTAATCTTTCTGTAATCTTCTGTGGAAATATCATAGTTTCAGATCCATGTCTTTAGTAGAATCATCTTAAAATGTTCTTAAGTGGGTCATATTTTGCAGAATTGAGATATTTTTCCAATTCTTTCAGGTCATGTTTGGACGTTCCCTCTTAGTAGGACAGTGTGCCTTCATCACTTTTAATGTGAAAGGAATTACATAATGCTTGGTCCAGAAAAAATGTTAAGAGTTTTGAACTCGTAGTGAATTATCAGAACTGAAAATTAGATAAAAGGTATTTGTATTTGAATTTGTATTTTGTAATTTGCGGGTGGGGGAGGAGGGGTGTTATAAAGCACATACATTCACCTGATCAGATCCTTGGCACTATTAAACAAAGGCATCAGCGGCATAAGCCTATGATGTGGCAGCAATTCAGGTCAGGTTTTAAAGGTCACGGAAAAGCTATTACATTTAATCATAAATAAAAAGCTGTTAAGCTACCTTGTCCACTTCAGATGGTTGTTCTCAGTGGGCAATGAAACTGACATGCCTTGTCAGGTCTTTGAGGACAGTATTACCAACAAGCTTCCCCTGATGTTTGCTTTCCTGATGCTAAGAACAGTCACGGCACAGCATGATTGAGAGCGAACATGGTGTAACAGGTAGGAGCAACAGAGTATATCGGAGTTGGATAGCAGGTACTCCGAGTTGGATAGCATGGTTACTTCTCACTGTACGGCCATTGGCCTCTCCTGCACGTCTGAATCAGAGTTGGACCTATTTCTACACAGATTAGGAAATAAAACCACAGCACATGACCATGTGGATTCCCTTGCACATTTGGCCATGCTTCGGAAATATATTGTAAATACCCAACAGGGAACTTTTGGCGATACTCCCTGTGGCTATCTAGTTAAATTGCGTATCTCGGCATTGATAGGTTTTATTTCATATGTTCGTTTTGATATCCTCCCTGTGTTAGCTAATACTGGAGCTTGGAAGGGCACTGCTTTCACAGAGCGGGTTTGCTGTCTCCGTAAAACACACGTGGAAACAACACAACCCATACTCAAGCAATTTAGGTTCCTTACACAGTATTACGCAAAGGGTTATCTCAAATTCAATTCATTATCCTGCAACCAGTTCTGCAGTATGATATTTGATGCTGAATCACTGTCTGTGGCATCTGTTGCTCATCAAATTTGGTTAAGGGCCAAAGATCTGCTCAACGACACGGTCACGATAATTTAAGCTTTTTTATTTGTAGATGGGTTTTTTAAATGTATTATTTTTATCAAACATATAATATTTATAGATTTATTATGGTGTCACTTCATATGTCTCGCCAGAAATTGATTGATTGCATTTTATGTATGTGATAACATTTGTGTTTTAAATAGTGTGAAAGGTTGAGTAGAAACCAACCATATTTATTTATTTTATTTATTTACATTTATAAAGCGCTCACACAGCCCGCAGGCATCGAGGCGCTGTTACAGGAATTGTTTGTTTTTCTTAGTTGCGTAATTGTGTTTGTTTGTCTTAGTTACGTATTTATAACGCGCTTAAACACCCGGAGGTTTCTAAGCGCGGACCCGGGGATCGAACCTGTTGCTGCTTCGTGTCGTCTTGCTTCCAAGACGCGCACGCTGCCGCTGAGCTATCCTCCCGGGTCCCATATGCACTTATTTAATACAAAAACACACTTAAAACAGAGTGTATGTTACAGAAGAGTGGGTATCAGTCTATATAAATAACATAGACTAAAAGGTCATATGATACTTGACTAGGAGCACCAAGGAAACATAATGACATTTCAGCAGCCTGAAATGAATCCATACAGCCACAGTCTGCACTATCTGCAGTCGTTTAATCATCCTAGTTGAGAGACCCAGATGACTGCAATTACCAAACTCGAGAGGAGCAGCTGTAAATGCATTTATGCGTCCATAGGCATGATCCAGTGAGAGGAGGAAAGAAGGGGGAGAAGGCGTTTTCATCTTTTTATAAGAGAATACAGGTATTTGTCCTTGTCAAGACATGCTCACTTACTGGAAGGTCGGTGTCCATGATAATACCCACGTTTCCTACAGTTTGGCCTAAGGACAGGTTGATGGGCAAAAGGTCACTGCACAAAAAAGAGTCTGCTTTTTCATGTAGGAGCATTGTTTTGTAGATATTCTGGGAATTGTTTTCCATCCAGGTTTTAATGGTGGTCAAGCAATCCCGCGCGGTACTGGGGGTCAAGTCACTGTGCCCTGATAACTTCACCAAGGATTGGGAGGTATCAGCATGATTTAGGAAGGGCAGACAACACTACTGGATGAGATCAGCCAGGGGGCAGAGGTAGAGATTGAAAAACAAAGGTGACAGTTTAGATCCCTATGCGACCCTGAAAGATAATAGTTGAGGCAGGATTGTATCAGAATGTTGCCTCTGAAGTCTGTGGTTCCAGGTGGGCTAGTGTGGTTAACAATGTTGAATACCACCAATAAACATGAAAGGGGCAAGTCCTTGGCACCACCACCATTCCTCTCCTCCCTTAGTTGGTGAAATATTATGTGCTCCAGCCCAACCCAAAGATGGCATGTTCAGGGTCCAACAGGTTGATTTCATCTATAAAGATTTGGAGCTGTTTGTTAACTACACACTACATTTGTTTAGTCAGATAGAGCAGGCAGCTGGGAAATGGGATTACAATTCTCTAAATCATGTGGGTCAAGCGATGGCTTCTTGCTGTAGTAAGAGAGGAGTTGTACAGATGTAGAATGTCATTGTTTAGTAGTGGGAGGGTTTATTTTGCCACCTCTGGAAGCAGGGAGTGATACGGAGCATTTTCATGACCTAAGGAGAGATTCTATTCCACTAGGGTCAGATCCATAAAATGTGCAATGGTTGGGCTGAAGTCGAATTGTAAATGAAATTGCACCATGCTACAGTATGCAAATCGTATTTCCATGGCAAACATTTCTTTTTTGTTTCTGTTTCTATTCAAACCACAACAGCAATAATACAACAAAGCTAGTATAAGCTCTTTCTGTGGGGTGGGGGGTTGCCACCTTTCACTCTCCTGATGTCAGGACTACTACTGCCATGATCCCTGGCCAATGACAATGCTGGCTAGGGCTGATGGGGCTTATAGCCAAAACATCTTTAAAACCAAAGGTTGTAGATCCAAGGGTACACATGTGTGTGTTATGTTACACTGGGTCCCTTTAAAAAGGGACAAAGAGCTTTTAATGCTTGTCTATGTTTTGATGATTTCAGGTTTGTTGTACCAGTCTGTGAAGGAATTTGCTTGAACTGAGCAGCAGCATATATTGGACTACACAGTGGTGATAAATCTCTCAACAGGAGCAATATTGCTCACCTTGTCTTATGGTTATCAACTTTAAATGTTGTATTGTACATGTATGGAAATAAACTGATGCAGCTGCCCAGAAACAATGCTGCTCTGTAGTCTATAACTGATCAACCTTTCATAACCTTAGTCTTGGCCAGCCCCAACTCTGCTACTGTAGCCCAAACAATCCATCACTACACCTGCGACCTGAGATCAACTGTCAAACACCTATTGGAGTTGCTTGTAAACCAGGCAACTATTTGCAATCACTGGAAATCATTGGCAAACTGTCAGGCTATTTCAAAGGAATACAATATGAGTGGAAGGAAAAAATTGTGGATGAAAGGAGAAAAAGAATGGAGTAGAACTATGACAAAGTAGTTGAAGAGGAAAGATGTGAAAATGACTGACGGTAATTGGCAATAAAAGGTAGAAAACAAATACAACATAATTTATATTTGAATAAACCAACAAGTAACAGTGGTTGAAAATGGTAGACTGCTACATTAAAATGTTCTGTAGTCACCACCAGATGTTAGGTGAAAATGAAGGATGAACAATGTAAGACAAAAAGAAGAAACACCAATACACTTATTTCATCAATAAAATTGCAATTTCAAATAGGTTGGGTTTGAGATCTTGTTTTTTAAATCTTTAGAATAATGATTGCCTAATAATGTTGCAAAACAGCACAAGATACCACAGTGATTACAATTTGCTGCATTTCACAAGAGACATATTCACACACTCGGAGGCAGTGCTGCAATGTCAGTTTTAATTATTAACTCAAGTTTCTTCTTTTCCTCTTTTTGAAGAATAATTTTTTGGACTACTATGTTGCGTATTTGAGGGACTTGCCAGAGTGCATCTCTGTGATCCATATTGTGATTCTGAAAGAGGTAAGGCCTTTGGCACCATGTACTCTATACACTAATCGTATTTACATGCATTAGTCATGGCATGTTGAAATGTGTAACCCATGAAAGCAAATAATGGCATACAAAGATCAGTAGTGGCACTTGCATAAGAGTCTGTGTTTGTGCTTCTACAATAGATATATGTAGTGTCATACTCCACTGTTAGTAGCCTAAATAGATTGCTCTAAGTGTCAAGGAATACCACAAACCAAACTGGGCTGGCACCTGACGATTGTGCAAAAGTAAAAGATTATTTGTCAGTTGTATGGGGGTATTCATTTTAAAGTGTCAAAAACCACACATTCTTTTCCAGTTCTGTTTATTCAAAGTTTGAGTTAATCAGGTTGTTTTGAATCATCGAAATAAGTATACATGTGTTTCGCACTCTAGCTAAAGAAGCTTCATCAGGATTTTGGTGAATCAATACAAATGTTTTCTACGTTTGTGGAATTTGTGGCGTTGAACCCATTGTAATGAGTGCCATAAAACTGTGATAAAATACAAGTGAACAAAAGCTGTTACTGTTGCGCACACTTCAGTGTGGCTGGGATTATTACATTCCTATTACAGCGTGGGCTGTTTTTGCCAACACAATTTTGATGAATGTTGAAACTAACAATGTTTGCTCCATAAACTAAACCTTTCAACCTTTGAGAGCAAGAGTTGCAAATAAGAAGGACAGGAAACACACTTTGGCCATCCATCAAGGCTTAAGATCACAGGCAGTACAACAAAAGAATTGTGAAAAGGAGAACTTCCAAAACCCAATGAAAGTTGAACGGGTGACAACATATATATATACACACACACACAAGCACATTAAAAAGTTTACTCTCCTCTAAACAAAACCATATACAGACTTAAATTCTCTATTAGGAGAAAATTCGCCTCTGGACAGAATTGCAACCAACCTAAGTGTGTACCTTTCACCACATGACATCTGCACACACACATTCAAGTATTTGTCATAGTGGTATTCGAACAGCAAAGCTTGGGAGCTGGAAGCTACACAAGCACATCCATGATGCATTGTGCTATCCACAGTTGCGCCTGTATTCATTGTCCATCTGGGACACACCTAAACAACATGCCACTGGTATGGTATGGTCATATGCCACTGCCAATGTCATCACTCACTGTCCTGGATGGTATACAAGAAAGGCAGGAGTCTGAAACCTTTGCCTCTCCAGATGTTTTGGAATATAATTCCCAACAGCTCTAGCCAGCATAATAAATGGCGAGAGATCATGGGAGTCATAGTCCAAAACATCTGGAGAGCCACAGGTTGCAGGTCCCTGGACATTGGGCTCTGGAGCCCAGCTGTGCAACCTAGTAGAGGGCAATGGAAGCAAGATCGATAGAGCAAAGACGTCTACTCCAACCATGACATGATAGTAAAATAGAACACTCCCAAAGCAAATGGAACCCATCATAACTACCATCAGAACTACCAGCAGCATTTACAACCTGTGGTTTGATTTATAATGGCATGACACTGAAATACCTACCAGAAAGCGCTGGAAATCACACATAGTCACTTATGCACAATCTGAAATGATGCTGCACAACACAATCCTCACATCAGAAATTGACAGACAAGGGCAGAGCTATGAGGGAGCAGCAACCCGTTGGAACCATATAGCAGCTTAGAAAGATGTGGGAAATGCAGGAGCAAAGACATATTACTTCAGCAGACTTTCTAGCAACCCACTACATCAGAAGGCAAGAGGAAAAACCTCCAACACAACAATGCATTAGCAGAAAGACCTGACAGAAAGCTGCTGTCACTGGGACCTTGGCCTGAAGTGACTTGATAGTTTGGGGAAATGATGTGGCATCAGAACTGATGAGTGGCCAAACCTGGCATGGACAAACACGGATATCACAGCAGATAGGAGTCCAATAGTCTATAGGTAACAACGTGCCTCAATAGTCCATAGGTGACAATTCTAAGAGGAGATTGTCAGGGTTAGAGTGTAATCACCAAAGCTCAAGTGGGCCGAAAATGAAGAAACATAAATATGTGTGTGCTGTGTATGCAGCCGCCTCACCTCACTCTAGAAGCAAGCGCTTAGGAGTGTAACATGCCGTATCTTTTGAAAGTAGGCATGCAAACCAGTGACAGGGTTGTGGGTACTCTGTGGTCACTTTACGTTTCTTTTCACAGGGCAAAGGCGCTGTGTGCACCGTCAAATATGTACACTGTGTGAACATATGTGCTGTTGTGTGTGAGGTTTGCATCCGGCATCTGCACCTCCAACACATCCTTGACGCAGTCTTGTATTCCATTTGCAAGCCCACCAGCTTCAGACTTCACCAAATGACAGGTCACCGACACATTCCAAAAAAGCGAGTTTGGAATAGGCACGTTTGTGTTACTTCCAGAATATATGATGCATCATGTCAAGAGCATGCCATACTTCCCAATTTGAGTGTAACTTAAATATTACCACTCAGATAATGGTCTCTATGCATCTACACATTACCAGTTGACGGGAAAATATCCTGAGAAAGAACAGCACCAGAATATAGAACCAGATCCATTGCTATTGGTGATGTGTTTGGGTGGGTTCCCAAGAACGAGGAATTCAGTCTCAGTTTTAGTTTCAAGTTAGCATTCACAGCCATTCTTAAGTGAGAAAGAAGAAGTGCCTTAGTCACAGAATGTTTAGATTTGTGTGTCATGTAGGTATTGGCTTATTGAAATGTCAAGGTTAATGAGATATTTCCCCATGTGTTTTTTATAAAGAGGTTAAATATGATTGGGAAGGATGATATGGCCCTGCAGTCCTCCAAATGTGGTGGGATGTCTTTCCGATCCGTAAGTATCCGTCTAGATGTGTTGGTGTCTAGCTGTAAACCATAGAAGGACTGAATCTTTGAAACATGCATCAGGTGGGGATGTCGAGAATGCCATTGTGGTCTATGGTTTCCAAGACAACAGAGAGGTCAAGCAGGACCACTAGTCCGGGATCTCCCTTGTCAATAATGTGGCAAATGTTTTAATGGCTTTGGGTGGTGGTTGTCTATGTGCTGCATCTTGGTCAAAAGCCGGCCGGTGAATCTTGAATGAGGCTTTGCTGTGGGGTTTTCTGGTGTAGTTTGAGGGCAACACTGTTTTGATGATCTTTCCAATCATATGGGTTTGGTATGAGTTATTTTCAGAAGGGGTGGTATCTGTCCAGTCTACAGAACCTCTGGGAGAATGCCTGAGGAGATGGGGATGTTGATGACGTGGGGGAGAGGAGTTAATCCTTTCCCTGACATACATTTTTTAAGGAGGTGGGGCTTTCTTACCTCATAGGAGTTAACTCTGAGGGATAAAAGGATGCTCCCTCAAACATTTCAGCTTCGATCTTCAAACCCAAATCCGCAGGGCACATGTACACACTATGCTTTTGGCATGGATCATATGTAAGGGGGAATCTGATCAGCAGATGTCCCTTTCAGAGATGGAATTACCTGCATATAAAAAGCCACGGTTTCTACATCCTTGCCAGATGGCAATTCATGTGCCATCATACTATGTCGTAGAAGCCACCAACTGCTTGAATTTGGTAATGTCGGAGACTATTTCACCGGGTCCCTATCTCAGCATCAGAAGATCATTTTCTACCATCTGAAGGGGCATCTCTCGTTCAAAGAGTCATCTGGCTTATTGGTCAACATCTTCATATTGGGATAGCAGACACATTTTACTGGTTACAAGGGGAGAAGCCCAATGCATAGAATCTCATGAAAGACTACCAATGACATAGCTAGCCTTTCTTGATCCAGAGAAAAGGCATCTGGATGATGAATTAATTTGAGGTTGCATTGTGTATAGTACACGTTAAAGGTCTTTGGGCACACAGAATACCTCTCAGCGTTAGGTAACAGAACAAGAGGCTATACTGCTAGGCCAGATGTATAGGGCCAGGAGACAGCACTTCAGGGGAAGCATTAGCCAAATCCACTTTGTTTCCATTATATGCAGTGCAAGCTCCCATCGGTGCTATTTCCTCCAGCTTCCAGTGATCTCCATCTTGATCTTTTGTGCAACTTTTAGCAATTCAGCAATAGCTTGGTCCATGTGTTTGGTGAGACCCAGATGAGAAGTTGATCTGCTCAGCAATCGGTCAGAGTTCATACTAACAGGATTATCTCCGGAGTACAAAGGGCTCATGTAGGACTCCTCAGTTGCTGCTTATACTTCATGGGATGTGCTTAGGTAACTGCAGATGGCCAAGGTGGGCAATGCCGAGGCTACTAGACCCACTTGATAGTTGACAATTGTATGTGTACCAACTAGATGATGACAGCAATTATCCAGTGAGCATCCAATTGACACTTCCTCGGTTGCTCTATGGTAATGTAGCCGCAAGATGGACTGGCTGCAACCCCTCGGTCCTCTGCCGGGATGTTCTACAGCACTTCATGAGTGACATCAATTGGGGCAGTGCAGGTGTTATTAAGATCTTTGACAAAAGGGGCAAGCATAGGCTTGGCAGGTGTTTTCCTCTTCACCTTCTTCCCTTTAGCACTTGACAGGTACAGAGAAAGTAGGAGGTGCCCTACTGGTTCAGCAGAAGAGGCAGTTGTGGTGGTTGGCATGCCACTGTTGCCTGCTGTTTCCCTGTTACAGGGGTTTTTCGATGGAAGCTGAAACATGCATTAATTAGTGCACAATGTCTAACAATTGTCAGCTACGATTTCGAAGATTTGTGTTCCACATGTCTGCCTTACACTAAAGTAGGGCATACTGCAAATATTTTTTAAAAAGTCAAACTTGAGAAAGATTCACTTTTCAATGCCAAAAGAATGATGCATATTTAGGAACATGCACAACAGCAGCATAGGGACAAAGGAATCAAAAATATTAATCAAAACAAACGCAAACTTCCACAACCCCAATACACAGACACACACAGGCATATACACACACAGGCACCTATCCAGTCATACAATCTAGGCTCAAAGGGACAAAAATGAAACAAAACATTTATGTGAAATGAAAAATATTTAACACAACACCTTAAAACATCTGCAACCGCTAACATGCACACATTTTTCAAGGACAGAACATGTATTACTGTTTTTGTACATGAGCAGAAGAGGCAAAGGTCAAAAAGGAATTAAAAATATTCTGCAAAACACATGAAAACATCTACAGGCCCAACATACTCATAAGCACACTCACCTAATGAGCTCCTGAACGATCATTTATTTTAATATTTGCACAATTTTATATGCACATCAGAGCCAGCACAAAATAATTGGTTCAACATCCAGAAGTCCTCAAACCAAACAACTCAACAGAAACCCCAGGAAGCGAAATGGAAGGGGCTAACCGATTATCCGGAGGCAAAGAAATACAGAATCGTCGGACAACAACTAAGAGTGCTTGATTGGATATCTTTTCTTTTGAGACTTTTGGGTTGTTAAGACGAAATTCTGATTTGCTCCCTAGTGAGAGAAATCCACCAGCTATTTCCAATGCATACACTAAACATAAAGGTTGATGTAGAACAACTGCTTTGTGTGCTATACAGCCCAGTTTAAAATGTGTCCTCGCTTTCAAAAGAAACCAGTGCAATTCTGCAAGGACATTTGATGTGATCAAATGTTCATTTCCCAGCTGCCAGGTGGGCAGCATTATGTAAAGATGAATTCTAAGATAGCAAATTACATTTACCGACCCCGGTCAAAACAGGGTTACCTTCATTAATGTGTGATGAAGCCAGGGCCTATACTGCAGAAATAAATAGATTAGAGGGAATATACAAGCAGGTGGTCTTTAGCAAGGAAAGTTCATGTCGGTTTTAAAAGACACGTTCTGGTCTATACAGAAACCCAGAGATTTGGCTTATCTAGCCAATGATGTTCCAACTTCCCCAGAAGCTCACACATGTATAGGACATGTCTGTCACCATCTTAGTTTGCTCTCCACAATGGCCCTGGCCAGGCTCTGCTATAAGAAACCATGAAGGTGAGAGCTCATTCCCTGCACTAACTGAGAGGGAGCTGAATACACCATAGTGAGTTGCCCACCAGCAGTTACAGGCTATCACATGGACCTCTTACTTACTTCCCCAGGATCCTGGTCTTTTCTCCCAATCTCTCTCTCTGTCATTCGATATTCTCTCCACAGATTTCCAGTGTGCTTGTTCTTAACTCCTCTCCCTCCATGGAACTATCCCAGGGGTTTGTGTCAATATCCCTGGTTTTCTAACACCCCCAACCTGCCACATTCTAATCTGCCTTCTGTTATGTCACACTTGAATTCTTCCCTCCACTTTTTTTGACAGGGCCATATCACGTTCTGCTCGGGTGATGTCAGACATGTATAAGGTTTCCCTATAGGCTCACTCATGCATGTGGCTCCTTAAATATGTTTTTCTTTAGAGGATAGTCTTCTAGTGGCATCTGTTTTGTTAATAGGGTGGATAACGCAGTGTCTCAGTTCTTAGTACCTGTATCTTTCACTTTCGTGCAGGTTCTGTTTGCATTAGTCAAACGATTTAACTTTATTTCTTGTGAACATGTCCTCTAGTTTTCTGCATCCCCTTGTACCATCTATCAAACTCTTTATCTAGTAAAGCTGGAGTGATTGTGTAATTTCACACCTAGAAACACTTGTGTACAGGCGTGTCCAGCATTATCAATAGAGATTGGTCGTAGCTCCTGTTTGCTTTCTCCACTCCTTATGTTATCGGTGGTGGATCTATTTTGTATTAATCCATATTGGTCTGGATCTACCAGTCCCTGCATAAAAATGTCTTGCCTCTTAACTATTACTTCAGTGAAGATTTTTATATCTATGTTAAGAAGGGATATGGGCATGTATGAGGCTCAGAAGGTAGGGCGTTTCCCTGTTTTGGGTATTAGAATTACATTGGTTTCCAATATGGAATTAGTTAGGTGGCCCCCTCCTCTAAAGTGATTAAAAAGAGTCACCAGTTGGTCAACCAGGATGGTGGACATTGTTTTATAAAAGTCTGCTTTTAATTCATCTGGACCTGGCCTTTTCTCTGATTTTAAACCCTTAACCGCCTCCAGAATTTCCCTTCTTTCGATGGGAAGGTCTAGCCATTTCCTCTTTCCCTCTGACAATATAGGGGAGTCTAAGTATCTATCTTGCCCCTCCTCATTTGTTTTCTCTTGTGAGAACAGGTTTTGATCAAATGTCCAGAAAGCCCCCCTTTTTTGTTCTTCTTCCCAACTTGTTATCCCTTCTAGACTTTTTTGTATGTAGTCCTTGTTTTCTTTGAATTTTAATCTGTTTGCTAATAGTCAGTCTGCCTTATCTCCCTTTTCATAGAAGGTTTGTTTGGTACTTAGAAATAATTGTTCTGCTCTGCCCACTCTAAGCGCATTAAGCTGATCCCTTTTTGCCATCATCCTTTTGTAAATAGCATGTGTCTGTTTATTTGTATATGGTCTCTCTAAAACGTCTAATTCCCCCATGAGATAATCATCCGACTTTTGTCTAATCTGCTTTAGTGTGCAGCTGAGGCTATCTAACTGCTTTGTGCCACAGCCTTGAGAGCATCCCAATGGTTTGTCAGTGACATGTCGTGTGGAGAGTTTGTTTTTAAGTAATCCCTTATTGTTTCTTTCAGGTTTTCTCTCACCATGTTGTCTTTTAGCAGAATTTAATTTTGGACGCACCTGTTCCTTACTTTTGTGTCCCTTTCAGTTGAGATGGTTCGCAGCAAGGCACAGTGATCTGACAATGTGCTACTTCTTATCTCTACTCAATTTAAATTTATAAGGCAGCTAGCTGAAGTGAACATATAGTGAATGTGGGAGTGTGTCTTGTGTGTGAATGAGTAATGGGTATAGATGTTCTCATTCAGGTGTAGATGTCTCCAGGAGTTTGATGAGTCCCAAGTCTTCTATTTCCTGCCTTAATCTTGTTGAGGCCTCTCTCACCCCACTTGCTTTCATTTGTGATGACCTATCTAATTTTGATTCCATGACAAGGTTGGTGTCCCCTGCTACATAACAGTTGCCCTCTGCAAAGGTCTTCAGTAATTTCAGAAATTACAGAAGGAATTTCTCATAGCCTGTAAATGTCACCTTCTTAGTTCACAGTATCCCTTTGGCTATCATATATCATCCCTCTTTGTCTCTCATGAAGGCCTTCATCTCAAACCTCAATCGTCTATGAAACAGGAGGGCTACACCTGCTTTCTGCTTGTCTTACTTGCATGAATTTGTGTATTAACTTGTTTGTGGCGCACTCTAATTTGGTCGGTAGTTAGCAAGTGGGTTCCTTGTAGTGCCACTATCTCTGCCTCCTCCCTCATAATCTCCCTGAATAATCGAGCCCATTTATGTGGGCTGTTCAGCACCCGCACATTACCCAACCAGATACAGAGAATTGAACTATCTTGGCTAAGCTTTATCTTTCTACCGCTCATTGTCTCTTATTGTTTCCTCTTTCTTGAGCATTTCTCCCTCTCTTGTATGTGTAGAATCTTGAGGATTACTAACAATGCCATTTACTATCCCTATCACTTCCTTACCCCAACCCATATCTCCCCACTGTTGTAGCATACTCACCGTTTACAACACATTTTCTACCTTCCACAGCATATGAAATAATACCTTCACTGCCTCCTCCCTTCTATAACAATCCCCTCCTCTGTTTCTCCTTCATTAAGTCCATCGCAATTCCCTAAATGAGTATTTATGTAGCCGATATTTCTGGTCCACATTTTATATATCCAGTAGCTTTTGCTTACTATTGCTTACTATATCATCTTGACTGATATATTATTTTGGGGATGTTCAGCCCCATGCAGAATCCTCAGTACCTCTGTTCTGTTCTCCCAGCTTTTGCTGCTCGACTGTTCAGTTTGTAATTCTGTCTCCCTATTTTAGTTATTGATGTTGAGGGTTCTTTCATGTCTGTTTAATAGTCCATGTCGAGGCCTAAGACTTCTTCTCCTTCCTGTTTGTCAAATATAGTCATCACTCTTTCGATACCGTGGATCGTGCCACCTTGCTCTCCCGCCTGGGCCAGATTGGTGTTTCGGCTCAGGTACTGGCCTGGTTCGTTTCCTTCCTGGCTGATAGATCCCAAACTCTTTATCTTCCTCCTTTCACATCTAAGTCGTGTCACCTTAGCTGCAGTGTTCCCCAGGGGTCTGCTTTGTCCCCCATTCTTTTCAACATTTATATCTTTTTGTTGCTGCGCTTCATCCGCTCCTTCGGCGTAAGGTGCTATTCGTATGCCAACGATACTCAGCTTCTGATCTGTCTTGATCTTGATCACTCTGAGGTGTCAGTGTGCCTTCATAAGTGCCTGACAGCCGTGGGGGAGTGGATGAGCCACAACTGGTTGAAATTGAATGGGGGCAAATCCAAGGTGTTGGTGGTGGGTTCTCCTCCGGATCCCTTACTTTGGATTTATTCATTCGGGCCTTCTTCCATGGGCTCGCTCCCCGTTCCCTCAACCAAGGTAAAAAATCTTGGGGTAATTATGTCTGCCAATCTGTCCATTGCCGCTCAGGTATCAGCGATCTTCCAGACTGGGCATTTTCAGTTGAAAATTTCAACAAAGGTGCTCCATCTGATCCCAGCTACGCTACGTCCCCCGGTGGTGGCTGCCATGATTCTGAGTAGGGTGGACTACTGCAATTCTCTTTACCTTGCGCAGCCCAAAGGGGTTGGTAGGCCGACTACAATGTGTCCAGAATGTGGCGCCCGGGTGGCAACAGGTACCCCCTATGAGGCTCATATTTCCCCCGTACTACGTTCCCTTCACTGGCTCCCAGTAGCCCAGTGTATTCAATTTAAAGCACTATTTATAGTTCACCGTGCTCTTCATGATCAGGGAGTTGAGTATCTGTGCGCTAAGTGTGTGCGCTATGTCCCGAACTGCCCCCTTTGGTCAGCTGCTGCTGGCATGCTGTGTGCCTTCTTTTCGCCTCATTCAGGTGGGGGGTCGGCCTTCTCGATTGCAGAAGCGTAGTTGTGGAATACCCCCCCACTATCTATAAATTCCCTGTCTAATCATCTGGTCTTTTGGAAAGCTTTAAAAACTCCTCTTTTCTGATATCTCAGCATTCCTTGCCCTAGTGTGTTGCTCTGTTTATAGTAACCTGCCTCTCTAGTGCCATGATGCCTGTGGACGACCGTGCGCTATACAAGTGAACATAACATAACATAACTCTCTTACCTAGTTTAAATTGTAACCCGAACAGAATGTATCTGTATCGGATATCTCATCTACTGAGCTCTTCAATGATGGGTTTAACCATTCTCCTCTTAGGCTTTTGGGGACGTTCAGCACCCTGCCGAGTCCTCAGTACCTCTGTTCCGATGATCATCTTCCAGCTTTTGCTGACCAAAAAGGCCAAAAACAAAAACACCAAACAATATTGTGTCATTTTTATAAAAGAATACATTATCATTTTATTATTGTACCAAAAAATAGATAACATTCATATTCAGTCTGTATACACCAGTACCAGATATTGGCTCATATTACAGATAAAGTGCATCACAATAGAAATGCATTATACACCCTTAAAGCAGACCATCTGAAGGGTCCACATCGCATACAAACGGGCAAGACCACCAAAGGCCCAAATCGAGTGAAGGGGATCACTCAAGGGATCACTCACGAGGGGAAAGGGGTTTCCACCCATGTGTATGTGATATCCTAACAACAGTCTAGGAGAAATGCAATCACAAATTTTAATAATGCAAATTTAATAAAAAGAATTACACAGATAATTGAATAGAGGTGCCATTCGTCGACTAGCCTTGCGTAGGGACAAAAGAATATTCCAGAGTCAACCTAACACTTAGAAAGGAAAGTCATGTTGATAGTTTGGACGGGATGAGACCATCAAGCCGCATGACGTTTGATGCCCGTCTTCCTCAGGACAATACGCTACCTTGTTGTCAACAGCCTCAAATCATGACTGAATTCAATTAAACACAATACTGGAGACATAGATAGACAAACCCTAAATGTGGGTAGTCAAACCATTTCCTCAACCGGGCTGGCTGATCCCAATGTCATCCTTACAAATCTAGTGACGTATTGGTCCTACTATATGTAGATCACATTAAATGAATCTAATCAAGATTGCTGAAGTAGAAAAAGCCTTGGATGAATCAGGGCAATAGAAAGCCTTAAATATATCAAGGTGGTGACAATAGCATAAGTCACATAGCTCGTAGAGGCAAATGGATGGCACTGGTAACACTATTCCATCGCTGTCATGTCGCATGAGCATCAATTACGCATGTCCATGGGAACCCTTTCCTCGGTGGCCATCCAGACAATCACAACATTATAAAGTCATGGACTTTCACTAGTGTGTCTCTGGGTTCACTTGTTTTAGTTGCTCTCCTGATACCAACTCGGTGGACTCTATCAATCTTAATATTTATGCCTGAAGAGTTCTTCAACAGCTAATTAAATAGCTCACCGATGCATTATCTTATATCATCTGCTGCAGCTCCTTCCTTTAAAAGCTGTATGCTCAGATTCTCTGTCCTTGATCAGTTTTCTAGGTCATCAAATTTATTTTGGATGCTTTTAAATCTTTCCGCTATGTATTGTATTGTGGTAGTGCCTTTTCCCATTTGTATGGCCTCAAAGTGCTTTTTGATAGGAACGCCCTTAGGGACCGAAGTCCAGGAATGGAAAAGTTCTAAAAGGAGTTCTTCTTAAAATGTGTGTGCTTTTGGTCAAGATTATGATTTAGGAGGGCTGGCTAGGCTCCAGCAAACAACCCAAGAGATCAGGCATGTGGACGGGTGCTGAGGGAGGTCACGACAGAGCGCTAGTGCAGGAGACTCGAAATGTACCCAGCTAGACCAAAATGTGTCGTTGGTTGTCGCTGTATTCTAATGGCAGAAGTGTTGCGGCAAGACTGGTGTTTCAGTGCAAAGCGGTTATGTGACCAGCTAGATCAAATTTGTCACGGTCGTAGCTGCATTCTAGAGTGTGTGGATGGATAGCTGTGTCTGCGGCAGATGTTCACCGAAGTGGCGCTTTATTTTTTTACATACCTTAACCTCAGATTGAGCTTATCTTTGATGTTGCTGTGTCATCCGATCTCCTGTGGTGAAGAAAAAGACAGCTACATTCATAGACATTTCCAAGATCTATGGACAGACTACCCTCAAGTCTACCAAGTGCAATAGGCTGGTTGTCGTAGAACATCTTCTAGGTGGGGCAGACAGGCTACCATAGAAACTAGGCTAATGGAATAGACAGGTTATCTTTATAGTCTTACTACATATTTCCCACGTTCTACAAACCCAAGCCAAAGCAGTCTAATAAGCACAATATCAAGGATCCCTGCATGTAACCACTGTAGGTTACAATGGCTAACTTAAGCAAAGTACAATGGAGGGTCACCAACATATATCTTCGAGCATCATCAGCAGGCTAAACATGGTAGGCGGAAATGCTCTAAGTGTACCACATTTGTTAACCTGCCTCTGCTTTCTTCCAGTTGCAATGCTAGGCTACCTGCATATCTATATACAAACCCCATGGCTGTCCTTACAGGTATCGTAAACCGGCTAATATCAAACTGTCAGGTCCAGTACTAAGGCCCCGGTGCAGTGGCAAGCTATCCTGACAGATCTTTAAGCACAGAAGGGGCAATCCTAATACATCTTCTTGGTGCAATTAACAGTCTGTCCTCAAAGGGCTTTTGGTGCATTGGGCCGGTTCTCCCTATGATCTTCAGAGTGCTGGAGACAGTATATCATCCTAAACATCTGCATGAATGGACAGGCCAACAAAAGAGTGCAACACTATTCCTGCCAGGCCTGAAAATCCACAGAGGTTCAACAAACTTCCCATCCCCAACAATCCATTTAAGTGCAACACGTTTCCTACCCCAACATTGATCTAAGTGCATTGCTTTTCCTACCCCTAAAATCCATCTAAGTGCAGTACACCGATAACTCCGAACACATCTAAATGACCATCTTATAGAGTAATGAAAGAACCACACAGATTCAACTTTGGCAGAGTAGTGAAAACCAGTTAGGCAAATAGGCTAGATGCCCGTAGGTATGATATTTTAGGTAATTAGAGTAGTGGGGAAAATGCACCTAGGTTCAAGATATACAGTAGTAGGGAAAATACACCTAGATTCAAAATACACAATAGTGCGGAAACTGCAACTAGAATATAAAACTTACTTGGATTCAACAGTATAATGAAAGACCACTTAGATACAACTTGAGCAGTGTAATGAAAACCCAGCGAGGAGAGGGTGAGATTGCGCAGAAAGCAGCTAAATTAACAAATAAAATGAAAATGAAATTTAAAAGCAGACGCCAACCTGGAGGATGCCCTTAACTCACCCCAAAAGCATGCTGCTGCATAATTTACTTGAGGTGCATGCATGGGATCTGGGCCGTCGCTCTGTTTTTTCCGGCAGGCTGCACGGCCCAATCACAGTGTGAAGGGCGGATGGGAGGCAGAAGTCAAGGGAAGCAGGACGCGGGCCGGGTGGGGAGCGAGGAGAGGGCGAGATTGCACGGAAAGCACCTAAATTAACAAATAATATCAAGATGAAATGAAAAGGGAGTCACTGACCTGGAGGCTGCCCTTAACTCGCCCCAAAAGCACTCTTTGATCTCTCGAGATATTTATGGGAGCTTGTTCTCTAGTGTCAGAATCACACTTTCATTGCTATTGACTCTTACCCCTATTCCCTCCATTTCTTTGCTATTCACTGAGGTGGCAGCAGTTAACTCTCTCTTCAATGCAGTTATTTCTGATTTAAGGACCTGCGTTAAATATCCTTCATAGAGCGAACAGATGTGGATCAGTATTTACTTGGTTAGAGGTTCCGTACCACCAGCCCCACATGGTCTGTGGTCTTCCGCATTTTATTCCGCAGCCATTCCTTCTTCCACTTCTCTTGAATTTGGTGTATTACTTTACAGGAAATATTGAAATGGAGATTTTTTTTGTTTTTATTTGTTTTTTGCCATTTTTCCATTGAGCAGTATTAAACAATCTGGGACCCACTCTTCCCCTTTGTTTTGCAGTGCAGTTACTTTTCCTTAGGTTGTTAGTTATTTGGCTATTATTCCTTTGATTCTCTCACACGGTTGGGTCTCTCACCTCTTGTTATGTACACTCGGGCTTAGTCAGTTAACTCGTTACTGTGCACCGCTTTTATTTTGACTTCTTTGGTGTCATTGCAGCTGTTCTGTCTGTGAAGCTTTGGTTTATGTTGTTCTTGGAGGCCTCTCTAGGTTTCCTCACTGTGTACTGCTGCTCCAGTGTGATCACCACCCCCTGCTCCAGTGTGATCATCACCCTCTCCAGTGTGATTGTCACCTTAGCTCACCACCTGTTGTGTTGTTATGAAACACTCCACTCCTTCACTCCTTTCCACTGCGCATCAGCATTTGTGCCTCTCACTGTGCTTCCTCCATCCACCACGGGTATCGTTCGGCTATATTAGACTGCCGGCCCTTCGTGGCCAGGATCTTAGCACTCTGTGCTTAGTTATGTGGGTGGCGGTGAAATCCACCCTCTATCTCAGCTGCCGATGGCACTTGCCGCCTTTCTGAATGGGCCGCTAGTCTGGGTTTCTTTCTCCCCTGTCAGGGTCTTAATTGGGTTTGGAGGGGTTGAAGGCAAGAATCAATCATAATGTTACGCTCCCCAACTCATTCTTGGTAGTAGTTCTATTGGTTGTACTTAATGGTCTTTCTTTCGGTGTTCACTCACCAGGTGCCATCTTCAGGTCCGCCCAACGCTCTTTTCGGCTCACGGTTTTGGTAGGTCCTCCCTCTCTGTTCATCCATTGCTTGTTCTTTACTTAGGCTCAACAGACCTTCCCACAGGAGGGAGGCTATAGCTTGTATCTCAGGGTAGATTTCAATGCAGGGTGGGTCAGTACCTTGTCTCCTCACACCGTGCCTGCTCCATCGGCCATCTTGGCCACTTCCTCTGCAATTCTCAACTTGGCATTATTTGACAATATTTGTCTGCAATTCAAAAGACCCTGTTGGCACACATACCCTTATCTTCTGCTCAACTATGCTCCTGCTTCCATTTAACTTCCCACACACACCCACTCATGTCTCCTCTGCACTGACCAGAGGACTCTGGACCCCTGTCTTCCACCTGCTCTACCTGTTGAGTATATTCTTGTGCAATATGGACTGTTTTTGCTCTTTTGGGCACCCTCTTCTGTGTCCTGAAAAGGGCATTATTGTTTTTCCAGCTGTTTCTTACAGTCAGAAAATCCAATAGCTGTGTGCCTCATTGGGCAGTAAATCCAAATGGGCAAGGGAAAATGGTTCACTGAGAATGGAAAACAAGCATTGTCAAAGCCAACAGTTTTGGCTTTTGTGTAGGCATCGAACATGCATTTGGCAGGCACTGCTATCATGATACTAACTGGCCATTAATGGTAGTAGCTGTAAAGTGGTGTGAACACCTGCACATATATTAGCGGTGCCTTCCAAAGGCCTACCCCATAACTATACACAAGCCACAATTGTTTGATTTGCCAATATTTGTTTTAACAGGACTTCAGTGAAGGATACGCACACTACTATCAATAAATTAGCTAAAGGCACACTTTAAACATTTTGAATTACACCAGTAGTCCAGTAATAGATTTAATTAAGCATTTAGCTCGAAATAACATTGGCAGGCCCTTACAGATTACAGATTGATGTTAGGGCTTCATAGATCTATCCCAAACAGATCCCAAGAGGCTGTGTTTTGAGTAGGGAGGGGCAGGAAGTGAGTGGGAATGGCCATAGAGGTTAGCATGGCCATGGCTAGTCAATGGGTGGGTAGATATCCAAACAACTCCTACAAGCATTCTGTCCCTTCTCATAGCCAGTCTCCCACCTAGCTATTCTCCAATGCAATAGTTTAGGTGGCGTTCCAGCGCCACCTAATCGCCAGAAGTAAAAATGAGCTAAAGAAATAACCACACACAATAAATAAAAGGAGTAAAAGGGCTACCTCTGCCACAGAACCATCTCCAGATGTGATCAATGAGGTTGCTGCTGACCCTTTCACCTATATGTTATCTAGACTATGATCACTGCCTTGCTGTCACACCATTAGTGTGACATGCTACCATTGCTTACATGGCTGATAAATTAATCTCAGTCTAATTTAAATGATGGTGGGCATTCCAATGGGAAAATATGACAATGAAAAAAAAAGATTTTTCCATGCCTGTCTCCAAGTTTGAAATTGGAATGAAAGTGGGGCAAATGTCATCCATGCATAGCTTAGTACCCTGGAGAACAGGTCAAATCACTTGCAATTATTTATACTCACACCCTGATTTTCATTTGGGTGTAGATGTGTCAGAACCCACATCCACACTATTTTGATACATATTCTGTCTGTGGAATGGGAACCGGGGCAAACATTGGCACGTGTCTCCATCTGCATCAGCATTCTGATGCTGTTGGAGAGGCAGGGATCCCTGCGGACTCTACCTACTTTGTAGTGCTTTTTAGGTTCTTAGGGATCCACTGTAAAGGCACTTGCCATGATTTTCATGACGACTGCCATTGCATATCATCGTCCTGTGCACTTGCTTGCATGGCGGAGATCCAGTAGTATTTTCTGAATGCGGCGGAAACAGGTACGGGAACATGGAGTCTGCTCCGATTCCTGTGTCTGTTTAGCCCTTATGGGCAAAATGACAAAAATCCGGCAGGTGGGCCTCACATAGTGGAGGCTGTAACGGCAGAGTACTCTGCTGAATTATCTGCCTCAACTCAAATGTATTGGTCAGGAGGGACAATGTTACTCTATTAACATTAAAAATAATTCACAAGACAGGTCTCTCCTCAACTCTGCTAAGAATTTATGTTGTGTTTAATTTATAACCAATACTTCACATTCTCTGGATATGTCAGATGTGATTGGTCTAACCTATGTTTCTGATTCAGGTTGAAGAAGATATTAAGTCCGATCTATATGTACTACTTTTTCATGTCGTCCAACGTATTCCAGAGTACCTTATCCATTTACAGGTAAGAGGTCATCTACAAGCACGAGGCAACCGTACATCAATTTAGTAGCATCATGTGGACTCTTCAAACATATAGACTACATTTTGGTTAATGAATAGCATTTTAATTATCCTTAAGCAGATATTGAAAACACTCTCTCACTATCTCTCTCTATCTTTCTCTTTTTCATACCTATCTGTCTCTTAATCTGTGTCTCTCTTTCTTCCTCTTTCTTTCTCTCTCTCTCCAAAACCAAAATCCCTAAGAGCAGCTAGCATATATTCTGTCCCTCAAACCTTCCAGGGCCAGATTCTCTCCTACCACCCCAGATGATTACTGTGTACTGCTATACACACATTGAGACTGGTGAACATCACTATTTGCTACATACATATCGCGATAGACTCATTGTCCAACCATTACACCCTTAATACTGTGATTGATGCATACTCCTATAATTGCTGTTACTTAGGATACTCACCATCCGCTCGCTCGTTAGCGTGGCCACTGCGCTTGAATGCATGATTCTGCTGATTATGTATAGTACAATTATTACAAACTAGCACATAGTACTCATTGTCTGTAGTATTGACCCTCACAATAGTGTTGAGTCTACCCACGGCTTCCAAGTCGAATTAGCCTAATGCATTCTGCCGTTTACTGCACTATTTCAAATTAGAGTATTGTTCCATTGTGTGGCACCAGCCTAACGTATTTCAGCCCACTTGAATTAGCACAAAATATCTTACTGCTTTGTTGTGTAGCACCAGCCTTCAGCATCTCTGTCGAGCCCATCCACTGCTTCCAAATTGAATTAGCCCAATGTACTTTGTCACGTATTGCATCATCTCAATCTAGCCTATTGCATTGTTGTGTGACACCAGCCCTGGGCACCTTTGTGAAGCCTACCGACTGCTTTCCAGCGGAATTAGCTCAATGCACTATGCTGCCCATTGCATTTATTCAAACTAGCCTACTGTATCATTGTATCACACTAGTCCATGGTCACTCTGCTCATCCTGCCCATAGTCACAAGTCGAACTGGCCCACTGGAGTACTGCTTAGTGTGTTCAGCTTGAAACACAGCACTGTTGCTGTACCTACCCACGGCATCAGTCACCATACCGGCATACTGTTCTTGAGTATAAACAGTCCACCTTAGTATTACTGCTTACAACCTCCAACCTATTGTATCCAATCTATCCTATAACCAACTGCCACTCCAACGCGGCAGAGAGTACCCGCGTCTGACTTAAGCAATCCTTGAAGTGCAGACTATAACACTGCATACCTGTGGTGAGCAACCAGACATGTTCTCTGTGTTATTTATCACCATGTTCCCTCTTTGTATTATGCCAGATAGTGTACCTTGTTCAGATAGTCCCTACATTAAGTATGGAAATGGCCTCGCTAAACTAATCTGCCTCCGGCATCATCCCATCCCCTGTCCCACACCATTCCTACCCACTATACCTCCATTACTGCCTATCCAAAATAATGTTAATACCCCAAGTACCACTGAAAGACCCAAGATAGTACCACCCACTAAGCTTACCAAGCTCACATCCATGAAAGGCCAAACCACCACACCAATAACTTAACAGAGACAAACAACTATCCGATTCAGGGTACCACTAGACTACACAGACTAAGATCACACACCAACGCTACATCCACTAATTATAACTCAGCCAGCGTCCTGCCTAAACAACCTAAGCTCAACCCAACGCCCAATAACAAACAAGATAAGTCTCTCTCAGAAGCCACAGCTAAACATCTCATTACCATAGTAGAAGATCAAACCCTGATTACCATTCCAGAGCCACCCACAGATCTGTCCTGTAATATTAAAGGGGCCCTCATCAATGCCCGCTCACTAGGAGCACCCGCCATTGAAATTCACAACTTCATTATCGAACAACAGTTGGACTAACTCATAGTCACTGAGACCTGGCTGCACCAAGCATCTGGACCCCTTCTAGCTCTGGCCATCCCTCCAGATTATAACATTATTAGGACTGATAGAACTGATGCACAAAGAGGCGGTGTAGCTATAGTAGCCAAATCGAAGTTGCAAATTAGATGCTGCCCCATCGAAGAAATAGCAGGCTATGAACTACTTCTAGACAAACTCGCCATTGACCAGAAAACCACACTTAGCATTCTGTTCATCTACAGATCATCTAATATTAATACCCATCTAGACCTAGATATACCTTTGCTGCTAGCTCCTTTCATTAAACCCAATACCAAATGATCATACTTGGCGATATCAATCTAGGTTTTAATGATAAGCAGGACACGAAAGCACAAGCCCTTCACACCTCACTCACAGACATGAACTTCACTCAACTGGTGAATGCCCACACTCATATCAAAGGCCGAACATTGGATTGTATACTAACGCTCAATTCCAAATGATCCATTGAATCTATTATACCCCTCGATTGGACCGACAACTACAGCATACATTTCTCCATTACTAGAAAGGAAACCAGACCCATAATAACCAAAGTAACAGATACCTACGAAACAAGAAATATTAAAAAACTAACAGCTGAGAATTAGCCCCCATTATCACCAACGCGCTTTCCTCCAATATGGTCACTCTTATCACAAGGATTATTGCCTTACCACTACTATTGACTCGGTAGCGCCGTTAACAACTAAAACTCAACATGCTACCAAACGCACGAGCTTCTGGTTCAATGAGGAATTAGTCACGCTACACCGAACTAAAAGAGAGCTTGAAAACATTAATAAAAAATCCCCTTCTATAGACTCTGACAATGCTTTTAAAATTGCCAACAAAAAGTACAAAACCGCTATTATCACCCATAAAGCTATGCCATATAATACTCGTATCAGCAACTCCACCTCTAACTCCAAAGAGCTTTTCTCCATCCTCAAGGAATTGGAAAATCTCATTCCAGTTACTACCCCCTCCAACTCTAGAAAGGAATAGTGTACTACTATCCAAAACGCATTAGCTTCCAACATCAACCTACTCCAAAAAAAATCCTCACAAAAAAAACCTAGCTGAAAAAAAAAATGTTTTGAGAACTAATCTCTACAAAACTAAAGCAAATGCACACCCACAATTCCAATTCACCCCAGTGACCCAAGACACAATTGCTAAACTAAAATCATCTAACTGCAAAGGCGGCAACTTCCCAGCCCACTTAGTTAAACTCTGCGCCCCCCTCCCCACCCCCGCTATTACCAACTTTGTGAATGCCTCATTCAACACCAACACAGTTCCAGCTAGTATAAAAGAAGCATGGATGACTCCACTGCTAAATAAAAACATCCCGTTGATGCAACTGTACCCACTAACTACTGACCTATTACTACGGTGCCGTTTCTGCTCAAAATTATCTCCAAAATAGCCTACAATCAAATTCAAGCCTACCTTGAACAAAATCAGCTCTTAGGAGATAGACAATCTGGATTCAGGCCCAACCACAGTACAGAAACGTCCCTCTTAGAATTGAAAATCCAGATAGATACCATTAGAGACTCAGGTAAACTATATTATTGCTGTTAGAACAATTTGCAGCATTTCACTTAGTGGACCATGATAAATGATGTGCTACTCTGGCAAATGATTTCTGCTTCTCCAAAGATGCCACCCTCTGGATGAAATCTTTTCTAGCCGAACTACCCTCCAGAGTAAGTATTGGCAAAGAAGCTGCCGATCCCATACCAGTCCCTATTTGGGTACCCCAGGGGTCCTGTCTCTCACCCACCTTATATAACGCGTACACCAAGCTTCTCTTCTCAGCCCTGGAGGCTATGGGTGTCATCTACACCAACTTCGCAGATGAAACCCAGATCCTCGTACCGATCTCAGGTGATCATGCCCAGGATACGATAACCATCAACAAGATCTATGGAGTAATCCAAAATTGGATGGCCTTGAATAGTCTCTGTCTCAATGATGAGAAAACAGAAATTCTCATTGTGGGCTCCCAAAGTAAAGCCAGAGCCCTACATTCAGATTACTCATCCATCAATATAGATGGATCTTTGATCCGGGTATCAAAACGGGTCAAAACCCTAGGAGTGTATCTAGATACCAACCTAACAATCACTAGACATGTAAACGTCCTGGCATCCGCTATATCTTATACTTCTAAATTGATTGCCCTGAGTCGACAGTACCTCACGCCCACTAACTGTGTCACCCTAGCCAGAGCATTAATACTATTGAAGCTGGATTACTGCAATGTACTCCAACTTGGTTCCTCTAATTCCAATCTAGGGAAACTTCAACTAATGCAAAATAAAGCCCTAAGAGCAGCATTAGGAATTAGAAAATCCGACCATATCTCTAACATCAGGAGAGAGACTCACTGGCTAACTATCAAGGTCGAGAATCATTTTCAAATAACTATGCATTACTCACAATGCCTCACTAACAAAGCTCCCACCTACTTAAATAATTAAATAAGCAAAAAAGTACCAACAAGAACACACAGATCCAACCACAAGCCGCTCATTGAAGTCCCCCACTTCAAATGTTCAAGAGCAGGAGGCAGCAGTTTCTTAGTCATGGCCCTGAAACTCTGGAGCGAGCTCCCACTCATAATCAAAAACGAAGACACATTCCTCTGTTTTAAAACATTGTTAAGAACTTGGCTCTTTAACCAATACTAGACAACCAGAAACCAATGTATCTACCAACTGCAGGCTATTATCCATTCCTCATTAGGGCAGACTGCTACTAGCACGTGTAAATAATGTAAGTGACCATGAAATGTTGTACCCCATGCAACTGCTGTACCTTATTTTTGATGTACTTTGGATTATTGTTAATTGAATTGTAAGATGTCTGCAACAACGGTGTGATACCGGAGGGTTTGGGCGTTTAACAAATGTAATAAAATAAATACATTTCTAGTTACCCACCTGTTTTGTTGGGCAACTAGAAATAGTTTTACCATTTTATTTTTACCATCCTTATTTTTTTAGCAAATATTTTCACTTATTTTCTCAAGTCTTGAGGCTACTAAGGTTCCCCAGGAATATCTACTCTTTCTGCCTCAGTGAGAGAACAATGAAACAATACAAGGGAAAAAAATCACCCATTGTTCTAGGTGTGAGTGTATCATCCTAATGTGTTGGAACAGCTAAGAAGCAAATATACAAGTAAATGAGTCAATGAGTCAACATCTTCAGGAAAAGCACAATCAGCAACATGTAGATTGGAGTGATATCAGCACCATTGAGTTATCCCTGCATGCAACAGCCAGAACTAGTTAAATTGAATTCCATGCAAAGATATTTGTTTTATTTAGGGTAAGGGGTGAATCAGAAACTCTGTTCCTCCTTGCTTGAACCGAATAGGCACCTCAGTTAAATTCAAAAATCCCATGGGATGCTGAATGTCTCACTGGAAACGATAATGGTGCCAAAACCATCCGATGGGTTTGGGCTGACGAGGTTATGGGCAGTGGAACAATTAGTGTCCCTGACCCACCCAGCAAGACTCGGTATAATGTGGGAGGTTCAGCCACATAAAGAATTCTGGGTTTGTTTATTAGGCAGTAAGATAGCTTAGTGGGCCACTGCATTCTGCACAGGGATCTGTGTGTAACCTGAAGGTCAATGGTTTGAATGCGTGCAGGTCCAATCAACCTCTCATCCCTCTGAGATCAATAAAATTAGCACCATTGAATTAGTCAATGTTAACACCTGTTATAACCCAGGGGAGAGACTTGGCATGTACCAGTAAACCTTGTTAAACACCTTGATGCACTTGGGCCTTCAAACCAGTCTTCAGGCCCATAGCTGCCTCTACGGCCCTCAGGCTGGGTCTATTAAGCTTAATTGGCAGCCTCTAGGGGTGATTCACATTGTTAGGCGCTATATATAAGTGTAATAATGTATGATTAAGTATTATTATTATTATTAATAATAATAATATAATAATAATAATAATAATAATAATATTATGTCCCCTTTGTCATTATTACTTTTCCGCCTTACTTTCGTTCACCCAAATAGTTTTTCCCTGTCATTTCCTCTGGTAGTTTTCCCTTTTATGTCATCCCAAAAAGTTAAAAATAGAAAAAAGTTTTTATCATTTGTATTCCTAATTAATCCTGTTTGGCTGAGCGTTAGCCACAATTTGTTTTGCATGACTTTTCTATTTGTTTCATTTACATTTGCCGTAACCCTCCCACCCCCGAAAAAAAAAAAAAAAATGATCCTTTTTGTATTACCTCCTGTTTGTGAAACCTAAAATATCTTGGGTGTGAGAGAATCCTTCCTAATTTACTAAACTTCATTTTTGTCGAGAACCCTGTGTGAATCCATTTGTTTGGCTGAGCCAGTCACTTGATTTTGTTGTTTATTTTGTTAGTCTTTTCTGTAGAGGGAACTGAAATGGTGAAGTGCAACAGGGATTTGAAGTAGGAAAAGAAAGCTGACTTCTCATTAGATAAGAATGATGATCAGCAGGTGAGGGTCTCCGAAAAGAATGATGTGCTCTTGTTTATTTATTTATTTGTTTTTTTATTACGCGCCAAAGCCAGCAGGCATCAGGGTGCACATTAACACTAAGGCCATATCAAGACAGGACAGAGTATCAGAAAGACAAGACCGTCTAATAAAACAAGGAGGTCTTTAGGCGTTTCTGAAAGGTAAACAAGTTCCTTTCTTTATGCAAGTCAGCAGGCAGGTTATTCCAAGCAATTGCTGTATGGACAGGGAAGGAGCGCCCGCTCCCCCTTACACGTTTTGCTCTAGGGCATATTAGACGTAAGGCGTTATGAGATTGTGTGGACCTACAAGGTGTATGTTGTATGAGACTCACTTTGAGGTAAGAGGGGGCCGACCCATAGAGGCATTTATGTGTAATAGTGTTTATCTTGAAACAGATTTGAGAGGCCACAGGCAGCCAATTAAGTTCTTTCCAAAAAACAGTGATGTGCTCTCTTCTGGGTACATTCTTAAATATGCGGAAGCTTCATTCTGCAACATCTGAAGTTTGCGGATGCAGTTTTTACTGACACTGCTCAGGAGTGCATTACAGTAGTCCAATCTGGGCATAATTATTGCCCTCACCAAGGTTTCGCCAATGAATTCATTGGTGATACGTAGGGTTTGGCTAACCTCTGTAGTCTCAAGTGGTACTGTGACCTTTTTACTATGCTATCAACCTGGGCGTTATTACCAAGAGAGGACTCAAAGAAGACATCAATAGTTTTTACTTTGTCTAGTGAATAAATACAGTTGTCCTCGAAATAAAAACTCGAAAATGTGGGGTCTAGTCTAGCCCTCATTTGTGTTGACCCGAAAATCAGGAGCTCCGCTTTTGCACTATTTAGGCACATCCCATTTGCCGACATCCAACGTTTTACAGCCTTATAGATGCTTAGGATCCTATTAGCATCGTTGGTGTAATCGCCACACAGTTCGATCAGCAACTGGGTGTTGTCAGCGTAGTTTGGAAATTGTGCCCCCATTTTTTCAAGTAAGTCACAAAGAGGTTGAATAAGCATTAAAGAGGGCTGGTGAAAGGCACACGGCTTGTGGTACTCCACAAGTAATTTGTGGTGAGTTTGTGGCAGAATGACCCCAGCAGACATGAGATTTCCTGTTAGTAGGAAATGAGCTCATCCAGTCATTAGCCTCCTTTGAGCAGACGCCTGTAATGGACAGAGTTCTCAGGACCCACTCATGATTGAGAAGATCAAGAGCTGCTGATCGAGTAACATCAGCAGCGCAGTCTTACTCCTGTCGATGATACCCAGCATCTGAGTCTGAAGATCTAACAGGGCACTCTTGTGGTTAATTACCATGTAGGTATAAGACGCCAACAAGCAGAGTAGGTGTTGCCTGAGGTGGGAAAGTCATTGGGGTACGACTCAGGAACAGGGGTGGCCATTTCCATAAGCAAAGCAGATGGGAAGAGGCTGGGCTGGCAGCAACTGAGGGTTTCACTGTCACAGGAGGAGACAGAAGGGGGAGGCGAAAGAGGCAGGAACTGACAGGGAGTCCTCATGCCAGAGGTAGTGCATATGACTGGGAAGGGCTGGCTGGAAATACTCGACTTAATGCAGGAGGAGGGCACTGCACTTGTGCATCCACCAGAGTAATTTGGGAACAATGCCTTATTGAATCTTGGAGTAGAAGAGGAGATGGTGTTAGCACAGGGAGAGGATGCAGCAGAGCTGTTGGGCTGCCCAGAGCTGGACAAGGAGAGAGCACAGGTTGTGGTGCAGGCGGAGATAGAAGAGTAAGTAGTGGAGCAGACACTGGTGGATCCCCCAGCAGATTTCGCAGGAGGTGCACGAGGCTGATGCGTCTTCACATGTGCCTGCCCTTCAAGAAGGGGCAAGGCAGGCACAGTTGTCCATTGCCAGGTGTCCGCAGTAGAGGAGGCATCACAGGCCCTGACAATGCCCACCCCATCAAGGTCTTCAGAGTACTTTAGGTTGTTAGAGGGAAAGACAGTGAGGTGGCAGGAAGTCATTGTGATATGCAACCTATTCTATACACCAGTAAAGTGGGGTACAACAAAGAAGGGTTGCTCCTTGTGGACCTCCAAAATACACAAGCACAAGGAACAGAAACATAAGGCCTCATTACAAGTATGGCGGTAAGGCAACAACGGCACCGGTATCACTACCGGCACCGTTGCTACCATACTGCCATACTAGGAGTTCTGCTCGCGGGTGCCCTTGCAGCCACCAGGTCTGACCTGGTGGCCGTACCAGCACCCGCGAGCAGAACATGATGGTAGCACCGGTACCGTTATTAACGGTACCGGTGCTACCACCCTCCCCATTCCTATTGAGCCCTATGGGGCTGAAATGGAAATGGGGATGTACCGTGCCGGGCACCCGCGAAAGGGCAATTACCGGGTGCCGGACCCGGATGCGTGTTTGAGGTAGCCTTGCCGGTGAAACTGGCAAGGCTACCTCCAACCTCGTAATGAGGCCCATAGTCCCACTGGCCCCTTGCATTATCTTCTGTCATTGATGTAAGAAAGGGCAATGCACATCTGACATGCTAAACATGTATGGAAAACGGATTTAATAACCACTCAACGTCAATATTACCTGGACACAATAAAGTAGAAGGCAAAAATGTAAGGATTTGACTAGGATATACAGTGATATTACACAACACACTAGTTAGATATGCTAGTTTTTTATAATCCTATTGGTTTGTTCTGTGAATTTACCACCTCGTTGCCATTGATGGTCTGGGGCCAATGGTGTATTTTCTAAATCATATTTTTGCAAATTTAGAAAAGCAGTTAATGCATTTTGCAGGCCATGGAACTGCACCACAGCAAAAGATTGATGGTGACATTTGAGTCATGTTTTCCACTTGTGCTCTCATGACCAACGGGGACTGGAGTAAGCCTACAATGCTCTTTTTTGAGGCACTCATTTCAAAGAGAGAACTAAAATAAATTGCCAGGTGTGCCTCTCTGTGCCTCATTCGAAGGTGGCTCTGTATGCATTGCTGTGGTTATAAGATAGAAAAAATGCCGGTGGCGGAATTACCAGCATTTGTTTCCGGCATTTTTTCCAGACAGGGGAACTCATAAGAAGCCCCTTGGTCCTCTCCAATTGGTATGTGGTCGGCCAGGAAAAGATGGACCACTAATTTACAACCACTAAATATAATGTTCTCCTTGCTTCAATAAATGATAAAGCTTCTTCTCTGCAAATACTAACTAGTATTTGGTATGGTCACAAAATGACAATGGGCCTCATTACGACTGTGACGGCCACGGTATGAACGGTGCCATTAAGGGACCGGCACCGTTCATACCAAGCCGCAACATTACGAGTTCTGCAGCGGTTCCCGCTCTGTACGCCTGGCCAGACCAGATGTGCAGGGCGGCACCCGCTAGCAGAACAGGATGCTAACAACTGATCTGTCATTAACGGGTCAGTTGTTAGCATCCTGGGGACTTACCGGGTCCGGGTCCCACGAATGGGAATTACTGGGCCCTTAAAGGTCGGAATGGCCCGGTAATTCCCATTTTGCAGGACCCGGACCCGAGTTTGGGAGTAGCCATGCCGCCTCCAAACTCGCAATGAGACCCAATGTACAGTTACAGACCCTGACAGTAGTCTCCTCCTGCCTACCAAGAAATATAAGACTTTTTCTCTCTAACATTCTTTATTTGCAACTTTGCAGCTTGTGACAGGTTTTTGATCTTGACAAGATTTAAAAGATAACTCTGAGTACTTACAGGCACTAACAAACATGCACCTGACTATGTTACTGTCGCCTGGAGAGAGAGAGAGAGACAGAGAGAGACAGAGAGAGACAGAGAGAGACAGAGAGACAGAGAGAGAGAGAGAGAGAGAGAGAGAAAGAGAGAGGCTGGATCAGAATATGGTACACAGAGTACAGATAGCTATCACTAAAGCAAGTAAAGCTTGCAGTGTATAACATCTTCCTATAAGTTATGTGTTATCGATATCATAATTTCAGTTGTTAAATCACATTGGCTGTTATCACATATCAACTGATATAGTACAATAATCTTAGTAAATGTTTTCATTAGTCTTTGGATGGACTTAACCAAAAAGATGTATATGTTGTTTTCAATTCCGTTTGCAGATTATACCATTTATTATACTAGTTATTGGGTAGAAACAGCCTGTCAAGATACAATATCAAGAATAAATATTTCATTAAAAAAAGAAGTTATACTGAATGGCAGAGAAAAACCCTGGCACTCCAGGGAAAAACTTCTGGTGTAGTAATGAGTCTTCAAAGGTGGTATTCAAGGTCTCAAGAAGGAGAAATGGGGAGAAGTTGATGTGGCTCAACAATGGCCGAGTGGGAATATCGCTTTCTGAGGAAGCAATGTCGTACGAATAGATGAGTTGACAGGCACAGAAGAGCAGTGGAACTAGGGCTGTGTGGAGGAACTGCTAAAATGGATTAAGTACAGACATGGGAGTGAGCGCTCTAAGAAAGGGGGAAGGCAGGCAGCACAGGAAAGAGTACAGGTGGTTCAGAAGTAAAAGCGAAGCTGTCAGCAGAAAGGGAGCTGGATGGAAGCAGGGAAGTGTGAGAGATAAAAAATGGAGAAAGGAAGGGAAGAGGAGACAGACAACAGAGGAAAACTCTAACCCACCAGCGGGTCAGAGCAGGTGGCCTCATCCACCAAAACAAGTCCAGAAAGTAGCGAGCAAAGCAATCTTGTGGGTATTGGAACAGAAACAGGGGAGCAATCTATTTATAGTCAAGCCAATTCCCTAGCACGGCTAGTCATTTGTCTATCTTATTTCTACAAGTCTCATCTGGGGACCACATTGTAAATGGTGGCTGGTTCCCAAGAATACCTTATCCAGAACTTAAACTGAGCCCTTTTCTCAATCTCCATCTGGGACAGATCTTCCAAGCCCTCTTACTCCCTTCTCAGGCACCACTTCTGCCTTCCTCTAGTCCATTTGATCCTGACCCCATTTCAACCTCTCTGCATATCCTCATCCATTCGTTTTGATAGATTGTGCACATTCTTTGTTTACACAGCAAAACTGACCACAATCCACCAAAATGATCCTATTCCATAGGAATCTCAATGCTTCTTCTCATTGAGGCCATCCCATATTTGGAGAATCCTCTGATAAATGCAGCTCCCCTCTTTACAGCAAAGCACAGAAATCACTAAAGTAAACATTTCTCAGACAAAGCTGTTTTGCCCAGGAGATCTCCTACACGCTTTAATTTCCAAATTATGATCCCAATTACGTCAAAGAATGCCCAGGCACCCTATCTCTGGTATCGTAGAACATTATTTTATTAGTTCAAAAGTAGTGAGGCCAACATGAGCAGTAAAGGAGAACGCTCTACCATGGTACATTTTATCGAAGGGGCACTTGTGTGCACATCAAGGCTGTCTATCACTTTTCAAACTCAATACTTTCTCAAAAAATGATAAACATAAAAGAGTTACATAAGAAATACACACAACTCGTTGCACTTTTTGAATGCACAAACCCATAAGATCTAAGAGGTATTTGGTCATATCGTCAAGCGGGCATGAAATCCAATTCAGTTGTGATATTGTTATCTCTGTTCCCCACAACTTACTTCCCAGGGTTAAATGTGAATCTATATTAAAGCAGCATTTACGTCGCAAGAGAACTGCAAGTAGAAAAGCAGGAAATCTATTCACTGTTAAGCTTTCCTATCATCGGTTAATGATCTAGTAATCTGGGCGCAATTCGTGGATGTGACGTATGCCTTTAAGTCTGACTGGACATCACTGTTACATCTAACTATCCTTTAACATTGTTCCCTGTGTTATCCTTTGTTTCTTCACACCAGAAAGTGCTGAAATACACCGAGCAGGAGCACCCAGACTACTACCTGCTTCTGGTGTGTGTCCAGCGCCTGCGTGTCTTCATCTCTCATTACAACCTCCTGCTCCAGTATGACGAGGAACTGCTGATACAGAAAAGGAAAAAATTAAAGAAGTGAGTATGAGAAAGATGACTTGCCATGTTACGAAAGTGACATGTAAGGCTGCAGTGGTAGCCTTTATGTTATGGATGAAATTGATAATTTGCCAATGTCTTAATTTAAGTGTGCGTGTGTGCATTGGTGTCTTATTTTATGCTAGAACCTACCTGAGTGACACATGTCAAATAGTAAGAGATGTTGATATTTTCAGGTGTAATGTCTGTTTATGCAAATTGATTCTGGTTTCTGTGGCAAAGTCACTTAGGAAGGCTAGAGCATGGGTCCCTAGAGACCCTGCATTGCGATGCTGGTCCCAGGTTCATTATACGGGGATCGCAGGGGCTTCCACCACATCCATAGTCTTGTGTCTTGAACCCTGCAGAGCCACCATGAACCTACCTCTGGTCCCCAAGAATAAGATGTGACATGCATGTTGAAGCTAGTGAGTGAATGGTTTAACAGGTCTGGCATATGGAGCATTGCTCGGGGACCTCTGAGCCTTATTTCAGGCAAACAGAAAGCAATACCACAAACTGCCAGGTGTCAGAGTTTACAGAGCATGCTGCAAACCATCTCTGACCTGGAGAGGGTGGGGAGTGACGGGGGGGTTGCAGGCATGACAGTCAAGGAAAGGTGCACCAAAACACCAAAGACCTGCATTAGTGCCCCCGGAGGTACCGTATGGTTCCGGGTGGCCATAGGCCATAGGCACAAGTCCGCCTGACTCCAAAATGGAGGGCTGCCCTTTTGACCTCTTGGTACACAGAGCTACATCCTGATCTTTAATCTAAAGACATTCACATACAGAACACGTAGTGAAATCAGAGGCCCACCAATCAGAAGGCCCGTTTCTGATTACTACACAGGTGTTTCGAAATACCCACAAAAAAACTCAATTATAGTCCATTGGAAGGTATGAAAGCAAGCCTGGTCGGTCAACAGTATGGGGGTTAGGAGTTGATTGGACTTTATCGATAGAGGTGTAAGGAAAGCTAGACAAAGGAAAAATGAGGGAGAGCATAGAGTGGTTCAAGGGAAAGGGAGAGGAGCAGGCACATTTAGAAAGGCTGAGTGTGAGAAGGAGGAGGGGCATGTAGGAAACGGAGCAAAGAGCAGGAGGAGGAACCTCAAGAAAGAGATAGAAGGAGGAAACATACAGAATGGGTAGAGTGAAAGTCACTGAAGAATGTAAAGGAGAGTGCACGAGGGAAGAGAGTGCGAAGGTGAACATCAGAAGAGAGGTGGGATATGGAGTACTATGGAAGACCTTGATCAGAACAGAACTTGGGAGTAGGTGGAGCAGGCGGTAATCTAAGTGCCATTAACAAGAGGACCAGAAGGCTAGGGTAGAAAAACTGTAGCCCAGCACTGAGGTCCGAAGGTTGCACCCAAGCCCTAAAAAAGAGGGAGAGGAACATCAAAGTACTCTGAAGAAGCCTAATTGTTCCTGTAGAGTCTAGCATCTGACCTCCATCAAATCACTTAGGCATGTCGGATGGTGGTGCTTGGTAGCTGAAAGTCGAGGAGGAGCAGCGCAACATCCTGATGAATTATGCCAGCCAAGAAAGACCAGAGATCACAAAAGAAGCATTTGAGAGCACTATGAAATCCTGGAGACTGTCAGGAATGCTCAGGTCCAAGGCGCAGGAGCGATGCAGAACCAACCACCCCCTCTACGGTCTTGGTGCCTGCAAGTCAAAGCTTACACAGACCTCCTCGAACAGAGCGGGGAAGGAGGGTTAGGGTCTCGATGTTTGGATAGGTAGGGGGATTGAAACACTTGTGTATAGGCGCGTTACAAATGCCATATCATATCATATCATATCATTGTAGGGTAACCGGATTGAAGGGTAGGAAGAGGTTATGGATAGGACTGGGGAAATAAGGGTAAAGGCAATGACTGCACACTTTTGTTAAGCCAATATTTTGCTTGGCACACTTGAGGGGTCAATGTTCCAACACCCCTACATGTAAAGGTGTTCCCCTGCACACATGGTTAAAGAAATGAACATGAACCTGTTAACCCCAACATCAAGGTTGACCAGAATGCCACAGTGGAGTATCAATCACAGGTTTAGCCCATATACATTTACACACACGTTAGTCAACATGCACTTGCACACTTAGCTTTTTTTTATAGTCTGTAAATCCAGTCCTGCAAGAGCTGTCGAGTCCTGTGCCACGTCCCTGAAGTCTGTGGGTCCTTTTCACACTAGAAGAAAACAAAAGACAGCATTAGCGTATATGCCTTTGAGTTTGGTGATCACTCGCTCCTCTCAGCGCATTCAACACACACACATCCCGCACTTGACGTGCACAAGATTTCCAGATCCTATTGGTGTGCGCTGTCGCACGTGACTTGTAACACCTAATGATGTTTATCTGCTCAACACAGTCTTTCTTCAGACCGATCGTACATTCAGTAACACGCTTTTCGTCTCATGTGTCCATTGGACTTAACATTCCACGAGGCGAAAACATGTGGAGTTTCAAACGAATACCAAGTTGTATCCTTTGCACCAAATTATGCTTTCCTGAAAAATCCCCGTCCACTTAGCTTTGGTCGGCGGCGCAGGGGCTCTGGAGGGGTTGATAAATGCCCCTGCGCTTTCCCCTTCTTTCCCAGTGAGTCCCAAGGCCAAGCGGTACTTATCTTTTAAGAGCGAGGGGCCGGATCGCTGCTCCGGAGGCTCTGGGCCCCTCGCGTGTGATTTCTTTGGAGCTCCTGGCCGCACTTCCTGTCTCCTCGGATTCTCAAGCACAAGCCCCGTGCCTCGGGGCTTGCGCATGCGTGTCGGCCTGCCACACCCAACACGGCTTCCCATTGGCTCGGGGGCCCGCAAGGCATGCTGGGTAATGTAGTCCTGGCGTGCCTTTTGCTGGGTCTTGTAGTGTTTAAGTGTTTTTCGCCTGCAGAAAGGGCATAGCAGCCGTCTATAAGGCTGTAGGCTTTTAAACAATGGTTTCTGTGATGGTTCTAGCCCAACAACCCCCAATAGTCCTTGGTCCACGCCCTACCCTGCCCCTGACAGCACTCCCCCCCCCCCACGGAAGGCAGGGCCTCCAGGTTTATCAGGGAAGTTTTTATGAAAAGTGTGCAATAATCTTGGGGCATGCACATGATGAGAGGGTTCCCAGGAGGGATCCTCCGGTCCATAGCCCACCCAGTCAATCAAATAATATATTTGTCAATTTTTCTGCTTTTTAGAATTTAGAATGGCTCGGGCTTCATATTCTGGTTCCCCTTGTACGAGCACTGGAGGTGGTTTTTGGGCAATAACCACATGGGGAGCTGGTTTCAACAGTGATGTATGGAAGGTGGGGTGAATTTTCATCTGGGGCGGTAAGGTTAGTCGGACTGCCACTGGATTAATAACCTTCTCGACACTGAATGGGCCTAAGTAACGGGGTTGCAGTTTCTTGGGTCCGGTTAATCGTATATTTCGGGTGGACAACCATACCAGATCATTTTTACGATACAATGGGCTGGGACGTCGACTTTTGTCGGCATAGGTCTTTTAGGTGTTTTTGGCTATTAAGAGATTTCCCTGCACCTCCTTCCAAACCTGCTCTATACCGACCCTTTTTCCTGCCAGTGTAGGCAATTCTGCTTTTGCTGTTGGGACGGATTGAGGTAATATCCGTGGATGTCTTCCATACAGGCAAAAGAAAGGGGATCGTTTTGTGGATGAGTGGACAGCATTATTGTATGCCAATTCTGCTAGCCAAGTATGTTGGACCCAGGTTGTCTCCCTTCCAGCGGCCAAGCAATGCAGGAATTGTTGAAGTCCCTGGTTCACGCGTTTGGTCTGGCCGTCTGTTTCAGGGTGATAGCCTGAAGATAACCGGATTTACATACCTTTGACGTTACAAAACTCGCGCCAGAACCTGGAGGTGAACTGTGGTCCATATCTGTTATAACACGGCATGGAAGTCCATGGAGGCGAACCACGTTCTGCAAGAATAACTGCGCAATCTCCTGGGCCGTCGGACCCCTTTACAGGGAATAAAATGAGCCATTTTAGAGAAGGCGTCCACAACCACTAATATGGAGGTGTAACCATGTACCTGTGGGAGTTCTACTATAAGGTCCATGGTAACTGTATGCCATGGTACAGTAGGAGTTGGCAAAGGCCGGAGAAGACCTGCTGGTTTCTGATGATCGGCCTTAGTTTGGGCGCATATCGCACAATTCATCACATATTGCTGGACATCGTGCCACCACTTTGGCCACCAGAAATGCCTTGCCACTAACTCTAATGTTTTAGCCTTACCAGGATGACCTGCTAGCGATGAATCATGGCACCATGACATGGCTTTTTCTTGCAATTGAGTTGTGGGCAGATACAAAGACTGTGCATGATCGGGGAGCCCCTCTATAATAGCATGCTGTGGATCTTGTTTGCACCGTTGGTGATGATCTTTCATGGAAAACTCCTTTTAACGTTCTCAAAAAGGTTAGTGGTTAAGCCGACTATCCTTGTCAGAGGAACTATTGGCCGGGGTACAGATTCTACTTCTTTAGACATTGTCTCCGGATAGCGTGATAAAATATCAGTTTTCCGATTGCTAGATCTGGGTCTGTAAGTAATAATAAAATCGAACTCGGCAAAATATTGGGCCCAACGCAGTTGGCGTGGGCTCAATGTCTTGGCAGTTCTGATAAACTGTAGGTTGCGATGGTCGGTGATTACCATCACAGTGTGGCGTGCCCCCATCAAATAATGCCGCCATTCGCTGAAAGCTGCCTTTATGGCCAATAGTTCCCGGTCGGCAATGATGTAATTTGCCTCAGCGGGAAGCAACTTTCTTGAATAATAGGCCACAGGGCGTAGAAGGCCTGTCTGAGTGTCTCTTTGGGACAAAACGGCTCCTAAAGCATAACTAGAGGTATCCGTTTCTACCACAAATGGTTGGGACAAGCCTGGGTGCTTTAGTACCGGTGCATCAGTGAAGGCCTTCTTGAGCTGTTGAAATCCCAGCTCGGCCAGAGTGTCCCAAACAAAAGGGCAATCCTTACGTAGAAGTCTCGTGATCGGGGTAACCAATTCCGAGAAATTCTTGATAAAACGTCTGTAAAAGTTTGCAAAGCCTAAAAAGGATTGCACGTCCTTTACGTTGGCCGGGGGGGCCCAATCTAGAATGGCCTGTACCTTCTTGCGGTCCATTTGTACGCCTGTTGGGGTAAGATAGTACCCTAAGAATTCCACAGTGGTCTGGTGGAACTCGAATTTTTCCAATTTGGCGTAAAGGTGATGTTCTCTCAACTTTTGTAAAACAGTGTGTACATGCTGGACATGTTCCTGGAGGCTACGCGAGTAAATGAGGATATCGTCGATATACACAAAGGCACATACGTCCAAGTACTCACGTAGAACCTCATCAAGGAAGTGTTGGAAGGCGGCGGGTGCGTTACATAGACCGAATGGCATAACTTGATATTCATACAATCCGAAATTTGTTCGGAAGGCAGTTTTCCATTCGTCACCTTCGCGCACCCGTACCAGATGGTATGCGCCACGAAGATCCAATTTCGTATAGATAACCGCGTCCCTAACTTGGTCTAGTAGGACTGGGATAAGGGGGAACGGATAACGGTTCTTAATGGTTATCCGATTTAACCCGCGGTAATCTATGCAAGACCAAAGTACCCCGGACTTCTTTGGTACGAAGAACAGAGGCGAAGATACCGGCGAGTTAGAGTGCCTTATAAAGCCGTTTTGTAAATTGGCTGCTATATACTCCCGGAGGTGTTCGCTTTCGGCCTCAGTTAAGGCGTATATACGACTACAGGGTAATGTTGCCCCGGGCTCTAAATCTATTCGGCAGTCGAATGGCAGGTGTGGGGGTAAGGATTCGGTGGCCTTCTTATTGAAGACGTCTACGAAATCAGTATATTCTGCAGGTAACTCCTCGGGACGTACCTCTGGTTGGTTACCCATGACGCTTGCAATGCGAAGGGGTGACGGTTCCAGGTGCCTACAATGCTCTAGACAATAAAGAAAGTTCAAATTGACCAACCCAGTGGTCCACTGGATCTGGGGATCATGCTTTCTTAGCTAAGGCAATCCCAAAATGTCATGATGCCTACCCCCGGAGCACTAGGCCAAGCCCAGCACCCCCGGGAGCAGGCATCACGCCCCCGGGTAAAAGCCCAGCGGCCCTTTATAGGGGCTCTTTGGACTCTGTCCTGGCGCCGTTGGCGCCAGGCTCATGTTGGACATCAGTCCTGGCGCCATAGGCGCCAGGCTCATAAGGGGAAGTGTTTGGTGCACTTACCTGAAGCAGACCATGCTGCACACTCACCTGATGCAGACCATGCTGCATGAAGAACCAAGCCAAATGAGGCTTAGGAGGGACTATTTTTCTTTAGGAACTATTTTGTTACTTAGGTGGGGCTGTGGAAGAATACTCACCTGGAACTTCTTCCAAGTCTATTTAAGCCACGCCCGGACAGCCACACGTGCTTCGCGTTGTTCTGCATCACAGCAGCTGAACGCTCACCGTGTCTGCTCCTGCACCTGGACTCCAGCCACGCCCGCCTCGAACCTGGAACACCTGTAAGGGAATAAGAGAAGAGAAAGGTGAAAACCAAGAACTTATTCAACCTTCTTACATGCATCCGGAATCTTCACGTCAGCATTCCTGAAGGAAGACTTCCATTTAAAAGCACCGCGTTGCTCGCTGCAGCGCCGCGCTTCACTCACCTGTTTCCGAGACGCCGCCCGGCTCCATCGCGGCTCTCAGCACCGGTCGCCACATCTCTGCACCTAGGGGAGAGAAGAAGAGACAAAAGGTGAGCAAGGGAACACAAGAGGAAAGCCGAATTTTCAGCCATATTACTTACCGGCTTTTCTTGGTGAACCATTCCACATCTCGGGTCGGCGCCGCATCTCTGGCAGGTACCGCACCCTGGCCCCTATGGGGAAAGGACAAAAGACATAACTGGGGAATTATAAAAACATTTAGAGGGGTCGCCCTCATCACTAACTCACCTGATTTTACCACCGGCAATTTAACCCCTCAACGCATCGCCTTTGTTCTGCACCTGAAGTAAAGGACAGAAAAAACAACATAAATGGAGGCTCACACTTGAACTTTTGCATCTTCATACTTACGGCGTATCGCTCAGAAAAGTCAAGTGAATTTGCCAGCGCCATTCTGAAAACCAGTGAAGTAACTGGACGAACGCGAGCCCCTGCACCAGAAGCAGGATGGAGAGTTTATCCTTCCAAACCATAAGGTGAGCTTAAACCGGGGGTTTTGGAGGAAGTCAGAGAAGAACGAAGGGGGAAACGGGGGAGCAAGCACTCTATTCAGCAGACAGTTAATCCCCTTTCTCATCTGCAGAAGGATATTCCTACGGGCCAGACAAGCAAGATTTGAGGGTCCTGTTCAGTCGGTGGTCCGAATTCTGCGCATCACGCTTGAAGAGGCCACAGCAACCCAGACCAGACCAGCGCCTCCGTGGGAGCCAGGTGAGCATTACACAAAATAAGCCCGAATTACGGGGTGGCAATTATATCAAAGGCAATGTTTTCCCAATGGTCATTCCCACATTTTAACTCCACCAAATGGGTGCTGTGCGTTATTGGCCCAGAGGATAGAGGTGTACCGTCTACTGCTCGCATGGGTTTGGGTTTACTTTTTAGCTGTACCGGAATACCCAACTTAACCGCAAACTTGGCATTTTGGAAATTGCCCGTTGCTCCTGAGTCAATTAACATGGTAACCTCTTTCTGCAGCCTTAGGAATCCTAGACACCCTTTTATAGTGACATGTGGGGTGAAATTGGGACAGCCTTCAATTGGGGCCCTGATTTCAGGCAGGCTCGACCGGGTGACTCCCACTACCGACGAGCCAAGGCGTTTCCCTGTGTTTTGGGCTTAGTGGGGCATTCTCGGACAAAGTGTCCTGACTTACCACAGTACATGCATACCCCATCTTTCCTCCTCTGTTCCTTTTCTTCTTTAGACAGGGGACCTCGAATAGAACCGATTTGCATTGGTTCATCTCCCTCAGACTTGTCCACTGTCCCTCATGACCCTTTGAACTGGTCCAAACGAGCTACCGGACGTGATTCCCCTCTTCTCTTGTCCCCCCGTCTTTCAGCTAAATGGTGATCTAAGCGCATGGCTAGATCGATCATACCTGAACACTCCCGGGTTGGGGATCAATCTTAATGTCATCCCTTAGTCCCTGATAAAACAAGGACATGCTTTTGTCGTGTGGTGCCTCGGCCACTAATCGATTGAACTGTGTGATATAAGTCACCAATTCCTTATTACCTTGTCTCAAGGCTAGCAATTCCCGATCCTTACATAACGTGGCTGCCTTCCGATTAAATATCTTCTCAAACTCACTGAGAAAATCATCCCAGTCGTACAGAACAGTATTGTCCTTCTGAACTAATGGGTTAGCCCAGGCTGCAGCATCCCCAATAAGGTATGAAATGACAAACGCTGTCCTCGACTGATGTGACCGGAATGCTGCAGGTTTCGTGAGAAAGTGAAGACAGCATTGGGTTAGGAAGGTCGAGAATTTCTGTGGGTCTCCTGAATACCGCTCAGGTGGTGCTAGAGGGACAACTGGGTCTGGGGTTACTTGCACCTGTACTGGGGCTTGACTCAAGCAATGGCGAGGTTTGAGCTGCCAGACTGCGCGCTTGCGCAGACAGGGTAGCATAGTACTGTCTGGACGCAGCCAACTCCCCCTGCAAGTCCTGCAAGGCCTTGGCAATCTCTTCCATGACTGAGATGGGGCTGACTACACCACTCAGGCGCCTGAATATTACGTGGGCTTGTGCTTCTCTCAGGAATGCTCAAGTCCAAGGCGCAGGAGCGATGCAGAACCAACCACCCCCTCTACGGACTCGGTGCCTGCAAGTCAAAGCTTTCACAGACCTCCTCGATCAGAGCTGGGAAGGAGGGTTAGTGTCTCGATGTTTGGATAGGTAAGGGGATTGTAGGGTAACCAGATTGAGGGATAGGGAGAGGTTATGGATAGGACTGGGGAAATAAGGGTAAAGGCGATGATTGCACACTTTTGTTTAGCCAATATTTTGCTTGGCTCACTTGAGGGGTCAATGTTCTAACACCCCTACATGTAAAGGTGTTCCCCTGCACACATGGTTAAAGAAATAAACATGAACCTGTTAACCCCAACATCAAGGAAGGTTGACCACAATGCCACAGTGGAGTATCAATCACAGGTTTAGCCCATATACATTTATACCCAAGTTAGTCAACATGCACTTGCACACTTAGCTGTTTTTTTATAGTCTGTAAGTCCAGTCCCGCAAGAGCTGTCAAGTCCTGTGCCACATCCCTGAAGTCTGTGGGTCCTTTTCACACTAGAAGAAAACAAAAGACAGCATTAGCGTATGCCTTTGAGTTTGGTGATCACTCGCTCCTCTCAGCGCATTCAACACACACACATCCCGCACTTGACGTGCAGAAGATTTCCAGATCCTATTGGTGTGCGCTGTTGCACGCGATTTGTAACACCTAATGATGTTTATCTGCTCAACATGGTCTTTCTTCAGACCGATCGTACATTCAGTAACACGCTTTTCGTCTCATGTGCCCATTGTTCCACGAGGCAAAAACACGTGGAGTTTCAAACGAATACTAAGTTATATCCTTTGCACCAAATTATGCTTTCCCGAAAAATCCCTGCCCACTTAGCTTTGGTCGGCGGTGCAGGGGCTCTGGAGGGGTTGATAAATGCCCCCTGCACTTTCCCCTTCTTTCCCAGTGAGTCCCAAGGCCAAGCGGTACTTATCTTTTAAGAGCGAGGGGCCGGATCGCTGCTCCAGAGGCTCTGGGCCCCTCACGTGTGATTTCTTTGGAGCTCTTGGGCGCACGTCCTGTCTCCTCGGATTCTAAAACACAAGCCCCGTGCCTCGGGGCTTGCGCATGCGTGTCAGCCTGCCACACCCAACACGGCTTACCATTGGCTCGTGGGCCCGCAAGGCATGCTGGGTAATGTTTTCCTTGTGTGCCTTTTGCTTGGTCTTGTAGTCTTTAAGTGTTTTACGCCTGCAGAAAGGGCATAGCAGCCATCTATAAGGCTGTAGGCTTTTAAACAATGGTGTCTGTGATGGTTTTAGCCCAACAACCCCAATAGTCCTTGCTGACCTCCATCAAATGGCTTAGGCATGCCAGATGGTAGTGCTTGGTAGCTGAAAGTCCAGGAGGAGCAGCGCAACATCCTAATGAATCATGCCAGCCAAGAAAGACCAGAGATCACAAAAGAAGCATTTGAGAGCACTATGAAATCCTGGAGACTGTGAGTAACTGTTTGCCTTACACTTGGCAATATCCCTGACATAGGAAGAGAGGAATGTGCTCAGGGCTATGGTCCAATGAAAAGTAGAGAAACCAAGAAGAACATGCTAATGCCTGTTGTTTATTTTGAAATCTGAGGCACTGTTTGTTCAGAGCCCCCCCCCCCACACAAACCCCAGACAAGCCCCTTTCATAAAAAAATAAACAAACCTGAGACCTTAAGATGGTTTTGGGTCTTTGGCTGATCCGTCGGCTGTCATATTACATACTCTGGTATGCAGATTTAAGCAGGTACCTGTCACAAAGAGTTATGTCTTTGGGTTGGTGCCGTAGATCTGGTAGACCTATGTGCAAGAAAATAAGTTTTAGTTTTACAGACTTGAACCAGTGAAGCTCACTAACTACTGGTGTCCTTGACATTTCCTTCAGTAATGATCTATTCTATAGGCATCATTGCGCAGCATCTGCCAGATATGAATCCATAGCAGCAGTGGCACAAGGGCCATCTGTGAATCAAAACCTCTGGTATCCAGTTCTGAGTGTAGTAACGTCAATGGTGTAGAGCAAGTGGCCAATAACAAGACTCTGAGAAATGTGTTATCCAATTTGTACAATAATGTTAAATTGCCATAACTCTACAGTTCGCCACCGTAAGAACCAGTCGGAATGGCTTTTGACGGAAGAATCTTTACAGCCAACTTTCTTCAGCTACTGCCAAGGACAATAGAATCTCAATGTGGCCAAAGTCTTTTGGCAGCAGCTCAAATTGCTGCATTTCATATGAACTTTGGGGGAAGATTAATATGAGAATTTGGATTCATTAAGTTGTGGATAAAGGGGGGCACAGGCTCGTTCATGAGAGGGTGAACACAGTAATGTACTTGTTCTTATTCTTGGTGCAGCTCCTTTTTTGTGATTTATTTTTTTAGGTTAGGTTTTTTCAACATTTCTTTTCTAGTTGTTTGGCTTATAGTTTTGTTTAGTTACAAATAATTGCTCAAATCCGGTACTCATTCTTGGACCGTCCAAGGATTACACTTTGAGTATGGCAGGTTCTAGCAGTCAGGTTATGGATTCAGTCAGAATAATATCTTGGAATGTAAATGGTTTGAAAAATAATATTAAAAGGAAGAAGGTATCGTTACACTTAAGGCATATGAGGGGGGACATCATTCTGTTGCAGGAAACACATTTTACAGAAGATGAGGCAACTAAGTTCGAGAGGGGATAGGAGGGACAGATGCTTCATTCAACTAATACTTCAAGTTCAAGGGGTGTTTCCATTTTGTTCAAGAAAAACTTCCAGGGCAAGGTGATTGATTCTAAAGCTGATAAATCGGGACGTTGGCTGACAATCAAACTCCAGATTCAAGAAATAAAATGCACTTTATGTAACATCTATGCGCCTAATATTAAGAGTGATACCTTTTTTAATGAATTGGGCATGGGCTGTTGAATAGTGGTGGAAGGGATTTGTTGGTGGGCGGTGACTTTAATCTGGTGGTTGACCCGCTTTTGGGCAGAAGCAGTCAGATGGTTTGGGATGGCAGGAAAAAAGACAGAGAGGCATTGCATTTATTGATGAGAGATTTTGATTTATCAGACCTATGGCGCCTAGAGCATCCCACAGGGAGGGAATATACTTATCATTCGGCTGCACATGATATCTATTCCCGTATTGATAATGTGCTTATATCAGGTCTAGTGACTCAGAATACCAGGGCCTGTGAAATAGAGGGCATCATTATCTCGGATCGTGTTCCCATTAAATTGGAACTTTCCTTGAGCTATTCATCGAACAAGACACGAATTTGGAGACTAAATACCATGGGCCTCATTACACGGTAGGCGGTAAGGGATTACCGGCACCGGTAAGGGCACCGGTAATCCCTTACCGCCCTACTACGAGGTCCCTTAGCGGGTCCCTTCCTTAACGCCAGGTCTGGCCTGGTGTTAAGGACGGGACCCGTTAAGGGACTTAAGAGCTAATAACGGTACCGCAAATTGGGGACTTACCGGGTCCTCCAAGGTCGGAATGACCTGGTAAGTCCCTTTTCCGGGAACACGGACCCAGAATGCAGTAAGGGGGTAGCCATGGCGCTAAAAGGGATTTGTTGGTGGGCAGTGATTTTAATCTGGTGGTTGACCCGCTTTTAGGCAGTAGCAGTCAGATGGTTTGGGATGGCAGGAAAAAAGACAGAGAGGCATTGCATTTATTGATGAGAGATTTTGATTTATCAGACGTATGGCGCCTAGAGCATCCCACAGGGAGGGAATATACTTATCATTCGGCTGCACATGATATCTATTCCCGTATTGATAATGTGCTTATATCAGGTCTAGTGACTCAGAATACCAGGGCCTGTGAAATAGAGGGCATCATTATCTCGGATCGCTAATAGCGCCATGGCTACCGCCTACCGTGTAATGAGGCCCCATGATTTTGAGAGATGAAGATTTAAAGAAAAACCTTGTTCATGAGGCAGAGGAATACATTAGGACTAATTTAAATGGAGAGATAGGGATTGATACAGTATGGGAGGCATTTAAGAGTGTGATGCCTGGGGTGGCCATGAAGGTGTCTGGGATAAGGAGGAAAAAAAAGAATGAGGTGAGGCAGCTGCAAACATCAATAAAGGCTATGGAAAAAGATTAAATGAGATCCCCTAATGCAGAGAAGTCCAGGAATCTAATGAGATTTAAATATGATTTAAACAAAATTCTCAGTGAAAATGCAGAATGTAATCTCGTTAGACCCAAGTGTATGTACTTTGAGGGGGAGAGAAATATGGGAGACTTCTAGCTCACAGGTTGAGACTACGAGATTCCGATAGAACAATAAGTGCAATCAAAACTGAAAATGGTGTGACCAGAGATCCAAATGAAATAAACAAAGTTTTCAAGCAATTCTATGAGAACCTGTATAGTGAAACTACATCTAATGACACAGGGCTTATTGTTATTGTTATTGTTATTTTGCATTTAAATAGCGCCTTATATACCATTGGTATGGTCTGAAGGCGCTGGTAGGTTGAACGCCCTTGGGAACCGAAGTTCAGATCAGTAGAGAGGGTAGAGAGAGTTAAAGGTGCATGTGAGCACCGGGTATGTGTGCAGCTCGTGCGGGATCCATGTAATAGCTGCTTCTTAATAGTAGGTGTGGTGGTTGAGAGATCAGGAGTATGTGTTCGTTCTGGCAGGATTTATCCAGACCGGATGTGGCTGCGTTAGGCCTGAGGAGAACGCCTGGCTGGGGGGGGTGTAACCAGCAGTGTTTACTTAGAATGTTGTGGAGTGAGCGGTAGATGTTGGTATGAGAACAGTTATACCGAATGGTGTCATAGTATCTCTGTGTTCTAGTTGAGTGGTGATGTAAAGGAGAGAGTAAGCATGGTGGTGGGATATGTGCTCTTTCAAATGTCTACGCACTCACTCCATCTACGTACTCACTCTCTCTATGCGCTCACCCCCTCTACCCACACACATCCTCTACGCGCTCACCCCCTCTACGCACTCACCCCCTCTACGCACTCACCTCCTCTACACACTCATCCCCTCTATGCACTCATCCCCTCTAGGCATTCATCCCCTCTACGCACTCACCCCCTCTACGCACTCACCTCCTCCACGCACTCACCTCCTCCACGCACTCATCCCCTCTATGCACTCATCCCCTCTGGGCATTAATCCCCTCTACGCACTCACCCCCTCTACGCACTCATCCCCTCTACGCACTCATCCCCTCTACTCACTCATGTGCTCCCAGCACTTATCATCTTTAAGCACTCGCATTTTTCACGCATTCTGCAGCAATATCAAGTTCTATATATTCATCTCTTCACTCATCCGTTCTATACGCTCATCCGTTTTATACACTTATCCACTCCTCTCCTCTGCTCTATCCACTCATCTGCTCTATCCACTCATCAACTCATCCGCTCTATCTACTCATCCACTCTATCCACTCATCCGCTCTATCCATACATCTGTTCCATCCACTCTATCCACTCATCCGCTCAATCCACTCATCTGCTCTATCCACTCGTCCGCTCTATCCACTCATCTGCTCTATCCACTCATCCGCTCTATCCACACATCCTCTCTATCTACACATCCGCTCTGTCCACTCTATCCACTCATCCGCTCTATCCACTCATCCGCTCTATCAACTCATCTGCTCTTTCCACTCATCCGCTCTATCCACACATCCGTTCTATCCACTCTACCCACTCATCCGCTCTTATCTACTCATCCGCTCTTATCTACTCATCCACTCTATCCACTCATCCGCTCTATCCACTCATCCGCTCTATCCACTCTATCCACTCAACCACTCTATCTACTCATCCGCTCTATCCACTCATCTGCTCTATCCACTCATCCACTCTATCCAGTCATCCGCTCTATCCACACATCCGTTCTATCCACTCTATCCACTCATCCGCTCTATCTACTCATCCGCTCTATCTACTCATCTGCTTTATCTGCTCATCCGCTCTATCTACTCGTCCGCTCAATCTACTCGTCCGCTCAGTCTACTCATCCGCTCAATCTACTCATCCGCTCAATCTACTCATTCTCTCTACCCACTCGTCCGCTCTATCCACTCGTCTGCTCATCCACTCATCCATACACTTATCCACTCCTCCGCTCTATCCACTCATCCGCTCTATCCACTCATCCGTTCTATCCACTCTATCCACTCATCCGCTCTATCCACTCATCCGCTCTATCCACTCATCCGCTCTATTCACTCATCCGTTCTATCCACTCATCTACTCTTCTGCTCAATCCATTCATCCGCTCTATCCGCTCATCTACTCATCCACTCATCCGCTCTATGCACACATCCGTTCTATCCACTCTATCCAGTCATCTGCTCTATCTACTCATCCGCTCTATCTACTCATCCGCTCTATCTACTCATCCTCTCTATCTACTCATCCGCTCTATCTACTCATCCGCTCTATCTACTCATCCTCTCTGTACACTTTATCCACTCATCCGTTCTATCCACTCATCCGCTCTATCCACTCATCCACTCATCCATACACTTATCCACTCCTCCGCTCTATCCACTCATCCGCTCTATCCACTCATCCGCTCTATCCACTCATCAACTCATCCGCTCTATCCACTCATCCGTACTATACATTCATCCATACTATACACTCATCCGCTCTATCCACTCATCCGCTCTATCCACTCATCCGCTCTATCCACTCATCAACTCATCCGCTCTATCCACTCATCCGTACTATACACTCATCCGTACTATACACTCATCCGTACTATACACTCATCCGCTCAGTCCACTCTTCCGCTCTATCCACTCTTCCGCTCTATCCACTCTTCTGCTCTATCCACTCTTCCGCTCAGTCCACTCTTCCGCTCAGTCCACTCTTCCGTTCTATCCACTCATCCACTCATCCATACACTTATCCACTCCTCCGCTCTATCCACTCATCCGCTCTATCCACTCATCAACTCATCCGCTCTCTCCACTCATCCGCTCTATCCACTCATCCGCTCTATCCACTCATCCGCTCTATCCACTCATCCGCTCTATCCACTCATCAACTCATCCGCTCTATCCACTCATCCGTACTATACATTCATCCGTACTATACACTCATCCGTGCTATACACTCTTCCGCTCTATCCACTCTTCCGCTCTATCCACTCTTCCGCTCAGTCCACTCTTCCGCTCAATCCACTCTTCCACTCTATCCACTCATCCGTTCTATCCACTCATCCGTTCTATCTGCTCTATACACTCATGCGCTCTATCCACTCATGCGCTCTATCCACTCATGCGCTCTATCCACTCATCCGCTCTATCCACTCATCTGCTCTATCTATTCATCTGCTCTATCCACTCGTCCGCTCTATCCACTCATCCGTTCTATCAGCTCATCCGTTCTATCCGCTCATCTGTTCTATCCACTCTATACACTCATCCGCTCTATCCACTCTTCCGCTCTATCCACTCTATACACTCATCCGTTCTATCGACTCATCTGTTTTATTGACTCATCCGTTCTATCCCCTCCATCCACACATTCGCTCTATCCACTCATCCGCTCTATACAATCATCCGCTCTGTACAATCGACAGGTCTGTACGTTCATCTGTTCCAGCGATCTACACACTCTCCGCACTTCCATATTCACCCAATGTCCACATTCATGTGCTCTACATACTCATCCGCTCCACATACGCATCCGTTCAACACATTTATTCGGTTTACGCTCATCCGTTCTGGACATTCCTCTGTTTTACGTACTCTTGCGTTCTACACGCTTCTCTGTATTTGCACACTCATCTGCGCTACACAGTCGTCCGTTCTACACAACCAGCCGCTCTACACACTCATCCACTCAACATGTTCATCCATTGCATACACTCATCCGATCTACATATTCACTCGATTTCCATACTCATTCGAAATATATAGGTATTTGTTCTTCCACTCATGCATTCTTCAACTCGGCGCATTCATTTGTTCCACCTGTTTTATCCATTCTAACTAATTTCGTTCACTCCGCATGCATTCTGTCATTTCTGGAGTTTAAATCTCTTTACTGTTTCCGTATGATTTACTCTTATTAGCCATTTCATTGCTTTGATCTACTTTATTCGTTTAATTCTGTTTGTACTTCAAGTTTATGTTAGGGGTTATTAGCTTTCCTAATAAAGTGGAGACACTTTGTTTTCTGGAAATTATTGGTTTGAATAGATCCCAGTGCTAAGGGGTCTCTTATGGACTGGCAGCTCCAGGCAAAAAAATATTTCAAATACCTACTTTTTTGAACGACAGAACCCCTCTCGCTACTTTCCAAATTACCAAGTGGTGCCCTCCTCGCTCTCTTCATTTAGGGGTTATTAGCTGTCATTTTCTCGCATCAGGTGGTTTGATGGATTGGAGTCATTGAGTTGCTGTTAGTTTGTTTGGGTTAGTTTGGTACGGGTTGGTTTTAGGGGAAGAGCCAGGTTTTAAGCAGTTTGCGGAAAGACGTTAAATCCTCAGTTAGGCGGATGTGGGGTGGGAGTGAGTTCCATAGCGTGGGGGCCAAAGCTGAGAATGATGAACCGCCTAACCTGCTTGAGTTTGTCTTCGGTATGCCCAGGAGGCCGGCTGAGCTTGATCTTAGGGTGTGTGGGGGGTGGTAGGGTTTTAGCTTGTCTTGAAGATATTGAGGTCCGGTTTTGTGCAGAGCTCGATGGGAGATGCACAAGGTTTTGGAAGTTACCCTTTGTGCTACTGGAAGCCAGTGCAGCGTCTTAAGGGCTGGGGAGATGTGGTCTCTTGGGCCGAGCGCAAGTAGCAATTTGGCTGCAGCGTTTTGTGCCCTTTGGAGTTTATTCAGTTGGTACGCGTGGATTCAAAGATATAGGGGGTTTGCGTAGTCCGGTCTTGATATAACGATTGATTGGACCGCAAAGAGTCTGTTTGGAAAGGAGAGATATGGAAAGATGCGCCCATGGGTTTTAAGGTGGCAGTGGCAGGACTTTGAGACGTTGTTGACTTGGCGCGAGAGTGTTAGGTCGGAGTCAAGGGTGCATCCAAGATTTTTCACTGAGTTGGAGGGTGTCGATGAGTTGCCCATGGCGAATGGCCAGGGTAGTGGGTGCGGAAGAAGTTCGGAGTTGCCACATACCATGATTTCTGTTTTGGAGGGGTTCAACAGGAGGTGGCTCTGGGTCATCCAGAGTTGTATGTCAAGGAGGCAGGAGGCCAGGTCTGGTCAGGAGTTGGGTTTTGAGTTCAGGAGTTTTAGAATATTGTCATTGGCGTAGTTGTAGCACAGGATTTTGTGCAAACAAATTATTGGTGGGAGGGTGATCAAGTAGAGATTGAACAGGAGGGCAGATAGGCATGCTCCTTGTGGGACTGGTCGGGCTTGGGAGGTGTAGGTGGAGAGTATCGTTATTTGGTACTGATCTTTGTGGAATGAAGCTACTCATTTAAGTGCGATTACACTAATTCCTAGGGAGTGGAGGCGGTCTAGAAGGATTGAGTGATTGATTGTGTCAAAGGCGGCGGATAGGTCAAGAAGGATTAGTGCTGCGCATCCCGCAGAGTCTGCCGTCATTTTAAGGTCATCCCCAATTGAGGTTAGGGTGGTTTCAGTTCCGTGACGGGCTCTGAAACCTGATTGAGCGGGGTCTAGGAGATTGTTGTCTTCGACAAAGGCGTTTAGTTGGGAGTAGGCGGTTCGGTCAATGAGTTTGACAAGGAATCTGGTGTTTGAGATGGGGTCGTTGTTTTTGGGCACGAGAGGGTCGAGTGAAGGTTTTTTAATTAGAGGTTTGACATGAACCGTTTTGAATTCGTCGGGAAAGATACCAGAGGAAAGTGAGGCATTTATGATGGATCTTACATGTTCTCCTGCGCAAGTGGAAGCGAACATTTCTTTGAGGGTTGTGGCTGGGCAAGGGTCCAGTGGCGAGCCAGATGGTTTGCGGGCAGATAGAAGTTTGAGAAATTGCTCTGGTGATATTGGACTAAAGGATTCGAACGATGGTTGCGTAGTGGTCGCAGCTGGTGAGCTGGCCTGTATGGGGGGAGAATTGCTTGGTGGATGTAAGAGAGCCAGTTTGGTGGCTAGAGTATTTGTTATTTCGAGAGCTGTGGTGTAAAAGTGGGTGGAGAGTGAGTCGAACAGTGATTGTGAAGGAGTCGGGACAGTCGTGTTGCAAGCCGGACTGCTGAATTCGGAGATGATTTTGTGGAGATCCTTGCTTGGGTTTTTGCAGTTTAGGATTCGTGAGTTGTAGTGGGCTTTTTTTGCTTTCCGGATTTCGGCTTTGTACTGGTAGAGGTGTCTGGCCAAGATGGCCCTGCTCTCCTGGGTTTTGTCCTTCTGCCATTTGCGTTCTAGGTATTTATATAGTTGTTTAGTGATCTTCAACTCAGGAGTGAACCATCTGGGGAAGAAGCCACGACGGGTTGATGGTTTGCAAGAGGGTGTGAGCCGCATTATAGATGCATTGAGCCATGAGTCAAAGGTGTCAGGGGTTAGTTGATTGTTGAGTTGGCAGGTAGGAGGTGGAGATTGGAGGAGTGCGTCGGCTAGGTCCGGAACGATTATTAGTTTTTTCCAGCATTTGCGTAGATTCAGAGGTTCAGATTTGAGTATGAGAAGGGGACGGGTGAGTGAATAGCGAACGAGAGAATGAAATGATCGGACCTGAGGATAGGGGTGGGGGGCTTTAAGTGAATCAGGGTGTTGGAGCTAAAGATGGCATCAAGAGTGTGTCCTTTATAGTGAGTCAGGCCGTTTATGTGGGGTTGGAGGTTAATTGCGTCCAAACTGTCAACCAGAGAGTGAGTCATAGGGTTGGTGGGGATGTCGAGCCATATGTTGAAGTCTCCAAGAAGGGTGAGGTTGGGATGGTTTAGTTGAAGGGTGTCAATTGAGTCACAGAGGTTGTTTGCGAATTGTCTATCGTAGCCAGGGGGCCTGTAGATTATTAGGAAGTTGTGTGAGAGCGACGGTGAGAGGGATAGTTTAACGAGGAGAGATCCGCAGGAAGGAATGGAAGGTTGGTTGTCAATGATTGAGGCGTGGAAGAGAGACTTGAAGACGAATGTTACTCCACCTCCTCTGGAGGGGCGGTTCAGTGGGATGAGGGAGTAGTCAGGGGGGAAGGCTTCATTAGCGATTGGGGCGAAGTCGTCAAAGAACCTAGTTTGGTGATGAAAACCAGGTCTGGTTTGTTAGAAGCGGGGAGGTCAAAGATGCAGTGTCTGTTTTTTGCTACGGATCGGGCATTAAATAGGATGCAGTTCACATCGGCAGGCGAGGTTGGTCTCGGAGCGGAAGGGGGTGGTGGCAGAGGGAGTGGAGGCTGGAGAGGGAGAGGGGGAGAGTCAGTGATGTTCGATGGGAATAGCAGTTGAGCAGAAAAATTGGCGGGCATCGGGCGGGATTGGGTAGCTGCGTGTGTTAGGATGATCGGGTTTGGTTCGGGGGATTTGAAGGTGGGGTGTAGGCGGTTAGGAGTTTCAGTTGCAGTTGATGAGAAATCGAGGGAGAGGGGTTTCAGGAAGGGTGAGCCACAGGGGAAGGAGGAGAGTGGGGGAATGAGGTGGTGGGTCGAGACAGGGGAGGCGAAGAGTGCTGAGAGATTGTAGGGGACCAGGTACGTTTCCTCTTTAGTTTCTTTGTTGCAATTGGAGTGTGAGAGAGGGTAGGAGGGTCAGAGGGGGAGAGGGATGTGGCTTCGGTTCTTGCTAGGGATAGGCGTGCAGTTTTTAGGGAGGGGAAAGGTTGCGGTCGGGGAGGGAAAGTTGGGGGGGTTTGAGGGCAAGGCGGCGGGCGGACGCTTGCAGGGCGGGGTGTGCTAGGTATGAGGGGAGCAGGGATGGTTGACGTTGGCTGGACGATGGTGGGGTTTAGGGGAGGAGTGATCTTGGGGTGGTTGGCTCACCATCGTGCCCCACTGGCTTGGTGTTTGGAGAGAGGAATGGCACGGAGTGCGAAGGAGCGTGGGCTGATTTGGGAAGTGGGGGATAGGAGGGAAGGCAGATCGGGGAGTGGGGACGTCCACGGCGGTTGTTTCCGACAGACTGTTGGTTTGAGGGTGCACTCATGCTTGGTACTGGCTTTTAGGTGGATTTAGGAGGGCTTTCGAATTGTAGTTTTAAGATCAGGCACACTTCCAAGTTCAAATTGCACAGAGATGATATTAGGCTATTAGGTATTATTAGGTACACTTCTAGGATCAACTGTACACAGGGATGATATTAGGTTTAACTCTAGATTCAATTTTGTATAGAGGGGATATTAGATTATTAGGCACAGTTCTAGATTCTATATGAAATAGATATACTGTTAGGTATACTAATAGGATTAATTAGGATATTTAGGCATGCTTCTTAGCCTCAATAGTGTCGTGCACACTTCTAGATTGAATTAAGCACAGAGGGACTATTCTGGACACTAGTCAGTTCAATTAGGACACGTTAATAGGCGCACTTCTCTCAATTCAACTTTATACAGGGGGGGGGGTATAAGGCATGAATATAACTCAACTTTGCACAGGTAGGCGCATTTCTCTCAATGCAAATTTATGCAGGGAGGGTATTAGGCATGAATCTAACTCAGCTTTGTCCAGAGAGGCTATTAGGGAGATTAGTCGATTCAACCCGGCAAGGTATTAGACTATTATTATATTTCACAGAGAAACTATTGAGAACAATTCTAAATGCAACTTTCACAGGCTATTGGGCGCACTTCTAAATTCACAGAGGGGCTATTGGGCACACTTCTAAATGCAACCTTCACAGAAAGGCTATTGGGAACAATTCTAAATGCAACTTTCACAGAGAGGCTGTTGGGCACATTTCCAAATCCACAGAGAGGCTATTGGGAACAATACTAAATGCAACTTTCACAGAGAGATTATTGGGCACACTTCTAAATGCGTCTTTCACAGAGAGGCTATTGGGAACAATTCTAAATGCAACTTTCACAGAGAGATTATTGGGTACACTTCTAAATGCGTCTTTCAGAGAGAGGCTATTGGGAACCATTCTAAATGCAACTTTCACAGAGAGGTTATTGGGCATACTTCTGAATGCAACTTTCACAAAGAGGTTATTGGGCACAATTCTAAACTTTCACAGAGAGGCTATTGGGCACACTTCTAGATTCACAGAGAGGCTATTGGGCACACTTCTAAATGCAACTTTCACAGAGAGGCTATTGGGCACACTTCTAAATTCACAGGGAGGCTATTGGGCACATTTCTAAATTCACAGAGAGGCTATTGTGCACATTTCTAAATTCAAGAGAGGGTGTTGGGCACACTTCTAAATTCGCAGAGAGGCTATTGGGCACATTTCTAAATTCACAGAGAGGCTATTGTGCACATTTCTAAATTCAAGAGAGGGTGTTGGGCACACTTCTAAATTCGCAGAGAGGCTATTGGGCACACTTCTAAATGCAACTTTCTCAGAGAGGCTATTGGGCGCACTTCTAAATTCACAGGGAAGTTATTGGGCACACTTCTAAATGCAACTTTCACAGAGAGGCTATTGGGCGCACTTCTAGATTTACAGAGAGGTTATTGGGCACACTTCTAAATGCAACTTTCTCAGAGAGGTTATTGGGCACACTTCTAGATTCACAGAGAGGCTATTGGGCACAATTCTAAATGCAACTTTCACAGAGAGGCACACTTCTAAATGGAACTTTCACAGAGGGGCTAATGGGCACACTTCTAAATGCAACTTTGACAGAGAGGCTATTGGGCACACTTCTAGATTCGCAGAGAGGCTAATGGGCACACTTCTAAATGGAACTTTCACAGAGAGGCTATTGGGCACACTTCTAGATTCGCAGAGAGGCTAATGGGGACACTTCTAAATGCAACTTTCACAGAGAGGCTATTGGGCACACTTCTAGATTTGCAGAGAGGCTATTGGGCACACTTCTAAATGCAACTTTCACAGAGAGGCTATTGGGCACACTTCTAAATTCAACAGGCAGGCTATTGGGCACACTTCTAAATTCACAGAGAGGCTATTGGACACACATCTAGATTCGCAGAGAGGCTATTGGGAACAATTCTAAATGCAACTTTCACAGAGAGGCTATTGGGCACACTTCTACATTCAACAGGGAGGCTATTGGGCACACTTCTAAATTCACAGAGAGGCTATTGGGCACACTTCTAAATGCAACTTTCACAGAGAGGCGATTGGGCACACTTCTAGATTCGCAGAGAGGCTATTGGGCACACTTCTAAATGCAACTTTCACAGAGAGGCTATTGGGCACACTTCTAAATTCAACAGGGAGGCTATTGGGCACACTTCTAAATTCACAGAGAGGCTATTGGGCACACTTCTAGATTTGCAGAGAGGCTATTGGGCACACTTCTAAATGCAACTTTCACAAAGAGGCTATTGGGCACATGTCTAAATTCAACAGGGAGGCTATTGGGCACACTTCTAGATTCGCAGAGAGGCTATTGGGAACAATTCTAAATGCACCTTTCACAGATAGGCTATTGGGCACACTTCTAAAATGCAACTTTCACAAGCAGAGGCTATTGGGCGCACTTCTAAACTCACAGAGAGGCTATTGGTAACAATTCTAGATGCAACTTTCACAGAGAGGCTATTGGGCACACTTTGAAAATGCAACCTTCACGGAGAGGCTATTGGGAACAATTCTAGATGCAACTTTCACAGAGAGGCTATTGGGCACACTTCTAAATGCAACTTTCACAGAGAGGTTGTTGGGCACATTTCTAAATGCAACTTTCACAGAGAGGCTATTGGGCGCACTTCTAAATTCACAGAGAGGCTATTGGGAACAATTCTAAATGCAACTTTCACAGAGAGGCTATTGGGCACACTTCTAAAATGCAACTTTCACAGAGAGGCTATTGGGCACACTTCTAAATTCACAGAGAGGCTATTGGGAACAATTCTAGATGCAACTTTCACAGTGAGGCTATTAGTCACTCTTCTAAAATGCAACTTTCACAGAGAGGCTATTGGGCGCACTTCTAAATTCACAGAGAGGCTATTGGGAACAATTCTAAATGCAACTTTCACAGAGAGGCTATTGGGCACACTTCTAAAATGCAACTTTCACAGAAAGGCTATTGTGCGCACTTCTAAATTCACAGAGAGGCTATTGGGAACAATTCTAAATGCAACTTTCACAGAGAGGCTATTGGGCACACTTCTAGATTCGCAGAGAGGCTATTGGGCACACTTCTAAATGCAACTTTCACAGAGAGGCTATTGGGCACACTTCTAGATTCGCAGAGAGGCTATTGGGCACACTTCTAAATGCAACTTTCACAGAGAGGCTATTGGGCACACTTCTAAATTCAACAGGGAGGCTATTGGGCACACTTCTAAATTCACAGAGAGGCTATTGGGCACACTTCTAGATTTGCAGAGAGGCTATTGGGCACACTTCTAAATGCAACTTTCACAAAGAGGCTATTGGGCACATGTCTAAATTCAACAGGGAGGCTATTGGGCACACTTCTAGATTCGCAGAGAGGCTATTGGGAACAATTCTAAATGCACCTTTCACAGATAGGCTATTGGGCACACTTCTAAAATGCAACTTTCACAGAGAGGCTATTGGGCGCACTTCTAAACTCACAGAGAGGCTATTGGTAACAATTCTAGATGCAACTTTCACAGAGAGGCTATTGGGCACACTTTGAAAATGCAACCTTCACGGAGAGGCTATTGGGAACAATTCTAGATGCAACTTTCACAGAGAGGCTATTGGGCACACTTCTAAATGCAACTTTCACAGAGAGGTTGTTGGGCACATTTCTAAATGCAACTTTCACAGAGAGGCTATTGGGCACACTTCTAAATTCACAGAGAGGCTATTGGGAACAATTCTAAATGCAACTTTCACAGAGAGGCTATTGGGCACACTTCTAAAATGCAACTTTCACAGAGAGGCTATTGGGCACACTTCTAAATTCACAGAGAGGCTATTGGGAACAATTCTAGATGCAACTTTCACAGTGAGGCTATTAGTCACTCTTCTAAAATGCAACTTTCACAGAGAGGCTATTGGGCGCACTTCTAAATTCACAGAGAGGCTATTGGGAACAATTCTAAATGCAACTTTCACAGAGAGGCTATTGGGCACACTTCTAAAATGCAACTTTCACAGAAAGGCTATTGTGCGCACTTCTAAATTCACAGAGAGGCTATTGGGAACAATTCTAAATGCAACTTTCACAGAGAGGCTATTGGGCACACTTCTAGATTCGCAGAGAGGCTATTGGGCACACTTCTAAATGCAACTTTCACAGAGAGGCTATTGGGCACACTTCTAAATTCAACAGGGAGGCTATTGGGCACACTTCTAAATTCACAGAGAGGCTATTGGGCACACTTCTAGATTTGCAGAGAGGCTATTGGGCACACTTCTAAATGCAACTTTCACAGAGAGGCTATTGGGCACACTTCTAAAATGCAACTTTCACAGAGAGGCTATTGGGCACACTTCTAAATTCACAGAGAGGCTATTGGGAACAATTCTAGATGCAACTTTCGCAGAGAGGCTATTGGGCACACTTCTAAATGCAACTTTCTCAGAGAGGCTATTGGGCGCACTTCTAAATTCACAAAGAGGGTATTGGGCGCACTTCTAAATTCGCAGGGAAGTTATTGGGCACACTTCTAAATGCAACTTTCACAGAGAGGCTATTGGGCGCACTTCTAGATTTACAGAGAGGCTATTGGGCACACTTCTAAATGCAACTTTCTCAGAGAGGCTATTGGGTACACTTCTAGATTCGCAGAGAGGCTAATGGGCACACTTCTAAATGGAACTTTCACAGAGAGGCTATTGGGCACACTTCTAGATTCGCAGAGAGGCTAATGGGGACACTTCTAAATGCAACTTTCACAGAGAGGCTATTGGGCACACTTCTAGATTCACAGAGAGGCTATTGGGCACACTTCTAAATGCAACTTTCACAGAGAGGCTATTGGGCACACTTCTAAATTCAACAGGCAGGCTATTGGGCACACTTCTAAATTCACAGAGAGGCTATTGGACACACATCTAGATTCGCAGAGAGGCTATTGGGAACAATTCTAAATGCAACTTTCACAGAGAGGCTATTGGGCACACTTCTACATTCAACAGGGAGGCTATTGGGCACACTTCTAAATTCACAGAGAGGCTATTGGGCACACTTCTAGATTTGCAGAGAGGCTATTGGGAACACTTCTAAATTCACAGAGAGGCTATTGGGCACACTTCTAGATTTGCAGAGAGGCTATTGGGCACACTTCTAAATGCAACTTTCACAAAGAGGCTATTGGGCACACGTCTAAATTCAACAGGGAGGCTATTGGGCACACTTCTAGATTCGCAGAGAGGCTATTGGGAACAATTCTAAATGCACCTTTCACAGATAGGCTATTGGGCACACTTCTAAAATGCAACTTTCACAGAGAGGCTATTGGGCGCACTTCTAAACTCACAGAGAGGCTATTGGTAACAATTCTAGATGCAACTTTCACAGAGAGGCTATTGGGCACACTTTGAAAATGCAACCTTCACGGAGAGGCTATTGTTAACAATTCTAGATGCAACTTTCACAGAGAGGCTATTGGGCACACTTCTAAATGCAACTTTCACAGAGAGGTTGTTGGGCACATTTCTAAATGCAACTTTCACAGAGAGGCTATTGGGCGCACTTCGAAATTCACAGAGAGGCTATTGGGAACAATTCTAAATGCAACTTTCACAGAGAGGCTATTGGGCACACTTCTAAAATGCAACTTTCACAGAGAGGCTATTGGGCGCACTTCTAAACTCACAGAGAGGCTATTGGTAACAATTCTAGATGCAACTTTCACAGAGAGGCTATTGGGCACACTTTGAAAATGCAACCTTCACGGAGAGGCTATTGGGAACAATTCTAGATGCAACTTTCACAGTGAGGCTATTGGGCACACTTCTAAATGCAACTTTCACAGAGAGGTTGTTGGGCACATTTCTAAATGCAACTTTCACAGAGAGGCTATTGGGCGCACTTCTAAATTCACAGAGAGGCTATTGGGAACAATTCTAAATGCAACTTTCACAGAGAGGCTATTGGGCACACTTCTAAAATGCAACTTTCACAGAGAGGCTATTGGGCACACTTCTAAATTCACAGAGAGGCTATTGGGAACAATTCTAGATGCAACTTTCACAGTGAGGCTATTAGTCACTCTTCTAAAATGCAACTTTCACAGAGAGGCTATTGGGCGCACTTCTAAATTCACAGAGAGGCTATTGGGAACAATTCTAAATGCAACTTTCACAGAGAGGCTATTGGGCACACTTCTAAAATGCAACTTTCACAGAAAGGCTATTGTGCGCACTTCTAAATTCACAGAGAGGCTATTGGGAACAATTCTAAATGCAACTTTCACAGAGAGGCTATTGGGCACACTTCTAGATTCGCAGAGAGGCTATTGGGCACACTTCTAAATGCAACTTTCACAGAGAGGCTATTGGGCACACTTCTAGATTCGCAGAGAGGCTATTGGGCACACTTCTAAATGCAACTTTCACAGAGAGGCTATTGGGCACACTTCTAAATTCAACAGGGAGGCTATTGGGCACACTTCTAAATTCACAGAGAGGCTATTGGGCACACTTCTAGATTTGCAGAGAGGCTAGTGGGCACACTTCTAAATGCAACTTTCACAAAGAGGCTATTGGGCACATGTCTAAATTCAACAGGGAGGCTATTGGGCACACTTCTAGATTCGCAGAGAGGCTATTGGGAACAATTCTAAATGCACCTTTCACAGATAGGCTATTGGGCACACCTCTAAAATGCAACTTTCACAGAGAGGCTATTGGGCGCACTTCTAAACTCACAGAGAGGCTATTGGTAACAATTCTAGATGCAACTTTCACAGAGAGGCTATTGGGCACACTTTGAAAATGCAACCTTCACGGAGAGGCTATTGGGAACAATTCTAGATGCAACTTTCACAGAGAGGCTATTGGGCACACTTCTAAATGCAACTTTCACAGAGAGGTTGTTGGGCACATTTCTAAATGCAACTTTCACAGAGAGGCTATTGGGCGCACTTCTAAATTCACAGAGAGGCTATTGGGAACAATTCTAAATGCAACTTTCACAGAGAGGCTATTGGGCACACTTCTAAAATGCAACTTTCACAGAGAGGCTATTGGGCACACTTCTAAATTCACAGAGAGGCTATTGGGAACAATTCTAGATGCAACTTTCATGTGAGGCTATTAGTCACTCTTCTAAAATGCAACTTTCACAGAGAGGCTATTGGGCGCACTTCTAAATTCACAGAGAGGCTATTGGGAACAATTCTAAATGCAACTTTCACAGAGAGGCTATTGGGCACACTTCTAAAATGCAACTTTCACAGAAAGGCTATTGTGCGCACTTCTAAATTCACAGAGAGGCTATTGGGAACAATTCTAAATGCAACTTTCACAGAGAGGCTATTGGGCACACTTCTAGATTCGCAGAGAGGCTATTGGGCACACTTCTAAATTCACAGAGAGGCTATTGGGCACACTTCTAGATTTGCAGAGAGGCTAGTGGGCACACTTCTAAATGCAACTTTCACAAAGAGGCTATTGGGCACATGTCTAAATTCAACAGGGAGGCTATTGGGCACACTTCTAGATTCGCAGAGAGGCTATTGGGAACAATTCTAAATGCACCTTTCACAGATAGGCTATTGGGCACACTTCTAAAATGCAACTTTCACAGAGAGGCTATTGGGCGCACTTCTAAACTCACAGAGAGGCTATTGGTAACAATTCTAGATGCAACTTTCACAGAGAGGCTATTGGGCACACTTTGAAAATGCAACCTTCACGGAGAGGCTATTGGGAACAATTCTAGATGCAACTTTCACAGAGAGGCTATTGGGCACACTTCTAAATGCAACTTTCACCAGAGAGGTTGTTGGGCACATTTCTAAATGCAACTTTCACAGAGAGGCTATTGGGCGCACTTCTAAATTCACAGAGAGGCTATTGGGAACAATTCTAAATGCAACTTTCACAGAGAGGCTATTGGGCACACTTCTAAAATGCAACTTTCACAGAGAGGCTATTGGGCACACTTCTAAATTCACAGAGAGGCTATTGGGAACAATTCTAGATGCAACTTTCACAGTGAGGCTATTAGTCACTCTTCTAAAATGCAACTTTCACAGAGAGGCTATTGGGCGCACTTCTAAATTCACAGAGAGGCTATTGGGAACAATTCTAAATGCAACTTTCACAGAGAGGCTATTGGGCACACTTCTAAAATGCAACTTTCACAGAAAGGCTATTGTGCGCACTTCTAAATTCACAGAGAGGCTATTGGGAACAATTCTAAATGCAACTTTCACAGAGAGGCTATTGGGCACACTTCTAGATTCGCAGAGAGGCTATTGGGCACACTTCTAAATGCAACTTTCACAGAGAGGCTATTGGGCACACTTCTAAATTCAACAGGGAGGCTATTGGGCACACTTCTAAATTCACAGAGAGGCTATTGGGCACACTTCTAGATTTGCAGAGAGGCTATTGGGCACACTTCTAAATGCAACTTTCACAGAGAGGCTATTGGGCACACTTCTAAAATGCAACTTTCACAGAGAGGCTATTGGGCACACTTCTAAATTCACAGAGAGGCTATTGGGAACAATTCTAGATGCAACTTTCGCAGAGAGGCTATTGGGCACACTTCTAAATGCAACTTTCTCAGAGAGGCTATTGGGCGCACTTCTAAATTCACAAAGAGGGTATTGGGCGCACTTCTAGATTTACAGAGAGGCTATTGGGCACACTTCTAAATGCAACTTTCTCAGAGAGGCTATTGGGTACACTTCTAGATTCGCAGAGAGGCTAATGGGCACACTTCTAAATGGAACTTTCACAGAGAGGCTATTGGGCACACTTCTAGATTCGCAGAGAGGCTAATGGGGACACTTCTAAATGCAACTTTCACAGAGAGGCTATTGGGCACACTTCTAGATTCACAGAGAGGCTATTGGGCACACTTCTAAATGCAACTTTCACAGAGAGGCTATTGGGCACACTTCTAAATTCAACAGGCAGGCTATTGGGCACACTTCTAAATTCACAGAGAGGCTATTGGACACACATCTAGATTCGCAGAGAGGCTATTGGGAACAATTCTAAATGCAACTTTCACAGAGAGGCTATTGGGCACACTTCTACATTCAACAGGGAGGCTATTGGGCACACTTCTAAATTCACAGAGAGGCTATTGGGCACACTTCTAGATTTGCAGAGAGGCTATTGGGAACACTTCTAAATTCACAGAGAGGCTATTGGGCACACTTCTAAATGCAACTTTCACAGAGAGGCTATTGGGCACACTTCTAAATTCAACAGGGAGGCTATTGGGCACACTTCTAAATTCACAGAGAGGCTATTGGGCACACTTCTAGATTTGCAGAGAGGCTATTGGGCACACTTCTAAATGCAACTTTCACAAAGAGGCTATTGGGCACACGTCTAAATTCAACAGGGAGGCTATTGGGCACACTTCTAGATTCGCAGAGAGGCTATTGGGAACAATTCTAAATGCACCTTTCACAGATAGGCTATTGGGCACACTTCTAAAATGCAACTTTCACAGAGAGGCTATTGGGCGCACTTCTAAACTCACAGAGAAGCTATTGGTAACAATTCTAGATGCAACTTTCACAGAGAGGCTATTGGGCACACTTTGAAAATGCAACCTTCACGGAGAGGCTATTGGGAACAATTCTAGATGCAACTTTCACAGAGAGGCTATTGGGCACACTTCTAAATGCAACTTTCACAGAGAGGTTGTTGGGCACATTTCTAAATGCAACTTTCACAGAGAGGCTATTGGGCGCACTTCTAAATTCACAGAGAGGCTATTGGGAACAATTCTAAATGCAACTTTCACAGAGAGGCTATTGGGCACACTTCTAAAATGCAACTTTCACAGAGAGGCTATTGGGCACACTTCTAAATTCACAGAGAGGCTATTGGGAACAATTCTAGATGCAACTTTCACAGTGAGGCTATTAGTCACTCTTCTAAAATGCAACTTTCACAGAGAGGCTATTGGGCGCACTTCTAAATTCACAGAGAGGCTATTGGGAACAATTCTAAATGCAACTTTCACAGAGAGGCTATTGGGCACACTTCTAAAATGCAACTTTCACAGAAAGGCTATTGTGCGCACTTCTAAATTCACAGAGAGGCTATTGGGAACAATTCTAAATGCAACTTTCACAGAGAGGCTATTGGGCACACTTCTAAAATGCAACTTTCACAGAGAGGCTATTGGGTACACTTCTAAATTCACAGAGAGGCAATTGGGAACACTTCTAGATGCAACTTTCACAGAGAGACTATTAGTCACACTTCTAAAATGCACGGAGAGGCTATTGGGCGCATTTCTAAATTCACAGAGAGGCTATTGGGAACAATTCTAAATGCAACTTTCACAGAGAGGCTATTGGGCACACTTCTAAAATGCAACCTTCACAGAGAGGCTATTGTGCACACTTCTAAATTCACAGAGAGGCTATTGGGAACAATTCTAAATGCAACTTTCACAGAGAGGCTATTGGGCACACTTCTAGATTCGCAGGGAGGCTATTGGGCACACTTCTAAATGTAACTTTCACAGAGAGGCTATTGGGCACACTTCTAAATTCAACAGGGAGGCTATTGGGCACACTTCTAAATTCACATAGAGGCTATTGGGCACACTTCTAGATTTGCAGAGAGGCTATTGGGCACACTTCTAAATGCACCTTTCACAGAGAGGCTATTGGGCACACTTCTAAATTCACAGAGAGGCTATTGGGAACAATTCTAGATGCAACTTTCACAGAGAGGCTATTAGTCACACTTCTAAAATGCAACTTTCACGGAGAGGCTATTGGGCGCACTTCTAAATTCACAGAGAGGCTATTGGGAACAATTCTAAATGCAACTTTCACAGAGAGGCTATTGGGCACACTTCTAAAATGCAACTTTCACAGAGAGGCTATTGTGCGCACTTCTAAATTCACAGAGAGGCTATTGGGAACAATTCTAAATGCAACTTTCACAGAGAGGCTATTGGGCACACTTCTAAATTCAACAGGGAGGCTATTGGGCACACTTCTAAATTCACAGAGAGGCTATTGGGCACACTTCTAAATGCAACTTTCACAGAGAGGCTATTGGGCACACTTCTAAATTCAACAGGGAGGCTATTGGGCACACTTCTAAATTCACAGAGAGGCTATTGGGCACACTTCTAGATTTGCAGAGAGGCTATTGGGCACACTTCTAAATGCAACTTTCACAAAGAGGCTATTGGGCACACGTCTAAATTCAACAGGGAGGCTATTGGGCACACTTCTAGATTCGCAGAGAGGCTATTGGGAACAATTCTAAATGCACCTTTCACAGATAGGCTATTGGGCACACTTCTAAAATGCAACTTTCACAGAGAGGCTATTGGGCGCACTTCTAAACTCACAGAGAGGCTATTGGTAACAATTCTAGATGCAACTTTCACAGAGAGGCTATTGGGCACACTTTGAAAATGCAACCTTCACGGAGAGGCTATTGTTAACAATTCTAGATGCAACTTTCACAGAGAGGCTATTGGGCACACTTCTAAATGCAACTTTCACAGAGAGGTTGTTGGGCACATTTCTAAATGCAACTTTCACAGAGAGGCTATTGGGCGCACTTCGAAATTCACAGAGAGGCTATTGGGAACAATTCTAAATGCAACTTTCACAGAGAGGCTATTGGGCACACTTCTAAAATGCAACTTTCACAGAGAGGCTATTGGGCACACTTTTAAATTCACAGAGAGGCTATTGGGAACAATTCTAAATGCAACTTTCACAGAGAGGCTATTGGGCACACTTCTAAAATGCAACTTTCACAGAGAGGCTATTTTGCGTACTTCTAAATTCACAGAGAGGCTATTGGGAACAATTCTAAATGCAACTTTCACAGAGAGGCTATTGGGCACACTTCTAAAAGCAATTTTCACATGTATAGGATGGAATTTCCAAATGCAAATATACTACAGATATAATGAATTTACACTGGTGATGCTTTGTTAGATGAGTGGTAGGGTAGTATGGCGTGAAGTAATTGCTTCAGTCCACGCCTTTGCCACACTTACTTATTGTTGGCTTCTTGCTTCTCCTGCGGATACCTGCAGATACGTCTCGGTGCCGTCTCTGTAGGAGCCGTCCTTTGCCTGGGGTCCTTAGCCGCAGGGGCTGCCGGGCAGAGAGCTGCCCAGGGGGGACTAGCAATGAAAGGGGGACCCTCTAGACGGGACCAATCAAGGCGAGGGTTTGCGGTTCGGGAGGCGGGAGACAGGGGAACACGGAAGAGGGAGCGGGGAGGGAACAGGTGGCGACCAAGGCTCTGAGGGGCCTGAAACAGCGATGGAGGGCCCGGAATGGGCTGTGGGAAGCTGAAAAGGGCACACACACTCGCCGGGCTTCCTTGCAGTAAATGGGGCCTGGTGAGGTTACTCGGCCGCTAGGCCTGGCAACACACGGTCTTCGGGACCAATAAGGCGGGGGGCGGGTCAGGAGGCAGGAGAACATGGAAGAGGGAGCGGGGAGGGAACGGGTGGCCACCAAGGATCCGAGGGGCCTGAAACAGCGATGGAGGGCCCGGAATGGGCTGTGGGCAGCTGAAAAGGGCACACACACTCACCGGGCTTCCTTGCAGTAAAATTAATGTAGATAGAGGTGTTTTGATTTACAAATGTTTCCACTCACATGGCCAGTTAAGGTTTCTAGTATCTGATATCCCAATATCCTAAAAATAAATAGAACAATCTAGGTGGTTTTCTTGAGGAGAACCTGGTAATACAAATCTATTTGATTCAGTTCTTATTAGGAGAGCATGATGAACCTCACAGATCTGTGGGTCAAATGACATATATCCAATACCAGCTGAATGGGGATTATGTCGGTCAGCTGTGGGCTGGGGCGACTGGACACAAGACCACGTTTCAATTGTGATAGCACACGTGAATTATTATCTGCACAAGAAATCGTGTGGGGCAGGTTGAAGGGGTTAAAGAAACTATGGCAGGCTGGGAATAGACAACTGATATCAGTGTTAGGGTCAGCAAAATGAATGTTGTCTGGGGTGTTCCCAACTCCAAACACAGACAGTGAACATATTTACGGTGAGAAAAGTCAATGTTCTTTCAGGGGTCACCACTTCACACCCAGATGGGAAAATTGTTAGAGTCGGAAAAGTTAATGTTCTTGTGTGTCCACCTTCCATAGTCAACCACAGAAGATGCTTTGAGTTTCCAAAGTAAATGTGAAATAATAATAATGAAATAAAAAGTCTCTCACAATTGTTCCAAAAGACTCTGCCATCGCCTGACCATGACTGGAAAGTGGCATAATATACTGTGATATTTCTCTTTGAGTTGCAGCCTTTCTAAGTTCCTAAAACCAATGATGAAGTCTCCAAGACATCAGACCCTCTGAGCTCCATGGGTTACTGGTCTAGAAATGTCACTGGGTCATTGGCGTAAAGGGAAGGATAGCTGCCCCTTCCTCTTTAGGAGATTAACCTTTCCAGGAGTCCGACAGCAGGCCTTGGGCTATCCCCCTCTCTCCTGTGTCTCTCTCTCTGTACTATATACCAGGACTATACAGAAATGCACAAAAATGTCGACCTCGTAACTCGACTGTGCAGTTACGGCGACTTTGGTGCATTTTGATTTACCGACTCCCATTGCTGCGCCCAAGCAGACTGGGGGTTCCAGGGATGTTGCCTGCCCGCCTTGTAACGGGACAGTAACGGGAGTCGGGAGTTGTGGGGGTGTCCACCGCTTACTATTGAGGTAAGCAGGGGCCTAGTAAGTTAAATAAAAAGCACCCTGCGACGTCAGCTCCGACCCACGTAAGTGGGAGGAACTGACGCTGCAGGGATAGCGGGGAGTCTGCAGCGCACACAGAAGTGTGCTGCTGTAAAAGTAAGTGGGGTGGAGGGTAGGGTAGGGAAATGCGGACTGGGGGACGTGGGTAAAGTGATCTATTTGATCACTGCGCCGCACCGTAACTGGCGTCGACATAGATTCAGACTGAATCCCTAACTTAGTCTTTCCTGCCTGTAACTCTAACCCTGTGTTCCCCTGTATAACAATACTGTCACTTTCTTCCTCATGCCTCTATGATCCATCTTAATCCACCCAGGGCCAATGGAACGTCCCTAACATTACTGGCAAGTTGGAGTGCCTGTTCTCCTCCCTCTGTCACAGGAGAGGTAACTATATTCCCCCTCTGGCGTGGTGGTTTTACTCCAACCTCCTCTCCAGATGGCAACAACTTTTGTCTTTCTGCTTTCCTCAATAGTTTCTTCCAGTGTATTACCTCCAGATTGATCACTAATCCAAAATATTTCTCTCCCTCTCTCTCCTTCTCACCTCTAATAAGCCTGTCTTCAGTTAATAGCCCCTCTACCCCCAATGCTTCCCTTCCTGATGGGAGCATTCTTCCTTCAAGACAACTCTCACCTGAGGACCACCTGCCTCCTCTAGTATAATTATGTCTAGATGATACTTTTTCGTAACTCTCCTCCGTTCCCAAACTAGGTCCTTCCAGATGATACCTCTGTTCCTCCATTATTAATGTTCTATTAGGACATCCCTTGTCAGGTGCACAATTGTGTGCCAATGAGGCCGGAGAGTCACTGACATTCTATGCCCGGGCGGGAGCAAATGCTTGCATCTTGCAATGTGCTTGCACCCGTCTCAGAGCCATGTACCTCGACACGGACTAGTGCATTTCCAGCACCTCCATAGCATGGATCCACGGCAACCTGCCCCACAGACCTAATTCTCCCCTGTACTTACCTTTCCTTACCTGGTGGTCCTTGACGCATGCTGGTTCCGGTGACTGTTCCAGGCTAACAAGAAAGGGTGGGTTTAGAAATGGGTGTGGAAGGGTAGGTGGTTGGAGGTGGAAGTTGGGTGGCTAGTAGTAAGATGGGGTGTAGAAGGGTGAGTGGGGATAGAAGCTCACTGTCTCCCGAGCCCTGGTTCTCTCGAAGCTGGACTACTGTAACAGCCTCCTCTTAATCTGCCTGCCTCCACTCTCCGCCCTCTGCAACTCATCCAGGACAGAACTGCGAGACTTGTCCTTGGCCTCAAGCCCAGGGACCGTATCTCTCCAGGACTGAAATCTCTACACTGGCTCCCAGTGGCTGCGAGGATTAAGTTCAAAACCCTCTCCATTGTCCACAAGGCCTTCTGCGGCCTGTGGCCTAAATACCTTCAACTCTCTCTTCCTAAATATCTTCCTTCCCGAGCCCTTCGCTCATCCGTCTCCAACTCCCTCAGGGTCAGCCGCTTCTCGAAGCAACGAGCTGGGGGTAGATCTCTCTCCGCGGCAGGGGCCTCCCTCTGGAACAGCCTTCCTGCCTCCCTGAAACTTGAGGAGAACCATCTCCGGTTCCAGAAGCACCTCAAAACCTTCCTCTTTGCTTCTGCTTTCTCTCTCTCTCTCCCCTGCTAAATTCTTCACTGAAACTGCACTGAATCTGCAACTGGGCCACTCTCACCGACCTCGGTCCTGGGCCCAGTCACTCTCCACTTGCACTGCCTCCCTGGCAACCCCTGCACTGCGGGACTATCTCTGTATCCCTACAGCCCCCCCTTCCCAGCACTTGCCTGCACTTACCTTGCACTTGCCACCAGCTGGCCCTATTTATTTATTTTATTCTACTTACCTTGTACTGCACTCCCCCACTCCCCTTCCCCTTGCACTTTTTCCCTTCCCCCTACCCCTGCACTTGCGCGATCTAAATGACACCTGGCCTAGTAGGATCGTTGTCTGTCTTCCCCTTGTTCCCCCCTCCCTGCCTCGTCCCGCCTTGAAACACTTGTGTATAGGCGCGTTACAAATGCCATATCATATCATATCAATGGTGTGGAAAGGTGGGGTGGGAGTAGAGAGTGGTACTGAGGGTGGATGGGTGATGTTACAGAGCAGTGGGGTATGGTGGGATGGATGGGTTAGGAGAGGTGGGAGGGGTGTGTGGAAGGGTGGTGGGGTAAAAGGGTGGGAGGAAGAGGAGGATGAACATGTAGAGTGAGAATGAGGATGGGTAGGTGGGTGGTGATAGATGGGATGATGAAGGGTGAATGGGTGGTTGTAAAAAGGGATGAGAATGGGTGGGTAGATTAGAGGGTTTGGGCAAAGGTGGGTGGGTGAAAGGGGTGAGGAAGGGCTGGTTGGTGAGGCTAGAGAAGGGTGAGGAAGGTTGGGTGGTGGTAGTGAGGAGTCAGGAAGGGTGAGTGGTGGTAGAGAGGGATGAGGCCAGGTGGGTGGGGGAAGAGAGGTGTATTGAAGGGTATGTAGGTGTGGAATATGGGAGGCTGGAGGTAAAGAAGGGTGTAGAAGGGAGGAGGTAGAGAATGATGTTGTAGGGTGGAGGGAGGGGGTAGAGAGAGGTATGGAAGCATGGGTTTGTGGGGATAGAGTGGGGTGTGGAAGGGGGTAGTGACAGGTGTGGTTGTAGAGAGTGGTGCAGAATAGTGGGAGGGTGGTATATATTGTGAGCAAGGGAGAGTGGGTCGGGGTAGAGGAGGATGGGCAAGGGTGGGTGAGGGTAGAAGAGGGCAAGCAAGGGTGGGCGGTGGTAGAGCAGGGTGAGCAAGGATGGAATGGTGGTGTAGAGGAGGAACAAGGGTTGGAGTGTTGGGTGGAGACTGATGAGGAATTGTAGAGAAGGTTGAGCAAGGGTGGGTGTAGAGAATGGTGAGCAAGGGTCTAGAGGCGGGTGATCAAGAGAAATGGTGGGTGGGGATAGAGGGGTTGAGAAACGGTGGGTGGGTGGTCTAGAGAAGAGGTTGTGAAGGCAGGGTTAGAAATTGAGTGTAGCTGGGAGCTATTTAGCTCCTGCTACTAGCCTAGGAGAGCCTGGCAAGCTTGAAAACAATAATTACCAGGAGATACTTTTGGTTCCCCAGGCCAAACGATGCCTTAGAAACATGAGTATTTGAGAATGCTTATAAAGAAGGATTAGGACACATCTAGTACACATTTAAAACATAATGAATCAAAGATAATGGACAAAAAGGTCAAGTGTGTATCTCAAGTGGAAGTTTTACAGTGCGCTAGGTACTCGCTCCTGATTCCCCAGCGGTAGCTCCTGCCTACTGGGTGATGCCGACACCCAGGAGCTAGTTTTAGCTCCTGCTCATCGAATCTTAATTTTGAACCTTGTGAAGTATGGGTGGATGAGAGGGGTGAGAGGTGTGGGCAAGCAGGTTTAAGGATGGGTGGGAGGTGGGTAGAAAGTCGTCAGAAGGAGTGGGTGGGCGTAGAGTGTGGTGCAGCCGGGGTGGACGCAAGGGGTAGAGCGGGAGGTAGGGATGAAAAGGGGTGGTGGTAATGTAAAGGTAGAGTGCTGGCAGAGGAAAGAGTGGAGGCGTGGATAGTGAGGGTTGAGAGTGGGGGTAGGAATTGTGTGGAGGGGTACGTTGTGAGGTGGGGTGGAGCATAATGGTGCAGTGGAGTAGGGTGATGTGGTGTAGTCGAGGCATGGTAGAGTGGAGTGGTGTAGGAGTGGTGTAAAGTGGTTTTGTAACGGTGTGGAGTTTTGGTGTGGAGTGGTTGTGTAAGGTGTGGGTATGGGTATGAGGTGGTGTGGAGTCGTGGTGTAGAGTGGAGTGGTGGTGTAGAGTGAGGGTATGGTAATGCCGTGAGGGTGGTGGTGTGGTATAGCATGGAGTTATGGAGTGTTGCAGAATGGGATTGTGCAGCAAGGCTTCAGAGGTGTGGTGATGTGGAGTGGTTGTGTGGAAAGATGTAGGGTAGGGGTAGTATAGAGTGAGTAGTGGAGTCGGGGTGGTGTACAGTGAGGTGTGGAGTCGTGTGTGATGAAGTGGATTTGGGGTGTAAAGGTGTGGAGTAGCATGGAGGTATGGAGTGATGTGGAAGTGTGGAAAGTGGGTGTGCAGAGGGGCTGAGGATGTGTGGTGACAGCACTCCACATAAGATTTTGAAGTGGGAGTAGTTTACACCCTGAAAGTTGGGAGTAAAATTATTTTTATGGGAGTGAAAACATAAGTCCCGTTCCCAATGGGATTATTTTATAAACGAGTAAAAATATGTCCAACTATACAACAGAAATGTTTTTGTGAGAAATACTTGGTTGCACCAAGTTATTCATTCACCTTAAAAGTTACATTTCACCTTTTCTGTAATGATATTATTGTCTTCCTGTAGTACTACATGCACTGCCGATGTAAACACATTCATGGAGCAGTTTGGAAGAAAACAGGAGTGTAAGCTCCTATTTACCCATTTCCCATTTTTCTATTGTGGTATTTTTACTCCCTATCTTTATTTTTGGGAGTATTTGCCTATTTTGGGGGAGTAAAAGTGGCTGATATACCCCTTATCTATGAGGCTGTGTGTTGATATGGAGTGCTGCTGTGGAAAGATGGAGTGGTGGTGTGAAGTGATATGGTGGTGATGTGGAGGGAGATGTGGTAGTGTGGAGGCGGGGAGTGGAGTTGGGATGTTGAGTGATGGTATATAGTGGGGTGTTGTGGGTATGTTAAGTGTCTTGGGATGAATCTCACAGATCTGTGGGTCAAATGACATATATCCAATACCAGCTGAATGGGGATTATGTTGGTCAGCTGTGGGCTGGGGCGACTGGACACAAGACCACGTTTAATTTGGGATAGCACACGTGAATTATTATCTACACAAGAAATCATGTGGGGCAGGTTGAAGGGGTTAAAGAAACTATGGCAGGCTAGGAATAAACAACTGATATCAGTGTTAGGGTCAGCAAAATGAATGTTGTCTGGGGTGTTCCCAACTCCAAACACAGGCAGTGAACATATTTACGTGAGCAAAGTCCATGTTCTTTCAGGGGTCACCACTTCACACCCAGCTGGGAAAATAGTTAGGGTCAGAAAAGTCAATGTTCTCTTGTGTGTCCACCTTCCACAGTCAGCCACAGAAGATGCTTTGAGTTTCCAAAGTAAATGTGAAATAATAATAATGAAATAAAAAGTCTCTCACAATTGTTCCAGAAGACTCTGCCTCGCCTGACCATGACTGGAAGTCGGCATCATATACTGTGATATTTCTCTTTGAGTTATTAAAAAGTTATTACATTATTTTTATGGGAGTGAAAATATAAGTCCCGTTCCCAATGGGAGTATTTTATAAACGAGTAAAAATATGTCCAACCATAAAACAGAACAGGTTATGGACAGGTTCTTTGAAACATTTAAAATAAATCAAGTGACAGAGCCCAAAAAGGAGTTCCTGGACTTAGATGAAGTCAAAAAAGCAGTTTGGAGTTTGAATCTGGAGAAATGCGCAGGACCAGATGGGTTGCCATCGGAATTCCACCGTGCAATGCCAGAATGTGTTTTAAATCTAATGAAGGAAAAAGGTTTATCAATAGCAAATCAAGGGGTTTTACACCACCCTCGCTTTGTCATGCAACAATATCCCTTTTACATAAACCAGATCAATCAGAACTGGACCCGGGAAACTATAGGCCTATCAGCTTAATAAATTCAGACAGTAAAATATTGTCTAAGATCTTGGCCAGCAGGCTGGAGAAGGTTGGTACATCAGAGCCAAGCTGGTTTTATTAGGGGTAGAGTCTTGGCAACGGACATGAGGAGGATATTACTTACCCTGGAGTAGTGTCCGAAATTGAAACTGCATTCAGTGGTCCTATATCTAGATGATGAGAAAGCATTTGATAGAGTGAGATGGGACTTTTTATTTTACACGGTGGAGAAAATGAACTTTGGATGGGAATTTCTGAAATGGTTCAGGGTATTATACAGTAGTCCCACAGCAGAGATGAATACTAATGTACAAACATCTGAGAAATTAGAGTTGCAGCGTGGGACACGTCAGGGGTGCCCTCTATCCCCTCGACTCTTCGTGAACTCTTTGGAACCTCTGGTTGAAGCAATAAGATCAGATGCCAAGATTGTGGAAGTCAATTATAATGGGGTTTGCCAGACGCTCTGGCTATATGCTGACGACCTGTTAGTGGTGCTACAGAAGTTTGGAACATCGATTGTGGAACTGATGAAGGTAATTGAGGATTTTTGACTAATATCAAACTATAAGATCACTTGGACTGAATCAGAGGCCTTGCCATGTTCAAATTCTGCCAGTAATATATTATTTAAGAATTTTGGGTTCAAATGGTGTCCATCCAAGATGAAATACCTGGGCATCTGGATCACCAGGAATCTGTAGCAGATGATGAGTACTAATATGGATTTGATTATACAAAAAAATAAAATCTGAAGTTGATCGTTGGTTTGCACTCAATCTGTCATTAGGTGGCAAAGTCAATGCCTTTAATATGTTACTAACACCCAAAATCCCCTATGTTCTAAAGCATGATCCCCATCCCAGTGAGGAAGTCAACTTGGAAGAAGTTGGACAGCATACTTCAGTCTTTCCTATGGGATAGGAAAATTCCAAGGCTAAAATTATGGAAATTACAGCTTCACTATGAAAAAGGGGGCTTCAACATCCTGAATTTTGAGAGATACCAGCAGGCGTTCACGCTCCGACATATCGAACCATTCATATCGGGACAAGAGGATGAGTGTGCTATGGCGGAGGCGAATGGGGCAGGGCCTTTGGACAGTTGGGCTATCCTCTCCACAACAAATAGAGAACATGCAGCCAGCTCCGATTTTACAGAGTTTTTGAGAACTCCCTGGAGTGCTTATGAGACAACTTCACAATTGAATACTGGAAGATCTGACACTTCTCCCATTTAGTTGAATCCGAAAATTAAGATAGACAATACAATCTTATTCTGGTGTAGCTGGTTCAATGCTGGTATCCAGAAAAGTTGAGACTTATTTGAGGGGCAAAGATGGAAAACTTTCAGTGAATTAAAGAATTAATATGATTTGCTTGATGGCTCATATGGTGATTACAGGAGACTGAAGAGAGCGGTGAACTTGGCCATTTTATATAGATCTAATTTAGTGCCCGACCTTAAGAAGATAAGCAACAGTGGTCATATGGCCTCAAGGATGTATAATCTCTTAAAAGGGTTCTCTGAAGTAAATAAGAAGATTTTGGATTCCAGGTCAACGATTCTGATGGAATAAATGACTGAAGGAAGGTGGATAGATCTTTGCAGTAACATAAAGAGGATGTCCTTGAGCATAGAGGAAAGAGCTTGTCAGGTGAAGATCCTCAATCAAATATTTTGGACATCAGTTCGCTTGTTTAGGTAAGACCTAAATGATACAGACATCTGTTGGAGTTGTGATATGGATTGTGGCACGATGAAACACTTATTCTAGGAGTGCATTAAGGTGAAAGATTTCTGGTGCGGCATTGCCATGGTGATGAATAGAGTGTAAAATGAAAACATGGTCTACAAATTTGAGAGAATGATCCTAGGAGAAACCACTCTATTAGAGGATTTGAATCAACATCCAGTAACTTGGATTTTGAGAGGGGCCTATGTGGCAAAAAGATTGATTTTACAGGACTGGAAATCGAAAAATATTATGAAATGTGACATTTGGTTAGAGGAAATGTATCACATCTGTAATATTGAAAGAGTGGTTTACTCAATGCAGAAGAAGGATTCGTTGTTTTGGAAAATTTGGGGGACTTTTTTGAGCTTGGACGTGGCTTGAACATGTTTCTCTGGGAGTGGATGGCTGTTACGATAAGTAAAACTCTTCTTTTACTTTCATATAGAAATGTTACAGTCATGCAGTTATACGTTTGTGTGGATGCAGGTATTTGCAAATTTGAAACTACAATGTATGCTCTTTACTGGATAGTCAGGTGTGGTGGGGAGGTTTTTTTTCTCCTCTGTTGATTTGTTCTTCATGTTGTAGTTACTTGTTCACGGGAGATTGGTGGTACTTAGCTGTTTGTACTTTTGTAGGGGAGGCGGATATGAAATCTATTGGTTTATTGATGTTCTTATGGTTATTCTTGTTTTGGAAAATTCTGAATACATTTGTTCCTAAAAAATAAATGTCCAGCGGACAGTAGAGGTAAAACAAAGGCCCAGATATTCATTCTGTTTTACACCTCAAACTTGAAATAATTACTTGATGGGTTTCGGCCTACTACCTTCATAACCTTTCTTTTGTCAGTGTTGATGAGCAGGTCATGTCTATTGCAAAAAGAGTCAAAAGCTGTCAAAAGGTTCTTCTAAAATAAATGACTGACCTGGCCATCAACACTTTGCCGTCAGCATAGAGTGATGTAGTCCGGGAATGCTTGGAAATCAAAGGCAAATCCACTTTAGCAATCCAAGTTCCTCCAATACTTCTTTGAGCTTTTGTAGGCCCTGCTTGAGAAGGAGATTCTGAGCCTGTTGGGGGCTCTACTTGAGAAAGAGAACTCGAGCTTGCTGTGAGCTCTACCTGAGAATAAATAGAGAATCCAGGACTGTTTTGGGTTCAATTCAATGAGTGCAGGTATCACATTACAGTAGTTGATCCAAAGGAAACATGATCACTTTCTTTCAGTACAAGGGAAAGTAATTCTATGAGGACATTGAAAGGGGGAAAAATATTGGGAAACGCTGAGTCCCATTTTCTCACCATACGTACCATGTAATGCATAAAAGTGTCAGATCTGACCCGTTTGTGAATTAAAACAATTGTATAATATCAATCTAATCTGCGTCTGTCCGTTTTTCATTTCCATCCTGAAGATCATGGAAATGTTTGGAAAAATCATTTTAATTTGTGTGCATTCACTAAAATATAGGCTATAGTATTTCTGTGAATCTGCATCCTTTACCACTGAAACAGCATTATTCCTGTATTGAGGCAGTATTTCAGGATAACCTCTGCAGTAAAGGTAATTACCATTGTCAAGAATATGACAAAAACAACCCCACCTTTAATGAAGTCTTTATTCTCCTTCTGAGGTGGTTCTGGACACGTGGGTTTCAATTTCATGCAATAATATTCTTTACTCGTCCTCATAGTGATTTAAGAATGAAGACCTCAATTCACACAGTGCAATCTAACTTCTCTTTACTGTTTCTCCACACAGTCACTTCTCCAGAGAGATTTGGCAATGTAGACTTCAAATCCCACAATATTATATTTCTTGAAATGATTGTTTCACCACACAGCCTCTTCCTTCAATGGATTTGGAATGTAGATTTCACGTCCCACAATGTAATGTTTCTTGACCCTATTGTCTGTCCTCACAGCAACATAGCGTCTTCTTCAGAGGGAATTTGATTTGGGGATACAAATGTCAGCCCATGCAGTGCAATTTTTCTTCACCATATTTTCTTCTCCATGCAGCATCTTCCTCAGATGGATTTAGGAATACAGATTTACATTTCCACAATGCAATGTTTCTTGACTTTATTGTTTGTCCACACAGTCTCTTCACCAGAGGGATTTGGAAGCACAGACTTCATTTCCAGCAATGCAACATTTCTTCATTGTATGATTGCTGTACAACAAACTTCCTTGAATATTGTAGATCTTTGAGACTTGTGAGAAATGAATATAGCCTTTTTGAGTCTGTCCCTGGAAATCCCTAGTCCTATCATTTTAAATGAGGTACATGTGGGGTCAGTGGATTGAAATACGCAGGGTAATAAATCCTCCAACGGGAGAACAGGACCTCCTAGCCCACAGAGACACTAAAGACTTGTCAGAGACGTATGATTACCCATGACAGTGAAGTAACTATCCCCTGTATATATTGCATTGCTCATGTATCTATTAAGCGAGTTATCAACACCCAATAAGGCCTTATAATTATACAACATAATTGACAACGAGGAGTCAACTGAGACCCCCTGACTGATGATGCAGGGTGCGACACCACCCCCGCCATTTCTACAAACATGCGTGTGAGTGCCACTTTTTATTTACTCTAACGGCATTGCCTGCTTTGTGAGAGTCTGATTTGTGCTGCTTGTTTACTTCATTATACTTACCCGACTCCCTTGTGAGCTTCCAGGCAGTAAGGACTGCCATCAGCCTTGTTACTTGACTTAAACATTCTATCTTGTGCTGTCTTTCATTTTACTATGTGTTCTCGCATGGGGGTATGACTGTAGTTCTCGCGAACTACATTTCCCAGTCTTCCCGGTCCTTTCCTCCCACTGGCAGCATGTCAGCGCTGGTGCGCATGTACAGGTCAGTTGTCGCCGGGCATAAATACACATCAGTTTGCCCCCGATACCTTCCGTGTATGCGTGAGTCCCACTTTTAATTTACTCTAACGGTATTGCCTGCTTTGTGTGAGTGCTGATTTGTACTGCTTTTATACTACATTATACTTAACGGACTCCCTTGGGAGCTTCCAAGCAGTAAGGACTGCCATCAGCTTTGTTACTTCACTTAATCATTCAAACTTGTGCTGGGTTTAATTTTTCTACATGTTCTCGCATGGGGTAGAACTGTAGTTCTCGCGAACTACATTTCCCAGTCTTCCTGGTCCTCTTCATCACGCTGGCGGCGCGTCAGCACTGGCGTGTATGCAGAGGCTGGTTGTCGCCGGTTTGAGTCCGGCTTGCATCCGGCTGCTTTGCCTATTTGCTAATCTTCTGTGCCCAGGTAAGGCTCAGGGCTGCCTCCCTGGTTCTTCTTGTCGGGTGCAGCTGACTCTGGATACCAGATCTGACTTAGATATGTGTCTGCAAACAAACATTATCCCATGCAAAACTGATGGACAGAACCTACTCTCCAATGATGTCCCCACTTCCATGAAGAGCATGGCTAAAGAAGGCACCCTTGGCGGCCCACTTGCCCTCTCTCTACTTAACACATGCTCCCTCATGTTACATGGGATTGAGGTGTTAGATCTACTCTATCAGTCCAATTTCGAATTCTTCGCAATCACTGAGTCCTGACTCAGTCACTCCATTCCCAGTGAAGCCACACCTGCAGTCCCCCGGACTATGAGATACTCCGAGCAGAATGTGAAAACACAAAGGGAGGGGGCGTTGCTCTGCTATACAAGGCAAAGTTTCAGTGCCACCGCTTGCCTCATGACCCTCCTGACGATTGTGAATCCCTAGTGGCCAATCGCAGAATCAATGACAATATCTCTCTTACCATTCTTGTCATCTATAGGCCTCGTAGACCTCTTCCATTGTTCGAGGAGCAACTCTTACACCTTCTTAATAAAACATCTAACATGAATACACCAATCATCCTGTTAGGGGACTTTAACCTTTGGGCCAATGTGGCCACAGATAAAGCCGCTAAGACACTGCTTGCTGCACTGAACACAATTGGGTTTCCCCAACAAGTTAAAGAGCCTACTCACATAGGAGGCCATGCCCTTGATTGGATTCTATTACATCTGGTCTCTGCCTCTATTCCTTCTATCTCTCCTTGCCGCTGGTCTGATCATTTTCTTTTAACCTTTTTTGTAAATCTTCCGGTATCCCCATCTACAGTTGATACCCTCCCAAGACAGTTTATTAAGACAAGATGCTTGAAAAATCTCACTTCCGGGAAACTATCCCATGCACTGAGTCTCAAGTTGGGCCATCTTGAAGACTATAACAGTGCCTCTGATCTCGCTGCCCATTTTACAAACACCCTTGGTGCAGTCACGGACGACCTAGCGCCCTTCACCACCAGATGTGTAAAGCCCGAAACCCTTACACAAAGTTGGGTTAACAGTGATATTCTGACCCTTAAACATCTCAGGAAAGCAGCCGAACGAGCCTGGCGGAAACGACCTTCACCAGCTACTTTAGCCCCTTACAAACTGGCAGTGAAGAACTTTAAGGCCTACGTGATCCAGGCCAAATCTTCCTATTACATCACAAGAATCCTACAAGCCAAATCCAACTCTCAAGAACTATTTGCCATCCTCAGGGACTTTAAGAGCAAACCTCACACCAAAGTTGTACCACCTAAGGATGCTGTCTGGTGCCAAACAATTCATGACACGTTTACTGCTAAAGTTGCTTCTCACTTGCAATCCAGCACATCTCACAATGTCCACATTTCCTCTTCTAGGCCCACTCCAAGGATCACAGGGCCCTTTATCCCTCCCTTCGCCTTGTCTAAACCTGCATTCTCCTTCATTCCATGCACGGAGGCCGAAATCACCCGGATCATATCTAACATGAAGCCTACCTCATTTAAGGGTGATTCATGTCCTTCAAGGTTCGTGGTCAGCTGCCTTGATACTCTAGGCCCTTGGGTTACCAAACTCATCAATCAGTCATATCTTGAAGGGTGTGTTCCCTTAGATCTCAAAGAGGTCTGGATCACTCCCCTACTAAAAAAAAGACAACCTTGATCCCCTTCAGCCAGAAAACTATCACCCAATTACCAATGTTCCGTTCTTCCTCAAGGTAATGGACTGAGTTGCATATCTGCAACTTCAGAAATTCATTAAGGAAAATAATATGGGCATGATTCATGGAGCTGTTTCCTATGGGAGTGTGCCATTATAAAACACTTCCATGAATCAGGCCCTATATTGGGCCCCCACCAATCCGGCTTCCGAGCTTGACATGGCACAGAAACTGCCATGCTCGACCGTAAATCCAATCTCTCTTCTATCATCGACAAGGGCCACCCGGCCTTCCTTATGCTGCTCGACCCCTGTGCCACCTTTGACCTGATGATAGACGATGCCCGTTCCTCTTCCACCACACTCACCCGTGGTGTGCCCCAACGCTCCTCCTTATCGCTCACTCTGTTTGATATTTACATTCTTCCTCTTCTGGTGATCCTTGATGAACTGGGTGTCCTCTATACTAATTATTCAGATGACACTCAGGTCATCCTAAAACTCTCAGGCATATATTCCCAGGATTCTCAGGCCATCAGTTCCCTATACTCCACCATTCTCTCCTCGATGGTAGCAAATTCAATGGCCCCCAATGGCGAGAAAACCGAGATTCTTATCACCGCTTCCAGCCATACGCTAAGGAATCAGGCTCCAGATTATGCTAACTTCTCTATCGCCAACACCATTATACCCCTTGCCACGAGCAACAAGACGCTGGGAATCAGCCTTGCTTGATGTTAGGGCACTTTGCAGTTGCATGTAAGTGGCGCAACAGAAAAGTGACAGCCATACGAGCCGAAGAAGGGGATGAAGGAAACAGCTTGTCTGAAGAAGAAGGAAAACCCACCATAATAATGGTTAATAGCTCAAGAGCTCGGAGGGAAAATCCACATCACATCATCAAGGTGGGTGGTAAGGAGATGAGAGTATTGGCCAACACAGGGTCAGATTTGACAATGCTACCCATACACACATATATACGGAAATGGTAGGGAGAGACAATGTAGAAGTGTTGAGCACAAAACACAAGCCCACTGTATTCTGAGGCGCCTCAGTACAGTTGTCAGGGTATGCAAACTGTGCCATTGAGTTTAAAGAAGAGAAATCAGAATCAGGGTTTACTTTGCTAAGGAAGGTCCAGCGGTCCTGGGATGGGACGATGAAGCCAAACTCAAAATCAAGCTAGACGCTAGTAAGGAGGACCAAATACTGATGTTAAATGCAGGAAGAGCGCCAGTGTCAAAAGATGTCCCCAAGTTGTTCTGTGAAGGACCTGTAGAATCAAGAACTATGTACAAAAGATAATGGTCAGAACCAATGCAAGGTGTGTCTTGTGCCAGCGACAGCAAGAAACGTGTTGAAGCTGAAACTGGAAAAGACGGTGAAGGAGGGCCCCATTGAAGAAGTGGAGTTGTTGAAGTGGTTGAGTCCAGTTGTGCTAATCAAAAAACAGAACTCGAATGATTTGAGGGTATGCTTAGACCTTTGCAGTCTAAATTTGGAGGTTATTACAGACAGCTACCCTCTCCCCAGCATCAACAAACTGTTACTAATGATGAAGGAAACCAACGTAATTTCCAAGCTAGACATGAGGGACGCATATCACCAAATATACTTGAACAAAGAATCAAGGTCCCTCACCGCGTTTATCACCCCATTCGGCACATATCAGTTCACATGGATGCAGTTTGGGTTATCGTCTGCAGCCTCGGCATTCCAGTGGATGATGGACTCATTGCAACGCGATGTAGGAAATGTCTCGTATTTTCAAGACGATATCTTAGTATATGCTGTCATCCGCAATCGCCACCGCGGTTGGCGGCTCCTTCCACGTTGGACACTGCGAACTGGCAGATAGGGATTGCAGTCCCTTCTTTGTTTCTGGTATAGGCCCATTGGCCGGGCGCAGGGCTGCCGGGAGTTAAATTCTCCTTCCTCCCGGCAGTCGCTGCGTTTCAACCTCGCTGGTTCTCACTCCAGCTTCCCTGGTTCCTTCGCTCTGTTTTGTGGCTCCTCCTGTTATCCTCTGCCCACTTCGGCTTCGGCAGCGGATCTTGGTGCCGGCTTGATTTTGCTCTCCTAGCGAATCTGTTTACCTTCTTTCCTTCTGTCTCTCTGCCTTCTCCTCCGGCAGTGGATCTCCCTTTTCCTTTTTCCGTCGCTGACCTTTCGGCGATCCTTGTGTTCTCTCTTTCCCCGCTCAGTCGCTGCTTCGGCGGCGGGTCCTGCCTTTCTCCTTTGCTGCTTCCCTCTCCGTTAGCGGTTCTCCAGTTTTCCCTTTCTCACTTCCTCTTTCTCTCTGGGTCGTGTTCTCGGGGCCCGGTGGTTCGGCAGTACCTTACCCACCACGGCTGCCGGTTCTCTACCTCGTAGGGATTCTTCTACTCAACCACAGTATTATCCTCAGCTATCGGAGTGTGTTCCTCATCATCCTTCTGGCAGCTTTCGGCACTTCTTCACATCGGCAAGTTCTGCCTTGGACTTTCGCCTGCCTACGATCTCCTTGCTAAGGGTTTTTTCCCCTGTGTGAGTTTTTCCCTGATTTTCCGGCCTGCTCCCGGAAGAGGAGCCCCGGGACAGCTGTCCAGTCAGCGGTCACTGTGGCTTCACTCCGTGACAGGCAAGTGCTACCAAAAAAGGGAAGAGACTACCTAAACCGGCGGAATCTACAGGAAACAGACAACTCAGGAAGTTCAGGTGAGGAGAGTGTGGAGGTACGGGAGGACAAGGGGGTTCAGAAGCATAAACAGTCACAGATTGAAACGCAAAGAGTTATCAAGATGTCAGCTGAAGAACAAGTCCAGGAGCTATGGAAGGCTTTCCAAGCAATGTCGCTGGAATTACAGGGTGTTAAGACCGAGAACGCCCTCCTTAAACAGATGGTAGCAGCCAGGGAACCCTCTGACCCTCCAGAACTACCCTCGATGGCCCTCTCTTCAGGAAAGTTCGATGGTTCACCCAAGAGAGTGAAGGAATTCCTGGAGGCCTGCACCATCTACTTCACCTTCAGACCTCATACTTTTTCTACGGATCAGGCCAGAGTGGGGTTTCTTATCTCCAATATGACGGGGAACGCTTTGACCTGGGCCACTCCCTTGGTGACAAGTGGTAATGCCATTCTGCAGGACTACTCTGGGTTTCAGAACTTATTAAAACAGACCTTTGAACGTCCTGAATTATCTTTTACCGCCTGTGAAGAATTACTTGATGTAAGACAAGGTACCCTAGATGTATTGACATACATCTCATCCTTCAAGACACTGGCGGCAGGGGCTGGGTGGCCCGAACAGGCACAGTATGCTATTTTCAGGAGGGGTCTGAGAGAAGAGATCAAGGATGAGTTAGCCAGATCTCCCCGCTCTCCCACTTTTTCAGATCTACTCGCTGCTCTACACATCGGGTTCCATCTCCAAGAGAGAAGGACAGAACGCCGGAAACAAAAGGGATCAGGAATTCCAGTGGACCCCCCCCTCACACTCTTCCTCTGGACACTTCTCTTCTAATCCAGCTGACGAACCGATGCAAATCGGCGCCACAAGAGCACCTCTGTCTTCTGCCGAGAGACGACGTAGAAGAGAGAAAGGACTGTGAGCTTACTGCGGTTCCGACCAACATGTACTCAAAGACTGCTCTGAATTGCCAGAGAAGAAGGCGGGAAATGATTACCCTCGGCACCAATAGGGACCGGTGTCCGGGGGAATTCAGATCTTCTTCATCGTCCCTATGTGACTCTTTCAGTGTCGGCCTCAGAAAATCTAGATGATTCAAGACTGATGGTTTTATCAGTCCACGTGCTCCTCAAGGGTATACCGGTGGAAACACTGGCCTTACTGGATTGCGGAGCGGCAGGCAACTTCATGGACACTCTGTGGGCCGATAAAATGGGTCTAACACGGATATCCCGGAAGGAAGATCAGAAGGTGGAAGGAGTCGACGGTACACCTTTATCTTCCGGACTTATCACTCATACCACAGAGCAGCTTTCGTTGGTCATCAATCAACACACGGAGGTCCTGCAATTCGACATCATTAGGGCCGCTCATTTCCCCATTATTTTAGATATTCCATGGCTTCGCAGGCACAACCCTCGCATCAATTGGACCGAGAACCAACTGAGCTTTTGTTCCTCTTACTGTACTGCCAACTGTCTTCCGTCAGAAGCTAGAGAAGATCAACAGTCGGTTAGGGTTCTCTCCAATGATCATGTGGGGATTCACGCTCCCCCCAACTTTTGTACTGAATACTCTGAGGTATTCCAAGAGAACCTTCACGCTCGACTACCTCCCCATCGGCCAGAAGACTGCTCGATTGATCTCGAACCTAATGCTCTGGTTCCATTTGGGCGAATCTTTTCGCTTACCCAGTCAGAAAAAAAGGTACTAAGGAGCTATTTGGACACAAATTTGGAGAATGGGCTTATCCGCCCTTCAAAGTCTCCCGCAGGTGCATCTCTATTCTTCATCAAAAAGAAAGACACCACCGATCTCCGACCCTCTATTGATTACCGGGGTCTCAACAAAGTGACCGTTCGTGATCGGTATCACATGCCACTCATAACCGACATCATCGAAGCTGTGCAAGGAGCTCGGATTTTCACCAAGTTAGATCTCAGGAATGCATACCATCTGCTCCGCATAACCAAAGGGGCCGAATGGAAGGCGGCCTTTCGTACCCCATACGGTCTTTATGAGTATAGGGTGATGCCGTTCGGATTAATGAACGCACCGGCGGCGTTCCAAAGATTCATGGACAGGATGTTCTCAGATTTACTGTCGGTCTCAGTCATAATCTACCTTGACGATATCCTGGTTTTCTCCCCCAACATGAAGGAACATGTCAAACACGTCACCCAGGTGTTGTCTCGGCTCCAGGAGAACCAGTTGCTTGTCAAGGCCGAAAAATGCAAATTCGCAGCACCCTCAGTACATTATCTCAGATTCGTCCTTTCTGAAGAAGGAGTCGCCATGGATCAGACCAAGGTTGAGGCCATTCTCGACTGGCCGGCCCCTACTTCTGTTCGGGAGGTCCAAAGATTCTTGGGACTAGCGAACTACTACTGATGATTCGTCGCTAATTTTTCTGATGTGGTGTACCCCATTACACGACTGCTCAAGAAAGAGGCATTCCCGTTTTCCTGGTCGGATGAGGCCGGAAAGAGTTTCTTTTATCTTAAAAGCCTTTTTTGTTCTGCTCCCATTCTCCAGCACCCAGATCAAACACGACCATTTATCCTGGAAACGGACACTTCGGCGGTCGCGGTGTCGGGGGGAAATTCTGCCGGGGTCAGCCGGGCCGTCCGCAGACCTCCGGGCAGGGAGGCCCCAACTCCTCCCGTATATCCCAAAAGAGATAGAGTATGAGACACACGCAAGAAGCAAGGTGACTCTGCTGTTTATTAGACAAAAAGGCAGGGATGGGTCAAGGAGCGTACGCGTCCGTCCTGACACACACACAATCGTGGGGCTCGCAGGCCCTTTTTACCTTAGTATGACGCGCTACTTGCGTCACCTTACAAAGTTTAGCAAAAAACCTATTTCCACTCTGGATTGGTTACTCGAGTGGTAGGGTTAGTATAGCATACATATAGAGAACGGTGTTAGTGGTTAAGGGTTAGTCAGGTGATATACTTGGGCTGTCCCTTCAATTGGATACATGAAAATTGTTACATGAAGACCTCTGAGGATTGGTCAATGTTAATGGCGTCAGTGATAAGAGCCCCATGTTCTGATTGGTCCGCTCGCGAGCCCCCTAATCTGAGACTATCGCTGTTCTCAGCTCGCGGTGCACCTGTCATTTGCAACAATGTTTTACTGTGGGTAGGTGTAAACAATGTGAGGATTTATTCATATGTTGGGAGGTCGACTGCTCCCACTGCTGCAGATGTCCAATGAGTTTTTAATTGTATCCGCCTGTGTCTTAAAACGTGGGATTCAGGCGTCTCCTTCCTCCTGGGTTTGGCATCCTGTCAGGTTTGGCTTTGTCACGTGAGGTGGGACCGTGTTTGAGGCAAAATTTAGCACAATTTAATATTGTTTTTCCCACTGTGTGCCTGGTTTATCTTGCAGGTGCGACCTTGGCGTTGGCTTGCGGCGTGCGAGATTGCAACATCGTGCCCTTGGCGGTGTGCTTTCGCCGGGCTCATTCTGCAGGGTCAGCAACCGAGCTCTTGCTCATTCAATGTTCATGGAAACTTTTGCTTGCGGCCTACTTGGGCCTGGTGCATAGGTGGAACCGTTTGATGCAGAGCACTTTAGGTTATGGTATCATATTGCTCTATCCTCAGTATTGTGTCTCCGTTATATTCTTCATTATGGTACATGGTTCTTAGAAGAAGCGTGAGCAAGCCTTTTATTTTAGATAAGTTCATGATGCGTCTTGCGTTTCTGCATTGTGAGAGCCTATGTGGAAAATAATAAAGATGCACGTCCGTGAGTATGTCTGTCGCCTACGTCATAGCACTGAGTATATTCTTCGTGTGGATTGGTCTGGGAGTGTCCGGTGTGCATGTTTGCACAGGTGTGCTAACCGTTGGCTAAGTCGTCATGGCATCTCTAACGACGTGTTGAGTTAGTGCTGGATGGTTCAGTCGAGTCCATCCATGCCGCAGGTGACGGCATGTGCAGGGCAGGCTGGTGGGCACATCCGTATGTTCCTGTACCAGGGTATTTGATCGTCTGGTAGATGGGCAAACTCCTCTCGTGGCGGGTGTCTGGGCCGTGATCCTCTAGGCCAAGCACGAGGGGGGAAGGGCGGGAGCCTGTTCTTCCATTCTCCGACTTCAGTCCCCCCTCTGGTCGACTTATCGACCACAAACATATCCTTTTCTTTATCTCCTCTTACTCTCCATATTTTAGTTATTCCTCCCAAATGTCCGTAGTGGTTAACATGGCCTTCAAATGACCAATACATATATTCACACGTTACTCCAGGAGTGCAGTATACCCATTTCCCTATGTAGCTCTTTGGGTTTCTTGGGTTTTCGAGCTTCACAGATGGTGGGTCCAGGTGGTTGGTGATGATCTGGTTGCGCAACTTCTCTCTCTCTTTTATGATTGTGCCTGTGTGTTTGCCGTCATCTGTTGGCATCAAGAGGTGCATACCAACCATTTCGATCATCTCGTCTGTGGTGCGTGCCTTCCGGGCCTTCCAAAATCTTATTATGATCAGTGTAGCTCCAGCCAAAATAGTACATCCTACTATAATCTTCAGTCCGTCTGACAGCCAAGATGGCATCCATGACCATAATATTGAAAACCAGCTCTCATCTTTTTTCACACCTTTACTTTCATCCATCATTTTTGAGTGCATCTGGGTCAATTGCAAAACTGCTTCTGTCAGTGTACCATTGTCAGCATCGTTGGCAGGGATGAATGTGCAGCATGATTGTCCTATCTTAGCGCAAACTCCTCCTTCCATTGCTGTGAGGAGGTCCAGTACATATCTGTTCTGAAGCGCTACCATCCTCACAGCTCACAGTTCCTCTTTTATTGCGTTGAATCCATTCACTGTAGAGTTAATTGTCATCATTAGTTCCCACCTAGTTATCTGGAGCCATTTTGCGTTTGCGTAAGCCTGTAGTCCTGGATGTATTATTGAGGAGAAGAACATTGCTGCTCTGCTGAATATTCTGTGTTCTGGCGGAATTGAAGTGAGTGCTGTTTCCGACCTTCCCCACAGGTAATTTCCTGTCAGAGGTTCTCCTTGTCTTTTCTTCCTATTCAGGACGGTGTTGTTGCTGTTGTTCCTGTTCTCTTGCCCCTTCTGAAGCTGTGCAGATCTCTTCTTCCTCTTGTTTCCTTCATCCATTTTGGGGAAATTCACCATATTCACATGTTTCTGGGGCACCACTAGTGATGGTACATTAACGTGTACTATTGTGCATACACCATTCCACAGAGGGGGCAGTTTGTGGTATGCCTTGTCTCCACAGGCCCAGTAATGGTCCATTATTACTGCTGTTCCTGCTCCCCCCTCAGGTAACTCCATCACGCTTTCACAGTTGGTGTTTTATCCTACGTCCACTTCTCCTTTATGTTGGTAGCATACCTTAGGCGCAGTTAGCAGCAGTATTGTTATTGGGTCTTCATCCTTTTCCATCCACGTGAGCATGGGTACGTACTTGACCCAAATCATCCAACATCTATGGTTGTGTCCATCAATAGTTGAAATATTTTCTCTTGTTACCATGTTGCTGCCAACCACTCCTATGTCCCATTTGTTGTTCATGTACACCTTCCCTGTTATTATCACCAGTGGTCTTTCCCAACATCCGTTTTTACCAGGGATTTCAGTGGCGTACCAATCACATGGTAGGTACTGCAGTGTTACTTTCTTTGTTTCTCCTTTTTCACGACCACTTGTTATGTATCTGAATCCTTCAGCATGTAAACTGCTCTTGTGGTAACTCAAATAAGTCTTGAGGAAGTTGTTTTCATATGGATATGTGTCTCGTGTTTTCCACACCAGATGCACCACTGTCCCTTGAAATCTTCCTTTCGTTTGGAACAGTGCCAGGTATATTATACATCGTGCTGTTTTTTCATCTATCTCCGTGGCAACAAATGTTCGGGAAGCGCTCATGGCGTATGGAATTAATGAGCAAACGTAGCAGCTGTCTTTTGTTGTCTGTTTACCTATGTGGGTCATGTGTTGGTACCATATGTTGTTTGAGATGTGTGCTGAATCTTGTATGTAGTTGTCAATACCTTTATTATCTGAGTATGTGCTGCGTTTAACTCTATTTTTCTTGTGTGGGATTTTACTAGTACCACCTGACGTAACACCTGTTGCAGCTGGGGGTGGGGGTGCATTAGGTTTGGGTACAGCAATAATATCAATAGCATAGCTGTACTGCCATACAGAGGCAGCCAAGAACCCGGTGATCATTAAAATCCCTATCAATTTTATTACAAATGCTAATTTCACTGGCATTTTGCTCTTACCTTGCTGCAGTCCGGCAGCTTATTCTTGCGACGTTACAGTTGCCCACCTGAAAATTCTTAATATGCTCGTTATTAAGGCTAGTTATTGTTACTAAGCTCTTCCTATCAGGTAGTCATTCAGTGCCCAGGCGAAGAGCTGTTCCCACGCCAATCTAAGCGATCTATCTCTTAGGGCAGGCAAGTATGGTTGGAGGTGGGGCATTGAGTGTTCTATGGCCAAGAGGAATGTTGTGTAGTAGACACGTACCCTCCTTCTTTTCAGGTACGTTGGCCGTTTTATTTCATATACAAATTGGTGTGACAATTCTTCCAGGTAATTATCGTCTGAGGGCACCATCTACTCCTGGGCAGTGAATTGGTTAGTTATCTACTTCCTTAACAGTACAATAATACGCTGTATCTGCATGTGCGAGAGAAAAGAAAGAGAACATTCAGGTGTTTACATGTGTATATGTGCAAAACAATGTCCTTCAGTTCAGTTATTACTACAGTGGGTAGGGGGTCAATGGGCAGAAGGTTTGGGGCTCAACTGGCAGAAGTCTCTTTACCCTTTGATCGTGTAACCATGGGGTGGGCGGTATGGGGATCACCCCTTTCTTTTCTAGTAGTTGTCTCTGGGGAATCTGGGGGGTGGCAGGGTATGGGGACACTTAGGCCGTTAGTTGCGGTAGAAGTCTCTTCCTCCGTTGGTGATGCTGTTGTTGTTCTTTCAGTGGCCCTGTCGGTGGCGCTGGGGCGGGTCTGGAGTTTGTAAATCTTTACGTCGTGTAGGTGGTTCCAAGCACGTTTGTCCTGTAACTTTACTGCTCTCGTTGATACCTCCTCTACCAGATGGGGGCCAGTGAATCGTGGACTGTTCCACTTTCTGTTGAAATTGCAAAGTAGTACGTTGTCACCTTTAGCAACTTTGCACAGTCTTTCCTTTTCCAATTCTTTATCCACATCTTCATGTTGGTCGCTGTTAGACCAGCCCCGCGTGCGCTCGAGCTGTTGAGACACAAACACTACACTAGTAATCAAAGAAGACACATATTGGTACATTTCATCACCAAGAACACTCGCAGTACTCTCGTGGTCAGTAAATGCTCTTGATGTTGGCGTTAGGGGAAGGCGCATTTGACGTCCAGTAACCACCTCGTGAGGGGTGAGGTGGTGGTCGGACCCTGGTCTATTCCTTAGCTCAAATAGGGCTAATGGAAGGCAATATAACCAACTCTTCTTTGTTGTTTGCTGTATCTTTGCAATTGCCTCCTTTAATAGGCCATTCAGGCGTTCACATATACCGTTGGCCTGTGGGTGGTATGCACATGCAAATTTATGCTTGATGTTCAGCAAGGATGTGATGTGCTGGAACATTTTCTTTGCGAAAATGTGGGCCATTGTCTGACCTCAGTACCTCGCACACTCCCCACCTGGGGAAGACCTCCCTCACTAGGAATTTAGCTGCTCTAAATGCATCTGGGTGTGAACAGGGCCCTGCTTCAATCCACCTCGAGAATGGGCATACTACTACAATCATATACCTATTTCCTTGACATACGTTGATCATATCAACATAGTCAATATGGAGATGTCGGAAGGGTCCCTCTGGCCGGGCTATAGTACCTCTTATCACCTTCAGAGTGTGACCGGCCGCAAACTGTTGACATGTGAGACAATTACTGATAAAATTTGACACATGAGAATTTAACTCAGGGCAGAACCAGTCTTCCCTAATTCGTGCTGCAATTACTTCCTTGCCTGTGTGGGCTGGGTGGTGTAGTTGGCTCAGGGCGGTGTTCAATAGTGCCAGTGGTATTACAATCTTCCCAGTGTCACTCTGGCGCCATAGTGCGTCGGTTGGTGACATTGTGCATCCTCGTTTTAGCCATATTTCTTTTTCGGCCATTGGTGCAGCCGCTTGTAGCTCCATAATCTGTGTGGCTGGGAGATGGGTTTACCCGTCTCTTATCAACATCTCCTTAGCCATTCCCCTCCCTCTCCCTCTCTCTGACTCTGGGGGGTTCCATATCTCACCAAAATATGCAGCATACTTCGCATGTGCGTCTGCTGCTGCATTCCCTTTTGAGATGTGGTCTTCACCATTGGTGTGTGCAGTGCATTTTACTAAAGCTAATTCTTGGGGGTCATTTATTACTTCAATTAGTTCAGCCAATAGGAGTGCATGTTTCACTGGAGTGCCATCAGCTCTCCTAAACCCTCTTCTTCTCCATTTCGACAGCCCTGAGTGGACAGTGGATGTAACATACGCGCTGTCGGAGTATATGGTCACTCGTTTGTCAAAGCTTTCCTTCAACGCCAAGATCAGTGCAACTAATTCCGCTGCTTGAGCGGAGTAATCCTGTGGTAATTGTACACATTTCATAGCCACACACACCGGTACCTCCATCATTTTTACCACTGCTGCCCCAGTCCTCCTTATACCATCCCTTTGGTCAATAGTTGATGACCCATCAATGAACAACAGCTCACCTCCCTCTAGCGCGTTTTCTTCAACCTTTCTAGTACATGAGTACATGTCAGTTATTTGCGTACAGTCGTGGGCATAATCTCCTTCCTCAAGTACTTCTGCTAGGAACCTTGCAGGGTTGACCGTGCTACATCTAACAATTGATAGTTCAGCTCTGGATAAAATGATCTCATAACCTGATGCCCTTTGCGTGGTTAGGGTGGACTTAGGTTTATTCAATATTGCAAATAGTGCATGTTCCACAAACAGTGTAGTTGGGCACCCCATGGTGATTGCTGATGCTTTTTCTACCGCAAAAGCAGCTGCGGCGAGACCTTGTTCGCAAGGGAAAGGACCTAACATCACAGGATCTAAGTGGCCACTGTAAAATGCTACTGGTTTGTAGCCCATGCTTGTTTTTTGAGCCAACACTGCTTTCATTACTGCTGAGTCGCAATGTGAAAATATAAAGAATTGTCGCTCATAGTCTGGGGTTGCCAGTACCGGAGCAGTTGATATCGCATTTTCAGTTCATCAAAGGCCTCTTTCATTTCCATTGTCCACCCCAACTTTTTCTCCCCTTTATTAGCTTCCTTTAACGCCTCAAGCAGGGGTCCTATGTATGAGCTGTAATCAAATACCCATGCTCTACAGTAGTTGCACAGACCCAGGAACTGCTGCAGTTCCCTCACTGTTTGTGGCATTGGTGTCTTTGAAATGGCCTGTGCCCTTTGTGGTGCAATCTTTCTTCCATGTTGGGATATGAGCTGTCCAATGTAAAGTACCTGTTCTTGACAGTACTGTAACTTTTCCATGTCTACCTTGTAACCTTTTTCAGCCAATATTGTCAACATCTTTAATGAGTCCTCTCTGCATGTTCTTTCGTTTGTACTGCAAATTATTATGTCGTCGACATACTGCAACACTGTGCTTTCCACTTCAATGTTACCCAAATCCATCTGTATTACTCTGTTGAATATTGAGGGTGATTCGCAGTACCCTTGTGGCAATCTGGTGTGTTTCCACTTTGTGTTTCTGTAAGTGAAGCTTGTCAGATCTTGTGAGTCTGGGTGCAAGGGTATTGAGAAAAAAGCATTTTTAAGGTCGATCACTGTAAATCGTGATGCTTCCGCTGGAATGCCACACAATATTGTGGCCGGGTTTGCTGCTATGGGGTATTCTGCTTCTACTATGTTGTTGAAGGGCCTGAGATCCTGTATGAAGCACCAAGAACCCCCTTTAGCCTTGCGCACTGGGTATACAGCCGTGTTTCATGGTGATTCTGAGGGGACCAATATGCCATTATTTATAAGGGCCGTTATGGTTTCATATATGCCCTCATCTGCCTCTTTTGATAGTGGGTACTGTTTCACTCTGGGGAGTATTGCACCTTTTTTCAATTTTATCCTTACTCCCCCTATACTTTTTATGCACCCCACGTCATAGGGGCTAGTAGTCCACAATGATGTGGGTACCTTTGTCATATCCTCCTTAAAGAAGGGGACTGGGGTGCATGCGGGTGCCTCAAGTGCCATTGCAATTTTCTGTGCTACTTGTTTGTACGCCACTCTTAGCCATATTTCCACACTCATCATAAACACCATTTCACCTTCCTCCTTTTCTTCTGAGAACAGCTCCTCATCTGACACCTGGGTGAGTCTACATCCTTCTGCTAGTGCTATCACTGCCCTCCATGCTCTTCCTTCTCTGTCTTGGGCATGTACAGCAATGTAATCAGCTGTCGCTATAATGCTCTCAATGTCCACTGGAACCACCTTTCCTTCTAGTTCGTTGACTGGTGTTTCTGGTCTGAACAAATAGGCTGCTGGCCTCCTCCAGATCTTCCCCTCTATCCCTGACATCCATGCAAATGCCATGTCTGTCCCGTACTGGAAAAGTTCACCATCTACTGGCTCGGCCCTAATCGCTGTCTGTCCGCAGTATGCTTGCATAATCTGTCGTGCTGTGAGCATGTTAATTCCTGGAGTAGAGCAAATTATGCCGTCCTCCGTAAAGGAGATCGTCATATTCAATCTGTTCATTATGTCTCTCCCCAGTATATTTACTGGTGAGGCACTATAATATAAAAGTGGGACTGACATGTCATAATCTCCTATAGATAAGGGAATGTTATCAGTAAAAGGAACCAACCCTCTAGCCCCAGAGAATCCTTGGGTGTTCATGGCTTCGCCCGACATCTTAAATTTACCTTCCCTTATGCAAGACCGGGTCGCCCCGGTGTCAACAAGGAATGATAATTGTTTGTCGCCTATCGTTACCTCTATGCGTGGTTCCTCTGCACTATTAGGTGTTACCGACAGGATGGGACACACCAAGGCCGTCTGTGGGCTGTCCTATTGAGGGTACAACGATTTACCATTTCCAGTGTAAGGGTTGTGTCCCAGGACCGTCACCCTACCCAATTGTGTTTGTTGTGCTTGGGGTTGTTGTGTTATCGCTACCTGTTGTTGTGGCAGTGAATATGTCTGTGGCTGTTGTTGTGTTATTAGTTGTTGCTGTTCATTTCCCTGTTGCAAAGTCTGCTGTTGCTGTATGCCCTGCTGTTCCTGTGTGGGCCTTGGTTGTCCCTGTTCACTCCATGATGGTGTACCTGGTCTTACTCTACACGTGCGTGACATGTGCCCTACTAATCCACAACTCCAACACACCGGTGGTTCCCTACTCTGCCATGGAAAGCTTCCTGTATTGTCCTGGTATACTGGTTGTCCGGTGGTGTAGGAGTTTCTAAGTCCTCCCACCTGCTGTTGTGTATTATATCCGTATCCTCTCCCCCTCATAATTCCTCCTCTTCCCCTGTTGTAATTATAATACCCAGCTCCTGGCATTGAGTATCCTCCTCCCATGTTGGTCGTGTATGGTTGGAGTGGCGGCACCTGTTGTGTTATTGTCTGTGAGGGTAATATTTGGGAGGGATCAGGTGCAGCCAATACTTGTGTGGGGCTTTGGGTCATTATTGTAGGTGCAGTTATTAGTGCCCCTTCCATTGTGTATTTAGTAAGTTTTTTTCTGTACTAGCTTAGCCTCTTCCGTTTTCCTGTCCTCTTCCTTTTGTTTCATTTTTCCTTGCCATGCCCTACAATGATGCACTATTGTCAGTTATATTTCTGGCCATGCTTTTGCTTCCATTCCCACTACTTTCTTCAGTTGTTTCTGAACTCCTTCTGGGAGCCCTTGTACTAGTATATGATAAAATATTGCTGGTGTTTTGTCCCATTGTTCTCTAGTTTCCATGCGCCACTTCTCTTGGATTTCCTGGATATAATCAACAGGATCTTCATTCTCATGCATCTTGCGTGAGGTAATTGCTCCTATGTCTGATGTGTCTGCTACTGTACCCTCAATGCCTGCCATAGTGCATGTCTGCAGTTTGCGAATGGTGCCCCATCATGCGATGTGTTTGCTATTGTTACCCCAGGGAATCCCGCTCTCTTCCAAATGTCATCCGCTGCATCCCCTAATATCGATATTAAAAGGCCCTTTACATCTCCCACTGCCAGTTTCTGTCCTGCGGTGTATTTTTCCATTTCATATATCCACTTACCCGCACCTCCACTTAATTTTATATTTTCTTTGTCTGTATGCTTCCAAGGGACGTACTGTGGCCTAACCCCTCCCCTCTCCAGAAGTGGCATTAAGTTATGTCTCGTTTTACCCTTTGTGTTCCATAAAATCGAGTCCTCACACCCCTCCTCTTCTTCCCTCTCTTCTACATCGTCAATTTCGTCCGTATTTCCCCTGCTCGTAACTCTTTCTTCTTCATCCTTTCCCCTTCTTCCATCATTTCCTATATTTAATGCGGGCGTGTGTATTCGTCCTTCCTGCCTGCGTCTAGGGAGGTCTCTAAGCCGACATGCATAGGGTGTCAGTTCGTTTGTGAAGGGAGCAAGTTTTATTGTACGTAATGAGCGTGAGGTGGTTGAACATGTAGGGTGGGATGGGAGAGGGTGTGATGGTGACGGTGTGGTTTCATGTGTCTGTCTGTCTGTCCGCTATTCCTTGCTCTTCCTCCTCACTTCTCTCCAGCTCATCCTTTCTCCTACGGATCCATGGTGAGTCTGTGTTGGTCCGGGTGATGTATAGCTTATCTAGGCTTTCCCTTTCACTCTTTCTTCCTTCCTTCTCCACTCCTTCTTCCTCACTACAAAAGTCAGTCATAAACGGCACCCCCCACTCGGTCTTTTTCCCCTTGATTGTTACTGTTTTTAAGTCTATTAGGTCCAGTTCTCCCTTTTCTCCTTTATCAACCTCTCCCCTTTGCGCTGATGTTTTTGCTACTTCTGTGTCTCTATATACATCCCCCCATACTTCACTCTCCCTTCTCCTATCTTCTATTTCCCCTTCATTTCTCTCCTCCATCTCTCTACCAATTTCCTCCCTTTTCCTTTTTAATTCCTCCATTACTTCACTACTCACCTTTTCCAATATCCTTTCATCCTCTTTCTTCCTTTCCCCTCTCACCCTCTCCCTTTCTAATATACTCTCTATCACCCTCCCTTCTTCGTATTTCTTAGTCGTTTCTGATAGTAATCCCTTCTTCCACATTGCCATTTCTTTTTCTTTCTCTTCTTCTTCCCTTTTCCTCTCTCGTATCACTGCTCTTGATACCCTTTCTGCTGCTGCTTTTACCCTGCAGGCTTCTTTCCTTTGCTCCTCAGTTCGTTCCCTTATTTTTTCCAATTTGTTCTTACCTTCTCTCCTTTCCCTCACTCTCTCTCTTTCCTCCCTCTCGAGCTGTTTGATCAGTTCATTCTGCTCATCCCTTAACTCTGCTAGTCGTTCCTCCAAAATCTCTTCCTTTTGACGTAACAGCTCTTCCCCTGCCATTCCACTCTCCCTACAATTATCCTCGTCTATTTTCCTTACTACCTCCTTCTCTTCTCCTGTTAATGAACCTCGTAATTTTAATAATATCTGCGCTGCTACCCACTCCTCATGTCCTATTTCCACAGTTTGTTCTTCTCCAGTCCTCTCCTCCCCTGCTGGCATCTTCCTATGGGCCACATATGGTGGCGGGCTGTATGCCGGGTTCGAGTACCCCTCAGCCGCCCTTAACTGTCCTCTTTCTATTTCTCCTAATTCTCTTAAAGGGTACAACCCCCCTCCCTCTGTTTTCACTACCTTTGCTAGGGGTATATCGTTGCTCTGTTCCTTTTTTATTTCATTTTCTTTTGAGTTATTATTCTTTTCTCCTCCCTCTTGTCCGTTCCCCGTGTTCTTTGGGTCTTCACTCCCCTTTTTCCCATTCTCTCCTTCCTCCTTAATCTCTTTTTCTTCCGGTATTTCCCCCACAGTGAACATTCCATTTGGTCCTGGTCGGGACCCCTGGAACATCCTCCATAAGTTGAACACCTCCACGTGGTTTGTCAACTTCTTCCCTTTGTATGTATTATGCAAATGGTTTAATAGTGAATGTTGGGTATAAGGATCGAAGCTACCATTAGGCGGCCATGGTGTTATCATTTTGTTGTCCGTCCCCTGTGTCCATTCTATGCTATACTTGATCAGTTTCTCCCTATGGGGCGACAGTGTTGTACATATGTGTTGTAGTGGGGTAGTGAGGGTGTTCCCCCACCCTCCCGATCCTGTCCCGTGTGACATAGTAGCGCTCCACTTGTTACCCTTCCCCTATTTGGTAGCGGTTATCTCACTAACAGTTTACAATATACAGCCTTATGTCTTTACCTGGCCCTGTAAGTATGGGGACTTACGATAGTCCGCTAAGGAAAATTATTAAAATATAGTATATACATTTGTATATTTTCTTCTGTCTTTCTTCCTTTACACGACACCCTTACGGCCCCCTGTGGCCGAGGCGCACGTAGCCCCCTGCGGCTGCGTACCCCTTGTGACGTTCTTATACAGTCGTCCTATTTTTCACTTGCTCCTCCACCTTCTTCTACACTTGCCGTGACCGGCGTTCTCCGTGCGCCGCCACGTCCCCCGTTTCGCCTTTCCTTTATCAATTCATTACTGTTTATCTCCGTTCCCACTCCCTTACCACAGTTCTCTTCCCCACCACTCTCAGAAAGAAAGATGCCTTGTGCTCGGGATATCCTATGAAAGCCCTACTGGTGACGTCACCGATCTCTTCGAACTACTGGTAAGTTCTTCATATATTCTTTAAGGCCAAAATACACTTGCAATCTACCCCGTTAATCCTCAGAGCTGTCTTCCTGTCACTCCTGGAACAAGGTAATCAATAATATAATCGGACTGCGCACGCTGCGTCGCCTCGCGTGTGATACGCCCCTCGACAGGAGGGCTTAACCAGCCAATTATCTTCTGTATTGGGCAACTAACTAGCTACCGCCTACAGGGAAACGTCATCTACCTATCGAGTTTCTTGCTCGAACAATAGGGATCCTCATCTACTCATTGATCAATAAATGCCAAATCGTAGGAAACCACACACACACACCCTTACACGTAGTCGCGACCTGGGCCAATCAGTGTCTACGAGCGGCCGCACGTGATGTTTTCGTGCTCCACCTCCCTTTCTCGCGTAACGTAGCCGACTGCTCTCGCATTCATTCGGCTACCATTCATTTCATTACCTACACTAAATTGTCAAACCTTCGCCGCGCACCTGTGCAACACCTCCCACCTCCCTTATTTAATTCCTCCCCCCTCCCTCACAATTTCACATTGCTTGTTGTGCGTGGCATGCTCACCAAGTTCTCTTGATGCGGGGCCGCTCGACTGCGTGCACCCCTCCAAGCGGCTCGCCACCTCCCCACGTCTGGACACTCGCCAACCGCGGGCGGCATACTTCTCAACCGGCTCCCGAAGGCCAATATCCGGATTGCGCTGTCCGGTCTTCTCGCAGTTCCGCGATGGTCCTGTAGTCCTCAGAAGGGGGCAACGGCAGAGGGGGCCGCGCCGCCGGGCCTCCTCGCAACGGGAGTACCTAGAAAAAAGTAAAAATAAAAAAAAGCGGATCTTAAACAGATCTCAGCAGTGCCTCCAACTTGTCGGGGGGAAATTCTGCCAGGGTCGGCCGGGTCGTCCGCAGACCTCCGGGCAGGGAGGCCCCAACTCCTCCCGTATATCCCAAAAGAGATAGAGTATGAGACACACGCAAGAAGCAAGGTGACTCTGCTGTTTATTAGACAAAACGGCAGGGATGGGTCAAGGAGCGTACGCGTCCGTCCTGACACACACACAATCGTGGGGCTCGCAGGCCCTTTTTACCTTAGTATGACGCGCTACTTGCGTCACCTTACAAAGTTTAGCAAAAAACCTATTTCCACTCTGGATTGGTTACTCGAGTGATAGGGTTAGTATAGCATACATATAGAGAATGGTGTTAGTGGTTAAGGGTTAGTCAGGTGATATACTTGGTCTGTCCCTTCAATTGGATACATGAAAATTGTTACATGAAGACCTCTGAGGATTGGTCAATGTTAATGGCGTCAGTGATAAGAGCCCCATGTTCTGATTGGTCCGCTCGCGAGCCCCCCAATCTGAGACTATCGCTGTTCTCAGCTCGCGGTGCACCTGTCATTTGCAACAATGTTTTACTGTGGGTAGGTGTAAACAATGTGAGGATTTATTCATATGTTGGGAGGCCGACTACTCCCACTGCTGCAGATGTCCAATGAGTCTTTTAATTGTATCCGCCTGTGTCTTAAAACGTGGGATTCAGGCGTCTCCTTCCTCCTGGGTTTGGCATCCTGTCAGGTTTGGCTTTGTCACGTGAGGTGGGACCGTGTTTGAGGCAAAATTTAGCACAATTTAATATTGTTTTTCCCACTGTGTGCCTGGTTTATCTTGCAGGTGCGACCTTGGTGTTGGCTTGCGGCGTGCGAGATTGCAACATCGTGCCCTTGGCGGTGTGCTTTCGCCGGGCTCATTCTGCAGGGTCAGCAACCAAGCTCTTGCTCATTCAATGTTCATGGAAACTTTTGCTTGCGGCGTACTAGGGCCTGGTGCATAGGTGGAACCGTTTGATGCAGAGCGCTTTAGGTTATGGTATCATATTGCTCTATCCTCAGTATCGTGTCTCCGTTATATTCTTCATTATGGTACATGGTTCTTAGAAGAAGCGTGAGCAAGCCTTTTTTTTTAGATAAGTTCATGATGCGTCTTGCGTTTCTGCATTTTGAGAGCCTCTGTGGAAAATAATAAAGATGCACGTCCGTGAGTATGTCTGTCGCCTACGTCATAGCACTGAGTATATTCTTCGTGTGGATTGGTGTGGGAGTGTCCGGTGTGCATGTTTGCACAGGTGTGCTAACCGTTGGCTAAGTCGTCATGGCATCTCTAACGACGTGTTGAGTTAGTGCTGGATGGTTCAGTCGAGTCCATCCATGCCGCAGGTGTCGGCACATGCAGGGCAGGCTGGTGGGCACATCCGTATGTTCCTGTACCAGGGTATTTGATCGTCTGGTAGATGGGCAAACTCCTCTCGTGGCGGGTGTCTGGGCCGTGATCCTCTAGGCCAAGCGCGAGGGGGGAAGGGCGGGAGCCTGTTCTTCCATTCTCCGACTTCAGCAGTTGGAGCCGTTCTTCTTCAGACCATGCAGAGTGTAGAACATCCAGTGTCGGATTTATCAAAAACTCTTTCTTCCAGTCAACTCAACTATTCAGTGCTAGAAAAGGAGCTATTAGCCATGAAGCTTGCCTGTGAAGAGTGGCGACATCTGCTACTAGGAGCCAGACATCAATTTCTGATCAGAACCGATCACAAGAATCTCAAGGTTCTACAAGAATTGGAGTGTTCTAATTCTAGGCAAGCTAGGTGGGCACACCTTTTTCTACAGTTTGAGTTCCAAGTCACGTATATCCCTGGATCCCAGAAAAGTTTGGCAGATGCCTTGTCCCGCAAGGACTCCATTAAAGAGCACCTTGCCATCAGGAAGGAGTCCATGTTTAACCGCAATCAGATTTTGGCTTTCATTGGTTCTTTCCTTCAAGAGGTTAAGACAGCCCTAGTTCAAGAAATGCCTCGAATGTCCTTACGCCCTACCTCTCCTTTTCAACAAAAAGGGGGCTGGCTTTTCTACAAAAGAAGATTGTACATTCCGGCGGGTCCCCTACGCACTAAGATCCTGAAGTGGAGTCATGACTCTCGCTCTGCCAGACATAGAGGAGCCGATAACACTCTTGAGCTCCTCTCCAGGACTTTTCTTTGGCCAAACGCGAAGAAGGAGACCTTTGAGTATGTCAAAGCCTGTCCGATTTGTGCCAGAGCTAAGTATCGCCTGGGGAAACCATTGGGTTTGTTGACTCAGGTCGAACTCCCTGTTCGTCCATGGGGATTGGTCTCCACTGATTTCATCGTCGACCTACCAGTCTCTGAAGCCTGTATCTGCATCATGGTTACAGTGGATGCCTTTTCTAAGCTGGCGCATTTCTCCCCTCTTCCAGGTCTGCCCACTGCTGCCAAAATGGCAGAAGATTTTTCTCTGGATGTTTTCAAGCTACATGGTCTTCCTGATGAGATAATTTCTGATCGGGGAAGCCAGTACATCTCAAAATTTTGGACTGCCTTGTGCAACCGGTTGGGCATTGAAAGGACTCTGTCTTCGGGTTTTCACCCGGAATCTAATGGTCTGACGGAACGCCTCAACGCTACTCCGGAGCAATACTTACGGTGCTACGTCACCCAACATCAAGACAACTGGGTCTCATTACTTCCTACTGCGGAATTCTCTTATAACAACACCAGGCATTCTGCCACCGGACTCTCTCCTTTCTTCTGTACTTATGGGGTTCACCCCCGTTCTGTCTTTCCAGATGTTCCCGAGTACACCAACTCCCCGGCAGCGGAAGAAGTCTTAGGAAACATCAAGGATGCCCAGTCTTCCGCTATCCGGAGTCTGGAGGCCAGCCGTCAACGGACAAAATCCTGTGCCGATCGACACCGCAAAGATTGTCCGGCCTGGGAGCCCGGTGATCTGGTGTGGCTGTCCACCCGGTTTTTGCCTAGATGGACACGGCCTTCTAAATTATCTCCTCGATTTCTGGGTCCTTTTCCCATTCTCTCAAAGGTGAATCCAGTGGCTTATCGTCTCCGGCTTCCATTCACTCTTCGCCGCATTCACCCTGTTTTTCATTCTTCTCTTCTTAAGCCCTACTATCCTGATCTTCTCCACAGACCCATTCCTAAGTCTGCTCCGGCACGTTCTCCAGAGTCGGATGAGTATGAGGTATCTCGTGTCCGCGATTCCAGGTTTTATCGTGGGCGTCTTGAATACCTTTTGTCCTGGAAGGGCTACCCTGAGTCGGAAGACTCTTGGGAAAGGGCTTCTCAGGTTCACGCACCAAAACTGCTAGCCCAATTTCACCGCCGTTACCCAGGGAAGCCCGGGGCGGCAAGGTGGGGAGGAGGGCATACTGTCATCCGCAATTGCCACCGCGGTTGGCGGCTCCTTCCACGTTGGAGACTGCGAACTGGCAGATAGGGATTGCAGTCCCTTCTTTGTTTCTGGTATAGGCCCATTGGCCGGGCGCAGGGCTGCCGGGAGTTAAATTCTCCTTCCTCCCGGAAGTCGCTGCGTTTCAACCTCGCTGGTTCTCGCTCCAGTACCCTGGTTCCTTCGCTCTGTTTTGTGGCTCCTCCTGTCATCCTCTGCCCGCTTCAGCTTCGGCAGCGGATCTTGGTGCCGGCTTGATTTCGCTCTCCTAGCGAATCTGTTTACTTTCTTTCCTTCTGTCTCTCTGCCTTCTCCTCTGGCAGTGGATCTCCCTCTTCCTTTTTTCCGTCGCTGACCTTTCGGCGATCCTTATGTTCTCTCTTTCCCCTCTCAGTCGCTGCTTCGGCGGCGGGTCCTGCCTTTCTCCTTTGCCGCTTCCCTCTCCGTTAGCGGTTCTCCAGTTTTCCCTTTCTCACTTCCTCTTTCTCTCTGGGCCGTGTTCTCGGGGCCCGGTGGTTCGGCAGTACCTTACCCACTACGGCTGCCGGTTCTCTACCTCGTAGGGATTCTTCTACTCAACCACAGTATTATCCTCAGCTACCGGAGTGTGTTCCTCGTCATCCTTCTGGCGGCTTTCGGCACTTCTTCACATCGGCAAGTTCTGCCTTGGACTTTCGCCTGCCTAAGATTTCCTTGCTAAGGGTTTTTTCCCCTTTGTGGGTTTTTCCCTGATTTTCCAGCCTGCTCCCGGAAGAGGAGCCCCAGGACGGCTGTCCAGTCAGTGGTCACTGTGGCTTCACTCCGAGACAGGCAAGTGCTACCAAAAAAGGGAAGAGACTACCTAAGCCGGCGGAATCTACAGGTTACAGACAACTCAGGAAGTTCAGGTGAGGAGAGTGTGGAGGTACGGGAGGACAAGGGGGTTCAGAAACATAAACAGTCACATATGCCGAGGATGAACAGACACACAACGCTGTGCTAAGGAAAGATCTCATGAAGTTACAAGGAGCAGGGGTGAAGCTGAGATGCAATAAATGTGTGCTGAGAGCCAAAGAAGTATATTACTGAGGGTAAAAGATATCCAGTCAGGGAATCAGTGCCAAGAAAAACCTGTTACAAGCCATTGTAAAAGCCTCAGCACCCAGAAACAAGGACAAGTTCCTTTCTAGGGCTTGCTGAATATCATGCAAAGTTCATCCCCAACTGCTCAGAGGTTCCTGCAGCGCTGAGAGAATTGCCCAAGAAAGGAGCTGAGTTTGCATGGTCACAAGCGCAGGAACAGGCGTTCAAATCCAAAAAGGGAAAGATTGTGAGAGCTCCATGCTTGCAACCATTCAATCCTGTGTGGGACACAGCCATCACCACCAATGCCAGTGTGTATGGTCTAGGCGCCGTACTGACCCAAAAGAAGGGAGATACAGACCACATAGTAGCAGTCGCTTTCAAGGCATTGTCCACTGCGGAAAGAAATTACTCAACGCTGGAAAAAGAGATGTTACCCTGTGAGTGGGCGGTGAAATACTTCAGGACATACATATGAGGCACCAAATTCAGGTTAGTCATGGACCATAAACCATTGATCCATATGTTAAGCCTGGGAGGGACAAAAACATCCATGACTCGACTAGCGTGCATTGCAACGAAACTACAAAGTATACTTATGAAATAGTGAATATTGCACGGTGGAAGAATGCCCAGGCAGACTGCATGTCCAGACTACCAGGAAACAGGAAGAAGGCTAGCACATTCCTCGAGGACGAGTGCATAGTGGCAACAATCCAGGATCTAAAAAGTAAAGAATACCTAGAAATGAGCTAGGGTCAATGGTGAGGCTCACTGAATGGGTTACAATGAGCTGGCCAGAGGAGAGGGCCATCCCAGAGGGCATGAGGCCATACGGGAAAGTGGCTGAAGAAATCTTTGAGGCAGAAGGTTTGATAATCAAGAGTGATCAAGTGATCCCGCCATTGGGCATGAGGAAGATCATCCTATGTAGCGCCCATTCATGGCATTTAGGAAGTACCATGACACGATGCCCGGGTGCGAGAGGCATACTGGTGGCCTACAATGGATCAGGACACATGCACGATGAGCGGCAGATGTCACAAATGTCTAAACAGTGACAAGAGGTTGAAGAGAAGACAAGCGCCACTAATACCTACAGAAGTCCCTTAACTGGTGTGGCAAAAGTTAGGCTTAGATTTCATTGGCCTCCTGAAAGCTATGCCCCCAGAACATCGATATGGAGTGGTTATATTGACTATTTATCAAAGTGGGTGGAAGCTGAATTTGTGCCAAATGTTACGACTATGACAGAGATTGAAGTGTTAACAGCCGTGTTTCAGATGGAAGGAATACTAAAAAACATTGTTACTGACAATGGAGTTCAAATGGTCACACAAGAATTGGAAACTTTCATGAAAAGGAAAAACATAAGGCAGATTAAAGCAGCACTCCAGGCCAATGGGCTAGTGAAAAGGTCGAGCAGGTGTATCAAAGGGTCTATACAGCTGGCCACAGCGTCCAGAATGGACACATCCAAGACAGTTAAGGAAGCGATAGCAGCCCATCGTTTGACCCCCAATGGTATAACCGGAGTGTCACCCTTCCATATGCTAAGGGGGAGAAGAAGTACCTCCATGACTGTCATGTGTGAGGGAGGATGCGGAAGTGAATATGGAGGATGTAGTATGGAGGATAAAGAACAGCAAGATACAGATAAAAAGAATGGAGCGGCCAACGAAGAGCGACCAAAAGTCGAGGAGTCAGAGAAGGCGACTGGATCAAAATCTGATTACCACACAAAGACCAAGTGATTGGGTCCAAGCTGTTTGTGTGTTCATCAAAAGGAGGTATGTAGAACGCACTTGCGAGACTTGGCAGTGCTGAGTTTTCGCGAGACATGCTCTGCGTGAAGCGTGCTTGGAGGAAGGAAGTTGGCAGAGCGCGAGAGAGCAACGGAGCAGCAGCAGCTACCGGCGCTGCTCCTCCAACGGTAGAACAGGATCTCCCTAGCCCACAGGGATGCTAAAAACTTGCCAGAGACTTATTATTACCCATGACAGTGAAGTAACTATCCCCTGTATATACTGTATTGCTCAAGTATCTCTTAAAGTGAGTTATCAACACCCAATAAGGCTTGATAATTATACAACAGATTTCCTTAACTTTGTACTGAAAGTACTAGCCAAAACGAATCTGTTGCCAAGAAATTATAGTCAACAAGAGAGCATCGTCCCCACCACACACTTCTGGATCCGCAATTATATAATTATTTATTTAACACTGATGTATGTGTGCCAGCTTGCATACAGGTCGCTTCAGGGTGCATTGGTGACGTTCCCTGACCTATTATGAGGATGCCCAGTGGGGTGACAAAGAAGGATGCATTCCTTGCCATCCCCTGGGGGATGGGTCTAGGAGCCCCTGGTGACTAGCCCGTAGCCCCCTTCATATGGACGGGACCACTCATAGCAAATGCCATTATGACTCTGGCTCTTTGGGTCACCTGAAAGAGACACCATTGCTCAGGTGAGATCAACAACCCATCCCTTTCCAGAAGACCTGTGATGGCAGGTCTCATTTCTATTATATAGCTTTAAGGAATGGAAAGTGCCCTCCCACCCCCTGGTCAACATATGGCACCCAATGCAAATGGCCTCATTACGAGGAGGGCGGTAAGGGGTTGACGGCACCGGTAAAGGTGCCGGAGCTATTAACCCCGTACCGCCCTATTACGAGGTCCCCTCGCGGAACCCACTCTGGATGTCTGGTTTTACCAGACGTGTTTTGCGGGTCCCGCGAAGGGACAAGCATGCTAACAACAGGCCCGTCATTAACGTTGTTAGCATGCTCCCCATTCCCGTTGAGCTCTATTGGGGCTCAAATGGGAATGGAGATGGTCCCGGTCTGGGTTCCCTGAATGGGGAAATACCGGGCCCTCCAAAGTCGGAATGGCGCGGTATTTCCCCATTCAGTGACCACAGACCCGGACCCGAGTTTGGAGGCAGCCATGCCCTTATTATTGAGGCCCAAAGAGTCAAAATCCTGCTCTGGATCCCACATCATCATCAGAGACTCTTCGTTGCTTTGCGCAAAACCTCCGTTGCAGGCTCTTGCAGACTTCAGGTTGGCAGAAAACTCTTATTACAGAGCAAGTTTACAGGATACCACAGATGCTGCAGAGAGTGCCAGGAGCTCGTGCTCCATGAAAGAAGCAAATAACAGGAAAGCAGGAAAATATAGGACAAGTACCCTGCACTTATTAAACTTCTGAAATACTAGTCTCACTGTAACAGTATGGCACAGCCCACTTGGCTCCCATCTGTATATATGTATGAAATCCAAGATGGTGGATCAGCCATCCAAAGGCTTGGTCCACCTTCCTAGTCACTTAGTTAGCCCACAGTGAGCACATTAACCACAGCCAATTCTAGTCTTTCACCAATCTGCTATCCCAGGTGTAGAGTCTCACAGAAAGATCTGACAAGAGGAGGGGTTACAGGGCTATATAAGCCCAGGCTTTCACTCTGATAGTGTGGGTGGTTGGCAAAGGCCCCACTAGAGAGTCAGTGGAGACAATAGGAGAGAAGTTGCATATAAGAAGAGAATGGACTTTTGAGTAGACGTAGGAGTTTTGAGAATGAAAGGAGGTTGGAAGGCAGAGGTGAGAAAGAGGAGGAAGGAGGGATCAAGGAAGAGAGATATCAACATCAGAAAGAGGTAAAAGGAGGGATTAAGAAGGCAAGGTATCAATACTAGAAAGAGGTGAAAGGAGGGACTAAGTAGGAGTGATATCTATATCAGAAGGAGGTGAGCGAGAAAGTAAGGGGTGTAATTATCAACATTAGAAGGAGGAGTTAAGGAGGAGAGGTATAAACAGCAGAAGGCAGGAGAATGATGAATTGAGGAGGGCTGTCACTCTGCAGAGGTCAAAACGAACAAGAAGGCAGTCAGAAATATTGGGAAGGGCCAGTAAATGAAAGAGGGCAAAGGTAGTTGAAGGAAGTTAGGAGGAGGTAGGTGAATATCAGGAGGAGGTGATAGAAAAAGACAAGACAGAAGTTGTAGAACATCAGAAGGAGGTAGCGAGAGGACAAAAGGAGATGATCAGTGGATATCAGGAGAGGGCTGGATAAAATCAGTAGCAAATAGACAGAGAGCCTTAGTAGGTTTCATTTTGCCAGTTTGGCCCAGGGGTACAGGGAAGAATCCCAACCAAAGGGGCTGGACCCACAGTTGAGGGAGGTATAAGAGTGTGGTGCAGCATTGAGGAGTGCCAGGACCAGCATACAGAGACATCTAGGAGGGGAGACTCACAGGCTTATGTGGCCTTCCTTGGAGAAAGCTAAGGGGAGTCCACGCTCCTCTACGCTGCGGGTGTTATTTCAGAATTCATGCAGTTTAAAGACAACAACCCATTGCCTAGGAGAGTACTTGTTTTCCAAGGCCGAACCAGGAACCTAAGCCAGAGAAACTGTCAATGGGAAAAGAGGGGGCAGAAAACCCCTTATGCACAAGAGACTGATGCAAAAGCAAAGAGTGCAGTAAATGCTCAAGGCAGCGACTGAGGGAAAGAATGACAAGACTTCCAGAAGCTGGAAGTTGCAAAGCATGAGTTAGAAGGTTGGGGCTGGTACCCGGAAACCCAGCATAAAATGACCAAGAGTGCCTTGCACAGAGAACCAATGAAAAGTCAAGAATCCCCTCCATTCCAAAAGTTACGGGACCTCCGAGCTATGTTGGGATTCAAAGTTTGCAAGTTGGCTGTCCTGAATCAATCTTTCAATTTGTATTATTTTGCCATTCTTTGCTGAATCCCTCCATAACAATGTAAGTTTTCTGAAATTTAGAATATTTCTTATGTCTGGTCCCCATCACCCTTGTCAAAGTGTCAAGAACAAAAAAACAGAGGGGCGTGGAACAAAGGTGTAGGAGGGGAGCAAAGGTAGCTAACACAGAGCACCATTTGTGGATGGACAATAGTCACTTTCCTGAGTCTCATGCCGGGGGAGGCCATTACAGAAGGGCTCTAAAACGCCTTCCAGTGTTCACACCATAGTGTACCACGTAAAAGGGTGCTTACATTGTTTATGGTTATTGACACAACTTTTTGCCAGGTGCTCTCCTGAAGAGGTACATTTTCAAGGCCTTCCCAAATCTCTAAGAGGTCTACCTGGTCTCTCAGTTCAGTTGACAGGTTGTCCCACTTTGTGGTTCCTTGGGAGCAGAGACCCTGTTTTCCATAGTGATGGGGCATCTCAGTGTCTTTGCAGTTGTATTTGTATTTATTTGGTATTTTCTAGAAATGCTGCACATAGGACAGCAGTATATATAGTGGGGGTAGTGTTGCAATCTACTCCTTCCTGAGATGGCATGCTGCTGCAATACAACTTCACTTCCAGTTAAAAAGAAGCATAGACCATCAAAACAAAGGAAAGACTGTAACACAGTGCCAGGCAACATATGTGTTGGTCTAGGTGTATGCCTTTTTCATTCAGTTTGTCACCCAGCGGCTTTTTTATTCACGTTTGTAGGTCCCTCCCAGTGGGTCTGCGCTTTCCTGCTTTAACGTAGATACCAGCTCTCTCCTTTTGAGAGCCTGGATTCTGGATGTTTGCTGCTTTCCTTCCTCCATCCACTGGATGGCAGCAAAAAAAACTCACTACTACTGGATCTCCAACTAGGTCCTTTGGTGCCCCGCTGGTCTTACATAGAGTTAAACAGAGGGGATTTGGTGAGTATCGCTTGTGTCTTCGAAGAACAGGGTGTCTGGGATCTAACTACCACCCTATCTCCCTGTAGGGCTTGGGGGATTTCATATTCAAGCTCTTCCGTTCTCCCCCCTCTTTCTGCTGTCCTGTTGACTACAGCTAAGAGCCCGAGGGGCACAGTGTCATGAAAGTTAGAGGATTGTATTCTCTTTCTCATCTTTATGGATTTCCAATCATTGAAGAACACAACAGACAGACCCGAGGCAGGGTGCCCTTGCACAGTTACAGTGATACATAGTATAGTTGGTGAAGGGGTAGTGCAGTGGTGCATGCAGAGTGGGCATTTGCTAACAAGTGGAAAATACATAAATATTATATTAATTTAGGAACTAGGACAGTACATACACAGGCCAAGTCTACAAATGTACAAGTGATCTGCATCTGGGAAGGACATCTAGAGGGGGTGAGAATAAGTGGTGGTTGGCGAGGCCCCTGTGCAAGCTAGTAAATGGAGCTTGAGTCTTGTCTTGAATAGTTTCGTACACTGGATGGCTTTGTTTGGGTGAGAGTGGGTGGTCCAGGAAGGTAATGAGCAGGAACAGAGGTGGCACAGGTGGCACAGGGGAGGTGATGGACAGATTGAGAGTAGTGGAGACTATAACTCAAGAGAGAGATTAGCAAGAGATGCAGTATTCGAGGTAGTGGAGAGCAAGGCCATGAGTTGATTGCATTCTGTTACTGTCATTGTATTTGAGAGGAAAGCCATTGGATGTAGTTCTCCTGAGTTAGTCTTTTTGGGAAACAATAGCTTGCATACCTGAGGCATCTGTTTCAACCCTAAAGAGCATGTATTAATTCGGCTGACTCAGGATAGGTAAAATTCTTCTTCATGAACTCCATTGCCAGTCTTTGTTCAGTGTTTCATTTGAAAGTAATATCTTTCTTTGTTAAATGCACTGATGCTGAGCAAGGTTGACAAAGTTTTTCATAGACTGCCCATAACAATGGATGAATCTCAAAAATCTTTGCATTTCCTCAACAGAACTGAGTGGTATTTTCCAGTGAAAAACTGCCACAATCTAGGCGGGATCCGCCTGGACCCCCTAAGCTGATAAGAGAAAACATGAGGAGGTAACTAAGGTTTGATGAAGCCCATCTTAAGTTTTGCGTACAGGCAATGTGACCTCAGGCATTCCAACACAAAGAGAACATGTATTTGATATTCGTGTTTAGAGGTTGAAAAAATTACCATATTATCTAGATATTGTGACAGGGTGAGGGGGCAGAGGGACAACTCTCCACCTCGGGCAGGAAGCCTACAAGTGGGTTTGCCAGAGCCAGTCCTGGGGTGACGGAGTTGGAAAGGCCCTAGTCTCTGTTCCCCCTTTTTTTGTATGATGGCAAGTGGGACGTGGCACTTTCTATCATTCCATTCCTGCAGTACAACATGCTGGCCAGTGTTCGCTCTCTTCTTTTTCACAATTCCCAAAGCCAGATGTTCTTGAGGCGGATAATGGAGCATGCAGCTTTCCGGGGAGAGATGCCCTAGAGAGCACAGAGCCGATGGAATGTTGCTCACTGCAGACTGGCAAGCAAGATACTCCCGCAAGGCAAATTACAAACTCTGACATGGACATTCACTTTACCGGCCCGCCATTGGCAAACATCAGTGGATCCACGTTCGGAAATGGGGTAGGGCTCAGACGGTGCTTTATGTCATCACACGTGTCTAACCCGGCCCCTGGGAGAGAGCAAGGGAGAGATTAGCCTGGAGAAGCAAGTGGGCCAGAGAACCAATGGGAGGGGGAGGAGAAAAGTGGACAAACAGTACAGGAGAGTGTGGGTTGCTTGGGTGAGGTCAAAGGGCGAGGAGGAGGCGGACCGAGAGATCAGACGGTGAAAGCATGGTGTGATTGAGGGTAGAGTTGACTAGCGGAGAGAGTGTTGATGGAGAGGTATTGATTGGTGAGATAAAGTGGGACTTGAGTGTAAGGGTGCTTTTGTTATGGGTAAGTTGAGTGAGAGTTATTGGGAGTCTAGGGAGACAGTGAGATGGAGTGAGTAAGGTGAGTTGGAGAGTGAAAGCATGGTGGGTGTATTAGAGGAGATCAGTGGATGTGAGGTAAGTAGAAAGTAGTAGGTGGGAAAAGTAGTAGAGAGTGGCGGGAGTGGAGTGCAGGAGGGAGTGATAGAAGTGGAGACTAGTAGAGAGCAGTAGGAAAGGGGAGTAGTAGCGAGTGGGGGAGTGGAGAGTAGTAGAGAGTACTGGTAGGGGGAAGAAGTCATGGATTAGAGGAAATAGTATATCATCAGCGGGATAGCGGAGAGAGAGGGAAAGAGAATAGAGAGGTGAAGGAAAAGGAGGGGGAGAGTAGAAGGAAGGGAAAGGAAGGAAGGAAGGAAAATGTGGGTGAGGAACATGAGGGCATGTGAAAGATAGGGACAAGTGAGATGTGGGTGAATGGAAGGCACACATTCCTGTTCAAAGGCCATTACAGTCATTGTGGGACCCCAGGTTAGGAGCCAGCTAGAAGACCACAGAGGGAGACAGATAGATAAGTCTGTTGCCATTAGGCCCTAAACATTAGCCAACAGATTTTAGATAGTAGGGGGTTACTGATCTTTAGTGTCCATCTTGGTGATTAGCAAAGTCTGGGCTAGCGTGTAAAAGGCCCATAGGAAGATGAGAGAGAGAGAGAGAGGCAGCTTCGATTTGATAATAAAAACATATGAAACTTTTCTGAGGGTTGCTTGTTCTTCAAGCCATATGTGACACGTGGTGTCAGAGCGGGATTTGTCATGTCCCAGTACAGAGACTGCCCGCACAAGAGGAAAACATTTATTGGAAATCAGAGGCAGAAGACTACTGGGTGACTGCATGCACTGAACCCTTCGATGGAGTGATCTGAGAGGTGAGAGTAAAACTGGAATTTCTTAGTCTTGACTTCCTATCAGAAACACCAAATGACTTTTGGACTCAGACATGTTTGATAAAGTAGACCTTCCTGAGGAAACCAAAGCCCTGGCAGTGGGACCCCAGAGGGGTTTGTTAGAATAGTTATGGGAGGCCAGGGAAAGGACAAGCTGACTGAGATATAGCATCAAAGGAAATCAGGTAACTAAAGAATAATCCAGCGTTTTAATAAGTCACTAACAACAAAAACACTCACCAGCTGAAATGGGATACAAGTTACACAATGAAACAGGCTCTTGTTTGCTTTATTTAATTTCGTGTTTGGAAATCAGTTGCATAGAACAAATATTTTGAAACTTCATAGTGGATTAGAACAATCATCATAATACAATATTTTAAACCCTTGTGCCAATGATTACAAGGTATCCTTTGGTTACAATACTAAATATTTTGCTAGGAAAACCTGACTTTTGAATTGGTAAAGATTGTATGCTGGCCTACAGCTGTTTCACTATATTGCACTAAAAATAAGATATACAATATGTGAGCATCTTCAGGAGCTGATTACTCTGTCTAATTGTATCGCTTACAAGTATTTGTAATTTTATTTCAAATCCCGCAACTCCTATATGTTGGTCTGAGCAGCAGAGTAATGGACGTTACAAGTGGAGCAGCCATTGTCCAACAGTGGCCATGAACGGGTTTGCTCATTTTCAACTGCGCCCATGTCCTGGATGGGTACGAGTATTGAGGCTGGTGTATCATCGGGCAAATGTGAAACAGCACATGTTCTGTAGGATTTGCTCCTTTTTGAGTGTTGAACTGTGTTTGTCTTGCACTCTTGGTGACAATCCTTGAAATCTCCTGGCACTCCCATTTTGTTCTTGCAGACCCAGCAATTTACACACCCCACCCACACCGTGGCTACTTCCACTTTTGCAGCCACATTTCCAATCTGTGGCTCAGCAAGCTGCAAATCTGTTCACACATATTTCAATGTGAAATGGGACTTTTCTTTGTTAGTAAATCAGCCACTTTGACCCAGTGCATATTGCATATTTTTCTGGCATCAAATCGATTTGTGGCCAAACAAAAACGTTGTTAATCCGGCAGTTGGTCTTCTGGCTCATTTTATGCTGAGTGGGCATCTCCCTCAAAGGGCAAGCAAGCATCCAATGGTTCAATCCATGAAACCACAAAATGTTGAATGAGCTGGGAAATATGTTTGACGATATAGTTTGAGGGCTCCCCATGTGATTGGTTTCTGAATACGACACAGACCTCAGAAAGATATCCCCTGATGTATTCAAGTTGTATGAAGTGATTTGGGCTCCCTTTTTAGCATCTTTTATTAATGCTGTCCCCACCGAGTAGTTTGTGCCAAAACCGTGGAGAAGGGCAAGTGTTGCTCAGATTTTTTACGAAGGGGGGATTGTTAGCTCCCTATCTCCAATCTGGATTCACCATAATTGTTTAGCAAAGTAAGCTATGGTAAAATCCTGAGCTGGGCTATTAAACATCATATTCCTATAGATTCTTACTATTACACAGTATTACACAGTATGAGTACACTGAACAAGTGACACATGCATACTTATAAACATTCATATATGTCTTGGGCTCAAATTAAACTAGTCTATGTGCCTTGCATTTATAGATATCATATTGTTTTAAATAGGTGTTTGGCATGTGAAACGCTAGTTGGATTCAGTAGGGAGTAGATGAGCAAGTTACACACTCAATCAGTGAGTGTTTTACCACCCCTATTGTTTCATGTATATGTTAATAGTTAATCTGGGGTTTTATTACAGAAATCCTGCACCTGTGCAAGTGCAATTAGCAATAAGGCAAACATTGCCCTATTGCAAAACACATTCATTCAATGGATCTTCACACCAGGGCAAGGTTTACCCTATCCCTAATACTGGCGCAACATCTGCCCTGTGTGAGGAACCTAAAGGCATCCTCACTTCCTTCTCCCAAATATCCTCAGCTCAGGGGGCCAGAGAAAGGCCATCGCTTTTGGATCCCAGCCCTGGGGATGGATATGCGAGGGAGGATCACCTGGGTGGAGGAGAATTTGGGAATCGAAGGAGGGTGTCCTTAGGTGAGACACGGTATCCCCCGTTATCATTCCACAATGAACCTTCAGTCCCTGAAGAACTTTATATGGTACTGTGAAACCCTCTACCTTTCATCCTTGCAAAACAACCCTCAGGTAAAGCATCTGTACACAGGGAAAAGAACAAGAATGAGAACACATCCATATTTGGGCAGGCTAGATCCACATTCACCTCCTCTAGTTAAATCAAGAAATTGTCAAAATACATCCTACCTTCCCTCAACCTTTGTAGGTTATTATCAATAGTCCCCACTGTCACACACTCCATCTGTTCCACATGCATATCCCTTTAAGACTGGGACGAGAAAGAGGCAACTGGGAGTGATGCACACTTCCCTCCAGGCACACCAATTTGGTACTGGGATGAGGAAGAGGACCGAGAAACACCACTCTAAAGCTCAGGCATGTCTCATTGGCAGAAGTAATTGGAATCAGGCAAAGTACTTGCACCTGCAGCCCCTTCAGAGGCTACAGGTGCAAATAAAAAGGAGAAACCTGTCTGGAGAAAGAGAACTGCCTGCGAAGCCAGGACGACATGGAGCAGGCTGGAGTGGGGCCGGTGAAAAGGACACCGACTGCTGCAAGAGAGCGGGAAAGATGCTGAGGCCAGACATAGTCAAGAGCCCTGCAGAACCCTGAGCCTTGTGTCCGCAGCTTTATCTGGGGGACACAGAAGTCTCCACTATGCTGCAGAAAGCAGCAAGAAGGTTCGGAAGAGGCGTGAGCTGCTCGCTGGTGCTCCCGACGAGAGAGAGGGGAGGGGGCAAAATCAGAAGAGGAACGTGCAAGCACCCGCAGGAGTGGCCGTACACCGGTGAGTGATACAGAGAGATCACTCATGCTGGGGCAACCCAGGGGCTTGGTATGGGCAAAGAAAGAAGCCGAACAAGTGAAAGTATATAATGAATGGGTCTGGAGATCAAATGGACATTATTGAATACCGAACAAGCTACAAAGTCCCCGGAGGATAGCTCAGCGGCAACGTGGTCGACTTGGAAACAAGACCACACGAAGCAACACAGGTTTGATCCCCGGGTCTGCGCTTAGAATCCTCTGGGTATAAGCGCATTATAAATACGCAACTAAAGTACTTAATGAGTTATTGAATACCGAACTTAAGAAAAGCTATCAAAAATATATGAAAATACTGCACAAGTGGAGAGAAAGTGACGTTTACTTACGAACTAAGTGAGAATAAGTAAAACGCATTTAGAAACAATGTGAAAAAACAAAGCCAAGTGAAAACCAATAATGAGAGTTAATGAAACAAGTGAAAGGCAAATGGCAAGCACCATTGGATAGTGTGAAAGGAAGGCGGTGACAAGGAATAAACACAAAGTGAATTGTGTGAAAGGCACATGTTGGCAGAGTCAATAGACAGCCAAGGAGAAACAGGAGTACAGATGTACTAATGTCACAGGTGCAGAGAGGAAACCTATGGTGGCAAGGTAGTCCAATTAGAATCAATGAACATTACAAAGTGCCTGGGGTTATCGGTTGCACGACCTGTGAAGGGTGAACTGTGTGGTCTGACAACTGCACCTAGACCGAGTAACCTGTACTTGTAGTGAACCAAGGAAAATCAAGAGATTGAAGCTGTTTTGCCTGTCAAGTGTTAAAGTGACTAAAGAGAAGAATATGCCAAATGATGGTTCAAAAGCCTCAAAGGTCACAAAGTGGATTTTGAATCAGGATTGCTAGCTGAAAAAAGTTGAATTAACTGTGAACTGTGTTGAACTTGGGGAAGGGGACCCCGAGGCTTGTTTGGAACTGTGTTGAACTTGGGTAAGAGGAAGGTGAAAGCAAGCCAGGAGCTGGAAGACGTTGTAGGTCAACTGGTCGAATCTAAATAGTCAACAGGACAAATGGTCGACACCAAAAGGTTGACAGGTCAAATGATCAAATTTTTTTTTTGTTTTTTCATATTTTTTTGGGGGGGGTCCCACCCCCCCCACCCAACCCCCTTTTTTTGCTCAAACCCCCTTTTTTTCCCTAAACGAAAACCTAAAAAAATATATATAACTAAAAAAAAATTCGATTATTTGTCCTGTCGACCAAATTGTGTCGACCATGTGTCTGTCGACCCTTTGTCTGTCAACCATTTGACTAGACACCGCTCAGAACTTTATTTTGAACACTATTTCATTGGTTTCTGACATCCCTAAACATTGTATAGATTAAGGGGCCGATTCATGGAACAAACGTGCGCCGAAAATCTATGCGCAAGCAGGCGCAAGCGGAAAAAAAGAGGCGGACGCGCACGCGTGCGATTCATGGAAGTCCCTGCGCGTGTCTTCCTCGGGATGTGCGCCAAACCCGTGCATGGCGCACACGTCACTGCAACATCCCGAAAGACGTGCGCGACGCGCACAGTGAAAGCGCACAACCTCTGCGCATACACTAGAAAGTGGGCGGAACACGGGGCGTAACGCGCGGAATGGGGAACAACTTGCGAAAACAAGGGCGTAACTGGGGATGTACTGCAGGGAAGCAGAGGGAACGCCCACACGCACCCGAACCACACGTATTCATGGAACTGAATAGGGCAAAGCCACGCAAAGCGAAAGACACGCACAAGCCGATACACGTCCGCCACAAGAAGGCAGGCGGTAGCGTCCCTGCGCATTACAAACGTGGCAACATACAGCAATTGTGCGAGCGGGGCACGTGTATTTCGGGGTTGCGTGGGAAGTCACACACGCGATTGAGCGGGGTACGTGTATTCCGGGGGTTCGCGGGAAGTCACACACGCGACCTGGCCTGGGGGAGCGGGCTACGTGTATTACAGGGGTTCGCGTGAACTTTTTCACGCGATCGGGCCTGGGGGAGCGGGCTACGTGTATTACAGGGGTTCGCGTGAACTTTTTCACGCGATCGGGCCTGGGGGAGCGGGCTACGTGTATTACAGGGGTTCGCGTGAACTTTGTCACACGATCGGGCCTGGGGGAGCGTCCTACGTGTATTTCAGGGGTGCGCGGGAAGTTCCACACGCGAATAGCCTGGGCGCGTGTATTTCAGGGGTGCGCGGGAAGTTTTACATGCGAATAGCCTGGGCGCGTGTATTTCAGGGGTGCGCGGGAAGTTTTACACGCGAATAGCATGGGCGCGTGTATTTCAGGGGTGCGCGGGAATTTTCTCACGCGATTTCAGCAGGGTACGTGTATTTCAGGGGTGCGCGGGAAGTTCTACACGCGAATAGCCTGGGCACGTGTATTTCAGGGGTGCGCGGGAATTTTCTCACGCGATCGGGCCTGGGGGAGCGGGGTACCACTCACCGTCTGCCTTGCGTGTAGTAGAACGCGTAGCCAACACCCGCTGTGAAGTAATAGCGTGTGAACCCCAACGGATGGAAAACACACGCACCGCACGAAAAGCACGTACAGAACATAAAGGCACGCGGGATCTCCAAGCCCTGCCAGGGCAACGCCCGTGCGCAAAACGTCACAGACGCGCTTACGCTGTAAGGGCCTTTGGTCCAATGAAATCGCGTATGCGTGCTGACGCGCTTACGCGCTAAGGGCCTTTCCTCGAATTACACGCTGACGTGCAGATTTTTCACGTGCCAAATCACTCCGTATCAAGCTGGCCATGCAAAAACACACGGAAGACCACGCTCCTGCCCAGAAGGCCGAATTACTGCCCCCCAGTGCCCCGAGCAGCCTCCCACGTGCCATCTGCTGCTGCCTGCCTGCCTGCCTGCTGCCACCGTGCCCTGCCATTTGGTGCCTGCACATCAGCCATCTGCAGGGGTCCAGTTGCTGTGTCCACCCCTGCTGGAACAGTAGACTCCCGACTGGGATACCATCGCTCCACAGCCCAGCCCCAGGACCCAGTTGCCCACCCACGCCTGCCTCGGGGGTCGCCATGTCGGGGCAAGCACCATCTGAGACCAGTGGCGACCCCCAGCCAGAGAGGCAGAGGGCCACCAGCTTCAGTGAGAAGGAAGTTGGTGTCCTGGTGGAGCATGTCCTGGGGCATTATGATGCCCTCTTCGGAAGACCACGCGCCAACAAGGAAGGACGGGAGAGGATCTGGGACGATGTAGTGGTTGCCATCAACGCGGAGGGGGTGGCAACCCGCAACATCAAGCACATCAAGAAGCGCTGGGAGGACTTGAGGGCCAGGACCCTCAATAAGGCCCGGCGCCTCGCGGAGGGGGGCCGGGCACGCCTGAGTGACATCCAGATGAGGGTCCTGGAACGCGTAGACCCAGCGCTCCACGCCCAGATCCTTCGGAGGCAGACCCATCTGGAGTTGGCCGGTAAGTGGCCAAGCATTACTGTGTGAGACAGGGCATGTTGCAGTGTGCTGGTTGTCTGATACCTGCCTGTATGTGTGACATAGGCCATGTACTATGTGTGTGTGCAGGGACATCATGGTCAGGCATGTGAGTACAGTGATGTGTGAACCACATGGTTGGTGCATGTGTTCTATTGCAACATGGGGGGCTCTGTGCGGAATGGACACATGGAAGCATGGCAGTCTCTGTTCCTGGACATGGGTGGGGGTGAGGGATGGGTGCTGGTCCCATGTACACGTATGGTGTCCATGTGTGTGTGTCTGACCTGCGTGTCTGTGACTTGTAACTGCCATGGATGCATGACACATGTCTGTGACAATGTTCAGATTCACTGATGCAGCCTAGTCATCCTTGTATCCACTGCGTCTGTGGTGTACGAGGCCAGATGGATGGAACTACGGTGAGGTGTGTGCATGTGATGGCAAGACCCATGATGCATGTGAGTTTAAAACCAACATTGTATGAATCATGAGTCCCTTGGTCATGTATGCCAATGTCCATGGCATGCGCCATGGCTGTTACTGTATATGTTTTGCCTGCACTGACCCATGTGTTGTGGAGGGACATGATGGAAGTGATGTATGACAGTGCCACTCATCTGCTGTTGCTTCCTGTCTAGGGGACCATTGTACAGTACCCTGATGCTTGTGTTCTATGTCTCCCTCTACACAGTGGCAAGTGAAGAAGAGGGCGGAGAAGGCGCTGTGGAGCAGAGCGGTGGGGATGCCGCCACGGCTGCAGCGGAAGGGGTGGGTGAGCCCCCACAGGGGCTTGCACCGGCGGAAGACGGCGTGGAGACTTCCAGGTTGGTGGTTTCCACAGAGGGGGAGGAGGCCGCTACTGAGCCACACATGGGGCCTGGTGGGGGCATCCCCGCTGGTGCAAGTGGTGCAGTCCAGGGCCAGGGGCAGGAGGCAGCACAGGTCGCCGTGGAGGTGCCTGTGCATGTCACTGTCCCTGACACTGTGACTGCACAACCATGCACCAGCAGGGATGCCCCATCCCAGGCCCGTCCGCAGGTAGGGGAGATGTCCATGTCATCTGACACTCCTCTACCTGCGGACGAGGGGACCCCTGGCCGTGTGGAGAGGGTCCTGATTGGTGTCGCGTTGCGCACGGCTGGCATTCGAGATGAGGTGCATGCTTCCTGGGAGGAGCATGCACATCATCACGAAGAGCACCGTGCGTACGTGAACCATTTGGGAGCCGCCATGGTCGGGGGTTTCCTACATGTGTGTGGCCTTCTGGCGACCCTCTCCTCCTCTGTGGAGGCTATGCGCCAGTCGTGCTCCATGCCGTCTTCCGGCCCAGATGCCACCAGGGCCCCCTGTGGACCTGCCCCGACCAACGCAGCCAGCTCGGTGGGGACCCCATCCCTGCCACAGTCGGGAGTCGAAGGTCCAGCAGGGGTGGACACACCAGCAACTGTCCCCCTGCAGATGGAGGATGTGCCGGCATCATCTGGCAGGGCACGTGCACGAGGGCATCGGTGGATTCCATCAGCCTGGATGCCGTCGTGCTGGCAGAGGCAGTGGCGTCGGAGGCAGCAGCAGGCTCGACGTGGGAGGCATCATGGCTCGGGCCCATCAAGATCAGAGGGGCAGGCATCGGCCGGAGGGCAGGAGAACCCTGGGATGGCAGTGTCTTCCGTGTGGGAGCAGTTGGTCCAGCGGATAGGTGCGGAGCGGCAGCGGGCGGAAGAGGAGCGGCTCACCATGGTCAGGGCGGAGTTCTCCATGCATCGGGCGTTGAGGCGGGCTGAGTGCCTCGAGGAAGCTCGCAGGGAGTTTGAGGTGGACACGGGGTTGTCCCTGCGAGACCTCGGGGCCAGGACAGAGTCCCGCCTCCGGGACATCGACATGGAGTTCGATGATGCCCTGGCCGGCAACATCACAGAGTGAGCCGCAGGACTTGCCCGCTGCCATTGTATATAGTTCTTTAGTTAGTTAGTGTTAGGTTTCCTTTATTTTTTAAGTTTTTTTTGGACCGCTCAGACAATGGCCACTTTTCTGTATATATTTTTTTTATTAGTTAGTAGTAGTAGGTTTCATTTATGGTGTTGGGCTCATGGACCCTGGGATATTCTTGTACATAGTTTGATGTTTGGAAAACATTTGTTGGATTTATATTTGTGTTCACCATGAGGCAATGGTTTTTCCTTATTTTTTCCCCCCATTATTTTTCTTTGGACTACATTAGTTTTTGGATTCCTTTGTTTTTTGATTTTTTCTATTAGTTCTCGGACATGGACCATTTGTTTTGTCATCCCCATTGTTGTGTGTTTTATTTCTTTACTTCATTTTCATCTTTAATACATATATTTATTACTTACATTTGTGGTATTTTCTCATTGGTTTCATGCATGTCATGATATGGGTTTTGACATTCACTTGGACCCATTGTGTATGTGTGTGTGACGGACATGTGTTCATTTACATACTTGCCATTGGGGTTGTATCATGTAATTGCATCTACTATGTGGGTGGATGCAATCCTTGGCTGGGTGTTTGTGCTGGGTATGCTGCCCATTACTGCCATGATTGCGTTTCGTCAGGACCTGGGGGCAGGGGGACATGAGTGGGGGCCTGCAGGGGGGTGGGGGTGCAAGGGGACATGAGTGGGAGCCTGCTGGGGGGTGGGGGTGCAAGGGGACATGAGTGGGACATGGTTGGGGGCCTGCTGGCAGGTGCCCCACAGTGCTGGGGGGTGGGGGTGCAGGGGGACATGAGTGGGGGCCTGCTGGGGGGTGGAGGTGCAAGGGGACATGAGTGGGACATGGTTGGGGGCCTGCTGGCAGGTGCCTCACAGTGCTGGGGGGTGGGGGTGCAGGGGGACATGAGTGGGACATGGTTGGGGGCCTGCTGGCAGGTGCCCCACAGTGCTGGGGGGTGGGGGTGCAGGGGGACATGAGTGGGGGCCTGCTGGGGGGTGGGGGTGCAAGGGGACATGAGTGGGACATGGTTGGGGGCCTGCTGGCAGGTGCCCCACAGTGCTGGGGGGTGGGGGTGCAAGGGGACATGAGTGGGACATGGTTGGGGGCCTGCTGGCAGGTGCCCCACAGTGCTGGGGGGTGGGGGTAAAGGGGGACATGAGTGGGACATGGTTGGGGGCCTGCTGGCAGGTGCCCCACAGTGCTGGGGGGTGGGGGTGCAAGGGGACATGTGGCTTGGCTGGGGGGCATGCCCATGGTGGATGGGCTGCCTGCGGGACATGACCAGGGGTGCAGGGTAGTCCCCTGTGGTGTGGGCTGCCTGCAGAGGTCGTGGAGAGGGTAGAGGGGAGACCTGGGAGGACCCACACTGGCAATTCACCTCTTCAACTTCCCGCACACCCACGTAATACACTGCCCCACTCGCACAGGCCCAATCGCGTGTAGAATTTCTCGCGCACCCCTGAAATCCACTTACCCAGGCCAATCGCGTGTAGAATTTCTCGCGCACCCCTGAAATACACGTACCCTGCTGAAATCGCGTGTAGAATTTCTCGCGCACCCCTGAAATACACGCGCCCAGGCCAATCGCGTGTAGGATTTCTCGCGCGCCCCTGACATACACGTACCCTGCTGAAATCGCGTGTAGAATTTCTCGCGCACCCCTGAAATACACGCGCCCAGGCCAATCGCGTGTAGAATTTCTCGCGCACCCCTGAAATACACGTACCCTGCTGAAATCGCGTGTAGAATTTCTCGCGCACCCCTGAAATACACGTGCCCAGGCCAATCGCGTGTAGAATTTCTCGCGCACCCCTGAAATACACGTACCCTGCTGAAATCGCGTGTAGAATTTCTCGCGCACCCCTGAAATACACGCGCCCAGGCCAATCGCGTGTAGAATTTCTCGCGCACCCCTGAAATCCACGTACCCAGGCCAATCGCGTGTAGAATTTCTCGCGCACCCCTGAAATACACGTACCCTGCTGAAATCGCGTGTAGAATTTCTCGCGCACCCCCGAAATACACGCGCCCAGGCTATTCGCGTGTGGAACTTCACGCGCACCCCTGAAATACACGCGCCCAGGCTATTCGCGTGTGGAACTTCACGCGCACCCCTGAAATACACGCGCCCAGGCTATTTGCGTGTGGAACTTCCCGCGCACCCCTGAAATACACGCGCCCAGGCTATTCGCGTGTGGAACTTCCCGCGCACCCCTGAAATACACGCGCCCAGGCTATTCGCGTGTGGAACTTCACGCGCACCCCTGAAATACACGCGCCCAGGCTATTCGCGTGTGGAACTTCACGCGCACCCCTGAAATACACGCGCCCAGGCTATTCGCGTGTGGAACTTCCCGCGCACCCCTGAAATACACGCGCCCAGGCTATTCGCGTGTGGAACTTCACGCGAACCCCTGAAATACACGTAGCCCGCTTGCCGTGCTGGTACAGGGTTAGCGCAGCCCTTTGCGCTGGATTGGGGATTTTGATGGCTTTTCCCTGCGCGGAAGGCGTTCTTGGGGGCGTAACTGGCGCTGCTGCAAGGTCGCTGCGCCACTATGCGCCACGGCTGGTTTCGGTGGCTGGAATCCATGAATACGCTGTGCGCGGAAATGGGTTTTGGCGCACGCGGCTGGCGCAGGGATTCGCACGCGCACACTGTGCGCCAGCCGCGTGCGCCACTTGTGCGCTGAATTCTATGAATTACCCCCTTAGTTGTGAGGGCAAGTATACGTTTTGGACACAGACAGCTTTGTGATTTGAACTTTATGACACAGGCTATCTTGGGAAAACTTGAGTACTTTGGGGTTCTGTGTGGTTATTCATTGACAGGGGAGCTTCCTGAAGTGACACCTGTGGGGTTGCCTGTGTGCTTTGAGCACTGTTGAATTAGTATAGGGGAATGGGGTTGGGATTCAGGAGTGGTGGTGTGGGGGGGTCTTTGGGATTGTGGTTCTTTTTCACCCTCCAAGTCAGGTTCTACACAACATTTCCAGATGTCTGGTAGATGTTTATGTTTGAGAGGGTTTGTGAGTTGCGGGTAGGGGGTTGGTTTCTAAATGTTGGTTGTGAGTTGGACTGTTTTTCTGTGCATTTAATTTGTGGGCAGTTCAGGCGGGTACGTTGGGGGGGGTCTTGTCTTGTGGGGGAGATTTTGGCTGAAGTAATGGTGGGTGCTGGAGGAGAGGACCTCTTGACAATGGGCATGTGGAATGTACAGGTTTGCATTCCCCATATGAAAAGGAAATCAGTACTGGGTAAATTGAAGGATAAGTCCCTCTCCCTTGTGTTCCTACAGGAGACTCAACTGCTTGTGCAAGACGAGAAGCGAATAAAAAATAGGGCATTCCCGCACCAGTTCTTCGCCTGGGGGTGCCATTTTTGGTGGGTGAGCAAATCCCGATCTCAAAGGTTAAGGTCCTTAGGGACCCACAGGGGCGTTATGTATGTGTCAAAGGTTTACTTTGGGATCACAGGTTCACAATGGTGTCCCTCTATGTTCCAAATGTTGGCCAAGATGTATTTTTGGAAGACTTGTTACTCAAGTAACTCCCTTTCGCTGAGGGGCTGAGTCTGCGAGGCAGGGATTTTAACATACTACCCAACCCTCTGGTTGATAAGTCTCGATCCCCTACAAAGTTGGACTTCAAACATTCCAATGCTTTCTGCCTTTTCCTCCAGGAGTTGGAATAATCGGTGCCTGGAGACAGGCGCACGGGGAGATAGAGATTTCTCCTTTTATTCACATGTTCACGGGGGATTCTCTAGTTTGAATCTCATACTTATTCCTAGTGCGCTATATCTGCGTGTTTGTCGAGTGGAGATAGGCACAAGTATGCTATCCGATCATGCCCCTGTATCAGTGTCCCTGGCAATATTGGATAGGCCTGTGAGGTCTAGGTGCCCATGGAAGTTATACAATCTGGTGCTTAAGGACCCCATCTTGACTGCTGAGTTGGGAGAGCTGATCTCCAATGACTTTAGGGAAAATTAGAATTCTGGGCCCTCGCGGTACATTGTGTGGGACGCAATGAAGGCTGTAGTTTGTGCCTACACTAGAGCAAGTTGTCAGTGGATTTGGAAGGTGAAGTTACCCGAGCTGAGCAGCACTAAAGGCGGGGGGCTGTCAAGGCATTACGTGAACTTTGAGTCGCATGGAAGCAACTGGGGGTGCATCTAGCTGATAGGACAGCTCAAGCAATACTAAAAACCAAACAGTTTTAGCATGCTAATGGGAATCAACCCAATCACCTTCTGGTGGCCAGGTTGCGGAAGCTCCTGAGCCGGAACTCAGTGTTAGCCTTGCGTAATGAGCAAGGGGCGGTGCAGCGGGGTGAGGTCGGCAAAATGGGGATTTTTCAAGCTAATTTTCAATCAGTGTTTAGGGGCCCACTTCCAATGACAGAGGTCCAGTCACAATATTTGGGAGCTGCACACCTGCCTGGTCTTTCTTGCGAGGATCAGGAGTCTCTCAGGGCACCGATCTCACTGGGCGAAGTGGGATGGGAAATTAAGACCCAGAAGAATAAGGCTCTGGATCCCGATAGATTCACAGCTCCCTTTTAGAAGAAATGTTGCAACCTCTTGGTTCCTCCCTGTAATGCGTGTGCGAAAATTTGCCAAAACATGGTGCCGGTGTGCGCCCATTTTGGACATTCACTTCCAAACCGCAATGAAAGCCTATATTTCTGTGAGCTTGGTAAGAAGGCAGACATGAATTCTGCAACGATTGCAATACTATATTGTAAAACAGAGGAGCTCACTATGAAGGATAGTTGTTGTATTGTCTGCTAAAGGACGAGCCAAGAAGGGAGTCAGAGATGTGCAGGTGCGTTGATAAGGGGTGCTGGGAAAGAGCGTGCGGAAGACAAGCTGGGTTTTTCCACTACGGTCTGGATTTTTCCACTCTTTGCCTCCCATGTTTGCTGTCTGTCCTTCGGCCGGGGACAGTTTGCAACCTATGAGGGGTGGGGATTTGTTCCCCATAAGAAGAGAGGTATCCTGATGAACAGACAGACAATGGAACCCCGGGTGATGATGTCTCGCTGAGAAGGTGGACACTCCACTCCAGGCTCCATTAGTACGTGTGATCTCTCTGCCTACCTGCCTTGGGACTGGGTAGTGTTGTCGTGGCTGAGATGAAGTTTTCTCCTACAACTGCACTAACAGTGATGTAGACCCTTTGTAACTATCCTTGTTTGTGTGCCTATGTATAACCAATTGTATTTATTCCAACAGCTATTTGTATGCTTATAACCTGTGTGAATAAAGGGCCTGTAAAGAGCCAATTATATTCCAATGATTGGTCTATGTGTGAATGATTGCCTTCCAAAGTCCACAAACATTTGGTCTGTGTAATAGGGTGTGCAGTTCTAAGGTCGTTACACGTGTCTGAAAGGCAAAACACTCAGTTGGTAGATCTCTTTAATTTATGAGCTCCAGGCGGGTTGCTTCATCGATGGGCCTCTACAACTGTCCTGATCCCCAAACCAGGTAAGGATCCACTACTGTGCGACTCGTACCGCCCCATTACCCTCACTTATATGGACTCAAAGCTTTTCTCAAATATTCTGGCCCGTCGTATGATGGAGGTTATTCCCAGGCTCAAAAACAGCAATGAGACAGATTGTATTGTGGGTCGTAGTGCACAGGATAATGTGCAGTGTGTGCTGGGCCTACTGGAAGTGGGGAGTCGCTCTGGCATAGCTTTAGGTATTATCACACTAGACGCTCATAAAGCTTTTGACAGAGTGGATTGGGGATACCTTCGGGGGGTCCTGAAGCGGTTCGTGTTTGGTCCTGGGTTCATCAGCTGAGTCATGGCAATCTATCAATACCAATCTACGCACCTGTGGGTCAATGGGGCACTATCGTCCAAGCTGTCTACCACTTGGCGCATGAGACAGGGCTGCCCGCTATCCCTATTGATTTTCACTTTATGATTGGAGCTGTTTGCCAGTGGAATAAGGGCTAATGGGGTGGTGGAGCGTGGCTGGGTTGGGGAGGAGGACTATAAGTTAAGTATCCCTCTATGCAGATGATGTCCTGCTCACCCTGAGTAATGCGTTCTCCTCCCTCGATGCGGTCTGGATTTCAGGTAAATTATAGTAAATCATATGGGTTGGATGTGTCCCTGAAACTCAGGAGAGGAGTGCTATTGGGGCTCTTGCCCCAATTTTCCACCGCTATCCAGGACCTGACTGAGGACTTGGGCAGGTGGGACCACCAGGAGATATCTTGGTTTGGTAGCACTGCAGCGGTCAAAATGAACTTGATTCCGCGCCTGCTCTACCTGTGCTCGGCCTTGCCGGTGAGGATCCCCAACTCGGTTCTCTGTGTACTCCAGGGGAAGATTTTCAAATTTATCTGGGGGAACAAGCGCGCTAGGATATCTAAGAAAGTGCTGATGAGACCAGTGCGAGTGGGAGGCCTGGGAGGTCCTGATGTTTTCCGCTGCAACCTAGCAGCACAGCTTTCTCATGCTTTTTACATGGAATGTGCCTGATTAGCTACCAAAGTGGACTGCATGGGCCTCATCACGAATTGGGGCGGTAACCCTTAAATGCGGCGGTAGCGCCATTACCGCCGCATTTAAGGGTCCGCCAAATGTTGGAGCATTTTTCCTTCCTATGACACTGTTCAATCCCCAGAGGGGTAGTCTGGCTAATATTGTAAGTGAGGTATGGGGGTGGGTGGAGATGGATTTTGTCTAATGTAATACGTTATTTGCCTTCCATGGTCCCTTATTGTCAGAATTGTCTATACTGTACCTGTCCTTATTTTTGTTTCTGTAACCGATTGTTGCCCAGGGATCGTATCTCTCCAGGACTGAAATCTCTGCACTGTCTCCCAGTGGCTGCGAGGATTAAGTTCAAAACCCTCTGCATTGTAAAATTATTGTGGATTACCATCTACACAGGCTGCGCTTGGTAACCATCTGAAATCCACTGATGTGGAGAGTTTGAACAGAATGGATGGGGAAGTAGTCACAGATATATTCAACTGATTTATTACTTACAAAGAACAGGGTTGTTCATTCACAGGTAAGGTGTTCCACATTCAATGTGTTGAATAAATCAAAACTTAAATAAATTTCGCAGAGTATTTTATACTAAAGAAATGCCAAGAAATGCCATTCAAAGAACAGGGTTTTACTTTCACAGGTAAGGTGTCTTACATTCAATGTGTTGAATAAATTAAAACTTGAATAAAGTAAACGTCTCACAGGTAAGGAATCTCACATTCAATGTGTTGGATAAATCAAAAGTTGAATAAATCACATTGTTTGAAACAGGCTATCTGCCAGATAGCAATAATCAATATGCATACAATTGCGCAAAGTATTTTATACTAAAGAAATGCCAAGAAATGCCACGAAATGCCAACACGTGTTTCAACCAAAAAGGCCGTCCTCAGGGCATGTAAATACATTTTCCGTTTGAACTAATATACAGTTATTGAGCCTTGGCTTATTGTTAAATAGAAACAACCAAAGTCGGAGGTAGTAGGTCAAAAAACCAAGAAGAAACAGGAGAGAAGAGAAAAATAAAAACATAACGTTAGAATGATACGTGCAGTGGATTATTATAATGCCTGATATATAGATAGATGAATCAATTCATACCTTAATTATGATTGTGATTTTCTAATTCTTGATTGTACTTTTGATAGTTGAGGATTTAGTAATTCCTACATGCTTGGCTGGACAGATCTGTAAGCTGTAAAGCCATGAAGTAAAATGGCGCATGTTTAGCTTGAAATTCTGCACTGCTAATTTATTGTGCAATAATAACATATAATTTATAATTTATGAAAGGTATAGAGGTTATAGTTACCAGTCTTGCAATCAAGTCGTGGTTGTTGCTCGACTGGTGTACCGCTAATGCAGTATAATTGAAGTATAACGCACGTTTTTAGCGTGCTTTCCCTTTAATACCGGCCGTGATCTACAACATGGATATGACAGCGTGTTTAGACAATTGAAAATATAAAAATGCTGCATAGACTTTGCGTTTGAAACAGTTAAGGGGCAGCACTGGCTTTCCGGCATATGCTGCAAATGTTGGTGTGTACAATGGCGGGTTGTTTCTCAATACTGAAGGCATCGGCAAAGTCCGGGGGTTACTATAGTAACCTCCACGGATTAGGTCAGTTGATGTGGTCACCTGACCCAGTTGCTTGGAAACTCCTTCCAAGCCGGAAATACTAGAAGCAGACCTTTGTGGAGCGCTTCCTTTACAGAAATGCACTCGTTTACGGCAATAGTGTTTCAACAACTTGATTAAGTATAGATATTTGATATTGGTGCTAAATACCAACATGACATAGAAAAATGGAAACGGACATAGTCCGCACAGTTTCAGGTGCAAGAACTACGGTAATGGAATAGGCATATGCCTTGCAGCGATGTACTCATACAGCAAATACTGCATTCGCCAATGCTTATTCAAAACCTGTATTAAGTTCAGATATTTGGTAATTGGTGCTAGATATCAACATGGCATAAAGAGTCGAAATTAATGTTGTATGCACAATCAACGTGCAGGAACTGCAATAATAAGATTTGATGTATGCCTGAAATTATCCATGCAACATGTGAATGATTAGTTAGCATATTTTGATACTCGAGTAGTCAACATTTTGTAGGTCACTGTGTAGTTTAAGATGTTGGAAGGCAAATAATTCCCAGTTAAGAGATGATGATCGGTAGCATCTCAAATAGGTTCACTAGACTAAGTATAAACACTTCGGGAATAGTCTGTAAACCGTTTCATTGTTCATAAATTTGATTGTCTATGCTTTAGCATTAGATTGAGGATTTTTTGTTGTATCAAAGTTACCACTCCGTTCCCATGGTAACATGTGTATGTCAGAAAATCTATATTGGCAGCACGATTAGAGAAGTTCGCTTTAGGATTCCAGAACACCTTAACAACCTCAGCAGTCAGGATATTAGACTTCCATTGGCTTCCCATTGGCAGAAGCATCATCAACTGGACAACATTAAAGATATCAAATTCATTGGACTTAAACACATCAAACAACATCCGAGAGGTGGCAACAGAGAATTGACCCTACGACAGCAAGAAGCAAGAGTGATTTGTAAACTACGTTGTCTGTCACTTGGCTTGAACCAAGACCATGAACTAAATGTGTTTTTATAACTTGTGCGAATCCAACTGTTGACATGTTGTTCGAATACCATGGGTTCCCATAGGTAACAGACATCAATGACCATATATGCATATCTGTTACAAGTAGTTCTTAGCATGGAACAAAAATACTCAGATACAGCCTAATTAATTTGACTTTTACATTTGTTGTTGCTCCGATTATTTAGCCACAGTGGCCAGGTTTCACTAATTTAGCCTTAATTGGTCATGTTACCATGGGAACGGAGTGGTAACTTTGATACAACAAAAAATCCTCAATCTAATGCTAAAGCATAGACAATCAAATTTATGAACAATGAAACGGTTTACCGACTATTCCCGAAGTGTTTATACTTAGTCTAGTGAACCTATTTCAGATGCTACCGATCATCATCTCTTAACTGGGAATTATTTGCCTTCCAACATCTTAAACTACACAGTGACCTACAAAATGTTGACTACTCTAGTATCAAAATATGCTAACTAATCATTCACATGTTGCATGGATAATTTCAGGCATACATCAAATCTTATTATTGCAGTTCCTGCACGTTGATTGTGCATACAACATTAATTTCGACTCTTTATGCCATGTTGATATCTAGCACCAATTACCAAATATCTGAACTTAATACAGGTTTTGAATAAGCATTGGCAAATGCAGTATTTGCTGTATGAGTACATCGCTGCAAGGCATATGCCTAGCCCATTACCGTAGTTCTTGCACCTGAAACTGTGCGGACTATGTCAGTTTCCATTTTTCTATGTCATGTTGGTATTTAGCACCAATATCAAATATCTATTCTTAATCAAGTTGTTGAAACACTATTGCCGTAAACGAGTGCATTTCTGTAAAGGAAGCGTTCCACCAAGGTCTGCTTCTAGTATTTCCGGCTTGGAAGGAGTTTCCAAGCAACTGGGTCAGGTGACCACATCACCTGACCTAATCCGTGGAGGTTACTATAGTAACCCCCGGACTTTGCCGATGCCTTCAGTATTGAGAAACAACCCGCCATTGTGCACACCAACATTTGGAGCATATGCCGGTAAGCCAGTGCTGCCCCTTAACTGTTTCTAATGCAAAGTCTATGCAGCATTTTTATTTTTTCAATTGTCTAAACACGCTGTCATATCCATGTTGTAGATCACGGCCGGTATTAAAGGGAAAGCACGCTAAAAACGTGCGTTATACTTCAATTATACTGCATTAGCGGTACACCAGTCGAGCAACAACCACGACTTGATTGCAAGACTGGTAACTATAACCTCTATACCTTTCATAAATTATAAATTATATGTTATTATTGCACAATTAAATAGCAGTGCAGAATTTCAAGCTAAACATGCGCCATTTTACTTCATGGCTTTACAGCTTACAGACCTGTCCAGCCAAGCATGTAGGAATTACTAAATCCTCAACTATCAAAAGTACAATCAAGAATTAGAAAATCACAATCATAATTAAGGTATGAATTGATTCATCTATCTATATATCAGGAATTAGAATAATCCACTGCACGTATCATTCTAACGTTATGTTTTTTTTTTCTCTTCTCTCCTGTTTCTTCTTGGTTTTTTGACCTACTACCTCCGACTTTGGTTGTTTCTATTTAACAATAAGCCAAGGCTCAATAACTGTATATTAATTCAAACGGCAAATGTATTTGCATGCCCTGAGGACGGCCTTTTTGGTTGAAACACGTGTTGGCATTTCTTGGCATTTCTTGGCATTTCTTTAGTATAAATTACTTTGCGCAATTGTATACAAATTGACTATTGCTATCTGGCAGATAGCCTGTTTCAAACAATGTGATTTATTCAAGTTTTGATTTATCCAACACATTGAATGTGAGATTCCTTACCTGTGAGACGTTTACTTTATTCAAGTTTTAATTTATTCAACACATTGAATGTAAGACACCTTACCTGTGAATGTACAACCCTGTTCTTTGAATGGCATTTCTGGGCATTTCTTTAGTATAAAATACTCTGCGCAATTTATTTAAGTTTTGATCTATTCAACACATTGAATGTGGAACACCTTACCTGTGAATGAACAACCCTGTTCTTTGTAAGTAATAAATCAGTTGAATATATCTGTGACTACTTCCCCATCCATTCTGTTCAAACTCCCCACATCAGTGGATTTCAGATGGTTACCAAGTGCAGCCTGTGTAGATGGTAATCCACAATAATTTGACTTATTTCAAGGTGATAGTGGTAGATCACCTCACCACCTACACGACAGCAGCTCAACCACTACTTTACTTCCTTTTACTTAATTCCAGTTGTGCGCATTCCTGACTAGGGCTTTACTTCCACATACCGTATTTCCCCTCTGCATTGTACACAAGGCCTTCTGGGGTCTGGGGCCGCACCACCTTCAACTCTCTCTTCCTAAATATCTTCCCTCTCGATCTCTTCACTCATCTGCCTCCAACTCCCTTAGGGTCAGTGTCTTCTCCAAGCAACGAGTTGGTGGCAGATCACTCTCTTCGGCAGGGGTCTCTCTCTGGAACAGCCTTCCTGCCTCCCTGAAACTCGAGGAGAACCATCTCCGGTTCCGGAAACACCTCAAAACCTTCCTCTTTGCTTCTGCTTTCTCTCCTCCCCTCCCTTGCTGAATTCCTGACTGAAAGTGCACTGGTTACCTGGCCACCGTTCTGATCTCTGGCCCAGGCCCTGTCAATTACCCACCTGCACTGCCTCCCTGGCAAACCCTGCACTTGGGGACTGTTTTTCTGTATCCCTCCAGTCCCCCTACCAGCACTTACGTCTGCACTTCCTTGCACTGGCCACTGGCTGGCTGTTTTATGTGTCTTATTATTCCACCTCCTATGTACTGCACTTTCTCCTCCCCCCTCCCCCTGCGCACCTTTCCTTTCCCCCCCCTTCCCATGCACTTGCGTGATCTGAATGACACCTGGCCTCGTAGGATCGTTGTCTGTCCTCCCTTTGTTCCCCCCCCTTGCCTCGTCGCGCCCTGAAACACTTGTGTATAGGCGCGTTATAAATGCCATATCATATCATAACCACAATATGTTAAACTAAATCAAGTTTTTTGAAGAAAAAAAATACATACTGAAAGAAATATCCAAGGCTCTTGCATGGGTCCCCAATGTGGAAGCCCAAGCCTATATTATATATTATGAGTCACTTGAATTATAGCATCTTAAGTCTGCACCCATGGCACTTTATCGGCTGGGAGTCTGGGCATGATGGACATCCCCCTAATACATATTTTAAAAAAAAGGCTTTTCTTTCTACTATTCTGGGCCTCCCAAAGGCAACTCCCTCCTTTATTGTCCATCAGGAGCTAGCGCTTAGTATCTGAAAGATCTGGTCAAGTTAGGCCCCCTTACTGTGGTCTGTTAAGCGTACATTTTCCTGACCAAAGCACTGTTAAGGGGCCTAATGGAGAGCAATTCGAGACGAAGTAAGAAATGACTATGGTATATTAAAAATCGCTTGACCGACTCGACCCAATGGTGTGAATCCCAGAGGATAAGCCTGGCACTGCCAAACATTGCTTAAGTAAATCCTACGCGGGTATGCCCAGGGGCTTTGTGAAGAGTATGTAATCATGTATCACGGGATGCCCACAATACCATGGAAGCTCATCTTGATTGGTCGCTTAGCAGTGGAGAATGGATCTTGCGTACTAGATGCATAGTCAACAAATGTTCTCTTGTCCCTGAGACTGAGCTGTGATATACCCGAACACGACTGCAAATGCATATGTGGTACTAACGCAATTGAATCTTGTGTGCACGTAACTCTTTTCTGTCCCCTTTGTAGTACAAGTGGACAATGGTATTTGGTCCCTGTTTTCTTTTTTTCCCTGTTTCTGCTCAAATGTTTTTTTTATTAAACATACAAAACGTCAATTTACTAACATCAAGTTAATTTTTAACATTACGTCACAACTTTAAAGAACTAAAATAAAAAGGAAAAGGGTGTAAGGAAGGGGCCTTTATCATGAAAAATTAAACAATATACAAAAGGACAGCATGAGACAACACAATCAAACATATAATTAATTAAAGCTACATCATATAGCATTATAATCTTCAATGTTATCCTTCTGATAAGGAGGATAACACATGGGCAACTTACTGGTCTTGGAAGCAAGACCACACAGAGCAATAGCGGTTCGAATCCCGGGTCCGAGCTTGGAAACCAAACTCTGGTATTAAGCGAAATAAATAAGAAACGTTTTCTCTAGGAGATAAATAAAAAGCCATATCATACAGCCAATCTTCACAGGTATGGCTTGCTGCGCTTTTCCACTATAATAAGGGCTGTTATTTAACCGCATCCCTCTAACTACTAAGCTCTTTCTGCTGAGGAATCAGTCCCAGCACACATACAGTCTGAGACACCTGATCATATCCACCCCTCCTAGAACTTAGCTTTGAACCATGTATTACCCCACACCCCGTTTGTTAGAAGGAAGTGCATTGCTGTTGAAGTCCAAAAATGCACTTCTACAGCATGGCCCTTACCGGAGGCATCTCGGGATCCATTCAAAGTTAGCCTAATTTAGTACGCTTAACCATTTAGTATACGTATCTATAATTACCACCCACATTTGTGAGCTGTTCTGTGCACCTGGACTATGCACTTTCGCTGTCTATTCAAATGAAACATTATAATTTTAATAGTTAGCTACTGTATCCTTTATTCTTTTCAACTGCTAACATGTATTTATTTATTTTGCAATTTGGAAAGCGCACCCACCTCGTAGACATCTGGGCGCTATTCTTGAAGAGTAAAAAAACACAGGTTACATGGTGACACATATACAAGGCATATGTTTACAAGAAGCTGGATTATAACTTCATTTTAAATTACAGTGATCATAGATGTTAATATCGTGCTGAGTACTGATCAAAATTTATTTTAGTAGTTCCTGCGTGAAGCGCCATGTTTTCAAGTGTTTGCAGAAGGCTTCGAAGCCTTCTTTTAGTATATAAGAAACATAATGATCATTTTAATTTTTTTATGTGTTACGTTTGCCACGAGTTTCTGAGTATTCAAAATAAACAAAAGATTGATGGGTAACTTCAATGGTACTCTATTTAACACCGGGTATTCATGGAACATTACTAGGTCAATGTAACCTAAAATAATAATCAAATCCAAAACATTGAACTATTTTAACGTTGAATCATATTCTCTTTAGGTCTTCCATGGTTAAAATGTACAAAGGCCTGGCCTCTCAGGGACAGGAAGTGTCTCCAAGCCTGAGTGCCACGTCCATCCGGGACAGCGGGATTCAGTCTGATGAGATGCAGCAGTTCTACCCGCCAACATCCGGCTCCAGCTCAGCAGCCACGTAAGCTTTGGGGGGGTCTGTTGGGGGCTGACAACCATCACAGCCAGCCTGGCCATGAGAGTAAACATCCTTATTTTTAATGCTGTGACGCAGAATATCAACTTATGGGCAGGGCAGATATTCTTGATCACTTAATTCCTTTGGTTTGGTGGAGGGGGTGCTCAAAGATGTCCGTGCCCAGGGCCCCAAAAGTGCACACAAACTATAGTTACCACAGTGAACACAGAAAGCATTACATGATGTTTATGTGTTTATGTTTATTATTTGATAATGCGCACAAATCCCAGGGGTAGCCGGGCGCAGCAGGTACAAGGATACTTAAGCTTAGGTTACATAAATGTGATAAGAAGCATTTCAGTATAGTGCATACATGTCAATACAAACAGTTGAACTGAGAACTAGCATGTTACAGTGTAGAGAGTACAAAAATACAAAAGGTAGAAGGGTAAAAGCAAAAAAATAGTCTTAGAGGGGTGGGTTTCAGAGGTAACACAGCATTTAGGTACAGTGAGGATTAGTTGTCGCTGGACCAGAGCAAGTTTTTTACCTTGCATCTATAGCTGGAGTAGGGTAGGTTGGCTCTCAATGCAGTGGGCAGTGCATTCCAAGCCTGGGCAGCTCTGACAGGGAAGCTTACTCTGCCCGCTTTAGAGCGTCTAAATCTAGGGGTTTCTAGCAGGAATTGGTTAGAAGCCCTAGTGTGGTGGCTGGACGATTTTCTGGACAATCTGGCCGAGATGTAGGGGGGTGCTGTGTTGTTGAGCCATTTATGGGTGAGAGATAGTGTCTTGAGAAGGACTTTGTCGCTAATTTTTAGCCAGTGGTGGTCTTTCCTGATGTTGGAAATAAGTGCTCTACGGGGTATGTCAAGGACTGCTCTAAGAGCGTTGTTTTGAAGGATTTGCATTTTATTTATGATAGTTTTATTGGCTCCTGCATAGAGGGCATTACAATAGTCCAATTTCGACATTACTAGTGCATTGGCTAGCGTGATGCAGTTAGTTTTGGAGAGGTACGGTCTGCAGGTCCTGATTAATTTACAGGTGTACGCAGTATGGGATGCCAAGGTGTTGACTTGTTTTTTGAGAGAAAGAGTTGAATCAAGGTAAAAACCTAGTGTTTTTTACCTCAGATGCAACCTTGATTGTGTTACCATCTATGTTGAAATTGCGATAGTTGGGACTACGTTTTTTTAGGTTAGAGTCGGAGCCCAAGATCAGTATCTCTGTTTTGTCGTCATTTAGGCAGAGGCCGTGGGAGGCCATACATGCCTGAATGAGGAGGTAAATTCTGTTTACTAGAGCTGTGTCTTCGACAAAGTTGCCTGATAGTGGTATGAGAATCTGCGTATCGTCCGCATAGTTGGTATAAGTTACCCCTAATCTGTCATGTTTGTCGAAGAGTGGCTTAGTAAAGATATTATACATTGTCGGGGAGACACATGAGCCTTGTGGGACACCACAAGTGAAATGGATTGGGTCCGCTGCAGCTAGAGGGGAGAACACTCTCATCGTACGGTTAGCTAGGAAGGATTGTACCCATGCTATAGCTTCACTTGAAAAATGGGCGGCAGACGCTAAGTGGTTGCATAATACTGCATGGTCCACCAGGTCAAAGGCCGCTGATAGGTCAAGGGGGAGGAGAATAGCTGTACTACCTTTATCCTTCAACTCGTCGATTTGTGTCTTGAGGTCGATTAGGGCCGTTTCAGTACTGTGAAGTGGTCTGAAGCCAGATTGCCGTGAACCTAATATTTGGTGTGACTCCAGATAGTTTTGGATCTGGAGGTAGGCTACTCTGTCAATGATTTTAAGGAGAAATGGGACCATAGTGATGGGCCTCTAGTTCGTGGGGATTGCTGGGTCAAGTGTATGTTTTTTGAGTAGGGGCAGTACCCAAGATTCTTTAAGGTTTGTGGGTACAGTACTCGTATTGAAAGATGCGTTTATAAGTTTTGAAATGAAGGGTGCTAGATCTCTGGCTGCATCCTTGATGATTTGCGCAGGGCAACTGTCGCCTTGGCAGTTTGATGGTTTAAGGGATAGAATAACCTTTTCAGTTTCCAATATAGAGATGTTGGTAAATCTGAAGGGTTTACAGTTGCTTTGGGTGGAAGTGCTAGGTGAATTGATCGAGGCAGAATTTACTTGGCAAAACAGACAAGCAATAGGTTTAGACCCTCAGGACAATGCCATAAAATATCCTGATGTGTGCTATTTAAGTCTGGTGAACAAAGGAATCTTACCTCTTTAGATCAGGCAGATTTGTGTGGCCCCCTCCAAGGTGGGGGTCCTGGGCAACTGCCCCTTTTGCCCTCCCATAGAAACGTCTCTGTGCATGCTTACTATAGACTTTACCCCAATGTTTAATCCTCTGTCATATACACCCTGAATCCTCACTTAATACTCAGTTTAACACTCTAACTGCCAGGGTGGTGTGGGCCAGCAGACATTTCCCACTTATCCAGGAGACCCATAATAGTGTTGAAGGTTACAAGTTTTTAGAGGTAGGCATGAGTTGTCCACCTGACAATAGATATCCAATCACAAGCCCACCCCTTATAAAAAAAAAGTTTACTTAGATGTTCCCCTTGAGCCTATCACAACCGTCATAGGTTTTTCTCATTTGCCACAGAGTATGGTATCACCTATGACACTTTATTTAGTATATAAATGTGTTTTTATGTGAAATTTACTGGGAGCCAGGGCGAACATCTGTTGATGTCCGTTGTAACTCCCTGTTTTAGACAATTGATAATAAAACAGCAAACTTTGCCATCTTCCTGAGTTGATTTGATTATTTGGTGTCAGAGTTATTCTGCATCCCCATCCATTGCATGCATGTTACCCAAAGGGCTCTAAGCTTATTAGTAGCATTCATGACCTGGAAATTAAATTTGATTGTTGGGATCACCCTGGTTATAAGGCACCCTCAATGGGTAGTGAAGGAGGATCCAGCAGCATCGTGGGCAGAGGTTGACCTGGCCTCAACCCCAGGTTCAGCATACCGCTGCTGCTCCAGAATAGATCATAAGGCTAACTAGACAGGGTCTCCTTGATCCATTTATTCCAATTAAAGGCTTTCCATCTGCTAATTGTTTGAGGCCCATTATTGAAGTAATCGAATCTCATGCAGCTCCGATAACCCAAGCATGTGGTCCCCTGGGTATCAACTGTACTACAAGTGGCACAGTTGCTACGAAGGGGCTGGATCCCGTTGGCATGAGGCACCCGAGGGTGGGTCCACCATAGGTGGTAACGCATATTGTTCCTAAATTGCCCCCTGACTCCTTTGAAAGCCAAGCATCTCTGATAAATAAATGTATTTATTGGATTAGAAGTATGAAAAGACGTGCTTCTACAATGTGGAAGGATATAGTCCGGTGTGTGCGAAGGAGGGAGCCCGATAATTTGTATGATAACATGCAATTATTTTTCGTTAATCGACATCTGGCAGAAGGTCTGTTATCTATTGAATATAGAACATACCCAGCCAAGGGAACAGCAATAAGTCTTCGGGCATATGTACCGGTCTATAAGCAGGCTGGGAGCAACACTGGGGTCGATTTAGGAGGGAAAGGGACTTCCAAAGAGATATCTACCACACCATGTATGACTTCTAGGGCCATCGTTAAGTCAAGTAAACCTAGTTCTATTTCTGGAGCGTAAAGACTCATGGGAGTTGATTATCATCTGTCGGGCAGCACAACGGAGGTCTTGAGCCTGCCTCTTATCCTGCTTTCTTGCAACATCGCAGGTCTCTTGAAACATCTAGTTATACAAAGCTGGCTTACCTTTATCAGGCATTTCCAGCTCAAATTCTTACAAGAAACATGGGCAACAGATTCAGTGGAACTGCAGGGATTCCAGACATTCCAAATCACAGCTCAAAAACACCATAGAAGATGCCCACGTGGTGGGTTAGTTATCTGGATCCACCCATCTCTGAATTGGAGGGTAGAATCCCATGTGATGAATTCTCCAGATCTCCACCATCTTACTGTTTCTGTCAGCCTTCAACTATTTTTCACCTTATACTGCTTTTAATATCGTACAATGGACTGACCTGATTCAGATGCAATCAGTCGCGATGTAAATAAGAATCTCCCAAAAGTCTCTGACGACCCGGTGAGGATATAACGGTCGCAGAGACAACAGGGAAACCCTCAAAGGGGAGAAAAAACCCTGTTGTCCAGGATTGTTGCTGAAAGTGGTGTCTGCGTCTCTTCCTGGTTGTTTCCAGCGAGCCAGATTAATGTACTGCAGTGGGAGAGAAAAGCGGGTTGAAATGCACGTACATGTCATGATGCCTACCCCGGGCATCCAGATCAAGTCCATCAACCCGGAAGCAGGCATCATGTTACCCAGAGAAAGCCCAGCAACCCCTGTTAGGGGCTATATGGGTACAGTCCTGGCGTCTATGGCGCCAGGCTCATACGGGGCATCAGTCCTGGCACCATAGGCGCCAGGCTCATATGTTAAAACTTACCTGATGCAGACCATGCTGCAAGAGATCCAAGCCCATGTGAGACTTGGAAGGGACTACTTTACCTAGGGACTATTTTGTTACTCGGAAGTATTTGTGGAGGAATACTTACCTGGGACTACTTTGGAGGCTATTTAAACCACCACCGAAGCACAGCACATGCTTCGCGTTATTCTGCATCCTGCAGCGTAACGCTCACCATGCCTGCAGTCAGCATCCAGCCTCTTGCCATACCCGCCTCGAGTCCAGAGCGCCTAGAAAGAAGGGAAAGAAGAAGAAAGGTTAGAACAAGAACATTATTGGGTTTCTTGCCTGATTCCGGATTCATCGCACCTTTGAACCAGAAACAGACTTTATTTTAAACACGTTGCATCGCCAGCAAAAGCGCCGCGCCATACTCACCGTTCCTCGCAGCATCTCTACGATCCGGCGCAGTCTCCATCATTATGTTGCCGCATTCCAGCACCTAAGGGG